>NC_040105.1:125304389-126794984 GCF_003369695.1 Bos indicus x Bos taurus
TGCACCACCTTCACACTCAACCCTCACCAGAGCAAAACTGCCATGGGGGGAAAAGTCTTGCATCTATGCACATGTGGTTGCTTTGGTCATGTCCAACTATTTGCGACCCTGTAGACTGTGGCCTGCCAGGTTTCTCTGTCAGGGGGGTTCTCCAGGCAAGAATGCTGGAGTGGGATGCCATACCCTTCTAGAGCACTGTATTTCCTAGCCACCAACTCCTCTGAGTACCTGGTGCTGCCAGGGCTCCTGTGACCCAAGCAGCTGCACCACCTCCACACCTGGCACTCACTGGGGCAGACCCAAGTCCTCTAGGGCAGCCTCAGGAACAAGCCCCAGTGGATGGCCCACATGCAGAGGTGGAAATAAAATCACAATTGAAATCCAGGGCAGTGTGGCTAAGGAAGAGGACCCAAAACCTTCCCACCAGCTGTACAAGCTGCAGATTAAATCCACAAGATCAACTAGGCAGACTCTGTGTCTATGGAATACATAAAAGGACACTGAGACCTCCCACAAAAGAAAATGCACTCGTTCTGACAGCTGTGGACATTGGAGGCAAGAACACACAAGTGTAGGACCAGATCGGAGTCTGAGCTGCCCCTACAGCAGGTCCAGAGATGAGCACAGCGTTGGAGGGCATCCTAGGGAGGTGAGGTGGACTGTGACTCCCAGTGAGGGAAAGGATGCTGACAGCAAAGACTCAAGAAAAACATTTATTATTCTTATATTTCGACTTGTTCTGTAGTTTCTTTTGGATTATTTTTTTCATTTTGGTTTCTTTTTTTCCTCTCTCCCACCCCGCCTCCAGTCTGTTGTAGTTGTCTAGTCATTGATTTTATTAGCACTATGAAATCTATTTAAGCTTTTTTAAAATCACACTTTTTATTTCTGTTATAAACTTCTGCCTCTAAGTTAGCCTTTCACAGTTCTGTAGAGTTTTCCTTTTTTATTTTCTTTTTCTTTTTTCTCTTTTGTTAATTTAAATTTTTTAACTTTTTAGACATTATTTTTTCTACATTTATTCCTTTGTTTGCTTTTCCTACTGTTCTTTTCCCCTTGCAATTAATCTTTACAATATATAAAACTTCTTTATCTATCTCTATTTAACTTTGCATTTATATTCTTTCTTTCTTTTCTTTCTTTCCCTTCTTTTTCTCACCATATTTGTTATATTTGTTAGTTTTGTTTTCATTGCTTTATTCCCAAGTTGGTACCTTGCTTTAGTTTTGTTTTCCAGTTTGTGCTTTAGTTAGTTTTGTTCTTAATTGGTGGATATCATTTTGGGGTTCCTTTGTTTGCTGGGTCAACCTATTGTACTTTATTTTTGTTGGACTGTTTTGATTTTGCTTATGGGTGTATATGTATGTTTGTATATTCCATTATTTTAATTATTATTTGCCTGGTTTTGTAATTGCCATTTGTCTGGGGTTTGTCTTTGGTTTCTCGTTTTGGGGTATCTGTTTCAATCTCATTTAATGCCATAACAAACCACCTGTGGAATCTACATTCCTGGCCAGAGATCAAGCCCTGAGCCTTTGGAATGGGAGCACTTACTCCAAGACCCTAGACTACCAGAGAACTCCTAACCCTAGGGAGTATTAAATAGTGAGAACTCCCAGAAAGGCAACCACTTGTATACAAGACCCAGCATCACCCAACTACCAGTAGCACCCTGTGCAGGATGCGTCATCCAAACAACAAAAGTGAAAGTCGCTCAGTTGTGCCCAACTCTTTGAGACCCCATGTTGCACAGTTCCACAGCTCATGGAATTCTCCAGGCCAGAATACTGGAGTGGGTAGCTGTTCCCTTCTCCAGGGGATCTTCCCAACCCAGGGACTGAACCCAAGTCTCCCGCATTGCAGGCAGATTCCTTACCAGCTGAGCCGCCAGGGAAGCCCTCCAAACAACAAACAAGACGAAAATACAATCCAATCAGCAGCCAGGATTACCACCTCATTCAGCCCTGCCCATCAGAGGGAAAAAAAAAACTCACTTCCTCCCACCAGAGGGACAAGTCACATCCTACACGAAGCTTACACAAACCACTAGACCAAACTTACGAGGGCAGAAACCAAAAGAAAGTATGTAACCTTGAAGACTGGAAAAAGGAGACCTCAAACACAATAAGTTAAAAAAAATTAATGAAAAGGCAGAGAAATACTGCACAAATGAAGGAACAAACTAGAATCACACAAGTCCAAATAAATGAAGAGGAAATAAGCAAACTACCTGAAAAAGAATTCAGAATAATGATAGTAAAGATGATCCAGAACCTTGAAAATAAAATGGAGAAAATGCAAGAATCAATTAACAAAGACCTAGAAGAATTAAAGAATAAACATACAGAGACAAACAACACAATTACTGAAATTAAATTAAAAGTACTCTAGAAGGAATTAATGGGAGAAGGCAATGGCATTCCACTCCAGTACTCTTGCCTGGAGAATCCCATGGATGGAGGAGCCTGGTAGGCTGCAGTCCATGGGGTCGCTAAGAGACACGACTGAGTGACTTCACTTTCACTTTTCACTTTCCTGCATTGGAGAAGGAAATAGCAACCCACTCCAGTGTTCTTGCCTGGAGAATCCCAGGGGCGGGGGAGCCTGGTGGGCTGACGTCTATGGGATCACACAGAGTCAGACACGACTGAAGTGACTTAGCAGCAGCAGCAGCAGAAGGAATTAATAGCAGAATACCTGAAACAGAAGAATGGATCAGTGAGCTGGAAGATAAAATGTTGGAAATAACTGCAGAAGAGCAGAATAAAATAAAAAGAATGAAAAGAACTGAGGATAGCCTCAGAGATCTCTGGGAAAACATTAAACACACCAACATTTGAGTTATAGGAGTCCCAGAAGAAGAGAAAAAGAAAGGGTATGAGGAAATTGTTGAAGAGATTATAGTTGAAAATTTCCCCATGATGGAAAAGGAAATAGTCAATCAACTCCAAGAGGTGCAGAGAGTCCCATACAGGATAAACCCAAGGAGAAACACGCCAAGACACATACTAATCAAACTATCAAAGATTAAACACAAAAAAAAAGAATATTAAAAGCAGCAAGGGAAAAGCAACAAGTAACATACAAGGGAAACCTCCATACATTTAACAGCTGATCTTTCAGCAGAAACTCTGCAGGCCAGAAGGGAATGATAGGATATATTTAAAGTACTGAAAGGGAAAAATCTACAACCAAGATTACTCTACCCGGCAAGAATCTCATTCAAAATTGATGGAGAGATAAAAAGCTTTACAGACAAGCAAAAGTTAAGAGAATTCAGTACCACCAAACCAGCTTTACTACAAATGTTAATGGGACTTATATAGTCAGGAAATACAAGAGAAGAAAAAGATCTACAAAAACAAACCCCCAAAGAGACACTGATGTATGGAACAGTCTTATGGACTCTGTGGGAGAGGGAGAGGGTGGGAAGATTTGGGAGAATGGCATTGAAACATGAAAAATATCATGTATGAAACGAGATGCCAGTCCAGGTTCAATGCAGGATACTGGATGCTTGGGGCTAGTGCACTGGGACAACCCAGAAGGATGGTATGGGGAGGGAGAAGGGAGGAGGGTTCAGGATGGGGAGCACATGTATACCTGTGATGGATTCATTTTGGTATTTGGCAAAACTAATACAATTATGTAAAGTTTAAAAATAAAATAAAATTAAAACAAACAAACAAACCAACCCCAGAGGCGGTCCTAAGATAGCAGAGGAAAAGGACGGGGAGACCACTTTCTCCCCCACAAATTCATCGAAAGAACATTTGAACACTGAGCAAATACCACAAAATAACTTCTGAAAGTGTCGGAGAACACCAGGCACCCAGAAAGGCAGCCCATTGTCTTCAAAAGGAGGTAGGACAAAATATAACAGATAAAAAGAGAGACAAAAGAGTTAGGGATGGAGACCCGTCCTGGGGAGGGAGTCTTAAAAGAGAAGTTTCCAAACACCAGGAGACCCTCTCACCAGCAGGTCTGTGGGGAATTTTGGAATCTCAGAGGGCAACATAACCAGGAAAATATAAATAAATAAATAATAAAATAAATACTAATAAAATAAAATAAATAAAACCCACAGATTAGGGGGTCTAACTACAACTCCCAGAGGAGAAGTAGCTCAGACGCTCGTGTCCTCCACCAGAAAGCTGGGGCTGAACAGGGAGGTGCAGGCTGCACTGCTTAGGGTAAGTATGGGCCTGAATGTCCTGAGGGCAATCTGAGGGAGCTAACATGAGATAGCAACCCAAAGTGTGGAAGAGCAGAGAGGAAAAAAAAAAAAATATATAAGAGGAGGAACGAGAGAGAGAATTTTCCCGTGAAAAGCTCTAACCTAAGGCACTACCGGCCCCGCTCACAGAACAAAAGGCTAACAAACACATGAAAAGATGCTCAACATCACTCATTATCAGAGAAATGCAAATCAAAACCACTATGAGGTACCATTTCACGCCAGTCAGAATGGCTGCGATCCAAAAGTCTACAAGCAATAAATGCTGGAGAGAGTGTGGAGAAAAGGGGACCCTCTTACACTGTTGGTGGGAATGCAAACTAGTACAGCCACTATGGAGAACAGTGTGGAGATTCCTTTAAAAACTGGAAATAGAACTGCCTTATGATCCAGCAATCCCACTGCTGGGCATACACACTGAGGAAACCAGAAGGGAAAGAGACACATGTACCCCAATGTTCATCGCAGCACTGTTTATAATAACCAGGACATGGAAGCAACCTAGATGCCCATCAGCAGATGAATGGATAAGAAAGCTGTGGTACATATACACAATGGAGTATTACTCAGCCATTAAAAAGAATACATTTGAATCAGTTCTAATGAGATGGATGAAACTGGAACCTATTATACAGAGTGAAGTAAGCCAGAAAGAAAAACACCAATACAGTATACTAACACATATATATGGAATTTAGAAAGATGGTAACAATAACCCTGTGTACGAGACAGCAAAAGAGACACCGATGTATAGATCAGTCTTATGGTCTCTGTGGGAGAGGGAGAGGGTGGGGAGATTTGGGAGAATAGCATTGAAACATGTATAATATCATGTATGAAACGAGTCGCCAGTCCAGGTTCGATGCACGGTACTGGATGCTTGGGGCTGGTGCACTGGGACGACCCAGAGGGAGGGTAGGGGAGGGAGGAGGGAGGTGGGTTCAGGATGGGGAACGCGGGTATACCTGTGGCGGATTCATTTCGATATTTGGCAAAACTAATACAATATTGTAAAGTTTAAAAATAAAATAAGAAAAAAAAAAAAAAAGACTGAGAGAATACCAGAGGACAGCTAGCCAGCTGCGGACCAGCCCATCCCCCGCCGGAGGCAGGGAGGCAGGCAGGTGCCAGCCAGAGCCAGAAGGAAAGGGGCAAACTCGGCCTAAGAGACGGCATCCCCAATCAAACTGCAAGCAGGTTCTCAGTCACTAACCAAGTCTTCCTGGGATCCATCAGGAGGGCCACAGCCAGAGATCAGCACCCCAGAAGAGACACAAGGCACACCTGAGATGCAGCTGCGCACTAGGAAAACAAGTGGCTGGAACCGGGGAGGTGATAAGATACACCGCATCTGGAGAATGTGCGCTCGCCAAGCACCTGGTCGCCTGAGCTGCTCAGACCTAGAAAGGGCACAAAACGGGGGCACAAAACGCAGGCCCAACTGAGTCTGTGCCTTTGTGGAGTACCCGAGAACCTGAACCTGAGCTGTCTAGATCTGGGAAGTCCACGCAACCCAGGGCACACCCCAGAAAGTTCCCTGGCAGAGCAACCTGAAGCCTAAGCAGTGTAGACGGGGAAAGCACACATGCCGTGAGCGGGGGCAAACCCAGTGTTACCCAGACATTGTGAACACTCCCCACACACACCAGTGATATTTGTTTGCAGTGTTCCTCCCTCCCCACAGCACAATTGAACGAGTGAGCCTAAATAAATGACCACCTTCGCCTCCTTGTGTAAGGTCGGAGGTTAGATACTAAAGAGACTTGCAAGCAGAGGAAGCCAAAATAAACCAGGAAGAGGGAACAGCTCTGGAAGTGACAGGTTCAACAGATTAAAACCCTGTAGTTAACACTGACTACATTGGAAGGGACCTATAGAGTTTGAAAAGAACTATAAGGTGGAACATGGAACTATCTGAAACTAAACTGACCACACACTGCCCTCAACAGCTCCAGAGAAATTCCTA
The DNA here is from genome assembly GCF_003369695.1 of Bos indicus x Bos taurus. Classification (NCBI taxonomy): domain Eukaryota; kingdom Metazoa; phylum Chordata; class Mammalia; order Artiodactyla; family Bovidae; genus Bos; species Bos indicus x Bos taurus. The sequence continues at coordinate 125,310,593 of NC_040105.1, forward strand.
GATATATTTTACTATTATCATTTTTAAATTTATTTTTAAGTTTTTTATTAATCCTTTAAATTTCATTTTTAAATCCTACTTTTAACTTGAGGGAAAAAAGACCCTATTTTTAAAGAAATTTCATATTCTTTTATATCACTTTTGTAATTTTGTTTTGTTTTTTTAATATTGTATTTTTGAGAGTCTAACCTCTACTCTGACTTTTAATCTTAGCTTTTTGGTAATTGTTATCAATTTTGAGGTTGTACTTTATTCTAGTAAAGTAATGCTCAAAATTCTCCAAGCCAAGCTTCAGCAATATGTGAACCATGAACTTCCTGATGTTCAAGCTGGTTTTAGAAAAGGCAGAGGGACCAGAGACCAAATTGCCAACATCCGCTGGATCATGGAAAAAGCAAGAGAGTTCCAGAAAAACATCTATTTCTGCTTTATTGACTATGCCAAAGCCTTTGACTGTGTGGATCACAATAAACTGTGGAAAATTCTGAAAGAGATGGGAATACCAGACTACCTGACCTGCCTCTTGAGAAATCTGTATGCAGGTCAGGAAGCAACAGTTAGAACTGGACATGGAACGACAGACTGGTTCCAAATAGGAAAAGGAGTAGGTCAAGGCTGTATATTGTCACCTTGTTTATTTAACTTATATGCAGAGTACATCATGACAAACGCTGGACTGGAAGAAACACAAGCTGGAATCAAGATTGCCGGGAGAAATCTCAATAACCTCAGATATGCAGATGACACCACCCTTATGGCAGAAAGTGAAGAGGAACTAAAAAGCCTCTTGATGAAAGTGAAAGAGGAGAGTGAAAAAGTTGGCTTAAAGCTCAACATTCAGAAAACGAAGATCATGGCATCTGGTCCCATCACTTCATGGGAAATAGATGGGGAAACAGTGGAAACAGTGGCAGACTTTATTTTGGGGGGCTCCAAAATCACTGCAGATGGTGACTGCAGCCATGAAATTAAAAGACGCTTACTCCTTGGAAGGAAAGTTATGACCAACCTAGATAGCATATTCAAAAGCAGAGACATTACTTTGCCAACAAAGGTCCGTCTAGTCAAGGCTATGGTTTTTCCTGTGGTCATGTATGGATGTGAGAGTTGGACTGTGAAGAAGGCTGAGCACCGAAGAATTGATGCTTTTGAAGTGTGGTGTTGGAGAAGACTCTTGAGAGTCCCTTGGACTGCAAGGAGATCCAACCAGTCCATTCTGAAGGAGATCAGCCCTGGGATTTCTTTGGAAGGAATGATGCTAAAGCTGAAACTGCAGTACTTTGGCCACCTCATGCGAATAGTTGACTCATTGGAAAAGACTCTGATGCTGGGAGGGATTGGGGGCAAGAGGAGAAGGGGACGACAGAGGATGAGATGGCTGGATGGCATCACTGACTCGGTGGACGTGAGTCTGAGTGAACTCCAGGAGTTGGTGATGGACAGGGAGGCCTGGCGTGCTGCGATTCATGGGGTCGCAAAGAGTCGGACACAACTGAGCGACTGATCTGATCTGATCTGATCAATTTTGAACCTTTAGGAATCAAATCTTCAGTACCCATTTTTATTTAGGAGTGTGACTACTGCCTTGATTGATCTCTCCCCTTTTGACTCTCCTTTTTCACCCCCAGGTCACCTCTATCTCTTCCCTTCCCCTTCTCTTCTCTACTTAATTCTGTGAATCTCTTTGGGTGTTCTGGGCTGTGGAGAATACTTAGGGAACTGATCACAGGCTAGATTTATCTCTCTCCTTTTGACTCCCCTTCCTCTCCTCCTGGTCACCTCTATCTCCTTCCTCCCTTTTCTCTTCTCTGTGGAACTCCGTGAACCTCTCTGAGTGTTCCAGAATGTGGAAAGCAAATAGGGAATTGATTACTGGCTAGCTTGCTCTCTCTCCTTTTGATTCCTCCTCTTCTCTTCCTGGTCACCTCTATATCCCTCCTCCCTCTCCTCTTCTTCATGTAACTTTGTGAACCTCTCTGGGTGTCCCTCACTGTGGAGAATCTTTTCACCATTAACCAAGATGTTTTGTCATCGGTGCTGTATGGATGGAGACGCCTTGAGGCTATTACAAGAATAAGACTGAAAGACAGAGGCAAGAGGCCTAAATCCCAAACTTGAGAACACCAGAAATCTCCTGACTCCAGGGACCATTAACTGACAAAAACTTATCCAAAAGCCTCTATACCTACACTGAAACCAAGCTCCACCCAAGAGCCAACAAGTTTCAGAGCAAGACATATCTAGCTAATTCTCCAACAAAGCAGAAATATAACCCTGAGCACAAAAATACAGGCAGCCAAAAGTCACACCAAACCCATAGACACCTCAAAACTCACTTCTGGACACCTCACTGCACTCCAGAAAGAAGAGATCCAGCTCCACCCACCAGAACCCCAACACAAACTTCCCTAACCAGAAAACCTTGATAAGCCACTCATTCAACCCTACCCACAGGGAGGAACCTCCACAATAAAGAGGAACCACAAACTTCCAGCCTACAGAAAGGCCAACCCAAACACAGCAACCTAAACAAGATGAAAAGGTGGAGAAATACTCAGCAGGTAAAGGAACATGATAAAAGCCCACCAAACCAAACAAAAGAGGAAGAGATAGGGAGTCTACCTGAAAAAGAATTCAGAATAATGATAGTAAAACTAATCCAAAATTTTGAAAACAAAATGGAGTTACAGATAAATAGTCTGGAGACAAGGATTGAGACGATGCAAGAAAAGTTTAACAAGGACCTAGAAGAAATTAAAAAAGAGTCAATCAATAATGAATAATGCAATAGCTGAGATCAGAAGCACTCTGGAGGGAACCAACCGTAGAATAACTGAGGCAGAAGATAGGATAAGTGAGGTGGAAGATAGAATGGTAGAAATAAATGATGCAGAGAGCAAAAAAGAAAAAAGAATTAAAAGAAATGAGGACAACCTCAGAGAACTCTGGGACAATGTCAAATGCCCCAACGTTCAAATCATAGGAGTCCCAGAAGAAGACAAAAAGAAAGGCCATGAGAAAATACTTGAGGAGATAATAGTTGAAAAATTCCCTAAAATAGGGAAGGAAATAGCCACTCAAGTCCAAGAAACCCAGACAGTCCCAAATAGGATAAACCCAAGGCAAAACACCCCAAGACACATATTAAGCAAATTAACGAAGATCAAACACAAAGAACAAATATCAAAAGCAGCAAGAGAAAAACAACAATTAACCCACAAGGGGATCCCCATAAGGATAACAGCTGATCTTTCAACAGAAACTCTTCAAGACAGAAGGGAATGGCAGGACATACTTAAAGTGATGAAAGAGAAAAACCTACAACCGAAATTACTATACCCAGCAAGGATCTCATTTGAATATGAAGGAGAAATCAAAAGCTTTATAGACAAGCAAAAGCTGAGAGAACTCAGCACCACCAAACCAGCTCTCCAACAAATGCTAAAGAATCTTCTCTCGACAGGAAACACAGAAAAGGTTTATAAACTCGAACCCAAAACAACAAAGTAAATGGCAATGGGATCATACTTATCAGTAATTACTTTAAATGTAAATGGGTTGAATGCCACAAACAAAAGACAAAGACTGGCTGAATGGATACAAAAACAAGACCCCTACATATGTTGTCTACAAGAGACCCACCTCAAACCTAGGGACACATACAGACTGAAAATGAAGGGCTGGAAAAAGATATTTCACACTAATGAAGACCAAAAGAAAGCAGGAGTAGCAATACTCATATCAGATAAAATAGACTTTAAAACAAAGGCTGTTAAAAGAGACAAAGAAGGACACTACATAATGATCAAAGGATCAATCCAAGAAGAAGATATAATAATTATAAATATATATGCACCCAACATAGGAGCACTGCAATGTATAAGGCGAATGCTAACAAATATGAAAGGGGAAATCAACAATAACACAATAGTAGTGGGAGACTTTAATACCCCACTCACACCTATGGATAGATCAAAAAAACAGAAAATTTGCAAGGAAACAAAAACTTTAAATGATACAATGGGCCGGTTAGACCTAATTGATATCTATAGGACATTTCACCCTAAAACAATGAATCTCACCTTTTTCTCAATTGCACATGGAACCTTCTCCGGGAGAGATCACACCCTGGGCCATAAATCTAGCCTTGGAAAATTCAAAAAAATTGAAATAATCTCAAGCATCTTTTCTGATCACAATGCAGTAAGATTAGATGTCAACTACAGGAAAAAACTATTAAAAATACAAACATATGGAGCCTAAACAACACACTTCTGAATAACAAACAAATAACAGAAGAAATCAAAATATGCATAGAAACAAATGATAATGAAAACACAACAACCCAAAACATATGGGATTCAGTAAAAGCAGTGCTAAGGGGAAGGTTCATAGCAATATAAGCCTGCCTCAAGAAACAGGAGAGAAATCAAATAAATAACCTAACCCTACACCTAAAGCAACTAGAAAAGGAAGAAATGAAGAACCCCAGGGTTAGTAGAAGGAAAGAAATCACAAAAATTAGGGCAGAAATAAATGCAAAAGAAACAAAAGAGACCATAGCAAAAACCAACAAAGCCAAAAGCTGGTTTTTTGAGAGGATAAATAAAATAGACAAACCATTAGCCAGAGTCATCAAGAAACAAAGGGAGAAAAATCAAATCAATAAAATTAGAAATGAAAATGGAGAGATCACAACAGACAACACAGAAATACAAAGGATCATAAGAGACTACTATCAGCAACTATATGCCAATAAAATGGACAACTTGGAAGAAATGGACAAATTCTTAGAAAAGTATAACTTTCCAAAACTGAACCAAGAAGAAATAGAAAATCTCAACAGACCCATCACAAGCACAGAAATTAGAAATCTTCCAACAAACAAAAGCTCAGGCCCAGATGGCTTCACAGCTGAATTCTACCAAAAATTTAGAGAAGAGCTAACACCTATCTTCAAACTCTTCCAGAAAATTGCAGAGGAAGGTAAACTTCCAAACTCATTCTGTGAGGCCACCATCATGCTAAGACCAAAACCAGACAAAGATGCCACAAAACAAAAACAAAACAAACAAACAAAAAAAACTACAGGCCAATATCACTGATGAACATAGACGCAAAAATCCTTGACAAAATTCTAGCAAACAGAATCCAACAACATATTAAAAAGATCATACATCATGACCAAGTGGGCTTTATCCCAGGGATGCAAGGATTCTTCAATATCTGCAAATCAATCAATGTGATACACCACATAATCAAATTGAAAGATAAAAAACATATGATTATCTCAATAGATGCAGAGAAAGCCTTTGACAAAATTCAACATCCATTTATGATAAAAACCCTCCAGAAAGCAGGAATAGAAGGAACATACCTCAACATAATAAAAGCCATATATGATAAACCCACAGCAAACATTATCCTCCATGGATAATGGAAAAATTCACAGCATTTCCCCTAAAGGCAGGAACAGGACAAGGATGCCCACTCTCACCACTACTATTCAACATAGTTTTGGAAGTTTTGGCCACAGCAATCAGAGCAGAAAAAGAAATAAAAGGAATTCAATTGTAAAAGAAGTAAAACTCTCACTGTTTGCAGATGACATGATCCTCTACATAGAAAACCCTAAAGACTCCATCAAAAAATTACTAGAGCTAATCAATAAATATCACAAAGTTGCAGGATATAAAATTAACACACAGAAATCCCTTGCATTCCTATACACTAACAATAAGAAAACAGAAAGAGAAAGTAAGGAAACAATTCCATTCACCATTGCAACAAAAATAATAAAATACTTAGGAATATATCTACCTAAAGAAACAAAAGACCTATATATAGAAAACTATAAAACACTGATGAAAGAAATCAAAGGTGACACAAAGAGTGGAGAAATATACCAAGTTCATGGATCAGAAGAATCAACACAGTGAAAATGAGTATATTACCCAAAGCAATCTATAGATTCAATGCAATCCCTATCAAGCTACCAATGGTATTTTTCAGAGAACTAGAACAAATAATTTCACAATTTGTATGGAAATACAAAAAACCTTGAATAGCCAAAGCAATCTTGAGAAAGAAGAATGGAACTGGAAGAATCAACCTGCCTGACTTCAGGCTCTACTACAAAGCCACAGTCATCAAGACAGTATGGTACTGGCATAAAGACAGAAATACAGATCAATGGAACAAAATAGAAAGCCCAGAGATAAATCCACGCACCTATGGACACCTTATCTTTGACAAAGGAGGCAAGAATATACAATTGGAGAAAAGACAATCTCTTTAACAAGTGGTGCTGGGAAAACTGGTCAACCACTTGTAAAAGAATGAAACTAGAACACTTTCTAACACCATACACAAAAATAAACTCAAAGTGGATTAAAGATCTAAATGTAAGACCAGAAACTATAAAACTCCTAGAGGAAAACATAGGCAAAACACTCTCTGACACAAATCACAGCAGGATCCTCTATGAGCCCCCTCCAGAGTAATGGAAATAAAAGCATAAATAAACAAATGGGAACTAATTAAACTTAAAAGCTTTTGCACAATGAAGGAAACTATAAGCAAGGTGTAAAGACAGCCTTCAGAGTGGGAGAAAATAATAGCAAACGAAGCAACTGACAAAGAATTAATCTCAAAAATACACAAGCAACTCCCGCAGCTCAATTCCAGAAAAATAAGTGACCCAATCAAAAAATGGGCAAAAGAAGTAAACAGACATTTCTCCAAAGAAGACATACAAATGACTAACAAACACATGAAAAGATGCTCGACATCACTCATTATCAGAGTAATGCAAATCAAAACCACAATGAGGTACCATCTCATGCCAGTCAGAATGGCTGCTATCCAAAAGTCTACAAACAATAAATGCTGGAGAGGGTGCGGAGGAAAAGGATCCTTCTTACACTGTTGGTGGGAACGCAAACTAGTACAGCCACTATGGAGAACAGTGTGGAAATTCATTAAAAACCTGGAAATAGAACTGCCATACGACCTAGGAATCCCCCTGCTGGGCATACACACTGAGGAAACCAGAATTGAAAGAGACACGTGTACATGTACAGAATTGAAGGAACACATGCTGTTCATTGCATCACTGTTTATAATAGCCAGGACATGGAAGCAACCTAGATGTCCATCAGCAGATGAATGGATAAGAAAGTTGTGCTATGTATACACAATGGAATATTACTCAGCTATTAAAAAGAATACATTTGAATCAGTTCTAATGAGGTGGATGAAACTGGAGCCTATTATACAAAACAAATTAAATCAGAAAGAAAAACACCAATATAGTATATTAATGCATATATATGGAATTTATAAAGATGGTAACGATGACCCTATATGCGAGACAGCAAAAGAGACACAGATGTATAGAATAGTATTTTAGATTCTGTGGGAGAAGGCAAGGGTGGGATGATTTGAGAGAATAGCCTTGAAACATGTATATTAACATATGTGAAATAGATCGCCAGTCCAGGTTTGATGCATGAGGCAGGGTGCTCAGGGCTGGTGCAATGGGATGACCCTGAGAAATGAGATAGGGAGGGAGGTGGGAGGGAGGGTCAGGATGGGGAACACATATACACCCATGGTTGATTCATGTGAATGTATGGGAAAACCACCACAATATTGTAAAGTAATTAGGCTCCAATTAAAAAAAAAAGAAAAAAAATAACAAACCCCAATTAAGAAAATGGCAATAGGAACACATATATATCAGTAATTACTTTAAATGTAAATGGATTAAATGCTCCAACCAAAAGACACAGACTGGCTGAATGGATACAAAAACAAGACCCATATATATGCTATGTATAAGAAACCCACTTCAGACCTAAAGACACATATAGACTGAATGTGAGAGGATGGAAAAATATATTCCATGCAAATGGAAATCAAAAGAAAGCTGGAGTAGCAATCCTCATATCAGACAAAATAGACCTTAAAATAAAGAAGATTACAAGACATAAGGAAGGACACTACATAATGATCAAGGGATCAATCCCTTGATCATTATAAATTGTAAATATCTATGCACCCAATGTAGGAGCACCTCAATATATAAGACAAATACTAATATACATAAAATGAGAAATTGACAGTAACACAATAATAGTAGGAGACTTTAACACCCCACTTACACCAATGGACAGATCATCAAAACAAAATTAATAAGGAAACACGTCTTAAATGATACATTAGATGAGATGGGTCTCATTGATATCTTCAGAATATTCCGTCCAAATGCAGAATACACCTTCCTCTCAAGTGCACATGGAACATTCTTCAGGATAGACCACATCTTGGGTCATAAATCAAACCTCAGTAAATTTAAGAAAATTGAAATCATACCAAGATTCTTTTCTGACCACAATGCTATGAGACTACATATCAATTACAAGAAAAAAAAACTGTAAAAAACACAAACACATGAAGATTAAACAATACATTTCTAAATAATGAACAGGTTACTGAAGAAATCAAAAGGGAAATATAAAAATTCCTAGAAACAAATGACAATGAAAACATGACAACTCAAAATCTATGGGATGCAGCAAAGCAGTTCTAAGAGGGAAGTTTATAGCAATACAATCCTACCTCAAGAAACAAGAAAAACATCAAATAGACAACCTAACTTTACACCTAAAAAGAACACACACAAAAAAACAAAATTAACAGAAGGAAAGAAATCATAAAGATCTGAGCAGAAATAAATGAAAAAGAAATTAAAGAAACAATAGTAAAGATTAACAAAACTAAGAGCTAGTTCTTTGAGAAGATAAACAAAATTGACAAACTTTTAGCCAGATTAATCAAGAAAAAAAGACAGAAGAATCAAATCAACAAAATTAGAAATGAAAAAGGAGAGCTTACAACAAACAGTGCATAAATACACAGGATTATAAGAGACTATTATGAGCAACTATATGGCATTAAATGGATAATCTGGAAGAAATGGACAGATTCTCAGAAAAGTTCATTCTTCCAAGACTGAACCAGGAAGAAACAGAAATTATGAACAACTCAATTACAAGCACTGAAATTGAAACTGTGATAAAAAAAAAAAATCTCCCAAAAAACAAAAGCCCAGGACCAGATGGCTTCACAGGTGATTCCATCAAAATTTAGAAGAGCTAATATCTATCCTTCTAAAACTCTTTCAAAAGTTTTAGAGGACACTTCCAAACTCATTCTACGAGGCCACCATCACCCTGATACCAAAACCAGACAAAGACAACACACAAAAAAGAAAACAACAGGCCAATATCACTGATGAACATAGATGCAGAAAAAGCCTTTGACAAAATCCAGCACCCATTTATGATTAAAACTCTTCAAAAAATGGGCATAGAATGAACCTACCTCAACATAGTAAAGGCCATATATGATAAGCCCACAGCAAACATTATTCTCATTGGTGAAAAACTGAAAGCATTCCCTCTAAGATCAGGAAGAAGATAAGGGTGTCCACTCTCACCATTATTCAACATAGTTTTGGAAGTCCTAGTTATAGCAATCAGAGAAGAAACAGAAATAGAAGGAATCCAGATGGGGAAAAGAAGAAGTAAAGCTCTCACTGTTTGCAGATGACATGATACTATACATAGAAAACCCTAAAGATACCATTAGAAAATTACTAGAGCTAATCAGTGAATTTAGCAAAGTTGCAGGATACAAAAATCAATACACAGAAGTCACTTGCATTCCTGTATACTAACAATGGAAAATCAGAAAAAGAAATTAAGGAATCAATCCCATTCACCATTGAAACATTAAGAATAAAATACCTAGGAATAAACCTACCTAAGGAGACAAAAAAACTGTATACAGAAAATTATAAGATGAAAGAAATCAAAGATGACTAAACAGATGGAGAGATATTCCATGTTCCTGGGTAGGAAGAATTGTGAAAATGACTATACTACCAAATGAAATCTACAGATTCAGTATGATCCCTATCAAATTACCAATGGCATTTTTCACGGAACTAGAACAAAAATTTCACAATTCATATGGAAACACAAAAGACCCTGAATATCCAAAGCAGTCTTGAGAAAGAAGAATGGAGCTGGAGGAATTAACCTTCCTGACTTCAGATTCTTCAGATTAGGAAGAATCAAATTTCCTAATCTTCAGACTGTAGATTATACTACAAAGCTACAGTCATCAAAACAGTATGGTACTGGCACAAAAACAGAAATATAGACCAATGGAACAAGATAGAAAGCCCAGAAATAAACCCATGCATCTATGGGTACTTTATTTTTTACAAAGGAGGCCAGAATATACAATGGGGCAAAGATAGCCTCTTCAATAAGTGGTGCTGGGAAAACTGGACAGCTACATGTAAAAGAATGAAATTAGAACACTTCCTAACACCATACACAAAAGTGAAAGTGAAGTCATTCAATCGTGTCTGACTCTTTGCGACCCCATGGACTGTAGCCTACCAGGCTCCTCCCTCCATGGAATTCTCCAGGCAAGAGTACTGGAGTGGGTTGCCATTTCCTTCTCCAGGGGATCTTCCCGACCCAGGGATCAAACCCTGGTCTCTCGCATTCCAGGCAGACGCTTTAACCTCTGAGCCACCAGGGAACTCAAAATGGATTAAAGACCTAAATGTAAAACCAGAAACTATAAAACTCTTAGAGGAAAACATAGGCAGAACATTCGATGACATTAATTAAAGCAAGATCCTCTATGACCCACCTCCTAGAGTAATGGAAATAAAACAAAAGTAAACAAGTGGGACCTAGTTAAACTTAAAAGCTTTTGCACAGCAAAGGAAACTATAAATAAGGTAAAAAGACAACCCTCAGAATGGGAGAAAATAATAGCAAATGAAACAACAAACAAAGGATTAATTTCCAAAATATACAAGCAGCTCATACAACTCAATAACAGAAAAACAAACAACCCAATCAAAAAGTGGGGAAAAGACCTAAACAGGCATTTCTCCAAAGAAGACATATAGATGGCTAACAAACATATGAAAAGGTGCTCAACACCACTCATTATTAGAGAAATACAAATCAAAAATACAATGAGATATCACCTCACACCGATCAGAATGGCCATCATCAAAAAGTCTACAAACAATAAATGCTGGAGAGGGTGTGGATAAAGGGGAACCCTCTTAAACTGTTGGTGGGAATGTAAATTGATACAGCCACTATGGAAGACAATATGGAGATTCCTTAAAAAACTAGGAATAAAATCACCATATGACCCAGCAATCCCACTCCTAGGCATATACCCTGTGGAAACCAAAATTTAAAAAGACACACGTACCCCCAATGTTCACTGCAGCACTATTTACAATAGCTAGAACATGGAAGCATGTTCATTGACAGATGTCCATTGACAGATGAATGGACAAAGAAGTTGTGGTACATATACAAAATGGAATATTACTCAGCCATAAAAAGGAACACATTTGAGTCAGTTTTAATGAGATGGATGAACCTAGAGACTATTTTATTGAGTGAAGAATGTCAGAAAGAGAAAGGTAAGTATCATATACTAATACATATATATGAAATCTAGAAAGATGGTACTGATTAATTTATTTACAAGGCAGCAATGGAGAAACAGACATAGAGAACAGACTTATGGACACAAGCAGAAGGGAGGAGAGGGTGAGATGTATGGAGAGAGTAACATGGAAACTTATATTACCATATGTAAAAGAGATAGCCATTGGGAATTTGCTATATGTCTCAGGGAACTCAAACAGGGTCTGTGTATCAACCTAGAGGGGTGGGGTGGGGAGGGAGATGGGAGGGAGGTTCAAAAGGGAGGGGACATATGTATACCTATGGCTGTATTATGTTGATGATGGACACAAAACAACAAAATTCTGTAAAGCAATTATCCTTCAATTAAAAAATAAATAAATTTAATTAAAAAAAAAAAACAAACAGGCAGTGAGCAAGGTTTGGTGTTCATGTCATGGCTTGCCAATCTCTGCTTTAGAGAAGTCCTTATCTAATATAATCTGTGCCACAAATGCAAGCCACAGAGGTAACTTTAAATTTTTCTAGTATCCACATTTTAAAAAGCCAAAAGAAAGAGGTGTACTTTTTTAGTAGTGTATTTTTAGAGGAGTACATTAATAGTATATTTCATTTAACCCAGTATATCAAAAATATTATCATTTCAACATACAACAAACAAAGAAATTATTAATGAGATATTTTACATGTTTTTTATCATACCAAGTCTTTGAAATCAGTTACGGGCCAAATTGAATTTCTCAAAAGGGTGTTGAAGCTTTAATCCTCTGTACTTGTGAATATGATCTCATTTGAAAGAGGGTCTTTGCAGGCAATCACACAAAGACAAACTCATTACAACGGGCTCTAATTCAATAGGACTGTTATCCTTATTAAAAGAGGACATTTGAACACAGAAACAGACACATACAAAGAGAAAAAGCTATGTAAAGACAAAGGCAGACATTGGGGTGATGGAGCAGAAGCCAAGGAATGCCCAATATTGTCAACAAAGCACCAGAAGCTAGGGGAGAGGCCTGGAACAGATCCTCCCTTAGAACTCTCAGAAAGAACCAACCTTGCAGACATGCTAACCTCAGACTTCCAGTCTCCAGACGAGGAGGAAATAAATTTCTGTTTTTTAAGCCACTCAATGGGTGGTGCTGTGTTACATCAGCTCTAGGAAATGAATACAAAATCAAAGCCTTTGTATTTACAGCACAACTCAACTGATACTAAACATATTCCAAGTGCTCAACAGCCAACCAGGGCTAGTGACTACCTACTGGAGAGTGCAGCTTGAGAGGCAGCAATTTGGCTTCCCCTCAGAGTGGGTTGAGTAGCTTAGGGAAAGAAAGGCATCAGGGAAACAGGGAGTTTGAGGACTAAGTATAAACAAAGAACTTTTTACAAATCTTGACCTTTCTTGAAAATGTATTAAATGGAATAGTGCTAGGTGTTTACTTTCTTTCAATAGTTTAGGGCCCTCAGGAACTGACCACGGCAAAGCCAAGGAGTACTCCATTTTCTTTAGTTTGGGCCAAAGTCATTTCATTTCAGAGTTCTGTTTTTGCTTCTATGGTGTATGATCATTTTTAACTCCCAACTGATTTCCTCTGAACTCAATATGTGATATTTTCCCTTGAAGTAATTTGGTGGTTTCATCATTTTATTGATCTTACTTTCCCATTAACTGTATTCGAGTATGCAATATATTATCTGAAGTGACAGGAAGATGGTAACAAAAAGCTCCATTGTTGATGTCTGACTGCTGACAGCTTTCAAGCTACTTTCCCCTTTTCCCCTTCTGCCCCACATCTAGTAAGCCAATAAGAAAGGCTGAGCCCTCTCTCGCCTGGTGCTGATGAGAAAGCTCAAACCAAGTACACCCCGAGCCATGTTCAAGACTCTTCACCCCAACCCCATCTTCTACCCACACTAAAAACCAGAGCCTCTCACCACACATCCTTTGCACAAGGCAAGTGGATGGGCTTGAATGCCAGCCCTACTCTCTCCAGAAAGCCTCGTGATATGAATAATAAACCTTTTCACATCCTCTTGGTGCATGTGTGGCATCTTTGGCCTCAAGATTCAAACCAATTTGGTGTGTGAGTAACAGGTATGATACTGCCCTTTCACAGAGGAACTCCAAGATGGTTGGTGCTGAGAACAGTAGTGTCTAAAAGATGCCCAGCACCTCCTGAAGGCCTTTCTTCTACTGCTTCCAGTTAACTACCTGGTTCCACAGCCTGCAGGCAAATCTGCACTCTGAGCCGCTCCCTAGGGCCTGCTGCCTAGTGTGCTCTTTGAACCGTGCTGCTACCTGCTAGTGAACTCACGTTAGAGTTGCTGCAGCATTTAATAAGTCCTAGCAAGCCTCAGTCAGAAGATTTGCATTTCAGGCCAAGACTATGGGATTGGGACCCTACTTAAAGTGGCCCTGTGTTGGGTATCTCAGCCTGGACCTATTGGTCTCAGATTGAGTCACGTGTCTCAATTCCTGCACAAGGTATGACTGATGCCATACTCAGGGGAACAACTCTCATCCAGTGATTGCTGAGTGTATGTTTCAACCAGGCATTGGTCCTATTCTATATAGTGTTCAGGGAAAAGACTGATAACATGTGCGATATGATGGTCATGGGTGGTCACTGGGGTAAGAAACAGTTGTCATATGGAATGCTGAGGTCACATGCCTAAAAGCAGATGGCATATTAGGACCCTAAATGACTCTGGTGCAACAAATATCTTGATCTTCAGTATTATAGTAGAAAGCATGCACCCCTGGTATCCCTGTGGCAAAGACCCTTATAAAAAACATCCTTAATGCTTTATTCCCAACCCTCTTAAAGAACCAGGGGTCACCATCACCTTATTGCTGCTGCTGCTGCTAAGTCGCTTCAGTCGTGTCCGACTCTGTGTGACCCCACAGACAGCAGCCCACCAGGCTCCCCCGTCCCTGGGATTCTCCAGGCACGAACACTGGAGTGGGTTGCCATTTCCTTCTCCACCATCACCTTATTAGATGGTTGCAAAATGGATCAATGAAGACTCTGGGTTCAACTGAGTACCACATGTGATCAACATACCAAAAGGTTAATTCAAACTCAATTTAAGCCCAGAGTCTCTAGGCCCAATAAAACAATAATTGCCCTAACAAAGGTCCCTAACCCTGATAATACTGATTTGGGACGCTTTGGAGGAAGAAACTTATAAACATGACCAGGGTAGAGAGGAGTCCTCCAACACAAGGTATATCCAGTAATGACCAAAACGAAAAAACGAAACAAACAAAAATTGATGTGGGATGGAGGAAACAGAGAAACTACAGTTGAGACCTGCAGTTGACTCAATTGCATATCCAAATTGTTGGAAAACAATTTATGCAACAGAAAGCTAAAAGTGTGCTGATTGGGTTTTGTACTTCTAAAACGTTCTAAATTAATTTTAACATCTGCTGAAATGAACCAACTGGCAAACTTCCATGGCCTTAATTGATACTGGGGCCCAAATTAAAGCCAACCTGTAGGTCTCACTAAATTTAAACAAGGTATCCTCTATATTTTCAGATAATTACCAAACATAAAGTAGAGGTGGGGAAAGGTATGCCTCACCTTAACCATCAGGACTGCTGCCTTGACTAAGTCCCCATGGTCACACTGCCCACTTCCCTAATACATCCCATAGCGGGCATGGATGCTCTGATCAAATGAGTAATAAATTGAAATAAAATTAAATATTTGGTATTTACAACTGGTGTGACAAAATGGAACCATATAGACCTCCTCCCTGATGAAAATCAGCCAAGGGAAGAGACACATGGGACCAAGTTCCTCCAAACTGGAGCTTCCAGTTGTCCTCTCTCCACAGTCAAGGACAGCATTCGTTTCCTGGCATCAATATGTGACAATATACATTGAGTACAGTCCACGAGGGAAGCTCACCTGAGCCTTGAGTCCAGAGTCTTTAGTGTTGCTTGATAGTACACCCCTGGCCAGCCGTCCATATGGCTGATCTCAAACTCCAGTCCCTCCAGAGGTCAAGTGAGACCTCATGAGGTCTCCCACACTAAATCAGACTGTTACTGTGACCCAAAGTCCTGAGACAAATGAAGATATTCCTATCGGGCATGGCATTTCAAGGGCTTATCTCCAAGAAGCTAAGGGAAAAGGCTGGACCTGCCTCTGGGCAAGGTTACATTCTTTACTACACAGCTTCCATAACTAATGTTATTGAAATTACTGGACCCAATCCACAACTGGCAAATGTTCTGCTACTAAATATTTGGTGAATATGCTCTACTCAGCGCCTATTTCCATAGTCTCTCAATTGAAGTCTGCCCTCATCTTCAAAGAGATATAATATACCTTCACCCAGCTACACACAGGGTATCTCAACAACCCTGCCATGGCACACACAATCTTTGCAGGGAAGATGTCAATGGCATCCAACTTTCCTCATGAGCACAGGTATAATATCCCACTGATGACATCTTCCTCTGAAGAGATTCATCTGACACACTGATTCAGGATAAAAAATGTCCACAAAGGAGCTCACAAAGGGGGATGAGCTATTGCCCCAGCATTTGGCTAAATTCCTGGAAATCATTTGGCCAAAGGGCCACTCCACCCCAATACTGTCAAGAAACAACTATTGACCGTTTCAGCAGCCACATCATTAAAACAAGCCAAACATCTTTTAGACATTTGGGGGTTCCCAAGGCAATATATTCCTTCTTTACAAATTTTACTTAAACCCACTTATGCTGTTACTTACAAATCAGCCCATCCTGAATGAAGTTCCCACCAATGAAATGCACTTGAATGTGTCCAAAGTGCAAGATGGCAGGCACTCTCATTACTGTCTTCCAGAGAGTCTTTCACTGTAGAGGCTTGAGGAACCTCCTCTCCTGCCTCCTGGAGTCTCTGGACCACCTAGGATGGCCATAAGTTGTCTATGCAGAAAACCTTTTTTTTCTGATGCAAAAGCTGCTCCTCAGCCCCAGGCTACATGCATTAGAGCAACAACTGCTGGCTATTTGAGCATACCAGGCCCTTCTGCAGATGGAGACTCTCACAGGAGACTCTCCATGCCAGCTGCCCAGGATGCTTTTGATCATGGTGGCAGCACCCCTCCTTATTGAAACGAAAATAATATTTCCACAATAGGGCCAAACCTGGGCCTTATAGCATAGCTCACCTAGAGGAATGGGTGGCCTCCTCTGTCCCCAGGCCCTTGACAGATCCAATGATGCTGAAGGAGATTACCTTCTTCCAGATTCAATGATCACCTGAAGAGCGCCTTGGGATCAACTTCAGATCCGCAAAGGGAACTGGGACACTTTACAGACAGCAGCACTGCTGGAGAGCTGCTGCTGTTCATCATCCAACCTGGACATCCCTAATCATGGACAGGACTCAAGAGTCATCAAAACTGAGTCAACTACAGGCCATCATCTTAGCACTAGAGGATACCCTGGACAATCAATCCCATAAGCATTTGCTTGGTCGGTTGTTGTTTTTTTTATAGACTCTTGGGCCACTGCCAATGGTGTGGTCACCTAGTCCAACCAACGGCAACAACAATTCCTTATCCAAGGTTTCCCCTTTTGGGTAAAGAATTCTGGGAATTTATGGCTTCACAGTTACCCAAAATATAAATCAAGGTCACACATGTCTCTGCAAGGTCCCAGCAAGACACTCCTTATCCTCTTCAGAGTTCCAGACATCATTGATAGTGAATAAGGCATTCATTTCACTTTTCAGAATACACAATGCTAGGCTCTCGAAGCAGGTATTCAAAGGAACGTTCAAGACCCTCACTGGTCTCAGGCTGCAGACCTCACAGAGCACCATAATGGCTTACTTAAACAAGTTCAAATTCAATTAAATGAAACACAGCATAATTCAGTCATCAGTGAAACATCAGAGATGAATTACATCAAAAATAAAGAGTCTGAACCCATGTTTTATGCTTGCTGATGGCTTTCTAGCCCACTCCCTCTTTCTCATTTGTCCCAAGTTTGCACAACTCTGGAATAAAGTCCAAGTGATCCCTCCCTTCATGCCAGCAGGGAGGTTCAAACCATCAAAATTTCAAAGGAACCCTCACCCTTACCACATGCCCAAATCACAATAGAACCAAAACAACCACTAGCCTCTTCCTTCAATCAAGTTAAATGGACATGCTTGGGAGCTTGCCATGCTCGCCTTATGATGGAATAGCTTTTTTGTACCATCTTGGTGCATTATGACATCTCAGCCTTGATTTAAAAACCAGTCTGAGGCTGAGATGATTCTTTCCTCATCAGGGCAACCATAAAACCAAGATTCTATCCATTAATAATAGAAAATGTACATCCCATTTCTGATGAAAGCTGACTCCACCTCCAGAAGTAACTGACTTCTAGTCACAAAAGGAGATTTTTGCAATTGTATCCATGAAAGAAGAACATGTTTGAGAAGTTTATATAATGTGTCACATACCTCCCCCACTCCCACTTAGTTACAGATTAATTTTCCCTTAAATATATTTGCAAAAGCTTACTTTTCTAGCCAGGCAGGAAAGAATGCAACATTCAAAGCCATCGTCTGTACAGAAATCCTGGTAAAGAGTTTTAAAGAACTGCAATGTCACAGCTCACCTGGTATTGTTAATCCATGAAAAGGAGAGTCAGCATTGCCCAAGAAAGCTTTGTTAATACTATAACCATCACACACTTAGCCAGCAAAAAAAAAAAAAAAGTAGCAATAGTAGGATTGAATCTTGAGTAGGTTTTATAGAAATGAAGGGTCTGTAAGAGGTTATATAGTGAAAATGATACTGACAAATGCCATAGCAACCAAAACTGCTTGTTGTCTCGTGAAAATAAAAATCTTCCTGATGGTCAGGCATCTGGTGTGTGTCTGTAGATAAGTGTATGAATAAAAAGGTTCTCTCGAAATAAAATCCATTCCAGGGCTGCTAAGACTGTTCAGGGAAAGGGGTAACTTCGATCATGGAACTCTTTTTTTTTTTTTTTTTTTTTTCAGTCTAATCCTACACAGAAGGTATCAATTTCAGTTTCCGATGAAAACAGAAAGGAGAAATCTGTATTTATGTGAGGATGTGAAGCAGCCACTGCACCGCCTGCCTGCACAGCTGGGTTGTGCTCTCAGGCAGGGCTCTTCAGAAATACTGTATTTCCACAGAATGAGATTTCATTTCCTCCTTTTGCTAAACACTGCTCACAGCCCTCACTCACAGAGTTCTTTCTGGGTCTAACTTCCATTCTTCTTGCCCTGGTTTCAGTGCTTCTCATTTTTCTGGAGATGGTTTTCCTTTTACCTTATTGGTAGATTTGGTAAGTAGATTTGAACCTTATTGGTAGGTTCAGCATCCTGCCACTTTGAGATAAGTCCTTGGCTCTTGAATCCAGTCCTGTCCACTGGTTTATAAACTCAGAAATATTTCCATTCCATCACTATGCTCACCCTGACATTAGTCCCACTTGAACATGAGTGCTCCTCTCTCTCTCTCTGCTAGGAGTCACTGCAATTTGCTATTTCCATCTCAAAGGAATTCTAATGGAACTCTTCTTTCTCCTCTGTCTTCTCCCCTTACATACACACACTTCACAGGATCCACATTCCCAACAAAGTGGAAAGCACTACTATAACTTGAATGCATCCTATGAGCTGTCCACTTGATGAACCCCTCTGATCCTCACTCAGCCTTACAGGTTGTCATCCTCCTTCTCCATATGAGGAAACTGAGGCTGAGAATCAAAGCAGAAGCCTTGCAGCACTAGCGCTCTCAGTTCAACCAGTCCATTTTGAAGGAGATCAGCCCGGGGATTTCTTTGGAACGAATGATGCTAAAGCTGAAACTCCAGTACTTTGGCCACCTCATTCGAAGAGCTGACTCATTGGAAAAGACTAGCACTATACACAACTGAAATTCCCAGTTTAACCCCTGGGGCTGCCACAGCTCCCCACCATCGGGCCTGGAGATCAAGGGCAGAGTCTCAGACTGTAGGGGTGGGGCAGGCCACTCCCTCCATCCTCCCTCCTTGAAAAGTGCTAAAAACACCATGAAAATATCCAGTGGTCCTTTCTGGGAGTCCAGCCTTAGGTCCACCAACCAGCCCCATCTCCCAAGAAGACCAAGTACACAAAACAAAAACACCAAGGCCCCTGGGGCTCTCTGCCACTTTCTCTTGGTGGTCCAGTGCATGTCCCTCTAAACCCAAGGTGTACAGACCTATACTAAGTCCTGAGCAGTGGAAGTGGCCTTCAGTATTTTTCCTGCTATGCCTTCCCAGATTTTCCCCTTGCAGGGAGGTTGCACAGTTACAGAGAAAAGCAAGCAGTTGAACACTGGCAGAAGAAATCAAGTTTGAACTTTGAACTTTGCATATGTGCAACAATAAAATTAAAAATAGAGAGGATAGGTAAGGGGGAAAAAAGAAGAAGAAAAATGTACATTTAAGAAGGCCCACACAATGGCAGTGCTTCTGTAAGCCTTGGGTTTTCTTAAAAGTGACATGCAATTGTTTCTTGCAATTGTATTTCTCTTATCATTTTCTCTCTCCAACCTCTTACAGATCTGCCTTTCACAGAAACACATTTGGTGATGGGTACTGAATTGGAACACTCTACTTGTGATAAACCTGTCCTGCCGAGTTCATATAAAAGGAGAGGGGAGGTGCGAGGAGGGGGAACTCAAGTAAGAGAAGATAATGCCATAATTGAGACAATAGTAATTCTTCTTCTTACCTTTACCGTTAAAAACATTTTAACATTTGAAGGGATGAATACATAGCCTCTCAGGCTGTGCTATTCAATAATACAATTCATTACAAGGGAGCAGAGAGGAATCTCGGTAGCATTAAGAACACCAAGCAAGGGGGAAATGAAGGCCGGTGTTACAAGCCCTATGGCCAAACCCAGAAATGAATGACAATTAGATTGCAGTTCGAAACGCTCAGGCGATCCAGACACACATTTTGAAGCCCATCCATATTTTTCAGAAGGAAGAGGGAGACGACGCCTGGAATATTGTCTTTCAAAAGTATTAATGATGCACTATAAATTTCGTCCACGTATTAATGATAATTCAGTCCTCATTAAACGCCGGGTGCTGATAGCAACCCACATTTCGGCACAGCAGGCCCTCGCAAATTTATTTCCCTTTGTGAAACCCAGTTTTCTTTAATAATTTGTCGAAACATAGACTGAAGCTGCGCAGGGGTGAAAATCCATTTCTACGTCTGATCAAACTCAGGGTTTTCTAACCCGCAGCGCCTGCGCTCCACGGACCCGCGGGCATCTTCCTGGGGCTGCACATTTCGTGTGGTTCCCAACAGGGTACCAGAGAGAGAGAGAAGCCCCCCTTTCTCCTTGGAGTGCTTCCCCAAACATAAATGGTGGCGAGGGCAGCAGATGGCAGCCTCCAGGGCACTGCGGGATGGGGGCTGGAAGTGGCAGCTTCTGAGCCTGGCGGGCACAGCGGTCCCGAGACGGCGCGGTAGGGACCCCGGCTGCACGCTACTGAAGGCGCTGCCCTCAGGGCCAAGACCGAGCGCCCCGTTTTAAGCACAGTTTTGCTAAAGAAATAAAAGACCCGGAGCGCCACCCCCTAGGTCTGCGTCCTGGGGTCCAGGGGGACCCAGGACCCCGGGGAACGGAGATGGAGGCGCGTGGCGGTGCCAGGGGTCTTCGCAATCACTCTCGGTGATCCGAGCGGGCTGGGGGCTCGGGCACTCCCGCAGTGACAGCTCCAGGACACCAGAGGGCGCCGCGCGCACAGCTTGCTTTCACCGCGAGCCGGGGACCGGCGGGGACTTGGGGGCCTCCGGGAGGCGAGGGACGGAAGCGAGGCTTCACCTGCCCTCCAGTCCGCCTGAACCACCGCCCCCTCCACCCACGCCCCCGGTAGCGCGCGGCCCCGGAGCTCCCTCTGCAGCCCACAGGGAGAGGCCTGCGCTTCTCGAAACATCGGATCAGGTAACCTCTGCTAACAAGCTGGCAAAACGCAAATGAAGGAGGGGGAAGCATCCATAACACCCACGGGAGCTCAAGCAAATGTCATTTTTAAACGGCTGAGAATGAGCAATTGCCATCAGACCCCATCCTGCCGCACCTCGCAAATCCCTTAGCGCTGGCTCTGTCCTGAGGAATGTACCCCGCCTCAGAGATGCCAGGTGCCACCCACCAAGGAGGCGTCCGCTAAGGACTGCATCACAGTCATCCGAAAAGCACCTACTATTGTACTTGCCACTGTCGCTCTGAGCACTTGCACATCAATCATTCTATTTAATCCTCAAAACTATCCCACGAGGCATTCTCAGCCTGACTTTACAGAGGCAGAAACTGTAGCTCAGAAGGGGTATAGGATCTGTTCAAGTTCACAGAAAAACCGTGTATTTTTCATGGTCCACACCGCCTCCCTGATGGGGAACACAGCTGGCCAAATGACTGCTTACACAATTCTTCAATCCAGCAAGAAATACTGGAGCTAAAAGGTATGCATATGAGTTTTTAAAAATAACTCAGGCTCTTAATTCCTTTTCACTTGGAAATAACCCCCAAACCTTCCTCTGGTGTCCTTTGAATGCAGTATCTCAGACTGACTGAAGTAAGCCTTCCCCACTTGAGTTAGGAAGTGATCGCCCACACCAGGAGCCATAGTGGCCCCAGACACCCAGAGTCCTTTAGACTCTCAGGCCTGGCTTCTTGCCAACATTTGCAAGATCTGCTTTCTGGGCACAGAATGGAAAAGCATCCAATAAGTGGTCCAGAGGTATCACTAAACACATTGGCGTAAACTACTGATGCCAGGATCTTACCTCCTTCCAGTAGCTTTTTCAGCCCACATTAATTTCTGTCTCTGATCTCCTCCTAGTACTTAATGTAGGAGCCACCCTGTAGCGACTTGCTTGTTTCCATGTCCTGTTCTCTGATTCTCTTGTGTGTGTCTGTCTCCACAGAGAGCTGGCAAGAACCACGGGAGCAAAGGCCATGTCAGCACTGGACAACCAGTAGCTCTTGGGGACTTGTGAAACTGAATTAGGGCCGCATCTCTACTCACAACATCTATCACTTTCCACCAATTAAACAAGGTGGCCCTGTCTGCTTTTTCGTCTAGTTTGGGGGTTTGTTTATTTGAAACACTGATGCCTGCTGACAGGTAGAGTTTATAAAAAGACAACAGTAATGGTGAAAAGGTGAATTATTTCCTTGGCATGATGTAATGTTCACTGTGTCCTCTCTTCTTGTTTGGATCCCTGTTTCATCTTTCTTTCACAGCTGTATTTTGATAACAGGTACTCACTATGCTATAGAAAACCAAAATACAAATGAATATTAATAGGAGACAGCACTGTCTGGCGAATTCCCATCTTCTCCACCATTTGCTAGTAACGCACTTCAAGCAGAGTGCTGTGTAGCAATCAGATGCGCTGGGCTGGATGTCTCTCCCTCTCTCACAATGCAGTAGCCAAACAGGCTGTTACTGATAAGAAATGGAAAGATGGGCGGTGAGGAGGAGGAAGCAAGAACTGATAAGGAAACGTGATGAAAAAGGGGTGCTGGAAACTGGGAAAGCAGCATGGCAGTATGTCTGTTGTGTGTAATCAGTCACTCAGTCGTGTCCAACTCTCTGCGACCCCAGGGACTGTAACCCACCAGTCTTCTCTGTCCATGGGATTTCCCCAGCAAGAATACTGGAGTGGGTTGCCATTTTCCTTCTCCAGGGGATATTCCCGACCCAGGGATGGAACCCGCATCTCCCGCATTGCAGGCAGATTCTTTACTATCTGAGTCACCAGGGAAGTCCCAGTATGTATAGACAGAACCTCATAACTTGAAAGATGAAGTGCTATGCACTGAATATTTGTGTCCCTCCCCCCAGATTCATATGTCAGAATCCTAACCCCCAATGTGATGGTGTTGGGAGGTAGGGACTTGGGGAGATGCTCAGGTCACAGAGGTGGAGGCCCCATGAATGAGGTTAGTGCCCTTATAAAAGACCCCAGAGAGCAGTCTCATTCCTTATACCATGTGAGGACACAGTGAAAAGAGAGCAGTCTCTGCACCAGGAGGCAGGCTCTCACCAGACACTGAATCTACTGCTGCCTTGATCTTGGACTTCCCAGCCTCCAGAACCATGAGAAATTAATATCTGCTGTTTTTTTTTTTTCATTATGGCAGCTCAAAATAATATAGAGAGGAAGACCCAAATAGTTGGCACTTCTTGCTAGACCAGGTATGCCACCCAAGCAGCTCCTTTCAAAATGCACACATTTGCAGAAGCTTCAGAGTTTCCAGATCCACCCCACCATGCTGCCTCAGCTTGAAAATGAGTTCCTCAGGCTAGCTAGGTACTTTGAAGTGAAAAGGACAAGGAGAATTTCACTCAGGATCCATTCTAGTTAATAATCCCCAGTGGCTGCTAACATCACAAAGAGTGAGATGACCACACAACACGCATCTCCTAACAGAGGCACATGACACCATCTCTGTGGAAGTCTTGCTGAAAGGCAAATGTGAGTCTGATCAAACATCAATCCAGCTACCCATTTACAGGAAAAACAGAGGACAGAGGAACATGTTAAAAGACATCATGGGGATGCAATCAGCAATATCCAGACTCCCAGAAACTCTACATAACAAATGATCTCATTTCTTCAACAAATAAATTGGAGAGCAAGAAGGAGAGAAGATATGGGGAAACCTGTAGATTAAAAAGCTTAAATAGGGGATTCCCTAGCAGTCCAATGGTTAAGACTCCAAAGCAGCAGGCATGAGTTCGATCCACGGTCAAGGAACTAAGATTCTCGCATGCCACACAGCATGGCCCAAAAAAGTCATTAAAAAATCTTAAATACATATCAAGCAATTGCAGTGTGTAGATCATAATTAGAACCTGATTCTAACAAAATATATAACTAACAAAATCCCATAGCATCTGAGAGATGATTGGAAACTTTAATCTCATTGGAGAGCTTAGGGTATTAAAGAATTATTATTAATTGGTTTACATGTGGTAATGGTGGTGTGTCTGTGACTGTTTTTAAGACTCCCATGCTTGATCTAGATCTACATATCCAAGTATTTACAGATGAAATGATAATATCTGAGATTGGCTTCAAAATGTTCTAGGGATGAACATTTATAATAGTATTATTCATAACAGACAAAAAGTAGAAACAACTCAAATGCCCATCAGGTGGTAAATGGAGAAGCAAAATGTGATATGTCCATACGATGGAATCAATTCAGTTCAGTCGCTCAGTCATGTCCAACTCTTTGTGACCCCATGAATCACAGCATGCCAGGCCTCCCTGTCCATCACCAACTCCCGGAGTTTATCCAAACTTATGTCCATCGAGTTGGTGATGCCATCCAGCCATCTTATCCTCTGTCGTCCCCTTCTCCTCCTGACCCCAATCCCTACAATGAAATACTATTCAGCAATTAAAAATGTATGAAGAGCTGATACACGCCACAGCTTCAAAAACATTATGCCACATGTAGAAAGCTAGAAGCAAAACCTGCATATTGTATGATTCCATTTATATAAAATGCCCTAAAACCACAAATATATAGAGACAGAAAGCAAACTGGTGGTTGCAGAGTACTCAGGGTGAGAAAGTTCAGGAAAATGAGTACAAGGAATCTCTTTGGGGGTGATAAAAAATGTTCTAAAACTGGATGTGGTTATTGATAGTTCTACAACTCTGTATATTGACTAGAAGCTATTCAGTTTTACACTTCAAATGGGTAAATTTTTTAAAATGAGTAAATTCTATAGTTTGTAAATTATAACTCAATAAACCTATTTTGCTTTTAGTGCTTCAGGGGATGGGAGGAAGAAGTGGGTGGGAATTAAATGAGACAAGATCAGCCATAATTGCTTAAGCTGGGTGATGGGTACATGGGGTTTATTAAGCTATTGTCTTTAATTTTGCATATATCTGAGAATTTCCACAATAAAAAATAATTAAAAAGTGAGGGGAGGAAGTTGGAGGAAGTAGAAATTGAAAGTCATCAGGAAGTGAGGTTTCTCTGGAGACCTGCTACTCTCTGCATTTCTGTCTCTCATGTGTCACATTACCTCTCACGGTGTCCCGTGCCACTCGAATGACCAACTGACAAAGCCGCTCAACATTCTCTAGTCCAAATTCCAGATGGCACTGTCTGCATGGTCTGGCTGATTGCCAAGGCCACTATTAGGCCAAGCCCTTGGTGCCAGTCCCTGTAGGATCACTCTTGGGTCAGGTGCCCATTTCTGGTCCAAACAGTGAAGAAAGAAGGAAAGAAAGGAAGGGAGGAAAAAATAAAGAAAGAAGGACATGACTTCCCTGATGGTTCAGTGGCCAAGACTCCGTGCTCCCTGGGTTCCATCCCTGGTCAGGGAACTAGATCCCACGTGCCTCAACTAAAGATCCTGCATGCCACAACTAAGACCTAATAAATACATAATTTTTTAAAAGAAAGAAGGAAGGAAAGCGAGAGAGAAAGGAAGGAAGGAGGAAGAAAGGCAGGAAAGGGGAAGAAAGAAAGACATGCAAAATGATATGCACCAAGTTCCCTGGGGAGGGGGCTGTAGAATAGGCTGTTTGCTCTAGAAGTGAAAGCTGAGTGAGACGCTAGCATGTCCTATATAGACCCCATTCCTGCTGCCCATAGAACATAACAGAAGGTGCTACCTTTTCGGGAACTGCCTTTCCTGCATGCAGCTCTAGCAGTTGAGTCTGAAACTCAACAAGCAAGAATGAACGAAAAGTGATGGGATGTACCCTAGTCTAGCATTGGATGGCAAAGGTTAAAGAACAAGTCAAACTCCTCTTAAGGGCCCACGGACGTTAAGTGTGAACCTAAAGAAACTCAGGAAGTCCCCAGCAACCTATAATTCAGCAGGCCCAGCACCTCTCCTCAACGCCTTTTCTCTGGTAACCTACTCTCAAGAGTTTTCTCCCAAAATTAATTGACCATAAAGATCATAAGAGAGATTTAAGAATTTGGGAGAATGGCATTGAAACATGTAAAATATCATGTATGAAACGAGATGCCAGTCCAGGTTCAATGCATGATACTGGATGCTTGGGGCTAGTGCACTGGGACGACCCAGAGGGATGGTATGGGGAGGGAGGAGGGTTCAGGATGGGGAGCACATGTATACCTGTGATGGATTCATTTTGATATTTGGCAAAACTAATACAATTATGTAAAGTTTAAAAATAAAATAAAATTTAAAAAAAAAAGAAAAAGAAAAGACTTCTGGGTGGCCAGACTTGTGTCTGCCTTCTTGTGGTGGGGCAAGTAAGTGACAGTGAGTGGTCGGTCCGTTAGCAGCAGGTCACCCCTGCCACCTCTGAAGAGGCTGATTACAAACATTTCCCTGGTTATTACCCCATGAGCGCACCTCCCACCTCCCACACAAGTGGCGTGTTGCCTTAGGCAGGGAAAGTGCTACATTTGAGCGAAGAAAGCTATTCAGCCTCCAAGCCCCATTGGCTTGTCCTGCTTGAATACATCACAGGAAAAGTAGGACTCTCTGCCTGCTGCAGTTACACTTCAGCTGCCACTCCAGCTCTTTGGCTGGGTCAATGCCAGCCAAATGCTGGGGCAAATTCATGATGCCAAAGAGATACTCAAGACTGCCACAGTGAATTCCAACTAACTGACCCCTTTTCCCTCTGCCTGTAAGTGCCAAAGGAGCATGTCTCTGAAGGGACCAGTCTAGCCAAAGCTGCTGCACAAGCTGCGTATCTTAGTCACTCTCCCTAATTGCTCACCATGGTGGATGTGAGGAGCTCAACACAGCTCAGCCTTCACAAAGGACATTCTGCTTCAAAATGGACCAGACTCAGGTACATTAAGGACAAGTGTGCATGCCCTGAAGTGCTGTTTGCCCAACTCTTAATGTCTACTTTCTGGATCCCAGCTTCCCCCCTCACATGAGCTCCATGGCACACATGAGCAAGCTCTCCTAAAGGAAATCATGATGTCTCCATCAAGAAATAAAATATCAGGATGAGAGAGGTTTGAACTAATAACATTTGCCCTCCTCTACCATTTACTTTTCATTAGGCTCACTGCTTTTTTGTGTCACTGGCTCTCTAAGTCTATTCATTTCATCCACTAGTCCTTCACCTTCAAACCATGGCTTTGCATTCAAACATAACTTCACTATTAATTGAGCTTTTACCATACTCTTGCCTGTTTTCTTCATAGATTTTGGCTGCTATAATAGAAAGCAATGGAGTCTCTTCCCCATTTGCCAGCCACAGAAGTACGTCCCAGTGATCCTATATCCACCAGCAAGCCTCCCATCACAGAAAGCACCCTGACTGAGACGCCATGAGAATCTGCCACTTGACGCTCCTTCCCTCTCCTTTGTATTGTTGGTGGGGCTCAGCACAGAATTATTGTCCAAGGGCAAATGACTCCTTCCAGATACAGTCAAGGCTCTGGATCAATTCTGGTGGTTTGCTGATCACCAACACTAGTCCTAGACCATGAAGTCAGAGCATAACCAAGCTGCAGTAGGGGATGCTGAGCTCAGCACAGGCCAGGAGCCACCTTCTAGGGCTGGAGCAATGAACCCGGGGTCCTTAGACTCCAGATTACATGGACGTGCCTTCACAGGTCATGAACCCCCTACAACTATATTCAGATTGGTGTGTCTGTATGTGTGTGTGTGTGTGCGTACATGCAATATTTGGTGGACAGGGTCCCCAGCTTTCAGTAGTTTCTCAGAGGGGTCCCTGATCTAAAAACCAAACAGTTTAGCATCACTGTACTCAAAGAAACACTAAGCTTGGTCAGCAGTTCTCCCATGACATTGTGAAGAAGAACAAAAAGCCAGTGTACAGGGCCGGGCATGATGAAACCAAGGATGAAAGTTCAGGGCCATTTTCTTCAGAGCCACACAGCCCAGTCCCAGCCACCAATCCAGACGGAAATCCTGGCTGCAGGGTTCAGGTATCTCAGTGATCTAAAAATCTTGCCTGATTGATCCATGGACAAGAGTGTGCACTGAAAATGTAGTAATGCAAACTGAATCACTGGGATAACATTTACACATCCCTGTCCTTCCTATGGGCCAGTCCTCTCATTAAAAGGATGAAACTGAGCCCAGGGCGGGGAAATGGCCTACCTACTATCATTCAGGAAAACTGTGACTGAGACTGGCTACAAGCTGGGTTTCTCTGACACCCCCATATTACCACATAGCACCTATTGGTTTCACCTGTCCTCTCCCTGCACCCAGGGCCCCTGTGGAAGACAGAGGCCTATAGTTAGTAATAGATACTGATCAGGTCATTTTGAATAAGGCTTCTAAAATGCTGATCCTGGAATAACCAGAGTCAGCATCCCAGCGGGAGAGGGAAAACCAAAAGAAATCCACCACAGACTGACTGACTTCATTCCAGCAAATGGAACCCTGACCAAACATGAGCATTCCTTAGGAAAGAACACGAAAAGGTTCAGTATGGCTATAACCACAAGAGGGCCGTAGATAGTTTAGAAAGTACCTTATCAAAAACCCAGGGCAATGTGTACCAAGAAGCCAAAATATCAGAAACTTTGAAAGAATTACCTTTGAGCAACTAAGTAGCCAAGTGAGAGAGAGAGGAGCTGTAAGATAAACGCTCCTTCTCCAAATGGAAAGGTGGCTCAAGCAAGGAACAAAGATGCTCTTGAAAAGTGTCACAACAAAGGCACTAAAACTCAGGGGGACCAAGGGAACTGAAAAGGAACCAGACGAGTTACCTAAAAGCCAAATTTGAGATCTAGCCTAAGGAGAATGCCGGCAAGACAATCAATGGGGACAACTGACAGTTCGGATAGCAGCCATGCTTGGGAGACCAAAAAGCGAACAAATACCAAGCAGAATATCAGTGGGATGTCTGCTCCCCCGCCCCCACTAGAAGTGTCCAAGTCATGAGACTAGATAGTGGCAAATGCTGTGGATGTCCAAGGCCTACAGAATAGCTTAACTCTGCACCCGTCACTAGGACTCAGGGGCAAGGCGTCTACGTGAAACTAGGTCCAAAGATGCAGCCTATCCTCAGCAAGGGCCCCATGCCAAGACTGCCACATTGCCAATACGAGCTCCATTCATAAAGTAGGGTCCTAAAGAGATCCCAGGGCACAGGCTGGGCAACACATAAGTTTTAAGTCAAAGGATGAGCTCAATGACCATTTGGACAACAGTTTACACAAGATGAAGTCATGCCAGACCAATCTATCAGAAATTTTTAAGCAGTAAAAATACATATGGATTAAAAAGGGAATGTGAAAGCAAAAGATTTTGACACAGTTCCAAACCACCATTGGAGTGCAAGTACAGTTGTATCAGGATAAATGATGGGCACAGGGACAGGAAACAGGGAAGAACCTGATTTTCTCTGAGGAGAGAAGTCTAGACCCCGTGTGTGTGTGTGTGTGCATGCTCAGTCATGTCCAACTCTGTGTTACCCCATGGACTGTAGCCCCCCAGGCTCCTCCATCCATGGGATTTCCCAGGCAAGCATACTGGAGTGGGTTGCCATTTCCTACTCCAGGGGATCTTCCCGACCCAGGGATCAAACCCACATCTCCTGCATTGGCAAGTGAATTTGTTTATCACTGAGCCACCTGGGACACCCTCTAGACATTATGGCCTCCCCTCAAAAAAAAAAAAAAAACTGATAGAGAGATCTAGTTCATCTGACTTACTCAAAAATTATGTGGAAGAAAGTCAGCCTAGTAAAAACTTCAGGTTTCCAGGCAACACTCAACCCTTTTGAGTAGTAACATGTTAAGATCTTTAGATTAAACTGCAGAAGATGCTGAGAGGCTGAACGAGTGGGCTGAAAAGTAGCAGGTGAGCGTCGGTGTAGACAAGCACAACATAATGCACCATGGAAAAGAATCCCATTAACCACTCAAAATAACACATGAAGCAATCAAGCCTTCTTTGTAGAATCCTCCGGACATCTGCATCCAAAATAAAAGGGCTAATTCTTCTATTATATAAATGGAGTGACACAGAGGTCATCCAGCTAGAGATGAGGATATGGAGACCGAGGGACAGAGCCAGGAATAGAACCCAGGCCAGAGGACTTCACTGGGAGCATAGCAATCACAGAAGACTGCATGCATGTGTGCTCAGTCACTTCGGTCGTGTCCGACTCTGTGTGACCCTCTGGACTGTAGCCTGCCAGGCTCCTCTGTCCATGGGACTCTCCAGGCAAGAATAATGGAGTGGGTTGCCATGCCCTCCTCCAGGGGATCTTCCTTATCCAGGGATCAAACCAGCGTCTCTTCTGTCTCCTGCATTGGCAGGCAGCTTCTTTACCACTAGCCCCACCTGGGAACCCCCAGCAAAGAGTATTAGCCTTAAAGTATGAGTGGACAGCGGAGAAGGCAATGGCAACCCACTCCATACTCTTGCCTGGAAAATCCCATGGACGGAGGAGCCTGGTAGGCTGCAGTCCATGGGGTCACTTAGAGTCAGACAGGACTGAGTGACTTCACTTTCACTTTTCACTTTCATGCATTGGAGGATGAAATGGCAACCCACTCCAGTGTTCTTGCCTGGAGAATTCCAGGGATGGGGAAGCCTGGTGGGCTGCCGTCTATGGGGTCGCACAGAGTTGGACACGACTGTTAAGTGACTTAGCAGCAGCAGCAGCAGCATGAGTGGACAGATGAAGGAGTCTTGGAAACAGTATGGTATAACGGAGGGAGCACAGGTTTTCAGATACATTCTAGCTGTGTACAAATTCAGCAAGTTGCTTAATCTTTTTGAGTCTCAGTTACCTTAACTGTAAGATGGGAATCATGACACATACTTTCCAAGGTTGTTATCAGTAGAAGTATTTTAAAAGTGCTCTACAAAGGGATCTGAAAAGATGCTTAACATCACTAGTCATTACGGGAATGCAAATCAAAACTACAATAAGATTCTACTTCACATCCACTAGGATAGCTATAATCAAAAAAGGAAAATAACAAGCACTGGCGAGGATGTGCAGAAATTGAAATCCCAATACACTACAGGTGCACATGTAAAATGGTACAGCTGTTGTGGAAAACAATTTGGCAGATCTTCAATAAGTTAAAAAGAATCAACACATGACCTAGAAATTACACTCCTAGGCATATGCCCAAAAGAATTGTAAACAGATGTTCAAACAGAAACTTGGACACGAATGTTCATTGCAGCACTATTCACAATAGCCAAAAGGTAGAAACAGCTCAAATGTCCATCAACTGATACACAGATAAGCAAAAAGTGGTATATCCATACAATGAAATACTATTCAGTCATGAAAAGGGATGAAGTACTGACACATATTACAACATGCATGAACCTTGAAAACACAATGCTAAGTAAAAGAAGCCAGTCACAAAAGATGACATAGTATATGATTCCATTTATACCAAATGGCCAGAATAGGTCAATTTAATAGATTTGATACAAAAAATAGATTAAGGATTACTTAAGGCTAAGGAGTGAGTACATGGGATGTGGGATAATGGGCTGTTAGCTAAAGGGTTTCTTTTTGAGGTCATGAAAATATTCTAAAATTGAGCATGGTGATGGTTGCACATATCTGTTAATATATTCAAATCAGTTGAATTGTACACTAAATGGGTGTATGGCATGTAGTAAGTAAGTAAGTGTCAGTCACTCAGTTGTGCCCGACTCTTTGCAACCCCATGGACTGCAGCCCACCAGGCTCCTCTCTCCATGAGATTTTCCAGGCAAGGATACTGGAGTGAGTTGCTATTTCCTTCTCCAGGGGATCTTCCCAACCCAAGGGTCGAACCCGGGTCTCTTGCACTGCAGGCAGATTCTTTACCGACTGAGCTACATGTAGAATACATCTCAATATAGCTACATAAATAAACAGTATGTTCTACAGACAGTGATGTGTCGGTAAAGGTTTAGCATCTGGCTTTCAGAGAAATAAAGTCGTGATTTGTAGTGTTTGATGATTTCCATGGTAAAAATACTCCCTTGGCCAATTTCAAGTGATTAATGTGATGTCAGTCAACATGGAGTTGTAAGGAGTTGTGTGGCAGCACACCATTATAAAGTATTTGCACTATACATATACAATGGGCATAGATAATCATGGATAATAGAAAAAGGTGATGAAATAATTAGGAAGTGATGTGTTTTGAGTATTTATTACCTTTTTTAATATAATTCATTTAACTGTACACTTTGCAATTCAATTTTTAACCATCACTTGCAAAATTCCTGATAACACAACAAACCAGTACACCAGCTCTCACAAACCAGTACAGATTGTCTCTAGACTGTCTCTACCACACTGTACCACAGAACACTCTTTTTGAAGTTCACATGAGCAGCTTCCAGAAAACTGCCACCTTTTGCATTCCTCTGGGCCAAAGCTCTAAAAATTATATGGTCATTACAGTTTGATTTGAAGAGGTTGCTTTCTCCCCCTCTAATGCTGATATCTGAGCATGGCAGAAATATTTTCCTAAATGTGGAAACATAATCCTACTTTCTGTCAACTCCATTTTGAGGCACTTTGGCCACATCTCTACAGCCAACAAGCAATACTAACAGTTCAAGGAATGCACCAGAACATACTCGATGAACCAACTCTCTCTCTAGCTGACCCACAGGCTCTGTGGCTCCCTTCTGATTCTTAACCACCATCAAACTCTGGTTTTTTCCATCAAATTTCCAAGTCTTAATTCAATGAAAAGCAAAATATAAATTTGCATTTGAAAACTCCACAGACCCTAACATTTCATGCAGAGACATGGGAGATTTGAAGTGTTTGGTACTTTGAATATCCAATACTCAGCAACCATACATCAGTTTTAACCACCCAAGTCCTCCACTCACGTGTCATAAAACAGAGCAGGCCATTTCAGTGTTCCTGGCACCTGACGCGGCACCAAAGTTAGGCTGTGAAACTCTAGAGCCTTTAAACAACTTGATTCAAGAAGAGTTTAGTATGGTTCCAAAGATGAGAGGATTTAAATCTTTCTGGCCCTGAGGATGACAGTAAGCTAAGCAGCTATGGAGAGTGGGCTCTGTAGTTACCCATATGCTATTGGGGTGGCTTAGAGCAAATTATTTAGATTCTCTGAGCTTCAGTTTTCTCATCTATAAAATAAGGAATATTAACAATACCCACCTCACAAGATTGTTGGAGAATCACATGAGATAAGGTGTATAAAGTTCCTCATGTATGAGTGATAACACATTTTTAAAAATTGCTTAGGATAGGGAAGCAAAATCGTGTCTCTGCTAAGCATCTGGACTATAAATTCAGAGTCAGTCCTAAATTCACATTCGAGCCCTGCCTGTTTCTGAGTGACTCTGAGTAAGCCACAGCTTCTGTCTAAGCCTTTGGTTCCCCATATATAAAATGAGGTAAATGATAGCACAGTGTTCATTAAATGAGCTGGGAGAAGTCAAGTGCTAGGTACACTGTTAAATCCTCAGTAAATGAGAGCTGCTAAACTGCCATGAGGGGATGTACACAATTCTGCAAGCATTTGGAAAGAGCTCACATCGTGTTCCCATCACAGAGGGACAGAGGGGCGAGAACACTGATTACTCAAACACAAGGGTATGCTGATGAGAGCCAGGACGTGGTGCTGGGAGGCCTGATGATTCCCTCAGAGAAAGGTGAGTATTCTAATGCTGGAGGTGGGATCCTGGACACCCAAACCATTCGCTTTGGGTTTTTTTCCCCTGGGGACTTATTTTTACATACAGTTTTATTTAGGTATAATACATGTAGATTCAACTGCAAAAATCTAAACAGTACAATTTGATGAGTTTTGAGATAGGAATACACCACGAACCATCAACACCACCATCAAGATAGAGAACATATATGTTATCTCTAAAAGATTCTTCATACCCTTCCCTCTCTCTTCCCCCATCTCAACACAACCACTGATCTGCTTTATGTCACTTAGTTTGAATTTCTGGAATTTTACATAGTAAGGAATCTATATAGTATGTATTCTCTTTGAGTGGCTTCTTTCGCTCAGCATAATTATTGTGAGATTCAGCCATGCTGGTGTATATAGCAACACTTTGTTCTCTTTTCGGGTAAGTAGCCATCACCACACTCAATTTTAGAATATTTTCTTAACCACAACGTGTGAATATACCATTCACCTGTTAATAGACACTGAAGTTGTTTCCAGTTTGTATCTTACAAATAAAGGTTCTATAAACATTCATGTACATCTTTACATGGACAAATGCTTTCGTTTCTTTTAGGAATGGAAAAGCTAAGTCGTATGTTCAGTGTATATTAAACTTTTTTAAACCAGCCAAACTTTATCAATGTGGCTGTTTTATTTTACATTCCAAAAGCAGTGTATGAAAGTTATAGTTTCTCCAAATATCCTTGCCAATTATATGGCAAGGATTTATGGAGAAACAGAAAGTATTGTGATGTGTCTTGGTATGATTTTCATGTTTCCTGTGCTTGAGTTTTGCTGAGGTTCTTAGATCTGTGGGTTTATAATTTTTATTACCTTTGGGAAAGTTTCGGTGATTATCTCTTCAAATAACACTTCTGTCTTCCTAACTTCTTCTGGGGCTCCACTTACACTTATATTAGGCTACTTGAAATTGTCCCACAGCTCACTGTTTCTCTACTTATATTTTTTCTCTTCATTTTGGACAGTTTCTATTTCTATGTCTTCAAGTTCACTAAACTTTTCTGCTGCAGTATCTAATGTGCTAATAATGTCATCTTTGTATTTTTATCTCAGACATTATATTCTTCATCACCAGAAGTAAGATTTAAGTCTATTTTCTATCTTCTCTGTCTCTCCTTGACATACCTACACTTTCCTCTACCTTCTTAAACATACAAAATACATGTTTCAAGTCACTTTACTTTTTTTTGCCCAATTTCATCATTCATGTCTATTTCTATTTAAGGATTTTTCTTCTTATTATGGGTTGTGTATTTTCCTATTTTGCATGCCTTATAATATTTTATTAGATTTCAGACTTTGCAAATTTTACCTTCTGGTATGCTAGAGAATTTTGTACTCCTTTAAATATTTCTGAGCCTTGCTTTAAGTTGCAGTCAAGATACTTGAAAACAGTTCAAGTCTTTTAAAGCTTGCTTTTAAGCTTTGCTACATGGAACCAGAACAAACTTTACACCAAGGTTAACTTGGCTCCACTGCTGAGGTAATCTTCTTTGAGTACTCAGTCTAATGCCCTGAATATTTCGAGTTTCTTCTCTCTGGCTGTCGGGAAACTGAGCTATTCCCAGTCCTATGTGAGCTCTAGAAATCACTCCACCTACCCTTTTGGAGTCAGGTCTCCAGAGCTCTCTCTCTGGGAAGCTCCTCTATGAAACATCCCTTGCAAATTCTAGCCACCCTTATCTACCCCCCTGAATTCTGACCTCTGTCTTCTCAGCTTGGGCAGACTTCTAGGTTCATCCTGGGTTCCGAGCTGGTAAACTCTGTCTAGGTGGTAAACTGGGGCAATCGTAGGGCTCACCTCATTTGTTTCCCTTCCTTGACAATCACTGTCCTGCACATCCTATTGTCCAATGTGGGACAACCATTATTTCATATATTTTGCCCACTTCTTTAGTTAGTTAAGAAGGAAGGATAAATCCATCCCCTGTTACTCGTCCATGACCAGAGGCAGAGGTCCAGTTTTCAGGTTTTAAAATAGTTGAGGTGGATTAGTTTGGGGATTTTTAATAACATCAAGATATAAAATAGATGGAATCAGTCAAAACCTGACAGGACCCTTGGAGATTACCTAACACTACCCCCACTTCATTTGGTGGACTAACAGAACTGAGATCAGAGAGGGGAGGGTATCTTCCCAGAGTCACACACCTAATTCTAGCCACAGAATTAGGACTAAAAATCAGGTCTCCTGCTCTTTATTTGTATTCCATCTGGTTATTTTCTGCTGATTTTTTCTTCCAAACCATTTTATTTGGATAGATACAGCTTGGAAATCTAGACCTTCTGTCCTGCCCAAGCCCACTGAGTGGGAAAAATTAGCTCACACCCAGAGGGTATTTAATTTCATGTGATTTTTGCAATCACAATCCCTAGGGTTGGCCTAAAGTGAATACCAGAGCAGCTCATAACACTGAAAAACTTAAAATACCCCCACGGGTAGGCACTCCAGAACAAAACCACATATTTTTCCCCATTGACTTATTATGAACTCACTATGCAGGAAGGAGTGTGACTTAGAATTTAGATCGGCTAATTTAGTCATTTCACCACCTATGGGAACCATGTATCCTACAGAAAGAAGCCATTATCACTGCAACTGCATTTGTCTTACCACAATTTTAGCTATTCATCTGGATTCAAAAACTCTTTCTGGGCTTGGTCTCTGGGAGCTTTTCTTTCTGTCCTGCCTCTTGACTCTTCCAAGAAGCAGCCTAGGATACGCTCCTGCTTTGGAGTCAGAACAGGTTTTACATCTCAGCTCCAATACTTACTTGCTGTGTGACCTTGGGTAAAGTTACTTAACCTCTCTGTAAGGACTAGGAGGGTACTGGCATATATTGATTCTAACGCTCATTTCTCTTCTCATTTTAGCATCTTTGAAATCAAGATGCATATTGCCAGCAGGGGTGTGAAGGTTAAATTTGCAGTTTTTTATTCCTAATAGTATATGATGTCTTGGATTCTAAAAATACTGTATTAATCTCTAACGTGCAGAGTCCCCTCGAGGATTAAATAGGATAAAGCAAGCATACATACAGTGTGGCATGTGGTAGGTGCTGAAGGACTCCTGCACTCCCACTGTTACTGGAACCAATACCTGACTGGGTCCTGGGCCTCTGACTTCCCTCACCTGGCAGTTGGTACATGCGTCGGGGCAGTCTGATGAGGTGAACAAGTCTGGGAAGACCGGGCTGGCACACTGCTGGCTGGTGTTGCAACTTGTGGTTGTCATCAGGCCCTAGAGGCTTTCTAGCAGCTTCCTGCCCTCCAGTTCTGCTTCAATAACACCACTAGCCTGATCTTACCTCTGCTGCTAAGGTGACTTCTGGTGCCATTATCCCAGACTCTCCCTGTCTCATCCCAAAGAACCTCCACAGAATCTAACAAAGCTTGTCAGTCGAAGGGCTCTCCCAAGGCCATCGGAATCAGACCCTGCAGGGCCTGAAGCCAGATCCACATTCCCCAAGGCCCCCCACATACCTCGAGTTGGGATGCTGATACTTGCATGCCTTTGAAATTCAAGGACACCAACTCTGCTCCCGCCTGGAGGGAAAAAACGGAGAAACAGACACCTGAGGATTAATAAACCTCAAACAACTCCCTGTACAGAAAAGTGGCTTACATTTCTTCCTCAGGGCTTCCCCACCTTTTGCACTGTCTCCTGCAGGCAGACTGACTTTGGGTGCAGAGGCCTCATCGCACTCAAGCTCTCCCATCATGTCCCTTGGCACCAAGGGGTGTAGCTGCTGATTCCATGAGCCCACCTCTCTGAGGCACTTACTTCTGACATGTACCGAGAGGTTTTCTCCCTGTGCCCTGCTGGATCCCAGCAGTCCAGGAAAAATCTCAGGACCACAGTGAAAAAGAAGAAAGAGCAGGACAGACTAGACTAGCCTTTGTCTTTGGTCATTTCTCCCAGCTTGACAGTCTCCTAAGTGATTTGAAAATATGGAGTCTGAGTGAACTGCCACATGACAGTTCATGCCACCCAGGATTCTGCACCATGGCCAGTGTGAGACTGGGAATTAATAATTGTGAGTGACTATCATGGAAACTGTCTCCAAGAAAAACAACCTCAGTTATACCATTCAAACTTCAGAAGATAAAACAGGCCTAGCTCCCATCCCCCAAAAAAGACAAGAAATCTACACCAAATGATAGGACTTGAAATCCAAAGAACATCTTGAGGCCTGATTCTACACTTGCCTTGTATCCCTACCCAAAGGCATGGGGTGCAGTGCGGGGAGGGGTGGATCTCCATCCATCCCATCAATCAAC
Source organism: Bos indicus x Bos taurus (assembly GCF_003369695.1). Classification (NCBI taxonomy): domain Eukaryota; kingdom Metazoa; phylum Chordata; class Mammalia; order Artiodactyla; family Bovidae; genus Bos; species Bos indicus x Bos taurus. Next base: position 125,349,105 of record NC_040105.1, read on the forward strand.
TCAGAATCTTGTATCATCCTGGACCCTCCCCAGCACCTCCCCGTCCTTATCCCTCTCCACTGTCAATTTTGCTTGTCTAGGGGTCTATGCTCAGCCCCCTTGTTGTGACCTGTTGAGACTGTCTTGTCTCCTGCCACGGCCTTCTTTGTGCTCTTTCCCCATTCAAAGTCTTGCCCCCTCCACTCCCAACCCCAGATCTGCTTCTAGGAGACCCTAGAAAAACAGAACTCTTCCCACATGGCCCTGCACAGAAACCATCAATGAAAACTGAAAATCGTTTTTAAATAATATATAATCTTATCATACACTAGATGATAACTTATAACACATCCACCTTCATATTCTGAATTCATGTATAAAAAACATATAGGCCATTTTAAACAAAAGTATCTAGCAGACTTCCCTGGCACTTTTTAAGTGTTTAAGACACTACACTTCCACTGCAGGGGGAACAGGTTTGATCCCTGGTCAGGGAACTAAGATCCCGCAAGCAGCTGTGGCACAATCAAAACAAAAAATAGTATCTAATTTTATACTCTGATTTTTTTCACTTATTAAACCTTCAAAAAAATCAATGAACAATAATGGCAAAATACTTGTTAAGATTGCATGGTGAGAACAACAGGGAGTTATATGATGATCCTCATCATATTTGTGCATGTTTGAAACTGTGCATAATAAAATATATCCTCAACGGCCCTCCACGGATCTTGGGATCAAGTCCAAACCGGCATTCAGGGGCCATGAGGACTTGCCTCCACTCCATTTTTCTGGCTCACCTGCTGGCATTCACCATGCTGCAGCCTCTCTTGGCACCCAGCTCTCTGCTGCAGCCCTCTTTGCCCATGCATCTCCTTCTAGAACACATTCTCCCCGTCTGTCATGCCCAGAAGGAGGCTCATCATCCCTTGGAAACCAGATGAAAACAACCCCTCGTCTGGACCACCTTCCTGGGCCACCTTCCTGGACACGACTCTCTTCTGGGAGGCAGAGGGAGTTACAGTCTGGTGTTTGCTGGCCTGGTAAAGAGCAAACAATCGATGTGCATGTGTTTGGGAGAGACCCAGAAAGTCTTAGTTAATAGTGAAGTGAAACTCGCTCAGTCATGTCTCACTCTTTGGGACCCCATGGACTATACAGTCCATGAAATTCTCCAGGCCAGAGTACTGGAGTGGGTAGCCTTTCCCTTCTCCAGGGGATCTTCCCAACCCAGGGATCAAACCCAGGTCTCCCACATTGCAGATGGGTTCTTTACCAACTGAGCTACTAGGAAAGCCCCTAGTTAACAAAACAGGTACATTTACTTGAATTTCTGGCAAGTCAGGTAATCTCGCTCGGCTTCTGCTTCTGTCTCTATAAAAATGAAGATAATAGCAGCACTCATCTCACAGGGCTGGGGTAAGGATTCGAGGGTATTCTCTGTGTAAACAGTTTTCCCACAGTACCTGGGGGTGGGTGAACCAAGAGACTGACTTATAGACAGACTTCAGTCAAATACTAGAGTGGATAATTGAGCAGCTCGTCTTAGAGGAAATGCTCCCAAGGCCTACAGGAAAGGAACTGCTCTTTAGCTCTTGCTGGGAGCTAGAGCAAATTGTGGCAAATCGGTGATATCAGAGTCACTTCCTCTCAGAGTCCCGGGGAGGTTCATACTTGAGGGAGGGTGGGAGTGAGGCGGGGGGAGGGTCTTCCAAGGTCGAGGCCCCAGGCCCCGGCTAGCTTTCTGCTTCTCTTCGGAAGACGCGTGCCAGTCTCGGGCCTGGCCCTGGACAGAAATCCGGGGGGCTAGTCGGCAGGAAAACCAGCCCCGGTGACGCTCCCCAGTCTGAGTCCCCAGTGAGCTCGGACCGCCCGGGGCGCTGATGCCGGGTGAGCGGCGCTAAGCGGCCCGACGCAGTGCCCCCCGCCCGCCCGCTCCTCCGGACGCCCGCGGCCTCGTGCGTCAGCGGCGCGGGCGGGCGCGGGGGGAGGGGGGCGCCGCAAGGTGAGGGCCCCGCGCCGCCTTAAGACGCCGCGCGCCCCCGCCGCCGCTTAGAGCTCGCAGCGCGCCGCGCCGGCCGGACGTGCGGGCTCGGGCGCCCCGGCTCTCGCGGCTCGCGCCGCCAGGTTCCAGCTAGCGGCCGCCGGCGCCTCGGGAGGCCGCCCGGTCGAGCGCACCGCGTCCCGAGGGACTGGCACGCAGCTCCCGCGGCGCGACGCCTCCGGCAGCAACAGGTAAACGGCCCCAGCCCTGCTCCCTGCGCCCAGCCGGACCCCCATGTTCTGGCGCCCCGGACGCCCCGTCCACCGCGGGCGTCCACCAGACGCCCCGCGTGGAGTCCCCCCCCCGCCCCAACCCCCGGCGCGGCCCCTTCTCGGCCAGTCCCTAGCCCTCGCTTTTTCACTCGCACTTTCCCTCGTCCCCCGCCCCTATCGTCTCGATGTGTTCTCATTCTTTCTCACATTCTCTGCTTCCCATCGTCTCTTTTTAATTTTTTTCTATCTCTGTTTCCCCCGTCTCTTGCCCTGTCTCTCCTTCTTCTGTCTCTCTCTAATTGGCTCATTCATTGACTCTAGGTCTCTTTTCTCTATCATTCTCTCTGTCTCTGGGTGGCTCTCATTCTGTCTCTCATCTTTTTCTGTCTCTGTCTCTTGATGTTTTCTTATTCTCTTTCTCTGTCTGCCTCTCAATCTCTTGGCGCTCTCTCTCTCAGACTTCTCCCCCACCACCTTCGCCTCTTCCCCGGCTCTCCCCAGCTCACCCATCCCTCCACCCGCCACCGCCGAGGCCGGGTGGGCTGGAGAATGCAGACAGGATGCCGAATTGGGGGGCGGGGGGCATCCGCAGTAGGCATCCCCCCTGCATCCAGCCGCTTCTGAGCTGTGAGAAACTAGGAGGTTTATCCGCTAGAGCCCGCGGCGGCCAAGGCGGCAGCTGGTTTCCATGGTAAAATAAAGTCGACAGAGAGATAGGGATCAGAGACAGAGATCCAGCCAGAGATAAACCGAGGTGAGAGATCATCGGAGAAGGATAGTAAGAGAGACTGCACACACACTCAAACATACCAAAAAAAAAAAAAAGTGTTTCGCGAAAGTCCCAGAGAAGAGAGTGAGAGACAAAGAAGCTGACTCCCTTTAAGTGCACACGCTGGAAAGAGTCTGAGTAACGCAGAGGCAGAGATAATCAGGAGACACGGAGTAGATCCTGAGGGACACGGGCAGATAGTGATAAGGAGAGAACTTAAGGCGCAGGGAAGACAGAAGCTGCAGGAGGGAAACAGGGAGAGACACCGAGGGGAGAGGATCTGAGAAATTCAGAGCAAGAGCAGCGAGAGATGGGAGACGCTGAGAGACAGAACCCGAGAGAGAGACACGGTGACAGGAGAGCTGGAGAGATGCGGAGACGGTCAGAGACACACATTCAGTGAGTGATACTGAACAGGTGCACCGGGGACCCACGGAGATTGTCAGGGAAATAGACTGTGGGAGAAAAGTGGGGAGACAAGACAGCATCAGGGGAAGACGCATAAGCGCACGCACTAGCAAGCGACAGAGACAGTGACTGGCAGAGACACAGAAACGAGAGGGCATCAGAAAGAGACGGAAGGCGAGACAGGGACAAGACCCAGAGAAAGACGACGAGACGCAGAGACGCGCGCGCGCACACAGCCACGGAGAAAGTGCGCTGGCGAAAGCAGAGAGAAACTGAGGCGGAGAAGCTGACCGCGAGTGGGAGGGCGAGAGGGGAGTAACAGAAACGGAGGTGAGAGGAGAAGGACAGACTGGCAGAAGAGACACAGCGCACACGTGCTGGCAAGGGTCTGAGAAATAGGGACAGACCCCAGAGTGAGGGACAAGGGTGAGACAGAGAAAACCGGTAACGCGCGCACGCACACGCACACACACACACACACACACACACACACACGAGATACAGGAAAAGTGCGCTAATTAGAGACTCTGGGGAGAAAAAGACAAGTGTACACACGTAAACAGGCAGGGATGGAGCGCGCACGCGCATGCGCTAGCGGGAGAGCGCAGGGAGAGATTTCTGGAGAAACCCAAACTGCGAGACCCCCAGAGAGTGTGGGAGGCGCACGCGCCAGCTGGAGACAGCTGTGGGAGGGGTGTCTCGGAAACCCCCCAAAAGAGGGAGAGGCAGAGAGACCCAGAGAATAAGAGAAGGATTTAGAGAAACTGCCCGGACGCGGGGGAGAGACGGGGGCACGCGCACGGGGTCCCCGGGGCTGGGGTCCTGCAGCGCTGCTGCCCAGCGTGGAAGTACCCACCCCACCCCCGCGCCCCAAGCAGGGGGACTAACCCAGCCCGCGTGTTTCTTTCGTCCCCAGCCTAGGCGCTGAGTGTGTTCCGTGCGCCCCTTCGCCGCCCGCCGGGGCCGGCCCGGCGCCCGCACCTGTCGCCCTCCTGCCCCTGCCGCCATGGCGTCCACCTGCACCAACAGCACGCGCGAAAACAACAGCAGCCACGCGTGCATGCCCCTCTCCAAAATGCCCATCAGCCTGGCGCATGGCATCATTCGCTCGAGCGTTCTGCTCATCTTCCTCACCGCCTCCTTCGTGGGCAACATAGTGCTGGCGTTCGTGCTGCAGCGCAAGCCTCAGCTGCTGCAGGTGACCAACCGCTTCATCTTTAACCTCCTCGTCACTGACCTGCTGCAGATCTCGCTCGTGGCCCCCTGGGTGGTGGCCACCTCCGTACCCATCTTCTGGCCCCTCAACAGCCATTTCTGCACTGCCCTGGTTAGCCTTACTCATCTGTTTGCCTTCGCCAGCGTCAACACCATCGTGGTGGTGTCCGTGGATCGCTACCTGTCCATCATCCACCCTCTCTCCTACCCGGCGAAGATGACCCCACGCCGGGGCTACCTGCTCCTCTACGGCACCTGGATCGTGGCCATCCTGCAGAGCACGCCCCCACTCTATGGCTGGGGCCAGGCTGCTTTCGACGAGCGCAATGCCCTTTGCTCCATGATCTGGGGGGCCAGCCCCAGCTACACAATTGTCAGTGTCGTGTCCTTCATCGTCATCCCGCTGATTGTCATGATTGCCTGCTACTCTGTGGTGTTCGGGGCTGCCCGCCGGCAGCACGCGCTGCTCTACAACGTCAAGAGCCACAGCTTGGAAGTGCGAGCCAAGGACCGGGTGGAGAATGAGAACGAAGAGGGCGGCAAGAAGGATGAGTTCCAGAGTGAGAGTGAGTTCCACGGCCAGGATGAAGGTGAGGTCAAGGCCAAGGTGGACAGCGAGGAAGCCATGGAGGGCAGCAAGAAGGCCAAAAAAGGGAGCGTGGAGACTGGTGAGGGGAGCATGGAGGCCACTGGCAGTGAAGAGGTCAGAGAAAGCAACTCTTTGGTGGCCAAAGGCAGCACCAAAATTCAGAGCAGCAGGAAGGCAGACAAGGGCCGCCTAGAGGTCACCCAGTGCAACATTGACCTGGGTGAAGATGACCTAGAGTTTGGTGAGGATGACCTCCATTTCAACGAGGATGACATCGAGGCGGTGAACATTCCAGAGAGTCTCCCAGTCAGTCGTCGAAACAGCAATGGTGACCCCCCTCTGCCCAGGTGCTACCAATGCAAAGCTGCTAAAGTGATCTTCCTCATCATCTTCTCCTACGTGCTGTCCCTGGGGCCCTACTGCTTTCTAGCAGTCCTGGCCGTGTGGGTGGATGTCCAAACCAAGGTACCCCAGTGGGTGATCACCATAATTATCTGGCTTTTCTTCCTGCAGTGCTGCATCCACCCCTACGTCTATGGCTACATGCACAAGACCATCAAGAAGGAGATCCAGGATATGCTGAAGAAGTTTTTCTGCAAGGAGAAGCCCCCCAAAGAAAACAGCCACCCAGACCTGCCCGGAACCGAAGCCGGCACCGAGGGTGGAACTGAAGGCAAGATCGTCCCTTCTCATGATTCTGCCACTTCGCCTTGAAGTTGGTTCTAAGGTAAACCTTGAACTGTTCACAGAATACAGGAGCAGCTTTCTCTTAAATGGACCATCCACAATCGCGTTAATGCCAACCCATACCATTCCAGGCAAAGGTTCTGCACATGCCCCTCTCACCACAAGGTAGATGCATATATGGAAGAGGTAGGAACTGGGGTCTTCCCTAAAAAGTGTGCCCCTCAAAGAATAAACTTGAGGATTCTGACTGAAATTTCTCTCCCTCCCCCCGAAAAAAAAAGTTATTAGGCTCTAAATTTCTTAAAGCAACAAGGGCTATCCAATTTGGACATGTGCTTGGTATTATGTCTGTCTCCCCAGAGCTACCATGTATCAGTTTTTGCTCTGAGGGAAAAGGAAGATGATGCTGGTGAACTTAAGGACTTGTGAGCTCATGGGAAGGGCTCCAGCATATGTTCAACTGAAAGAAAAGCAATGGACCAAGTCATTCACGGAGCCCAGGAAGCAGAACCTGAACGACTGATCAACGTATTAGCCAAATTCTAGACTGAAGAGCCCCCACAATCTGGTGCAAAGACTATTACAGAAACTAAGGGCATTGTGTAGTTAAAAGACCAAGAAGGTTTCTATATCCTCCAAAGGGATCCAGAAAAGTGAAAGAAGATAATAGAGCATGTTTGAAATGGGGAGCTAGTCCAAGGGAGAAGATAGGAAAATCACACATCTGTGGGGCTAAACAGTTGACTTTTCTATAAAATCCTGGGTTTGGGCATGGGCGGAGGCCACAATTGTTTTATGCAAATGGAAAATTGTCTATTGACACTGAACTATTTTCTGTCTCCTATTTGAATAATAGTGGGACAGAAATCACCACTGTTTTACAATTTTCCCTTTGTGATTGAATTGAGATGCTCATGAGAATCCTCCAAATCACCTCTGCCAGTCACTTGTCCTACAAAACTCACACTGCCAATCAAGAGAGATATGCCCACTAGAAATGTCTTTTGTGTCCCTGAGATCATAAACAACACATATGATCTCCACATGGGGCAAAAGTAAGGCAGGATAAATGTTTTCCTTCGTCCAGGCACACCCATGAGTCTTTTCTACCTGTGACCATCTCTGAAACCTGTAAGCTCTCCACAGATGTGGTAGAGAAAAATAAGAGTTGGGAATAACAGAGAGGATGCTTTTTCAATACCTGGCCTATTACCTGACCTGTTCCAAACAATGCTAAATCGAAATATTCAGGTCAGACTTATCCTCATTATTTCTGTCGAAGTATATCACTTTGGGAAAACCTTTACAATATCTAAATCATCCTTAGGGTCAATACAGAGGAAGAAATTTCAAATCCCAAACCCTGAAATCACTTTGAGTGGGTATATACTTGTGTATTTCTGAGGGCACAGACCATATTGACATGACCAAATAACATGGAACCAAAAAATGGTCAAGACAGTGTTTTGATCCTCCTGAATATCACATTAAAGCAACTCTGTGATCAAGTGTTCAGGCAGAAATCCAATGTTAATATGGGTAGAGGGAGAGGAAAGAGTATTTCATGGAAAAAATGGTTGATCAGGTGCTGTATATAAAGACGGCCATATTCAGGGTTTAGTCTCATTCTTGTGTGATGACCATGTCTGTATTAGAACTGAAATTTCTTTCATTTAAAAGCCAAGCTCACTTATATTTTATCTCTTCCTCCTGACAGATTCCAGCATGAGCATCTCAAGGGGGAAGAGGTAAACAGCAGTCAGTGTATTTGGGCTGTGAATAAGTCTGCATGGAATTTGACATTGCCATGTTCAGAATTTAGGAAATAAATTTGGGGATAGTCCCAAATAGCATTGAGCTGACTCATAAATTTGATATATCCATGAAAATCATATTGATTTCAACCCCAGTAATTTGGAACTTGTGGTAATTCAGACAAGACATGGGGGCTAAAGTTTACCTTTGTAAATCATTTATTTTTATACCAAAATGTGAATTAACAGTCATAAATTTATGATACCAATTTATTGCCAAGCTCTTGTATCAGTCTGTCCTCAAAGGATTTCTGGGTGAAGAAATGGCCCATGTGACCAATCCTTCTATGGGGGGAGGGGTTTTGCCTTGAAGATCAGTCATGGTCAAAGGAGTTTGACGTAGTGGTAGCCTGTCCTTTAAGTAGAAATGCTTACCTGGGTAGGAAACAGGTTTTCAAACATAAGTGTCTCCAAATATTTTGTTGAAACTGAACTTCTTGTTTTATTTTTAAAGCGCAACCCCTTCAAAGTGTATCAGAGAAAATTGTTTGCCAAAATCCCAAATCCAAATGGAAGCAGAACCTGTCCAAGTGTGGTAAGTTCACTTAACACACACAACATCCTCCAGGGCACCAACACTCACCAATTTCCTTTTTCAAGTTCCTCTTTTCCCTAATTTAGTCATTGTCCATTCTCATAGCAAATTGGATTTTTCAAAGTCGAAAACCTTTTGAAAATAGGGGACTGGGAAAAGAGGACCTTTGAATTAAGAGCATTCTGCTTTGCTGACATCTTCTTAACGAACAATAGGGCCTCTAGTGAGCTCGGAGATAGCAACTGCTTCAAATTGTATGCTATTTTGAATAAAACACTATCAACTTAATGAGGTTTTACTGCACATACTGTTTTGTCATTTGAAAATCTGAAAGCACACACAGAAGTCATCATTAGCCTCACAGATCCTCGTGTGCAATAGCTTTCCCTAAATGTTTTTAAAGGAGGTGTTCTTCTGCCAAGGCCACTTCATACATGCAGTATAAATCCCATTAAAGTCCAGGGGCCAGACAAACCAGACTTTGAAATGATGTGGTTTCCAATTTAATGATTTCCTTATTTAAAAATAATAGAGCATCCAGTTTGCCAAGGAGTCGCAGGTGCTTTGACTAACACACCAATTTCAACAAGCTTGGGAAGGCAGTAATAAGGAGCAAGCCCCAGGCTTCTGTGACTTTTATGATTGCAAGGGTCCATCTTCTCTATGGCACCACAAATACCAGCTGCTTGGAAGTCCTGTGTACTTCCGGCCCCCTGCCTACCTCCTGCCATTATGCCCACTGCCTTCACCCCCTCCCCCTGCTGTGCTGGCCCTTCTTGAAGCTCTGTGTGCTCACTCACCCCCATTCATCGCCTTCCCACCCAGAGCTGACAGGTTCACAGGGACCCGGGGGCCCATGAAGCAGGGAAGAACAGAAGTAAACAGAGGGACCAGCAATTAAAGGTATTTTTCTGTCTCCTCCCCCAACTCCAGTCCAATTTAAAGATGAGGGGATATCTACTTCAAATTCAGCAGGTAAGGAAAACTGCCATTTTATCATAGAGGGGGTAGGTACCTCATTTCTTATCAAAAAACACCCACTACAACACATCTTAGGGAGCACATTCAATTCTGTAGATACTATCCAATTATTTCAGCAAAAAAAGAAAAACAGTAGAAAAATTACCTATAAAATTGTAAGGTGCCTGATACTGCCTTATTTTCTACATAATTAGCCAATTAAGCTAGGTAAAGTTACTTCAAAAGATTTTTTCATACTACCTAAAGAGTAACATGTAAGATTAAACTACACTTTCTTTTTAGACTTTGCCAAAATGCTCTTAAAACTATCTGAAATATACCATTTGGAAGAGAAATATTATGCATCATCTGGTCATTTGAATGCTCCAAAATAAAACCCTCAGAGGTCGTTAAGATCAAACAAAGAGAGTACCAATGTCAACTTGTGGACTGAATTTTTTTTTTCTCATAACTGCCCTCTCCCAGATTTTGAGGGAAAAAAAAAATCAAAAAAGTGTTTTCCCCTCATAATATCTTTTTTATTGTATTCTTCTTTAAGACAAACCCTTGTGCTGTCAGGAGAGGCTGCTCTAAGCAAAATGTCTTTTCCCTCTAGAGCAGACAAACGATTAAAGGAACAGGTGGCTGTGAGCCAGTCACCAAGATAAGGAGAGAAAATCTGGTCAGTCATGGCTTTTAACCCTCTCGGTCCTTATCTCTGTCTCTCCTTCTCTATGGGCCAGACAGGTGCTCCTGGCCCCTCTCAAAGCCCTTCCAAGCTGAGGCATGAGGAGACAAAAGCAGTGAGCCACAAACAACAGATCATAGCTTAGAAGTCAAAAAAGGAGAGAGACCCTTGCCATAAATTCTTTCCAGTTACTTACAATCTCTTCCTCTAAGGCAAAGGCCCAACTTGCTTACAGCAGTCTTCTGCTAAAAGCAGCACTGCTGACTGAAGGAAGAACTAGGAAAGCTAAAATTCACAACTAAAGTTCATTGCTCTTTGTTAAAAAGTAGAGTAAGAATCCTCAAGGTCAGTGAAGGTTGCCAATAGTTGTCAAGTATTTTCATCACTGCCTCTCAAAGCTCACCTGTCTCAACGTCTACACACCAAGGGGAAAACACAGTAACTTGTACACTCACAAGAGGTTTGCTATGGCCGAGAATTCCTTCCTGGATCTCTCTTGTTCTAAAATACACGCAAAAACAAGATTGGTTTCAGTTTGGTGCTTCAAAGTTGAGTGGATTCCCCACCCCTTCATCTGTGCTACAACTTTGATGTTAAAACTTTTGGTATTTTTGTCCGTTTCAGTGGTGTATTCCGTTCTGTAGTAATTCTTCTAAATGTAAGCTATTACTGTATATAAAATATGTGTTCTTGGAGATAAGGTGCTAGATATTAGACTGTACGTGTCTATAGATTGTGTCACCCTCAAAAATGGGTAGTGCGTCCATGTAAAGTTAGTGAATCAAATGCATGCACAATTCTATTTGTGACCCACACCTTGGTCAGTTTCCAAAGTAGAACATAGTATATTTGTGTTTAAAGTTTTCTTTTTAAAGTGTATACTACAGGATGTAGAAGAGGCTCCAAGGTGGAGTGGCAGGAAGTGGTGCCTTTCATTTCTTAAATCCCTGGTACAGTATACGACAGGTGAGAACTGATTCTCGTACAATTGGTCATTATGGCAACTTAATCATCTTGGCTGAAGTTGTCACTGGCAGTTCAACGACACGCTTGGCACTGGCACGCCTGTTTTCCATTCATTGTATAGAATGCAAAATGAAAAAGACAATCCTTTCATCCTTACAAAGCAAAGACCCCAGGACAGGCTATTGGAATCCTGTTAGCAGGATGGAAAGAATGATGTACTCTCAAGATCCAACCAGTACCTGACTGTGAACTGACAGTTTGCATTGAGCAGATCTATATTGTGACCATCTCTCCCCTCCCAGAGCAGTACCACAAACCAGAAAAAGGCTGCTCTGTTTTTTTTTTTTCTTTGATTGATTGCCTGAGAAGAGCTTAGATGGGTAAATAGATAAAGAAGTAGTGGGACTCCTCCAGGAGTCCCAGCTAAGATGTTTGAGAATTACAATCATATAGCAGCAGCATTTGCATCAGACAAGAAAAGAGAACTATGAGATGAGTTCATTATATTTTAAGAATAAAAATAGTAAAGCTAAAAGCTATATATATATTGAATAATTTCTAAAACTGCCTTTTAATACCAAATTTTATGTGCTGTTTTTGAGACTGAAAGCAGGAGGAAAATGCATTCAGTCAATAAACAGTTTTCTTTAGCATTTTGAATTTGAATTTTTCCTTTTCCTTTTCAAAAAGCATTTGCAATTTAAAAGTGCCTTTTCAAAGGATTGCCAAACTACAATCCTGGGGCCAAGTTCCCACTGGCACAACTTACCTTCAGGTGCACAAAATGGGTGGACTTAATCCTCCTCCCCCCAGCAAGAAGAGAAACCCCTTCACACCCCAGTCAAATTCATACATCAATACTGTTACACAGATCAGGAGTCTCAGAGACTCTGCCCAAGGACAAGGTTTCATATATTGGTTGACTTCAATTGGATCCTTTCTAAAATGGTTACAGCGCATGTTCTTGCTGGACAGGAATAATGGACTCCTGCTTGGGGAATGCAGAGAGATTGATGTTTGTGGTTTAACTAAATATTATTAAATAATGTTTGTGTTTCTTAAATAGGTGCTGTTAATCTGTCCTTGGTATATTCTTCTTAAATATGCTAAATAAAGTCTAATTTTAATGCGTATCTGGTTATTGTTCCGAGCTCCATGGGAAAAACATAAAGGAGGGAGACACATAACCAGTTCTCCATCCCTTCTCTTTTGGTTGAACAAAGGAGACAGGGGAGAAACTAATCAGAGTACATGGTAGAATGAAATATGTGGGCTCCAATATTTTTGCATTGTTTTTCCAATATAAGGAATATGCAGTGGGAGGGGGAGTGGTCTTCAGGGGCTTGCTGGAAGAGGGGATTCTGCTTAGCCCTCCCAAAGTGAGAGTGGTCAGATTTCAAAAATAAACTTATGGTCACCAAACGGGAAAGGTGGGGAGGGATTAATTAGGAGTTTGCGATTAACAAATACACACTACTACATATAAAATATATAACCAACAAGGACCTGCTGTATAGCACAGAAAACTCTACTCAATGCTCTTTTCTAACATATATGGGAAAAGAATCTAAAAGAGTGGATATATGTGTACGCATACCTGATTTACTTTCTGGCACACCTGAAACTAACACAACATTGTACATCAACTATTCTCTCATATAGGGACTTTCCTCGGTGGTCCAATGGTTACGACTCTACCCTCCCAAATGCAGGGGGCCCGACTTCGATCTCTCGTCAGGGAACTAGATTTCATATGCTGCAACTAAGACCTGGCTGTTTGTTGTTTAGTCACTCAGTCATGTCCAACTCTTTTGTGACCCCATGGACTGTAGCCCACCAGGCTCCTCTGTTCATGGAATTTCCGAGCCAAGAATACTGGAGTTGCTATTTCCTCCAACAGGTGATCTTCCCGACCCAGGAATTGAACCCACGTCTCCTGCATTGGCAGGCTGACTCTTTATCACTAAGCCACCTGGGAAGCCCCAAGACCCAGTTCAGCCGAATAAAATAAATATTTTTAAAAAACTATAATCTCATATAAAATTTTTTAAAAATGGCAAACTGAGGGTGGGTGGTCAGAGTGGAAAAATGGGGCCAGATGGCTTGTGGGGCTCTCAAACGCCAGCCTTATTCCAAAGGCCATGAAGTTGTTGGGGTGGGGGTGAATAGGCTTTAAGAAACAGTACTGCCCAGCACCTGGATCACCCCCACTGGGCTCCTGGCCCTGCTGTCCTGCTACTCATGAGCAGGACACCTCCCTTGGCACAATTAAGCCACGCACAGACCATTCTCACCACCACCACCACCCCCCCCACACACACACAATCCAGTTCCAACTCACCAGGGTTTATGTAACAAGAGGCAGGACCGTGTTCCCTCAAGCCCCAGTTTAAGAAAATGGGTCTGCCTCTAACACCAACCGTAACATGAAAGCACGGGGCACAGATGAGACAAACAAATATGTCTAAAACTTAAAGAGTCTACTAGTTCCTCTCAAGTCCAGGTGCTTGACCTACTGGTAGCCCTTCTTCTCCAAATCTTATCAGTGGTGGTATAAGGAGCTGCTCCTTGTACCTCTGAAGCAGCCCTACAGAGGTTCAGGGAGCTATCCATGCCCATTTCAATCAAAAGAAAGTGCCCTCCCTTCTCCATTTTCACTCCAAAATTAAATTGAATACTTACCTACATGCTGTATTTCAAGATGTTAAAAGATGGCTGCCTTATTCACACAGTCACCTTTAACCCTGATTTGTGAATGCCCACCAGGCAGTGACCTTCTGCTATAGAAATACTTTTACTAATACCTTCTAACAAGCTACCAGTGCAAGCAAGTGAGCTCAGATAAAACGATCAGGCAGCAAACCTGGTAGGAGCTGAGTCCCCTGAAGCTGGAACAATGCTTAATGCAGAGTATTTAGAGGAGAAGGGGCCTGGTTCCAAGGCATCACCTCATAACAGCTCTTCCTCTCAGGCAGGGTTTAGGGGTCAGCTTTCGATTATGAGACTGAATGCGAGAGGTCTAAGAGGATCTGAAAATCCCACTGTCAAGAGACAACTCTGACCGTCTGTAGCCACTCCTCCCCTCAGTCTGCTCCAGGCCCCCGTCACAACCCTGCTCCTTCCAATATAGAAGGCCTACTACAGGCGACCAAATGAGTTTCTTCTTCCCCAATGCAACTAGTCAACTCTTCCTCCCTCTCCTACTCTCTTTCAGAATGCAGTTCTCTGACCTTGTCCCTCTTCATTCCAGACTCTCCTTCAAGAGCCACACCACCTCTTTGATCCCTGCACACACCAACATGTATTCCTCAGCTTGAGGGCGACTTTGAGAACATTCATGAATTGAAGGGTATGTATAGATGGTTTTTAAATGTTTACCTCAATAAGACAAATATTTATCAATAATATTTACCACAAAACAATGTATGAATTTCATGCCATCTCCCCTGAAACTGCAAGCTCAAAGAATATTTGCAATACAAATTCCCAATATTTAGGGAGTTGTGACACCTGACTATTGTCTAATAGGAGCAAATAAATCCAAGAGAATTGACTTCAAAGATTTGTTATCTACACAACTAAGTCAAGCTTACACACTCTCAGCACATTCTCCAAGGGCAGCAAGCAAAAACAACAGGCAACTAAACAACCACGAATGTACAGATTCAATTGAGTAATAAGACAACAGGATCTGGTATTTCATAAACTCTGTATGCTAAACCAATGGATATTTTTAAGTGATCACCCAGATACAAAGGTGTAATATTGTTTGTACAATCAACTTAAGTTGGAAAATGTCACATTTTACCTAACATTTATTTGACAGTAGTTTTGATGTTCTGAACAGACGAGGAAGAAAAAGAAGGGGAAAAAACCTTCTCAACTGAAAAACCAATGTACTTAAATTAAGAAAAAGTACCTCCCTTGCTCTGATTGTTTTAAATTAAATACCCTCTTATGGTATCATTTCAGGAAAATAGTACTTAGAATAAACCTACTTGCCACCTTGATTTTTCTCCCATACAATCGCATTTTGTGTTACACAAACTGAGGCCAGACAGTGAGATTTTTTAATTGATATATATTTAAAAGCATGCAATTGGAAGCATATGTATCTCTGTAGATGTTCATATAAGATACAGATACATATTCAAAGGCAAGGGTGACGTGCCTTGAAGCCTTTGGCGGGATTCTTTAATCCACTTTCACCACGCTGTAGATTTTAGAAATAAAAATAAAACAGGAAAAAAATCCAACAGTTCCTGAAACAAAATGAGAAAGATCTTTGTTAACCAGACATTATAGAAAATCAAAATAGCTTTCTCAAAAATGCAAAGCACGTCAGTTTGGAGATGGAGTACTGATTCTCTGCATCTCAAGACCTGTACTTTATCCAGTAAAAATCACCAGGCTCTCTTGCTGAGCAAAGAGGATGAGCAGCAGGGCTGGAGGCAGTCACCTGCAAAGGGGTGTGAGAATCCATTTGATTGAACACTGCAGGTCTCTAACCAAAGCAAAAAACAAGTAGCTTAAGTTCTCTATTTCAAAATGGATACAAAAAGGTCCAAGGCTACTTTTCTAACACAAGAAACTTTGTATAACTTGCTTCAATTTGGAAAATGTAAATAACCATTATCATTATGCATAGCAAAATCAGGAATAATCTTGGGACTTCCTTCGTGGTCCAGTGGCTAAGACTCCGCTTCCCACTGTAGGGGGCCCGGGTTCGATCTCTAGTCAGGGAACTAGATTACACATGCCACAAGGGTTCATGTGTGGCAACTAGAGATCCTGTGTACCACAACCAAGACCTGGCGCAGCCAAATAATTTTTTTAAAAGCAGGAGTAATCTATTTACTTATATAATCAGAGCATATATTAGTTTTCTAAATGAAAGTTTTATATTATTAAGCTTGAGAAACATCCCATCTCTGGGGATTTATCCTAAAGAAATGATCCTATAGAGGAAAGAATGTCATGCAAAAAATGTTCATAATACTGATTTATAATATTGCAAAACTACAAACAAACCAAATGCCCCCAAATGATGGACTAAGATGAAATAAGAGAGGCAGCAGAAATGTCAAATAGAGACTTCCCTGGTGGTCCAGTGGCTGGGACTCTGAGCGCCCCTTGCAGGGGGCCACGGTTTGATCCCTGGTCAGGGAACTAGATCCCATGTGCTGCAACTAAGAGTTTGTATACAGCAATTAAAAAAAAAAAAAAAGATTCCATGTGCCACAACTAAGACCAGCGCAGCCAAATTAATTGATTAGTTTAATTTTTTTTATTTAAAAATGACAAATATAAAGATATATAAAGCAGCATGGGCCAATCTTTTTTAATAACATTTATTTATTTTACTTTTGGCTACATTAGGTCTTCGTTGCTTTGCTTAGGCTTTCACTAATCTTCATTGCGATGTGCGGTTTCTCATTGCAGTGGCTTCTCTTATTGTGGAGCACAGGCTCTAGGGCTCGTGGGCTTCAGCAGTTGTGGCTCACAGGCTTTAGAGCACTGGCTCAGGAGTTGTGGCACGGGGGCTTAGTTAATCAGAGGCATGTGGAATCTTCCTCAGTCAGGGATCAAATTCGTGTCCCCTGCACTGGAAGGTGGATTCTTATCCACTGTGCCACCAGGGAAGTCCTGGGGCAATCTTTATAATATGGTATTAGGTGAAAAAAGCCAGGTCTTAAACAACTTCCAGGTTATCACACCTATGAGAACATTACATAAGCTTTAAACCCACAGACTAGAGCACAGCATAAATGAAAGAAGATACTTTCCTATTTTAGAGTGACATGATTATGGACAAATTTTTCTTTAACATAGAATTCCATTGATGTTCATACTATAAAAATAAATTTTCAAATGACCTTAATGTTCAATGACTTAATTGAAGAAAATTCTAATCAGATTTTGATATAATAAGATCAAATCCCATAGTCTAAGTGGGGCACCATAAGACAAGTCAACCATCTAGAAAAATATCTTAATAGCAAGATCACAGAAAGCTTTAGGCAGGATTTGTTACATTTTTCTATGCCAATTTCTAAATTTAGAATAACTTTCCATCCTATATACCATCATGCCACTTCCCTCCCACTCTTTACAGCTCCTTGTCAGTTAATAGGGTATCAAACCAGTCAATCCTAAAGGAAATCAGTCCTGAATATTCATTGGAAGGACTGATGCTGAAGCTGAAGCTCCAACACTTTGGCCACCTGATGAGAAGAGTCAACTCATTGGAAAAGACCCTGATGCTGGGAAAGATTGAAGGCAGGAGGAGAGGGCACAACAGAGGATGAGATGGTTGGATGGCATCACCAACTCAATGGACATGAATCTGAGCAAACACCAGGAGATAGCAAAGGACAGGGAAGCCTGGCATGCTGCAGTCCATGGGGTTGCAAAGAGTCGGACATGACTGAGCGACTGAACACACACATGGTATAGTGATAAGATTATGGGCTCTAGAGGGACACAAATGTCCTCTGTTGGTTATTTGTTGATCTTAGGCAAGTGAGAATCTTGCCAACCCTCAGTTTTCTAAGCTGAAAAATGGGGATGATAATACCTTTTCCTACTTTTGTCTCCCTTTTCTGAATCCAACAACTTCAAAGGTTCATGAGATAACATATGTCTGAATCTAAAACACTCCTGATTTCCATTTGCTGCATATTAGTCCCATAAATTATGAAAATGTCTATGAATTCTCAACTTTTTGATGCTCTACTTAAAATACCAAAATGTGTCCTACCCAAAACACAAAAATTCATCAGCCCTCACACTGTTCTGAGAGCTGACTGAGCTAAAGAATCTGGACTTTAGAGTCACGCAGACGTTTAGCTGGGTGATGTAGAACAAGCTACCTTTCTCCTTTGTTCCTCATAACTGAAAAGGAATCACACTCCCATCCACCCAACAGGCTTGACCTGAGGCAAAAAGGACAAAATACATTGGAGTGTCTGTCAAAATAGGCACTCAAGAAATGATGTTCTGATCAATCACTGATGTTCTGATCTGGGGTTGAAAAGTATGTTCACTTGGGATTTATTCGACTTAACTCCTCAATATCAACTGTAGCCTGGAATCACCTGGGAAGATTTAACAAATACTATTGTCTGGGTCACACCCTCAGCTATGCTACTTAACTGGTTGAGATGCAGCCTGAATGTCAAGATTTTTTAAATCTCCCCAGGTCCTGCTACTATGAAACCAGGGTTCAGAACCTCTGGGCTAGCCTATCTGTCTTCCTTCCTTCAATGTTTCCTTCCTTCCTTCCTTTCTTTTTCTTCCTTCCTTCTCTGTAAACAAACATTAAATATTAAGAAAGGTGTGGAAATTTCTAAGGGCCATTGAACCACACAAGTTAAAAGCAATGTAAAGGAGCAGGCTTCCCAGGTGGCTCAGTGGTAAAGAATCTGCCTGCCAATACAGGAGATGCAAGAGACATGGATTCAATCCCTGGGTCGGGAAGATCCCCTGGAGGAGGAAATGACAACCCACTCCAGTATTCTTGCCTGGAGAATCCTATGGACAGAGGACCCTGGCAGGCTACAGTCCATGGAACTGCAAAGAGTCAGATACAACTGAGTGACTCAGTAACAACAAGGGATCTGGAGAAATTTAAAAAAATTTTCTACAGCTCAACTGCTGGTACTACAACTTAAGGATAGAAAAAGGGAGATGGAACAAAAAGGGAGAAGTATTATACCTTTGATGTCTTTGCCTACATTTGTCCCAGGACAGAGAAAGTACTAAACCAGTACTAGAAATGTCCTAGTTTCTTTCTAAACTTCGTAACCTTTTCTCATTAGGTCAGGAGACACATTACAAAAAGACAAACCAACTACCGGATCTTGAATGAGGCAGTCCAAGACAAGCAGAGAAGCTCATTTTCCCCCATCCTTTCCCTAAATGCAATTCTACAATGAGAAAAACAAAATTCACAGCCTGATCTAGGACTGGCATCCAATACACATTTCCTCCAGGGCCTTCCCAAAGTCTTCATGTACACTTGAAAAAGAAGAAACTAGCTAAATAAAACATTTTGAAAGTCTATCACATTCTATTCAATATAAACAAACCTTTAAAGAGGCTTTCCACAGCTACTGTGGGGACTAAATTCCAATATATATTAATTTGAGAATTGGCACCTGTGACTAAGACATGCAGAAAAGATTTTCCTAACATTGGAATTAGAGCCATTGCACAGAAGAATAAAGAGAAAGCTTATTTGGAGCAAAGGTCTTAGGGACCTTGACTCTCTTCAGCCATATTTGATTCAGTTTTCAGTAAACACTTTCTCTGGGCCTGGCACTTGCCAGGTAATGTAAAGGATAGAAAAAGTGGCTCAGGGACTTCCCTGGCAGTCCAGTGGTTAAGACTTCTCACTTCCACTGCAGGGGGTGCAGGTTTGATCCCAAGAGGGGGAACTCAGATCCTGAGTGCTGTGAGGTGTGGTCAAAATGTAAAAAAGTAGCGGGGGGGGGACCTCTGGTGGGGAACAATGTCAGTGGCTAATCAACATATTGCTGCTTATATAGAGGTCACAGTCAAAGACTTGGAAAGGACCCTTGACTCCAGTCTTTCTCACTTTCATATTTTATCAGTCACCAAGACCTTCCAATTCCAACTTGGAATTTGTTTGAAGTGCAAATATTTTATTTTACATTCTTACTTAAACACTTCTTTTCACCTGCCTTCATGGCCCAGTGGGCAGTGAATCACTCTCATACATACTTTTCTTCAACTGACTACTTACGTGATACAGAATACAACCACTTTTCCCCTCTCAATTGGTAACCTGTGACATTTTTTGTTTCTGTGTTTACTGCAGAAACTCTTAATAGAGACAATTTAATATAATTTATAAACATATTTTATACTCACATTTGCATAATTGTATAACATAAAAATAAAAATCAGAGATGGTAAATGTAGTTTTCACTGATTCCTTGATTAATTTATGCTTACTTTCCAAGCTCAATGCTCTATCAATAATAAAATAATGCTTCCTATGATCTTTTCTCTAAAAACTTTATTATCACTTCTAGAACATGATTGGTGTTGCTTTTTTATGGGAATCTTCTGAATCCATCCCCTCCATCCACCTGTCCATCTCCATAGCCATCGGGTCTTAAGTCATACTCACTAAATCTCTCATCTACAAAACTATCTCTCTTGGCTTGTCTTTATGGCCAGTCTCCCTCTCAAATCAATTCTCCACTCTGTCAGAGTGATTGTGATATTTCCAAAACACAAATTTGATTGCCCAGCCCCTACTTACAAACTATAAATAGCTTCCCATAGCAAAGGTACTTAAACCCTGGAGAGTATCACAAACTTGTTAAGCAATTAAAAATACAGATAAGCAAGGATTCTGATTCAGAAGCTTTGGGATAGGCCCTGGGCATCAGATTTATTGGTTTTAGTTGGTTTAGTTTAGCCAGAGATATGAACAAATACCTTCATGACCAAGACAATGACGATGATGATTATAATAATGACAATAGCTGTTATTTATTAAATGCTTGGGTTTCCCTGGTGCCTCAGTGGTAAAGAATGCCTGCAGTGCAGGAGACGACGGTTTGATCCATGGGTCAGGAAGATCCCCTAGAGAAGGGAATGGCTACCCACTCCAGTATTCTTGCCTGGAGAATTCCACAGACAGAGGAGCCTGGCGGGCTACAGTCCACAGGGCCTCAAAGAGTCGGACACGACTTAGCAACTGAGCACAGGGAAAAGGAATAACGTCCCTTCCTTTGAAATTTTACCATGATGCTTGAAACTAGAAGAATACTAGCTACCACAGGGCCCAGAGTTAGAATAGGTCTGTAACTACCTGTACTGGGAAAAAATGTTAAGACCTTGAGGTTTTCAATATTCTTGAAAATAGAGAACACTGTGTTCTGTTCATTCCAATAGTACCCGGCATTTTGGTACATAAATATAAGCCAAAATAAAAATGAGCTGGGACTGAAGAGGTAATAGAATTATCCCAAAGATTATACTGGCCTTGACTCCCTGTATTCTAGAATAATGGGGAAAAATTGGAAGGATGTGCCTTTATTTTTTTAAGAAGGGCTGGAAGGGTTGAAAGAGCATGAAAAAGACTTGGAATGGGCTGTTATCATCATCTGTCCCTGAGGGTGAAGTTTTATGGCTTTAGGTACATGCGCCTGTCTTCATTGTCCCAATTACAGGAAGTCCACCAGATCTAACAGAAGGCCACAGAGGAGATTTCACAGGCATCATTTGGTGGTTTGTTTGCCCTAGCTTAAAGAAAGTACCTCTTTCTTAAGGAGGATGTGGAGAGTTGTGTTTAAGAGAATAAACAGTGGAGTCAGACCAACCAGGGTTTGAATGAATCATAGCTCCCAGACTAAGCTAGCTAAGTGACCTTGAACAAGTCACTTAATCTCTCTGGACCTCAGTTCCTCATCCATGCAATAGGAGTAATATGACTTACACTTCATAATAGTTAGACAATTAGGTGAAAATTGAGATAAATGTATGTTAATAGTTGACACATAATTGACTCAATAAGAAATAAATAGTATTATATCTTATGTTTTCATATTTGCTGTAAGCACCTTGCCAAGCCCATAAAAAGTTTAATAAATATTTGTTGGCTGCTTAACAATTAGCATTAATACATCTTTATTCCTTTCTGATCTTTTGTCCTTTAGAATTTAAATTTTTAATAAGACAGAGACAATTTGGTATAATAAAGCACAAAAAGACCACTATAGCTAATATTTGTATATTAAGATAATTGGACTTTTCCTTCAGTATAGTTTATTTCATCATGCACTGTGTGAGAACATTTTTCACTTCAATTTAGTGACAAAAATATTATACAGTAGACACTCAAAATATACTGAACTTTATTTGCTCCTTTTAATTAATAAAAATATATTTAAAGCATAGATACTTAGTGAGAAAATCAACAGAAAAGCACTCTGAACTTGGCTGATACTTCTGGGTCTTAGAAACTCTTTGCATCATACTGGCTTCAATCACTGCACAGTGACTGTTGATTCAGAGTCTCTGATTCTAAACATGTTCTCTTGAGATGAACAAAACTATATTTGGAAAATAGCATTAACTCCCAAGTAAAAGTGAGGTTCAAAAATAGTATTTCTTACAGTACTATTAACATTTTGGGCCAGATAATTCTTTGTTGTACATCACAGGATGTTTAGCACTATCCTTGGCCTCTACCCACTAGACGTCATCAGCATCCTCCCATCCCAGTCGTGACAATCAAAACTGTCTCCAGATATTGCTAAATGTCCTATAAGGGGATAAATTTGTCCCTGGTTGAGAACCACTGCTCAAGAAAAATAGACTGTGGCTAAATGCAAACATTTATATAAAATGTTTAATTTACTACCCAATGATAATGCCAACCAGGATTTATATTAAACCATAAACTCTATTATCATAATAGAACATAGCAGTTAAACTTTAGTAGAACGAATCTTAAGCGTTAGATCTGAATTGGTTATTCTGATCTTATATCTATTATATCAAACTAGAGATACATTATTTCAATTAATTTTAAGACTTTAATTCATTTGTTGATATCAAAAAGAGAACTTGATGCAAATTTAAAAAATTCACTGTCCTCCAATCAAGATCAAGTATCCACATCTGTGCCAACCATCAATCTCCATTAGAGATCTGAGTAAAGCGATCAAATTAGAAGATATCACAGCCTACTTGGTCATGCATAGAGTTCGTTTCTTTAATAGCTGGTTTCTTAACAGCTGGTTAAACTAGTGATACTGAAACTAGTTAGGATTTGGGATAAGTCACCCAACTTGAACTGAAGTTTATCTTTGTCTCTACAATGTAACATTTCCCTCCTGGTACCCTTTGGTGACATTATTGGTATAGTGTGGCTTATCCTTGTGCCTGTTCTTTGAATTCTATTTCAAAATGTTATTTACACATCTGTTAGTGTGCTATGTACTGAAAATTGAGTAGAGGAACACCAGCCACAATGCACATCATTTCCTTTGCCTCAAAAACTGAGAGGAAGAAAATACTGGGGTGCCATTTTAGACATACTGAGCTAACAAAAAACAAAACCATTTTGGGGGGGGGGGTTGGTTATTGTTTCTGTTAAAATAATACTCAATGCCAGCCGAGGCTGTAGTGAAAACAATACAACTCTGCTGATGCCAGAAAAGCATAAAGAGCCATAAAAATATTTATGCTTTTTGACCCTGTCATCCCATTTCACAGACTATCCTAAGGAAATAATTCAAAGTCGGCGGGGGGGAAGGCGGTGGGGGTGGTCAACAGTGAAGAAACAGTTAAGTAATCTTCTCAACAGATTAAACAGCCATAAAAGTGGCAAATATAAAGGATATATAGGAACATACTCAATATTGAAAAGTGATAGCTATGAGGTCCTATACTTCCATTATGATGCCATGGATGAATTCAAGTACCAAAGAGGAATGTGGTGACCACAAGGAAGAACTTCGGATGAGTGCATAATTATTCTAAGTTAGTGTAAAACTCTCGGAGAAGGCAATGGCACCCCACTCCAGTACTCTTGCCTGGAAAATCCCGTGGATGGAGGAGCCTGGTAGGCTGCAGTCCATGGGGTCGCTGGGAGTCGGACATGACTGAGCGACTTTCCTTTCACTTTTCACTTTCATGCATTGGAGAAGGAAATGGCAACCCACTCCAGTGTTCTTGCCTGGAGAATCCCAGGGATGGGGGAGCCTGGTGGGCTGCCATCTATGGGGTCGCACAAAGTCAGACACGACTGAAGCGACTTAGCAGCAGCAGCAGCAGTGTAAAACTCTTCAGTATATTTTACACACGAGTAGATATTGCTAATTTTAAAGTTCTCATTTAAAAAAAATTCACTCTCAGAAAGATCTGCCTGTAGCAAGAAAGAGTAATCAGCAATTAAGAACTGTACTTTTGTGTACATCTATATTCTCAAGACTAATTATTTCATTAAGAATGTTTTCCTCAAAAGTGAAACACCATGAGCAGAGGCAATAAGCCTTGCTTCCTGCTGTGAACCTCAAAATATAATGGTGAAATGGAATATAGAGATGCCATTCAAGAGTCTTAGGCAGAAAGGGGTTCTTAAAGAACAGTTGTAGAAAATGGATGTCAAAAGCACACTTGACGATTTAAAAATTTTTTCCTGATATGAACGATAACCAGGATTTACTTTGGGGGTTTTTCATGATTTAATTTTAAAATAGATATGGAGATCTCTTTTCCTCTCCCCACCCGCCGCCATGAAAACTAATTTGCTCTGATTCAAGACAGGGACATAGGAAGATCCTAAACTCACCTCCTCCCATAGACACACCAAACCTACAGCAATACATGAAACAAATTCCTCTGAAAAAAACCTGGCATAGCAACATCTTCACATAGCACAAATGAGAGGGGAAATTACATCATAGTGGGTAGGAAAGGCTGGGACAATGATCTCACCATAAACCCCAAATCCAGCATGGTGATACACAATTGGGAGGGAATCCAAAACCTGGAGCTTCTTTCTGAGGACCAAAGGGTTCATGCCCTACATCAGGCACTCCAACCTCTAAGACTGGCACCTGAGAAATAAACTCTCCAGACATCTGGTTTTGAAAAACCATGGGGCTCACACCCATGAGACCCAAGCAGCTGATACAAACTGAAGTTTGGCTCTTAAGGGCTCATATGCCATCTCCAAAATATACTAATAGTTCATGCAGCTCAATATATTTAAAAAAAAAAAAAAACAAAAAACACCCAATCCAAAAAAAATGGGCAGAAGATCTAAAGAGTCATTGCTCCAAAGAAGACATAAAGATGGCCAAGAGGCCCATGAAAAGATTCTCAACATCACTAATGATTAGAGAAATGCAAATCAAAACTACAAAGAGGAATCACCTCACACCAGTCAGAATGACCATCATCAAAAGGTCTATAAATAATAAATGCTAGAGAGGGTATGGAGTAAAGGGACCCTCCTATACTGTTGCTGGGAATATAAACTGGTACAGCCACTATGGAGAACAGTATGGAGGTTCCTTAGAAAACTAAAAATAGAGCTACCATATGATCCTGCAATCCCACTCCTGGACATATATCATATATGTGGAGAAACCATAATTCAAAAAGATATAAGCACCCCAATGTTCATCGCAGCACTGTTTACAATAGCCGAGACATAGAAACAACCGAAGTGCCCATAAACAATGAATGGATAAAGAAGGTGTGGTACTATATATACAATGGAATATTATTCAACTATAACAAAGAATGAAATAATGCCATATGCAGCAACATAGATGGACCTGGAGATTGTCATGCTGAGTGAAGAAGTCAGAGAACAACAAATATCACATGATATCACTTCTATGTGGAATCTTAAAAAAAGGGGAAGAAATAAACTTATCTACAAAACAGAAAGAGACACAGATGTAGAAAATAAATTTATGCTTACCAGGGGGTGGAGGGAAATAAACTGGAAGATTGGGATTGACATATACACACTATTATATACAAAATAGGTTAACTAATAAGGACCTACTGTATATCACAGGGAACTCTACTCAATACTCTGTAATAGCACCTATATAGGGAAAAAGTCTAAAAAAGAGGGGATATGTGTATATGTATAACTGATTCACTTTGCTGTACACCTGAAACTAATACAACATTGCAAATCAACTATTCTCCAATAAAAATTAATTTAAAAAATCGAAACTACAATGAAGTATAACCTCACAACAGTCAGAATGACCATCATTAAAAAGTCTACAAATAACAAATGCTGGAGAAGGTGTGCAAAAATAGGAACCCTTCTACACCGTGGGAATGTAAACTGGTGCAGCCACTATGGAAACACTATGCAGATTCTTAAAAAATTGAAAATAGATTTACCACAAGATCCAGCAATTCCACTCCTGAGTATTTATCTGAAGAATGCTGCTGCTGCTGCTAAGTCACTTCAGTCGTGTCCGACTCTGTGTGACCCCATAGATGGCAGCCCACCAGTCTCCCCTGTCCCTGGGATTCTCCAGGCAAGAACACTGGAGTGGGTTGCCATTTCCTTCTCCAATGCATGAAAGTGAAAAGTGAAAATGAAGTCGCTCGGTCATGTCCGACCGTCAGCGACCCCATGGACTGCAGCCCACCAGGCTCCTCCGTCCATGGGATTTTCCAGGCAAGAGTACTGGAGTGAGGTGCCATTGCCTTCTCCATATCTGAAGAATACAAAAACACTAATTCAAGCTATATGAACCCCTATGCTCACTGAAGCATCATTTACAACAGCCAAGATATGAAAGCAACCTAAGTGTTTATCAATAGATGAATCAATAAACAGGATGTGGTATATGTGTGTGTAGATACATATATATACATAATATATATAACATAGATATATATACATAATACACATATGTTATATATATATCTCTCTCAGACATTAAAAAAGAATGAAATCTTGTCATTTGACCATTTGGGACAACATAGATGGACCCACAGGGTATTATGCTAAGTAAAAGAAGTCAGACAGAGAAAAACAAATACTGTACATGGAATCTAAAACACAGAACAATTGAACAAACATAACAAAATAGAAAAGAGTCATGGATTTAGAGAACAAACAGGTGGTTGCTGGAGGTAGGGAGTAGGGGGGAGGAGTGAAACAGGTGAGGGAAATTAAGAGATACAAAATCGCAGCTACAAAATAAAGAAGTCATGGGATGAATTGTACAGTATGGGGAATATAGTCAATGATTATGCAATATCTTTGTATGGTGACAGATGGTAGCTAGACTTATCATGGTGATCATTTTGAAATGGACAGAAATATCAAATCACTGTGCTGTATATTAAGAACATAGTGTTGTAGGTCAATTATATTTCAACAAAGAAAGAAAGAAATTCATAGAAAAAGAGATCAGATTTGTAGTTACTAGATGTGTCAGAGAAGGCAATGGCAACCCACTCCAGTACTCTCGCCTGGAAAATTCCATGGACGGAGGAGCCTGGTAGGCTGCAGTCCATAGGGTCGAGAAGAGTCGGACACGACTGAGCGACTTCACTTTCACTTTTCACTTTCATGCATTGGAGAAGGAAATGGCAACCCACTCCAGTGTTCTTGCCTGGAGAATCCCAGGGACGGGGGAGCCTGGTGGGCTGCCGTCTCTGGGGTCGCACAGAGTTGGACACGACTGACGCGACTTAGCAGCAGCAGCAGCAGCAGCAGATGTGAGGGGTAGGGGAAGAGGAAATGGTTGAAGGCAGTCAAAAGATACAAAGTTTCAGTTATAAAATAAATAAGTATTAGGAATATAATATACAACATGGTAAGTATAATTAATACTGTTGTACATTATATATGAAAGTTGTTAAGAGTAAATCCTAAAAGTTCTCAGCAGAAGAAAAAAATTTTCTATTTTGTTAATTTTGTATCTATATGAGATGATAAATGTTCATTGAACCCACTGTGGTCATCATTTCATGATGCATGAAAGTCAATAATTATGCTGTATACCCGAAACTTATACAGAGCTGTACGTCAGCTATACCTCAATAAAAAATCTGAATAAAACCGGAAAGGAAAAAATATATACACCCTCCAGAAAGATTTTAGGCTTGTTACTATGCTGCTGCTGCTAAGTCACTTCAGTCGTGTCTGACTCTGTGTGACCCCATAGACAGCAGCCCACCAGGCTCCTCTGTCCCTGGGATTCTCCAGGCAAGAACACTAGAGTGGGTTGCCATTTCCTTCTCCAATGCATGCATGCATGCTAAGTCGCTTCAGTCGTGTCCAACTTTGTGCGACCCTATGGACAGCAGCCCACCAGGCTCCTATGTCCATGGGATTCTCTAGGCAAGAATACTGGAGTGGGTTGCCATTTCCTTCTCCCCCTGTTACTATAGATGTATGAAATTTATTACCAAAAAGTGGACAGAAGATCTGAATAGACATTTTTCCAAAGAAGACATACAGAAGGCCAAAAAGTACATGAAAAGATGCTCAGTAGCACTAATCATCAGGGAAATGCAAATCAAAACCACAATGAGATACCATCTCACACCTGTTAGAATGACAATTATCAAAAACACAAGAAATAAAAAGTTTTAGGGAGGATGTGGAGAAAAGGGGACCCTGTGCACTGTTGATAGGAATATACATTGGTATAGCCACTATGGAAAATGGTATGGAGGTTCCTAAAAAAATTAAAAATAGAATTACCATATGATCCAGAAATTCGACGTCTGGGTATTTATCCAAAGAAAATGAAAACACTTACTGAAAAAAAAAAAACCACGTATACCATGTTCACTGCAGTGTCATTTATAGTAGCCAAATTATGAAAACAACCTAAGTGTCTGCTGATGTATAAATGGATAAAGAAAATGTGGTATATGCATACAATGGAATATTATTCAGTGATAAAAAATACAAAAAAATCCTGCTTTTTGTGACAACATGGATGGACTTTGAGGGCGTTATGCTAAGTGAAATAAGTTAGACAAAGAAAGACAAATACTGCATGCTCTCACTTACATGTGCAATCTTAACAAAATCAAACACCAAATTCATAGATACAGAGAATAGATTGGTGGTTTCCAGAGGCTGGGGGAGGGAGATAAGAATGTGGGCAAAATGGGTGAAGGTGGTCAAAAGGTCCAAATTTCCGGTTATGAAATAAATAAGTCATAGGGGTATGATGCACAGCATGGTGATTATAAATAGCAATACTATACTTATTAGTATTTAAAAGTTGCTAAGAGAATAAACCTTAAAAGTTCTCATTGATTCCAAACATTTTCTAACTGTGTATGACAGATGTTAACTAGACTTATTATGGTAATCATTTGATAATATATACAAATATAGAGTCATTGTGTTGTAGACCAGAAACTAATAAAATGTTGTATATCAATTACACTTCAATCTAAAACATTTTTTAAAGTAAAATAGATATGGAAACATAGGGTATCTACCCTCTTTCATACACTATGTAATTCAAGAAGAACCATGTGCTTAGCACTATGAAGGATAGAAAATAGGCATAAGATGTGTGGTCCCTGTTCTCAAGAAGATTCCAAGTTAGGTGGAGAGACATGCAAAAAAAAAAAAAAAAATCAGGAGGATACACGCCTGAACTCAGTAAATGGTTCAGTTTAAGAGATTTAGAAAATATACGGAGCAGGGAGAACAGGAGCCCAAACACCAAGGTAAGTTTAGATCTTGATAAGGAAGTATGGCACTATTAAAGTTTTCTAATAAGATGAATGAAATTATCACATTTAAACCCCCTCAACTCCCCATAACTCCAACAATAAAATCTAAATTCCTTAGTAGAGTTTTTGAGACCATGGCAAGATCTGCCAGTTCCTTACATCTCTAACATCACTATTGCCACCTAGTGAAATCCCCCACCCGCTGCCATGGTGAACTCCTCTGCGCTCTCTGAAGATGTCAAATTCCTTCCCCCTTCAGGATTTTTGAACATGCTGTCACCTCTGTTTGAAACACCTGATTATCCACCTCTTCTTTCATATCATTTCTTTCACAAAGCTCATCAAACCCATAATTCCTTCTTTGTCTGCCATCTATTAACATATAACATCCACAAAAGCAGGGGCCCTTACCTGTCTTGTTCACCACTATGTCCCCAGCACCTAGCCCAGAGTCTAGCGCTGTGTAAGACAGAAAAAGAAGCTTCTGAAGAAGAATAAATAGGGAGGTTGTGATTAACTATAAAGCATGGAAAATGAAAGTGAAAGTCGCTCAGTCATGTCCAACTCTTTGCGACCCCATGGACTAATACACTCCATGGAATTCTTTAGGCCAGAATACTGGAGTGGGTAGCCTTTCCCTTCTCCAGGGGATCTTCCCAAGCCAGGGATTGAACCCAGGTCTCCCTCATTGCAGGTGGATTCTTTACCAGCTGAATTACCAGGGAAGCCCAAGAATACTGGAGTGGGTAGCCTATCCCTTCTCCAGCGGGTCTTCCCAACCCAGGAATCGAACTGGGATCTCCTGCACTGCAGGCAGATTCTTTACCAACTGAGCTATCAGGGAAGTCCATAAAACATGGAAGGGCTATGTTAAGAATTCATGCAAAATAAGCCAAGGAGATCAGAGATTAGAGATGAGGGTCAAAGAGAGAGAGAAATTCAGATGAATCAGTGGGTGGGGGAGGAAGTGCTAGATTCACTTTCTGGGGCATGAACCAACATGACATGCAAATGTTCAGAATATACATGAAGAGAGATTATGGCTAGAGACAGAGATTTGGGAGCTGTCAGCACTAAGGAGATAAATGAAGCCCTGGGACTAAATAAACTCTAAAAGGGAGAGTGCAGAAAGAAAGGACTGAAATGCTGAAGCTGGAACCTTCAATAAAGCCTAGAGTTAGGTGACAGGAAGAAGGAGGGAAACAAAAGAATTCACAATATGGCACAGGAAGAATGCCAATCATGCTAGAAGAATTTCACAGAATGGGTGTGGAGTAGTGTTTAACCAAGAAGCCAAGGAGGATGGAGACTAGGGAACGGCCATTAGGTTTTTGCAAGAGACCACTGAGAACCTTGAAAAGTCAGATATTAGTGACAGAAGCAATTTAAGTGGTGGAGACTACCAATGGGGATAGCTGTTTGTCAGCAATGGAACCATTTGGGATGACATTTCACTTTTGAAAGAAGCTGCTGGTAATATAAGACTCCCAGAAAAAGGAAGCCTGAGTCAAAGTGTTAGGTAATGAAGAAAACATTAGCCTGAAATCACTGCACTCAATCCATTCAACTGCACATTACACAAATAGAAGAGCCAGTAACTTAAAAGGAGAGAAATCCAAAACAAGACACTGTGGGCAGAGATGGCATGTACACACAGCAATATGGGTGAAATTCACAAACAATCTGGAGAAAAAGAAACCTGACCTCAAAAAAGCCAGACATAGAAGAGTATATCTTGTACGATTCCATTAACCTACAATTCAAAAACAGGACAAGTTAACTGATGCTGTTAAAAGTCAGGATAGTGGCTGCCTTTGGGGAAAATGAGTGGAAAGACGCCCAACAGAGGCTTTGGGTCCATGGATCATGTACTTTTTATTAACATGGCTGTCAGTTATAGAGTGTGTTCAATGCTGTACACTTATGATGTGTGCATTTTTCTGCAGGCATATTTCAGTAAAAAGTTTAAAAACCTCAAAAGCAAACATGAGGAGCCTCATTAGACTAAAATAGTGAGACACTCTCAGGCCTTCTTAAAACCCAACTCATTTTTTAGTTCCCCAACCAGGAATGGAACTCAGGCTCCCTGTAGTAGAAGTGGAAGCGTGGAGTCCCAACCACTGGACCACCAGGGAATTTCCTAAATAGAACTGAGAGATGAGAGGAGGCCTGCACAGTCTTCTCTCTACTGAAGAGTTGAGAGCAGCAGGTACACAAAAAGGACAGAAAGAAGTCACCACCGAGATGCCCAGTTTCTCAGATAACGTTTGCCTGTGTCTTAAGGCTTTGATTTCTGACAAATTTTCATTGTTAATTTTTGCATATTTGTTGAACCTGGAGGGTTAAAAGCATAGGAAAATGCTTGAAATGTTCCAAACTGACCTACACAAATGATGTGACTTGAGCTAAAACCAGAACTTAAGAAGTGAGGCAGGTAGAGGTGGACCACTGCTTCCCTTGGGCTGGCAAGGCCATAAAGCTCTCCAAATTCATTATTTCTCCAATGGGATCATTTTAGAAACCATGCCATTTTTTCACCTGCTTTAAGCATTCATCTAAACAAGAATTGCCATCACATCTGAACCAAAATAACAATCCCAAATGAGTAATCCTGAGAAGTACCCATCTTGTTCCTCACCTATAATTGCTTATATTGACTTAATCTAATTTTACTAATTTAAAAGTTATTCAAGTCAGTTAATTTTTTATGCCTGGAAGGAATTCAAAAGTGATTACACACAACCCTTACTGTGCTTTGGAACACATCCCTACTGTTTAAAAACATTCACAAGAGATGGTCTTGTAGCTAAGTACATAAGGTCCCTCCAGCTCCCCAGGCCTTGCAATCTTTTATCCCCAAAGCATAGAAATGAACATGATGACTTTGTTCCCTCTTCCTTCCATTAATTGTTAATTGATGCTTATTATATTACGGCTATCTCCAAGTCTCTTTGGAGAATCCAAAATACACAAAATGTAATCCTGTGCTTACCGGTGAACAGGAAAAAAATCAAGACCATGATCATCGTGTACCCAAAGTACAAAATGATGCTTGCAATGTCTGTGATTTTAAGTTTAGCGAAGAAGTAGTAGACTGCATAAGCAAAAAAATAAACAGCTGTAAAACTGCTGGTAAGAAAGGCTCTCCACCACCAATGATAA
Source organism: Bos indicus x Bos taurus (assembly GCF_003369695.1). NCBI lineage: Eukaryota > Metazoa > Chordata > Mammalia > Artiodactyla > Bovidae > Bos > Bos indicus x Bos taurus. Next base: position 125,381,373 of record NC_040105.1, read on the forward strand.
TCCTGTGAGAAGAGGTAGAAAAAAACAACTTTTTAGATGAAACTCTAACTATACATGGGTTAGTAATTATAATAAGAGGCAACATAAAATAGGCTCTATAGGATTATGGATTAAAAGAAATAAAAGAGGAAGTTTCATAAGAAATCTAATTTCATATGTACAGTCTGACTAATGTACATCCTGCTTGGGGCGCCCTCACAATGATAAACTCTTGGTTTCCAGGGGGACCGTGTGTGCCCTCAGGGACTGTACTTCTAATATGCACATCCTTTCTCTCTAGACGCTGCCTCAGCCCTGGAAGGTTTTCACATCAGCTTCAATTTACTGGCCAGAGTTGTGCTGGGCCTGAATTGATGCCTCAGTTCAGGTAAAAAAGGTTAGTAGAGAAATTTAAGATAGATCTTTTTTCCCCCTTACAGTTTTATTGAGATATAATTGATATACAGCACTGTCTAATTTTAAGGTGTACAATATAATGACTTGACTTAACATATCATGAAATGATTATCACAGTAATTTTACTGAACATCCATCATCTCATATAGATACAAAATTAAAGAAATAGAGAAAAATATATTTTTCCTCGTGATGAGAACTCTTAGGATTTACTATCTTAACAATGGTCATAAAGAGCACACAGCAATGTCAATTATATTTATCATGTTGTACATTACATCCCTAGTACTTGTTTATCCTATAACTGCAAGTTTGTACCTTTCAACCACCTTCATCCAATTCTCCCTCCCCCTAACCCTTGCCTCTGGTAACCACAAGTCTGATCTCTTTTTCTACAAGTTTGTTTGTCCAAGATAGACCTTTATGGTTAATGGGAATTATTTTAACTGGCTAAATTCATGACCCATGGAGTCATGACAGAGGTCAATAATCAGGTTAGTCACACCCTGCCCATGGGTCCTTCCTGATAATAAAATTACCATAAAAGCACCATGGTCAAGGGCCAAGGGGATAAACTGTGCAGAAAAGAGTTAACATAGCAGGTCTGAGGTTGCCATCTTTAGAAAGGTCTGCTTACAAGGTTGACTCTTGGCTTAATACCTGGGAAGTTAGCATTTAATCATTCCCTGACTGATAAGACTGGTTTTCTATACCTAGACTGTACAAACTATGTGATCCGTGGCGAACACGTGCTGGAAAGTTTGGAGTTGTTAGGCAGAGTGTGCCTGTGTGACTAGGTCCCAATAAAAACCTTGGCTATTGAGTCTCTTGTGGGCTTTCCTGGGCAGACACACTGCACATATACTACTGCATTTTTTACTGCTGCAGAAGGAGCATGCTGGGTGTGTTCCCTCATGAGGGAGAGAAAACACAGGAAGACTTCACATGGGTTTTTTTTCCAGGTTCCACCTGTGTCTTTTTCCCTTACTAATCCTGTTGTGCATCCTTTTGCAGTAACAAACCTTAGCCAAGAAGATGTCTATACGCTGAGTCCCATGAGTCCTTCTAGTGAGTCACCAAATATGTGGGTGGTTTTGGGGGCACTCAAACCTTTCTAAGAAATATATGTGTGTGTGTGTGTATATATATATATATATACACATAGATCTTATACCTATTAATGTTTTATTAATGATTGTTACAGAATTCCTATGACAAAATGTATCATAGAATGAATGAGTACCTAAGTATAATATGTACATAATTATATATCTTTTACATTTATTCCTATAGCTCAAGAAAAAAAATGCTCTAAGACATCATGTATATAATAATCATTCCCGAAACTCTCTTGTTACCTTTAGAAAGTTACATTAAATTACCAAAATAAGAGAGATCTAGAGGATTTAAGAAAATATGTTCACCACTAGCTCAGTTACTCAAAATGACATCAGGAAAAACTGAGGGTGGCACTGGGTAAAAAGAATTATATATGTCCATGGTAACCAAAAGGCAACAAAAAGAAAGAGAAAGGGCCTTTAGCAGCAACCTCAAGCCCATAAAATATAATCCTGGCCTAAGCTACAAGAGGAGAAGGCAATGGCACCCCACTCCAGTACTCTTGCCTGGAAAATCCCATGGACGGAGGAGCCTGGTAGGCTGCAGTCCATGGGGTCGCTGAGGGTCAGACACAACTGAGCGACTTCACTTTCACTTTTCACTTTCATGCATTGGAGAAGGAAATGGCAACCCACTCCAGTGTTCTTGCCTGGAGAATCCCAGGGATGGGGGAGCCTGGTGGGCTGCCGTCTATGGGGTCGCGCAGAGTCGGACACGACTGAAGTGACTTACCTTACCTTACCTTAAGCTACAAGAAAATGTTAATTGTTAAAAAGAAAACATCATTGAATCAGATGTTTTATGTCAGAACTATCAAATCAGTTCCCTGTGTTTTCCTATGTTAACTGAATACTATACAGAAATTACAGTAACTAGCCAGAGAGAAACTGCTTTCTCTTGAAAACTTTCTATCAAAGTAGCATTAACTTACTGATGAAAGAAATCAAAGAGGACACAAATAGATGGAGAAATATACCAAGTTCATGGATTGGAAGAATCAATACAGTGACAATGAGTATACTACCCAAAGCAACCTATAGATTCAATGCAATCCCTATCAAGCTACCAAAAGTATTTTTCACAGAACTAGAACAAATAATTTCACAATTCGTATGGAAATACAAAAAATCTCAAATAGCCAAAGCAATCTTGAGAAAGAAGATTGGAACTGGAGGAATCAACCTGCCTGACTTCAGGCTCTACTACAAAGCTACAATCATCAAGATAGTATGGTACTGGCACAAAAACAGAAATATAGATCAATGGAACAAAATAGAAAGCCCAGAGATAAACCCACACACCTATGGACACCTTATCTTTGACAAAGAAGGCAAGAATATACAATGGAGAAAAGACAATCTCTTTAAGAAGTGGTGCTGGGAAAACTGGTCAACCACTTGCAAAAGAATGAAACTAGAACACTTTCTAACACCATACACAAAAATAAACTCAAAGTGGATTAAAGATCTAAATGTAAGACCAGAAACTATAAAACTCCTAGAGGAAAACACAGGCAAAACACTCTCCGACATAAATCAAGGCAGGATCCTCTATGACCCACCTCCCAGTGTATTGGAAATAAAAGCAAAAATAAACAAATGGAACCTAATTAAACTTAAAAGCTTTTGCACAATGAAGGAAACTATAAGCAAGGTGAAAAGACAGCCTTCAGAATGGGAGGAAATAATAGCAAATGAAACAACTGACAAAGAATTAATCTCAAAAATATACAAGCAACCCCTGAAGCTCAATTCCAGAAAAATCAATGACCCAATCAAAAATGGGTCACAGAACTAAACAGACAGTTCTCCAAAGAAGACATACAGATGGCTAACAAACACATGAAAAGATGCTCAACATCACTCATTATCAGAGAAATGCAAATCAAAACCACTATGAGGTACCATTTCACACCAGTCACAATGGCTGCCATCCAAAAATCTATGAACAATAAATGCTGGAGAGGGTGTAGAGAAAAGGGAACCCTCTTATACTGTTGGTGGGAATGCAAACTAGTACAGCCACTATGGAGAACAGTGTGGAGATTCCTTAAAAAACTGGAAATAGAACTGCCTTATGATCCAGCAATCCCACTGCTGGGCATACACACTGAGGAAACCAGAAGGGAAAGAGACACGTGTACCCCAATGTTCATCGCAGCACTGTTTGTAATAGCCAGGACATGGAAGCAACCTAGATGTCCATCAGCAGATGAATGGATAAGAAAGTTGTGGTACATATACACAATGGAGTATTACTCAGCCATTAAAAAGAGTACATTTGAATCAGTTCTAATGAGGTGGATGAAACTGGAGCCTATTATACAGAGTGAAGTAAGTCAGAAAGAAAAATACCAATACAGTATACTAACACATATATATGGAATTTAGAAAGATGGTAACAATAACCCTATATGCAAGACAGCAAAAGAGACACAGATGTATAGAACAATCTTCTGGACTCTGTGGGAGAAGGCGAGGGTGGGAAGATCTGAGAGAATAGCATTGAAATATGTATATTATCATATATGAAACAGATCTCCAGTCCAGGTTTGATGCATGAGACAGGGTGCTCAGGGCTGGTGCACTGGGATGATCCAGAGGGATGGGATGGGGAGGGATGTGGGAGGGGGGTTCAAGATAGGGAACATATGTAAACCCATGGCTGATTCATATCAATGTATGGCAAAACCCACTACAATACTGTAAAGTAATTAGCCTCCAACTAAAATAAATTAATTTTTTAAAAAAGCATTAACTTGATAGCTGCATCAAAATCAAAATGTGTCATTAGGAAAACACAATATAGAAGTGATCTCAAGTTGTACAAACCATGCAGTTAACACTTAGTTTAATCCCTTTCTCAACAGACTTTTTTTTTTTTTTGGTGCAAAGACTCATTTATTCAAGAGCTCTTGTGAACATAAAAATACATAAAGTAGTAGATTAAAAAGAAGTCATCACATAACAAAGCATTTTACAATCTATTTGGAGAGATTATAAAAATCTCAAAGCTATAGGGGATATCAGAGAATACCTGGCCTCTCTCCTTATTTTTAAGGATGTAAAACTGAGACCCAGCCAGGTGGATTAGCCTAAGTAATCCTAAATGGATTACCTCTAAAAGTTACTTAGAGGTAAAGACAGATTGAGACTGCTGCTGATGCTAAGTCGCTTCAGTCGTGTCCGACTCTGTGCGACCCCATGGACGGCAGCCCACCACGCTCCCCCGTCCCTGGGATTCTCCAGGCAAGAACACTGGAGTGGGTTGCCATTTCCTTCTCCAATCTCAACAGACTTCGAATAATGCAAGTTTAGAAAGCTTCAGATGTACTATTTTCTTATGTCTTTACCTCGGAACACAAATGAAAATAACACAGCAGAATGGTAGCTTCAGAACAAGTAATCAGAAGAATTATAAAGACTAAGAAAAGGAAGCCAAACATGATGTACATCTGATGAGACCTGAAAAGAAAAATGACAATTTTAAAATAAGCTTTAACTTAAGGATACACACAGAAAGATCCATCCAACTCTAAACAGTAAACTGTCACACACTTTTCTCACCTTGAGATTTTCATTCCAGACTTCATCTATTCATGTAATATCATCAAATTCATGTAGTATCCATGTAGTATCAAATATATACGTATATTCCCTCACCTACACAGCTTCAGAATTTGGCCATATTCTCTCTCATCAGAAATAGTATTGCTACTCACCAATATTTGTCTGCTCCTATAATTTAGTTTTCACTTGAAACCCATCAATTTTCTCTATACACAGTTGAAAACATGTTTTCTCTTTAGAAACGCAAATAGCATGCTGCTGCTGCTGCTGCTGCTAAGTCGCTTCAGTCATGTCCGACTCTGTGCGACCCCATAGACGGCAGCCCACCACGCTCCCCCGTCCCTGGGATTCTCCAGGCAAGAACACTGGAGTGGGTTGCCATTTCTTTCTCCAATGCATGAAAGTGAAAAGCGAAAGTGAAGTCGCTCAGTCGTATCCGACTCTTCGCAACCCCATGGACTGCAGCCACCAGACTCCTCTGTCCATGGGATTTTCCAGGCAAGAGTACTGGAGTGGGGTGCCATTGCCTTCTCCGACCAGCGACTATATTATACAACAGAAAACCACAGAATCAAATTTTGTTTTTGGAGGTCTATTAACAGGTAGCTTCTCCAAATTGGTCTTTATAGCACAACACACATAATTCTGTTAAATCTACTTTCAAACATGCATCTTTAAAAATATCACTGTGTAGATTACATTTAGGCCAAACTTCAAAGGAATGAAGTAATTCCTTTCATTATTATAGAGCAAGCTGACTAAATTGGGATAAGAAATAGTCATTTCAAAAAGCCTTCTGAAGAGAAGAAACTGGTGAACTGATCAATATTCCATTTTAAAACCTCATGTAAAATATACACCTGGGGGTGAGGATGAAGGATGGGGGTTGGGAAGAATCATCTCTAGAGTTCATAAATATATACAAAGTTGTACACAACAAGCACCCTGGTTTCTCATTGAAACAAAAATTAAATCATCTAAAGAATCTTGGCTCAAGCAGTAAAGAATCTGCCTGCAATATGAGAGACCCAGGTTCAATCCCTGGGTCAGGAAGATCTCCTGAATAAGGACATGGCAACCCACTCCAGTATTCTTGCCTGGAGAATTCCATGGACAGAGGAGCCTGGTGGGCCACAGCCCATGGGGTTGCAAAGAGAGTCGGACACGACTGAGCGACTAACACTTCAAATAATCTTTTAGTTTTGCTTTAAAAATACTTTCCCATCAAAAATATCTGCAAAATTTGGTTACTATAAAGGTAACAGATTTTACTGCTTATCTTTCAAACAACTTTGACACAGTGCTGTTTATAAAAGGTGGGCAATTAATGTCTATGATTAAACCTAATTTCCTAGTACATCAAAGCTTTGTCTAGAAGATTCTTTGGGGACAGAAGTGTTATAAACATGCACAATTGGTGACTGCATTTTATTTTATTGTGCATTTGCCCCATCTCCAAAAATCCCTCCAGAGTAAATCCCACTTGGCAGCTCCCAAAACCAAAATGCTGTCAAGAATCAGGAAGTAAGAAAAAAAAGGGACTTGGAGCAACTGAAATAGCTGTCACAAAGCAGGGGCACTAAAACTGTAGCACTTTAATCAGAGAGCACTGGTTCTTACTTCACATGCATTTGTATATTGGTTATTGGTGCATGTGTGCTCAGTTGTGTCCAGCTCTTTGTGACCCCATGGACTGTAGCCCACCAGGCTCCTCTGTCCATGAGGTTCTCCAGGCAAGAATACTGAAGTGGGTTGCCATTTCCTCCTCCAGGGGATCTTCCTAACCCAGGAATCAAACCTGAGGTTCCTGCATCTCCTGCATTGGAAGGCAGATTCTTTACAACTGAGCTACCTGGGAAGCTCCATATTGGTTATTAGAATTCTTAAATTACAACAGATTAAAAGTAGCAGATAAAAAGAGGAAGGCTTTAAGGAAAAGGCATCTGACAGCACAACTAACAGTTGACAGAAAGGAAGACAGAAAACCATGACTTATAGCTCAGTACAGATGAAGACCCAAAATCAGTGCTATTCACGTTATTTTTAGCAGAGAAAATAAATGAAATCTTGCATGGGAGGCCAGTATGGAAAAACGATACAAATCAAAGCTTCCCCTTCCATCTTTAGGTACCTCCCTCCAAGGGACACCCCCATTCAACCCCCTGCAAAGTCTCAGAGAAGTATGGTTTGAGACCAACTTTTCTAAGTCACCTGGAAAGGATTAAAAAGAGGCTATTAATTTTCAAAAAGGAAAGCTTTATAGACATTTCCATCCAAAAGTGGCTTTTAAATGTTGTAAATTAAGTCTTAGTTTCCTAGGAAATTCCTTCGGGTCAGATTGCTATTCCCTGGATAAAACAGGGTAGTACATGAAGTCTTACTATACCAGAATTTGACCTCGACATATAGGAAAATTAATTTATTAACAATTAATATTTTGGAGATTAAGAAGATATGAATACCTATGGCTGATTCATGTTGATGCTTGACAGAAAACAACACAATTCTGTAAAGCAATTATCCTTCAATTAAAAAATAAATAAGCTAAAAAGAAGATAATGATACTCACCAAATGCTGTTTAGAATAAAAAATAGTTGGATAAAAATACAACCAAAAGGTAAAACGCCACCGATGATGATACTAAAAAGTGGTCTTCTAATGAAATCCTGGTGAGGAATATGACGAGGAATCTGGTTTGTACCAACCGGATAGTCAAACTGCTCGAAAATAAATCAAATGAAAATCAGAATGAAATAAAACTGAAGTAAATTTATACAGACAGCATCACAATACACAATCTTAAATCTGAACATTTTCAAGAGCAGTTATATGGGCAAAGGCTAGACCAATGCTCTGCCACAGAAATACTATGATGCAAGCCACAAAGGCAGTAAGTATCCAGTTTCTTATATATGTTATTTGATCTAATGATCTAACATGCCCAAATAGTATCATTTACATTTGTGACCAATATAAAATTATTAATCAAGATATTTTACATTCTTCTTGTTGTTGTTGTTCTAAGTGGTTGAAAACCAGTGTGTATTTTACACTTACAGCACATAATTCAGACTAGCCACATTCCAAGTACTCAAAAACTATAGTTGTTGAGTGGCCACCATGTTAGATAGGACACAGGTAAACAATAAGGATGTTTATCTTTCCTTACACATTTCAAGGGAGATATTGGACAAAACTTACTAGTGACTGTTTCAATGTAAAATAATATATGACGTCAAAAAGTTCTCTCTTAGAATTTGTCTAATAATTTATCTCTGAAAATTTGTCAACAGTTTTCAGAAATTTTTCTTTTTCTGCTCTATATGGAACTCCACTTCCTGTTTTGTTTTGTCTGACTTCTCCCATGCAAATTCATGCTATGTCCTCATAATACAACCCTTTTGTAGTGTGGCCTCATTTAGTCTTTTTGGTATACTGTTCCTTTTCCCTATATGTTGAATAAGCTATCAAATATGTACACTGGGTGAGAAGATACAAACTATTACACAGAGAATGGATAAACAACAAGATCCTACTGTATAACACAGGGAACTATATTCAATATCCTGGGATAAACCATAACAAAAAAGAAAAAAAATCCGTCAACAGAACCCATTTCTTGGATTGTATCTTGGCTTTCTTCCCCCAACTATATAATCTCATCATTTTTCTGACTTTCTTAAAGTCAGCCTTCCTATAATATATCTTTTAAATTTTGCCCATCAGAGAGAGAGGGAAATATAAACAACCCATAAAATGTGAAATACATTAAAGAATGTCTTTTAAAGTGTTACTGTCTTTCATTTAAAGTTTGTAAAAATCTTTTATCCCTAAATGATTATTCTTCGTCATTTTCTCCAATGGTACATCTTCCATTTCCTGTATAGTCTATTCACACTGAGGTATTATTTCAGACATCATTCGATGGTCAAAAGCAGTATTTTAAAAGTTTACCTTTTGGAAACTTCCAACGTATGCACCCAAAAATGTTAATGGCACTGAAATTCCAAACCACAATGCAAGGATTCCTACCAAGGTACCAAATGAGATAGCAGATGATGACCCTTCAATCCAAAGAATTAAATTCATGATAAAGATGTCAACAAAGACCACACTAGGGGAGAAAAACCATCAGAAAATGTTACGATTTCAGGAAAATGTTATAAACATACTTGATATGAATGTTAGAACATTAAACCCCAGAAGAATATTAAATCATTCTGTGTAAACCCAGTTATTGAGTTGGAGCTTAAACTCAATACCATATATATAACAAGATAGCAATTTATTACAGGACATAATTTCTACATCTCACTCATCTTTGCAGCTCCAGAGCCTAGCAGAAAATAAATAGGGTGTGGAATAATATACCATTGAAAAACAATATGCAATAGAGTAAACACAATTAAGAAAATACATATATTAAAACAGATTTTAGAATACTAGACTGAAATGGGCTATATAAAGCCTCTTGTCAAACAAGTATTCATTTAAAACCAAGAGTTTTATGATTTCCTGTAAGAAAGTTCATTAAAAATTATCTTATACATACCTCTTTTTTTTTCAGAGCCTTCCTAACAAAGATTCTGCCATACAATTTCTATTAATAGCTCTAAGTGGTGGGGGGAAATGTTTACTATCATGCAGACATTTTCAGCTTTTTTTTTTTTTTTGACCTTCAGTACAGGAGGTAGAGAAATCTTAAAAGCTGTTTCACAGGTAGTGCAAATAGGGCTCAAAGTTATTAAAAGTCCTTTTAAATTCCAGCATAGTGTAAGAAGCATTTTTGGGAATGGTGGCAGTTTGATTTGTTTTTAAAGAGTGTATTTGCCAAAGTGGGGGTGAGAGATGGTAGGAGTGGGAGTTTTGGGATTAGCAGATGCAAACTGGTATACACAGAATGAATAAACAACAAGGTCCTACTGTAGAGCACAGAGGACTATATTCAATATCCTGTGATAACCATAAGGGAAAAGAATATGAAAAGAATTTAAGATGTTATGGAAAAATCTGAACAAACTTTTCGGCCAAACCTGTGCAAGTGTGTGTGACTGAATCACTTTGCTGTACAGCAGAAATTAACACAACACTGTAATTCAACTATATTTCAATAAAAAAATTTTTTAATGTATATTGACAAAAACCTACTTGTGTATACAACCTTGTATGTAAATAAGATTTTTTTCCTCTTGATACCACCTCAGAAACTGAGTCTCATTTAAGTAATTTAGTATTTGGTTAGATTATTTCAAGTAGATTTTTGTATTCTGGATTTATAATTTTGTTGACAAAGATTTTGGTGATCAATTTGCAAGTATTTGTTAATCCTTGAGTATAAGAATCTGTTTTTTCTCTGCATGATTTCAATACCTTTAGACCATGAAATTTTTGCACCTTATGTCCCTGGATATATTCCAGTGTCTCCTGGCTTATAGTCTATGGAACTTGAATAGAATTTGTGTCCTGCTGCTGTGTTAAAACTGTATAAATCTTAATTATGTTGAATTGGTTCATACTGCTTTTCAGGTCTACTATGTCCTTCTAGTTTTCTGTCTATTCATTCTATTAATGTTTTAGAGTTTGATATTGAAACTTCCCCTAAAAATCTTTATTTATCTACTTAAAAAATAATTGTAATATATAGTGGAACTACATATAACTTTGTTTTGTATTTTCCAAGTCTCCTGTAAATGTGTTATACTTCCATAATTTAAAAAATAAAAACATTTTTTAAAGAATCTGTCTTTTAAAAATAGTATTTAATATTTTACAGCCTAACTAAGTGTAATGGAAATCACTACTTTAAATCTAGGAAATAAGCCATCATGTATCTAAAGATGAATAATTTCAAATGAGCTGATAAGGTTTTTATTACTTTTTTATTTGAAATGTTTTATGGACTGGCTTAATTCTATTTAAAGTTTAACTGTGTGCTTATGGTTTATTTTGTATAAATTTTACAATAAAATAATTTAAATTTTCCCCCAAAATAAAACAAAGTGTTTAAATTCAAAATCAGCAGATCAACCCCTAAGTCTAATGGATAAATCACCAGGCAAGCCCAGCTACTATGCCTGTAGATGTTCCAGACAAGTTTAATCACAGCTACAGGTAAGTATGGGTATCAGTGGTGCGGATGTGAGTGTTTCTGACAGGGATTCATCCCTTCCTCTTTCTTAACATTTATTTATTTGGCTATGCTGGGTTTCAGTTGCTACATGTGGGATCTAGTTCCCCAATCAGGGATTGAACCTAGGCCCCCTGCATTGGGAGCATGGAATCTTAACTACTGGACTACCAGGGAAGTCCCATGAGTGTTTCTGAAAGCCTAAATGATGAGGTTGAAAAGATGGGCAGAAGTTAGACTGTGGAAGGCTTTGAATGTCCAGTTAAGGAATATAGACTTTATCCTGTCAACACTAGGAAGCAACTGAAGGGTTTTTACACTCAAAGCTGTGAGATATTCCATGCAATTTTCCAGAAAGGTGAATCTACAGCATTCCAAAGGACAAATCTAAAGGAGGAGATACTAGAGGCAAGGAGACTAGATATAAAGTGTTAAGAATCTGTACAATGTGATGATGGTTAAAATGTAAAGAATGTATACAAAAGACATGAAGAATTAAAAGACTTTGGGTTAAAGATGGCACATTGAATGCATATTTAGTTCTGCTCCCTCATCAAAACCCTGATAAAATTATAGCAAAAGGATTTTTTAAAGGCATAAGGATGGGGGGATGTTGTAAAGGGGAGAAGATATTAGCAGCAAAGTTTGGAACCAGAGAGCAGACAAATAGTAACCAAATTAGTTGGAGTGCGAACCTGTATCCTAAGTCGTCAGTAGAAAAAGCTGAGAGGCAACTCAGTTTATACCACAGAGCTCCAAAAAGGCTTGGGAATTTGTGGTGCCAGGTACCTCTACAGGTAGGGATGAAGGAGTGGCTAAAACCAGAAGGACTGGTTCAAAGTCAGCCTGAGATGTGGACAGACCTGCAGATTCTGTCCCCCACCCCCCAACTCTGCAGAACCAAACATCATTTCACGACCCCTGCAGAAGACAGGAGGGTTAGTTCCTTAGAGAAGATTCCTGAAGCTCAGGAAAAAACTTTACCAAGACCATTTAAGATCCTCAGAGAAATTAAAGGAGACATTGCAGCCATGAGACAGGAAGAGGAAATTTTAAGAGTTTTGAGAAAATGGAAGAGTTCTTGCTGTTGTGTTTTTGTTTTTGTGTCAGCTGTGCCACAGGACTTGTGGCATCTTAGTTTCCCTGACCAGGGATCCAGCCCCCTGCAACAGAAGCACACAGCCCTAACCACTGGACTGCCAGGAAATTTCCTAGAAGAGGTCTTAGGCATTAAAAGTATGACCAGAGGCACTTGTATGTGAAATCTAAAAAAAATAAATAAACTTATTTACAAAATGGAAAGAGACAGACATAGAAAATAAACATATGGTTATCAAAGGGGACAGTGAAGTGAAAGTTGCTCAGTGGTGTCCGACTCTTTGAGACTCCTATAGTCCATGGAATTCTCCAGGCCAGAATACTGGAGTGGGTAGCCTTTCCCTTCTCCAGGGGATCTTCCCAACCCAGGGATCAAACCCAGGTCTCCACATTGCAGGCGGATTCTTTACCAGCTGAGCCACAAGGGAAGCACAAGAATACTGGAGTGGGTAGCCAATCCCTTCTCCAGTAGGTCTTCCTGATCCAGGAATCAAACCAGGGTCTCTGGCATTGAAGGTGGATGCTTTACCAACTCAGCTATCAGGGAAGGAAAGATGAGGAGAAGAATAAATCAGGGGGTCAGGATTAACATATGTAGCCCACCAGGCCTCTCTGTCCATGGAATTTTTCCAGGCAAGAATAGTGAAGTGGGTTGCCATTTCCTCCGCCAGGGGATCTTCCCAACCCAGGGATTGAACTGGTGTCTCCTGCATTGGCAGACAGGTTCTTTACCACTAACGCCACCTGGGAAGCCCATATATACACATCAGGGAAGTCCTATATACACACTACTATATATAAAATAGATAATCAGCAAGGACCTGCTGTATAGCACAGGAAATGATACTCAGTATTTTATAATAACCTATATGGAAATAACTTTGAAAAGAACATTTATATATATATGTATATATACACATATAACTGAATCACTGTTTTGTACACCTGAAACTAACACACTATAAATCAACTATACTCCAATTTTTTTTAAATGATAAGGTAAATTTAAACCTTAGTAAAAGGTTTGGAAGATAAAGCTGATGAAATGTCTTAGAAAGCAGTTTAAAAAGAGAAAGAAATGAAGAACAGGCAAGAAAAAAAAGGAAAATTAATGATCAACCCAGGTAAATGTAAAACAAGTTACATGGATAGAGTTCTTTCTGAATATCTTTTAGGGATAGTAAGTAATTTGCTGAAGATCAAACAGCTGGGATTCTTACTCAGATGTGTGTGTGTGTGTGTTTTTTAACAGCAAGCTTTCTCCATCCCACTGTGCTATAATAAAGCGTCTACAGTAGGAACCAACCAGACCAATCGCATCTACCTTCTCCTCCCCAAAACATTTTGTCAAAGATCAGAGACAGGGAATGTGGTGACAGCCACTTGATGCTGCACCAGGTTAGGCTTTGAGGTCTACTGTTTAGAGAATCTCTGATTTCAGTCTTCAGTTGGAAATTCTCTCAAGGCCCATTCCAGTTCTAGTATTTTAAGGCTTCCTTCATATTTTCCATCTATTTTCAATTTCTTACTTAGGATCATTGTTTTGGATCCTTCCCCATCCCTCATTATAAGTGATTTTGTCCTTTCTAAACCTTCTTTCATTTTATTCTTTTTTTATTCATTCATTCTTTCATTTTACCATTTCTACTTCACCTTTCCTCCTTGCATTTACAGACTCTTCCATTAACACTTTTTTCAGTAGGCATATCTATTCTGCTCTTTAAAGGCTCATACTTTGCTCCTGTTGGAGATATAGCTTCCAGTCCTTTCGAACAACAGCATGTACAACAATAAAACCTCCACCTTATGTCTCATCAGTTTCTGGCTTCTCAATAAGGGAGTTTAGTTTCCCATGATTTAACCATACTTCCTCAAATGTTTTCTTAATACCTTTCTGCTCTAATGAATTTGTTTAGCCGCAATATTCCTCTGCCACATTTTCTAGCTTTGGAAAGATTCATTTTAACTGTTATCTTTCCATAGCCAGAAAAATTACTTCTCAGTTGACAAATCATAACCTTCTTTCTTATATATAAACTCAATTAACCCGTCTCAACGATTTCCCTTTTGAAAGTACACTCTAGAATGCTAATATGTGTTTAACAATTCTGTAACTGTCCTTCCATTTCATGTTTTTATATTCTAAGTATTTCTTCCTTTGTCGATGTCTAATTATTTCTAGACCTTTTCATAGAATCTTAAACAGCAAAACTAGAAGGAAACTTAAGAGGTTACCTGGGTCCATCTCCTACTTGAAACATTTATTCACACATTCATCAAACATTTATTGAGTACCTATGAGTTAGGCCCTGGTGTTCCAAGATAAATAAAACAAACATCCTTGCTCTGAAAAAGCTCAGTCTAGTGGCGGACAGAGATAAACAAATTACAACATAGGAAATACTATAGCAGATAATAGATATAAAACAGTAGGAACACAGAAGAAGAGAGTGACCAAAAATGCTTTGTAGATCACAAAACAATTTCACAATCCATTAGCTCATTTACTTTTCTTTTTTTTTTTTTTTCCCCTTCCCAGCCTTGGAGTTGGAGGGGGCTTCCTACACCCAGGGCTGACCCTGTGCCCCCACCATCATCCTGTTTTTCCCCAGCTCCCGCAGGACAAAGTCCCAGTCCCTCAGCCTGGTGCTCAGGCCTCTCTGTGGTCCAGCCCTGGCTCCCTGGCCTTCCATCACCCCTCCTCGGTGCCTCTGCAGCTCCAAGCTGCTCAGACTTTCCCAACAGACCAGACTGCTGCTTGCCTTGTGCCTTCGCCCCTGCTGTGCCTTCTGCTTGGGTGCCTTTCCCTCATTTACTTTTCTAAATGACTCTGTGACACAAGCATTACACGCAAGGAAATGGACAATCAGAAAGGTTATAGGACATATCCAAAGTCACTTAGCTAATACTGAGTACTAGAATTCAACCTTCCTTCTTCTAATTTTAAAGTTTGGGTACATGCCCATCAACCTCTGCTGACTCTTCCCTTTCTTACCTACCGCTTTTGGGGCTACATGCAGCAAAATTACATCATTTAATAATTTTACTTTTTTCAATTTCTCTTAGGAAGTGTATGCTCATTAACTGAACTGCTTCTCCATGTAAATTCAAAACCATTTTTACATTGTCCATGTCCATACCATGAGGCACTGAAACTCTTTCAAATTACCACATTTTAACAAATAAGAATCCCAATACCTTAAGATTCTCCCTCTCATCTACTTAAGAAAGCCCCTAAACCTCTTGATAATCACGATGGTGTGATCACTGACCTAGAGCCAGACAACCTGGAACGTGAAGTCAAGGGGGCCTTAGAAAGCATCGCTACGAACAAAGCTAGTGGAGGTGATGGAATTCCAGCTGAGCTATTTCAAATCTTGAAAGATGATGCTGTGAAAGTGCTGCACTCAATATGCCAGCAAATTTGGAAAACTCAGCAGTGGCCACAGGACTGGAAAAGGTCCGTTTTCATTCCAATCCCAAAGAAAGGCAATGCCAAAGAGTGTTCAAACTACCACACAATTGCACTCATCTCACACGCTAGTAAGGTAATGCTCAAAATTCTCCAAGCTAGGCTTCAGCAATACGTGAACTGTGAACTTCCAGATGTTCAAGCTGGTTTTAGAAAAGGCAGAGGAACCAGAGATCAAATTGCCAACATCTGCTGGATCATGGAAAAAGCAAGAGAGTTCCAGAAAAACATCTATTTCTGCTTTATTGACTATGCCAAAGCCTTTGACTGTGTGGATCACAATAAACTGTGGAAAATTCTTCAAGAGATGGGAATACCAGACCACCTGACCTGCCTCTTGAGAAATCTGTATGCAGGTCAGGAAGCAACAGTTAGAACTGGACATGGAACAACAGACTGGTTCCAAATAGGAAAAGGAGTACGTCAAGGCTGTATATTATCACTCTGCTTATTTAACTTCTATGCAGAGTACATCATGAGAAATGCTGGGCTGGAGGAAGCACAAGCTGGAATCAAGATTGCCGGGAGAAATATCAAAAACCTCAGATATGCAGATGACATCACCTTTATGGCAGAAAGTGAAGAGGAACTAAAAAGTCTCTTGATGAAAGTAAAAGAGGAGAGTGAAAAAGTTGGCTTAAAGCTCAATATTCAGAAAATGAAGATCATGGCATCTGGTCCCATCACTTCATGGGAAATAGATGGAGAAACAGTGGAAACAGTTTCAGACTTTATTTTGGGGGGCTCCAAAATCACTGCAGATGGTGATTGCAGCCATGAAATTAAAAGACGCTTACTGCTTGGAAGAAAAGTTATGACCAACCTAGATAGCATATTGAAAAGCAGAGACATTACTTTGCCAACAAAGTCCGTCTAGTCAAGGCTATGGTTTTTCCAGTGGTCATGTATGGATGTGAGAGTTGGACTGTGAAGAAAGCTGAGCACCGAAGAATTGATGCTTTTGAAGTGTGGTGTTGGAGAAGGCTCTTGAGAGTCCCTTGGACTGCAAGGAGATCCAACTAGTCCATTCTAAAGGAGATCAGCCCTGGATGTTCTTTGGAAGGAATGATGCTAAAGCTGAAACTCCAGTACTTTGGCCATCTCATGCAAAGAGTTGACTCATTGGAAAAGACTCTGATGCTGGGAGGGATTGGGGGCAGGAGGAGAAGGGGACAACAGAGGATGAGATGGCTGGATGGCATCACCAACTTGATGGACGTGAGTTTGAGTGAACTCAGGAAGATGGTGATGGACAGGGAGGCCTGGTGTGCTGCGATTCATGGGGTTGCAAAGAGTCGGACACGACTGAGCGACTGAACCGAACTGAACACATGTATATGGTATACAATATGAAAAGAAAAAGAAACATAGAGAAACAGCGAAAATAAGTATAAAACAGTCTCCTTCACACTCCTGTCCCCCAGCCATGCAGCAACCCACCTAGGGGACAACTACTGTTAACAGCTGCTTTTCAAATAAAAAAAAATACATTTTCATAAAACTGTGATTTGATACTGAACCATTTCATAGTCCCTGTAACCCTGAGCCATGTTATTAGGGACTTCCACTCGAATTTTTTAATTTTGCTGTCTAAAACATCCTTCAAAATTGATCCCATAGAAAACAAGATAAAAACAGCTCATAGTGCACTGAAAATGCTAATTCATTTCCAGACATTAATTGTTCAATTTAGTTAATCAAGCTTAGTGACACAGCATATTCTAATTCTTTTAAATTTTCTATTCTAATGACGTACGTAACTTCTTTTTACAATGAGATGGAACATCTGTCTGATGAAAAAAAATAGGCCATTATTATTCATCTGAAGCCATGAAGGCAGTTTCAGGAGAGATTTACATTTATTTCCTCTCCAGTGCCTAGCATAATGCATTAAATATAGTAAAAAAAAATTTTCAAAAATACAATAAATAAGTTGAATGAGTAACTAAATAATGAAGAGAATAGTAGATGGTTTATTGACTAGTTCTTGCTCACAATATCCCTTGTATTACAATCCAGTATAATGACTTTTGCACAATGGCACTTTTGTGCCAAAGTTACTCAATTTCAGATTCATCTGAGTCTTGAACTTGAAGCAACAAATATTTGAAATATCGTCAAGGACATTGCTTTCTTACATAAAGGTATTAAAGCTCAGGAAAGACCACCCATTCTAGTTCACTTGAAAAGAGTTATAGAAAAAGCAGATGGCTCTATTCAAGGTGGCAAGGGGAAAAGGAGTGCATTGTCCTTATTTTAAATAAATCAAAAACTCTGTGGTACATGTATTTGATGTGCAAACTTGGAATATTCAAGCCTTTCCCTGGAGTTGAAGGGAAAAGCCACACGTAGATAAAACATTATGAGTCTACTGAATGTATCATCTATCACTGCATTGCACTGATGATGGCTTTATACTCAGTCACAGAGCATTTGCTCTCATTTTGTCACTGATTAGTATACAATGTAACTGAATTTATTATGTATAACTTCCATTATAGAATTTCCACCATTGTGACGGGGCTTCCCAGGTGGCTCAGTGGTAAAGAATCTGCCTGCCAATACAGGTGATGAAGGAGAGGTGATGCAGGAGACACAGTTTTGATGCCTGGGTTGGGAAGATCCCCTGCAGGAGGAAATGGCAACCCACTCCAGTATTCTTGCCTGGGAAATCCTATGGACAGCGAAGTCTGGTGGGCTACAGTCCATAGAGTCACAGAGTCGGACACAACTGAGTGACTGAGCATACATATATGCATTATTGTGACACACTTCTAGCATTAAGGACATGGGAATTTTACAACAAATAGAAATTAAATTACCACAAAACAGGACTTCCCTGGTGGTTCAGTGATTGGGAATCCACCTACCAATGCAGGGGACATGGGTTTGATCCCTGATCTGGGAAGATTTCACATACCATGGAGCAACTAACCCCATGAGGCACAACTACTGAGCCCACGCGCCTAGAGTCTGGGCTCTATAACAGAAGAAGCCACCGCAATGAGAAGTCTGTGCACCACAATTAGAGAAAGCCATGCAGCAATCAAGTCCCAGTGCAGCCAAAAGACACAATTTTTTTTAAGTTCCATGTAACAATTAAGATATAATCCATGACATTTCCTACAAAAAAAAAAGTCCTCCAGAACATATTAAAGAAAGAATTTTTTTAAATCAAACATGCTATGGATTGAATTGTTTCTCCCAAAAATCTTATATTAAAATCCTAATCCCTACTTTGCTCAATGTCATGTGGCAGTCTGAATGGGAGGGGAGTTTAAGGGAGAATGGATACATGTATATGTATGGTTGAGTCCCTTCACAGTTCACCTGAAACTATCACAATATTGTCAATCACATATACCCCAAAACAAAATAAAAAGTTTAAAAAAAAAAAAAAAAAACCCTAATCCCTAATGTGATAGTGTTTGGAAATGGGGCCTTGGGAGAGGGATTAGGTTTAGATGAGGTCATGAGGGTGCAGCCTTCATTATGGCATTAGTGCCCTTACAAGAAGAAATACTGTAGAGTTCAGTGTCTCTCTTTTCCTCTGCCATGTAAGGATGCATCAAGATGGCAGCCATCAGCAACCAAGAAGAGAGCACTCACCAGGACTCTATCCTGTTGATGCCCTGATCTTGGGCTTCCCAGCCTCCAGAACTGTGAGAAAATAAATGGCTGTTGTTTAAGCCACCCAGTCTATGGTATTCTGTTACAGTAGCCCGAGCTGACTAAGATAAAACATATTAAAGAATCTGAAGATAAAACTCAAAACAAGTCAGCACCTTATTGGTGAGGCATTATGGGAAGAGCACTGGTCAGGGATATTGGGTTGGCCAAAAAGTTCACTCATGCTTTTCCACAAGATGGAAAAACCCGAATTAACTTTTTGGCCAAGCCAATACATAGCCTGAGCTCCATTACTGACTTCACGTATGACCTTGAACATGTTGATTCTGCATCTTTAGAATTAGGGCACCAGAAGAGCTCCCTAAGAGCCACTGTGCAGCACCACCCTGACTCCCTCTCTGACCATGACTCTGCCTGGGGTCTGCAGTCACTAATGACACTGCAGTAACAAGGTGAGATAGGAAGAAATAATCACAGAAGGCAGAGACAAGGAGAATAACACAATGTGGTATATAAGCTGCCACTCTAACATGATACATAAGGCAAGATGCATAACTGAGATGAGCATTTATGAAACCTGCTTCAAAAACAAAGATCAAAATTGAATACTGCAGCACCATCACCATCTCTTTGTACTAAGGGTTACAAAAAGATGAAAAGAATGCAAATACACCAAAAAAGAATGCTGCAGCCACAGAAAAAACAGTGGTCACTCACCTCCATTCTACTCTTCATTATTGTGTACAATGATTTTTCCAAGGTAAAGTATAAGAAAGATTATAATTGTGTAGAGAAAGGAGAACATCATATACTAACCCAGGACACAGCAGTGCCGTCAGAAAGAAATTTGTCTTCCACTTCAGACCTCTAAACGCTGAGGAAGTAAAGGACAGAATAATTACTAGGGCAACTAGATTTAGTCCACTTTACAAATATTTTACAGTAACAAGGACACAATTATATTTTGCTAGGTCAGCTAAAATTCCTGATGCAATTTTTAAAATTTTCAAGCTTTTTAATTTCTATATTTAACACACCAACTTGGAATAATAATAGTAATGCTTACACTTGTACACCTTAGCAGACACGTATCCAGCAGATGCTCCCATAAGGACCCATAACACAACAGAACAGGTCATTAAAGCACCACGATTAGCGGGAGAAAGAAAACCAAGACAGGCAAGAACTAAAAGCACAAAGAAGAAATATCAAACCAGTGACAATGATAGCCTCAAAACACATAAGGCTTTATAATATATTAAAGACACCTTATTAAGACATTTTATGAAACAGCATACAGGGAAATTCTCTGATGTTACTTACTTAGCTAATTTTTTGACAATCTGTTCTTAACGAAAAGTCTGATCCCATACAAGGCAAACTGTGTTTTCAATTTAGTCTTTAACCTCCTTGTTTAAATCATTAATTATATTATTTTAAATCAAAATCAAAGAGAAGATCGTCCCTTTCCCTACTCCAGTAGTCACTCCCTAAAGAGCAAATCATTTTTCCCCACAAAAATTTCCTTCTGTTTCCTTTTATTCAAGGCGGGGGGGGGGGGGGGGGGGCGGAACATCACAATGAGACTCGGTCCCAGGAAAACATAACCTTAAGAGCTAAAGTTAGAAGTTATCATTGACATCTGAAACACCTAATAAGCCATTTATTTACAGAAGCTTTGTTTGTGAAAATCCCCACTCTGGTTATCAAAAACTGACAAACTCTACTCTTGGTTGATAATGAAGGCAGAGAGAGTTCATCAGCCATTGTGAACCTACTAACGATGCCACTTCATTTATACATTTCAAGACCAGCGCTTAGGCTTGCCTTAGCATTTCAAAATCCTAATCTCTGAATTACAATTCCCTGAGCCCACCTAAAATATGATCTACCCACATGCAAAGCAAGGAACATGTATATTGGACATTACAATAAATTATTCAGAACTGAAGAAACTATGAAAGGTCCTTGATATAGGAACATATTCAGATCCATACCCTTAAAATAAAATACAAATTTTATTTTAAATATACTACAAATACTCATTAAAATATACTATAAAATACACATTTCCTTAAACTTTAGGGTAGAATTTTCAGTTCTTTTGTACACATGAATCAAAGTTTAACCTATGTCAGGATGTTGAAGATGACACATATTGATCTGAGCCTACTCACATAGAGTAATAAATGTCATAATCAAAACTTGTGTTCCTTGACCCAGTAAAATTGATAACAACATTCCAAGCCTTGGAGGTCTGAATACATCTGCATGAACAAGCTTCCAACCGTAATCCTTCTGGATATCTTCCTGCATAAGAGAAAGTCTTTAATAAACGCAGGAGTTATTATGACAGAAAGTTACAAGAGCTCTGAAAGTTAGCAGAAAACTAATTTTCCTCTAAAGACAAACTAATGGCTCATTTTGGATAAAGTAGGTCTCTGGCAGGTATGTGATCCTGCCATACAAATGAGCCATTCTCTAAATTTTGCACTGAAGGGAGTGTGTTAATTATGTAAAGCACACAACTGGCTTGATTTTCATGGAAAAAGCAACATGATTTAACATACAAAAAAGAATTCAACTAATTCTATAGAAATTAAAAATTCATCAATACATAAATGATCATAAGAGTCAGAAGAGTATAAATTAGATAAAACTAAATTTGCCATAAATTGTAGTATTTTGCAATGTTTTGTACATATTCTCATGTTCCAAATTAATGAAAATCTTAAATAATGATATTTTGAAAGATCAGAACATGGAAAGGTATATAATCAAAGAGTCGATAGCAAATAACTCTCTAATAAACTTACCTATACTTTTTAAGAATCTACACAATACTCTATACTTTGATTCAGCACAATATGCAAAATTACTAGACATTAAAATGTGTTATATTCAAGGTGCTATACTCTAAGTAGAAACATAACCTTGAGAACTGGGCAAAGCAGGCATTCAAATATTGGCTGAATCAAATATGTGCATTTTTATTTACAGGAAAACAAACCTGATTATATCTGATAATATCTTTGTGGAGAGTTCTTAATATGATCATAGCCACCATTCCAGTTAAGAAGAGAACAATGACAAATGAATTCAAGATACTACAAAATGGAAAGAAGGAAAAATAGAAGTTAAACCTCAAATTTCTTATTTGAACAGTAAAAAAGAAAATTTGTGCACATGTAAAAGACATTCAAATTGTCATGTCAATCAGTTTTCTAAAGTTACATTTGGATCAAAGGCTAATACATTTGGATAATACCTCAATATATTAAATGAACTTAAAGTTCTATCACAAAAGTTCATTACCAATTAAGCAATAGAAGCAACACTATTCTTAAGGTTATTTTACAACTTTTTAAGAGTACATTCCCAAAAATAAACAAGGGGAAATGAAAAAGATCAGGAACGCAAACTTAGTTCCAGAACATGAAACTGAGAATGGAAGTCCAGGAGTCAAGGTTAAATTGATGACTGCCTGACTGTCCTTGGGTAGATCCTTAGATGGACCAAGGCTTTTAACTTTATCAAGTTTCAGGGTAAAGATCCCATGGACCACTTACCTACCAGCTCTTACTGGTTCCAAAACTGAATCTTAAAAATTATGTCCAAATGAAAACCAAGACCTTTAGCCATCCCACCACCCAGCCAAATCCAGACACATTTAAAAAAGTTTCACCAGAATCTCTGAAAAGACCAGCACTGTTGTAGAAAAGTGCCGCTAAGATGTCTAAAATGTCTGTTAAATGTCATAAGTAAATTAGCTCGAGACAGAAACTAAAGTACATTTATTATTACATCATAAATATTAATACTAGAGATTAGCCCCACCATTGATCTGGATGCCCTTTCCTTTCATGACCCCTTTAAAGAAACCATTTTAAAAAATTTTATTTGAAGAGACTCCTTGGAGGTGTGACAAAATGGGACGTGGACTATTGCCCCAACAGAAGATTTTCTAGAAAAGTTAAGATATGATCATTATAATGAGGAGGAGAAGGAGGGAGAGGAGAAGGAAGACTGAGGATAGAAATAGGAGGAGGAGAATGGGAGCTATTCTCACTTTAAAGGCAATAGCATTGTAAATCAACTGTACTTCAATAAAATGAAATTTTAAAAAATAAAGTTGATAACTAATGAGAACCTACTGTTAGCTCAGGGAACCCTACTCAGTGCTCTGTGGTGACCTAAATGGGAAGGAAATCCAAAAAAGAGGGGATATATGTAAACACATAGCTGATTCACTCTGCTGTACAGCAGAAACTACCTCAATATTGTAAAGCAACTATACACCAATAAAATATTTCTTTAATTAATTTTACTTAGAGGCTAATTACTTTACAATATTGTGGTGGTTTCTGCCATACATTGAAATGAATCAGCCATGGGTGTACATGTGTCCTCCATCCCAAAATAAAATATTTTTTTAAAAACAAAGGCAATGGCAGTATAAGGAAAATCATTACCTCAGAAGACCATACTCATAGAATTATACCCTTCCTTACTTTCATCTTTTGGACTTCCCTGATGGCTCAGACAGTAAAGCGTCTGTCTACAATGTGGGAGACCTGGGTTTGATCCCGGGGTCAGGAAGATCCCCTGGAGAAGGAAATAGCAATCCACTTCAGTACTATTGCCTGGAAAATCCCATGGACAGAGGACCCTGGTAGGGTCCATGGGGTCACAAAGAGTCAGGACACGACTGAGCGACTTCACTTTCACTTTACTTTCATCTTTACCTTTATAGTCTTCCTCCATCCAAAACTGCTTTATTATAAGAGATGAAGGGGGAAAGGTACTATGTGTACAGTTTCATCTATTTCTCATCAGCTTCTCTGATCAGTCTCCTAAATTACTAACTGAAGATCCTATGCTCGCTGTCAGCACTTTAGGAAAGCCTCAATCATCACATTCTCAGCTGGTCCATCCTTCAGTTTCATGTTGAAACTATTCCTTCCACAGTCACGAAGGACTTCTAACTCTGTGGTTTGATCCTGTTGAAGATTCCTGAGGAATCAAGTCCCTTCACTGTGATTCCACTAGAATGTAAGCTTCCTTCGAGAAGAAGCCTGGGTGCCTTATTCACTGGCATGTCTGAGCACCTCCCCTAGTGCTTGGCATCCTAATAGGGATGAAAATGAACACCTGGAGAATGAATCGACCTTCACTCACAGACATTATCTCCACACAATTGTCTCATCTAAATGACTTGCCTTGATTAAGTGACCACTTGCAGTGCTTTGGTTTCTCATCTGTAATCTTTTCATCTTTCTCTGCTCTTTTCCCAGTGTTTCATGACATCTTTACCTTCCTCCACTCCAGTTGGTTACTGCTTTTCCTACACTCTACTTTGCTCAGACTTTCTGACCCCACAAATGAAAGCATCTGTCTTGTTCTCCTTCCATCTTCTGCACAGGGTCCACTATCACAGTCCTATCCTGCCTACTTCCCAGCATGTATTACTCTTTACACGCAGACATGCTATCTCTTGGACATCTCAGCCTTCTTTTTCCCTTGAGCATAAACATTAGTATATTTACAACAGATTTTCCTTTTTGTTTCTCTTTGTGTATGTAGAGAGGTGGGGGAGGAGAAGAAGAGGGGAAATTAGCCAGAGAGAAGAAAAACTGTCACTCAAGATCATCTCTGATAGGGGGTTAGGGGAAAGGGAATTGGGTGAAGTAATTAAAAGGTACAAACGTGCAGTTGTAATTTAAATAAGTACTAGAGATATAATGTACAATATGATAAATATAATTAACACTAATGTACGTTATACTGAAAGTTGTTAAGACTGTAAATCCTAAGAGTTCATCACTGAGGGGAAATTTTTTACATTGCTTTCATTTCGTATCTATAGGAGATCACTGATATTCACTAAACTTTGTGTGGTCATCAATACAAGTCAGATCATTATTCTGCACACTTTAAACTTATACTATTATATGTCAATTATATCTCAATAAAACTGGAAGGAACAAAAGATCATCTCTGGTAACAAAATAATTTTTAAAATACACATATGCATATATATGTGTGTGTGTGTATATACATTTCCCACCGTGAAGCTACTTACTCTTTAATTCATAAAGTGCTTACCTAAACCACTGAATGCTGGTATGAGACATAGATTCCAAAATATAATCCCACCTAGAACCCCACCTGATCTGTTTGTTTTCCTAGAAACAAAAATACAAAAATCACATGACCAAATTTTAACTGACCTTTTATTAAAGGTTATAATCCTAAAACAAAGTTATTCTGCCTGTACATTCTCCATTTCTTTACTGCTAACTTCATGGAATCATGCAATCTAGCCTGACATTTTCATCTTACTTTT
Organism: Bos indicus x Bos taurus; assembly: GCF_003369695.1. Taxonomy (NCBI): domain Eukaryota; kingdom Metazoa; phylum Chordata; class Mammalia; order Artiodactyla; family Bovidae; genus Bos; species Bos indicus x Bos taurus. The sequence continues at coordinate 125,407,131 of NC_040105.1, forward strand.
ATTTACTGATATCCTATCTCATTTCAGGCTTCCCTGGTGGCTCAGATGGTAAAGCATCTGCCTGCAATGCAGGAGACCCGGGTTCAATCCCTGGGTTGGGAAGATCCCCCGGAGAAGGAAATGGCAACCCACTCCAGCACTCTTGCCTGGAAAATCCCACGGACGGAGAAGCCTTGTAGGCTACAGTCCATGGGGTCACAAAGAGTCAGACAAGACTGAGCAATTTCACTTCACTATCTCATTTCAGAAAGGGACTAGGAAAAAAAATTTAGTTTACTGTTCATCAGAAATAATAGCACCTTTTTGTTATTTTTCTGTCACCCTAAATCCACCCCATACTTCATTTCTTTTTGTCCAGACCACATTTTCATCTTAATTGAAACTTCATAGGCATATATAATGAGAGTCACTGTGGTTTGTTTTTAAATTTAAAAACCTAAAAATAATCAAAAATCCCCATCAGAATAGGAATAAACAAACTATGGTAGTCCATGCTAAGAAATACTATGTAACCATTAAAAAGAATGATGTACATCTCTAGGTGATGACATGTCTATGAAATAGCATTAAATGAAAAAATAAAGGTGGAAAGTACATAGTAAGACACGTATGTACAGCAAGATTCTATTCCCCCTCCAAAAAAAATACATATTTTGTAGATGCAAACATTTTTCTGCAAGAAAAAACAATGGTTATACTTTCGGAGGAAGAGACTAGAAATTAGGGGAAGGGTAGTAAAGGAAGGCAGAATTTTACTTATACATTTTCTATATGGTTTGAAGCCTTCACCACATATAAGTATTATCAATATTATTATTTTAATTGAACTAAAATTTTGAACTATAAGACAACTTGCTTCACTACAACATACCAAATCCACCTCCTGCAAATAGGTTTATTATTATTTTGTTTACTTAGAAAACAGTATTCAATTTCTGTCATTATTTCTTACAGAATATTCTAATATTTTACTTTTGTACTTTAAGTATTTTGAAATGTTTCAGCAACAAACTGATAAAAAGTTTTTTAATACTGTGGTTCTCAATACTTATTAAAACCTAAGAAAATATAATCACCAGTTGTTTCTGCTGATGTATGATCAAACTGAACCTTTCAATAGCTTTCTTATAAAATAGCCCCAATAAATGAATATCTTAAAAGATAATCCCTGATAAACATTTAAACCATTAATGTGGTATGATTACCCCTTAAATTAATGGCATACTCTTAGCAAAAGGAAAACACAGGTAACAAACGGACCAAATATGACTTATTATTTAAAATTTGGTATCTGCACCCATCATTTAAAAAGTGGATATTTAATTTAAAAAAACACAGGGTTTTTAAAGTACCTTTAATATTAATTTCTCATTTTAATTAGTTTCTCATTTAAATGCTTTCTTCTCTGCAATCACCCACTGTGTTTCTTCAGTCTTTGAACTTCATTGAGGCTTTCAATGGCTAAGTCAAAGATCTCTCCTGGTAAATGTCACATTGCACTTGAAATTATGTGGTTTATTTTCAAATATCTTTTGATAATGATTTCTAAAATAATTCCAGTGATAAGAAAACAGACTCTGTATGATTTCAATACTTTTAGACCATGAAATTTTGCACCTTGTTTTATGTCCGTGGATATGTTCTAGGGTCTCCTGATTTATAGTCTATGGGAACTTGAATAGAATTTGTATCCTGCTGTTGTATGAAAATTGCATAAATCTTAATTATGTTAAATTGGTTCATAGTACTTTTCAGGTCTGCTATAGCCTTCTACTTTTCTGTCTATTCATCCTATTAATGTTTGAGAGTTTGATATTGAAGCTCCAACTAAAAATCTTAATTTATCTACTTAAAAATAATTGTAATATATAATGGAACTATAGTAACTTTGTTCTGTATTTTCCAAGTCTCCTATAGATGTATTATCATACTTTTATAATTTAAAAAAATTTTAAATGGGCAGAAAAAATTAATAAAATTAGGTATCTATGTTTTTTGTAAAGTGTGGGGGATGGGTATGAAGAAAGTCAATGTACACTGCTTTTAAAAAAATGGAAATGATGGATTTTAATTGAAATGACTTTTAATTCAACAGTAGACTTTAGCTAACACCTGATGACCCAGTGTTCATGATGAACATCATCTATGAAAGGTCAGGTTGACATTTTGTATCTACTGATGTGAGGTATCATTTTGCAGTCTTCCTGTTGAGAATCCATGGCCTGAGCCTGGTCATGAAGAACCATCAGACAGACCCAGGTTGATGGTCATCCTACAGAATGTAAGGTCTGTACTCTTCAAATTTTCAAGAATATGAAACATAGGGAAAGACTGAAGAACTGGCCCAGATTGGAGGAGATCAAAAACTAAATATAACATGTAATCCTGGAAAGGATACTGAACCAGAAGGGGGAAAAGTAATATTGTTGGCCAGCTGGCAAAATCTGAATGGATGGATATGAATCAGATGGTAATGTAATGCTGTAATGCCAATATTGATTCCTGGTTTGCACAGTTGTATACTTGTTTTAGGGAAAGACACTCTGGCAGATTTAGGGGTGATGAGACAACATCTAGCTCTCAAAGGATTCACAGAAAGACTAATGATAATGGACACAGAGAGAAGAGCGAATAATGGAGCAAATGAAGTAAAATGTTAAACATTGGAGTATCTAGTTAAAGGGACTATAAGAGTTCTTTGTGTTATTTTAGCAATTTTTCTGTAGTATGAAATTGTTTACTTTTAGAAAATCTGAATTTACAGACTGACAAATTCAGGGATAGATATTCATTGCATGAAAGGATTTGTCTTAGCCATTTTATTATTAAAATATTATTATTATAACAAAGTGTGACTTAATTTGTCAAAATTTGAATTGCATGCATTTCTTCACCAGACTACTGTCCATTGCCTTAAGCAAGTTAACGCATATCAAGCCCTTTAACAAGGAGTGAAATAAGTGAGGGAAATTAAAAGGTCCAAACTTTCAGTTGCATAATAAATGAGTCACAAGTATGAAATGTACAGGGTGAGGAGTCAATGATTATGTAATACCTCTGTATGGCGACAGATGGACTAGACTTATCGTGGTGATCATTTTAAAATGGATAGAAATATCGGATCACTGTTTTGTAACAAACAAGAACTAACATAGTATTGTAAGTTAATTATACTTCTAAACCAACAAATAAATCAATCCACAGAAAAAGGGATCATATTTGTAGTTACCAGAGATGGAAGTGGGGAGAGGGGGAATTAGATGAAGGTGGTCAAAGGGACAAATTTCCAGTTATGAGGTGAACAAGTACTAGGGATGTAATGTGCAACATGATAAGTGTAATTAACACTGCTGTATGTTACATATAAGAGTTGTTACAAGATTAAATCCCAAGAGTTCTCATCACACGGAAAAAATATTGCTTTGCTATTTCTTTAATTTTGTATCTATATGAGATGATGAATGTTCACTACATTTATGTAGTGACCACATTTATTGTGGTCATCATTTCATGATATAAGTCAAACCATAATGCTGTACACCTTAAACTCATACAGTACTCAGTCACTCAGTTGTGTCCGACTCTGTGACCCCACGGACCGTAGCCCACCAGACTCCTCTGTCCATGGGATTTCCCAGGCAAGAATACTCGAGTGGGTTGCCATGCCCTGCTCTGGGGGATTTTCCCAACAAAGGGATTGAATCCACATCTCTTGCATCTCCTGCATTGGCAGAAGAATTCTTTACCACTGCAGCACCTGGGAAGCCCCTAAACTCATACCATGCTGTATATCAATTACAGCTCAATAAAACTGGAAGAAAAAATAAAACGTAAAAAAAAGAGGTACTTTCAAATATACATGACGAAGTTTGGCTTTTAAATACAAAGAGAGCCTAGAAAATCTGCAGTTGTTAAATCAAGTAGTTTTTGCACCAAACACTGCCATCTGCTGGAAATAACAGTCCACAACACATACTACTCCTCCATAAGACAATAAGAAATTATTTTAAAATCCTAAGGCATATTTGAGACAAAATGACAAATGTAAAAAGATAACTAAATGGTGGAACCCATTGTTTAAATCCATTTAAAAGCAATTATTCTGCATCTTTACATCCCAGAGTTTCAAAATCTTTTATAAGACATAAAAGCATATGAGGTAGGCAGGTCTTTAATGCTCTTTCTAATGAAATCACAAGAAGCAAAGGCAGAAATATAGATGAGAGTTCTTGATTCAGGACCCAGTGTATGATGGGTTTCACTCAGTAAAAACACCTGCAGGGAATCAAAGAAATCAAGGGGTAGGCAACTAGAGCTTCTTTTAGTCTAGTTGTTTTCAACAGGGAGAACAGTACCCTCTAGGGGACATAATGAAACGATGCGAGGATACTACTGGAATTAGAAGCATAGTAGAATGCCAGACAGGGCATTGGGAGACCCACACAAAAAATTGAGAACTTCCAAAAGCCCCATCCACCATTTATGTGCGTGAAAAACTGCTTATGATTATCTGCAGCTAGATTCTAACTTCATTTTACAATTAAAGTATTTTTGTGTGCTAAATCTTTTCAGTCGTGTCCAACTCTTTGCAACCCATGGACCGTGACCCGCCAGGCTTCTCTGTACATATGAATCTCGAGGCAAGAATAATGGGGTTGGTTCCCGTACCCTCCTCCAGGGGCTCTTCCTGACCAAGGGATCGAACTCTTGTCTCTGGCATCTGCTGCATTGGCAAGCAAGTTAATATACATTTATTTTTCCCCCAGGAATGCAACTACCATGTAAATTGAGGGAAAATGGTACTGTTTGGCTTGAAACTTTATTAAAATTGATCAACATCTCAGAAAATCATGGCATCCTTTAGAAAGATGTGATATTTGAGCCACCAATATACAATAGTCTCACATTCATCTGTATTCATATATATATCATATTTACAATGATTATACACATAGGTCCCTGGAGGAGGAAATTGCAATATACTCCAGTATTCTTGCCAGGAAAATCCCATGGACCAAAGAACCTGGGAGACTGTATGTAGTCCATAGGGTCCCATAGAGCGGGACATGACTGAGCATGCGAATACACATAGATGCAAGCATCTAACAATGACTGAAATATATCTTATTAAAAATTGATTTTTTAATTTCTCCTTTATATTATAGTTGTGGTGTTATACTGATGTCTCTTGAAACTATGTGTAAGACAAGTTTAATTATCTAGTATCTATTAAAATTATTTTACAATAGCAAAGGGAGAAGGATAAAACATTTGTTATTAAAAGAAGATATTAATCTGATAGGGTTGAGCTCCATTCCCTCACTTTACTATAGGGAAACTGAAGTCCAGAAAAGAAAATGAACCTGCTCAAGGTCAAGTATGAGTTTGAAGTAAACCAGTACCAAAACTCTCTGATTCTCAAATTCAGTTATTAGTCTATGGTGCCTGAAAATCAGGAATGCATCTTGCAAAAAAATGCAAGACCTGTGGCTAGGGTCTCAAGCTAGCCCACAGCTAAAGCTTATATAACTCACATACACAGATACATAGCTAAAATTAATGTGATTAGAGTGAAATCAAAAAAATCTTTAATTGGTAGTATAAACAGTAAGTTTTTTAAAGTAAAATATGATGAGTAGAAATATCTTAGCCCGGCATTCAAGGCCATTCAAAATGTGTTTCAAATCTACCTTTCTACGAATACTGTTTACACATAAACGATTAAAGTCTGGGGTATTATACTGAATCTTTTTGGCCTTTATATACCCAGGACTTAACACCTGGCACCTAGGATGCACTTATTACCTATTGCTGAATGAATAAACAAATGAAAAAATTTCTTTCAGACAAATCTATTCACTGTTCCCCACATACACATGTACATTCTCACTTGGAAAGCCCTTCCTCTAGCCCCCCTCCAAATTCCTAAATTCCAGGTCTTTTAACTCAGTCTATGACCTTTCCCAAAATGCCTTCCTCAGCATCCTTCAAGGACTAGCTCAAGGCCTCTCTCTTAAAAAGTCTTCCTAGCACCTGGGAGTTCTGCCCAGCCTGGGCCTGGATGGTGGGATCTGGCCTCCGCTGCCCACCAGAACCCCGGGGCTTCTGGGAACCAATCCAGCCCCTCCACCAGCCCCCCAGGGCCTCGCCTTCTGGATGCCCCAGGGCCTGCTGGCCTCTAGACACTGTCTTCCTGCCAGAGCCCCGCCCTCCCCTGGGGGCTGTCTGTAAAGCCCTCCCATCCCCACCCTTTGTTTCCAGGCATAGTTCCTGCCCATTGTAAACTCATACCTTGGGGACTTCCCTGGCAGTCAGGGAAGCAAGATTTCACATGTCAAAAAATAAATAAAAAATTAAAATAAACTCACACCATTAAAGTGGTTGTTTTAGGAGCCTGGATTCTGTAGCCAACTTAATCTAGATTTATAATCCTTTACATTTGTGACCTTGGGCAAGTGACTTTATGAGTCTCAGTTTTATAGTCTATAAAATGAAGATTTAAAGGGAATTGCTGGTGGTCCAGTGGTTAGGACTTGGCACTTTCATTGCTGTGGCCTGGGTTCAATCCCTGATCGGGGAACTAAGATTCTGCAAGCCAACCTAGACAGCATATTAAAAAGCAGAGACATTACTTTGCCAACAAAGGTCCGTCTAGTCAAAGCTATGGTTTTTCCCATGTTTGGATGTGAGAGTTGGACTGTGAAGAAAGCTGAGCACCAAAGAATTGATGCTTTTGAACTGTGGTGTTGGAGAAGACTCTTGAGAGTCCCTTGGACTGCAAGGAGATCCAACCAGTCCATCCTAAAGGAGATCAGTCCTGGGTGTTCATTGGAAGGACTGATGTTGAAGGTGAAACTCCAATACTCTGGCCACCTGATGCAAAGAGGTGACTCACTTGAAAAGACCCTGATGCTGGGAAAGATTGAGGGCAGGAGGAGAAGGGGACAACAGAGGATGAGATGGTTGGATGGTATCACCAACTCGATGGACATGGGTTTGGGTGGACTCTGGGAGTTGGTGATGGACAGGGAGGATGGTGTGCTGTGGTTCATGGGGTCGCAAAGAGTCAGACACGACTGAGCAACTGAACTGAACTTGTGGATAATGGGAGCCAGGTTTCTCAATATCAGAGAAAGAAGTTACAGATCAGCAAGGGGAAAGGGCTAGCACGACCACTGCTATACTGACATACTGATCAGGGAGATCAGTATGAATTCCTATTTATCATATTTATTTTATCCATTTATTTTTATATTTTCCCATTTACAATTAGAAAATAATCTATGGAGTGCTACTTTGTCACTGTGAGAATAACCCAGTTTCTCCAGCACTCAGTCATCTACAGTTTTAATATCCTTTAATCAATTATTGACCTGAATCAATTATTTAGTTGGAGGATAAAAGGAGACTTATTTTCTTTTTTTTCTCCTTACTGCACTGTCTGGCATGTGGGATCTTAATTCCCCAACCAGGGACTGAACTTGTGCCCCCTGCATTGGAAGCGAGGCGTTCTAACCACTGAACCACTGGGGAAATCCAGAAAAAGAGACTTATTTTCAAATTCTGTCATTCCCACTGAAGCAATTCAATAAATGATAATTAAGTACACAGCTTCTCATTTGTCCACTGAAAGCTATGTTATAGGTTCAATACAATTTTTTATTGTAGAGAATTGAACTTTCATTTTCATAATATTAAATTTAAAATAATATAATCTCACCAAGTTTAAATTTAAATAATGCAGAAGAAAATTTAATCATATGGCAAGTGTTTACATTATATGGTTAAGTTAAAAGGGCAGGTTACAAAACAATGTAGCTCATCCAATTCTCACAACCTAATGATACTACTAGTAGCAAGCATTGTTTGAGCTCCTTCTTTGTGTCAGAAACTATACCACGTGCCTTTAGTTATATTTCCTTATTTAAATTTCACACCTGTGATGTAGATAATTACTATTATTGACCCCGTTTTACAAATGAAGAAACTGAAGATCGAAGTGGTAAATGGTAGGCAAGATCTAGTATAGTAAGTAGTGGTAGAAAACAGGAACTCAAACCCAGCTGTCTGATTTCAGAATTATCTCTTAATTCCATACACCAAAATTTTCATGGTGGTTCTCAGCACATGGTGGTATTCTAAATGACTTTTATTTACATTTTGTGATCTTTCTATATTTTTAAAATGAACATGAATTACTACTATAATTTTTTTTTTACTTAAAACAACTGACAAGGACCTACTAAATAGCACAGGAAACTATATTCGCTATTATGTAATAACCTATAAGGGGAAAGAATCTAAAAAAGAATATATATATATATATATATATATATATATATATATATAATGCGTGTGTGTAACTGAATCTGTGCTGTACACCTGAAACTTACATGATATTGTATATCAACTATAGTTCAATAAATTTTTTAAATTTAAAATGTAAAAATTTCTAGTTTAATAGAATCTTGTAAGGTACGATAAGACACAACCACCTTATACACCTAGTGTGCACATAGTAGAATCTGCAGTGGGATAGAAATGTTACTCCAGAATAGTACTCCATAGTCAAAGAGGAGTCTAAACTGTTGAGTTAGACTCAGTCAAAGGTTTCTCTATTAGGAGACTTTAAAACACTAATGTGGGCTTCCCAGGTGATTCAGCGGTAAAGAATCTGCCTACCAAGCAGGAGTGTGAATTTGATCCCTGAGTCGGGCAGGTCTCCTAGAGAAGAAAATGGCAACCCACTCCAGTATTCTTGCCTGGGAAATCCCACGGACAGAGGAAGCCAGTGGGCTACAGTCCATGGGGTCGAAAAAAGTCAAACATAGCAACTAAAAAACAATATCAAACACTCATGTGCTTTGTGAAGCTACAAAAGCAGACAGTAGGAAGTAGCATTTTCCAAATTTGACTAGCATTCTTGGGAATGCACTTTGGGACATGTTGATATGTACGATTATCACTGGGTAAAAAATTTTAAAAAAACACAAACATTTTGAACCCAAGACAGAAAATAAAGAAACAGCACCATGAGAGATATTCATAACCACTCTTCCTGGCACCCTCCCCACAACTGTAACAGCAACTTTCTGGTGTTCAGATACAGAATATTGTGGTTAAAAGCAATTAAGTAAAGGCAAAAAAAGAATATTGTGGCTTAGTGCATTCTCACTGTGTAAGTGTACTCTGCACCTATGAGCTACTTTTGCATAAGACATTTGTAAAGCAAGCGGTCCTGTATCTGAGAGAAGGCACAGGAAACACTGTGTGTCTACTACCGGCTAGGAGCTGTGCTAAATATTTTATATGTTTGTTCACTTATCTCTGCTAGCAATCACATGAGGTGACTATTTTATCCCCATTTTACAGGTCAGGAAATATAGGCTCAATGTAACCTGCCCAAGTTCACACAGCTAAGAAATGTCAAAGCCAGGATTCAGACCTTGGGTTTGTCTGGTTCTTTCCATTGTACCACATCTGGAAGCCACAGGCCTTCTAAGCACCTTAAATGAGTTTCAGTGGGAAGGAAAATTCCTCTTCTGAAATAGCTTCCAGGATTAAGGAAAGTTAAAGAACAAGGAGTTAAGATCTAACCCCAAATAAGGCAATTTCCTCAAAACCCCCACATGCTATGCTGCTGCTGCTGCTAAGTCGCTTCAGTCGTGTCTGACTCTGTGCGACCCCATAGACGGCAGCCCACCAGGCTCCCCCGTCCCTGGGATTCTCCAGGCAAGAACACTGGAGTGGGTTGCCATTTCCTTCTCCAATGCAGGAAAGTGAAAAGTGAGAGTGAAGTCGCTCAGTCGTGTCCGACTCTTAGCAACCCCATGGACTGCAGCCCACCAGGCTCCTCCGTCCATGGGATTTTCCAGGCAAGAGTACTGGAGTGGGGTGCCGTGGCCTTCTCCGCCCATATGCTATAGCTGCATCTAAACCTGCACCTTAGCTCTTTTGACTGCCACAGTTGCTTCCAGCAGGCAGACAGACCACCAACACCATACCATGTAGGCCTCTGGCTTGAGTCTAAACTTCAGTTTAGATGTGCTTTCCCTTGACATTTCCTGTAAACATAAGCGTTCTTACACTTAAATTTTTTTATTTTATTATTTTTTTCTTCCAGCTTTACTGAGTATAATTGATATACAGCACTGTATACATTTAAGGTGTACAGCATAATGATGGGACTTAACATATGTCATGAAATCATGACCAGAATAGGTTTAGTGAGCATCCATCATCTCATATAGATACAAAATTAAAGAAATTTAAAAATATGTTTTCCCTAGGATCAGAACTCCTAGGATTTACTCCCAACTTTCATATATAACATACAGCATTAATTATATTTATCATGATGTACATTACATCCCTAGCACTTATTTATCTTATAACTCCAAGTTTGTAGTTATGATCACCATCATTTAATTCCTCCCTCCCCTCATCCCCTGCTTCCAGTAAGCACAAAGCCAATCTCTTTCTCTCAGTTTGTTTTTGAAGTATAATTGACCTACAAATCTGTCAGTTCTTGTTACACAACATAGTGATTCAATATTTCTATACATTTCAAAATGATCACCACAAATAAGTCTGTTACCATCCTACACTTAATTTTAATAGCCAATTGATAAGTGATAAAAATGTATAAGAGCTTCCACTCTTCAATCTACTTCTGATAATAGCTTGAAGTCGGAATACTATTTTCAATCACTAGGGAAAGGTTATTTTAATTTCTTCAGGGTGTACTTCATTCCTTTTCCCAGATTACACTTCTGTGTTTCATCCAGAGATTAGAAGACTGGACTATACTTATTGGACTGGTAAATTGCCTGTTTTCACCAATTGTATTTTGGGTAAACTGCAGGATGTAGGATCAAGTAATCCTGACCTCTAGCTGGATGACTCAAAGTACACACACACCTCTCTAACATAAACGCTTCTCATTTTCTTTACAGTAACTCTGTAGGCAGAAAATATAATAGACCTTTAATATAGAAAGCCAGAATGGAATAGTGGAAAAACTATGAGTTTGGGGCCAAACAGACCTGAGTTTGAATATCACTTCCACCTCCTGCTAGCTATGATCTGGAGAAAATTACTTCAGCTCACTGGGCTTCAGGATCCTCATTTATAAAATGGAGATAACCACTCTAGGTGATACATAGGGACAAAAGCAAGGCATCCCCAAACTGGAATTGCTTTGAGAATGAGATTAGGAAGAATTGTGTTATAATGGCTGTCAGGCCATCTATAGAAATGACACAAACCAAGCACAATTTGTAAGTGTTCAAAGAGATTTGAGACCTGATCCCAAATAAGGTGATTAGGGTTTTGTCTCAGGAAAGCACATCCAAAGCTGTAAGAAATAAGCCTTGTATAAAATCAAGTATAATCAAAGCTGAATCAAAAATATGACACATAGTCTTTAAGAAAAACTATAAAGAGAAATACATATACCTACATAGTGATAAAAAGTTTTCCCTATGAAAGGAAAGCCCCAGTGTTCATTTTCTGGAGAAGTACCTCTAATACTGTCCAAGGCTAAGAGCACCTGACCCATGAATATAAACATCTGGTCCATGTGCCATACGAATATCATCTTTTAATACTTGTCTTCCTTTTTCTCTGGGGTCCTATGTTCACCAAGAAACTTTCTACTTATTCTATTCTGTTTATATTTGTTTTCTCATATCTCTTTATCATAGGCAGATGTGCTAACCAGCTAACATGAATGATGTGGTCAACAAGGCATTTAGATTTCTCCAAATAAATTATGAAATTGGTGTTCTGGTTTAGATATTAGACCCTTAGGAGTTTGCCTAGTATGAATCTATCTTACTTTGTTATACTCACAGAATTAAAATTCTGAAGCAAGATTTTTTAAATTGACAGAAACCTAGTATTGCTGAGCATGCTAGGGAACAACCTAGCAACTTTCTTGTGAAGAATTTGGTAATGTGTTATCAAAATGTGTACACCCTGGGACTTCCCTGGTGGTCCAGTGGCTAAGACTCTGTGCTCCCAATACAGGGTCCCGGCTTTGATCCCTGATAAGGGAACTAGATCCCACATGCTGCAACTAAAGATCTTGCATGCAACAACAAAGATCAAAGATCCTGTGTGCTGCAACTAAAACCCAGAGCAGGCAAACAAATAAATACGTCTTTTTAATGTTTACACCCTGTTATCTAAATTCCTACTTCTAGGAATTTAATGCAAGCCTGGTAGGAATGCAAGTCCATCTGGTCGCAAAGAGTCGGACACGACTGAGCAACTTTATTTTCATTTCATAGGACAGTTATATACTTGATTTGGAAGAAAAAGTAAGATTATGGCATGGAATACTTACTTCAAATTTCACAGAATAAGTGTAGATGATGTTCAACTTATCTGTATAGTCTCCAGGGATTTCCATAGGGGTTCCATTGCAAGTTAGATGGTTTTCATCTACATGTTTGTAGCTAGTAAAAGAGAGGGAGAAAAGAAAGGGAAGGGGATTTTGATATCAAATTGAAATTGTAAATTTCTGATTCATGGCTCTTTGGGCATGTAATAACAGCAGGATGATAAAAATGGGCCTTTCATTATATTCTGCATTTAAAACTCTTTACAATTTAAAATATTCTTGTTTCTAAATGTCCCTAACATGCAAATAGACTCAATATCCTGCCGAAAACACAACACTTAAGAACTTTCTCTTTGACTGTGGATAGATTTTTTTTTAATCCTTCTATTAGTAAATGGCTTTATTTTTCATCTTTCATCCCATCCCTCTCTTCCATATACTAAAAAAAAAAAAATCTATCTTGTAACCTCAACTATAGTTAGAAAATCAAATAGATGAGACAGAAGTCATATTTATAAGCACCCAGAGATTTGAGGGCCTACTGTGTGTAAAATGCCATGCTTAGCCATAAAAGGGCCTGAGGATATATCTATGTGAACCTTTTGTGTTTGAAAAAGAGAATGATTATTAAAACCCAAAGATGGAAAACAAAAACTAGAGAAGCTTCAAACTAGACAGGACTGGTGAAGCTAGCAAATGCCTGGTCAGAAATAAAGTGACTCTTCCATTTCTTGAAAAATAAAAGAATAAAGGGGAGAGAGAAAAATCAAAAGGAGAAACCATGTTGCTTCATTTATGAAATAGTTAACTCAACATACAGTTTACCCCATGGTTTCTGTCTAAAGATTAATATGCAGTCTCTACACATACATGCACAATCAAACCACTCACTCACAACTGCAAAGGTTATTGGTGTGCACATCTTTTGTATTCATTCTTGTAACCCTACTGTCTGGTCCATATGTGCCCTTACAAGTGTAGGATAAACGTATTCTTTTAAAGCCAAAATACATTTTAAAATAGCTATGAATTAGAGAAATCATAATTGTTAAGGCTACAGGTCAACATTTCACACTGAAGGGAAAAATTAAATTACTGCATGATAATGCATATCAAGTATGCTCTGAAGTACGGGTCTTAAACCCCGTACAGGGAAGATCTGCATTTCATTTAAGAGACTGTGTGGCAAAAATTCTATAAAGGTCTCTAATCAAGTTAGAAGCCCTATTTTAAACCACTGGCCTTATACATGGATTGTATAAGGCTTTCCAAGCCACTTTCACAACTTCAACTTTTACTCTGAGATGGGAAGTCACTGGAAGAGTCTAAGTGGCGGACTGACATGAGCTGAAATTTAAAAAGGCTCACGTACGTGTACGGCTGAGTCCCTTCGCTATTCACCTGAAACTATGACAACATTGTTAATCATCTATACCCCAACACAAAATAAAAGTTTAAAATGAAAAAAAAAATAAAAAGGAATGCTCTGACTGCTGTATTGAGAAAAGGTTATGAGAAGACAAGGGTAGCAGCAAGGAGACCAGCTAGGTTTCTGCACCAACCAGGTAAGTATGACGATGTCCTGGACCAGCTGATAGTGCTGGAGGTGATGACAAGTGGTGTATTCTAAATACGTTTTTAAAATAGAGCCACATGGGTTCTTCCATGGTGGTCTCTGGGCTTCCATCACAGGGAGCATGGGATCCATCCCTGGTCTAGTAACTAAGATTCCACAAGCCATATGGTGCTGCCAAAAAAAAAAAAAAAAGCCAGAGCCACATGATATACTAAAGGATTGGACCAGATATAGGGTATGAGGGAAGAATGATAAAGAGAAATCAAGGGTGATGTCATGGTTTGGGGGTCTGAGCAACTAGAAGGATATAGTTGCCATCTACTGAGATGGAGAAGACAACAAGAGAAGTGGGTTTGGACGGAAGATTAGAAGATTATTTGGGGACATGTTAAGTTGGAAATGCCTATTAGACATCCAAGTGGCAAATAGACAGCTAAATATACAGGTCTAGAGACCTAAGAGGGGCTTCCCAGGTGGCATTAGTGGTAAAGAATCTGCCTGCCAATGCAGGAGACACAGTAGACACGGGTTTGATCCCTAGGTCAGGAAGAGCCCCTGGAGGAGGGCATGACAACCCTCTCCAGTATTCGTGCCTGGAGAAACCCATGGACAGAGGAGACTGGTGGGCTACGGCCCATAGAGTAGCAAAGAGTCGGACATGACTGAAGCAACTGAGCACACACACAGAGACTTAAGTGTCATTGTGGTATCTGATACCAGGAGACAGGGTAAGATCACCAAGGTGAGTATAAAGAAAGAGGCAGAGCTCAAATACTGAGTTCTGGAGCCCTCTGATATTAAGAGCTTGGAGGAAAGAGGGACTTCCCTGGCAGTCCAGTGGTTATGACTCCATACTCTCACTGCCAAGGGCCCAGGTTCAACCCCTGGTTGGAGAACTAAAATCCCACAACCGTGTGGTAAACCCAAAAATGACAAAAAAAAAAAAAAAGAAAGAGAGGTTGGAGAATTTGGAAGACTGATGAGCAACCAGTGAGACAAGAGAAAACCAGGAAGGGGTAACCCAAAAGCCAATGCAGCAGGTGTTTTAAGGAAAAAGAGATAATCAGCTATGGCAACCATCAGGGAAATTAACAGGGTACAGTACCTGAAAGAAAACACAAGACTTCAGACTTAGAAAACCATTAGGCCTAACTCACATCTATGACCTTGAGCAGACTGCCCAATTCTGAAAAAGATGAATTTTAACACAGTCCTTATACTCAGGGGGACCAAATAAATGAGCTTTACTGTGATTAGATAAAAGTTTTATTGCATGCATACATAAGTGATTACCATGAGCAGGATAGATAAATACAGCTCTAAAAAATGATTTTCTTGGCTTTTTTTTAACTCTGTCTGAGCCTGAGAGTATGAAATGTGCCTGTAAGCACTAAATTTGATTTTCATATAGCTGATGAGATTAGCTTCCTATATCATACTTTGTATGTTAACTACCTTTCTACCCAAATGACTTTCAACAGGAGCAGCCATTCTGAGTCAGATCTCACAGTCCATGAACCTAAAATTCTATTCCCACTTATCAGAAGTGACATACACAAAGAAGCATGGGTGATTGCCCTTGACAATTGTTAGCATTCCCTGGCCTCTCTGGGTAGCTCTGTTTATCCTGTTAATGATAAACACGCCCTGATCCTTTTAATCTTTCTTTCATTCCCTATCTGCAATACCTTATGAAATAAATCTTCAAAAAAATTTAACATAGCCACTAATTTCCAAAAGAATATCTTTTTATAAAGATAAATCAGAGTTGGAAAGTACCAGTGTTCTTCATCTTCTGGGGTCTTGTTTATCTAATGAAATATATGGACCCTTTTACCCAGAAAAATACACATCAATAAAAACTGGGTTTGATGCATCAGAATCTATATTCAGTTCAGTTCAGTTCAGTCGCTCAGTCGTGTCCGACTCTTTGAGACCCCATGAATCGCAGCACGCCAGGCCTCCCTGTCCATCACCAACTCCCAGAGTTCACTCAGACTCACATCCATCGAGTCAGTGATGGCATCCAGCCATCTCATCTTCTGTTGTCCCCTTCTCCTCCTGCCCCCAATCCCTCCCAGCATCAGGGTCTTTTCCAATGAGTCAACTCTTTGCATGAGGTGGCCAAAGTACTGGAGTTTCAGCTTCAGCATCTATATTAAAATTAACCCTAACCCCTAATTCAGTGCCCTCCTTTTGTAGATGAGGAAATTGAGCCTGTGAGACATCAAGTTAATGTACCCAGGGCCAAAAGCTTGGTACAGTACATTCTTTAACTATTCTTTCCTTTTGGTCATTAGTTGTGACAGATGGAACAACCTTGGCTAAAATAAAATAGGCTGGTAGACTTAAAAACAATGAAATCTGATCCATCTTGATGAACTTAGGGTTGACTTCCAAAATGGAACCAGCAGATATGAGACTAAAATCCAAATTTCCAAATTCCTTGTTCTGTGTTCAGAAAACTATACCATACTTACCTCCTTTAATATTTCACCTTAGTCTCAAAGGATAACTTCCTCCATCCTAATATACCAGATTTTGTAACATTTTACCCATATCAATCACGATTTGATATACTGTATGATTTATTTCTCCTCCCTCTTTTAATTGAAGAGTACCAATCTTATCCTACAGTTTCAAAGAATCTTGAAGTTAGAACATCATTTGCACCTATCCAGTCTCTTACCCAATGCAGAACTGCCCTTGAAATTCATTAAGTATTCACTTACTAGGGACCAGACACTATGCTGGGTGCTTAATTATGAAATCTCTAAGAGCTGGGTCATCTAGGCTCTTCCTACAACATCTAGGGGTTAACTACTCACTACTTCTTGAGAGTGCTTATTCAACTGTTAGAGAGCTCTAACTGCTAGCAGATTCTTCCTCAAACCCAGCTGGTACCTGCCTAATAGACTCCACTGTAACTAGAATTCTCCTCTGAACAAACACAAACCTTAAGGTAATCTCTGTCATGTGGCAGCAACTAAAGAAGAGTTAGGACACCCTCAATAAGGCTATTCTCTTCCAGATCTGTCAGTTCTTTCTCACACTACATGTTACTCGCATGCTTACTATAAGTAAAAGGGTATAAAATTGTCTATTTGATTTTTTAAACTTTATGTCTAAGGTTATATCACACATATATCCTAAAAATGAAAATTCTGGTGAGATCTTCTACATTTTGAATTAATTTTTAAATTAATGGAACTAATTTAAAAGATATTCTATAATTACCTTTTGGGCTCAAGTCTAGCAGAAACCAATTTTGAAACATACCAATCTACTTCATTTTCACTGTGATATGTAATGGTAATATCAACGTGGTTGAAGATGTAGTAAGTATTAGTTTTGTTGAATTCAGGCTGCAAAAATATAAAGAAATTTAAAAGAAGTTTGAATGTTTCCTATAAACTCAAAAATATAAATTGTGAGCATGGAATGAAAATGGGATATATTAGTTCTAAAAAACCAAGCTATAAATTAAGAATACTGAAGTGTAAATGTGTTTTTATAAGATTAAAAGTGCAGCCCTGAACATCTGGCCTAAAATTAATATGTTACTTAATTCTATTGTCTTAAACAGTTGTTACAAAGGAATAATATTGAAAATGTAAAATTCACAAATGTATACATTGCTGGTTTTAACCACACAAAAATATGAAGTAATGCAAATAAACTAATAAAATGTTATAGGTACTTAAAGTTTAAGCATATCAAGAGTTTGGCCTTTATTTATGGTTAAAGTAAGGAAACAAGAAAAAATAGAAGACGTGTTGCAGAATGCAAACTGTGGTGTCTCTGGGTAGTGAGACTACAGGCATTCATTTGTCCACTGGTTCTTTAGATTTTTCTGTACTTATCAAATTTTGTATAATGAGGGTATATTTACATTTATAATCAGAGGCATAAAACAGAGGCACCAAAAAGTGAATTAAACTCTATCAGTCAAGTACTCTTTAGTTCGTTCCCTAACAGCCACAACTATATCTGTAGGTAATTATCCTACATCAATGCTTCTTAAACTTGAAAGTTTATTCAAATCACCCAGGGATCTTGTTAAAATGCAGATTCTGACTCACTGGGCCTAGGGTGAGACTTGAGATTCTATATGTCTAACAAGCTCCCAGGTGGTGCCAATGCTACTGGTCCTGGAACACACTTTGAGAACCATTGCTCTAATTCAGAAGAAAGAAAACTTCTGACTGCTCTTTTCTGGTAAAAGTGGTTAAGGGAGAGTGAATGATTATTTTTCCATAAGGATGTGGGAGAAGCTTCTGTATAAGACTTATGATGGGTTGGACTATCCCCCAGTACAGTGAAATGAAAGATAATATAACCATACAGAGAAATACAATGCAGCTACAGTAGATCTGCACGTACTGATATGGAGGTATGGCCATGATAGACACTAATAGAAGCAGCACACTGTGCTTAGTCACTCAGTCACATCCAACTCTTTGTGGCCCCATGGATTCTAGCCCTGCAGGCTCCTCTGTCCATGGGGATTCTCCAGGCAAGAATACTGGAGTGGGTTGCCGTGCCCTCCTCCAGCAGATCTTCCCCACCCAGGGACTGAACTCAGGTCTCCCGCATTGCAGGTGGATTCTTCACCATCTGAGCTGCCAGGGAAACTCAAGAATTCTGGAGTGGGTAGCCTATCTCTTTCTCCAGAGGGTCTTCCCAACCCAGGAATTGAACTGGGGTCCCCTGCATTGTAGGCAGATTCTTTACCGGCTAAGCTACCAGGAAAGCCCCAGAAGCAGCACAGCATAGGGGTTAAAGAAGTGGACTCCACAGTCAAATTGCCAAGGTTGAAGACTCAGGTATGGCATGTACCAGCCTGTGTGATGTTGGCCAAGTTGCTTAACCAATCAGTGTCTTGATTTCTGCACCTTTACTGTAGACATCATAACAGGGTGTGTGTTAGTTGCTCAGTCGTGTCCAACACTTTGTGACCCCATGGTCTGCCCATGGAATTCTCCACACAAGAATACTGGAGTGGGTTGTCATTCCCTTCTCCAGGGGATCTTCCCAACTCGGGGATTGAACCCGGGTCTCCTGCATTGCAGGCAGATTCTTTACCATCTGAACTACAGGGTGCTGGAAGCATTAAATCAACGCATGAAAAGCATTTCAACTACCATGAGGCATAAAGTACTGGATCTGAGAGATAACATGGTAACAAGGTCCTTCAGGATCTGAATCCTGCTTATCTCTCCAGACTCATCTGCTGCCATAGCCTCTACTTAAAATCTGATGTTACTACAAAAGAATTCTTTATTCTGTGCTCTCACAGCACTCAGCTCATATCTGTGCCACTTATATCAGATTGTAGTCGATGTATTTACATGTTTACATCCCCTAGTAAATTGTGTTCCCCATATGATCACAAGGCTAGGAATTTTGTCTGGCTCATTCATTCATTCAACAAATATTTTTGAACATCTACTATGTGCCCGGCACTTCTCAAACATGTTCTCAGAGCTAATATCCTGTAGATGTTCAAAAAATACAAAAAGCAGTTTGGGATGGTGCAAAGAGAACAGAATTTGGATCAAAAAAACATTGGCATGAGGGAATTCCCTGGCGGTCAAGTGGTTAAAACTCAGTGCTTTCACTGCCATAGCCTGCGTTCAGTCCCTGGTTGGGGAACTAAGATCCTGCAAGCTGCATGGTGTAGCCAAAAAGCAACAACAACATTGAGATGGAATTCATATTTTGCCACATACAATCTTTTGTATGTCAATTTTTCTGGGCCTTGGTTTTCTTAGCTGTAAAATGGGGCTGCTGCTGCTGTTGCTTAGTTGCTCAGTCATGTCCGACTCTTTGCTACACTATGGACCGTAGCCCACCTGTAGCTCCTCTGTCCATGGGGATTCTCCAGGCAAGAGTACCAGAGTGGGTTTCCATGCCCTCCTCCAGGGAATCTGCCCAACCCAGGGATCGAACCCAGGTCTCCTGCATTGCAGGCAGATTCTTTACTACTGAACCACCAGGGAAGTCCATAAAATGGGGCTACCATCACTTAATTCATGAAATTATTAAGAGGAATAAGTGAGAAATCATATGGAAAGAGCTAGTACAGTACTTGGCACAGAATAAGGAAGTCATTAAAAGATTCCTTCCTACTACATATTAAAATTATGCTTTAAAACTTTAACTAGATTTCCAATTCCCATCTTATTTGGGCCAAATCTCCTGCTGCAAAGCACAAATGATAAACATAACAAATATCTCCTTAAAAGCAACATGAGCATAGGATGTAGCACATTGACCCCTAACGTAAACTATGGACTTTAAGTGGTCACCATGTGATGCATCAATGCAGGCTCATCAGTTGTAATGAATGTCCCACTCTGGTGGAGGATGCTGAGAATGGAGGAGGTTATGTCTGTATGGCACAGAGGGTATATGGGAAATCTCTGTACCTTCCTCTCAATTTTACTATGAACCTAAACCTGCTCTAAAGAAATAGGCTTTAAAATTTAAAAAAGCAACATGAGGTGACAAGAAAGTAAGGAACTACCAATGCCAAATTCTTTTTTTTTAATTATTCTTATTTTTTAATTAATTTTTTGGCCATGCCATGTGGCATATAGGATCTTAGTTCCTTGAACCAGGTATCAAACCCATGCCCCTTGCATTGGAAGCCCAGAGTCTTAACCACTGGACTGCCAGGGAGGTCCCAATGCCAAATTCTAAGGGGAAGCAGCAAGCCAGAGAGGTCAGCTGGGTAAGGAAGCACTGATGCTGCTCTTGCCCTGAGGACACCTGCTAATTTGGGCAAACCTGAACTTCGGTTTGGGTAGCTTCCAAAGGAGGAGGAAGGGGCACTCAGGGAGGGCCCTCCCAGATGAGAAGGCTAATATGAAACCCTCTGCACACTAAGCTGAGACCACCTACCCCTTCCAAAAGCAACATACTCAGGATAAAGGTGAGCCAGAAGTGAGCCTACTCCTATAGTCCCAATGGACTATTGGGAAGATGGCCTCAAAGATAAACAGAACCAGATGCGGGTAGGGGGAGAGAAATAAACTGTCCTCAAAAATCATAGATTTGCAGGCTGGATTTACATCATCTAAGTTGCCTCAGGAAGTTTAAATTATGAATTTGCCTTAAGGTGTTCCCGGACTGGTCTTTCCCAAAGACACCAATGTGGAAGTAAATGAAAATCCTCTCTGAAGGAAAGTACTTTGACCCTAGGACTCAAACTCCACAAATACTACTTGAGAACAATGAATATGAAGTCAAAATAACGAAGCATACAAGGTAAAAAGGAATCATGAGCGGGAACTAGCAGAAACAAATTTGTAAAGATTTCAGATCCAGGAATGATAGAGGCAGATTTAAAATTAACCAAACTTAATATATTTCAAAGACATCAAACACAAGTGTGAAAGCATGTGCATAAAATAGATAAGTATAAAATAATGACCTAGCAGATTTGAAAAACAACAAAACTTGTAGAAATGAGAAAGATTATTACTGAAATTTTAAAAGAAGGAACATGTGAAAAGAGAATTTATAGACTAGAAGATACACCAGAAGAACACAGTACAGAAAAAAAATAGAAAATACAGAAAAAAACTTAAGACATGTAGAGAAGAAAAAATACTTAACATAGCTTTAATTGCAGTCTAAAAAGGAAAGAAGAAAAGATCTGACTATGGCTGAGAATTACAGAACTGATAAAAGGCACCAATCCAGGAAACTCAAGGAATTAACACCACGATTAAAAACACAGCAAAACAAAAATCCATAACCAGATGCATAATCATGAAACTGAATAACACCCTCTAAGAAACAGGTGACTGGAAGGTCCCTGGTAGCCTAGTGGCTAAGATTCTGAGCTTTCACTGCCTCAGCCCTGGTTCAGTCTCTGGTTAGGAAATTGAGATCCTGAAAACCATATGGTGTGGCCAAAAAAAAAAAGTGACTAAGAAGTAGGTAGAAATGAAAAGACTATAACAGAAATTCAAACCTTAAATATTAGAAGAATTACAACAATAAAATGTAGACCACATAAAGACTTTTCAAAGAAATATCATATTTCATGGAATTGAAAATGCCACCATTTGCAAAATATCATTTTATGTGCTGCTAAAAAAATACACTGCCAATTAAACTTTAACATGCCATCAACTGGAAGACACATCTTGATTTCATAAATGATAAAATATGGGGAAACATGAGTCTTAGAATCAATAAAATGTGGAATATCAAAATAGTAAACAAAATGTAATATAACAGAACTGAGAGTAAATGTCATAGCAATACATGTAAATGGACTTAACTCAGCCATTAAGAGGAAAAGATTTTTCAGAAGATGCCCTGAAGCAAAACCCAACAACATGTTGTATAAAAGAGACACATCCAAAAGAGATCTGGAAAGTTAAATTGAAAGGATAGGCAAAGTCACACCAAGCAAATGTATGCAAAAAGAAAACAGGAGAGTGGAATCTCCTCCTCCAGACATGATGGAAGAACACGAGACTAGATTTACTCTTTCACCTTAAACAATTTTTTCAAATGGTTAAAATATTTGAAAACGGTTTTCAGACCTTGGACAGCAAAGAACATTAAGAGAGTGATCACCTAGAGAAGGGGAAGCCTCAAGCTTCCTTCCCAGAGAGAATTTCCAGGCTGTGGTGCAGAGAAGGGGTACCCAAGGAAGCCCCGCAATCTCCCCAGTTGGGAAGACAAAGTTCAAAGTCCAGAGAGGCCAAGGGGGCTGGATTTTGTGGGGCAGAATACCAGAGACAGGGAAGCTGCACAGAGATTTTGGGAGATAAACGAGGGCTCTCTTTCATCAGAGTATTGATCAGTGCATGCGTGTAAGGTATGCCAGTTATTGATTTATTGCCTCTCATTGCCAAATTCATGCTCTTTGACCTCTGTGAAAATTATCTGGGCCCTTTGAGTATTTTAACTAGGTTTCCTTTGCAAGCTGGCACTGAATGAAGCTTTGTCAGTAGAGGGCGCTGCCTAGATGCTGCGAGAGAAAAGGTTTTTGTTTCCTGGTTGATGGAAGCTTACGGTTTCTGAAGCCTCAGCATCCTCTAAGGAATAGTGGATCCAGTTATCACAGTAAAAGAAAGAAACAAAAGACACCAGGTGGAGGGGGATGAACAAGCAGAGCACAGAAGACTTTTAAGGCAGTGAAACTACTCTGTAGGATATTATAACAGTGGACACATGTCATTATACATTTGTCCAAACCCATAAAATACACACAAGAGTGAACCCTAATGTAAACTATGGGCTTTAGGTGAAATGTGTATCACATTAATTAATGTGTATCACATAGTGCTACAGTGTGTATCTTCACTGTGTATCAATGAAGATTCATCAGTTGTAACAAATGTACCACATTCTGGTGAGTGATGTTGATAATGAGGGAAGCTATGCATGTGTGAGGGCAGAGGCACCTGGGAAGTCTCTGTACCTGCCATTTCATTTTTCTTGACCTAAAACTGCTCTAAATAATAAACCTATTTTTTAAAAAGAGACATTATGTGCATCCTGATGAAAGAACACATCACTACCTTATCTTGTCAAAGAGATCAAACCTGAATCTAATCAAGCCACTAGATCCATCTATCAATTTCAAAGAAAACAGGGACAGAGGAAAATGTACCATTGTTTGGATGAATGATACAGGAATAGACAAATGTATAAATCTGTGATAAATCAAATCCAAAGATGCTAATTATAGAATCTAGGTGCTGGGTATCTGAGTGTCCACTATACAATTCATTCAGCTTTTCTGTGTGTTTGAAAATGCTCCCCCCAAAAAGAGAATGTTCAGTCCATGGGGTCGCAAAGAGTCAGGACACAACTGAGCAACTTCACTTTCACTTACACAAGAAAATATTGATAAAAGATATATAAAATGCTCAAGTTTAAACCATAGTGTTGAGAGATGTAGACTTGGGTCATAAAACTGTAAAAGAAACTCAAGGAAGTGATTAGGGTGAAAAGTTAGGATTGTGGTTATTTTAAGGGACGCGACAGAGTTTCAATGGGTAGGATACATGGATACCTTCTGAGGAGGCTGACCAAATTCAATTTCTTGATCTGGCTGACATTTACAAAGGTGTTCCCCTTATAATAGTTCATTAAACTTTATATCTGCTCTGTGTGGTTTTCTGTTATCTGTTTTTGTTTGTTTGTTTTAACAAAAAGGGTTTTTATTAAGTCCATATCCTTTGGAGAGTTCCCTGGTGGTCTAGTGGTTAGGATTTGGCGCTTTCACTGCCATGGCCATAGTTCAATCTCTGGTCAAGGAACTAAGATCCCATAAACTACATGACCCAGCCAAAAATAAGAACCATTCCATATAGAATTTCATCTAGAGTATCAAACACAGACTTTATTTACCCAAATTTCTCCTGTTCATTAACTTCTCTCTTCTGCTATTTGCTGCTTTTCCTCCCACATTCCCTATGTCAATGTTTACCATTGTGAAGAATATATATCACTGGGGATATATGAGATAATCTTAGGTAGTAGATGAAAAAACAATCTGTATTCTACTTTTCTATGTACTTGAAAATAGATGAATAAAATATATATGTACACTAAGCCTGTAATTTCTATAATTTCCTTTTAAATAAGTTCTTATAAGTTAAATTAGAAATAAATACATATTTGCCATCTCTTTTGCAGAGCATTGTATTAACAAGCCTCCTAGACTGAGCCACATGACTATTGAGGTCCTTAACAAAACAATAGCTTTTATAAAGCAATTATATTCCAGTTTTTTTTAAAGGAAAGAAAAACTTTTGAAAAATAAAACAATTATTTTGTTACTACTTCTAAACTCTATCCCATTTATCTCAACTTTCTTACCTCGGAGTGATTTCTCTGTGCTCCAAGAATTGGAGCTTCTGGCCTTGGTCTTCTCTGTATTCCACTCCAAATCCTTATGCTTGTCAGATCTAAAGCCATTTGTCTTTATATCTTTACCTTTGCTAGTAATATCTCATAAATGAAATCATACAACCTGTAAAATTTTATTTCTGGCTTCTTTCGCTTATACAAGTTTGAGATCTCTCCATGTTGTGCATGTGTCAACAGTTTGCTCATTTTAATTGCTGAGTTGTTGTACAAGGAATGAATACCCCATATCGTCTTCATTTACTCACCTGCTGAGCGGCATTCACATTGTTTGCAGATGTTAGCTGACATAAATTGTTACAAATGTTTGTGTAAAAAAAAAAAAAAAAAGCCCCCTTTTTCCTAGGATGTCTTTACTGGAGATGGGAGAAGAGATGGAGTTTTCATGTAACTAGGACTTTTAGTGGCCTGCTCTGATATGCTGGAATCCCTGAGACATGTATACAAACTACACCTCAGGCCCCATGAGTCTTGTTAGATATGTCAAGCCTTTGATATTAAAAAAATACCTCTGAAATCTATTAAAGATTAAATATCTATTGCTTTATATATCATGGTCACTATACTTTTTGCTATAGCTATTTTAACTAGCAGTACCAAATATAACTTTCCTTTCTAAATTCATAACAATAAAACTTTAAAGAAATTTTTTAAATTACAGATAAATAATAATTACAAGTGCCTCAGTTATGGCACAAATCACCAAGGTGGTCCCTGAATGACTGAAATGCAAGAAGCACAGCCCCTTTCTCTGGAAAGAAACAATGAAGGGTACCATCATTTAGACTCCAAAACAGAAACCTGGCAGGCAGCCTCTGCTCCTCTGTCTCCCTTCCCCTTCAGCCCATTGCAGATCCACATTGAATCTCTCCATATAAGAAAGATTCTAAGTAGTGCTGCCCTTCCATGACCATTCAGCCTCCAAGGCAGCCCCAAGACACTTCTGTTACTCTAGGACCCAATAGAAAACAGTTTGAGAACCACAAGATAAATTTCAAACCATGTGATTGGGACTTCCAAGCTAAAAAGATCTGAGTTGGAGTCCTATGTCTCCCACTTACTAGCTGTCTGCCCCTAGTCATGTCCCTTACTGTTTCTGAGATTGGATTTTATCATCTGTAAAACAGCAATAGTAGATTCTAGCAACAGGGCTGTTTCAAGGATTAAATTAATCACTGTGTATAGGGTGATATAACATTGCTTCTGGCTCATAATAGGCATTTAATGTGACTTTCCTTACCACTGTATACAGGACCTCCTGCCATGATTGGCTTCTACCTACCCCTGTTTTGAGCTTCATCTCTACATGCATCCCCAAAACTCCAAACCTTATGCTGCAGATATACCCAATTACTCACAGTCCCTCAATCACAGCATGCTATTTCAGACTTCCAATCTCTTGACCAATCTCACACTGATTTCCCTTCTAGAAATGCTCACCCACCCATTCGTCTAACAAATACTTTTTCATTCCCTTAATTATATCCTCCTTGCTCCTTAGTCTCCTACCATAAAACATTTTATTGCATCAGTTTGCTCACAAGTCTATCTCCTACTTAGGACTATGAACTTCTAGAGGGCAAGGGACCACTTGTCTGTGTATCCTCAACCTCTAGCATAAAATGGAGACAATAGTAGCTGTCCCATTCATGTTTAAGTGACTATGCTGCTGCTGCTGCTGCTAAGTCGCTTCAGTCATGTCTGACTCTGTGCGACGCCATAGACGGCAGCCCACCAGGCTCCCCCGTCCCTGGGATTCTCCAGGCAAGAACACTGGAGTGGGTTGCCATTTCCTTCTCCATATTATATCATATTATAATATATATTTATTATATATAAATATATTATACATTATATATTTATTAATACATTAAAATCTCTTTAGTTTTTCTGTAAGAAAAACTTTTCGTAAGAGGAAGTTAATATTTAGTAATTAATGTTTTAAAATCTTATTTTATTTGGAAATGACCTAGCTATTTAATAAATTTATTATTTAGTTTAGTACAACTCTAGAAATTTAAGTTATCCCAATCCTAGGAGATTATTTTAGATTATAATAAATATAAATATTTTTAATAGTTTATCTAAAAGTTTTTATCTCATTTCTATATTTATATATATAAAGACTTACCTTTTTTTAAGTAACTAGAAAGCAAATTGTAAATGAAGCAACATTCTTATATTTCTATAGTAAGTTCTCAATACTTACATGCATGAAGCAAGCATCACTGGATTCACCACTTTGGGGAACAAAGCATCCTACTGGAAATCCTGTTGTACAGTACTTATTCCCACCATTTATATCACGACACCATACCACTGGCATATTATCAATAATCCTAAATATAAATATTTTTAAGGAAAAGATTTAATAAGCAATTCATATAAAGCAAAACTAACATCATCTTACATATATTTAAGTTCAGATTCTTGTTTATTTTTGTTTTGGCCACACCACATGGCTTGCAAGATCTTAGTTCCCCAACAAGGGATTGAACCCAGGCCCATAGCAGTGAAAGTGCTGAGTCTTAACCACTGGACTGCCAAGGAATTCTCCAGAAGCAGTTTTAAAATCTATTTAATATCTACCTGAAATTATATACTATTTTTTGTGGATTGGCTTTGATTAAAAATCTTAACTTATGGGGAGGAGGTAGGAGGGAGGGCTTAACAAGTAAGAGGTATATGTATACATACAGCAGATTGATGCTACTGTACAGCAGAAACTAACACAACATGTAAAGAAATTACATTCCAATTTATTTTTATTAATTTATTTGTACTCCAATACTTAATCTTTTTAAGAATCTGAACTTAAGGAATTCTCTGGTGGTCCAGTGGTTAGTACTCCACTCTTTCACTGCCAAGGGCCTGGGTTCAATCCCTGGTCAGGGAACTAAGATCCCACATGCTGTGTGGCATGGCCAAAAAAATGAAAAAAAAAATTTTTTTAATTCTTCCACTCATTACCCATTCAACAACTATTTACTGAACACCTGCCATATGCTAGGCACTAATACATAAATTTGTTTTCAGATAAGAAATAAAAAGGATGCTACATAAAATCTAGCAAATAAAGAAGTCACCCACAAGTTTACCAACTGTCAAACATTGTTTTTCATTCTGTTCTCTTTCCTTGAAGATGATTTTTAACTCCCCAATCAAGATTTCCCCCAATCCATTCCTAAATGCCAGCATATTTTCAAAGAATGCAAACTGGTTAATTACTTTACAGTAAACTACTAATTTATACTATCACAACATACATTTCTCCAAAGGTAAATAAAACCTATAAAACTGCTTCTGAAGGGAATTGAAAATTTAAGTCATACGATGTCAGATGCAAACCTACCAGTGATGTTGATAATTCAGTTGTATTCCTTTCTTCAAAAAATCCAGCTTTTTCTTTTGATCTTCCTTTGCTGTGTCATAAGATTTCATACAAACTTTCACACATGTCTCTGACTTGTTAAAGGAAAACTGTTAGGAAAGAAAATTTAAAAATTAAGAGATTGGACTAAGTTGTACAAACCAAATGTCACAAAGTAAGCACTTTATCTTATAGATAAAACTTTTCTTCAGAGATTTCAGTATGCCATGATTCTCAACACGATTTCCTCTACACTTCAGTACACATCTGAAATAATTAAACTAGACACACACTGCTTTCAAGAGAACCTGCCTTCTTCAGTACTATATAAGGTGGGGTATAAAATCCACTGCAGCTTTCTATAAATTACCCTGATCTAGAACACTTCACTTAAAACTTATAATAAAATTGGTTGTAGTGATGGTTATAGAATTCTATGAATATACTAAAAAGCACTGAAATGGACACTTATGAGTGGGTAAATTATTCGGCATGCAAATGATCCCTTAATAAAAGTGTTACCAAAAAATGAGAAGAAAATATTTGAAACTTTTAATATGAAATCTCTTATTTACAAAGTCTGGCTACTGGAGATGAGCAAGGTGAAGTGCTAGTGTTGTTAATCAGAAAACAATGAGCAAGAATAAACTATGAAAATTCAACACCTGATATCCTGAAATCATACAATATTAACCCCAAACTGAGTTGAACTGTCATGTTTCTTCAGTGCAAAGCATAGCATTTCTTGAAAAGGTGCGCTTTTCTTTTAGTACAATGGTACAATTGGGGGAGTGTGTGCAACTTTAATCATCAAAAAGCAAATGCCTGACACACAGACCAATGGAACAGATCAACAGAGAACCTAGGAATTACACCTACACAACTAGGCCCAAGTGACTTTTTTTACAAAGGTGCAAAAGCAAGTAGTGGAGAAAGAATTGAAATTGTTGAAAAGGTCTTTTCAGCAAATGGTACTGAAGTAATTGCACACCTACAGGCCAAAAAAGAAAGAAAAAAAATTTCAACCCAAACCTCATACCTTATACAAAAATAATTCACAATGGATCACAGACTTAAAGATATAAAGCTAAATTAAAAAACTTCTAGAAGAAAGCATAGAAAAAAGTTTTTAGGCCTGAAGGCTATACAAAGTCTTCTTAGACTAGACACCAGAAGCATGATTCATAAAAGGAAAACTTGATTATTGGACCACATAAAATTTAAAGTATTTGCTTCATGAAAGACCCTAATAAGAAGTAAAAAAAAAAAAAAACAAGTCACAGACAGGCAGAAACTATTTGCAAATGACTGTTGCAACAAAGGAATCATAACTAGAATACATAAAGAATTCTGAAAACTAAACAGAAAAAGAACAGTAAATGGAGAACTTTAGGGAGCTCTGTGCTGATAGAACTATGCTATGTATTGACTGTGGTAGTAGGTACACAAACCTGCATCACACACACATATAAGTGCATGTAAAACTAGTGAAATCTGAATAAGCTCTGTGCATTGTCTACTAGTTTTGCTTTCATAGTGTAGTTATACAAGATGTTGTTGCTGTTGTCAGTCACTCAGTCGTGTCCAATTCTTTGTGAGCCCACAGACTGCAGTACTCCAGGCTTCCCTGTACTTCACTATCTCCCAGAGTTTACTCAAACTCATGTCCATTGAGTCACTGATGCTATCTAACCATCTCATCCTCTGCCATCCTCTTCTCCTTTTAACGTGCAAGATGCTACCATTGGGCAAACCTGGGCAAAGCGTACATGAGACCTCCCTGTTCATTCTTTTGTCATTTCCTGTGAATCTGTAATTACTTCAAAATAAAAAGTTGGAAAACAGGCTAATGCCTGATGGTTTCACATATATAGATCAAATTATACACTTTTAATATGTATAGTTTATTGTACTTTAGTTATACTTCCATGAAGTTGGGAAAAAAAGAAGAAAAAAATTAGTGCCTTTGTAATCATAACTGCTCATGAAAACATCCTTACTCTATCCTCACATCTATTAAGATATTGAGGGCAATATCAATAGACACTGAGAGTCCAATTATATCTACTTATATCACCCTACCCAAAATATATAAGAACAAACAATTAAACTTTTTCTCTTTATGAAGCAAAAATAAAATGTGAAAGGCAAAATCATTGTGTGGAACCACCAACTACTGCAGAAAGCTTAAAGAGCATAGAGTCATCCCACAGTATGTCATTGTGCTCAGTCTCTGAGTCATGTCTAACTCTCTATGACCCCATGAATTATAGCCCACCAGGCTCCTCTGTCCATGGAATTTTCCAGGCAAAATACTGGAGTGGGTTGCCATTTCCTCCTCTAGGGGATCTTCCCAATCCAGGGATCAAAATCGCATCTCTTGCTTCTCCTGCATTGTCATGCTGATTCCTTACCACTAGCACCACCTGGGAAGCCCAGTGAAGTATATCGAAGTGGAAGACATCAAGATCCACAGACACCAAAATCCACCATTGCCCAAGTCCCTGATATAAAATGGTAGAGTATACACATATGGGGCTTCCCAGGTGGCGCTAGTGGTAAAGAACCTGCCTGTCAATGCAGGAGACAGAAGACACTGGTTCCATTCCTGGGTCAGGAAGATCCCCTGGAGGATGGCATGCCAACCCACTTCAGTATTCTTGCCTGAAGAACACCATGGATAGAGGAGCCTGGTGGGCTACACTCCAGAGGGTCACAAAGAGTCTGACACGACTGAGGTGACTTAGCATGCATGCATACGCATATAACTTATACACATCCTCCCCTATATAGGTAACCCTTGAACAATGCAGAGGTTAGGGGATCAACCCTCCCTGAAGCTGAAAATCTACCTACAACTTATAGGTGGGCTTTCACATAGACGGTTCCTCTGAATGAGTCCACATCCACAGATTCAGCCAACCATATAGATCATATAGTGGAAAAAAAAATCTGCGTATAAGTAGATTCACACTGTTCAAACTTGTGTTGTTCAAGGGTCAACTATACTTCAGATCATCTCTAGATTACCTACAATACTTAATATACAATGTAAATGCTGTGTAATTAGTTTTAAGCATAATGTAAATACCGTGTAAATTCTAATTTTGCTTTTGGGGACTCTGGAATTTTTTTACCTGAATATTTTTGATTCTCAGTTGGTTGAATCTTCAGATGCAGAACCCTCAGATTTGGAGGGCCGACTATATTAATGCATTCTTCTGGCAACACCAGATTCTACCTCCTTTCCTTTTTCTTTTCCTTTTAAAGCAATGACTCTTTGGTATGACTGTTGACCCTTGAACAACTACAAGTTTGAACTGCCTAGGTCTATTCTTATATGTGGATTTTTTTTCAATAAAGGTTCGACATCCACGTATTCAACCAACTGTGGATGGCAGATGGAAAACTTAACACGTGAACCACGGTTCGTTCAATCTACAGATGCAGAACCTGCCTGTATGGAGGGCTGACTATGGGACTTTGAGCATATGTGGATTTTGGCATCCACAGTGGGTCCTGGAACCAACTTCTCATGGATACATTTTAAAATAAAATTTTAAATAAGATCAACCAAATAACCTCATAAGGAGATGATGTTATTCTTTCTCCAAACAGTACTTGTCCGAGATTTTCAGAAGGACTTTGCTTTTTGAAGTCATGACAGAAATCAAATCTAAAAAAAGAAAAGTTTAAGTAAGGTTAAAAAAAATTCAACAAAGAAATCAGTCCTGATCATTTATATAGCTGCTCCACCTTTCATGATAGATTCTATGTTTCTCTTTAAATTGTTCAACCTCTGATAATTATGAATTCATGATTCAAAATGCTCATGGTACTGCTCTTGACTTTTGTAATGTAGGTAATCACAATCAGAAGGAAACTAACACTATTTTTAGGGTTAAACTTCAAATGACATGTAAGCACAAATAAGGAAATCATGGCTTAAAGTCTGTACTGATTCTAACCTGAGACATTTAGAAACTGTAATTATCAGTTCAGACCAAAAGGGAATTTAAAAAAAAAAAAGCCCCCAAACACATTCTCACATATTCACAAATCAAATGGTTACTAACTGAAAAGAATCACAACTACCTTTAAGTGAATTTGAATGTAAAATGGTTTACGTAGAAGATAAAATAAATAGTAGGCCTGAGTAATATTTTTAATACTCATACTAACACCCTACATTTACACCTGGTATTTTAATGAAAATGAGACCTGATTTTATTTCTGCTTAATTAGAGGTAGTAAAGCAATACCAAAGGAAACTATGATCATTTTTTCCCAAGAAGTGCATCATTTGTTGTTATTGTCAAATGAATGCTCATACTTAATCTTCAATATATAATAACTACTCATTACTAAACTAATCACCTTCATCCATTAAAATCTTAGTAGAAACCTACCTATTCGATGTTTTAGAAATAAGGTACAACTGCAAAGATATTTTTTCAAGGTTCAAAGTGTAGCAAATTTATAATTTGCCTTTCTTATAAAGAAAAATCAAGAATGGAAACTTCCTAATCTTTTAAGCATTTGTCTTACATTGAAAGTTCTGTATTCTAATCATTTTTTCTGTTACCTTTATTATACCTTTATTATACCTTTATTATTACCTTTATTATATTATTATAATATTACCACATTTCTTAATATACCCATGGCTTGCATTCACTAACTTTAAAAACTGAAGGCACATCTTAACAGTATTATATCATAAATTAATATAAATTAATATAAAATTTATATATAATATTATATATTATATATATTATGTTATATATCATATATTATATACTATATAATATATTATATATATATTATAGTATATAATATATAGTATATAATATAATAATATATAATATAATAATAGTATATAATATAGTATATATAATATATTATATATATATTATAGTATATAATAATATATAATATAATAATAATAGTATATAATATAGTATATATAATATACAGTATATAATTATATATATATAATATATATAAAGTATATATAATATACTATATAATATATAGTATATAATATAATAATATATAGTATATATAGTATATAATATATAATAGCTATAATATATATTATAATATATATTATATACTACAATATATAATATTAAATATATTGTATATTATATATTATATAATATAATTAATATACATTAATCACAATTATATCAACTATATCAGATATAATTATAATACTTATAACTTACGTATTATATTCATAAGGTAGCACAGACTCTACTGAGTCCAATCTGTTTACATACAGTTCTACTGATGACTGCAAGAAGGAAAAAAAAACATTAATAATACAAAGTAAAATAAGGTAGCACTTGCAAAATACATAATGAAGTAACTGAAAGGTAATTGGGTTTATTACTCCCACCAATTTATAACTGTATATTTATAAATTTATAACTTAGTGTAGTGTAATACATTTATAACACAGTACAGTTATAAATTTTAACACAGTATAGCGATAAATTCATAACATTTCATTTATCTGGCATTATCAGGGTCTCTGAACATATGAATTTTTCAGATACCTCAGCCATTCTTAACTTTTTAAAATCATAGAACCCTTTGAGAATATGATGAAAACTATGGCCCATCTCCCCAGAAAAGCACACACGTTCACCAAATTCCATATTCAGCTTTAAGAGGCTTCATAGGGACCCTAGCATCCATGGAACTCAAGAACTTGAAATAATTAAGCTACCTGCATAAGTGCTTTTTTTTGCATTATTTTAACTATTTTTATAATTATTCTAAAATACACTTCACTCTTTCCTATCTTAAACAGAACATTATGATCACAATTTAACCTTCCTTGATGACTCAGGGTCATTTTGAGCATCAGCCATTGCACTTGCTTTGACTCTATGACATCTTCAGGATCAACTGAAATGAGAAGAGTTATTTGCCCCAAAACTGAATGGCAAGAGATGACTACTCACACCCCCACTACCCACACTCCCTCAACTCTACCAAAGAATATAAACTTGTTTGTAAAGATTTTATGTCTCTTTCCTTATGGCTGTTGCTGTCATTAACATGTATACTCTGATTTTATTTTGGTAAAAAAAAATGCATGTGAACTCTCATTCACTCCTGGTTGGGAATGTAAAATGGTATGGCTACTTTGGAAGACAGTTTAGCAGTTTCTCACGAAACTAAATATACTTTTACCACATGATCCAGGAATTTTGCTCCTTGGTATTTACTCAAAACAGTTGAAAACATGTCCATACAAAAAACTTACACACAATGTTTATGGCAGCTTATTCATCATTGTCAAAATTTGGAAGCAACCAAGGTGTCCTTTAGTAGATGAATAGATAAATGCACTGTGGCACATCTAGACAATGGAATATTCTTCAGCACTAAAAAGAAATGAACTAGTCCACTATGAAAAGACATGAAAGCGACTTTAATCATATTACTGTGTGAAAGATGCCAAGCTGAAAAGGCTACATACTGTATGATTTCAACTATGTGACATTCTGGAAAAGGGAGAAGTGTAGAGACAATAAATACATCACTGGTTGTCATGGGTTAAAGGGACATTAGGATGAGTGAGCAGAGAACATAGAGGATTTTTAGGGTAATGAAATTACCCTGTATGATATTATAATGATGGATACACATCACTATACATTTGTTCAAACTCATAGGATGTACAATACTAAGATTAAACTGTAATGTAAACTATGGACTTTAGGTGATGATGTTATTCAGTGCAGGTTTACCAACTGTAAGAAATGTACCTCTGATTGGGGATGTTAATAATGGGAGAGGCTATGCATGTCGGGGGCGGGGTGGGGGTAGGGGGGGCAAGGCATATGGTAACTCTATATACTCTCTGCTCAATTCTGCTGTGAATCAAACTCCTCAAAAAATATAGTTTATTCAAAGTATAAATGTGCACTGTTGTTCAGTCGCTCAGTTGTGTCCGAATCTCTGGGACTCCATGGATTGCAGCACACCAGGCTTCCCTGTCCTTCACTGTCTCCCAGAGTTTGCTCAAATTCCTGTTCTCTGAGTCTGTGATGCCATCCAATCATCTCATCTCACTATGCAATTTCTGCCTATCTGAAATCAAGAGGCCAGACACTATCTGATTTCAACCAATCGGAAATCAAGAGGCTGGACACTATTGAATTCGGGAAGTTTGGCATGCTAAACATAAAATGAGAGACTCACCAAAGGAAAGAAGGTACAATCTCAGAATCAAAAGTAGAACACATTCAAGGAGGCAAGTAAATCTAAAAAGAGCTTACAAAAAAGAAATTCCAGACATTTGATATGGTTAAAGATTATATTATTTTTGCTAGGAAGTCTGCTGAAATAAAGAAGAAAGAGACAGGACTAGGCATTACCAGTCAGAGAAAAGGCAGGTGTAAAATAGTTTTTAATGACATTTCTTACTTACTGTACTTGGCAAGATGATGGCTCAAAACACTACTATCAATACTTCTCACAGGAAAAGGCAAGCTCCAGGTTTTAAGTGCAAATTTGCTGCACCAAGACCTGGTCTCTAAAAACCCCAACTTTCAATTTGTTAAGTCTGTAGTCAAGCCACACCTAGCACTGTTCTTAGCTCTAAAGCCTTTGCGGTTCCTTCTACCAAAACATTGCGCACACACTTGACTGGCAACTTGAGATCAGAAAATAAGTCTTACTATTGATTAATACTTTTTGAATGGATTACTTGCAAAAAAAAATTTACAGTGAGTTTCTAGTTTAAAAAAATAAGGCTGCCAAGGCAGGAAGTCAAAATTTATCAGGGGGACGTGTGGAAGAGGAACTGAGCAAGAAATCTCTGGCTAAAGAAAACTCATGATGATAACGGTCACCACTTATTGAAAGCTTACCATGTGCCAGATGTTTTTGTCAGTGCTTTTCATACCTTGTCTCGTTTTATTCTCACAAGTCTGAGAGGTAAATATTATCTTGCTTTTTGCAGAGAGGGCCCAAGGGAAACCAACATGAATTAACAAGAATTAAACAGGTAAATGTCTGAGACCACAGGAGGAGTGACACACACATGATGTGACTATATGTAAGATCAAGTGAGAAGTGTGTCTTGAAAGGCAGATTGTAAAAAGGGGACAACAAGAAGGGGAAGTGGGGGAGAAGACTATACGTAGGGGAAGAGGAAGGAACCACCGGAAGAGGAAGGAACCACCGAGACGGAGGGGGAGGGGAGGAGCTATGAAGGGGCGGGGCTATGACGGGGAGGGGCTATGACGGGGAGGGGCTATGATGGGGAGGAGCTATGGAGGGGAGGGGCTATGACGAAGGAGGGGCTATGATGGGAGGAGCTATGACGGGGGAGGGGGCTATTACAGGGAGGAGCTATGGAGGGGCGGGGCTATGACGGGGCGGGGCTATGACGGGGGCGGGGCTATGACGGGGGAGGGGCTATGATGGGGAGGAGCTATGGTAGGGAAGGGCTATGACGAAGGAGGAGCTATAACGGGAGGTGCTATGACGGGGGAGCGGCTATGACGGGGAGGGGCTATAACGGGGAGGAGCTATGGAGGGTAGGTTGGAACCACTTGGGAGGGGCTGTGAGGGAGTAGGCAGGACCAAGCAGGAGCAGGAACTAGGGGGGAACCGAGATAAGGAAGGGGCGGGGCCAAGGGGAGGGCGGGGGCAAAAGGGAGGGCGGAACCTAGGAGAAGAGGGGAAGGGAGGGGCTGAGCTGAGAGGGAGGGGACCGGAGGGGAGGGGCTGAGCCGAGAGGGAGAGAAAGAGGATCAAGGGAAAAAGATAGATCCGGATCTGCCAAGTGCGAGGTTCTGCGATCGAGACCCTGAGACACACCCACAGAGAGGGCTTAGGCATTCCGGGTAGAGTCAGATAGCTCTCAGCACTGGTCGGCCCCGGTGTGCCTGATACTCCAACCCGAAGCCTTCCCCTCACATCTCACTTCCTCCCTCTAGTCCTCACCTGACAGTAATTGGTCTTTCCGTTCACTTCGCAGAAATTGACTGGCGCCAACCCGGGAAGATAGAAAGCGTTGGAGCTGGCGGTCTGAAGGCCCAGGATCAGTCCCAGCACCAGCAACCCCCTGAGCCCGGAGAGGGTGGGCCATAGGCTCCAGGGGTAGGTTCCCATGCAGAAACAACGGATACTCATTTAAGTAGCCGGTTCTGCGCTTGGGGACACACCCACCGCGGGCGTGATTGGACCCACTGGAAAGAAGAAGCGGAAATGATGAGGAGAACAGAAAGGACAGAGGAAAGCCCAGCCCAGCTAGTGAGACTTAGCACTCTGGGGAAGGCCAACTGTTAAGGCGAGATACTGGCTTGGAACTCGGTTGCTACGCGACCTGGCTGCTTTTATGAGCTCGCGCGCGCGCGCGCGCGCGCGCGCGCCGTACGCATGCGTGATGGTCCTGCTGCATCTTCCCCCGCCCTCCCCCCTCCCAGCATCACCCCCTCCCCTCCCTCCCAGCATCCCCTGCGGAACACGTTCCCGCGGTTTGGGCGACTTCTCGCGCGCCTCCTTCAGAGGTTCCTCGCAGAGTCTGGAGGGAGGGTGCAGGGTTGGGGAATGGTTGCAGAGGTGGGGATGAAGTCTGAGAGATTTCAACTTTCCAACATCCCAGAGTCTGGCATCCTCTTGACTTTGCCTCGCAGTACCAGAGTAGCAGGGTTACCGGGCGGTAAGCCGCCCAGCCATCTTCAGGTCTTGCTGCAGGTGGGTGGAAGGGAGAAGACAGGAAATTCCTGGACCTTGTTGCCCGCTGATTATTATTACGGGCTTGAAATGCAGCTAATCCAAAACTGATGTTCTGTAAGTGTACATTGCATGTTACTGTTGTTCAGTCGCTAAGTCATATCCCAGTCTGCAAGCCCAGGGACTGCAGCAGACCAGGCTCCTCTGGCCTCCCCTATCTCCCGGAGCTTGCTCAAGTTCATGTCCATTGAATCCGTGATCCCATCCAACCATCTCATCTTCTGTCGTCCCCTTCTACTCCTGCCCTCAATCTTTCCCAGCATCAGGGTCGTTTCCAATGAGTCATCTCTTCACATCAAATGACCAAAGTATTGGAGTTTCAGCTTCAGCATCAGTCCTTCCAATGAATAGTCGGGGTTGATTTCCTTTAGGATTGATTGGTTTGATCTCCTTGCTGTCCAAGGGGCTCGCAAGCGTCTTCTCCAGCACCACAGTTCAAAAGCACCAATTCTTCCACACTCAGCTTTCTTTATAATCCAACTCTCATATCCATACATGACTACTGGAAAAACCATAGCTTTGACTATAGGGACCTTTGTCAGCAAAGTGATGTCTCTGGTTTTTAACATGCAGTCTGGGTTTGTCATAGATTTCCTTCCAAGGAGCATCTTTTAATTTCATGGCTGCAGTCACCGTCTGCAGTAATTTGAGAGTCCAAGAAAATAAAATCTGTCACTGCTTCTACTTTAACCCCTTCTGTTTGCCATTAAGTGATGGGACCAGATACCATGATCTTAGTTTTGTTTTATATTGAGTTTCAAGCCAGTTTTTTCCCTTTCTTCTTTCACCCTCATCAAGAGGTTCTTTAGTTCCTCTTCACTTTCTGCCACCAGAGTGTTATCTGTATATCGGAGGTTATTGATATTTCTCAGGGCAATCTTGATTCCAGCTTGTGCTTCTTCCAATCCAGCATTTCTCATGATGTACTCTGCATGTAAGTTAAATAAGCAGGGTGTTAATATACAGCTTTGATACTCCTTTCCCAACTTTGAACCAATCCATTGGTCCATGTCTGGTTCAAAATATTGCTTCTTGACCCTCATACAGGCTTCTCAGGAAACAGGTAAGGCGGTCTGCTTCTCCCATCTCTTTAAGAATTTTCCACAGTTTGTTGTGATCCACACATTCAAAAACTTTATCATAGTTAATTAAGCAGAAGTAGGTGTTTTTCTGGAATTCTCTTGCTTTCTCCATGATCCAACAAATGTAGGCAATTTGATCTCTGGTTCCTCTGCCTTTTCTAAACCTAGCTTGTACATCTGGAAGTTCTTGATTCACATACTGCTGAAACCTAACTTGAAGGATTTTGAGCATAACCTTGCTAATATGTGAAATGAGCGCAATTGTACGATAGTTTGAATATTTTTTAGCATCACCCTTTGAGATTGGTTTGAAAACTGACCTTTTCCAGTCGTGTGGTCACTGTTGAGTTTTCCAAATTTGCTGACATATTGAATACAGCACCTTAACAGCATCGTTTTTTAGGATTTGAAATAGCTCAGCTGAAATTCCATCACCTCCACTAGCTTTGTTTGTAATAACGCTTCCTAAAGCCCACTTGACTTCACACCCCAGTATGTCTGGCTCTAGATCAGTGACCACACCTTCATTGTTATTCGGGTCATTAAGACCTTTTCTGTATAGTTCTTCTGTATATTCTTGTCATCTCTTCTGCTTCTGTTAGGTCCTTACCATTTCTGTCCTTTATCATGCCCATCCTTGCATGAAATGTTCTCTTGATAGCCCCAGTTTTCTTGAAGAGATCTCTAGACTTTCCTATTCTATTGTTTTTCTCTACTTTGCATTGTTCATTGAAGAAGGCCCTGTTATCTCTCCTTGATATTCTCTGGAACTCTGCATTCAGTTGTGTATATCTTTACTTTTCTTCCTTGCCTTTCCCTTTTCTTCTTTCCTCAGCTATTTGCAAAGCCTCCTCAGACAATCAGTTTGCCTTCTTACATTTCTTTTTCTTTGGGTTAGCTCCAGTTACTGTCTCCTGTACAGTGTTACAAACCTCCATCTGTCATTCTTCAGGCACCCTATTTACCAGATCTAATCCCTTGAATCTATTCATCACCTCCACAGTATAATCATACGGGATTTGATTTAGGTCATACCTGAAAGGCCTAGTGGTTTTCCCTACTTTCTTCCATTTAAGCCTGAATTTTGCAATAAGTAGCTGATGATCTGAGCCACAGTCAGCCCCAGGTCTTGTTTTTGCTCACTGTATAGAGCTTCTCCATCTTTGGCTGCAAAGAACATAATCTGATTTCACTACTGACCACCTGGTGATGTCCATGTGTAATGATCTCTTGGGTTGTTAGAAAAGGGTGTTTGCTATGACCAGTGTGTTCTCTTGACAAAACTCTGTTAGCCTTTGCCCTGC
Organism: Bos indicus x Bos taurus; assembly: GCF_003369695.1. NCBI lineage: Eukaryota > Metazoa > Chordata > Mammalia > Artiodactyla > Bovidae > Bos > Bos indicus x Bos taurus. Next base: position 125,447,476 of record NC_040105.1, read on the forward strand.
TTCATTTTGTACTCCAAGACCAAACTTGCCTATCATTCTGGGTATCTCTTGACTTCCTACTTTTGCATTCCAGTCCCCTGTGATGAAAAGGACATCTTTTTTGGTGCTTGTTCTAGAAGATGTGGTAGGTCTTCACAGAACTGTTCAACTTAAACTTCTTTGGCATCAGTGGTTGGGACATAGAATTGGATTATGGTGATGCTGGATGGTTTGCCTTGCAATGGTACATTGCACACCAGGCTTCAAAGACTTTGCATGATAAAAAGAATGCAAAACCTCCCCAACTTCATATTGATTACATGTTGAAATGATAATATTTAGGGTGAAAGTCGCTCAGTCATGTCCGACTCTTTGCAACCCCATGGACTGTAGCCTACCAGGCTCCTCTGTCCATGGAATTCTCCAGGCCAAAATACTGGAGTGGGTAGCAATTTTCTTCTCCAGGGGGTCTTCCCAACCCAGGAATCGAACCCAGGTCTCCTGCATTGCAGGCAGATTCTTTACTGTCTGAGCCACCAGGGAAATATTGCATTAAATAAAACATTAAAATTAACTCCATCTGTTTCTTTTTTGTGACTTAATTTTTTATTGAACTATAGTTGATTTACAATGTTGTATTAGTTTCAAGTGTACAGCACAGGGATTCAGTTATATATGTGTATATATCTATTCTTTTTCAGAGTTGTTTCCATTATAGGTTATTACAAGATATTGAATATAGTTCCCTGTGCTATACAGTATGTCCTTGTGTTTACTTTATAATAATAATGTGCATCTGTTAATCTCAAACTCCGAATTTGTCCATTTCTTCATTTTTTTAAGTGTGGCTACTAGAACATTTAAGATTATATATGCTGTTGGACAGCACAATCTGGGGAAGGAGGAAAAAGGGAGGGAAACTGAAGAAGAGAGAGTAGAAGGAAGGGGGTTGCTCTTAGATTCTGAAAGAAACTTTTCTTTCTCTTAGGGCAGGGATCTTATTTTGCAGCCTCTGTCAGAATCCTTACCTTCTGCTCCTTGTTCTGTCTTTTAATGCAAAGTGTCTGTATTTGCACCTAGAGAGTATTGTAGGTGCATGCTCAATCTTGTCTGACTCTTTGTGACTCCATAGACTGTAGCCTGCCAAGCTCTTCTGTTCATGGGATTTTTCAGGCAAGAATACTGGAGTGGGTTGCCATTTCCCATTCCAGCGGATCTTCCCAACCCAGGGATTGAACCTGCATCTCCTTCAAGTTTTCTGGATTGGAGGTGGACTCTACTGCTGAGCCACCAGGGGAAGTATTGTAGGCATCACAGGACAAAAATAGAAGAGCGTATTATTTTCCCTCCTTGTGTCTCAAGAGTTTTGGAGAACAGAGGTCATTTGTTTATGTTGAGATGTGTGTCCCTGGCCAAGGGCATTTCTGTGCAAGTTCCCTCACTCCAAGAATTCTGCATCTTCTGCAGATTGGCAGGGGCGATTCAAGACCAAACAAAGGCAGCTAACTGGCCAATAGCAGAAGCTGGTAGAAATTTTAGCGAGGTAACTCCTGGACCCAAGAGGTAGGAAAGGTTGTTGGGGAAATGAATGGAGAAAATGTACTAATGATCAGAATTAGTCATGTTGTTAGTAAAAGGATTAAACTTGACCAATAAAACTGGAGAAGCCCCTGTAAAGATTTGAAAAACAGGATAACCCAGCAGGCCGGAACTGCTGCAGCCTGGGCAGCCTGCCAAGTGCCTGCGGATTCTGCTAACCCAGGGGGGTGGGGTTCTGGGCACTGCCTGGAGGAGGGGTGCCCCCCAGGTCCTCTACAGGATGCCTGCCCCTGCCCCTCTGCTCACTCTCCAGAGAGATTCTGAGAAGCAGGAAAGAGCAGTGGTCAGCAGATTACCATCCTCACCCTCTACAACTCCAATAGTGCCATCAAGGTTTTCCATTAAAGCTCCCTGCCACGCTGTGTCTCTTAACCTCTAGAAGTGAAGCATCACAGAAAGCTATGTCTCCATTCTCTGCAACAAGACATAGCCCTCCTGGTGTTATCAGTGTGTGATCATCACCAGCCCCAGCCTTCTGCTGGACCTAGAGATACAGCATATTCTCTGTGCTGTAGAGGCTCTAGGAATTTGTATTCTGCCTCTTCACTCAATTGCCTTGGAAGACTGACCTAAGAAAACATTGGTACAATTTATGCCAGAGAATATTTTGCTTGTATTTTCTTCTAGGTGTTTTATGGTGTCATGTCTTATATTTAACTCTCTAATCCATTTTGAGTTTATTTTTGTATATGGTGTTAGAGAATGTTCTACAATTATTCTTTTAGCTGTGCAGTTTTCTCAGCACCACTTATTGGAGAGACTGTCTTTTCTCCTTTGTATATTCTTGCTTCCATTGTCAAAGATTAATTGACCATAGGTGTGTGAGTTCACTTCTGGGCTCTCTATTCTGTTCCCTTGATCTATCTGTATGTTTTTTGTGCTAACACCACACTGTTTTGATAACTGTAGATTTATCTGAAGTCTGGGAGGATTATGTCACTTGCTTTATTCTTTTTCCTCAGTATTGCTTTGACAGTTCTGGGTCTTTTATGATTCCACAGCGTTTTTAGGATTATTTGTTCCTTGGGAAAATGCCATGGATAATTTGATAGGGGTTACATTAAATCTCTAGATTGCTCTGGATAGTATGCCCATTTTAAGGATATTAATTCTTCTAATCCAAGAGCATGGGATATCTTTCCATTTCAAAGAAATTAGTTTCTTAATGTAGACTATGCCCCAAACTCCAGGAAGACATGGGTTCTCTCTCCTGAGCCATGATGAATGTTGGTAGAAAAGTAGAGCATGAGCACTGTATTAATTGTATGTGCTTACTTGTCTCTCTACCTCTACTGAAAGTAAGCTTCTTGAGCACAGGATCCATTTCTTATCTTCAAATCCATAGCGCACATCTGGGCCCTTTGTAATTCAGAATAAATGAAAATATGAATTAATACATGAACTCACACTGTCACAGACATTTTGTGTTTTACCTTATTTGGAAATCAAAAGAGGATGCAATCAAAGGACAGATAAGAGTAAGTACAGATAAGAAGGATAATACCCCCTTTATTTATGTAGCAGTAGAGTTTGCAAAGTTTGTGCCCATCCATTACTTCAAGTGATTAAGAGGTAGGCAGGGTATTTATTTAATGTGAAGTAACTGAGACCAGGAGAAGTTAATTTGCTTGTCCAAGGTCACACAGATAATCGATGACCAAGTCAAGGCTGGAAAACAGGCCTCCTGATATCTAATATAGTTCTTGAATTAATGGAATTAAAAGTGAAGGAATTCTCTGATGGTCCAGTAATTGGAACTCCATGCTTTCACTGCAGGGTCCCCAAGTTCAATCCTTAATTGGAGAACTAACATCCTGCAAACCTTGTGGCATTGCCAAAAATAAAGAAATGTTTTAAAAGGGAGTGAAAAATGTTTGGTAATAAAAAAAAAAGAAATAAACTCATTTTATAATGTAGCTGTTACATTTCCAGCTACATTAACTAAGAATGTTCTGGAAACAAGCAGGTAAAGGATTGCTGCTGCTAAGTCACTTTAGTCGTGTCCGACTCTGTGCGACCCCATAGACGGCAGCCCACCAGGCTCCCCCGTCCCTGGGATTCTCCAGGCAAGAACACCGGAGTGGGTTGCCATTTCCTTCTCCAATGCATCAAAGTGGAAAGTGAAAATGAAGTCGCTCAGTCGTGTCCGACTCTTAGCGACCCCATGGACTGCAGCCTACCAGGCTCCTCCATCCATGGGATTTTCCAAGGAAGAGTACTGGAGTGGGGTGCCATTGCCTTCTCCGAAATATCAGGTTAGGAGCTATCTTTGACAAAGGCACATAGATTTGTGAAATGCAGTATCACTCAGACAACATTGTAAAGGGAGAGAAACACAAGGAATGGCACCTCACAAAAGCAGATGCTTCAGGACATTAGTGAAAATGTATAAAACAGACCAATGCAACTATTAGGTTTTAATAGTTATTTTTCCCCATGTTTCTAACCATGTGGAGTTAAAGGTATCCAAGCTACAATCCCCATCCTCTTTCCAGTTCACTTCAACGTGCCCATACCAAAATTGAGTAGAACAAAGGAATACTGGAATCCAGCAGAATCATACTCTATTTAAGCCATGTTTCTAAATCAGCATATTGGAACATCAAAAAGAGAACTAACCTGCCATGGTAGGTCAGTGTGTCAGCTCCAGAAACTACAGCACATGTTTCATAGATGGGGCAGATTAGCTTATTCCTTGGGCTTCCCACCTTGGCTCACTTTTTCCTTCCCCATTGCCCACAGTCTAAATATGTTTCTCTCAAAACTGATAGTACCAATGTGATCATGTCACACTCCTCTTTAAAATCATTTACTGGGGCTTCCCTGGAGGCTCAGTGGTAAACTGCCTGCCAATGCAGGAGACACAGGTTCAATCCTGGATCCGGGAAGATCCCACATAACCACGGAGCAACTAAGCCCGTGCGCCACAACTATGGCAGAGTCTGTGCACTGGAGGGAACCACGGCAACTGAGCCTACGTGCTGCAGCCACTGAAGCCTGTGCGCCCTGGAGGCCGTACTCTGAACTAGAGTAGCCGCCGTGATGAGAAGCCCGCACACCACAGCTATAGAGTAGCCCCCACTCACTGCAACTAGAGAAAAGCCCACACAGCAACAAAGACCCAGCATAGCAAAGACCCAGCACAGTAAAAAAATAAATAAATAAATATAATTAGAATCCCTTACTGAGCAAATTAATGCAACATGGGGTCCCAGATTGGATCCTGCTGCCCGCACGCGCACGTGCACACACACACACACACACACACACACACAAGGACATTAGTGGGAAAACTGGTGAAATCCAAATAAAGTCTGTAGTGTAGTTAATATTAATAGTATTGTACCAATCTTGATTTCTTAGTTTGATCATTCTACCGTGGTTATGTAAGAGGTTCATGTTAAAAGAAGCTCAGTGAATACGTATATGACACCTTTTTGTACTATTTTTGCAACACTTTAGTAAATCTAAAATTATCTCAGAATAAAAAGTGGAAAAAAAAATCTTCTCCTAGCTCTTCATTACCCTAAGAATTAAGTACAAATTCTTTGCCTTTGCTCAGGAAGACATGCATGACCTAACCCTTCACCCCCACATACGTACATGCTCCAGCATCAAAATTTAGTGCAGGGAAGGAGGGCGGAGGGCGGGGGGTGGGGGGAAGGATGGGAATTTCACTCCCACAGTCAGGCCACTCTCTGATTCCACTCCAAAAAACTACTTTCAGTTACATGAAAAGGCCATTCTCTCTAGCCTCTGAACAAATTGATCCTTGCTGTTTCTTCATCTAGTAGGCCCTGCTGATCCTGCCACCTCCTCTTCCACATTTTGCTTGGCTGAAATCTTGTTTGTATATTTCTTGGAAAGTTACCTTTCCTAGCAAATCTTCCCTGAAAACCCGCCCCCCCTACTCCACGTATATACCACTCCCTCCCCACGGATACACCACAGAGTTGGATTAAGTGTCCTTTATATGTGCTCCCACTACACCCTATGCGTTTTTGCGATTTGTCACTTTTACACTGTATTATAGTTCTGTCTCCCCCATTAATCAGTTGTTGACTCTGGGTCTTCTCCTTCTAGCCACACCTATGACTTTCATACAGCAAGGCAGACATTAAAATAGCTTGATTTGACAGGTTTAAAACTTTGAGGATTAAAAAAAAAAAAACTTTGAGGATTGAGTTTTCCATTCAAGTAATTATTCGTATAGTTTATATATTCTATGATATGGTGAGAACAGAGAGGTTTCCTTTTTTTCCTTGATACTGCTGAGTTTCTGTGAGTCATATTTCTGCACCAATATTAATTTATTATCCAAAGGGTACACTATATCCCTTTATTATGGGGATCATTGAGAAATGATCAGCGCAATAAGTCTAATTTAGCTTCTATCACTATACATACTTCATCTTTGTGATGAAACTTTTAGGATTTACTCTCTTAGCAAGTTTCAAATATGCAATACAGTGTTATTAACTATAGTCACTGTGTTATAAACACTACACCCCATGGGACTTATTTTATAGCTGGAAGTTTGTACCTTTTCGCTCCCTTCACCTATTTTACCCCAATCCTCCACCTCTGGCATCCACCAATCTCTTCTCTATACCCATGAGCTCAGTTTTTGTTCTTTTATTTTGTTTAGATTCCACATATAGATGGCAGCATATGGTATTTATCTTTCTTTCTCTGCCTCACCTCACTTAGAATATCTCCCTCAGGTCTATCCATATTGTCACAAATGGCAAGATTTCCTTCTTTTTGTGGCTGAATAATATTCCATTTGTGTGTTGCATGCGTGACTGTGTATCTATCTGTCTACCACATTTTCTTTATCCATTCATCCATGGATGATGAACACTTAAGTTGCTTTCCTGTATCTTGGCCATTGTAAATAATGTTGCAAAGGATGTGGGGGAAGAGGCAACGTATCTTTTCCAGTTACTGTTTTCATTTTCTTTAGATAAATACCTAGAAGTACAATGACTGAATCATATGGTAGTTCTATTTTTAATTTTTTGAGGACCCTCCATATTGTTTTACATAGTTGTTGTTGTTTAGTTGTTCTGCTGCTAAGTCGCTTCAGTTGTGTCCGACTCTGTTCGACCCCATAGATGGCAGCCCACCAGGCTCCCCTGTCCCTGGGATTCTCCAGGCAAGAACACTAGAGTGGGTTGCCATTTCCTTCTCCAATGCATGAAAGGGAAAAGTGAAAGTGAAGTCGCTCAGTCGTGTCCGACCCTCAGCGATCCCATGGACTGCAGCCTACCAGGCTCCTTCATCCATGGGGTTTTCCAGGCAAGAGTACTGGAGTGGGGTGCCATTGCCTTCTCCGTTTAGTTGTTCAGTCGTGTCTAACTCTTTGCAACCCTATGGACTGTAGCCCGCCAGGCTCCTCTGTCCATGGGGATTCTCCAGGCAAGAATACTGGAGTGGGTAGCCATTTCCTTCTCCAGGAGACCTTCCTGACCCAAGGATCGAACCTGCATCTCCTGCATTGCAGGTGGATTCTTTACTGCTGAGTCACCTGCAAAGCCTGTTTTCCATACTGGCTGTACCAATTTCTTTCCTTCCCTGATAGCTGAGTTGGTAAAGCATCCGCCTGCAATGCAGGAGACCCTGGTTCGATTCCTGGGTCAGGAATATCTGCTGGAGAAGGGATAGGCTACCCACTCCAGCATTCTTGTGCTTCCCTGGTGGCTTAGCTGGTAAAGAATCCACAATCAATGCGGGAGACCTGGGTTTGATCCCTGGGTTGGGAAGATCCACTGGAGAAAGGAAAGGCTACCTACTCCAGTACTCTTGCCTGGAAAATCCCATGGATGGAGGAGCCTGGTAGTCTACAGTCCATGGGGTTGCAAAGAGTCAGACACGACTGAGTGACTTCACTTTCCTTTTCCTTTGTACCAAATTACATTCCCACCAACACTGCATGCTCTTTTCTACATCCTTGCTAACATTTGTTATTTCTGTTCTTTTTGATAATAACCATTGCAACGGTGTGAGATGATATCTCTTTGTGGTTTATTTATTTCTTTATTTTTGACTGCACTGGGTCTTCATTGCTGCAGGCGGGCTTTCTCCAGTTGTGGCAAGAGGGGGCTACTCTCTGTTTATGGTGCATGGGATTCTCACTGTGTTGGGTTCTCTTGTTGCAGAGCACAGGCACACATTTGGGAGAGTACTGAATGAGAAAAGAAGATGATCTAGGGCAAGTCTTTAAAAAAATTCAACGAATTTGTGGTCTAGTAGAGAAGGATAAGGTGCAGGGTTGTTAGAAAAAGAGCAAGCAGAGAGGTAGGTGGAAAACCAGAACGTTAAATATAAGAAAGTTTAGAAGTCAGAGGAAGAGAGTGCTTCAAGGAGAGAGTGGCCAAGAAGAAAAAAAAAGGCCAAGTAAAAGAGCAGAAAACATCTTTATCTTTTTGATGTGGTGACACAGATGTCATTGGCAACATGAAAGAGAGCTATTTCAGGGAAATGATCTGGATAAAAGCCATATTGGAGTGGGTTGAGAATTGAGTGAGAGGTGATAAAATGGAGTAGTTGGTATAGATAACTCTTTTTTGACAACTCTTTCTTTTACTTGATTTTTAATTAAATAAATAATATATAAATATATTTTCCTTTTAAAAAAATTAAAACATTACAAACAAGACTAAACTCCTCTTTGATCACTGCCACCAATCCTGGTTTTCTTCTCCATCTTTCAGAGGTAACCATAGTTATTTGTTTGGTATGTCCTTCCTGGCTTTTTTCTATATATTAATATATTACTGTTATAGGTAACAGCATAATTTAACAAAGTTGTTGTTCAGTTGCCAAGCTGTGTCCGACTCTTTGTGACCTCACGGACTGCAGCACATTAGGCCTCCCTGTCCCTCACCATCTCTCAGAGTTTGCCTAGGTTCATGTCTATTGAATTGGTGATGCCATCCAACCATCTCATTCTCTGTCGCCCTCTTTTCCTTCTGCCTTCAATCTTTGCCAGCATCAGGTCTTTTCCAATGAGTCAGCTGTTTGCATCCCTCTTCATGGATCACTGCCTTGTCGTGGGGAAGGGGCTTGTGTAATTCAATGAAGCTATGAGACACTGAAGATGGACAGGTCATAGTGAAGAGGTCTCACAAAACATGGCCCACTGGAGGAGGGAATGGCAAACCACTCCAATATTCTTGTTGTGAGAACCCCATGAACTGTATAAAAAGGCAAAATAATAATAATGCTATGCTATGCTATGTCACTTCAGTCGTGTCCGACTCTGTGTGACCCCAGAGATGGCAGCCCACCAGGCTCCCCCATCCCTGGGATTCTCCAGGCAAGAACACTGGAGTGGGTTGCCATTTCCTTCTCCAGTGCATGAAAGTGAAAAGAGAAAGTGAAGTCGCTCAGTCGTGTCTGACTCCTAGCAACCCCATGGACTGCAGCCCACCAGGCTCCTCCATCTATGGGATTTTCCAGGCAAGAGTACTGGAGTGGGGTGCCATCGCCTTCTCTGACACCTGGGAAGCCCATTTATATCAATACATATATTATATAGTATAATATGATATATGGAATGAACTACTTCATTTTTTAAATAAATGCACCACAGATATCACATACTATATTATAATTTATTTGACATTCTTCTACTGATAGTCTTTTAAGTGCTTTTATTTTTTCCCCCAAGTCACTCACAATTCTGCAAAACACTGCCTTATATACATTGACTTTGTCAAAGAAGGCAAAAGGAAGAGTATGCTCATTTAAATTTCAATAGACACAATTGCAATACCAAACTGCCCTCCCTCCCAAATGACTGCACCAATTTTCCCTCCCATCAGCAGTGGGAGACTAGTAAGACTACTGACTACCCCTTATCCCACATCTGCAGCAACTCTTTCAAGATATTTGGCTGGGGAGGGAGTAAACTATCCCCTGGTAGCTAGAAGGGGGTGAAAGATTGGAAGAGAGAGTTTTGTATATGAGAAAGGCAAGAGTATGTTTTTGGGTGTTTTTTTTTGTTTGTTTTTAATTCATTTTTATTGGAGTATTGTTGATTTACAATGTTGTGTTAGAGCATTTTGCGGGGCCCTGCTGTGAGGCATGTGGGATCTTAGTTTCCCAACCAGGGATCAAACCCCTGCCCCCTGCAGTGGAACCACTGAGTCCTAACTGCTGGACTGCCAGGGACATCCCAGAGCATGCTTTCATGTGCATGAGAAAGTTCCAGTTGAGAAGGAGAGGTTGCATATACATGATGAAAAAGAGACAATTAATGACATAACATTCCCAGGAGAGCAGAGGAGGACATTATCCCAAGAAGAAATAGAAGGAATGGCCTTACGTGGAAAAAGGCATCATTCTTCTATTGCATTGGTTCTCTAACTGGATTGAGCCTCAGAATTCCCTGGCGACAACAAGAGCAAAAGACAAACAAAACAAAGGTAAATAAATAAAACAGAATTCCCTGGAGAGCGTCTTAAAACTGATCACTGCCCCCTCCTCCACCAGAGTTTGTGATTATGTAGGTTTGGAGGTGGGATCTGCAAATCTGCATTTCTAACAAGTTCCCAGACAGTGTTGATTCTGTTGCTCTGTTCTGGCGGATTAACTACACTTTGGGAACCACTATCCTATGTAGCAGGAGGCAAGGAAGACAGGGTAGGTGAGGAGATGGGTAGATACGTGTATTTGGCCAGCAGAAGATGAGGGAGTTCCTATCTAATGGCTTCTATTTTCTCTGTGAAATGAGAGTTGTGGTCAAGTATTGAATGTTTGAGGGCAAGTAGGAGGTGGTGCTTGGGTAGGAGGTTAGAGAAGAGTGGGGAAGGTTGTAAAAAATGGTTGCAGAAGGCAGGTGAGTGGATTGACCAAAAATATGTAATAAAATTACTAGGCAATACTGAAGTCTCATTTGGGGTCTGTGATCATGAATTTTACAATAGGCCCAACCTGCCAATTATGTGACTTTTTCCAGTAGCCATGGAGAACATAAATTATCAGTTTTACTCAAGACCAAGGTTTTGCCACTCTAATGACTCAAGGAGACAAACAGTAGTTCAAGCTGGAAGCCTGACACCACCATTGATTTCTCCCTCAGTCGCAGTGCGTCATCAAAATTAATAGTTAACACACAATATCAATTGTGCTTACTGTACTTTAGAAAATGTGGTAAACATGCTGTGTATATTAACTCATTTCATCCTGACACTTCCTATAAGTACCATTATTATCATCATTTTGTAGATGCACACACTGAGTGAGGCGCAGAGAAATTACGGATTTGCCTGAATCCGTCCTGCAGGTTCGATCCCTGGGTTGGGAAGATCCTCTGGAGAAAGCAATGGCAACCCGCTGCAGTATTCTTGCCTGGAAAATTCCATGGGCAGAAGCCTTGTGGGCCAAAGTCCATAGGATCACAAAGAGTCTGACACAACTGAAATGACTTAGCATGCACACATGCAACTAAAAAGTGGGAGAGCCAGGCTTCGAACCAGGCATTCTAGCACCAGGGGTTAGTTCTTAGGTAGACTATTCTGCACTGTTTCAACTTCCCATCTATTATATATATACATATACATATATATGTATATATATACGTGTATAGGCCACATCACAGGGCATGGGGGAATCTTAATTCTCTGATCAGGGGTACATTAAGCACTGGACAACCAGCAAATTGCTCCAACTATCTTTCTGATCTCTCCACTTTTCATCCTGTCCACAATCCCTAATCCATGCCACATCAGAGCTTATGCAGCCTTAAACTCCTTTACCAGCTTCCATGCTTTCCACTGAAGCTCATTCTCCATGGAGCTGCCAGAGTTATCTTTCAAACTAGCAGTCAGCTCCAGTGCTTCTCCCAGACTGAAGCTCTCCAGTGGCTCCCATCGTTCTTAGCATACACTCCACAAATACTCACTATGACTTATAGGATCCTGGGTGATCTGATGCTGTCCTAACCTTCCAACTGGATTAACTGTCACTGTTTGCCCTAAATCACCATAGTGACTTCCTTTAAGTGCTTCATATACATCTCATTCTTTTCCTCAGCAGGGCCTTTGCACATGCTGCTACAACAATCTAGAATGTTCTTCCCATGGGTGGTTGCTTCTCATCCTTAAACTCTCAGCCTACATGACACTACCCCCAGAGAGATCTCCTCTGGCTATTGCAAGTCTCCTCCCATGGCACACACATTAAAAAAAAAAAAGAAAGATCTCTATTGTTGCAGCTGATTCACAGAGGTTTTCACTACTTATTGTTTGTTTTCTTGTTTTTCTCACAACCTCCTCCCCAACTAGAATGTAATAGAATGTAAACTTCACGAGGGTGGGGACCAAGTACATTTTAGTCACCACTGTGTACCAGTTTCCTACCATAGTGATCAACAGAGTATGTACCCCGTGAATATTTGGCAAGAGAATGAGTTAATTAATTGGAGGTATCTGAGTAGTAATGTCACTCAGGAAGCTGAACATTCAGGTTGAGGAGCCAAACAGAGAGATTTGCCACAGAAATATAAATGCTGAGGCAGAGAGTTCCTTAGTGGCTAAGTGGTTAGGACTCTGCACTCCACTGCCAGGGACCCAGGTTGGATCCTTGATCAGGGAACTAAGATCCCTGAAAGCCTCCTGGTGCCCCCTAAAAAGCAAGCAAACAAACAAAAAACCCTTGAGACCACAGAGATATTACTGTAGTGGGCTTCCTGGGAATGGATGAGATTACTTAAGGGGTGAGAAGAGAATGAAAAAACAAGAGCATGTGTCAATGAGACTGAAGAAACTGTAATATTTAAAGATGGACTGGAAAATTCTTGAAGAAAATATTTTTCAAAATGAAAGTTTTTGTTACAATTATGTTACATGTAATTTCTAATTTGTTGTTATTTAGTTGCTCAGTTGTTTCTGAATTTTTGTGACCCCATGGACTGTAGCTCGCCAGGCTCCTCTGTCCATGGCATTTCCTAGGCAAGAATACTAGAGTGGGTTGCCATTCCCTCTTCCAGAGGATCTTTCTGACCCAGGGATCGAACCCCTGTCTCCTGCATTGGCATGTGGATTCTTGACTACTGAGCCACCAGGGATGCCCAATTTCTAATTTATAATATATAATTACAAATATTGATTTACTGCAGCTAATAAAGCTGATAGAGTTCCTTATTCTCAGTTATTTTTTCATGTATACATTTAGTTTTTGTTTTTTTAAACCACTTGGCTAGTGGGATCTTAGTTCTCCTGACCAGGGATTTAACTTTTGCCCCCTAAAGTGGAAGTCCAGAGTCTTAACCACTGGACCACCAGGGAAGCCCCCTTAGCTTTTTAAATTCTAATAAAGTTATGAAAATATCAAAGGCTGTTGAGAACCATGGTTGAACAAAGTTAGTTTGCAGTTTGAAAAAAAAGAATGAGTGAACCATCCAAGCAATTTGAGAATGAACGAATGCTCTTATAGTTAAGTGAATCAGTGTTTTCATTCGTGCTGTCTGGGTTTCATGTCAAGAAGTCCTTTAGGTCTACCTTCAAAATATATCCAGAATCAGACAACTTCTCCCCACCACCAGCAGCAATGCTGTCCCAGCACGCAAGGCCTTATTACAGTAGCTTTCACTAGGTCTCCCTGCTCTCAGCCCTGCTCCCATGAAAGAAAAATATTGCCTGCCTTATTATCAAACAAAAGATGCTGTGATCATCAAGGCATCAGCCACTGCCACCGTGCAAGGGTGAGACTGGAGGGAGCCCCCAAATGTGCACCCTGGGGGACTCAGGATGGGAAAGAATGGGGTACCAGCCCTGGATAGTTAAGGCGCATAGTAAAAGAATGATTTCAATGAGTCCAGACTCTTGTATCTTCCCATACAAAGAAAAAGCACTAGATTCATTAACCTGAAATGTCTGGTTTTCTTTTAATTAACAGTAATCTTATGATTACTGAAGTTGAAGCTCCAGTACTTTGGCCGCCTATACAAAGAGCTGACTCATTGGAAAAAAGACCCTGAGGCTGGGAAAGATTGAGGGCAAGAGGAGAAGGGGGTGAGAGAAGATGGGATGGTTGGACGGCATCACCAACTCAATGGGCATGAGTTTGAGCAAGTTCCAGGAGATAGTGAAGGACAGGGAAGCCTGCTGTGCTGCAGTCCATGGGGTTGCAAAGTCGGAGGGACATGACTTAGGGACTGAACAACAACAAAAAATCTTGTGATGTTCCAACTACCTGGGTTTTTGTCGCAAAAACTACTATATATCCTGGCTCCTCCCTTGTCTCTTTGGAGCAGTCCCTCAGAGCGATCTGAGAGGCTCAAGTCCTCAAAAATTCCACCAAATAAAACAAAATTCTCAACTTTTAGGTTGTTCATTTTTCTCAGCTGACACTCCCTACACTGTCTGCTGCATACAGCAGCAATGTAATCCTGTTCTGGGGTAAGACAAATCTGTCCTTCCTCTGGTCAAAGCCCTCCAGTGGCTTTTGATTTTAATCCCTGGTGGCTCAGTTGTAAAACTTCCGCCTGCTAATGCAGGAGACACAGGAGACTTGGGTTCAATCCCTGGGTCAGGAAGATCCCTGGAGAAGAAAATGGCAACCCACTCCAGTATTCTTGCCTAGAGAATCCCATGGACAGAGGAGCTTGGCAGGCTACAGTCCATGGGGTCGCAAGAGTCAGGCATGACTGAGCGACTAAACAAAAAGGTGAAGGAGAGCAGAAATGGGCACATCCAAGTCAAAAATCCTCTTTGCCATGAGGATTATATTGAGATGACTACTAAGAAACAGCAGGGGGCTTCCCAAGTGGCTCAATGGTAATGAATCCGCCTGCCAATGCAGGAGACATGGGTTCAATCCCTAGGCTGGAAAGATCCTACTTGCCTGGGAGCAGCTGAGCTCCTGTGCCACCACTATTGAGACTGTGTTCGAGAGCCCAGGAGCTGCAACTACGGAGCCCATGTGGCGCAACTACTGAAGCCTGAGAGCCTTAAAGCCTGTGCTCCCCAACGAGGGAAGCAGTGAGAAGTCTGCACACTGCCCGCAACTAAAGACTAAGCCCAAGCAGCAAAGACCCAGCACAGCCAAAAATAAATAAATTTGAAGAAACAGCAGACACAGGAAAAGTTTTTAAAATCATGAAGAAGTTGCCCTTTGTAAGAGACATTTACATTTACAAGGAAAATCTCCATTTGTAAGTGTCTTTCTCCCTATGCAGAAGAAACAGAAGGATAATCTTATCTTTAGAAACTCTTATCAATAGAGAGTGGAATATTTGTGATTTGCATCACAATCATATTCTTGTTTACTGTGCTTGGCTTGATAGTCTTAGGTATCTGGTTCCTACAACATCTGTTTTAGCTGACGAGGTATTTAAAATGGTGGCTTGAGTGGAAGGGGGAGGGCCAAGATTGGGGTAGAGGATAAAAGGGACAAACCATTGGGTTAGCCAAAAAGTTACTTTAAAAACCCGAACAAACCCATTTTTCAGTTTAAAAACTCCAACGAACTTTTGGGCCAACCCAATATTGTGCACAAAATAAGCTACACACAACATTGTAAAGCAACTATACTCAAATAGAAACTTTTGAAAAAATATACTACTGTTGGGCCAGTGTGAGGAAAGCAGGAGAGACTCCATCTTGAAGCCTGTCATCAATCTTAAAGACAGGATGGAAACGGGGCCTGAACCCGCCCAAGAGTGAGGAAACTGTTGCTATTGAAAACCAGGTCTCCTGGAGACATCCCACCCTACAGATGGCAAACGAGACTGTAGTTGAGTCAGGCTGCCCCTGTTAGATTAACCATGGAGACATCCCTTCTTAATGTATAATCATTGTTGTCCATGATTGAGTTTTACAATAAAGAAGTTGCTAACATGTAACCAGTCACATAGAGGGGTGTGGGGGCGGGGGTTATAAAACTGGCCTCTCAGAAACATCAGGGTCCTTGTTGGGAACTGATTCCCCTTGGACCAGCTGGTGTAATAAACTGTACTCCACTGTCTTTAGTGTCCTCCGAGGTGTGTTTTGCCACTCCGGATTCCACAATACTACAAGGATATACTGTGCAACACAAAAACATAGCCAATATTTTACAATAACTATAAATGGAGTATAACCTTTAAAACTTGTGAATCACTATATTGTACATTTGTAACATATAATATTGTACATCAACTATACTTCAATTAAAAAATGAAATAAAATGATGGCTTGAGTCATTTCCTGAATTACTCAGTTTTCCTGGTTATCCTCCATGTATACGGGAGGTATGCATGTTATTAAACTTGTTTCTTTTTCTCCTATTAATGTCTTTTTATTACAGTGGGAGGCAGGGACATCTCAACCAAGAACCTTGAAGAGTAGAAGGAAAATGATTTTTCCTCCCCAACAAAGGCAAAGTCTCTACCAATGGCCTACAAAACCCTCCACGATCTGGCCTTAGCCTTGTGCTCTGCTATTTTTGTGTTCGTTCACTCAGTTTCATCCATACTGATCCCTTTGCTCTTTTTAGAAGGGGGCAGGTATGCTTCAGTCTTTCTGGCACACTCTTCCCCCAGATGGCTTATTCCCTCCTTTATCTTTACTTCAATGGCACATTCTTGGTTGAAGCCAACTCAGATCCACCCTTTTAATTTTGTATCCTTTCATTCCTGTACTCCTGACACCCTTCCCCTGCTTACTCTGTTCTATTTCTTTAGAAGAGGTGGCAAGAATACACAGAACTATACAAAAAAGATCTTAATGACCTGAATAACCACAATGAACTAGATCCCACATGCTCCAACTAAAGATTCTGTGTGCTGCAACTAAGACCCAGTGAAGCCAAATAAGCAAATAAAAACAAAGAAAAAAAGAATATATGGGTGTTCCCAGTACCATTTGTGAAAAGACTATCCTTTCCCTGTATAAATTGTCTTTGCACCTTTGTTGAAAATCAAATATATATATATATATATATGTTATATATATATGTTTTATATGTATGTTATATATATATGTTATATATATATTATATTTATTATATTTTTACAGTCTGTCTATTCAAGAACATTTCATGCAAAGATGGGCAAAATAAAGGACAGAAATGGTATGGACCTAACAGAAGCAGAAGACATTAAGAAGAGGTGGCAAGAATACACAGAAGAACTGTACAAAAAAGATCTTAATGACCCAGATAACCACGATGGTGTGATAACTCACCTAGAGCCAAACATCCTGGAGTGCTAAGTCAAGTGGGCCTTAGGAAGTATCACTACAAACAAAGCTAGTGGAGGTGATGGGATTCCAGCAGAGCTATTTCAAATCCTAAAAGATGATGCTGTGAAAGTGCTGCACTCAATATGCCAGCAAATTTGGAAAACTCAGCAGTGGCCACAGGACTGGAAAGGGTCAGTTTTCATTCCAATCCCAAAGAAAGGCAAGGCCAAAGAATTTCTTTCATAGCATCTTTCATTTTCAAACACACATTATTTATTTGATTTATTGTTTATTGTCTAGCCCTCCTCACTAAAATATTAGCTGCAGGTGGTCAGAGACTATTGTCTTCTTGCTCACTGATGAATTCTCAACAATCAAAACAGTGCTGAGGCACAATAAGCACTGAATAAATATTTGCTAAATGAATGAGCAGATGGATGTTCCTCATGACAAGATTATAAAAGTATCTACCCATTTTTCCTCTAGTACTTCAGTGGTTCTACATTTTACATTTAAACCTTGGAGCTGGAATTTATTTATTTATTTATTTGGAATTTATTTTGGAGTAAAAAATGTGGTCTTCCCTGGTGGCTCAGACGGCAAGGAATCCACCTGCAATGCAGTAGACTCAGGTTCTATGTCTGGGTTGGGAGGATCCCCTGGAGAAGGGAATGACAACCCACTCCAGTATTCTTGCTTGGAGAAATCCATGGACAGAGGAGCCTGGCAGGCTACAGTCCATGGGGTCACAAAAGAGTCAGACACGACTGAGTGACTAACACTTTCTTTCAAAAAGTGTGGTATGAATCTATTGCAGGAAGGGGGACCACTTCAAGGGCCCAAGTGGGGGCTCTTGCTTATCACTCAGGAATTGTCTGAGGAGACACAGATGCTGTTTTCTTGGGAAGGGGTGCCTGGAAGGAGAGCAGGAGGGTAAGGGAGCCCAGGAGAACTTCTCTGCCACATGGCTTGCAGTCTTGGGTTTTATGGTGATGGGATTAGTTTCTGGGTTGTCTCTGGCCAATCATTCTGACACAGGTCCTTCCTGGTGGTGAATGCATCCCTTAACCAAGATGAATTTGAGCAAGAAGGATCCTGGAAGGTTGGTAGCACTTATAGACTGGCGTCTCCTTTTGACCTTTCCTGAATTCTTGTGGTTGCTGGTGGCTTGTCAGTTCTATGTTCCCTGCCAGGACCTCCTGTAGTAAAACAACTCATACAAATGGTTATTGTGGTGTCTGGCCAGGGTAGGGGATTTAGGTCAGTGGTTCTCCTAACAAATCCAGATTTCTTTCTCCCTTCCAAAGGCTCTCTAATTGCCTTGACACAAGTTATTGAAAATGCAATCATCTTTCCAGCCCCCACCATTTTGAGATATTTCTTATGGTTTGCTTCAGTTCCTTTTTAAGGGGGTATGAAAGGTGAAAGCGTTAGTTGCTCAGTTGTGTCCAACTTTTGGCAGTAGCCCACCAGGCTCCTCTGACCATGGAGTTTTCTAGGCAAGAATACTGGAGTGGGTTGCCTTTTCTTTCTCCAGGGGATCTTCCTGACCCAGGGATCAAACCAGGGTCTCTTGTATTACAGGCAGATTCTTTACTGTTTGAGCCACCAGGGAAGCTCAAGTATGAAGCCTGGTTAAAAGTCATCATCTCCTCCACTGTAGAGAAAGATACAGTAGAATTGTATCTTCACTCAACCTTCCAGTTACTCTATATCAGAGCTGTACACTGGTTACAAAGTTTTTTTTCCTTGCTTGTTGTAGCAAAGTAGGCTATCTTCTGGAAAGTGTCTTGGAAAGCCTCCCAATTTTTAATCACATACAATTCTTCCCTCCCTTCCTCCTTGTTTCATGCCAGATAACAGACATTTTTAGAACAAGTGGCAAGATATCTTTCTGTAATTTGGAAAACAGGCATAACTGGCTGCAGAGTGACCTCACATTTGCCCTTTCTGTAAAAATGCAAGGCTAACTGGAGAGCTTTCCTTTAACTAACTCATCACAAAGTGACCCTTAGCTTGATGACTGAAGGTTATTTCTTAACCATTTAATGGTTTGAAGCTTTTAAAACTATGGAGTGTTTTTGTTTTATTGTTGTTTGTTCAGTGAAAAAAAAAGTGAGCCCTTTTCAGGTGAATTGGGATTTGAGACAAAGGCCATCAGTATTCATTAAATACTTACTATACACCCATCTCATACTAAGTACCACGGAGGATAAAAACAGCTTGTTGTTCATTCATGTGTGCGTGCTAAGTTGCTTCAGTACGACTTTTTGCGACCCTATGGACTGTAGCCTGCCAGGCTCCTCTGTCCATGGGATTCTCCAGGCAAGAATGCTGGAATGGGTTGCCATGCCCTCCTCCAGAGGATCTTCCCTACCCAGGGATCAAACCCATGTCTTTTACATCTTCTGCATTGGCAGGTGGATTCTTTACCACTAGTACCACCTGGGAAGCCCTGTAATTCATTCACTCAATATTTATTTAGCACTGATTATATTCCAGGGATACACAGGGGCACATTTAATATCACTTGACTCAGACCATCAATCATTGAGATGACATCTGGAGAGAAACAAATGGGGCAAAGGAAAAATCAGAGTTAAGAAAACTATAACCACATTTAATGATAATCCAAAGGAGTAAATAGGAAGAAAGAAGTAAAGAGAAAAATCTAGAAGATCCAGGAGAGGGAAGGATGGGCTTCAGAGATTCATTTGGGGCAGTGTGAGACTTGCTTACCGGACTGCCTGTGGACCAGAGTTGCTAACCCTCAGTCTGCCCACATCCCTTCTCTCTTGGAACTACATCAGCAACACCCTGCTTCCTGCCCCTCCCTTCCCCAGCACAGCCATGGTGATCTCTTAAGATGAAATCTGATTACCTCCACTTCTGATCAGATCAGTACACCCTCTGCCTCCCTCTCCAGTTACTTGCTTTGTCCTCTCTGTTTCACCTCTAGATTCTAAGCTACAGCCATAATGATCCTTTCTTACAGATTCTTTAACTAGACATGCCCCACCACATCTTCCTCTCTCTTGCGGTCCTTTGAAGTGCTGTCTACCCTAGTCTAGAGCACTCCACTCCCCACCCCCATCCCCATATTCCTGAGCACCAACCACAAAACCTGCGTGATCTGTTCCCTTCTTGAGACCCAAGGGGACAAAGCCATCTATGGTAGAGTCAGCCCTGTTTTGCCCTAGACTGGAAGAGACCCTGTCATCCTCTGTCTGGATCTGAGACAGATAGAGTGCCTGCTGGCCTCAGGGGGAGGGATTTCTGCCTGGAGGTGCAGTTCTGCCTGGAGGTGCAGACTCTGCTTCCTGAGCCATACATTTAAGTGTTTTATGCCAACCTGGCCAGTTCCCAACTATTGGCAGAGATAATAATATATATAACTTATTCTGAACACAAGTAGACGTGACTTTTGCTTTGCTTTTTCTTATTTGGCTGAGAAAAGAAAAAAAACAACAAATATTCTTATGCTACTGAGCACTATTCCCTCCGTTAATGTTAATAACTCAGAGCTGGTTCCAAAGTTCCTTGGGGGTTTTTACCTATGACCTGAGTTGAGCATCATTTACTACCACCTCCCTGGCATAAACCATAATTCACCATGGCAGACAGAGCAACTGTAACTGTGTAGAAGAAAAGTAACAACTGTTCACAAATTCTATCCTTCCGGTGAGATAAACTGGTAACATTTTAACCTATTTCCTTCCAGTGTCTTCCTCTCCACATGTATTTTTTGATACTTAGTACTGTGAGATTGGGGGACTTCTTTTCCCCACTATAGTCTCTTCTTGGTGGTATCATTCATTCTGATGAGTTTTATTACTATTTCTAAAGCAACAAATTTAGCCCTGATCTTTACTCTGCACATCAGATTTTTCCATCCCCGCCCACATCCCCAAACTTGCTCCTTTGCAGCTGTTTTAGCAAATGGCCACCCCTTACTAATACCAGATATTTACTCATCCATAATGACTTATCCTGTTTTTCAAATTATACCTCAATGCTTTTCCATCTGATTCATGAGCAAATCCTGTCCGCTGCTTGCCATATACACCTGCCACAACCCTAATTCAAGGCACTGTCTTCTGTTTCCTGGTCCATTTGCACAGCCCCATTGTTGTCCCTACTTCCACACCTACCCCCTGCAATCTTGTAGTGGGTTTGAATGTTCTGCCTGCCTTGGCTCCCTCATATAATGCCCCTTAAATTCTGGTCACCCTGGATCCCTTTTTGTCCCTTGAAACATGCAAGGTCTTTCACTCTACTTTGTGCTTCTTTTTCTGAAAAGCTTCTGATCCTCCCCTACCCTCCAGCTTACCCATGGAGGGTTTCTTTTCTTCCTTCAGATCTGACCTCCAAAGTCACTTCTTCAGGTAGACCTTCCCTGAGGGTTAGATCGAATTTGGTCTCTTAAATATTGTCCATCAAAACACCGAGTTTACTTCCTCCCTGGCACTAATCACAGAATGCAATTGTTTTATTTATTAATTGTATTTAAATTTCTTCTTCAGTTTTTAAAGAAATTAGCAAATCAAAAACGTTTATGATCCCCTCCGCGAGTAGGATTGACAGGTAAAAAGGAAATCTCCAGTTAAATTTGCATTTCAGATAAACGGCTAATAAGTACATCATATTGAGAGCTATTATACTGAAAAAAGTATTTGGTATCCGAAATTCAAACCTGAAGGGGTTTTCTGTATTTTCACCTGCTAAATCTGGCAGCATTACCCATGAAGCGCGTTGACCTCGTCTTGCTTATTCTGGGTTGTACCCTCACGGCCAAGCCCAGAGCCTGCCTGCAATTTAGTAGGTGCTCAGTAATTGTTCTATAAAACGGGTTATCTCCCCGCTGTTTAATACAGGTTTTTTCCCCCACCTGACATTTATCAGAATTTTCCCCATTCACCAAAAATTCTTGTTAAAGGTATTTTGGGGAAATATATTTTATTATCTAAACTTCTTTGTTTTTCCTTTCTGCAAAACTGGCATAGTTCTACCCTCGTCATGTTGTTTCGAGAATTAAATGAGTTAATGGGTGTAAAGTTTAGCACCTTGCCGGGACCACTAGAACACGCAAAAAATTTGAATTCTTTATTATATGCAGTCCGTGAACCATTTTAGAAGAAAGCAAAAACGCGGGTTTGTGGAGCACCGGTGGGGGCTGGGAAAACGGTTAGAAACTGGGGCCGGCTGACGAGACGAGGGCCCGGGAAAAAGGGAGGAGCGAAGAGTGATTAACAGCGGGGGCAGCCAGTGAGGATACTGGGAACCGCTCCCCCTCCCTGCACGTTTCAAATTCTAAGCCCCGCCTCCATCCGGGTCCTTGAGCCTCGTTCCCGGGCCGTATAAAGTTTGCTGTCTCCTTTGTTCGCCCTCGTTGCGCAGTAGTGCGAGCGCCTTACAGCTTCCGTTCTGAGGATCGGCTGCCCTCCCGCGTGCCGAGCTGCTAGGAAGCCGCTGTTGGCGAGCTCGCAGGAGCTTGAGACCGTCGTCACCTCTCCAGTACGTGAGTCCTTTTCGTTACTTTGTATCTTGCGTCCATTTTTGCCACGTTACAATTTGGGATTATCTCCCTGGAGATGAGGGTGGCGGGCGCCATTTTAAGAACCCGGAGGTGCCGACCTATTTAGGCAAAGCTGGGAGTGTCGACGGGAAACCGACGCGGGAGTGGGGGGCGCTTCGTAATGTGCCTCCCCGGAAAGTTTGGCTGTTTCTCCTGCAGGGGTGGGGGGTGGCGGAGGTTAGACCGGAGCGGGACGAGGAGGGACCGCGCTTCCTCCGCCGATATCTGCCTGGGGATGGCCCTGACCTCGGGCAGGCACGTGCACTTTTGCGCGGGGTCCTTGTTCATTGGCGGGCCTTGGAGAGGAAGCCCTTTGAATTTTCTGAAGCGCCGCTGGTGGCAAAAGTTACTCCTTGACCGGGGGAGGTTGTTCTGGGCTCAATCCAAGTGTCGCCATTTTGTATTTTCCACGCGGTTTTTAATGACGGGTTTTAATTGGGTTCCACTGCAGCCTTTGAGTACTGGGTTACAGGGCGCGCTTCCACATTCCGTTATTTCGTATGAGATAATACTGACGCTTTTTAAAAGTCGGTAATGTGAGCGGGGCAGGGGCTGTTGACGGAGAGTCATAACTTGGTTAAAACTTTAAATTGCTGCTTAGATTTATTAGGAAATCGTAATGAAAGGAGCCAGAGTTCTTGGATTGGTCAGAGGGACCTGCGTTTGGTCTGTGACCTTGACTGAGTAGGTTTTTAAAAATCACTAGGGTAATTGGGATGGGATAATTGAATTTTTTAAGGCTTCCCTGGTGGCTCAGCGGTGAAGAATCTGCCCGTAACACCCAGGGTTTGATCCCTGGGTGGGGAAGATCCCCTGGAGAAGGGAATGGCTACCCACTCCAGTATACTTGCCTGGAAAATCCCATGGACAGAGAAGCCGGGTGGGATACAGTCCATGGGGTCGTGAGAGAGTTGGACACGACTTAACAACTAAAGAACAACAATTGAATTTTTAAAATGCAATAAATATAGTGTTTAAAGTAAAATGCGCTTTTTGAAGTGTTGTAGTTACTTAAGACTGCCAAAGTGGATTAAAGATGCAGGAATTAGTTAAGTTGGCTTTATAAGCCAGTTTATTAAACTGTCACTAAACTAATTACACAGGTTTTCTGGTGAGGCTTAAGAATTGCTTTCCGTGTATTATGTTAATGATTTTAGTAAACAAAAAATAAGCATGATACATAACATTGGGTAAACTTGAACTTTTTTTAAGGGAGGGTAACTTTTTTTTCCCAACAGATTTTAACCAGGGGGGGAAAATGGTTGAGGCAGATCGCCCAGGAAAGCTCTTTATCGGTGGCCTCAATACAGAAACCAATGAGAAAGCCCTTGAAGCAGTATTTGGCAAATATGGACGAATAGTGGAAGGTGAGTTATCTGAAAATGTATGCAGGGTTATTATAATTAAAAAGGTGAGCTATGATGACTTTGATTGCATTGATCACATGAAATGATAATGTGCTTTGTCCTCTAAGAAGTTCTGAGCTTGCTTTCTTTTTTACAGATTAATTTTTGTTTTTCCTTTTCAACTAGAGTAACACTTTTTTCCCCCTGAAAACTACTTTTTAGTTCTCTTGATGAAAGATCGTGAAACCAACAAATCTAGAGGATTTGCTTTTGTCACCTTTGAAAGCCCAGCAGATGCTAAGGATGCAGCCAGAGACATGAATGGAAAGGTAAGAGTGTCTTTAGGATACAGTGTTTCCTAGTACTGTAAAATAGCACATTGTTACCCACGTCTGGTGTAGGGCTGCTCTTGAATTTGAGTATAAACCTTTCCATGACCCTGCTACAGCACCTTGTAATTTCAGAAGGACCTTTTGTACTCAGTGTATTCTTAACAAAAAAATCGTTCAGTTTTAAATGTTATGTATGATACTTTGTATTATACTTCGGCTTTGCTTTTTGGTTATTTGTCTTAATAAGTTGGTAATTGTTTCACCTTGTTAAATTTTAGCAACTTTACCGATTACTTAACGTTTTAGTTCAAATAATATCTTAAAACTTTGAATGCTAAACAGAAAGGTAAAAACATTTTGAAGGACCTACTAGTGTCAGTGCATAGTGGATCAGCAAGTTCTCTTTTAAATACTTTTAATTAACCATGGATATTATTTAGTCCTTAGATGGAAAAGCCATCAAGGTAGAACAAGCCACTAAACCGTCATTTGAAAGTGGTAGACGTGGACCACCTCCACCTCCAAGAAGCAGAGGCCCTCCCAGAGGCCTTCGGGGAGGAAGAGGAGGAAGTGGAGGAACCAGGGGACCTCCATCCCATGGAGGGCACATGGGTAATGACTTAAGTTTGATTTAGGCTTGGTATATAAATTAAGAACTGTAATACATCAGTGTGTACTTTGGTTAATCTTTATTTTAAAGGCCTTAGCTTTTGAAATTGAGAACATTTTATTCATCTACCAAAGTGATTTCCTTAAGGGAAATATAGAAGGCATACTCAGTTAAATTAACAATGCCTTGAAATAATTAACAGTAAGCTATTATTTATCCAGATGAACTCATTCTATAGGGAAAAACAGTTATAGAAAAATTTTGATAGGTATTAAATAACTTGGGGGTTTTTTTTGAAGTAATTTGAACCCTCAGTAGAACCCTTCAGTTCTACTTTTCTGATCTATACTAACTCGTGTGTCTATATAGACTAACACGTCTCACAGTCTCTATATAGACTTAACAACTAAAGATTCCCCCCCCCAAACAGAAATGGTCTTGTTCTTGATCAAGCAAAACTTTTGTAGCTTTTTCATGTATTAACATGATTTTTTTTGTTCTAATGTAGATGATGGTGGCTATTCCATGAATTTTAACATGAGTTCTTCCAGGGGACCACTTCCGGTAAAAAGAGGACCACCACCACGAAGTGGGGGTCCTCCTCCTAAAAGATCTGCCCCTTCAGGACCAGTTCGAAGCAGCAGTGGAATGGGAGGAAGAGGTAAATGTTCTGTATATGACAGTCTATTCTACCATCATAACACAAGGATTGAGGTGAATCCTAAAAATGATATTTAAACTGTATCTAGATCACTTGAAGTCATGAAGTTAAATGCAGAGCATTGAAAATAATTTTGGCATAATTAAGAAATTTTAGAGGATTTCCTCATATACATCCATATTGTCATATTTGGTTGAATCACTGCTTTTCATTGCTTCAATGCAAATTTGTATTTTTACTTTGCTCTGGCTGTATTTTTAAAATTGATTTCTCCTTAAGCTCCTGTATCACGTGGAAGAGATAGTTATGGAGGTCCACCTCGAAGGGAGCCCTTGCCCTCTCGTAGAGATGTTTATTTGTCCCCAAGAGATGATGGATATTCTACTAAAGACAGGTAACAGAAAAGTATAGTAGCTTTTGTCTCTTAATACTTAAGGTTGAAGGAGAGCTTATCAGAAGTATGAACCAAGTTACTTTTGTTTCTTTAGCTATTCAAGCAGAGATTACCCAAGTTCTCGTGATACAAGAGATTATGCACCACCACCAAGAGATTATACTTACCGTGATTATGGTCATTCCAGTTCACGTGATGACTATCCATCAAGAGGCTATAGGTATGTGACTTGCTCTTGCTGCCATGGCTTGATGTAAAAACATTTTTTTAGCTGTAAAAACTAATGTTCTGGGGCTTATACATATTTCTTGTTAATATAGTGATAGAGATGGCTATGGTCGTGATCGTGACTATTCAGATCATCCAAGTGGAGGTTCCTACAGAGATTCATATGAGAGTTATGGTAAGATTTTGGTTGAGGGTCTCTGACTATCACCAGCTTGAGTTTTTAGGTTCATGAGCCAGTTTATTAGGCTGTTGTGGTGCTTGCTTTTAAAGGGATGTTTGCTTGCTTTTAAGGGGGTAATTTATTCAGCTGGGCTTTTCCTAGTCTTGTGAGGGGCTTTTGTTTTTTCTAAGTTTTTTTTGAGGCTGTTGGCTTGCTTTGGAGGGGATTTTGCTTGCTTAAATTGGCAGCCTTATGTGTTTTCCCCCAACAGTGAAAATACAATTTAAAAACTTTATTAACAAGATCAAATGTTTACCATTGCAATATGAAGGAAAGTCTACAGTTCAAAATTGCAACTTATCACTGGAAAGTTGGCTGAGTGTCTACTATAAAATAACAAGCTGTCTGGAATATCCTCTTGAAATACACACCGTCTTCAGTCTTTTCAAACAAACATTAAAACCCACCCATTTCCGTGTCTCAGCAGATGAGCAAATCCCTGTTAATGGCCAGCAATGGCAGAGTTTAAAACCTCCCAGTTAAGACAGTAAACGTTTAATACAAGAATTCTGTAAATTCAGATTTAAATGTTGTATATATACAATTTATAGTGTTGCCATATTACCTGACCATTGACCCTGCAGGTAACTCACGTAGTGCTCCACCTACACGAGGGCCCCCGCCATCTTATGGTGGAAGCAGTCGCTATGATGATTACAGCAGCTCACGTGACGGATATGGTGGAAGTCGAGACAGTTACTCAAGCAGCCGAAGTGATCTCTACTCAAGTGGTCGTGATCGGGTTGGCAGACAAGAAAGAGGGCTTCCCCCTTCTATGGAAAGGGGGTACCCTCCTCCACGAGATTCCTACAGCAGTTCAAGCCGCGGAGCACCAAGAGGTGGTGGCCGTGGAGGAAGCCGATCTGATAGAGGGGGAGGCAGAAGCAGATATTAAAAACAAACAACTTGGACCAAAATCCCTGTTCAAAGAAACAAACAAAAGTGGAACCTGTTCTATCATAACTACCCAAGGACTACTAAAAGGAAAGATTGTGTTACTTTTTTTAAATTTCCTGTTAAGTTCCCTTTCCATAATTTTTATGTTCTTGTGAGGAAAGAAAGTAAAACATGTTTAATCTTTGATTTTATGACATTGCTTTCAACAAGCAAATGAAATGTTAAGTGTGTTAAGACTTGACATGTGTACTAGTGGTGTAATCTCCAAGTAAAAGTGTCCCTAAAGGCCACTTCCTATAGGATTTTCCCCAGTAAATGATGAGGCAAGCAGTTTATCTTACACAAAATATCTAGTCATCTAAAATGGAGAGATGAATCCTCCTGCCTATATAAACAAGCTAGCTATTAGAGGGTGGTCGGGGTATGCTACTCTTAGGATTTCAGAGTGTCTTCAAACTGAAATCTCAAATGTTCTCAGTATGAAAAACCTGAGATCAGATGCATATATGTAAGGAAAGTGCTATTCGCCCAGTAAACCCAGAAAAAAGCAAATGGATAATGCTGGCCATATTTTGCCTTTCTGACATTTCCTTGGGAATCTACAAGAACCTCCCCTTTCCCCCTCCCCAATAAGACCATTTAAGTGTGTGTTAAGCAACTACAGAATACTAAATAAAAAGTTTGGCCAAAACCAACCATGAAGCTGCAAACGATGCTTGCTCTTACTGTTTCAAATTTTTGCAACTCTGTAGTGTCTCACTTTTAAGGAACAGCTTGATTGCAAAGGAGAAAATAGATAAGCAATGAAGTTATCTCCAACTTCTCAAAGGCTTATGACTTCTAAAAAGTGAATCTATCAGCATTCCACATCAGATTTAAAGCATCAAATGCCTGTGAAACAGCAAAGATGGTAAGCAAAGCAAACTAGTTTTTCCGTCTAAGTCGAAATTGAACACTTACCTTCCTCATAGTACAGTGAAACATACTGTACCTCATGGCAATGGAAATGCTTTCTAGATTAAAAAAAAAAAAAACTTTTGGAAAACAAAGTGTTCGATAGCATATTAGAAGTCCTCCAAATTCAACACTTGGATTTCTTTTTTTAAAGCATGTGTGACACTTAAAGGCCCTAATACAGCTGTTTACCAGTAGCGATCTGGGGCTTGGGAGGGGGTATTTTTTAAATCTTATTTTTGATGAAGACCTTTAAACATGCTTCATGTTTTAACGTTTTTCAAATTAGTCTTTTAGTCAATATAGGAAATGGCTTAAGTTTGGGGTCCCCCTCTCTTTACCCCCTGTAAGCCATTGCAAACCTGACATTTAGTTGGATGCCTGACTTGTTTTTAGTTCTGTGAAACTACACTCTATGGAGAAAATCTATTGCAAGTGGTCTTTAAAAAGCAAAACCTGAGGCAGCATGACCCAGGTCCAGCCATGAAGTTGAAAAAGATGCTCTTGAATATAGTAAACTTGAAGACCTCCAACTAAAAATCCTTACACTGCACTTAATTCCTTCAAATAAGTTTTGTCCGTTCAACTTATGGATTTAACATGGCAGTGCACCATTGGAACAGAATGGGAATCCATAAGCCATGCAACTTAACCATTTAAGCCATTCCAGTCCATCCCAAGCCAGTGAAGCTTCCACCACTTAAGAGAAATAGTAGAACACGAAATACGTTAAGCTGCAAGTCTGAACTTGCCTTTTCTTTCTGGAAAAGAGGGCAGTTATAGGCAAGTTTTGAAGAATTTCCTTAAGAGAGATAACTAGTTACCTATTTAATTTTTACAGGTTGAGAATTTTGGTCATGGTCATGATGGTCATGGAGTGCTGATTTTTTTCACACTAGATAAAGCTGGCAACAAGAGAAATGCAATGCTAAGGTAAGTTTTGCACTGGCTTTTATAGGTATAAATACTATGGCATTGCCATGTTGCATGCCTTGATATTGGCAAGTTATCTGTAATGGGTTAATTTTAGGATTAGCAGGGTAAATCTGTAACACCTGGCACGTTAAGGGAGTAAGGTTTTCTCAAACATAGCTGTATTGAATGTATTTCATGTATACAGCTTGCTAGTCCTTTGTTACCAGGTGTTGGCTGGAGTGATACAGTGTAGCGTTTTGCTATGTGAACAACTTGTATGAGGTTCTAACTGTTTCCTGAGCCTTTTTAAAAAGGATACTTTATCTTTCCAGTTTGGCTAAAGGGTGAACTAACTGATAACAGATGCCACTAAGTCTTTAGCTTCAGTAGCAGTTTTACTGGTAGAATGATAACAGGAATTCCGATGGGGTGTTTTTTTTTTTTTTTTTTTTTGAGCTTCCTAGGTTATTTCCTGAATGAAACAGTAAATATCTTGTGACCTGATAGCACCTTTTCATTTTACAGAGCTGTTGAAGCAGAAGAATTGCTGATTGTCCTTAAGGCACAACAGTTGCATAAGCAGTACTCATCAGAATTGGTTTGGTGCAGACAAGATTTTTGCCTTCCAGGTTTCCCGTGGCTCTAAGGAAGGCATCAACCCCAGTTGGTTAGCACTCTTAACTAGGGAGTGGCAGTTTCTTAAAATAAGTAATTGACAAGATGGAGAAAGGGGAGTAATTAAGGAAATGGGTAAGTGGAGGTAGTCAGGAAGTTCTTGTGGTTTCTTTTTTCAGCTTTGACTTTACTTTAGCTAAAGTCATAGAAGTGACGTGAAAGTTGCTCAGTCCTATCCAACTCTTTGTGACCCCATGGACTATACAGTCCGTGGAATTCTCCAGGCCAGAATACTGGAGTGGGTAGCCTTTGCCATCTCCAGGGGATCTTCCCAACCCAGGGATCGAACCCAGGTCTCCCGCATTGCAGGCAGATTTTTGACCAGCTGAGCCACCAGGGAAGCCCAAAGTCATAGGGACAACTGCAACTTAGAACTTCCTAATTACCACTGGTTGTCAGAAAGTTGGATTAGAAAACTGAAAGGCATAAGAGGTAACTTTATCCAGTAAAGTGATTTTTCAGCAAGTAAAATATTTCCTTGTGTTTATCCAAAAGTGAGATTTAGTCTTAAAACTAAATGGAAGACTAATATCTGGAAACTAAAGTAACTGGAAACAGCTGAAATGCTCGAAAGCACACGTTGAAAACTGGAGACAAAATTGGGCCGGTTGGCTTTTGCTGTTTTTTGTTTTTTTGTTTTTTTTTTTTTTTTTAAAGAATAGTTGTTTTGTAAGCTTCCTTTACCCCCTACCCCAGTTCATGTCTTGCAAACAAATCGTTACAGCTTTATCATTTATTGCATTGAAGATTAGAGCCAATGGTGTAAAAGCTAATGTTCTCAAAGGAAACAGATTTGAGTTGTTGGGTTAGAAGGAACCAACTCACCTTCTGAATGTTTACCTAGTAAATATCAGTACTGTCATGTTTACCGTTTGCAGTTGTGGAAAATATGCAGAAATGTAACCCTCATTTTGACAGGCTCTTCCAATCACAGATCATGAGGGTATTGACCAAATTTAAAAAGCCATTGCACTTACATAGCTGTCTTCCTCAATCATTCTGTAATCGAAATTACTTGGGTCTGTGCTCCCAAGGACCTTTTGGCTCTTGAGATTTTATTTAGGTATCTTGAAGATAGTGTAGAACATAGAGACTAACCATAGTAAAACCAATACTAAATTGAATGTTTAATGACCAGACAGCTATTTGGCAAATAGTTTACTGACCCAGCAGACTTATTTCTGCTCCTGTTGGGAAAAGAATTGGTCTTGATTTATACTGGTTGTAAAAGAAACAGAATAACGTGTTTTCTTCGTTTAACTGGTAGTTGAATATAGTACTTAGATACAATAGATGGCTTTTCTCTTTTTGGAATGTTTTGTATTTGAACCTAATAAAACTTGACGTGCATTTTTTGTGGCTCTGGGGTCTTTATTATAAAAAAGGGTTTTATTTTGGCTTTTAATTAAGGATCTGCAAACGTCCTCCACCCCCAAACCCTAGTTCTTAGGCGCTGTTCGCCC
Source organism: Bos indicus x Bos taurus (assembly GCF_003369695.1). Taxonomy (NCBI): domain Eukaryota; kingdom Metazoa; phylum Chordata; class Mammalia; order Artiodactyla; family Bovidae; genus Bos; species Bos indicus x Bos taurus. Next base: position 125,478,494 of record NC_040105.1, read on the forward strand.
TTGCAGCCAGTTGCCAGGGAACATAGTCATTGAAGTAGCCTATGGCTAGGCTTCCTAGGGGAGGGAGCTTCGGGTAGGCACTGAGGTAATTCAGGTGATCCTTGCCCTGAAATTGGAGCAATAACACCAAAAAACTGGAAGCTAAAGTACCAAAGATTGTAATGTTTCTAGTATTTCCCGCTGGCTCCTGGGAGAAACAAGTTGGTTAATTCAATTTGGCAGTGAGTCCCACTTCAGACCAAGTCCCTTGGGGATGTCATTAAATCAGCACAAGATTAGTGTTTGTTGGCTCTATGTACATCTGACTCATGTTCATTTGCACTTGATAAAACTAATTTAGTGACAGCTGTCCTTTAAGGGAAAGCAATCGGTGGGTTGAGTACAGTACCTCACAGGCAGCGAAGCACTGTTCCCAGGGTATCATTGGCTGTGGGGCCCCTGTTTGTAGGGGAAGGTGAGCTCGCTAAAGCTGAGTTGGGCTAAGTTGATACAGGCAGACTTTGTGACCCTGTGGACTGTAGCCCACCAGGCTCTGTCCATGGGATTCTCTAGGGAAAAACACTGGAGTGGGTTGCCATTTCCTTCTCCAGGGGATCTTCCAGCACAGGGATTGAACCCACATGTCTCATCTCCTGCATTGGCAGATGGATTCTTTACTAGCACCACCTGGGAAACCCATAAAGCCAAGCTGCTAAGTCACTTCAGTCGTGTCCGACTCTGCGACCCCATAGCCCACCAGGCTCCCCTGTCCCTGGGATCCTCCAGGCAAGAATATTGGAGTGGGTTGCCATTTCCTTCTCCAGTGCGTGAAAGTGAAGTCGCTCACTCGTTTCCGACCCTCAGCGACCCCATGGACTGCAGCCTTCCAGGCTCCTCCGTCCATGGGATTTTCCAGGCAAGAGTACTGGAGTGGGCTGCCATTGCCTTCTCCATAAGCCGAGTTGGAGGATTGTGATTGTGTCTTGGCTTGCCTGGTTGCTTAAGTGGTTAGAGAATCTGCCAGCCAATATAAGAGACAAGGGTTCCGTCCTTGGGTTGGGAAGATCCCTGGAGTAGAGAATGGCAACCCACTCTAGTATTGCCCAGAGAATTCCATGGGCAGAGGAACCTGGCCAGCTACAAGTAACTGCAAGTGACATGATTGAACAATGTTAAAGGTCACCTTGACATGTGGTTTCCTGTAAGCATGGGCTTTGTAGGTTTGCCTTTGTGAGGTGAGTCAGGCCACTGCAACAGCCTTCAATTTGTGGTTCCCGTTACATGTATTTCATTTCACTCAGTTGTGTCCGGCTCTTTGCAACCCCATGGACTGCAGCACGCCAGGCTTCTCTGTCCATCAACTCCTGGAGCTTATTCAAACTCTTACCATTGAGTCGGTGATGCCATCCAACCATCTCATCCTCTGCTGTCTCCTTCTAATACACTGTGATTAGATTATATAGCCAGTTGAAAACTCATCACCGAACCCCCTCTCTGGTGGCTCAGATGGTAAGAAGCTGCCTGCAATGCAAGAGACCCAGGTTCTTCCATTCCTGGGTTGAGAAAATTCCCTGGAGAAGGGCACGGCAACCTATTCCAGTATTCTTGCCTACCATGGACACGCTACTGTCCATGGGGTGGCAAAGAGTAGGACACTGAGTGACTAACACTCATTCTGTAAATAACCTCAGGCAGTTCATGGCAGTGCGTGCATGCTCAGTTGTGTTGGACTTGTGACCCCAGGGACTGTAGCCTGCCAGGCTCATCTGTGCGTGGAATTTTCCAGGCAAGAATACTGGGTTGGGTTGCCATTTCCTACTCCTGGGGGATCTTCCCAATCCAGTGATGAAACGAACCCGAGTCTCTTGGATTGGCAAGCTCGTTCTTTTATCATTGAGCCATCTGGGAAGCCTGAATAGCCTCAGCTCTGTACTACCAGTTGTTCCAGAAAAACTTAAATCCATCCCATCAATTTTTATTTTTTAAAGTTATTTTTAATTGAAGGATAACTGTTTTGCAGTATTCTGTTGGTGTCTGTGAAACATCAACATGAATCAGCCATAGGTATATCTATGTCATTCCATCAACTTCTGTTTAGTTGCACACGTCAACCTGAAAAACAATAACAATAGGAACAGTAACAAGCTCTGAACAAATTTTGAAGGGACTTCAACCTAAAGCATATCATGAGATTTGGTAAAGACATACACACTCTCAGGGTAGAGCACGTTGCTGTCACCTCACCGTGTTACCTTGTGGCCCTTCCTCAACAATTCTTTCCTTCATCCCCAGACATACAGACTAATTGCTTGTTCTGGAACTTACAAATGCAAGATATGGGTCCTTGTATAAGGCTATCATTAGGCAGAATGCTTTTGAGATTCAGGCATGTTGTGTATGTATGAATGAGTACTGGATTTTTTTTTTTTTTACATACTTTTGGCTATTACAAATAATAGCCTGGGTCGGGAGGATCCCCTGGAGAAGGAAATGGCACCCCACTCCAGTATTCTTACTTGGAAAATCCCATGGAGGGAGGAACCTGGTTGGCTACAGTCCATGGGGTCGCAAAGAGCCGGACACGACTGAGCGACTTCACTTTCACTTTTCACTTTCATTACAAATAAAATCCCTATGAATGGTGTTCTTATGCAAGTCTGTACATGGTTAGAGATGAAAACAGGTAAGAAATTGCTGGATATTATGTAAAGCAGAAAGTTTTGTTAAGAAATGGCCAGATGATTTTTCCAAAGCTGTGTCACCACTAACAGTGTGAGTTTTGGTTACTCTGTACCCCATCAATGTATCATTGTGGCTTAAATTTGTGTATCTCCAGTGAATAGTGAGTAGCATCTACATTTTAAAAATTGACATATTTTTGACTGTGGTGGGTCTTTGCTGCTGTGCGGGCTTTTCTCTCACTGTGGCAAGTGGGGGCCACTCATTGTGATGATGCAACTCTTGTTGCAGAGCACAGGCTCTAGGGCACGTGGGCTCAGTAGTTGGGGCTCACAGACGTAGTTACTCCACTGCATGTGGGATCTTCCTGGATCAGGGAACAAACCCACTTGCCCTGCGTTGGAAGGAGGATTCTTTACCATGAGCCACCAGGGAAGCCCCAGTATTTATATTTTTTGAACTGAAATATTTACAGTGAAATGCATAGATTTCAAGTGCTCAGTTTGATTAGTCCTGAAAAATAGGCTGTAACCTGCGCATCAGGAGAGAACGTTTCCCTCCAGAAGGTTCCCACCTGCTAGAGAAGCAACATTGACTTGATTTCTACTGGTGTAGGGTATTTGCTTAATTTACTACTTTATATACATTAAATCCTACATCAGTGTACCTTCTGTGTTTAGCTTTCAACATGTTTGAGGGTCATCCATGTAGTTGTATTAGTAGTTTGTTCCTTTTTGTTGCAGGGTAAAATTCCAGTGTGTAATTTATCCCTTATATTGATAGACATCTGGTGTGTTTTCAGTTTGGGGCTATCAGGAATAATGTTGCTATGAATATTCTTGGGCAAGTTTTGGACATACATTTTCACGTCTTCTGGAGAAATAGCCTGCAGTGGAATTGATGTAGTAAGAGAGTAGATGATACATGCTTGATTTTAAGAAACTGCCAAAAAGTTTTCTTCAAAGGTGACTACCACTTTAGTCCTTAGCAGTTTATGAAAGTTCTGGTTGCTTTCCAATATTTGCTGCTGTTGATCTGTTCCATTTTAACCATTTTAGTGGATGGGGTGGTGGTGGTATCACAGTCATTTCTTGTTTGTTGGCCACATGGCGCAGTTTGTGGGATCTTAGTTCCCCAACCAAGGATCAGACCCACGCCCCCCTGCAGTGGAAGCCCAGAGTCTTAACCACTGGACCGCTGGTTATTGTCACTTAGTTCTATTTTACGACGTCAAACTCTCTTCCATGGTAAAGGTTTGCCTCAAAAGAGTGGAGGTTTTTGGTTTGGTGCTCATGATTATGAGTAGGGGATTAACATGTCTGTAAGCTCTGAGGGCTTCTTCACAGCCTCACTACGAGTACTGTGCTCGGGAAGTCCTCATGCCATTGCCTTTGGGTTTTTTCTCTTGGGATACTCACATTCCTCAACGAAATCTTGGTCAAATTCCTGCCTTGGAGGGTCTTGTGTTTATTTACTAGCTCTAGACGTAGGGCTGGGGTTTCTCTGTGTGGGTGGGGGTGGGAGATGACTCGGCCTGTGTACCTGCCAGTGTAATATACCCCCTGCTCCCCAGCAACTCCGGTGCTGCCCTGTGTGACACTTGACACCACTGTTCTGTCTTGCTATGCTGATAAAGTAGACCGTGATTCGCCCAGAACAACACAGAAGGGGGAACAGAAGGACACAATCAGAAAGTTTCCTCTGGCCTCTCTCGTCCCTGGCGTGCCCCTCTTCCATTTTAGGCCGCTTGTCCCTGACCTCCAATCCCCCACCCCAGACTCACCCCTTCCAGTCTCTTGGTGGTCCTCAGTTTTATCTGGGCTGAGTTAGAATTCCAGCTCCAGTATTACCAGCTCTGTGACTTTAGGCAAGTTACTTAATCTCTCTGTACTTGTTTTCTCATTTGTATAATGGGATTAATATAGCATTGGCTGGGATGATTAAATGAGCTAATAGTGCCTGGCGCATGGTAAAATGCTGCAGAATGACTTCAACATTATCTGTCAATTTTCCTTCTGTGTGTCATCTTTAGGGCTGGAATTGCAGGGAGGCAGCACCTTATGTTAGACCAGCATCTTGTCAAGGACTGAAAGTCCCTACTGCAAGCCAATGTTCGTTCTTTCTCTCCTGAGTCATACTCCTCAAATTTTTAATTGTTTTGATTAGTCCACACAGGACCCTTGTCATTAATTTTCACTTTTTATTCCCTCTCCCATTCCCCTGCCCAGCAGTGGCAATAATTCTAATTGATTTAATCTATATTCTTTGTGTGTTCTTATTGAATATATCAATGTTTTATATGTATACATTTTATTCATTTTTTAATTTTTATTTTTTAATTATGAAAGTATTATCATTCTTTTTACAGGATAAACGTGTGTTATCAAACACATTTACAGGAGACTTGGAAAATACAGAACAAGTTCACATGAAGTTCCACTGTATGTTACAATTATTTTATAAGTAGATAAATTACGAGTTTTAGTTGGAGTTTCAATAATAAACTCTCAAAAATTAATAGAATGAATATACAGGGAAGTAGAAGGATATAGTGGACCTGAAAAGCATTGTGAACCAATTCAACATAATTAAGATTTATACAGTTTTCACACAACAGTAGGATACAAATTCTATTCAAGTTCCCATAGACTATAAACTAGGAAACACTGGAAAATATCCAGGGACATAGTACAAGGTGCAAAAATTTTATGGTCTAAAGTTATTGAAATTACACAGAGTCAGTTCTCTTACCACTGTGGAATTATGGTAGAAATCACTATCAAAAGATATTTGAAAATAACCCACATTTTCCAGTGCTATGTGACATTTACCAAGGGAGATCTTCAACTTAGCCATCAAAGGCATAAATTTTAAGTTAAATGGTATATTATATACCTTACTCTGTTTCTTACAACTTCTTATCACCAGTTTTGAAGTTTTGAAGATGTTGCAAATATATATCTAGTCCATTGCTTCTAACTAGCTTAGTATTTGAAGGTGTTCCTCCCCTGTTTAGCCTGTTCACTCTCCCAGTTTGGTGTATAAACTGTTCTTCCTGGGTTTTAAGTGTGTATCTAGCTACCTAGAGTAGACTGAGATTTGCCTGTAGCTATGGATTTAATGGCAGTTTAAGTGGTTGTGGTAGGTCTTAAAGAGAATACCACCCCCTTTCAAGGAATCTGCCTCAGGTGAAGTTATCATAGGATTTTAAGCAGAGGAAGGCTTATTTCTCCAGATATAGCAGGACAAGCTGCCTCAACTGGTAAGGGAAGTTGAAAATGGCTTGCGGCTTCAAAATTGTCCATTTCACCTAGGTCCAAACAGTTTCACCTAGGTCCAAACTCCATTCTAAGTTTCAGGGTCCCATTCCTTATCAATCACTGCCTTTCACAAGAGAAATTTGAGGCTGAATTCAACTGTCACTGTAATTCAACATCCTATGATTTTGGTTTTCAGGAATATCAGCCCTGTGATTTAAGAGGTTTGTTTTAGGGTTGTCCTACAAGCTCTTTGATTTTCTTTGATTTGAGAATTAATGGACTTGAGCTTATAGTTTTTTTCTTTGTAAGCACTCAGCCGAACTCAGAAAAATCCACCCAACATCACAGTTTGATGGTCATCATTACTGGTATAATGGTTAGGCACAGCAGCTACTTGATCTTCCAAAGCACTGCTTCAGTTGGCACTTCTTGATGCTTTGTGATTGCCTCACTGTGCCACGGATCACTAGCATCTTTTCTTCTCATTTGCAAGGAGCACTTGCCTCAAGCCCAAGTTCAGTTCAGTTCAGTTCAGTCGCTCAGTCGTGTCCGATTCTTTGCGACCCCATGAATTGCAGCACGCCAGGCCTCCCTATCCATCATCAACTCCCGGAGTTCACCCAAACTCATGTCCATCGAGTTGGTGATGCCATCCAGCCATCTCATCCTCTGTCGTCCCCTTCTCCTCCTGCCCCCAATCCCTCCAAGCATCAGGGTCTTTTCCAATGAGTCAACTCTTCGCATGAGGTGGCCAAAGTACTGGAGTTTCAGCTTTAGCATCACTCCTTCCAATGAACACCCAGGACTGAACTCCTTTAGGATGGACTGGTTGGATCTCCTTGCAGTCCAAGGGACTCTCAAGAGTCTTCTCCAACACCACAGTTCAAAAGCATCAATTCTTCCGTGCTCAGCTTTCTTCACAGTCCAACTCTCACATCCATATATGACCACTGGAAAAACCATAGCCTTGACTAGACGGACCTTTGTTGGCCAAGTAATGTCTCTGCTTTTCAATATGCTATCTAGGTTGGTCATAACTTTCCTTCCAAGGAGTAAGCGTCTTTTAATTTCATGGCTGCAGTCACCATCTGCAGTGATTTTGGAGCCCCCAAAAATAAAGTCTGACACTGTTTCCACTGTTTCCCCATCTATTTCCCATGAAGTGATGGGACCAGATGCCATGATCTTCCTTTTCTGAATGTTGAGCTTTAAGCCAACTTTTCCACTCTCCACTTTCACTTTCATCACTTTCTGCCATAAGGATGGTATCATCTGCATATCTGAGGTTATTGATATTTCTCCCAGCAATCTTGATTCCAGCTTGTGCTTCATCCAGCCCAGCATTTCTCATGATGTACTCTGCATATAACTTAAATAAGCACAGTGACAATATACAGCCTTGATGTACTCCTTTTCCTATTTGGAACCAGTCTGTTGCTCCATGTCCAGTTCTAACTGTTGCTTCCTGACCAGCATATAGGTTTCTCAAGAGGCAGGTCAGGTGGTCTGGTATTCCCATCTCTTTCAGAATTTTCCACAGTTTATTGTGATCCACACAGTCAAAGGCTTTGGCATAGTCAGTAAAGCAGAAATAGATGTTTTTCTGGAACTCTCTTGCTTTTTCCATGATCCAGCGGATGTTGGCAATTTGATCTCTGGTTCCTCTGCCTTTTCTAAAACCAGATTGAACATCTGGGAGTTCACAGTTCATGTACTGCTGAAGCCTGGCTTGGAGAATTTTGAGCATTACTTTACTAGTGTGTGAGATGAGTGCAATTGTGCGGTAGTTTGAGCATTCTTTGGCATTGCCTTTCTTTATGTGGGGTCACTCCTCTCCCTCAAGCCCAAAGGCGTGAACAAATCAATCTCCAAATCCTGTTTTTGTGGGTCTGGAGTTGTCAATTTTCAGGGTCTATCTCCAGGCCATTTCAGTATTTATTTGGAGAGGGAAACTACACAGCACTTTGATCAGGGAAGGTTTGATATGAAGAATTATTTAACATGGGTAGAGTAATGAGGGATTACTTAGAAGTAAAGAGAAATCTTAAGAGCATATGCAGTAACCACTATTCCTATGGCCAAGATGGAGTACTCAAGGAAGAGCCCCACTCCCACCCCAGGGGTGAAATCTAGACCTTGTTGGGGAGGCATGCCTTTACTTGTTGAATGGTAGAGAAGTCACTGTGGTGCCACACCCACAGAACTTGCTAGAACTCTACCCTTTAGGGTACTGAAAGTGAAAGTGTCACTTGCTCAGTCGTGTCCAACTCTTTGAGGCCCCGTGGACTGTAGCCCACGAGGGACCTCTGTCTGGGATTTTCCAGGCAAGAATACTGGAGTGGATTGCCGTTTCCTTCTCCGGGGGATCTTCCCTACCCAGGGATCAAACTCAAGTCCCCTTCGTCCCCTGCATTGGCAGGCGATTTCTTTACCACTGGCGCCACCTGGGAAGCCTTTAGGGTACTGAAGGAGGCTTTTGGTTGCTGCTGCTACTGCTACTGCTGCTGCTAAGTCGCTTCAGTCGTGTCTGACTCTGTGCGACCCCATAGATGGCAGCCCGCCAGGCTCCCCCGTCCCTGGGATTCTCCAAGCAAGAATACTGGAGTGGGTTGCCATTTCCTTCTCCATTGCATGAAAGTGAAAAGTGAAAGTGAAGTCTCTCAGTCGTGTCCGACTCTTAGCGACCCCATGGACTGCAGCCTACCGGGCTCCTCCGTCCCTGGGATTTTCCAGGCAAGAGTACAGGAGTAGGATACCATTGCCTTCTCTGAGCTGTAAAACTTGAGCAGGGAGGGGAATTTCTGGGGCAACTGCTGCCCATAGTACACTGCAGGAGCTGTGAGCACAGTAGGGCCTGAGGCTGGAGACACCCACCTCCACCAGAAGAAGCTGCCCTGGCTGGAGAAACACATGCTGCAGGAGCCTGCCAGGCAAACCTATGTCACCCCAAAAGCAAAAGTCCTTTTTTCTTCTTATAATCTCTCTACAGTGTCCTTTACTGACAAAACGTAATATGATGTTGTGATGGGATAAGAAGTAAGTAGTTGGATCTTCATCCCCAGCTTCTTCTGAAACAGCTCCAGAATGATAGACATGAAAAGAGCATCTTTTGCTGTAATACTTGGTTTTTGTCCTCAGTTCCTCAAATAGTTCCAGAGTGGTAAATGTGTGATGATTGTCTTTTGTTGCAGGCCTGTTTTCACCACACCCGGGTTTGTGCTAATAGAATGACTTTTGGAAAGTCCCTAAGGGTGTGGGGCTAGTTGCCAGGAAACCAACACTGTGATTAGAGGACTGGAACTTTCAGACCCACCTCCTGACCTCAGGGAGTGGAGAGGAGTGGTCAGTGATGTAATCATGCCGATATAATGATACCTTCATAAAAACCCTAACCAAAGAGTTAACAGGCTTCCCCCATTGGCTCAGCGGTATAGAATCTGCTTTCAACACAGGAGGCTAGGGTTTGATCCCTGGGTCAGGAAGATCCCCTGGAGAAGGAAATGACTACCCACTCCAGTATTCTTGCCTGGAGAATCCCACAGACAGAGGAGCCGGGCGGGATACAGTCCATGGGGTCGTGAAAGAGTTGGACACGACTGAGCAACTAAACAGCAACAGCGTGAAGGTAAATTAGTCTTATAAAATGAATTGGGAAGTGTTTGCTCCTCTTTTTTTTAGCCATGCTGCGAAGTTTGTTTAATCCTAGTTCCCTGACTAGAGGATTGAACCCAGGTCCCTGGCAGTGAAAGCACAGAGTCCTAACCACTGGGCAACCAGGGAACTCCCCTTCCTCCTCTCTTTTCTGAGAGTGTGTTCAGGGTTGGTACTACTGTCTTTTCTTTAATGATGATAGAATTCATTAATGAAATCCTCTGAACCTGGAATTTTCTTTGTGGAAAGATTTTTTTTTTAATTGCAAATTTAATTTATTAAGTAGATATAGGTCTATTCAGGTTTTCTATTTCTTTTTGTATCTGTGGTAGGCAGGATTCCAAAATGGCCCCCCAGATTTCCCTGCCTAGTCCCTGGGACATGATATGTCATAGTCACAATTATGTTCCTTGATAAAAGGGATTTTGCAGATATAATTAAGTTTATTAATCACTTGACTTTTACAAAAGAGAGATCACCTGAGTAGGCCCAATATAATCTCATGAACTCTTTAAAAGCAGAGGGTTTTTTTCTCTAGCTGTTAGCACAGAGGCAGTCAGAGAGATTCAAATATGAGAAGGATTTCATATGCCATGACTTGCTTGAAGATGGAGGGGGATCATGTCAAGGAATAAGGCTAGCCTCTGCTGCTGCTGCTGCTGCTGCTGCTGCTAAGTCACTTCAGTCGTGTCTGACTCTGTGCGACCCCATAGACGGCAGCCCACCAGGCTCCCCCATCCCTGGGATTTTCCAGGCAAGAACACTGGAGTAGGTTGCCATTTCCTTCTCCAATGCATGAAAGTGAAAAGTGAAAGTGAATCGCTCAGTCGTGTCTGACTCTTAGCGACCCCATGGACTGCAGCCCACCAGGCTCCTCTGTCTGTGGAATTCTTCAGGCAAGAGTACTGGAGTGGGGTGCCACTGCCTTCTCCGAAGGGTAGCCTCTAGAAGTTGAGAAAGGCCAGCAAGGAAAAGGAACTAAATAATACCATCAACCCAAATTAGCTTGGAAGCTGATTCTTCCCCGGAACCTCAAGAGAATAGCCTGGCCCAGGCAGTGCCTTAATATTAGCCTTAGATGACCCTGCTGCTGCTGCTGCTAAGTCGCGTCAGTCGTGTCCGACTCTGTGCGACCCCAGAGGCAGCAGCCCACCAGGCTCCCCCATCCCTGGGATTTTCCAGGCAAGAACACTGGAGTAGGTTGCCATTTCCTTCTCCAATGCATGAAAGTGAAAAGTCAAAGTGCAGTCACTCAGTCGTGTCTGACTCCCAGCGACCCCATGGACTGCAGCACACCAGGCTCCCTTGTCCATGGGATTTTCCAGGCAAGAGTACTGGAGTGGAGTGCCATTGCCTTCTCCTAGCAGTAGCAGTAGATGACCCTAAGCAGAAAACCTAACTGGGTTGAAAACATCCATTTGATTAACTCTCTCATCTTCCTCAAGTCTTTGCTCATCTCATCCCCTCAACGAGGCCTACTCTGACTCTTCTATTTAATGCTGCAGTCTGCCCATCCCAGGCTTCCAGGGTGGCTCAGTGGTAAAGAATCCACCTGTCAATGCAGGAGACACAAGAGACATGGGTTCGATCCCTGGGTTGGGAAGATCCCATGGAGAAGGAAATGGCAACCCACTTCAGTATTCTTGCCTGCAAAATCCCATGGACAGAGGAGCCTGCTAGGCTACAGTCCTGCTGCTGCTGCTGCTGCTAAGTCGCTTCAGTCATGTCCGACTCTGTGTGACCCCATAGGCGGCAGCCCGCCAGGCTCAGCCATCCCTGGGATTCTCCAGGCAAGAACACTGGAGTGGGTTGCCATTTCCTTCTCCAATGCATGAAAGTGAAAGGTGAAAGTGAAGTCGCTCAGTCGTGTCTGACTCTTAGCAACCCCATGGACTTCAGCCTACCAGGCTCCTCCGTCCATGGGATTTTCCAAGCAAGAGTACTGGAGTGGGGTGCCATTGCCTTCTCCGAGGCTACAGTCCACGGGGTTGCAAAGAGTCAGACATGACTGAGCACACATGCAAAGCATCCCATCTCTCCCCGTGCCCAGCAGGCCTGAACTCCATTACCCTGCTCTAGTTTTCCCCCATAATTTTATTACTTTCTTACCTACTATTATAACCATTATTTATTTTCTGTCCTTCCTTGTTAGAATATAACCTCTGAGAGATTAGGAAACTACCTGTTTGTTTATTGATGTGTCTTAAAAGCCTGGCAGAGTAAAAGTTCAACAAATATGTTGAATGGTTGAATACCCTTTTCTCCCCTTACTCTTCCCAAAATGTCTCTGCCTAACACACTTTGACTGTTTTGCATATACCCCAAATATACTGCTCCATTTTGTTGTTCAGTCACTCAGGCATGTCCGACTCTCTGTGACTGGACTGTAGCCCACCAGGCCTCTCTGTCCATGGGATTTCCCAAGCAAGAATATTGGAGGGGGTTGCCCTTTCCTTCTCTAGGGGATCTTCCCTACTCAGGGATCGAACTTGCATCTCCTGCATTGGCAGGTGGATTCTTTACCACTGAGCCACCAGGGAAGTACCATACTGCTCCACGGCCAACCCCAAAGAAAGATAACCCAAATTTTGTGAATAATTGCATTCAACTCCAAATGCAGAATTTCTTGGATCTTACCTCTATATTCTCCTAGATATGGACTAAAAATGCTAAATTTCTCCCCTAACATTCTATTGGGAGGAAACAAGAGTATGATACAACAAGGGACAAAATTCAAGTGGAATCTATAGCCCTTGCTTAGGTGACTAGTCACAAGGCCATAACTGGTATTTATAAGATTCTCCCTAAAAGATCCATTTATTATACCCTTTTACTTCAGTTAATGGTATTTTACTTGGTGATATAACCTAAACCTTCATTCCTGAGGAGTCCAACTATCTGTGTGTTATAGTAATCTTCTTTAGCTTTTAAAAAACATTTTAAAAAATATTGAAGTGCGACACGGAAAAGTCAAGAAAGCGACTTCCACCTTTGACCACGATGGAGTAACTGGTACTGAACCCACTTTCCCACCATAAGCAACAGTAAAACTGGATAAAATATGAGACAACTTTTTCAGGCATTGCTTAGTAAGTATTACAGGAATACAATCCCGAGAAAAGAGAAACACATGAGGGGAGCCGCATATTCACTCCAGTTCTCTGGCCTGGGACACTTTCCTGACTGTAACACAGGGAGGTAGAGTCCAAGTCTCATCAAGTTAAAGTCAGGGTGTTAGGACAGTTGCACTCCTCTCAGTAGGCTCAAGAAGATCCATTCTCTTGCTCAGTTGCCTTGTTGGTAGATTCCATTTCCTTGTGGTTGCAGAACTGTGGTCCGTGTTTACTTGCAGGTTGTAAACTGAAGGATATTCCCAGCTTCTGTGTTCTCAGTAGCTTCAGTCATGTCTGACTCTTTGAGACCTAATGGACTGTAGCCCATCAGGGTCCTCTGTCCATGGGATTCTCCAGCAAGAATACTGGAGCAGGTCACCATTCCTCCAAGGGATCTCCCTGACCTAGGGACTGAGCCTGGTTCTCCTGCGTCTCCTGCATTGGCAGGTGGATTCTTTACTGCTGAGCCATCAGGGAAGCCCTCCCAGCTTATAGAGGCTACCAGATTCCTTCGATTGTATCCCCCTTCCTCCAACATCAGAGACAGCAATGGCAGGTGAAGTCCTTGTTATGTTACATCTCTCTGACCTCTTTGGCCTCTTTCTTCCACTTTTTACAATTCTTGTGATTAGATTGGGCCCACACGGATAATCCAGAATAATTTCCCTACTTTATGTAAACTGATCAGTAACTTTAATTCTATCTACATCTTTAACTCCTTTTCTCCATGTAATATAACATATTTATAGGTTCTGGGGATCAAATGTAGACATCTTTGGGGGGACCATTATTCTGCCTATCATATAGGATATGTTCTCTAACTATAATAGAACCATGCTAGAAATCAATATCAGAAATGCAATAGGAAAATCTATGAGCACTTAGAAATAAATCTTTAGCACTGCTAAATAACCCATGGATCAAAGAGAAACTCTCAAAGGAAATAAAAAAAGACACAGAATTGAATAAAACAGATCAAACTATGTGGGACTGAGCTAAAGCAGTGCTGAAAGGGAAATTTTTTTTATATAGCAGCTTGAGATAGACTTTACCCTCTTAAAGTGTGCAATTCAGTGGTTTTTAGTGTATTCACAGAGCTGTACAACATTACCACTATCTAATTTAAGAATACTTTCATTGCCCCCCAAAGAAATCCCATACCTATTGCAGTTTCCCATTCCTCCTTGCTCCCAGGCCTTAGAAATAACTAATCTACTCTCTGTTTCTATGGATCTGCCTGCTTTTTACTTGCATGTGAATGAAATCATACAATACATATGATTGGCTTGTTTTAGATAACACAGTATTTTCAAGGTTCATCTATGTTGTAGCCTGTATCAGAACTTACTTTTTTGCCAAGTAATATTCCATTGTATGGATATAAGACATTTTGTTTACCCATTCCACAACTGATGGGCATTTGAGTGGTTTATTCCTTTTGGCTGTCATAAGTAATACTGTGTGGGTTTTGGTGTGTGTGAACATGTTTTCAGTTCTCCTGGGAAGATACCTCAGAGTCAAACTGCTGGGTCATAACTGCTGGGTCATATGGTAACACATTGCTTACCATTTTGAGTAAAAAAAGAAAACAAGACACATTGTTTTCCAAAGTGGCTACACCATTTTACAATTCCACAAAAGAGAAATTTATAACACTAAATGCTGTTTACATTAGAAAAGAGGAGAGGTCTCAATTCAATAATCTAAGTTCCCTTTTCAATCAACTAGAAAACAAAAAGCAAAATGAAACCAAAGGAAACAGAAGGAAGGAAAGAATAAGAACAGAAATCACTGAAATTAAAAACAGGAAAACAGTAGAGAAATCAATGAAGCAAAAGTTGATTCTCTTAAAAAATCAATAAAATTGATAAACCTCTAGCAAGACTGACAAAGATTTTTTTAAAATTATAAATACCAATATTGGGAATCAAACAAAGGATAGAACTAAGATCCTACACACACTGAAAAGATGTGAAAGGGAATGTTAGGAACAATTTGACACTCACATATTTGAAAACAGAAGAAATGTACCAACTCCTCCAAACCCACGAGGTACCTGTGATGTTTATGTGTCAACTTGACTGGTCTAGGCGAAGCCCAGATTACTGGTAAAATATTATTTCTGGGTGTCTGTGAAGGTGTTTCTGGAATAGATTAGCATTTGAGTTGGTAGACTAAATAAGACTGCCCTCATCCGTGTGGATGGGCATCATAGATTCAGGGCCTTAAAAGAACAAAACAGGCAGAGGAAGGATGAATTTGCTCTCTGCTTGAGCTGAGAAATCCATCTTCTCCTGCCCTTAGACATCTATGCTCTGGTCCTCAGGCCTTTGGACTTGAACCAACTTATACCATTCAGTTCAGTTCAGTTCAGTCGCTCAGTCGTGTCTGACTCTGCGACCCCATGAATCGCAGCACGCCAGGCCTTCCTGTCCATCACCAACTCCGGAGTTCACTCAAACTCATGTCCATCGAGTCAGTGATGCTATCTAGCCATCTTATCCTCTGTCATCCCCTTCTCTCCTGCCCCCAATCCCTCCCAGCATCAGGGTCTTTTCCAGTGAGTCAACTCTTCGCATGAGGTGGCCAAAGTACTGGAGTTTCAGCTTCAGCATCAGTCCTTCCAAAGAACACCCAGGACTGATCTCCTTTAGGATGGACTGGTTGGATCTCCTTGCAGTCCAAGGGACTCTCAAGAATCTTCTCCAACACCACAGTTCAAAAGCATCAATTCTTCGGTGCTCAGCTTTCTTCACAGTCCAACTCTCACATCCATACATGACCACTGGAAAAACCATAGCCTTGACTAGACGGACCTTTGTTGGCAAGGTAATATCTCTGCTTTTCAATTATGCTATCTAGGTTGGTCATAACTTTCCTTCCAAGGAGTAAGCGTCTTTTAATTTCATGGCTGCAGTCACCATCTGCAGTGATTTTGGAGCCCCCCAAAATAAAGTCTGACACTGTTTCCACTGTTTCCCCATCTCTTTCCCATGAAGTGATGGGACCAGATGCCATGATCTTCGTTTTCTGAATATTGAGCTTTAAGCCAACTTTTTCACTCTCCTCTTTCACTTTCATCTTATACCATTGCCCCCCCACCGCCCCCCCCACCCCTGCCTAATTCTTGGGCCTTCAGGTTTGGACTGGAACTATACCACCAGGTTTCCTGGGCTTACAGATGGAGATGGGACTTCTCAGCCTCCATAATTATGAGACACTTCCTCATAACAAATCTCTTTCTGTATATCTATTTATATCCTGTTGGTTCCGTTTCTCTGGAGAACACTAATACAGTACAGGCTTACCTCAGGGATATTGCAGGTTAGGTTCCAAACCACCACAATAAAACAAATATCATAATAAAGAGAGTCACACCAGTTTTTTTTATTTCCCAGTGCATATAAAAGTTATGTTTACACTATACTGTAGTTAATTAAATGGGTGTTAGACTGCCGCTTGCAGGCTTACAAGTCCTGTGCTTCCCCAGCTTCAAGACCAAAGAAAGAGCCCTTAGTCAGTGACAGAGACATCACTGGTTTGATGGATGGGAGGAGCTTACATGACAGAAGCAAGGTCCTGCAGAGATACCCCACCCACTGTGTGTGGTGGATGGAGGGGAGATCTCCAGTTATAGGGGAATTGACATCAGGTGGGCTCATTAGTTACCAGGGCAACTAGCAGAGGGGCAAGCCCCTCACCACACCTTTCACAAGAACAATGACTAGCTGGGGCCTGAGGCAAGTACATAGGAAGGTCGGTCATGTGAGTAGAGTGTAGGTGAAGCACACATTGGTTGGGCAGGGGATATACAGAAAGCAAGAGAACAACCATCTTGAGTGGCCTAACCACACAATGTGCAATAGCATTATGTCTAAAATAACAATGTACATACCTTAATTTAAAAATACTTTATTGCTAAAAGCTAACCATTATCTGAGTCTTCAGTGAGTTGTAAGCTTTTTGTAATGGTGACATAAAGTATCACTGATCACAGATGACTGTAACAAATATAATAATGAAAAAATTGGAACTATTGTGAAAATTAACAAAATGTGACACAGAGTCACGAAACGAGAAAAGGCTGCTGGAAAAATGGTGCCAATAGACTTGCCTGATGCTCATAAACCTTCCATTTGTGAAAAACACAGTATCTGCGAAGTGAAATAAAGTGAAGAACAATGAAATGAGGTGGGCCTGTACTAAAACTCAACCAAGATAAAATAGATCATCTGAATAGCCCTTTTACCACGAAAGATGTTTGAATTCACAAAGCAAAAAAAGCTCCTTAAAAAGAAATCTTAGGAACTTCTCTGGTGATCCAGTGGCTAAACCTCCAAGCTCTCAATGCAGGGGTCCGGGGTTCAATCCTTGGTCAGGGAACTAGATCCCACATGGCACAGAGAGTTTGCATACCACAACTAATGATCCTGCAGGCCGCAATGAAGATCAAATATCCTGCAACTAAGACCTGGCACAGCCAAAAACAAAAAAGTGCTACCTCCATAGCATGGAGTAATGTGCAGCAATAAAGAAGAATGAACTTGATTCATGCCACAAACTAGGTAAATCTCCAGAGCATTGTACTAAGTAAAGTTAATCCCAAATGTTACATAATATATAGTTTAATTTATATGACATTCTTAAAATCACAAGTTTATAGAGATGAGAAGCAGATTAGTAGTTGCCAAGGACTGGGCACTGGGGCATGGAAGGTTTTGAGGTTGGTGTAAGAGATTGCATGAAGGAATCTTGCGATGATGGTGTTGCAGAAACTAGTACTCGAGAAACCAAGCACCACACTTGGAGAGTTGGAGAACTCACATTTATTATGCCAGCAGGCCCAGAGGGGTTAACACTCTAAGCTCTGAGCCCTGAACAAAGGGCTTACAGAGTTTTTATACACAGACAGGTATGATTAAGCGGGTTTGTGGGTTTGTGGGTTTGCAGGGGCTGGGAGATTGCAAACAGCAGGACAAGGGTGAGTGAGATAAGCTCCAGTTCCTAGTATTGTGAGTCCCCACTTTCTGAGACCTATGTGATCCAAACTTTGCAAGGAGCAGGAGGTTATGTAAAATTTTAACTTTGCCTCTTCAATGGAACAGTTAGTTCTACACTTCCACTTTCAAAGTATTGAAAGAAAAATCTGTCAAACGTAAGTGCTATATCCAGAAAATGAATATGAGAGTCACTCAGTCGTGTCTGACTCTTTGCAACTTATACAGTTCATGGAATTCTCCAGGCCAGAATACTGGAGTGGGCAGCCTTTTCCTTCTCCAGGGGATCTTCCCAACCCACGGATCGAACCCAGGTCTCCCACATTGCTGGCAGATTCTTTACCAGCTGAGCCACCAGGGAAGCCAATATCCAGAAAACTATTCTTCAAAACTGAAGACAGTTGCTAACAGAGTAGATCTTAGGAAAAAATTATCACATCACAAGGAAAAAAATTATTATGTGTGCTTATGGATGTTAACTAGATTTATTGTGTTTATTGTGGTGATCATTTTGCAATTAAACAAATAAAAAACTGAAGGCAACACAAATTCCCATATAAACAACCTGTGAGAGAATGTATTGCTAGCATAATTACTTCACAAGAAATAGCAAAAAATAAGTAAATTAAATTAAATGGGAAAAATATCAAAAGAAGTTTTTTTTTAGGGTGAAAAGATTTTATACCAGAGAGTAAATCAAATCTGTACAAAGAAGCAAAGAGCATACTAAAGATAATTATGTAGGCAGTTATACAAAGACAGAAATTATATATCTGTAGTACGTCTCTTTTCTCATCTGAATAGATTTTTTAAACAACTCCATAAAATAATAATTATAAAATTGTATTATTGGGCTTTTAACATAAAAAGATGTGATCTATATGACAATAGTATCAAGCAGAGGAGAGAAGGAATGAAACTATATTAGAACAAATAAATGACATAAAACAGTAAGTTGAAACCACAGGAAAAAAAAAAAGAATGCCACAAGCGGTAATATCTATGTTATGACAAAAAATTTGAGCAACCACTAAGAAAAATAACTCAAAAAATAGAGAAATTATTCAACAAAGGAATGAGGAAGATACAGTAGAAATGTGTTTAATAAAAAATAAGGCAATAATTAAAAGAGGGACAGAATATTCCTCAGATGACATATACATAAAAAATTAGCAAAATGGCCAACATAAATCCAACCATGCCAATAATAACATTAACTGTGAATGGCTTAAGTGACTTAATCAAAGGTAGTATTATCAGAGTGGATTAAAAACCCAAAATGAAACTATGTATTATCTATGAGAGATGTACTTTAATTTCAAAGACACAAATATGTTGCAAGTGAGAAGATAAAAGAAGATGTGTTCATACAATGTGATAAAAATGTTACTAGAGACAAATGATATTTTATAATGATTACTTGCATGGGTGCTAGGTAGTTTCAGTCAGGTCTGACTCTTTGCAACCCTATGGACCGCAGTGGGCCAGACTTCTCTGTCCATTGGATTCTCCAGGCAAGAATACTGGAGTGGGTTGCCATGGCCTCCTCCAGGGGATCTTCCCAACCCAGGGATTGAACCTGCATCTCTTATGTTTCCTGCATTGGCAGGTGGGTTCTTTTCCACTAGTGTTACCTGGGAAGCTCATAATGATAAATGTTAGCAAAAAATGTAGAGAAATTTGAACCCTTGTGTATTGATGTTGGAAATATAAAATGTTTCAGCCACTTTGCAAAGCAGTTTGACAGTTCCTCAAAAACTTAAACACACAGTTACCATGTGACCCAACAATTCTACTCCTAGGTATGTATCCAAGAGAAATGAAAACATGTTCACAGAAAGACTTATGCATGGATGTTTGTAGCAGCTTAATTCATAATAGCCAATGGTTAGAAACAATCCAAAATCTCCATCAACTGGAGAACAATAAAATGAAATATATTCATTCAGTGGAATACTATTTAGAGATTAAAAACAACCAGACTACTGTTTCCTGCTAAATATGTGAAAGTTGCTCAGTCGTGTCCGACCCTTTGTGACTGTACAGTTCACAATGGAATTCTCCAGGCCAGCATACTGGAGTGAATAGCCTTTCCTTTCTCCAGGGGATCTTCTCAACCCAGGGATCGAACCTAGGTCTCCCACATTGTGGGCAGATTC
The DNA here is from genome assembly GCF_003369695.1 of Bos indicus x Bos taurus. Lineage (NCBI taxonomy): Eukaryota > Metazoa > Chordata > Mammalia > Artiodactyla > Bovidae > Bos > Bos indicus x Bos taurus. The sequence continues at coordinate 125,498,332 of NC_040105.1, forward strand.
TTTACCAGCTGAGCCACACGGGAAGCCCAAGTACTGGAGTGGGTAGCCTATCCCTTCTCCAGAGGATCTTCCTGACCCAGGAATTGAACCAGGATCTCCTGCCTTGTAGGTGGGTTCTTTACCAACTGAGCTATGAGGGAAGCCCTGCTATAACATGGATGAACTTCAAAAACATTCAGAAACTAGGTGCAAAAACTACCTATTCTATGATTGCATTTATATTAAATGTCCAGAAAAGACGTATCTATATAGACAGAAACTAGGTTAGCTATTACCTAGGTTTGGGAGTGAAGATTAACTGCAAATGAACATGAAGGTGATGATTGCACAATTCTGTAGATCTACTAAAAATTGGTGAACTCTTACAGAGGTGAATTTTATGGTATGCAAACTATACCTTAATAAATTTGAAAATATGATCAATATCATTAATTACTATGAAAAGGCAAATTAAAACCCAAATGCGATAACATCACATACCCACTAGAATGGCTAAAATAAAAAAAGTAGACAATAACAATTATTGTTATTGTAAAGATACAGAGAAATGGGAAACCTCACAGATGGCTGATGGGAATGTACATGGTGCAGAATATTTATGGGAATGTGCATTGGAAAACAGTTTGGCAGTTTCTTAAAATGTTTAGTTATAAGTTTACCATATGACCCAGCAGTTATTTTCTAGGGTGAATGAGTACCCAAGAAAAGACTAGTACAAGAATGTTCCAAGGAGGGGCTACATTATAGCCAAAAAGAAGCAGCAAACCAAATGTCAACTAACTGATGAATTGATAAACAAACTGTAATACAACAGAGTGTCATTCAGCCACAAAAATGTATGAAGTACTGATACATGCCACTATGCCACTGAACCTCTAAAATGTGATGGTAAGTGAAATAAACCAGATAAGAAAGTTTGCAGATTGTATCTACATGTATTGATACACATACTGTATCACATGTATTATATGATACCATTTATATGAAATGTCCAGAACAAGCAAATCCATAGAGACAGAAAGTGGTTGCATGGGCCTCATGATGAGAACAAGCATTAACAGTAAATAGGATTTTACTGGGATGATGAAAATGTCCTAAAATGGATTTATGGTGACAATCATACAGTTTGGTAAATTTACCAAAAATCATGGAATTGTACACTTGACATGGGTAAATTATATGATATGTAAATTTGCATCAGTAAAGAAATAAATACATTTTTTGGCTCTGCCACTTGGCTTATGAGATCTTAGTTCCTGACCAGAGTTTGAACAAACAGGAAGAGCATGAAGTTCTAACCACTGGCCCACCATGGAATTCCCAATAAAGTTATATTTTTAAAAAACTGATGTGTGTTAGGGATGTGTAGTCATTACTGTTGTTGTTCTGCCTGGATCCCCTCCAGGGATACTGTGATTTACAATAAGAAATATATACTTGGTTTTCCTCATCATTGCTCACACAGAGCTGCTAAAAAATTTGAAATTTCCTAAGTGATAAGAGATATTAAGGTATCTTTTCTTTTTTTTTTTTGAAAGTTTTTTGTTGTTAATTTTTTAAATTTTATTTTATTTTTTAAATTTACAATATTGTATTGGTTTTGCCATATATCAAAATGAATCCGCCACAGGTATACATGCGCTCCCCATCCTGAACCCTCCTCCCTCCTCCCTCCCCGTACCATCCCTCTGGGTCGTCCCAGTGCACCAGCCCCAAGCATCCAGTATCGTGCATCGAATCTGGACTGGCGACTCGTTTCATATATGATATTATACATGTTTCAGTGCCGTTCTCCCAAATCATCCCACCCTCTCCCTCTCCCACAGAGTCCAAAAGACTGTTCTATACATCAGTGTATACGAGACAGCAAAAGAGACACTGATGTAAGGTATCTTTTCTTATTCACAACAACCCCCTTTGAACCACAACCAAGTTTCTATTAATGAGGTGACTTTTGGAAAGCCCCCAAAGATAGGGCTGGTTGCCATGGGAACCAATCTTGTGATTAGAGAGTTGGACCTTTCAGCACTAACCTCCAACATCTAGGGATGGGAGAAGGGTAGAGGTTGAATCAATAACCAATGACCAGTGATTTAATCATTCATGTCTAAGGAATGAAACCTCCATAATAACTCAAAAGTGTGGATTTAGAGAGCTGCCCAGTTAGTAACCACATGGAGGTGCTGGAAAAATGGTATGCCTGGAATGTGCATGGAGCTCTGCTTTCTTCCCACAGACCTTGCCCAATGCATTTTGTCAATCTGGATATTCCTGAGTTGTATCCTTTTATAATAAACTGATAATAGTAATTACAGTTGATCTTTGAAAAATTCGACAGTTAGGGGCACCAACCCTCTGAGCAGTTGAAAATCTGCTCCATTTGGGTGGTTCCTCCATATTTGAGGTTTCACATCTCGGATTCGGCCAATGGCGGATGGTATAGTAGGTCGTGTTTATTACTGTAAAAAAAACCTATGCATATAATTAGATACTCGCAGTTCAAACCCGTGTTACTCAAGGCTTAACCATAAACTTTTTCCTGACTTCAGTGAGCCACTCTGCTGCTGCTGCTAAGTCGCTTCAGTCGTGTCCAACTCTATGTGACCCCATGGACGGCAGCCCACCAGGCTCCCTTGTCCCTGGGATTCTCTAGGCAAGAACACTGGAGTGGGTTGCCATTTCTTTCTCCAATGCATGAAAGTGAAAAATGAAAGTGAAGTCGCTCAATCGTGTCCGACTCTTAGCGACACCATGGACTGCAGCCTACCAGGCTCCTCTGCCCATGGGATTCTGCAGGCAAGAGTACTGGAGTGGGTTGCCATTGCCTTCTCCACATGAGCCACTCTAGCAAACCTCGAATTCTTTTAACAATTTGTGAGCACAATTCCACTGGCTTTTGTTGTCGCTTTGCTTCTGTACCTGTGTCTCTACTGCTCTTAGAAGCCTGGTTTTGGGTTAATGGAGCCACTTTGCTTGTACATGCAGAGAGCTGGCATTGTCTCTGAGTTTATAGTCATCCTTACACAACCCCTTTTCTTCCCATCTGCCAGTCGTGGACAGTCTTTACCCAGTGACTGACTGCTGTGAGAGTATGTGTATGTAGTTCCTTTGCCTCAAGTAGGGACAAGCTCTGAGGCAGAATTTCCATTCAGTATTCTCCTGCTGGATCACACTGAAGCAACCCTCCACAAGATGTTGTCAGAAAGTACATATTTGTTTAGCTTCTTCCTCTTTCCTGTTCCACTTCCTCCATTCTCTTATCAGGTTGTCCTGGGAGAACTTCCTTAAGTTATTGCATGTACGTTTCAGCAACTGCTTCTGGGGAACCCAACCCAAGATGAGGGAGCTATTTATTCCTCATTCCCCCAGTTTGCAGGTGGAGGAACACCCACTGAGGTAACACTCCAGACTCCTCTGTCCCCCTCCCTTGCTTCTCCCTATGGGACTAGGAATTTGGCATGTATTGCTAGAGCAGATGCTCTGTGAGCCCTCAGATAGAGATGCTGCCTGAGACCTTGTGGGCTAGTCAAGGCAAATCCATAATTTGCATGTGTGTCAAAATGAACAGTTGACATTGTCAAAGGGAAGGGGTCATGTAATCATTTTGACAGCAAGTGAATCGTTGATATCCTCAAGGGATGGTGCCATACTGGGGACTTGGTGTTGGTCTCTTGCTGGAATGTTAACATTTGGCCATGGCAATGTGTACAACAGTGAAGCCCTGGCTGATGGGCCCATGCATAGCTGCCATCACTGCTACTGTGCCTACTCCATTGTTCAAGGACTGGGATGGCAGAGGACAGACTGGCTGATATCAACTGACCAGATCATCCTGTCTCCTTGGTCATTTTATGAAAAGACAAAATCCTTCACTTTGTGCCCATTCGCATAAGTATATCCACATGCCTCTTCCTCAGACCTCCCAATCTTTCCATCTTTCCCATCCAAGCTCCTATCCAACCAACCAAACCATTCACTGTTGGCCGTGAACCAATATATATTATAACCTCAAGCCACTTCTTCCACACAAAGTGGATGACCAAGTGTACCATCAAAAGCTCTGCCCACTGTCTTTCCGGGACATCCTTGAGCGGAGTGGTAGGGAAGCAGCTGCACGTTTTCAGCTTATACCCAAACACTGGGCCGACATATCCAGGAACCAAGTTTGAGCTCTGTTTTTGCTTGCAGCTTGTCATAAGGGATGCTCCATTTCATGTGCCCATAGGTGAGATTTGAAGGAGAGACCCCAGTGCAACAGTGGTGGGTGACATAAATGTCTGGACCACCTGTTCCTACAGCTTCCTTGTGTCCTCTGCTTGATCCCAATCCCGTTGGATGTACCACTTCATCTTAGAATGAATTTCTGCTGGGTCTGCCCAGCCTTGTGGCTGGGTAGATCAGACAGGATCCAGCTCATGATAGGCAGTTCTGGGAACGTGGTCACTTGATGTCCCAAGTTCAGGTGTTCAATCTCTTTTAGGGCCCAGCAGCCTGCCAGGAGCTCTTTTCAAATGGTATATAATTCTCTGCTTCCTGATGGCGTGGCCCTGCTCCAGAACACTAAGTAATAGCACTGCATTGCTCCTATTTGGCCTCGTCAGAGACTCCACATGGCATTTTTTTTTTAAACCACCAATACCTCTGCCTTCATGGAACTTTCTGGATCATGCATTTCACTGACCCAAATAACAGGATTGCATTTACTACAGCTGAGGCTTGCTACAGAGGCCTTTCTTGCTCTGAGCCCCATTTAAAATGAGTAGCCTTCTGCGTCATTCAATAAATGGACCAGTGCAGTATTTCCAAGTGCAGAATGTTGCTTCCAGACCCAAAGGGTCCAACCTGCCTCCTGAATCTTTGTAGGGTTTCTCTCCAGCTCTCTAGAGTGTGTGTCTTATCAGGGCATCCAGGGTACTTTTGCATTTTGCTCCTCACGTCCAATTAACACGATACCATCTGTATGGTGGACCGATACAATGCTTTAGGAAGTATCCAGATGGCTTAGTATCCTTTGTGCTATATTATGAGAGAGAGTACAAGAAATAACATAGCCGTGGGGTAAGACTGTGAATATATAGTCTTGGTGTCTGTCCCATGTGAATGGAACCTGTTTCTGATTTTCCTTCCTGATGTGTGTGAAAAGAATATATCTGCCCAAATCTGTGGCCACCTGGTAATCTGCTCTAGTAAAGAGACCACATCCAGACTGATTAAATGGGCATATGATAGAGATCATGGCTCTTTTTTCAAAAAAAAAGTTTATTTATTTGTATTTTTGGCTGTGCTGGGTCTTTGGCTGTGCTACACATGGGCTTTCCCTAGTTGCAGTGAACAGGGGCTACTCTTCACTGCGTACTTCACTGGTACACGGGCTTCTCATTGCAGTGAAAGCTCTTGCAGCATGCGAGCTCAGTAGCTGTGGCTCCCGGACTTTAGAGTGTGGGCTCAATAGTTGTGGTGCACAGGCTTAGTTGGCTCATGGCATATGGGTCTTAGTTTTCTAACCAGGGATGGAACCAATGTCCCCTTCACTGGCAGGCAGATTCTTAACCACTGGACCACCCAGGAAGCCTGGGATCATGACTCTTACATCATTTAATGTTTTGAGAGTGACACTAATCTTTGCTCCCACCCCCATGCCTGTGCAGGGATGTGAGGTTTTTTGTTTTTTTTTTTAATTTACCATTTTGGCCCTTGGAATGTTTTGGGGTGGGAGAGAGTTTCAGGGTCTTTCATAGGGCCTTTCCTATTATAATATCTCTTACTTTGTAGATCAAGGAACTAATGTAAGATATCTACTAACTGCTAATATATTCATTGCAATTATTCATCTGGGAGTCATGGAGATAACTACTGGACCTACAGAGACAGACCTGAGCTGATACTGTTTTTCTCATTATCATCTGACCCTCATATAGCCCTCTCTAGCAGGGCAGCCACATGGCAGGTTAGGCTGCTGCGCATCAGTGTCAACTTATTTCCTGGTTCCAATAGACCTTGAAAGTGTACTCTCCTTTCCCCAGCTGAGTAAATGGTCATAGACCCTGACTTTCAGACTGAGGAAATCTCTACCAGATATATGTGCCATGTTTTTTTAGGGTCCTTCCTTATGGGAACCTGGCCTTATCTTCACTTTATGGATTTTGGGATCTGAGAACTGTCTCAGTTCTGGAAGTTGGGAAAAGAGATGTGACTTTCCACTGGGGCAGTTGACCTGTGTCTTAGTCCATTTGACCTGCTATAAATAAAAACACCAGAGACTTGGTAGCTTATAAACAATAAACGTTTATTTCCCACACTTCTGGAGGCTGGAAAGTCCAAAATCAAGGTGACAGCAGATTTGTTGTCTGGTGAAAGCCCACTTCCTGGTTCACAGGCAGCCATCTTTTCATTGTAACTTAAATGGCAGAAAGCATGAGAGATCTGTATGGGGTCTCTTTTGTAAGGACACCAATCCCATTCATGAGGGCTCCACCCTCAGGACCTAATCATCTCTGTAAGGTCCCATCTCCAAATACCATCACCTTGGGGATTAGGTTTCAACATATGAATTTGAGGGGGACACAAACATTCAGTCTATAGCAATCTCTGCTGCTAAGTCACTTCAGTCATGTCCGACTCTGTGCGACCCCATAGACCGCTGCCCACCAGGCTCCCCTGTCCCTGGGATTCTCCAGGCAAGAACACTGGAGTGGGTTGCCATTTCCTTCTCCAATGCATGAAAGTGAAAAGTGAAAGTGAAGTCGCTCAGTTGTGTCCGACTCTTAGCGACCCCATGGACTGCAGCCTACTAGGCTCCTCCATTCATGGGATTTTCCAGGCAAGAGTACTGGAGTGGGGTGCCATTGCCTTCTCCATAGCAACCTCAGACTTCTGCTTATTTAATATATATATATTAGTCAGTATCTCAGTCATGTCCAACTCTTTGCGACCCCATAGACTTCAGCACATCAGAATTCCCTGTCCATCAGCAACTCCCAGAGCTTGCTCAAACTCATGTCCATTGAGTAGGTGATGCCATCCAACCATCTCATTCTCTCTCTATGAAAGAGAATGGTCTTGCCCCTAGGAATTCAGTGTTCTATGAATCATCTCATTTGAAATGCATGGGTCAGGCACACTTTGGTGAGATTGTACCTTCGGTGCCCATTACAGTATTTATACCCACCGTGCTTCTCATGCTTAAGTGCTACCACCTGACCTCACATTTTCCAGAACCTTATCACCCCTGTTGCTACTAGGGAGTCCAGTCCTGTAATAGCATCTTCTACCATAAGCCCTGGCTCACATCCACAGCCTCCCTTCCTTCCCTGTTCTCCTCTTTCTTTCTTTCTCTCTCTTTCTTCTCTCCCTTCCTTCCTTTCACCCTCCTTTCTTTCTGTTTCTCTAGTGGATAAATCTATCTTTATTTGCTTTTGCTAATGAAAGAGTCAATTTTTTAAGAATTTTATATATTTATTTTATTTATTTTTGGCTGTGCTGGGTCTTTGTTGCTGCACAGAGTTTTCCCTAGTTGTGGTGATAGGGGGCTACTCGCTAGTTGCAGTGCACGGTCTTCTCATTGCAGTGGCTTCTCTTGTTGCAGAGCATGGGCTCTAGGCATGTGGGCTTCAATAGTTGCAGCACGTGGGCTTCAGTGTGTACAGGATGCAGGCTAAGTAGCTGTGGCACACTGACTTTAGCTGCTCCATGACGTGTGGAATCTTCCCAGACCAGGGATCGAACCCGTGTCCCCTGCATTGGCAGGAAGATTCTTACCCATTGGGCCACCAGGGAAGTCCTCAGGAGTTCAGTATTTATGGCAAAGAATTCCTCATGGGTTTTGAGACTCCTCTATTGTTTTTTCTAGTCATTTACAGGAAAACAGAGAAATTTGTTCCACTAGTGTTGTAGATGATTTGTCACTAATCTCAGAAACCAAAGAACAATATAAAACTGATTGATACTTTGGCTTTGGTACAGTTCTTTGCTTCACAGGAGCATAAGGCCTCACTGGACAAATCAAAATATTGCTGATCTGAGGTAAAACAGGACATCTGTTGTCAGCTGTAGGCCACAGTGTGTGGCAGCCTGGGACCTAGCCCATTTTGCAGATCTATCTGTTACTTAAAAAACCTGAGATAATTTTGTGATGAGCACAAAAGAGCTGTAGACAGTAGATTCCAGTTTTTGCAGAGGGGACAAATCTTCTGATGAAGCAATTGCCTGGTTCACCTCCAGATCTTCTGGTTTGGTCCTTAGAATCTGAAGAGGATTTGAAAAACTGAAATTGATGATAGCCTCTCCTTCAGCTTTGAGGAGTCCAAATTTTGAAAAAAAATTCTGACTTGTTTTATGTGCTGTTCTTGTTAAAAATGCAGATTTAACGGAATTCCCTGGTTGTCCAGTGGTTAGGACTCAGCGTTTTCCACCCACTGAAGTGGCCTGGATTCAATCTCAGGTCCAGGAACTAAGACCCCTCAAACTGTGTGGGGTTGCCAAAGGAAAATAAACGCAGATTTAATGATATTTACCAATGGGCAATGTACTGTAGCTAAAAGTGACCCACTTATGTCCTCCAATGCTGTGCTGACTTGTCATACAGTCATTGAAATTCATGTTTTGTCTGGAATTAAGCCAACACAAGCAGATGAGTTAATATCAGTTACTAGAGCTACAGTCTCTGGTCTGGACTTAAATATATAATGTATAGACTACTAATAAAGGGCTTCCCTGGTGGCTCAGTCAGTAAAGAATCTGCCTGCGATGTGGGAGACCTGGGTTCAATCCCTGTGTTGGAAAGATCTCCTGGAGGAGGGCATGGCAGCCCATTCCAGAATCCTTGCCTGGAGAATCCTCATGGACAGAGGAGCCTGGCAGGCTGCATACAGTCCATGGGGTTGCAAAGAGTCGGACATGACTGTGTGACTAAGCACACAGCACTAATAATAAATGTATGTTTGGTGTCTGTCATGCAACAAGGCAATTTAAAAAATGGAGAATTTTCACTTTATTTAGAAGTGAAAAACACAAAATCTCACAGAAAACCGCAAGGTGATTTGTGGTACCAATAGTTCACATTGCTGACAGAGTGGCAAAAACTGCTGTTAAAACATGGCAGACTTCACAAACTTAGAAGCCCTATTCTTTGTTTTTGTAATTTATTATTATTTTTTCAGCTGGGAGATTTTATTTTTTTAAAAATGTAATGTTTTGTACAATTTTTTTGTTGTTTTGTACAATTTTTAAGAAGTCACTTTCCACTTGCAGTTATTCCAAAATATTGGCTGTATTCCCTCTGTTATACAATGTATCTGTGAGCATGTCTCACACCCAGTACTTTACACCTCCCACTCTCCCACTCGTATATTGCCCCTGAACCACTAATTGGTTCTTATTTCTTTATGGCTGTGCTGGGTCTTTGCTGCTGCGAGCAGTCTTTTACTAGCTGTGGGGAGTGGGGGCTACTCTCTAGTTGCAGTGTCCTGGTTTTGCACTGTGATGGTTTCACTTGTGGAGCATGGGCTCTAGGGTGTGTGGGCTCGATAGTTGTGGCTCCCGGGCTCTAGGGCACAGGCTTAATAGTTGTGATGCTCTGACTTAGTTGCTCCACCACATATGGGATCTTCCCAGATCAGGGATCGAACCCATGTCTCCTGCACTGGTAGGTGGTTTCTTTACCACTGAGCCATAAGGGAAGCCCTTGTTTTCTCTCTCTCTCTCTCTCTTTTTTTGTTTACCACCCCTTGCATCTTACAGTGTCTTAGTTGCCCAGCCAGTGATGAAATCCAGGGCCCCAGCAGTGGAAGCATGGAGTCCTAACCACTAGGCAGCCAGGGAATTCCAATCACTAGTTCATTCTCTTTATCTGTGAGTCTGCCTCTTTTTCTTTTTATTATAGTTTTTAGTTTGCACATATAAGTGATATTGTACAGTATTTGCTTTTCTCTGTCTGACTTATTTCACTTAATGTAATACCCTCCAAGTTCCTCCATGTTGCTACAAATGGCAACATTTTCTTTTTTATGGCCAAGTAGTATTCCATTGCAATATATGCCACATATTTTTGGAAAGAAAGTAGGATTTATTGGTGGGCATGAGTAAGGAGGGGCCAGTGCCAAGGCTTTCATGAGCACAGGGTCCACCACTTGTCCAGAGGGCCAAATTTTAGGGATGTATTTGACCCCACAGCCATCGGGGATGAGCTGCTGTTCTGCCACCATGTTTTCAAATTCATCAGCATTAACCTTAGTAAATCCCCACTTCCTGGCGATGTGAATCTTCTGGTGGCCAGGGGACTCAAGCGTGGCCCTGTGGAGGGCCTCAGTCCCGTGCTCCTTGTTCTGCCACATGGTGTGGATGGACATTATGACTTGGCCAATGTGGACCCTGGCTACTGTGTCCTGGGCTTTCCAAAGGCACCGTGTATAACTGTCTGTGGCCTAGATTGGGGACAGCATGCCAGTCATGAATGTCCACTGGAAACTATGCCCCATCTTCTTTATCCATTCATCTGTTCATGGACATTTAGGTTGTAGAAGCCTTATTTGTTTTGTAGTGGTTGATTTGGTTTTGCTGCACAGCTTGTATGATCTTAGTTTCTTGACTAGGGATTGAACCCTTGCCCACTGGACCACCAGGGAATTCTCAGAAGCCTTATTCTTAATATGATAAGAAATTTCTGTTTATTTTTAAAAATATATTTCAGAAAAGGAAATGGGAAAATGGATTGAAAAAGGGATTAATTTTGGGCTGTTCCACTCTCACCACTACTATTCAACATAGTTTTGGAAGTTTTAGCCACAGCAATCAGAGCACAAAAAGACATAAAAGGAATCCAGATTGGAAAAGAAGAAATAAAACTCTCACTGTTTGCAGATGACATGATCCTCTACATGCTGCTGCTGCTAAGTCACTTCAGTCGTGTCCAACTCTGTGCGACCCCATAGATGGCAGCCCACCAGGCTCTGCCGTCCCTGGGATTCTCCAGGCAAGAACACTGGAGTGGGTTGCCATTTCCTTCTCCAATGCATGAAAGTGAAAAGTGAAAAGTGAAAGTGAAGTGGCTCAGTCGTGTCTGACTCTTAGCGACCCCATGGACTGCAGCCTACTAGGCTCCTCCATCCATGGGATTTTCCAGGCAAGAGTGGTGGAGTGGGGTGCCATTGCCTTCTCCAGATCCTCTACATAGAAAACCCTAAAGACTCCACCAGAAAATTACTAGAGCTAATCAATAAATATCACAAAGTTTCAGGATATAAAATTAACACACAGAAATCCCTTGCATTCCTATACATGAACAATGAAAAAACAGAAATTAAGAGAAAGAGAAATTAAGGAAACAATTCCATTCACCATTGCTATGAAAAGAATAAAATATTTAGGAATAAATCTACCTAAAGAAACAAAAGACCTATATATAGAAAACTATAAAACACTGATGAAAGAAATCAAAGATGACACAAATAGATGGAGAAATATACCATGTTCATGGGTTGGAAGAATCAATATAATGAAAATGAGTATACTACCCAAAACAATCTATAGATTCAATGCAATCCCTATCAAGCTACCAATGGTATTTTTCAGAGAACTAGAACAAATAATTTCAAAATTTGAATGGAAATACAAAAAACCTCGAATAACCACAGCAATCTTGAGAAAGAAGAATGGAACTGGAGGAATCAACCTGCCTGACTTCAGGTTCTACTACAAAGCCACAGTCATCAAGACAGTATGGTACTGGCACAAAGACAGAAATATAGATCAGTGGAACAAAATAGAAATCCCAGAGATAAATCCACACACCTATGGACACCTTATCTTTGACAAAGGAGGCAAGAACACACAATGGAGAAAAGACAATCTCTTTAACAAGTGGTGCTGGGAAAACTGGTCAACCACTTGTAAAAGAATGAAACTAGAACACTTTATAACACCATACACAAAAATAAACTTAAAATGGATTAAAGATCTAAATGTAAGATCAGAAACTATAAAACTCCTAGAGGAAAACATAGGCAAAACACTCTCTGACATAAATCACAGCAGGATCCTCTATGACCCACCTCCCAGAGTAATGGAAATAAAAGCAAAAGTAAACAAATGGGACCTAAGACATACAGATAGGTAACAAACACATGAAAAGATGCTCAACATCACTCATTATCAGAGAAATGCAAATCAAAACCACAATGAAGTACCGTCTCATGCCGATCAAAATGGCTGCTATCAAAAAGTCTACAAACAATGCTGGAGAGGGTGTGGAGAAAAGGGAACCCTCTTACACTGTTGGTGGGAATGCAAACTGGTATAGCCACTATGGAGAACAGTGTGGAGATTCCTTAAAAAACTGGAGATAGAACTGTCATATGACCCAGCAATCCGCTGCTTGTCATACACTGACGAAACCAGAATTGAAAGAGACACGTGTACCCCAACGTTCATCACAGCACTGTTTACAATAGCAAAGACATGGAAGCAACCTAGATGTCCATCAGCAGACGAATGGATAAGAAAGCTGTGATACATATACACAATGGAATATTACTTAGCCATTAAAAAGAATGCATTTGAATCAGTTCTAATGAGGTGGATGAAACTGGAGCCTATTATACAGAGTGAAGTAAGCCAGAAAGAAAAACACCAATATAGTATACTAATGCATATATATGGAATTTAGAAAGATGGGAACGATGACCCTATATGCAAGAGAGCAAAAGAGACACAGATGTATAGAACAGTCTTTTGGACTCCATGGGAGAAGGCAAGGGTGGGATGATTTGACAGAATAGCATCGATGCATGTATATTATCATACGTGAAACAAATCACCAGTCCAGGTTTGATGCATGAGACAGGGTGCTCAGGGCTGGTGCACTGGGATGACCCTGAGGGATGGGATGGGGAGGGAGGTGGGAGGGGGGTTCAGGATGTGGAACACATGTACACCCGTGGCTGATTCATGTCAATGTATGGCAAAAACCACTACAATATTGTAAAGTAATTAGCCTCCAATTAAAATAAATAAATTAATTACAAATAAATAAATAAATTTGGGCTAATCAGTTCAGTCGCTCATTCGTGTCCGACTCTGTGACCCCATGGACTATAGCTTGCCAGGCCTCCCTGTCCATCACCAACTCCCGGAGTTTACTCAAACTCGTGTCCATTGAGTCCGTCATGCCATCCAACTATCCCATCCTCTGTAGTCCCCTTCTCCTCCTGCCCTCAATCTTTCCCAGCATCAGGGTCTTGAGTCTGTTCTTTGCATTTAGGTGGCCAAAGTATTGGAGTTTCAGCTTCAACATCAGTCCTTCCAATGAATATTCAGGACTGATCTCCTTTAGATGGACTGGTTGGATCTCCTTGCAGTCCAAGGGACTCTCAAGAGTCTTCTCCAACACCACAGTTCAAAAGCATCAATTCTTCATTGCTCAGCTTTCTTTATAGTCCAAATCTCACATCCATATATGACTATGGGAAAAACCATAGCCTTGACTAGATGGACCTTTGTTGGCAAAGTAATGTCTCTGCTTTTTAATATGCTGTCTAGGCTGGTCATAATTTTCTTCCAAGGAGTAAGCGTCATTTAATTTCATGGCTGCAGTCACCATCTGAAGTGATTTTGGAGCCCCCCAAAATAAAGTCTGCCACTGTTTCCACTGTTTCCCCATCTACTTGCCATGAAATGATGGGACCAGATGCCATGATCTTAGTTTTCTGAATGTTGAGCCAACTTTTTCACTCTCCTCTTTCACTTTCATCAAGAACCTCTTTAGCTGTTCTTCACTTTCTGCCATAAGGGTGGTGTCATCTGCATATCTGAGGTTATTGATATTTCTCCCAGCAATCTTGATTCTAGTTTGTGCTTCATCCAGCCCAGTGTTTCTCAAGATGTACTCTGCACAGAAGTTAAATAAGCACAGTGACAACATATAGCCCTGACATACTCCTTTTCCTCTTTGGAACCAGTCTGTTGTTCCATGTCCAGTTTTAATTGTTGCTTCCTGACCTGCATACAGATTTCTCAAGAGGCAGGTCTGGTGGTCTCGTATTCCCATCTCTTTCAGAATTTTCCACAGTTTGTGGTGATCCACACAGTCAAAGGCTTTGGCATAGTCAATAAAGCAGAAATAGATGTTTTTCTGGAACTCTCTTGCTTTTTTGATGATCCAGTGGATGTTGGCAATTTGATCTCTGGTTCCTCAGCCTTTTCTAAAACCAGCTTGAACATCTGGAACATTGGCTACAGTCCAAGGGGTCGCAAAGAGTGGGACACAACTGAGCATGCACTCAGGATTATTGTTAGGTAATTCCTACAGCCCAAATTTACTGCTACACTCAGTGCCCCAAACCCTGCAGTAAATCTGGGCTGTGGGAATTACCTAACAATAATCTTGAGTGCATGCTCAGTTGTGTCCGACTCTTTGCGACCCCTTGGACTGTAGCCTGCCAGGTTCCTCTGTCCATGGGATTTTCCAGGCAAGAAAACTGGAGTGGGTTGCCATTCCCTTCCTCAGGGGATCTTTCCGACCCAGGGATGGAACCCATGTCTCCTGCATTGGCAGGCAAGTTCTTTACCAGTGAGTCACCTGGGAAGCCCCTAGTAATAATCCTTGTGTCGTGGTTAGTGTGTCTTCAACAAATCCATCTGAATAAAAAACGTATTTTAAAGGCAAAAACATTTAAAGGGATGTGCTATTTGTCAGCAGAATTCTTTACAGGCCTCTCCCAAGGTAACACAGGAGAATCTCCCTAACCAACTTAACCAGGAACCTGGTGATGATTGGATTCCATAGATTGGATTTCATAATGGTTGTGAAAAGTAAGAGACTGTGTCTGGTTATGGTATGTACGATGTTTGGATGGCCTGAAATGTTGCCTACTTCAAAAGCCAATATTCAGGCGATGGTAAACCTCTCAATGTATATATTTCCCCCTTTTGAGATACTAGAGCATATTGGCTAGGACAGAGGAAGTCACCTTATTTCTACTGTTGTTCAGGAAGTATGCAAATTTTTGCAGATTCCTGTAAGCCTCAGTCCTCTGGATGTGTAGAGCAAAGAATCAAACTCCTTGGCTAAGACTCAGCAATCTACCATGTTAACATGGCCTAGAGCCTTATTTAAAATTTAAGTCATGCCTGCAAGCAAGTATGGAATCTCTCCCTTTGCAAGTTTGGCAGCTTTATGAATTTGGGTCTGAGACCACCAGGTCCTGTGCCTGATTTAACTGAATTTTCTCGTTACCATGTGCAATACTTGGAAAGTTTTCTCTTGAGACTTCCTTGGAGGTCCAGGGGTTAAGACTCCACACTCCCACTGCAGGGAGGGTGGGTTCCATCCCTGGTCGGGGAACTAAGGTCCCACATGCTGTGAGGTGCATCCAAAAGTAAGTAAATACATACAGAATTGAATAAAATTTCTCTTCCTTTGGCCTGAGAAAGAGAAGGTGATCTTAATCAGGATCTTTTGGTTTGAATTAGTAAACCTGGGTTCACTTCCAGTTTCGGCAGGGTAGATTTTTTAAAATTATTTTTAATACAACATAGCCTGTGTAAAAGACAAATCTAACTTTTCTTTTAATCTTGTTTTAAATTAAGTGCTTCTGATAGAAAAACTAGATATGTTAAAGGTCAAGAATCATAAAGTAGGAATTACAGCTTTAAATTTCATATTTATAGGAGGATACATTTATGAGACTCTTAGAAACTTATATATAAGACCACAGAAAATAGGATAATAATCAAATCCCTGGAAATATGATAACTTGTAAACCATGAAATGATAGAAGTCAGGGGGCTGCTCTGGCGATCCAGTGGTTAGGACTCCACACTGCCAATGCAGGGGACACAGGATCCATCCCTGGTCAGGGAACTATGCCATGTGGCATGGGCAAAAGATTTTTTAAACAAGGCTTCTCTCTTCCCTGGAAACCTTGAGACAACGTTATAGGACCTGGAAGGACCCATCGGAGGAAGTCTTCCGCCTCTACCAACTGGAAAACTTCATCTGTATTAAGGTATTCCAGTCAAAAGATGGGCTGAGTTGAACGCTTTTAAGCGCTGCTGATCACCCATATGGCTATAAAGGTAAAGGAGAAACTTAGCTGGATTCATGCTTCCCACTGCAGGAAAATTGCACTATGTTTTCCACAAAGGATCTTTCTAGAACCACCGATATTGATACTGAACTCAATTGAAAAGAGATATTCTAGAAAATTGATTACTGTTCTCAGAAGCTACATGGCTGTCCTACTCACAGCAGTGCTTATTCTAATTATTTTAAGAATCAAATTTACTAAGAAAAGAAACATTATGACATAACTTTTTCTTTCTGCATGCTTAATGGTTCCCCAAACCACATATTTCCAATCAACTCTAACTTGTACTCTCAGTTTGGACTTGATCTCAATTTAAAATCTAACAATCCAATTATTAGCAGAGTACAAGTGGGACCATCCTCATTAATAATTTTTGATTGTTGTTGTTCAGTCACTCAGTTATGCCTGACTCTTTGTGACCGCATGAACTGCAGCACCCCAGGCTTCCCTGTCCATCACCAGCTCCCAGAGTCTGCTCAAACTCATGTCTATTGAGTTGGTGATGCCATCCAACCATCTCGTCCTCTGTCATCCCCTTCTCCTCCTGCCTTCAGTCTTTTCCAGCTTCAGGGTCAGTCTTTCCCAGCTTCAGGGTCTTGCATCTATGTACTTGAGCTCTAAATATAACACAGAATATTTCAGCTGGTTTGATTGGAAGGTTGATGTAATTTTAAAAATCATCTAATTAGCAGACAAATGGAAAGCTCGCATCTACAGATAGGAACTCCAGAAGACAGGTCTGATTAACACTTGGAGACAAGTCTCTCCCGTCTCAGTATGACGGGATAAACAAAGGTGGATGTCTATTATCTATAGATATTCAATGGACTGTTACAATAGTGTAAGTATTGATTTAGACCAACGTGAAAATGGCCCACAAAATGAGTTTGCCTTCAAGACGTAAAACATTAGAATCATGTACATGAAATCATGTACAGTTTCAATCTGTATTCTTGAACTGGTGTCTCATAATGAGACTTTGATGCTAGATGATGGACGTGTGTCTCTTTGTATTTCACATCTGAAAAAAAATATTTGGAAAGATGAAACAATTATTGAAAGGCCTAACATCATGTAAATGTGATGTTACTTGTATAATCAGTGGAAACTCAGGATACATTTATTGCCCTTAAAAGGAAGACTCTTTGGACTTCACTCATGGGATACAGTTTCCCAAAATTAAAATTTATTAAGAAGTACTTAGGGACTTCCTGGGAGAAGGCAATGGCAACCCACTCCAGTACTCTTGCCTAGAGAATCCCAGGGACAGCGGAGCCTGGTGGGCTGCAGTTCATGGGGTCGCTAAGAGTCGGACACGACTGAGCGATTCACTTTCACTTTTCACTTTCATGCATTGGAGAAGGAAATGGCAACCCACTCCAGTGTTCTTGCCTGGAGAATCCCAGGGACGGGAGAGCCTGGTGGGCTGCCGTCTATGGGGTCGCACAGAGTCGGACACAACTGAAGTGACTTAGCAGCAGCAGTTGTTAAGAATCTGCCTCACAATGCAGGGGACAAAGGTTCGATCCCTGATCTGGGAAGATTCCACATGCCAAGGAGCAACTAAACCTGTGCACTGCAACTACCGAGTCCACAGTCTAGAGCCCATGTGTCTAGCCACAACTACTGAGCCCATGTGTTGCAGCTGCTGAAGCCCACATGCCTAAAGCCCATGCTTTAGCCCCCACGCGAAGCCTGCACACCACAACTAGAGAGTAGCCCCTGCTCGCTGCAACTAGAGAAAGTCCTTGAAAAGCAACGAAGATCCAGCACATCCAAAAATAAATACATAAATATTTTAAACAAGGAAGACACTTCTTAAGAAAGCTTATTTTATTAAAGCATAGTTGATTTAATGGGCTACCCAGGCGGCTCTGTGGTAAAGCATCTGCCTGCAATGCAGGAGATGTGGATTGGATCCCTGGATTGGAAAGATCCCCTGGAGAATGAAATGTCAATCCACTCCAGTATTCTTGCCTGGGAAATCCCATGGACAGATGAGCCTGGCAGGCTACAGTCCATGGGATCTCAAACGAGTCAGACACGACTTAGCGTCTTAACACACATGCACGTAATTGTTAATTTCTACTGTACATATAAATCAACTATACTTCAATAAAAATTAAAAAAAAACATTTCTAATGTACAGCAAAGTGATTCAGTTATACATATATAGACATTCTTTTTCATATTCTTTTTCTATTATAGTTTATCACAGAATATTGAATATAGTCCCTGTGCTATACAGTAGGGCCTTGTTGTTTATTCATTCTATCAATATGTATAATACTTTGTATCTGCTACTCCCAAACTCCTAATTTATCTGTCCTCCTCCCTTTCCCCTTCAATAACCATAAGTTTGTTTTGTATGTCTGTGAATCTTTTTCTGTTTTGTAGATAAGTTCATTGTAGAGTAACTTGTTTTTATAGATAAATGTCATATTTTAGATCCCACATGTAACTGGTATCTTATGGTATTTATCTTTTTCTTTCTGACTTAGTATCATCTCTAGGTCCATCCATGTTGCTGCAAATGGTATCAGTTCAAGAAGGTTAATTCTCCTGGTTGAAAATAAAGTGTGAGATTTCCTTCTTCTTTTTCTCAAAGCACTTATTTTAGAAAACTTGTAATAATAAGCATTTTCTCATCTCTTTGAAATTTATTTTATTTCTTAAAATTAATTTATTTATTTTAATTGGAGGCTAATTACTTTACAATATTGTGGTGGGTTTTGCCATACACTGACACCTCCATTTTTTAAATTTTAATTGGAGGCTAATTACTTTACAATATTGTGGTGGTTTTTGCCATACATTGACTTGAATCAGCCACGGGTGTACATGTGTTCCCATCCTGAACCCCCTCCCACCTCCCTTCCCATCCCATCCCTCTGGGTCATCCCAGTGCACCAGCCTGAGCACCCTGTCTCATGCATCGAACCTGGACTGGGGATCTATTTCACATATGGTAATATACATGTTTCAGTGCTATCCTTTTGAAGACTATAGACTTTGTGCCAGCTTTGTGACCCAGGAAGTTCTCTCTTGTGGACCTGGGAACCAACTCTTTGATATAAACCTCAGGAGAGATTGCCCCCTTATCTCCTAGCTTCTGTGGGAGGGTACGAGCCTAACTTTGGTAGGTACTTCACTCAAGTTGCAAAACTACAACTTGCCATAAAGATATAAGATGTTTGTTTTTTAACTTGATAAATTCGCTAACACAGATGATCACCCCAATTACCAAGTAAAGTTCGGATTAACTGTGTGACAAATGGTGCTGTCAGGTCCTTTTGCTGAAGAAGTAATTACCGTTTAGGGACTTCCCTGGCAGTCCAGTGGTTAGGACTTGGCACTTTCACTGCTGGGCCCGCGTTCAATTCTGGTTGGGGAACTAAGATCCCACAAGTCGCATGGCAAGGCCAAAATAAACAAAAACAAACAAACCATGTGTATAATAGGTTGTATTTGCCTGGCCATACAAAAGGGTGAGATTGCTTTCAGTCTTTGAAATCTCTTAGTAGATTACCTGTGATCCACATCACATTCTGGTTTAAGTGTTTTTCTTTCTCTGCTACCACTGTGCAAGGGATTTCTGAGTTTGGAGAGATTTTGTTTTTAATTGTATTTCTCCAGCTTAGGCAAAATTACGCCCACCCCCACCAAGACGCCCATGTGCTAATCCCTAAAATTTGTGAATGTTACCTTACATAGCCAAAGATGCTTTGGAGATGTGATTAAAGCTATAAACCTTGAGATGGGGAGAATAGCCTGGATTATCCAGGTGCTAATCCAGCTGGGCTTCCCTGGTGGCTTAGTGGTAAAGAACTTGCCTGCAATGCAGGGAGCTGCAGAGAGACTTGGGCTTGATCCCTGAGTGGGGAAGATCCCCTGGAGAAGGACATGGCAACCCAATCTAATTACACGAGTTCTTAAACAATGAAAGAGAGAGGCATATGAGTGGGTCAGAGATTCGATGTGAAGACTCAACTAGTTGTTGCTAGCTTTCAAGATGGAGACAGGGGCCCAAAAGCCAGGGAATGGTGTTCAGGCTCTTACAAGAAAATGCCATATACTGGGTAGTTTAAAAAACAACCTCTTCCTGGTTCATAGCAACTGCCTTCACATGGTCGGATGGACTGGGAGCCTCTTTTATAAGAGACTAATCCCAAGAATTCTGGGATTAGTGGTTATGCCTCAGCATTTTCACTGCCATGGACTGGGTTCAATCCTTGGTAAGGGAACTAAGATTATGTAGTGTGCAAAAAAAAAAAAAAAAAAAAAAGACACTAATCCCATTTATTATGGCTCCACCCTCATAGCCTAAGTACCTTCCAAAGGCTTGATCTCCTAATGCCATCATTTTTGAGGTTAAGGTTTCAATAGAATTTAGTGGTTAGGAGGCAACCATTCAGAACATAGCAGTAAGTAACCTCTAAAAGCTGGAAAAGGCAGCGAAATGAATTCTGCCTTAGCATCTAGAAGGGAGCACAGTCCTACTGACACCTTGATTTTAGTCCCATGAGACCCATGTTGGATTTCTGAATTACAGAACTGTAAGATAGCAAACTAGTGTTGTTTAAAGCCCCTAAAATTGTAGTAATAAAAAACTAATACAGCAAGATAGTCCCCAACAGCTAAGAGCAAATCCAAGGAGAAGGCTGCAGTTGTAAGCTGTTGGCTGCAGCATTCCCAGGAGCTGGAAAATGGGTACACTGGTCATAAAAGAGACAGAAACCATGGCTGCTATAATATGTGTGTGCATCGTGCTAAGTCACTTCAGTTGTGTCCCACTCTTTGTGACCCCATGGTCCTCTGTCCATGGGATTCTCTAGGCAAAGAGACTGGAGAGGGTTGCCACGCCCTCCTCCAGGGGAATCTTCCCAACCCAGGGATCAAACCCGTGCCTCTTGCATTGCAGGCAGATTCTTTACCATCTGAGTCACCAGGGAAGCCCATGGTTTTGTACATAAAGATTTATTTCATTTCTTCTGAAAGTTGTTTTTGTTAGTGTATGAGTTGGTGATCTACCTCTTTTCCAAATGGATAGTCAGTTGTCCCAGCATCATTTATGGAGAAGTCAATATTTTCCCTGTAAATTTAATTTAATGTAATTAATTTTTATTTTGGTCATGTCACACAGTATGTAGGATCTTTAGTTTTGGTATGTGGGATCTTAGTTCCCCAACCAGGGATTGAACCTGGGCTCCCTGCTGTGGAAGTGTGGGGTAGGGAATTCCCACCCTATTGATTTTTTCTTTTTAAAATATTTATTTCACTTTATTTTGGCTGTGCTAGGTTTTCATTGTGTGTGAGCTTTCTCTAGTTGCAGTGAGTGGGCTTCCCACTGTGGTGGCCTCTCTCGTTGAGAAGCACGGGCTGTGGCGCTCGGGCTCAGTAGTTGCGCCCACAGGCTTAGCTGCGGCGAGGCATGTGGAATCCTCCTGGACCAGTGATCGAAACCATGACCCCTGCATTAGGCATATTCTTTACCACTGGACCTCCAGGGAAGTCTTCCTTTTCTTTTTTTTCGATGAATTTATATTGGAGCATAGTTGCTTTACAATGTTGTGTTAGCTTCTCCTGCACAACAAAATCAATCAGCCACGTGTATACATATATCCGCTCCCTTTTGGATTTCCCTCCATTGAGGTCACCACAGCGAATTAAGTAGAGTTCCCTGTGTTATATAGTATGCTCCTCTCAGCTGTCTATTTTATACATGGCATCAACCGTGTATATATGTCAATCTCAACCTCCTGATTCTCCCACCACCCCCTCACCTTTCCCTCTTGGTATCCGTACATTTTTTCTCTATGTCCATGTCTCTGTTTCTGCTTTGCAAGTAAGATCATATACACCATTTTTCTAGGTTCCACATATATGCATTAATATATGTTTTCCTCCCACCCTATCTGTTTTAAATACCATGTCTAACATATACCAAATTCCCACATGTGCATGGGTTAGTTTCTGGGCACTCTATTTTCAAGGGAGGTACTGATTTGTTCACTTATCTGAGTCAACACCACACGTGTTTAATTATTGTACCTTTATAACATTTCCTTATGGAAAGGAAAGTTGCCTTGTGGGTAAAATCCCTTTTTTAATTTTTATTTTTTAAACTAGTCTTCTCTATTTGAGAGGAAATGTAGCATGACCCTAGATGAAATCAGCTAGGGAGTGAACATAGATAGAAAAGAGAGGGTGCCCAACAACTGAGCCCTGCTGTGCTCCAATATTTAACTTATGGAAGGAGGGGAGGAACCCATGAAAGAGACAATCAGAAACCAGTGATGCTGGAGGAAAACTACGTGGCAGTCTGGAAGCCAAATGAAGAATCTGTTTCAAGTGGAGCAACTGCTAAGCCATATTATTCCTTTGTGAAACAAAAATAAAGCAAATAACAAGACAAACAAGAAGCCCTATCTCTTCTTCAAGTTAAAAAAATAATTGTTAGTGTGCTATTTATTTTCCAGTATAACAATTATAAAACTATAAAGTCATTCTGTATAAATTATACAAATCAAATATTGAAGACAAAAGTAGAAACAACTCAAAGATTTAATCACAACATTAGGAGCTCAAAACTGTCAGCGCCTAATAATTTATTATTTAACAGTTTTACATCTTATTTTTATGAAAACAGAAATCTTTATGACAGTTTCAATACTGACTTGCTTTTTGTCTATAGAAATAATCACTATATATGACAGTTTTCTTTTGAGACTGTAGACATTAAGTAGTTCTTTTTCTTTTCTTAAAGTGTCTTTTGTTATGTTTTTTATTTTATTTGTTTATTTTTGGCTGTGCTGGGTCTTCCTTGCCTTGCACAGGTTTGTTTTAGTTGCAGTGAGTGGGGCTACTCTCTAGTTGCCATGTGCGGGCTTCTCATTGCAGTGGCTTCTCTTGCTGCAGAGCAAGCCACTCTGCAAGTATGCTTCAGGAATTGTAGCACATCAGCTTAGTTGCCCCGTGGCCTGTGGGATCTTAGTTCCCAGATCAGAAATCGAACCAGTGTCCCCTGCATTGGCAGGTGGTGTCTTAACCACTAGACTATCCGGGAAGTCCTTAAGCAGTTCTTAATACATTTTAATTGGGGGAAACTGCATTCTCTATTGGTGACCATTATTGATGAAATTAAATACATCCTGAGAGCTCTAGAAGTATTCAGAAATGTATCCGGTGAACTATTACTGCCCAACTGAATGCACAGTTCTAGAGAATAGCAAGGAGTTATAAGAAGGCCTTCTCAATGCAAAGAAACAGAGGAAAACAAAATAGTGTGGAAGACTAGAGATCTCTTCAAGAAAACTGGAGATACAAAGGGAACATTTCATGCAAAGATGGGCTCAATAAAGAATAGAAATGGCAAAAACCTAACAGAAGCAGAAGAGATTAAGAAGAGGTGGCAAGAATACACAGAAGAACTGTACAAAAAAGGTCTTAATGACCCAGATAACCACGATGGTGTGGTCACTCACCTAGAGCCAGACATCCTGGAGTGTGGAGTCAAGTGGGCCTTAGGAAGCATTACTATGAACAAAGCTAGTGGAGGTGATGGAATTCCAGTGGAGCTATTTCAAATCCTAAAAGATGTTGCTGTGAAAGTGCTGCACTCAATATGCCAGCAAATTTGGAAAACTCAGCAGTGGCCACAGGACGGGAAAAAGTCAGTTTTCATTCCAATCCCAAAGAAAAGCAATGCTAAAGAATGTTCAAACTATACACAGTTACACTCATTTAACACATTACCAGGGCTTCCCTGGTAGCTTAGCTGGTAAAGAATCTGCCTGCAATGCAGGAGAACCTGGTTCAATTCCTGGGTTGGGGACTTCTCCTAGAGAAGGGATAGGCTACCCACTCCAGTATTCTTGGGTTTCCTAGGTCACTCAGATGGTAAAGAATCTGCCTGCAATGAGGAAGACCTGGGTTCACTCCCTGGGTTGGGAAGATCCCCTGGAGGAGGGCATGGCAACTCACTCCAGTATTCTTGATTGGAGAATCTCCATGGACAGAGGAGCCTGGAGGGCTATAGTCCATGGGGTCGTAAAGAGTTGGACACGACTGAGTGACTAAGCACAGCATAGCACATGCTATCAAGATTACGCTCAAAATCCTTCAGGTTAGGCTTCAGCAGTATGAGAACTTCCAGATGTACAACCTGGATTTAGAAAAGGCAAAGGAACTGGAGATCAAATTGCCAACATTCATTGGATCACAGAAAAAAGAATGAAATTGCTCCTTCCCCCCACCCCCCCAAAAAAATCTACTTCTGCTTCATTGACTACACTAAAGCCTTTGACTGTGTGGATCACAACAAACTGGAAAATTCATAAAGAGATAGGAATACCAGACCACCACCTGTCTCCTGAGAAGCCTGTATGCAGGACAACAAGCAACAGTTAGAACCTTGCATGAAACAATGGGCTGGTTTCAAATTGGGAAAGGAGTACATCAAGGCTGTGTATTGTCACCCTGCTTATTTAACTCATATGCAGAGTACCTCATGTGAAATGCCCAGCTGAATGAAGCACAAGCTACAATCAAGATTGCCGGGAGAAACATCAACAACCTCAGATATGCAGATGATACCACTTTAGTGGCAAAAAGTGAAGAGGAACTAAGCCTCTTGATGAAGGTGAATGAGGAGAGTGAAAAAATTGGTTTCAAGCTCAACATTGAAAAAATAAAGAAAATGACATCCAGTCCCATCACTTCATGGCAAATAGATGGGGAAAAAGCAGAAACAGTGACAGATTTTATTTTCTTGGGCGCCAAAACCACTGTGGAGGGTGACTGCAGCCATGAAATTAAAAGATGCTTGCTCCTTGGAAGAAAAGCTATGACAATTCTAGACAGCATATTAAAAAGCAGAGATATCAGTTTTCCGACAAAGGTCCATCTAGTCAAAGCTATGGTTTTTCCAATAGTCAGGTACAGATATGAGAGTTAGACCATAAAGAAGGCTGAGTGCTGAAGAATAGATGCTTTTGAATTGTGGTGTTGGAGAAGACTCTTGAGAGTCACTTGGACAGTAAGGAGATTAAAACATTCAATCCTAAAGGAAATCAACCCTGAACATTCATTGGAAGGACTGATGCTGAAGCTGAAGCTCCAATACTTTGGGCACCTGATGTGAAGAGCTGACTCACTGGAAAAGACTCTGATGCTTGGAAAGGTTGAAGGCAGGAGGTGAAAGGGCAACAGAGGATGAGATGGTTGGATGGCATCACCGATTCAATGGACATGACTTTGAGCAAAGTCCAGGAGATAGTGAAGGACAGAGAAGCCTGGCATGCTGCAGTCCATGGGGTCACAAAGAGTCAGACACGACTTAGCAACTCAATAACAACAGCAACATTGCTGCAAATATATGGCGTACTTCAACAAGAGGCTTACTAGATTTTAGTAACCAGCTTTTCAGTTCCATATTTCAGTTCCTCATACATCAAAGATCATCAATATCTCATTTCTTACATAATATCATCAGTCATTTCCATTTTAAGCCTTCCTAGATGTATTAGCTTATTTTTATTATTTTATATTTATATATTATATGTATTAATGACATAAATATATATATAGGTATTTATAAATTATATATTTATTGTTTGCGTGCTAAGTCGCTTCAGTTGTGTTCGACTCTTTGTGACCTCATGGACTGCAGCCCACCAGGCTCCTCTGTCCATGGGGTTCTCCAGGCAAGAATACTAGAGTGTATTGCCATGCCCTCCTCCAGGGGATCTTCTCGACCTGTATCTCTTACATCTCCTGCATTGGCAGGAGACATTCTTTACCACTAGCACCACCTCGAAGTTTATTTAAATATAAATCATAATTATATTTTCTATTTGTATTATTACTCTCTAACATATTGCTTGAAACACTGAAAAGGCAGATTTGTACTAGGCTGAATTGTTGTTGTTTAGTTGCTAAGTCATGTCTGACTTTTTTTGACCCTATGAACTGTAGCCCACCAGGCTCCTCTGCCCATGGGACTTTCCAGGCAAGAATACTGGAATGGGTTGCGTTTCCTTCTCCAGGGGAACTTCTTGACCCAGGGATGGAACTCAGGTATCCTGCATTGGTAGGTGGGTTCTTTACTGCTGAGCCACCAGGGAAGCCCACTAGTCTGAATAGTCAGGACCCAGGAACGTGTAAATGTAATCTTATTTGGAAAGAGGATCTTTGCAGAGGTGATTAAAGGCCTTCAGGTTATTACGAATTTTCCAGGTGGTCGCTATATGCCATCACAAGTGTGTTTATAAAGGAGAGGCAGGGCCTTCCCTTGTGGTCCAGGGCTTAAGACTCTGTGCTTCGACTGCAGAGGGAGGGCAGAAGTTCAGTTCCTGGTTGGGGAACTAGGATGCTGTGCAGTGCGGCCAAAAAGAAGATAGAGGCACAGGTTTTAGTGATGTGGGTAGAAGGCAGGGAATGCTGGTAGGACCAGAGAATGGCTTCTCCGCTAGAATGTCTAAAGACAGCAGGGCCCTATTTGATTTCAGACTTCAGGCCTCCAGGACTATGGAAGAACAACTTTTTGTTGTTTTTCTTTTCACAGTGCTTTATTTATTTATTTTTCGCTGTGCTGTGTTTTCAGTGCTGCACTCGAGCTTTCTCTAGTTGCAGAGAGTGCGAGTTACTCTCTAGATGCAGTGCGTGGGCTTCCCTCGTGGAGCACAGGCTCTAGGAGCATGGGCTTCCGTGGTTGCTGCACGCAGGCTCAGCAGTTGCGATTTCCTGGCTCTATGGTTCTTGGGCTTCAGTAGTTGTGGCACAGTGGTTCATTAGTTATGGCTCGTGGGCTCTAGAGCTCAGGCTCAGTGCTTGTGGCACATGCGCTTAGCTGCTCCCTACCCTCACTGCATGTGAGATCTTCCTGGACCAGGGATCAGACCTGTGTTCCCTGCATTGACAGACAGATTCCTATCCACTTTGCCACCAGGGAAGTCCAATTTTTGTTGTTTTAAGCCACAAAATTCTGTGATAATTTGCTATAGCAGCTCTAGGAAATGAATACAGCCATGATAGTCTTTAATTATTATAAACTTTTCTTTTAAATATGATACTGTATACAATATAGAAAAAAGCTTAGCTTGAAATTGATCACCATAGATATACAGTTTAAATGAGTTGTCTTTTCCCGTTTTATGTTTTTACACTGAAGAGGTTAGTCTCTATTTTAATAGGCCTTAGTTTGTTTAGCATCATTAATATATTTAGCTTAAACATCATGGTTCACTTTTTGTCAAACAATTTCTAAGTTCCTTCAATGCTTTCAAGGGCACCTGTAGGCCGATAACCTATAGTGATAACTGTGATATTTCAATTGTGATAATATGCCACAAACTGATTCTGTGATACTCTCCAAACTCATTTCTCCTCAAGCAACTGAGAAAACAGATATTGAATTGATCATATACATGAATACTGAAATCACCAGTTGAAAAAAGCTTGCAGATTTTAAACTTAGAGTCCTCAAATTGTAAAAATATGAACATTTTGCTAATAACTAAAGTATCTATGATTGTGAATGGCACTGACTTAGATATAAGGCACTTGTGCAGTGGACAACCTGAACAACCATATGTAGTGACCTTGATTTCAAGGAGAGAGTAATCTGATGTTTCAAATGCCACTGAGAACTACTAATGTGTCTTTATAATTGACCACTGG
The DNA here is from genome assembly GCF_003369695.1 of Bos indicus x Bos taurus. NCBI lineage: Eukaryota > Metazoa > Chordata > Mammalia > Artiodactyla > Bovidae > Bos > Bos indicus x Bos taurus. The sequence goes on from NC_040105.1 coordinate 125,526,093, forward strand.
GTTTGATAACATGGAGATTGTTATGAGCTGAATTCTGGCCTCTCAAAATTCGTATGCTGAAGTCCTAAACCCCAGTACCTTGGAATGTAATTATATTTGGAGATAAGGTCTTTAGAGAGGTGTTTAAGTTAAAGTGAGGTCTTTCAGTCAGTTCAGTTCAGTCGCTCAGTCGTGTCCGACTCTTTGCAACTCCATGAATCACACAGCACGCCAGGCCTCCCTGTCCATCACCATTCCCCGGAGTTCACTCAAACTCACGTCCGTTGAGTTGGTGATGCCATCCAGCCATCTCATCCTCTGTCGTCCCCTTTTCCTCCTGCCCCCAATCCCACCCAGCATCAGAGTCTTTTCCAATGAGTCAACTCTTCACATGAGGTGGCCAAAGTACTGGAGTTTCAGCTTCAACATCATTCCTTCCAAAGAACACCCAGGACTGATCTCCTTTAGTATGGACTGGTTGGATCTCCTTGCAGTCCAAGGGACTCTCAAGAGTCTTCTCCAACACCACAGTTCAAAAGCATCAATTCTTTGGCACTCAGCTTTCTTCACAGTCCAACTCTCACATCCATACATGACCACTGGAAAAACCATAGCCTTGACTAGACAGACCTTTGTTGGCAAAGTAATGTCTCTGCTTTTGAATATGCTGTCTAGGTTGGTCATAACTTTCCTTCCAAGGAGGAAGCGTCTTTTAATTTCATGGCTGCAGTCACCATCTGCAGTGATTTTGGAGCCCCAAAAATAAAGTCTGACACTGTTTCCAGTGTTTCCCCATCTATTTCCCATGAAGTGATGGGACCAGATGCCATGATCTTCGTTTTCTGAAAGTTGAGCTTTAAGCCAACTTTTTCACTCTCCTCTTTCACTTTACAGTGGGTCTTAATCCAGTATGACTGAAGTTCTTATGAGAAAAGAAGGCCACAGAGACACCAGACACGACGTGTGTAGACAGCCAGGTGTCCATATGAAGATACAGCAAGAAGGCCTCCATCTGCAAGCCAAAGAGAGGCTTCAGGAGAATCCAGACTGCTGAAGCTTTGATCTCAGACTTTTAACCTCCAAAATTGTGAGAAAATAAATTTTCTGCTGTTAAGCTACCCAGTCTGTGGTATTTTGTTATGGCAACCCCAGTGTTACTGAGTCCAAACTCATATTGCTTGCAGCACAACAGGCCAGTCAATGGAGAAACAAGCTGTTGGGCAAGGAGTGGTGGCTTTATTAGGAAAGCTAGCAGGCTGGGAAGATGGTGGACCAGTGTCCCAAAGAAACATCCTGCCCAGGTTTGGATGCTAGTTTCTTTTATTGTACAAAGAGGGGGAGGTGTGTGTGTGTGATAGTCACTTAGTCATCTCCAACTCTTTGTGGCCCCATGGACTGTAACCCACTAGACTCTTCCGTCCATGGAATTCTCCAGGCAAGAATACTGGAGTGAGTAGCCATTCCCTTCTCCAGGGGATCTTCCTGACCCAGGGATCAAACCTGTGTCTCCTGCACTGCAGGCAGATTCTTTACCATCTGAGCCACCAGGGAAGCCCCAAAAGACAATAAGTTGTTGCAAATATTTCCTGGTTCCGGTAGACTCCAGAGGAGATGTGTTGATGTCTTCTTTCCTGCAGCCTTTTACAGGTGGCCCTGGTCAGAATGTTTCCTGTGAGCTAAGATATTTTAGCTTAACTTCATTGCTTAGGAGGCAGGGTCCTGGGAAATAGACCATTATGTCTACTTTAAGGTATATGATGCTGTGAACGTGCTGCACTCAATATGCCAGCAAATTTGGAAAACTCAGCAGTGGCCACAGGACTGGAAATGGTTAGTTTTCATTCCAATCCCAAAGAAAGGCAGTGCCAAAGAATGTTCAATCTACTGCACAATTGCACTCATCTCACACGCTAATAAAGTAACACTTAAAATTCTCCAAGTCAGGCTCAACAATACGTGAACTGTGACTTTCCAGATGTTCAAGCTGGTTTTAGAAAAGGCGGAGGAACCAGAGATCAAATTGCCAACATCCACTAGATCATTGAAAAAGCAAGAGAGTTCCAGAAAAACATCTATTTCTGTTTTATTGACTATGCCAAAGCCTTTGACTGTGTGGATCCCAACAAACTGTCAACAATTCTGAAAGAGATGGGAATACGAGACCACCTGACCTGCCTCTTGAGAAATCTGTATGCAGGTCAGGAAGCAACAGTTAGAACTGGACATGAAACAACAGGTTCCAAATAGGAAAAGGTGTATGTCAAGGCTGTATATTGTCACCTTGCTTATTTAACTTATATGCAGAGTACATTATGAGAAACGCTGGGCTGGATGAAGCACAAACTGGAATCAAGATTGCTGGGAGAAGTATCAACAACCTCAGATATGCAGATGACACCACCCTTATGGCAGAAGGTGAAGAACAGCTAAAGAGGTTCTTGATGAAAGTGAAAGAGGAGAGTGAAAAAGTTGGTTTAAAGCTCAAAATTTAGAAAAGGAAGATCATGGCATCTGGTCCCATCACTTCATGGCAAATAGATGGGGAAACAGTGGAAACAGTGGCAGACTTTATTTTGGCGGGTGGGCTCCAAAATCACTGCAGATGGTGACTGCAGCCATGAAATTAAAAGACATTTACTTCTTGGAAGGAAAATTATGACCAACCTAGACAGCATATTAAAAAGCAGAGACATTACTTTGTCAACAAAAGTCCATCTAGTCAAGGCTATGGTTTTTCCAGTGGTCATTTATGGATGTGAGAGTTGGACTATAAAGGAACCTGAGCACTGAAGAATTGATGCTTTTGAACTGTGGTGTTGGAGAAGACTTTTGAGAGTCCCTTGGACTGCAAGGCGATCCAACCAGTCCATCCTAAAGGAGATCAGTCCTGGGTGTTCATTGGAAGAATTGATGTTGAAGCTGAAACTCCAATACTTAGGCCACCTGATGCGAAGAACTGACTCATTTGAAAAGACCCTGATGCTGGGAAAATTGAAGGTGGGAGGAGAAGGGGACAACAGAGGATGAGATGGTTGGATGGCGTCACCGACTCAATGGACATGAGTTTGAGTAAACTCCAGGAGTTGGTGATGGACAGGGAGGCCTGGCGTGCTGCAGTCCATGGGGTTGCAAAAAGTCAGACACAACTGAGCGACTGAATTGAACTGAACTAAACTGAAGCTATAGGCAACATCTCTTTAGTGATTAACTTGTAACAAAAGCAATAGAACACAAAGGTTAAAGGAAAAGAAATGGATCCAATATGGAGTAAGATTTTTTCTTCCTTATTATAGTAGCAGACTAAGAGAATACTGTTGCAGGAAATAGGGGGCGATAATTGCAAGAGCAAAGTCCTTGAGTGGGTGAGGTTGATCTTCGCAAGGAGCACCCACAGTTCATTGATTATAATAGGAGGGAGGCCAGAGCAGATGAGTACAGATGCAGATAGCTTGGTTGACTTGGAGAAGGGGAGATAACTGGCTCAATTTTCTCAGTTAAATATGCAAGATCATCATCTGGCAGTGAGGAGCGTAGAGAGGAAGATGCAGATCTGATGAGAGAAGCCAGTGTTTTCAATAATCTTCTGATAAAGTGGAACAGTAATTGAACTAGAGAAATACAGTAAGATTACTTGGTAGTGCTAAAGGCCCAATCAAGGTGTGAGATACTAAAGTGAATCCAGAGACTTCCCTCATGATCCTAAGGGAAGGATTGGCTAAGTCTCCGAGCTCCCAAGGCAGGCAGTCTGGTTTTGATTTCTGGTCAGGGAACTAGACCCCATATGCAGCAACTAAAAGATCCTGCATGCCACAACTGAGACATGGAACAGCCAAATTAATAAATAATTTTTTTTAAAGTGTATATTGTACCTCTGGCATTGTGAGACCTGTGGGTATCTGTCTTTTCAAGAATGTTATATAAATGAAATCATACACTATGTAACTTTTGGGGACTGGTTTTTTGCATTCAGCATCATTCACTTGAGATCCACATAGGCTGTTGTGCGTATCGATAATTTGTTCCTTTTTATTGCTGAGCAGGATTCCATGATATGGATGGACCACAGTTCGTTCATCCATTTGCCTGTTGAAGGAAGGACATTTGGTTGATTTCCAGTTTGGGCTGCTACAAATAAAGCTGTTTTGAACATTTATGTATAGATATTGATATTTTTATTTTTTCTGGACTAGATTTCCAGGAGTATAATTGCTGGGTTAGATGGCAAGTACATGCTTGGTTTTTTTAACAAACTAAAAACAACTTTTTTTTAGATTTTTTTAAAAAATATTTAATTGGAGGATAATTGCTTTACAATGTCATATTGGTTTCTGCCACACAACTTTTTTTCCCCACAAACTATTTTCCCATAGTGGTTGCAACATTATACATTCCTCCCAGTGATATAGGAGTGATCCAGTCTCTCTGCATCCTTAGCAGCATTTGGTGTTGTCACTGTTTTTTTATTTTAGCTCTACTGATATGTGTGTAGTCAGATCTCACTGTGATTTAAATTTGCATTTCCCTAGTAGCTAATGATATTTAACATCTTTTTCATGTGTTTATTTGCCATCCGCATGTCCTGTTTCAAGAGCTGTTTATGTCTTCTGCCCATTTTCTATTGGATTGTTTATTTTTTAACACTGAGCTTAAAATGTATTAAAAGGTGTTTTAGGCTTTTTAACATGTATTCTAGATAGTAGGTCTTTATCACATATATGGTTTCTAAGAGTTTCTCTCAGTCTGTAGCTTGTCTTTTCATCCTCTTCAAATGGGTTTTCAAAGAACAAAAGTTGTTAATTTTGATGAAACCTAATTTCTTAACTTTTTTTTGTTCTGTAGATTGTGATTTTATAATCTTCCAAACTTGTCATATTTTCCTAGGATAAGTTTCTAAAATGACCTTGAGGAAAAACTTTAGGCATGATATAAAAGATGTACATCATAAAGGAAAAGATTGGTATATTTTATTATGTACAAAATTTAAAATTTCTGTATAGTAATTGCTAAGAAATTAATAAAATGTAAAAAAGGCAAATACTAACGAGGAAACAATTTAAAAAGTATATATCAAAAGGTTAGTATCCTTAATATCCAAAGAGGGATTATAAGTGAACAAAAACAAACTATATTCAGTCTCACTTGTATGATATAGAAGACATAATTAAAAGTAGACTGAGCCAGGAACTTCACTGGCAGCCCAGTGGTTAAGACTTTGCCTTTGGGACTTCCTGGCGGCACAGTGGATTGGAATCCGCCTGCCAGTGCAGGCAACAAGGGTTCATTCCCTCGTCTGGGAAGATTCCAGGGCCTCGGAGCAACTAGGCGCCCGCACCACAACTTCTGAGCGCGCGTGCTCTGGAGCCTGTGCTCCACGAGGAGAAGCCACTGCAGTGAGAAGCCCAAGCACCATAACAAAGAGTAGCCTTCGCTGACCGCAACTAGAGAAAGCCCACCCAAAAGCCACAGAGACCCAGCACAGCCAAAAAAACCCCAAAAACTTTGTCTTCCAATACAGGGCGTGCAGGCCAATCCCTGGTCAGGGAGCTAAGATCTCACATGCCTTGTGGCCAAAAAACCAAAGCATAAAACAGAGGCAATATTGTAACAAATTCAATAAAGACTTTAAAAATGGTGCACACCAAAAAAGAAAAAAAAAATGTAGGCTAAGCCAACCTCTGCTTCTACCCATAAAGGATTATGTGGTACGGACTTTTCCTCTCAATATAAACAACTTGAAAACCAGTCAGAATATATGAAACAACTCTTTCCAGAAATTGAGACAACCAGCAGCACAGGACTTTGATCCCCAAGAGAAGGGAAACAAAGGGGGAAGAACCCTATGGTCACTCAGATTTTTGCCTAGAGGCAAATTCAGTTCTACGACAGGAGGAGGGGCAAATTGATTGGATGCTGTATTGAAAAAAAAATCTTTGAAAAACATTTTAGGGACAAATGGGAAAGTCTTAATATGAACTGAATATTGGATGGCATTAGTGAATTTTGCTTATGTTCAAAATATCCTTAATTTGAGGAGAGGCATGCTGAAGTATTTAGGGTGATTTAGGGTGATAGGATGTCTGCAACTTATTTAATCATTTATTTAGAAAAATATAGCCACTGTGCCTATTTAGGCAAGTGAAATATGGCAGAATGTTTCCAATGATTAAATCTAGATGCTGGGGACAAAGGAGATCATCATATTCCCTCAGTCTTTCAGTAAGTTATACATTTTCCTTATTAAACTGTGTGTGGGGAGGGAGGAGTTTCAGTTTTAGTCCCCCATCCTGACATTTTGGTTGGAATGCAAATGTCATGACTAGTGTCCAAGCAGTCTGTTTTATTTATTTATTTTTTGCTCATCACAATTGCCTTTTAATTTTATTGTTATTTTTTTGGCTGCACCTCACAGCTTGTGGGATCTTAGTTCCCTGACCAGGGATTGAACCTGGGCCCTCGCCAGTGAGAGTGCAGAGTCCTACTACTGGCCCACCAGGGAAGTCCCACAATGGCCTTTTAAAAAATAGCAATTTTGTTGAGACATGATTAACATACTGTATAACTTACCTATTTATTTATTTATTTTTTATAACTTACCTATTTAAACTGTACAATTCAATGGCTTTTAGTATATTTACAGAGTTGGGCAACCATCACTAAATCAATTTTAGAATATTTTCTTCACTTCTTCCTCCCCGCCTGGAAGTCCCACTCATACCCATTGGCAGTCAATCCTTATTTCCCCTCAACTCTCACCTCAGTCCTAGGCAACTGCTGTTCTACTTTCTATCTGTGTGGATTTGCCTATCCTGAGCACTTCATATAACTGATCATTCAATACATGATCTTTTGTGACTGGCTTCTTTCACTTAACATAAAGTTTTCAAGGTTCATCCATGTGTAGGATGTGTCTGTACTTCATTTCTTTTTGTAAAATGAATAATATTCACTTGTAACATTTTATTTATCCATTCATCAGGTGATAGATATTTGAGTTTTCACTTTTTGGCTATTATGAGTAATGATGCTATGAATCTTTGTGTACAAGATCTTACGTGGACATGTTTTCATTTCTCTTGGAGTGGAATTGTTAGCACATATGATAACTGTATTAACATTTTGAGTCACTGCAAAACTGTTTTCCACTGCAGCTGTACCATTTGACATTTCCACCAGCAATGTATGAGGGCTCTAATTTCGCAACAGCCATGCCAACACTTGTTATTGTCTGTGTGTGTGTGTGTGTGTGTGTTTTTTACCATAGCCATCCTCATAGGTGTGAACTGGAATCTCATTGTGGTTTTGATTTGTGTTTCCCTGAAGGCTAATGATGTTGAGCATCCTTTCTTGTGCTTATTAGCTATTTGTATATCTTTGGAGAAATGTCTCTTCAGACAATTTACCCATTTTTAGCTATTTGTCTCTCTGTTGTTGTAAGAGTTTTATATACATATATATATATATTCTGGATACAAGTCCCTAATCAGAAATATGATTTGCAAATATTTTCTCCCATTCTGTGAGTTGTCTTTTCAGTTTCTTGATGGTGTCCTTTGAAGGAAAAATTTTAATTTTGAGAAAGACCTGTTTATCTCTTCTTCTCTTTTGTGGCTTGTGGCCTTGGTGTGATATCTAAGAAACCGTTGAGGGGACTTCCCTGGTGGTCCACTGATTGAGACTCTGTGCTTTCACTGCTGGGGGCGTGGGTTTGATCCCTGGTCCAGGATCTAAGATCCCATATGTTGTGCAGCCACAACAACAACAACAACATCAAACCCACTGCTTAATCCAAATTCACACAAAGAATCATTTTGAACTATGAGGTGGGAAGCTAAAAATGGCAAAGTAACTGAAAAGTAGCATCAGTAGATCTCTGATGACTAGGAAGCTGCATGCTAGCCTTGGACTGCCAAATTCTGTATTTGTTTTATATGAGAGTGAGATAAAGTCTCTTATTTAAAAAATTGAGGACCTCTGTTTCTTAAAATGTGCTACAGGCATTGAAACATGTATAATATCATGTATGAAACGAGTCGCCAGTCCAGGTTCGATGCACGATGCTGGATGCTTGGGGCTGGTGCACTGGGACGACCCAGAGGGAGGGTATGGGCAGGGAGGAGGGAGGAGGGTTCAGGATGGGGAACACAGGTATACCTGTGGCGGATTCATTTTGATATTTGGCAAAACTAATACAATATTGTAAAGTTTAAAAATAAAATAAAATTTTAAAAAATGTGCTACAGAATGAATTATTTGCAAACAAATAACTGACATTGACCTTAGTATCCACCAGGTGTGACAAACTTTTTTTGTTTTTTTATTTTGGTTGCACACTTCAGCTTATGGATCTTAGGTCTCTGACCTGGGAACAAACACAGATACCCCCTACCTGCCCGCCTTCCCATTGCACAGTGGAAGCATGGAGTCCCAGTATGACAAACTTTTATGACTCAATAACAAAAAGACAAACAACCTAGTAAAAGAGGGGCAATAGAAATGAACAAAGATTTTACAGAAGAGGAAATATTTGTGGCCAATCAACAGAGAAAAGCAAAGGAGAAAAGGAAAGATATAAACATCTGAATGAAGAGTTCCAAAGAATAGCAAGAAGAGATAAGAAAGCCTTCTTCAGTGATCAATGCAAAGAAATAGAGGAAAACAACAGAATGGGAAAGACTAGGGATCTCTTCAAGAAAATCAGAGATACCAAAGGAACATTTCATGCAAAGATGGGCTCGATAAAGGACAGAACTGGTATGGACCTAACAGAAGCAGAAGATATTAAGAAGAGATGGCAAGAATACACAGAAGAACTGTACAAAAAAGATCTTCACGACCCAGATGATCATGATGGTGTGATCACTGACCTAGAGCCAGACATCCTGGAATGTGAAGTCAAGTGGGCCTTAGAAAGCATCACTACGAACAAAGCTAGTGGAGGTGATAGAATTCCAGTTGAGCTATTCTAAATCCTGAAAGATAATGCTGTGAAAGTGCTGCACTCAATATGCCAGCACATTTGGAAAACTCAGCAGTGGCCACAGGACTGGAAAAGGTCAGTTTTCATTCCAATCCCAAAGAAAGGCAATGCCAAAGAATGCTCAAACTACCACACAATTGCACTCATCTCACATGCTAGTAAAGTAATGCTCAAAATTCTTCAAGTCAGACTTCAGCAATATGTGAACCGTGAGCTTCCTGATGTTCAAGCTGGTTTTAGAAAAGGCAGAGGAACAGGAGATCAAATTGCCAACATCTGCTGGATCATGGAAAAAGCAAGAGAGTTCCAGAAAAACATCTATTTCTGCTTTATTGACTATGCCAAAGCCTTTGACTGTGTGGATCACAACAAACTGTGGAAAATTCTTCAAGAGATGGGAATACCAGACCACCTGACCTGCCTCTTGAGAAATCTGTATGCAGGTCAGGAAGCAACAGTTAGAACTGGACATGGAACAACAGACTGGTTCCAAATAGGAAAAGGAGTACGTCAAGGCTGTATATTGTCACCCTGCTTATTTAACTTCTATGCAGAGTACATCATGAGAAACACTGGACTGGATGAAGCACAAGCTGGAATCAAGATTGCCGGGAGAAATCTCAATAACCTCAGATATGCAGATGACACCACCCTAATGGCAGAAAGTGAAGAGGAACTACAAAGCCTCTTGATGAAAGTGAAAGTGGAAAGTGAAAAAGTTGGCTTAAAGCTCAACATTCAGAAAACGAAGATCATGGCATCCAGTCCCATCATTTCATGGGAAATAGATGAGGAAACAGTGGAAACAGTGTCAGACTTTATTTTTGGGGGCTCCAAAATCACTGCAGATGGTGACTGCAGCCATGAAATTAAAAGACGCTTACTCCTTGGAAGGAAAGTTATGACCAACCTAGATAGCATATTCAAAAGCAGAGACATTACTTTGCCAACAAAGGTTCGTCTAGTCAAGGCTATGGTTTTTCCAGTGGTCATGTATGGATGTGAGAGTTGGACTGTGAAGAAGGCTGAGTGCCGAAGAACTGATGCTTTTGAACTGTGGTGTTGGAGAAGACTCTTGAGAGTCCCTTGGACTGCAAGGAGATCCAACCAGTCCATTCTGAAGGAAATCAGCCCTGGGATATCTTTGGAAGGAATAATGCTAAAGCTGAAACTCCAGTACTTTGGCCACCTCATGTGAAGAGCTGACTCATTGGAAAAGACTCTGATGCTGGGAGGGATTGGGGGCAAGAGGAGAAGGGGACGACAGAGGATGAGATGGCTGTATGGCATCACTGACTCTATGGACGTGAGTCTCAGTGAACTCCGGGAGTTGGTGATAGACAGGGAGGCCTGGCGTGCTGTGATTCATGGGGTCACAAAGAGTTGGACAGGACTGTGCGACTGATCTGATCTGATCTGATCTGAATCAACATACTAAAAAATTCTTGGGACTTCCCTGGTGGTCCAGCGGTTAGGACTCTGTGCTTTCACTGCAGGGGTCCTGGGTTCCATCCCTGGTTGGGGAACTAAAATCCCCCAAGCTGTGTGTTGCAGCCAAAAAAAAAAAAAAAAAGGCTCAACCTTATTAGTAATCATACAAGAGTAAATTTCACACCCACAAAAATATTTTTAAAAATTAAAAAGTCTGTAATATGGAGTGTTAGCTATGATATGGAGTGATAGGAAATCATACCCTGCTTGTGGGAATGTAAATTTGTATAATCATCTTAGAAAACCATGCTTTGGGGATCGCTATGTGGCTAAGGATTAATTGTAGTGGGAGTAACTGAATAAACAAGCTGAAAAGACAGTTGGTTGTGGTTAGAAAATGTAGTGCTTGAATTCATGATGCAGGAGGCAGAGAAGTTTGTTCAATGACCAAGTACAAGGTGTGACCTTGCAAGTGGTTAGCTAAAGTGGAGGTGAGTTCACTGAAGATGATGAAGCATGTTAGTCTGGGTCCAATTAGGACAGATAAAGCACAGGGGGATTTTAACAGGAAAAGTTTAACGTAAAGAATTACTAACGATAACAGGGGACTGGAGTAATAAGAGATTGGCTGGTAAGAAGTCAAGGGAACTCTAAAAGAATATAGGAAGAGCAGATATAATATACAATGGCAGACAATATAAAAACAATATGTAATAGTCACTACTCACAGAGCTGTGATAATCTCTCTTTCCCTGTATAGCTGAGATCCAGGCCTTGTTAGAGAAGTTGCCTGTGGTGTGCTGAGTCAGAGGAACTTGCTGGACATCCACCCTCTGGAACTGGCTGAAAACGTGCTTCTCCAGGATGTTTCCCATTCATAGGGGAGGTATCTCACCAGAAACACTGCTACAGAACCACCCGAGGGTGGTGCCAGGGGAAATTGCCACCCACTGTGCATTGAGGAAGCCAGTGCACAGAAGGTGGGTGCTAGGAAAGTGGAGGGTGGGGTGGGTGGGGGTGAGGTGTCAGCGGGGGTGGGGTAGGTAGGGGGGTGGTCTTACCAGGAGCCTATGGAGGAAACACACAGGAAACAGGAAGTAAAGCCCCTTCTTCCTGCCAGGTTTTTCCACCACCATCTACTAGATAAAATATTTCAAACCTGCTGGCAAAAGAACACAGCCTGAAAGTCCCCAGATCCATTTTCACAATAAAAAGAGGGAGTGAGAGGTATTATATCAATTACAGGTACAGGAGGTCAAGAAACTGAGTGGTCATGCAGTTGGATTGTTGTTCTTGTGAATACTGAAATTATCACCGGTGTTTGCAGAAATTTTGGTGGAGTATAAGGTTGTAAAACAACTTGTTTCTTCACGTGTGACCTTGGTCCACTGCCTCAGAATCAAGGGGATACTTTAATAATACAGATTCCTTTGTCCCACTGCAGATCCTCTAAACTGGGGTATTAGGGAATTGAACCCCCAAATCTTTTTAACAAGTGCCTTAGATTTAAAATTTCAAAAATCAATTACGATTATTCCAAACGCAGAAAAGTTAAGAAAATAACATAATGGGTTCCAATGTACCCAGAAACCAGTTTTAACAAATGTTAACACTTGCCTTATTTGCTGTAGGTTTTTTTATTTTTAATATAATATTACCAATTTACTGATCGGCACAAGTTCCACTCTCATGCCTTTCTCCTCCCTCCATCACAAGAGGTGATTATTTTTGTACGTTGTCATTTGTAAATGACTACTTTAGGTGATGGAGAGCCTTTGAGAGTTTTTGAGCAGGAATATTCAACGATTACAGAGGTGTTTTTGGAAAATCAACCAAACTGTGCTCTGCAAGGGAATTCATTAAGATGAGAGGATGAAGGGGGAAAGCCAGCGATGAGGCAGTTTCAGTGGCCCAAGGTGTGTGGTATTAAAGATCTGAAGTAGAACCAGAAACCTTTGCTCTTTGTATGGCAAAAACCATCACAATATTGTAAAATAACTATCCTCCAATCAAAATACATTAATTAACTGAAAAAAAGCACTATACTAAAAAAATTTTGTGGGAGGCATTTAATTAATTTAAAATTAATTTTTATAAGAGGATAGTTGTCTTATCTTTTTAAAAAATTTGATTTGCTCAAAATTTATGTTATACTTTATTTTAGGTGAAATCTATATGTAATTTCAAGTTGAAAAAATCAACTCCAGTGCTCCCATTTCATTTAGTTTATGTTTTCCAATTTCTCTGTCTCTTTCTTTTTGATAGTCTTTCTCAAGCTTTTATCTATCAAGCATAGTAGAAAAGCTTTTGTATACATATATATTTTAGAAAACTTATGGATTTTTGCCTAGCTAAAAAATTTATGACAGTTTGATTCCACTTGTTTGACTTAGTATGAATAGAATGTTACATTTTTAACTCATATTCACTCAAAACTTTGGTATAGTTCCACGTATTTTGGCATCCAGTATTACTGCTAAAAGTCTAGAAAGTTTATTATCTTAGTGATTTTAAAAAATTGAATAAGGCTTGAAATCCAATTCTGAGAACATAAAGAAATATCACATTGTAAGAAAAATAAACAACCCAGAAAATTAACATGTGGTACAATATTATTAATTAAAGTACAGCTTTTGTTCAAATTTAAAAAAAATTGGGGCATTAAATTAATTAATTAATTTTAAATTAATTTTTATTGTTATATAGTTGCTTTATCTTTTTAAAAAATTTGCTCATAATTTATGTTCCACTTTATCTTAGGAAATCTATGTATAAATTTAATTTGAAAAAATCTGCAAAAAATATAGTTTTCAAAATAGAGTACATACTGGCTACCTTTTAACAAATCTGAGCAATATTACTTGAATACAATACCAAGATTATAGAAATTCAAAGTTACAATCCTGTTCAGAAAACCCAGATTTAAAACATCTTTTCAGAAAGTTCAATGTCTGTCTTTTAAGGTTATTATGAAATTGATTTCATATCTGGTATCATGTTGTGTGCTTAGTCAATAAAACAGAAATAGATCTCTGCTTTATTGACTATGCCAAAGCCTTTGTGTGGATCACAATAAACTGTGGAAAATTCTGAAGGAGATGGGAATACCAGACCCCCTGTCCTGCCTCTTGAGAAAGCTATAAGCAGGTCAGGAAGCAACAGTTAGAACTGGACATGGAACAACAGACTGGTTCCAAATAGGAAAAGGAGTACATCAAGGCTGTATATTGTCACCCTGCTTATTTAACTTCTATGCAGAGTACATCATGAGAAACGCTGGGATGGAGGAAACACAAGCTGGAATCAAGACTGCTGGGAGAAATATCAATAACCTCAAATATGCAGATTACACCACCCTTGATGGCAGAAAGTGAAGAAGAACTAAACAGCCTGTTGATGAAAGTGAAAGAGGAGAGTGAAAAAGTTGGCTTAAAGCTCAACATTCAGAAAGCTAAGATCATGGCATCTGGTCCCATCACTTCGTGGCAAATAGGTGGGGAAACAGTGGAAACAGTGTCAGACTTTATTTTTGGGGGCTCCAAAATGACTGCAGTTGGTGATTGCAGCCATGAAATTAAAAGACGCTTACTCCTTGGAAGGAAAGTTATGACCAACCTAGATAGCATATTCAAAAGCAGAGACATTACTTTGCCAACAAAGGTCTGTCTAGTCAAGGCTATGGTTTTTCCAGTAGTCATGTATGGATGTGAGAGTTGGACTATAAAGAAAGTTGAGCACCGAAGAACTGATGCTTTTGAACTGTGGTGTTGGAGAAGACTCTTGAGAGTCCCTTGGACTGTAAGGCGATCCAACCAGTCCATCCTAAGGGAGATCAATACTGACTATTCATTGAAAGGACTAATGTTGAAGCTGAAACTCCAATACTTTGGCCACCTGATGTGAAGAGCTGACTCATTTGAAAAGACCCTGATGCTGGGAAAGATTGAAGGCGAGAGGAGAAGGGGACAACAGGATGAGATGGTTGAATGGCATCACTGACTGAATGGACATGAATCTGAATAAACTCCTTGAGTTGGTGATGGACAGGGAGGCCTGGCATGCTGCAGTCCATGGGGTCACAAAGAGTCGGACACACCTGAGTGACTGAACTGGACTGTGTGCTTAGATAAAATAGTCGCTAGATTTCTGTATGGCAGAAGGAGAGCAGATAATGTTGTTCATCAAAATGGGTAGACTCTAATATTCATATGATGGAAGAGAAAACTTAGGCTTCTGCTTGAATTAAATGAGTCAGTGAGGTAATTTCATGCAAGTTCTGGATACATGTATCCACCTTTACTTCTGCCATTCTCTTCTTGCAAGCTTGACAAGGTAACTTTTGCATAGCATTTTATTTTTTCATACTCTTATGTAAAGCCTGTGCTTTGTGCCGCTATGATCTCCTGTCTTTCAACCCTCCACTCTGTTCCCCCAGGTCATTAACTTCTTTTCATTGCCCTGGATTCCCTGGTTAGTCATTTCACCCGTATGGTTGCTACTGTCCTGGAATGCCTTGCTTTCTTGACATTTGCCCATACCAACCCTAACTTCCAATCTTTATACTAGTAGAAGTGTTTCTTCTGCTTTGAGATGGCCTTGCCTTTCTGATTTTACTCTATTGCCTACAGTCATTTGCGATAGCCAATGTCTAAAATGAGGCAGATTTTCACCCCAATAACCCCAGTGGGCTCAAGCCTATTTTGAACAAGGCTGGGTTCCTGAAATTACCCAGGCTTTATTCTTCAACAAAAAATATAAGTGATACCTCAATAATACTGCCGGATTTGTTTGTCTGTAGAATACAATTTTGATGAGCATTTGTGAGAAAACTGGTGAAATGAGATATCAAAGTATATTTAAGCAGGTTACATTTAAGAATTTCATTGATCAACACATGGATTTTGGTTTTATTTCCATTACCTAGATTTGGTCATGGATCAAAAGTCAATGAAAACTTTTGATTGACTATACTTATTTTGCTCATAAATATAATTATATCAAACTGAATATCTGGAGGTCAAATCTTTCTTATAGAATTATTGATAGATACAACAACATGAATGAATCTCAAAGTGATGATGTTAACTGCAAGAAACCGGACAACAGAAAGGTCCATACTGTATGATTCCACTTATACAAGATTCTAGAAAATGCAAACTAATCTATAGGATTGAAAAAGGATTGTTCATTGTCTGGGATTTTAAGGGAAAGGAGGGAAGATGGGGTTGAAAGGGCACAATAACACTTTTGGGGGATGACAGAAAAATTTTTTGAATTGTGTGTGCATGATTGTATCATGGGATGTATACATATGTCAAAATCCATTAAATCATACATCTTAACTATGTGTGATTCATTATGTCAATTATATCTCAGTAAAAGTACAAAAATCATTAGCAAGGAAAACATGTTGGTTTTAAGTCATTAAAATGTCTGCTGTGTACCAGGCACTCTGCTGGGGACAGCATTCATCAAGGCAGACAAGACCCCTCCCCTAGTGGAGGCTATATTCCGGTGGAGGAGACAGATCAACAAATGACAGTGGTCAAGTCTGGATAACTGTTACGACAAGGTAGAAAGGGGAAGCTTTGAAAGAATGTAGCCAGATTAAAAAACAATTTTTATTTGGCTGCACCTGGTATTAGTTGTGGTACGTGGGATCTTCACTGTGGCATATGGGATCTAGCTCCCTGACCAGGGATGGAACCTGGGCCCCCTGCATAGGGAGAGTGGAGTCTTAGCCCCTGGACTACCAGGAAAGTTCCCCAAACATGTAGCAGGATTATCTAAGCTGATTATTTGGTAGTAGATGCCTGTCACTCTGTTGAAAAGATTCTTAAAGTTAGCAGGATCCCAAGCATCAGGAGAGGGTAGTGATGGTGAGTACCATGCATTTGCCCAGATTAGGCTATACTGTTGGCCTTATCATAAATTTCCTAATCATGTGGCTATTATAACTGGTTATGAAGCTGTTTTAAGAATAGTGTCGATCTCTTGTTATAGACCATTTTTTTTTTCCAGAGCAATATTTTGAAGGCAAAATGTTTCTTGTTGGGGAAACATCAACCTTCAGACTGTAGTAAAGACAGAGGACAAGTGTTCTTTTGTTCTCGAAAATTCTGTTTCCAAGTGCTTTTCACTAGCCGATATGACTGTGTCTGAGCCTTTGCTAAGGGCACTGCAGCTGGATTGTGTAGTGGAACCAGGTCCAGAAAAAGAATCGCTCAAGAATGCAAGTAAACAGGATGTCAGATGTTATCCTTAGTCTATTTCCCTAAACATAGCTTTTTGGCTGCAAAGTAAAATGCCATTCTTCTAGTTTGTGCTTACACAGAGTGATGGCTGACAGCAGGCACAGTCTTCATCTGCTTGGCACGTTGTCACCGTGCAATTCAACGTGTTTTGCAAAGGAATGATCATGACACATTATCTCGGTGAGACAGTAAGAGGACATCCGGCCATTTCTTGGAAGAATTTTCCCAGCTTACCTTCTCTGAGCCCTGTTGTGCCAGCACAGCTCCCCACGAGGCTCAGATCTGTCTGACCTAAGAGCCAGTTGGCATCTTCCTCTTGACAGAAGCCAGATTTTCACTGGGGCTAGACTATTTATTGACAGCGTTTTCTCAGACTGGCCCATGAGTATCTCATTTCCAAGGTCCCCTGAAGTGCTGGCTCGCCTCTGTTTTCCCAGAGCGCTCGCTGCCTTCTCTTTCTTCCCTCCCCAGCATCCTGCTCACTTCCTTCCCTTACAGCTTCTTGCACTGTTGGTTTTTTTTGGGGGGAGGGGGAGGGGTGTGAGTGTGTGTATGTATTTCTTCTTTTTTTTTTAAAAAAAAAAAATCCTAATGAATTTGTTTTGCAGCTTTTGAAAAAGAAACGCAGTGTTATCCAGGATTTTTCCCCCATTCATTCTATTTCTACATCTTTGAGTGTGAGCTCTGTGGTTTTCAAATCCCAGAATTGGTGTGGCTTCCACCGTTGTCTAAGGAACGTTGTTTTAGAGCTTTGCTCTGCAAGCACGAGAAGAGAACTCACAAAAAGGAAGACAACAGCAGATGCAATCGCGGATGTGGCTTAGTCCTTGCAGCTGCCCCAGAGAGGTGCTTGGGAGCATTCAGTCTGCAGTAATGAATCCAGAAGAGCGTGTCGTGACCTGGCTCATATCCTTGGGAGTATTAGATTCCCCCAAAAAGACCATCTGTGATCCTGAGGAGTTCTTGAAGTCCTCGTTGAAAAATGGGGTAGTGCTGTGCAAACTGATCAACAGACTAAGGCCTGGCTCTGTAGAAAAGGTAAGGGAAATTTGCAGTATCTTTAGGGTTGCTCACCACCAGAGAGCAGCGGTAATGTCACTCTGGAGATTTCGATTGCTTGGGTCATGGGACACTCCTGCTTTCATCTCTTTCTGAGACTTAACCGTTCTTTCTTACTGTTTTCGTAGTTGGAAAAAGTCAGAGAATGAAAGGTTATCCTTTAGTGATTGGCCACTGGAGGTTAGTACAGTAAAAACCTGTGACACCACTGGTGCCAGGGGACAAGGAGAACACCCCGTCACGAGCTGGCTCTGTCATAGAGACGCGTGTTGTACCTCCCTGTGTACTGAGGACATGTTTTGAACCTGAGGTTCATGTGAGTCCGTGGAGTAAAGGGATGATTTGTAACAGATATTCAGGGTGCTTATTGATGGTATGACTAAATTTAGTGTGGATTTACTTCTCAAAGAAATAAAGTATCCATTGAAAGAGAGGCTATTTAGCAATCAGGAGAAATAATCCAAAATGTCACAACGGGTTTGTTAAAACAATAGAAACCAAATATATGTTTTGAATGCAACACGTGTTCAAAGTGAAACTAACCTTACTCATTTTTAAAAATCCAAAATTGTGAATGTTGGAAACCCATGATCACCAGTATGAATAATTTTAAAAATGGGCACCTTGACTAAGTTTAAAAGTGGAGCCATAAATTATTTTTTTAAGGTCAGCAGGGAATGAGACACTGAGTACAGTTCATTTCCTTCCTTGAGGCAGTTGGTGTTTTTATTGAACATACCGATTTACTTATAATTTCTCAAACTTGGAAAACAGTGATAAAATGAAAAATGTCGAGAAATGTGATCAAATGTAAAGAGCAGCGAAGAGGAAAATACAATTTTAATACATTATCATGAGGAGGATGGAGGGAAATGATAGGTTGAAAGCAGTCAGGATGAAAAAAACTTGCAGGGTCTCTCTAATTTGCTATCACCACACTTTGGTAGAAAGCATGAGAAAGTTTATAAGTGCAGATGGCTTGGGGCTAAGGACTTGGTGACATTTGGAACAAGACCAACCGTTTAGATTTTTGCATCACTTCCTTCAGTGGCTAATTTCTCTTCCTGGATTGACAGTAATGTTGGCCCCACCTTAAAAAGCCTACTTTATCTAGTTATCAGCGAATGATGCAATGATGTGTCCCACTTGGGATGACAGTCTCCAAGTGATATTTGACTGTGTTTCTCTAGTACTGTCTGGAGCCCCAAACTGAAGCTGACTGCACCAACAACATCAATGACTTCCTGAAAGGATGTGCGGCCCTTCAAGTGGAGGTAAGCCCACCCAGGTTGCCTTCCTTGTGGTCATTTTTCACTCTGCTAATGAACATGGTGTTGTGGTAAAAGGCTTATTTTCACTGTTAAACAGAGGAAGCATTTTTATGGAAACCATGGTTAAGATCGATGGTCCTCAGTCATTGTTTGTTTGTTTGTTTATTTTTTTTCCAGAAACCAATTCCAAAGCAAAACAAAATCAAAATTCAAAATATGGTAACTTTTATCTTACTGTATAGCACAGAGAACCATATTCAATATCCTATGATAAACCATAACGGAAAAGAACATTAAGAAAAAGAATGTCTGTATATGTGTAACTGAATCATTTGGCTGTACAGCAGAAATTAACACAGCAATGTAAATCAACTATAATTCAATTTTAAAGAACCAAAATATAGTACCACTTAAAAACAGCTCTCCAAATTTGTTGCATAACTCAGGGAACTCAAACCAGGGCTCTGTGACAACTTAGAGGGGTGGGATGGGGTGGTAGGTCGAAGGGAGATTTGAGAGGGTGGGGACATATGTATACCTATGGCTGATTCATGTTGATGTATGGCAGAAACCAACACAGTATTCTAAAGCAATTATCCTCCAATTAAAAATAAATTAAAAAAAAAAAAACAGCTCCCAAGCTCTGAAAGCAGGCTTTTGGTGCCAGAGGTTGTATGGTATGCATCCCTACTAAGTGGAGGCCAAAGTGGGCCACTGGATGCTGCAGAGGGTTACTGTAATCCTTTTGAGTTGGGAAGGGTGGAAAAATTATAACCACTTTTCCCCACTAACAATTTAGAATAGAGGCCATGAAAGAATTTGGGCCTGAGGTAGAAACTGTATATTAAGTTACATTGTATTCTTTTATGTTATGTGGATCCTTGCAGTAAGTATAGGGGGTGTTGCTGAAAAGGAGGTGACACTTCTGCTTGTATGTTACATTATTTCATGTCTCTGTGCTTTAGTGCTTTAATCTGTAAAATGGACACAATAATAACTACCTTATGGGGCTGTTTTAAGGATCAAATGAGATACTGCATAATAATTTAGAGCTAAGAGCTCCAAATTCCAAAGATCTATGAAATAACGTAGGTAGAGTACTCAGCACAGGACCTGGGGTGTAAGAAGTATTAGTACTGGTTTGAGCCTGGAATCTTCCCTACTGGCTCAGACAGTAAAGAATCTGCCTGTAATGCAGGAGACTCGAGTTCAATCCCTGGGTTGGGAAGATTCCCTGGAGAAGGGGGCAGCAACCCATTCCAGTATTCTTGCCTGGAGAATCCCATGGACAGAGGAGCCTGGTGGGCTACAGCCTGTGGGCTTGCAAAGAACTGGATACAACTGAGCGACTAACACTTTTACACACCTTCTGGTATTAGACTACTTGGGTTCAAATCTCAGTTATCTCTTGCTAGTAGCTTTGTGACCTTGGGCATGTTACTTAACTATGGCTCTATGCCTCAGTCTCCATATCTGCAAAATGGGAAGAATAGCAGCACCTGTCTCATGGGATTGGTATAAGGTTTCAAAGAATTCGCATCCTTGGAAGAGTGCATGGCACACAGAAAGTTTTCTCCTAGTGTTAGTTAACTACTAGTAGTACTAGTACAAGTACCTTTTCCCCAGATAAACTTTGCTTCCTTCAGAATTTTTCTGAAAGTTAGCCATAGCATCAAGTTATGCTTGTTTCAGAATATTTTATTCCAGATTTCCTTATTGCCAAATTTTAGCTCCTTCCCTCTCTCTCTCTCTTTATCTTTCTGTGTGTGTGCCTGGGCACACGGTGTGTATGGCTTTTAAGGCAGGTGCAACCTACTCTATATCCCTTATGGAATGATGTCTGCTCTGAACAGATCATGGCATTTTCTTTTCATTTGTTAAATAAAAACATGGTGAGGTTGCCAATGATTCATGCACTCTGAAGCTGTCAGAAGGTATATTGAGCTTCTTTGTGGTTCTAAGAATACTAGGTGATACAGAAACACCTCCTGGGTCTGGCATTGTTGAAGAATGAGTCGTTTCACATAAGTGGATTTTTCTGATAATTAATGCTTACTCCGTTAAGCACCCATACTTAAAATATTTTTGGCCACTTTGGACACAAACATTTCTTTAAAAGTATAACATAATTTTCGTTTCTTACATGAAGGTCACCAAACATATTTTGATCTCTTTTGGATAATTCAGGCTGGCCTGAGCATCAGATGAATATTGTGAGGAGGCAATATCTGGCAGGATGGTTAACCACATCCCTTCTCCAGTTTGACAGACAGACATGGGTCAGAATTTTGGCTCTGTGTGATTCTGAGAAGTTACTTGGCCTCTCTCTGCTCCAGGTTCCTCATCTGTATAATGGAGACATGAGTAATAGGTACTGCATTGGATTTGTTTATTTATTTTTAATATTTTGACCATAGCTTGCAGCATGTGGGATCTTAGTTCTCTGACCAGGGATCAAACCCTTGCCCCCTGCAGTGGAAGCAGGGAGTCTTAATCACTGGACGGCCAGGGAAGTCCCTGCATTGGATTCTTTTAAAGATCAAATGAAATAATGCATCTAAAGCACTTCATATGTCATTGCACATAAAGCATGCATAATAGCTGTTCACTCATACCATTATTACAGGTAGTGTTGCACACAAAATTATGCCTGAAAGGGGTGCACAGCAGTCATACTGAGGCACTCCTAGAACCCTGAGGGAAGATTAATAAAATCAATACATGAGGAATGAGATTGAAAGCTGAGCGAGGGTGCACCCAGCAGCCAAAAATACTGACCATTCAGTCTCAAGTTCCCAAGGTAGCTAGGAGATAGACTTAAACACAAATATTTGCAAATTTAAAAACATTATTTTAAAAATTGAAAGTATTTGACGTACAATATGGTGTAAATTTAAGGCATACGATGTGTTACCTTGATGCATTTATATTTTGTAATATCATTGCCATTGTAGCTATATTTATCACATCACCTAAGTACAATATTGTTGTCTGTGTTCCCTATAGTGGACATTAGACCACTATGGTGTATTTACTACTCATTGTAGGTTGGTAAGCTTAAACAATGTCAGTTTTCATCCCTCAGCCCCCACCCCCTGGTAACGGCTCTTTTTTTATGTTTGATTTTTTAAGATTCCATGTATAAGTGAGACCATACAGTATTTTTGTTTGACTTATCTCATTTAGCATAATGTGCTCAGAAGTCCATCCCTGTTTTTGCAAATGCCAGAATATCCTCCTTTTGCATGGCTGAAAAACAGTCCATTGTGTGTATATACCACATCTTTTCTTGAAATCCATTCATCCATTGATGAACATTTAAATTGTTTCTGTATCTTGTCACTTTAGATAGAGTATCTCTCAGATCTAAAGTACCTAGCATAGTGCCTAGTCTGAAGCGAAGTGAAGTGAAAGTTGCTCAGTTGTGTCCTACTCTGCGTTCCCATACAGTCCATGGAATTCTCCAGGCCAGAATACTGGAGTGGGTAGCCTTCCCCTTAGGGCATACTTAATACTTTTTTTGTTGACACTATGAAACTGTTAATGTTTAAAAAGCAAAAAGAGCAGGGCTTGATTGTTGCCAAGGACACACTATTATTTATATACAGAAAGAGTGCCAGCTGGGAACGGTCAGTTTGGAAATCTAGAAAAATGAAAGCAGAGATGCAGCAGTACATTGACAATTTGAGTGTTGACTGTGGGGCACGGTGACCACATAAAAGAGCTGCTGCCTTCTGACCCTCTAAGTGGCCAGCTGGTCTCTGCAAGTGACCTCCATCTTTGTGTTCTCATGTGGCTCTGGTATCCTAGGGTCGCTAGAGGCTCACGCCACTAGCAACTCACCAGGGAAGTACGCTGAGACACCTGGGAGACAAGGATGCTTCTGAAGTGCCTCCCAGACTTTGATAGTATCTTCTTAAAAATATTTCCCCATTTTCTTTCTTTTTAATTTAATTAAAATTGTTATTATTATTGGCTGTGTTGTGTGGCTTGTGGGATGTTAGGTCCCCAATCAGGGATCAAACCTGGGCCCCCACCAGTGGAAGTGAGGAATCCTAACCACTGGACCACCAGGGAAGTCCCTAAAAATTATTTTTTATTACACGAAAAATTCTTAAAATTCTATAGTGCTTTCTAATTTTCAAAAGTTTCACACATATGATTTCATATAGTCCCATAATAACCCCTTTTATTCCCTTATCCCTATGTTGCCTTCTTCCTCCTTCCCTCTCCCCTCAGGCAGTTTGTTTTCCATATCTGTGAGTCTGCCTTTTTTGTTTGTTTTAGTCACTAACTTGTTGTATTTTTTAGATTCCACATATAAATGATATCATACAGTACTTGTCTTTCTCTGACTTGTTTCACTTAGCATAATGCCATCCAAGTGTCCATCCATGTTGGGATAAATTGGCATTATTTAGTTCTTTTTTATGGCTGAGTAGTATTCCAGCCATAACACACACACACACACACACACACACACACACCACATTGTCTTTATCCATTCACCTGCCGATAGACACTTAGATTGCTTTTATACCTTGGAAATTGTAGATAATGCTGCTATGAACATTGAGGTGCATGTATCTTTTGAATTGGTGTTACACCCAGGAGTGAAATTGCTGGGGCATATGGTAGTTCTATTCTTAGTTTTTTGAGAAACCTCCATACTGTTTTCCACAGTGGTTGCACCAATTTACATTCCCATCGACAGTGTAGGAGGGTTCCTTTTTCTCAATACCCTCCCAAATTTGTTATTTGTGTTCTTTTTCATGATAGGCATTCTGACAGGTGTGAGGTGATACCTCATTGTGGTTTTGATTTGCACTTCCTTGATGATTAGCAATGCTGAGCATCTTTTCATGTGCCTGTTGGCCATCTGCTTTACCTCTTTGGAAAAATATCTATTCAGGTCTTCTGCCCATTTTAAAAATTGGGTTGTTTTTTTGATGTTGAGTTGCATGAGCTGTTTATATATGTTGGATATTAACCTCTTATTAGTCAGCATTTGCAAATATTTTCTCCCATTTAGTAGATTGTCTTTTCATTTTGTCAATGGTTTCCTTTGCTGTACAAAAACTTTAAGTTGTAGGTGCCATTTGTTTATTTTTTAAATTTCCTTTGCTTTAGGAGATGGATCAAAAAATATTGCTGTGATTTATGTCCAAGAATAATCTGTCTATGTTTTCCTCTAGGAGTTTTATAGTATCTGGTCTTTAATCCATTTGAGTTTAGTTTTGTGTATAGTGTTAGAGAATGTTCTAATTTCATTCTTTCACATGTGCTGTCCACTTTTCCCAGCTGCTGCTGCTAAGTCACTTCAGTCGTGTCCGACTCTGTGCGACCCCATAGACGGCAGCCCACCAGGCTCCCCTGTCCCTGGGATTCTCCAGGCAAGAACACTGGAGTGGGTTGCCATTTCCTTCTCCAATGCATGAAAGTGAAAAGGGAAAGTGAAGTCGCTCAGTCATGTCCGACTCCTAGCGACCCCATGGACTGCAGCCCACCAGGCTCCTCCGTCCATGGCATTTTTCCAGGCAAGAGTACTGGAGTGGGGTGCCATTGCCTTCTCCACTTTTCCCAGCACCACTTATTAAAGAGACTATCTTTTCTCCATTGTATGTTCTTGCTTCCTTTGTCATAGATTAATTGACTGTAAGTGAGTGGGTTTATTTCTGGGCTCTCTATTCTGTTCTACTGATCAATGTATCTGCTTTTGTGCTAGTACCATACTGTTTTGATTGCTGTAGCTTTGTAGCATAGCCTGGAGTCACAGAGTGTGATTCCTCCAGCTCTGTTCTTCTGTCTCAAGATTGTTTTGGCTATCTGGGGTCTTTTGTGTTTCCATACAAAGTTTTGAATTATTTGTTCTAGTTCTGTGAAAAATGTCACGTTGGTATTTTTGATGGTTTGTTGTTGTTGTTCAGTCATGTCTGACTCTTTGTGACCCCATGGACTGCAGCATGCCAGGCTTCCCTGTCCTTCACTATCTCCCAGAATTTGCTCAGATTACTGTCCATTGATCAGTGATGGTATATAACCAACCATCTCATCCTCTGCTGCCCTCTTGTCCTTTTGCCTTCAACCTTTCCCAGCATCAGGGTATTTTCCAATGAGTTGGCTCTTTGCATCAGGTGGCTAAAGTATTGGAGCTTCAGCATCAGTCCTTCCAATGAATATTCAGGGTTGATTTTCTTTAGGATTGACTGGTTTGATCTTGCACTCCAAGGAACTCTCAAGAGTCTTCTCCAGCACCGCAATTCAAAGGCATCAATTTTTCAGTGCTCAGCTTTCTTTATGGTCCAACTCTCACATGAATACTGAAAAAACCATAGCTTTGACTAGACAGACCGTTGTTGGCAAAGTGATGCTTTTGCTTTTTAATATGCTGTCTAGATTTGTCATAGCTTTCCTTGCAAGGAGCATCTTCTAATTTCATGGCTGCAGTCACCGTCCACAGTGATTCTGGAGTCCAAGAAGATAAAATCTGTCATTGTTTTCACTTTTTTCCCATCTATTTGCCATGAAGTGAGGGGGCCAGATGCCATGATCTTGGTTTTTTGAATGTTGAGCTTTAAGCCAGCTTTTTCACTCTCTTCTTTCACTATCATCAAGAAGCTCTTTAGTTTCTCTTCACTTTCTGCTATTAGAGTGGTATCATCTACATATCTGAGGTTGTTCATATTTCTCCCGGCAATCTTGATTCCAGCTTGTGCTTCATCTAGCCTGGCATTTCACATAATATAGTCTGCATATAAGTTAAAAAAACGGAGTGACAAATACAGCATTGTCACACCCCTTTCCCAATTTGGAACCAGTCCATTATTCCATGTAATGTTCTAACTGTTGCTTCTTGACCTACATACAGATTTCTGAGGAGGCAGGTAAGGTGGTCTGGTATTCCCTCTCTTAAAGAATTTTCCACAGTTTGTTGTGATCCACACAGTCAAAGACTTTAGTGTTGTCAATGAAACAGAAGTACATGTTTTCCTGGAATTCCCTTGCTTTCTGTAGATGATTCTTTCCCCCACTGAATTGATTAATGTAGCTGAGTGGTAAGTTTTCAAATCAGAAAGCATGAGTCCTCCAACTTTGTTCTTCATTTTCAAAATAATTTTGGCTATTCTGGATCTCTTGTGTGTGCATATGGATCAGGATCAGCCTGTGCATTTCTGCAAAAAGGCAAACTGGAATTTTTAATAAGGATTGTATTCAGTCTGTATATTGCTTTGGGGAATACTGCCATCTGAACAACATTAAGTCTTCTGATCCATAAACACAGGATGTCTTTCCATTGATTTAGGTCTTTAAAATTTCATTCAACAATGTTTTGTAATTTTCAGTGTACATGCCTTGTACCTCCTTGATTCAATTTATTCCAAAGTATTTTATTTCTTTTGATACTATTGCAAATGGAATAGTTGTTTCCTTAATTTCACATTTGGGTTGTTCATTGCATAGAAATACAATTGATCTTTCACCATTAAGCATAATGGTAGTTGTGGGTTTTCATAGATGCTCTTTATCAGATTAAAGGAGTTCCATTCCATTCCTAGTTTTTTGAGTATTTTTTATCATGAAAGGGTGCCAGATTTTTTCAAATGCTTTTTTTTTTTTGCATCTGTTAAGATGACCATTGATTTTCTCTTCTATTATACTGCAATGTTTATTACATTATTAATTTTCATATGTTAAATCAATCTTGTATTCTTGGGATAAATGCCAGAGGGTCATGTTGTATATGCACATAGAGATTTGTGTACATCTGTGATTGTTCTTGAAGCATCTTTCTTAATAGAAATGGAATAACTGTGTTAAAATTTGATACTCTCAAATTCCCCTACAAACATGCTGTATGCAGTTCTAATCCTACCAACAGTGTAGAAAGTGCCTTCTTCCTCATGTCTCTGGTGGCCCTGGATATTATTTATCATTAATGTTGGCTAAAATGTTGGGTGCAAATGGTATCTGATTTATTGCTGTAATATGAATTTCATGATTCCATGTGCGTTTGGACATCTCTCATGCCTTTATTGTTTATTTGTATTTCCATTTCTGTGAACCAAATGTATCTTTCTTATTTATTTACAGAATGGAGAAGGCAGGGAGGACACTCAGGCTTCAAGAGAAAATCTTCTAGAACATATGGAAAAATCCTCATGTCTAGGTAGAGTGTCACTAATGTGACCAATAAGTCCCTCGACAGGACTATCCTAGCAATGGTCTTTGTTCTGCCTTTGAACTTGCTGGGAGTCAGGGACAGATATAGTTCTTGTGATCATTTGCGACTTGCCTGGGTGGTACCTCTCTGACTACGCGGTCCTGGCTAAGCCCCAGGAAGGACTGGTTTGTCCCAGCTCTAGTCCTCTGGTTTTTCTTTCAGCCAGGCTTCCCCCAGCCTCATCCCCAGTAGGCACTTCTTTTTTACCTGCCGCTTTTATGAACAACCCTTTGCCAGGGATACTCTACAATCTCCTATTCTGCTCCTGGGCCAACCCTACTTTGTAGAAAGCTGTTTTGTTTATGAAGGATTTCATTGAACGTATATGAAGCTCAGTTAGGGTTTCTTTCACTCTCTTTCTCCCTCCTCTCTCTCTCTCACCAGCTGGTATCAGTATGGCTTTTTCTTTGCCCCCACCCGTAACTGCCTCCTGTCTCCCTGAGTCACTCCATCTGCCTTGTCACTGGAACAGCATGGGTGCCCTCCCCAAAGTGGGGCCTGTGGGATGGACGATTTGCCATTTCCCAGGGGCTGCTCGACAGGGAAGCAGTTCTGGAAGGAAGGCAGCTCTACTAATGATCATGAGTCAAGGGCTAAATCTCCCATAATCGATCTGGGCTCTAGGAGAGCAAAGCCTCCCTGGAGCAGTGAGGCAGAGACCAGGCAGCTAAGCAGTAGCTGCAGTGGGTATCAGGCCCTGAAACGGCGACGTTCTCTCTGAGAACTCAGAGTCCCCTTCTCTCAGCCTCGGTTGACTCATCTGTAAACATGAAGAGGCTGGAGTAAGGATTGGTAATGTCTCACTGTTGGACACTGTTTTTAACTGGCCCATTTCCATCAGTTTCCGCTGGGGAAAGCTTTGTATATTTAGCCGCTCAATTTGAGCTAGTGAGAAGACTAAAGAGGATTTTGGTAAGTTTTTGGTCTTTTTTTTTTTTTTTTCCTCTTTCTGTCGAGCCAGTCTGACACTCCTACTGGAATTTCCGTGAGTTACATCAAATGACACCCATGACTCTGGCCATCCTAATCTACCGATTCCATTGCTTTTCGGTAAAAACTGGACTTCAAGTAAGGTCGGAAATATTTGCCTTCTCTCACGAACCTTTCCATTCTCCCTCGAAGAGACTGTTTGGTGTGGGGCCTGTTATTCGAGAAGTCCGGGAAGGGCATCCAGGACAGTTCGGGGAAGGGAGGGGTGCGGAGGGCCGCTGGAGAGTGCTTCCTCTTCTGGGGTAGCTCAGCGGCTCACCACAGGGTTTGGGGGCTCCAAGCCGTGTCCGGGGCTGGAGGAGGAAGCGGGCCACCTGGCAGGGCTGCTCAGTGAGGCCGGGATTCCCGCCCGAGGCTCTAGCAGAGGCCCGCGGCAGGCCAGGCGGCGGCAGCCCCGGGCTCGGGGTTGAACCCGGCGGCAGCAGCATGCGCAGTGTGGCCGCCGCCGCCGCTGCTCCGTGGCTTCTGCTGCCGCCACGGCTACCGGGCGGCGGCGGCGGCGGCGGCGGCTGCTCTGCCCTGCGCCGCTGTCACTTCCAGTTCCTACTTCGGCGATCCAGGTCCGGGTCACTGCTTCCCCGCCGCTGGCCCGGTCCCTCCAGGCCGCTCTCCCTCCCGGGCTCTGGCTCCCGGCTGGAGGGGGCCGGCGAGGTACTGAGAGCCGGGTGCGGAGCGGCCGCAAAGGCGGGTTCCCAGGGCAGCCGCTGCCCGCCCGTTGCCGCCCCGCGCGCCCTCGGCCGGCTCGCCGCCCGCGCACCCAGCAGGGCGCGTCTCTCGCACCCCGCTTTCGGCCCCGCGCTCCCCGCCTCTTTGGAAACAAGAACTTGAGGGCCAGCATCTAGCTTCCCTTTAGGCTAAAAAAGGAGGGGGGGGGAGCATTAAAAACAAAAAACAAAAAAACCCTGGTCTGGAGAGGTTGCGGGCGCTGCTCAGAGTTTGGAGACGGGCGCCCCCTCCTCGTCCGCGTCCAGGAGCAAAGTTGCAGTCGCCCCTCCCCGCCCCGGCGAGCCGAGCCCAGCTCTCCAGTTTCGCCCTGGTGGCGGCCGCGCTCAGGGCAGAGTACCAGCTCCGGCCGAGTGGAACCGTTCCCGCAGCCTTGGCACCGGCTCGGCCGCCCGCTCGCCGGCCCGGTGACTCGGGAGGGCGAGCGGCTTCCCGGAGGCGGCGGCAGCGCGGATAGAGCGAGCGAAAATCTGGAGGACCAGCGGGCAGCCGTCAAGCCAGGTGACCTGCCCGGGCGAAGGGTCAGGGGAAGGGGAGCGCGCGAGGGCCTGGGGTGGGGCCGAAGGACCCTCGTTGGCGAGGAGACGCCCTTCCTCCCCGGGCCGTGGCCGCGGGGTCCGTCCTCCGCCAGGGCCTCGCGGGGCTCTGAGCTCCTGGGTGCCGGGAGCGGGGGCGGGGGCCGAGGGCGCAGAGCGGGGACGCGCCAAACTTAGGGGCGAGTTGTCCGGCTCTGGCCGCGAGGTTTGCATCAGACCCAATTCCTTCTTTTCCCTGAAACCAGGGCAGGAGTCAACAGTACTATTTTTCTTTTATACTAATTGACATACCCCCCGTCCCCCCCCAATTCCCGGCATCCGTACATTTGGGGATATTTTAGGCATTGAGTACACAGGTCTGTCGCAGAAATGGTTTGTGGATGGGGAAAGTCCTGTATCTACAAGATGTTCCAACGTACCTGTGGTTAATTTCGAGTTTTCATTTTCCAGTCATTTAGGAACCCAACAGGTATTTGAGCGATTTCGTTTCTCAGCTCTAGAGTGGAGAGCCTTTAAGTTTATCTGTCTCTTCGAAAATCTTATAGTTTTATTTTTGGTTTGTTATTGTTTTTGGATACAGGGGTGACTCACATGATTTTTTTTTTTTTTTTTGTCTCTCCTTAATGTGTAGTGGGAGAAAAAATAGAGTCCTAAGGGAATATATTTTTGTATGCAACTATGTACCTTTTGTCAAGAAAAGCTTCACATAAACCAGAAACCATTATAGGAGAGGAGACAATTTTAAAAGCAAGATTCTGAGGTCCAGACTGTTTTTCTAACTTGTATTTGCCTGGGAACCCCACGATTTGTCCTTGAACTTCCTATCTTAATTTTGACATTGACCATGGTAAGAAGAGCTCCGATGACATCATTTGGTCCAGCCACAGTTCTGGTGTTCCGTGACTGAGAGCGCCTGTCTCCAAAATGTAAAGCCTGGGCCTGCCCTTGTAGTTCAGCTGAGGCATTTCCAAGGATTTCTCTTAAGCAAAGTATTATGCTACATGCCAGGCAGTGCTGCAGTCTCTTCTTACATAAGCGAGCTTCAGGCTGGTGGAGTCTCTGGGTGTGCTTGAAGCAGTTAATATCAGAGAGTTCTCAGTCTTGGGGAGGGAGGGTGGTGGTTGGTGACTGGAGTTTGGAACAAAGTAAATTTCCAGCCTAGAAATCTCATCTTGCCTTCCTTTGCTGCTTCAGGTTTTGGAAAGCATTCTATTTATCTTATCTAAAACTCACTGTGCCCTTGTAAAGGATGTAGGAGAGATGGCATTGTTTTCATTGGCCAGAGAAACAGAAAAGTTTAGTGAACCAAAGTCACACAGCTGATGGGTGGTGTCATCAAAACTCTCACCCGAATCTTCTGCTTCTCAGCCCATGATTCTGCTTTGTTTTTATGCCAACATGACATTTGATACAAAAGTGTCTCATTTGGTACATATCGTGGCTGGTATGTCTCCCAAGCTACTGTTTCTTTCTGTTCTTTCTTGCCACCTCACAGGACTGTTGCTGTTACTAGGGGTAAGGTCAGGGACAAAGCTTTCCACAGGAGGGTCTGTGGTTGGTATTGATCTGTGGTCTGCTTCCTCTCCAATCATCTTTGGGGGTGGCAGTGTTGAACAGAGTGAGCCCCCAGGGCCCAGAAATGTCTGACATTCATTTGACGTCACTAGCCCAAGTATAATATTACTTCAGTCTACAAAGAAACTCATTCAGGAGGAGAAACCGGAGAGTGTGAGTTTTGTTTGTCTACAGCGATCTGCTCATCACTGGGCTGAGACTTAGGAACTTAGACATGAAGGAGGGAGAGGAGGTGGGTACCTACCATTTTTCAAGCACATACTGTGTTCTAGGTTGCATGCTAGGTGCTCTAAATATATTATTTCATTTCATCCTCACAACAGTCCTAGGTGGGGAGAGGATATTGTGCCCATTATACACTGGTGGAAACTGAGGTTTGGGGATGATCCAGACAAATGCCACACACTGCCAGTGCAAAACAGAGCCAGAATGTAATCACTGATGTTCCTTACTTCAGAACTTGTTCCCTTTGCCACGTGCCAGGCTGTTAACCCAAAGGAGCTATTGAGAATATGGGAACATCTAGCCTTGGTTTTCACACATAGCTGTACATCAGAGCCACTAGGGGTGTTTTTTAAAAAATACAAATATTGGGGTCTACCCACACTGGGCTTTTGGGTTAATTGGTCTGCAGTGAGATCTAGGCCTTCCTCACTGTTTCTTCTTCTTTTTAATGTTTAAGTAAACTTTATATTGACGTACAGCATGAATTCAGGAAACTGCACAAGTCCTGAGTAAAAAGTTCATTGGATCCTTACAAACTGAACACATCTGGAACTGGTGGTTCAGTGGTTAAAAATCTGCCTGCCAAGTGCAGAGGACACAGGTTCGATCCCTGGTCCGAGAAAATTCCGCATGCCGCAGGGCAACTAAGCCCATGTGCCACAGCTACTGAGCCCAGGCGCCCTAGAGTCTGTGCTTCGTTGTTCTCTATTTTTTATTCCTAGTGGTATTCCATTGTGTAGATGACCCCTATTTTCTTTATCCATTCACCTGTTGATGGACATCTGGGTTGTTTCCAGTTTGGGGTTGCTATGAACAATGCTACTATGAATATCCCTGTGTGTGTCTTCTGGTACACATTTCTGCTGGGTTTATACATAGGAATGGAACTGCTGGGTCATAGGGTATGTGTATGTTTGGCCTGAGTAAGTGCTGCCCCCAAATTTTCCGAAGTGGTCTTGTTATTATTTGATTTTGAAAGCTCCCCAAGTGATTCTAATGTGTAGCTAGAGTCGAGAACTTTTTCCCTGGTTTATTTAGAGTTCAGTCGTCCAGCAACCCCTAGAGTCTGCCACCAAGCTGAGAACCTCATCAGCCTTGGATCGTCTAGAAAATCTCTGCTGAACTGGGCAGCTAGCATCCATTTTCCCATAATCCTTTGTGCACAGCTACCTTTTTGCTGCCTGCCCATTCTCAGCATGGTAATCTGTGGTCACATTTCTCTCTCTACTAGTCTTGGGGCTTCTCAAAGGCAGGAACTAGAGGTTGATCATCCTTGTAATGCCAGCAGTCATGACAGAATGTGGCACATAGCTGGTGCTCAGTAAATGTTTATTAAATGAATGATTGCTAGAATGACTGAGTGGTCAGGCAAGGTCTGGGCTGCAAAAGAGATGCCCGCTCTTTGTCCTTGGACATGTGCACTTCATTCCTAGGAGTCTGCCTTAAGCCCTCACTCAGAACCTAATTGCTTTTATTTATCGAAGCCTGTTGGAATTATGGGTAATCTGGTTGCTCATCCCCAAACTGATTAGAAATAGCAAATTAGATTAGATGAGATAAGGTATGTGGAAGCACTTTGTAAACTGGAAAACAGCATCTAAATGGCAAGTTGTGATAAAGGGAGAAGAGAGGTTGCTCCAGATTAGACTTGCTGGTGATGGTAGAAAGTCTATATCTATGTGAAACATGGAAGCAATGAAATCAGCAGGAGACAAAAACTATAAAAAAGCAGACTGCCAAACATAACCATCCGGGCATTTTTGGCATGGGGTCAGGTAACCCAGCACATGCTGTGTGGTCTAGTGGCCAGAATTTCTAACTTTCTCGGCCTTGGTCTAGGTCTAATTCCTGCTCAGGGAACCTTTGTTCTTGAGAAGTCGTGTAGTAGTGCAAAGGCTAAGAGCTTGAGTTTTGGACTTGAACTGACCTGAGGTAGCCACTTGTGAGGTATATGATAATTTCCTTCATGGTGAAAAGTGTTAGTCGCTCAATTGTGTCTGACTCAATTGTGACCCTACGGACTGTAACCCGCCAGGTTCCTCTGTCCATGGGATTCTCCAGGCAAGAATACTGGAGTGGGTTGATATGCCCTTCTCCAGGGGATCTTCCCAACCCAGGGATTGAACCCAGGTCTCCTGCATACAGGCAGATTCTTTACCAACTGAGTCACCAGGGAAGCCCTTTCTTCATGGTAGTGTTAGGTAATATTAGGTATATATATTACTTTCTTATTATTAGATATAAGCTACCTCTTAGCATTAAATGAGAGAAGTAAAGCACTTCACACTAGTGCCTGGCACTGAGTAAACGCTCACTAACATCTAATTAGTTCCTAATTTAGCTGTATTTTAGTTTTTTCGCTGCACTGGGTCTTCGTTGCAGCATGGGCCATGTGGGATCTTCGTTCCCTGACTAGGGATTGAATCCACATCCCCTGCATTGGAAGGTGGATTCTTAACCACTGAAGCATCAAAGAAGTCCCTGGAATTTTAATATATCCTAGTAGACTAGTGTTCACAAATGATCACATTGCAGTATCCAAAAAAGGTTCACTTTTTTTCTTGTTGACAGGTTAGGCAAACTCTATTTAAGAAGGGAATCGTGCTTAATGGAAAGATTTGCTTTAGAAATTGTAACATTAAAAAAACCTTGGGACTTCCCTGGTGGTCCAGAGGTTAAGAATCCACCTTGCAA
Source organism: Bos indicus x Bos taurus (assembly GCF_003369695.1). Classification (NCBI taxonomy): domain Eukaryota; kingdom Metazoa; phylum Chordata; class Mammalia; order Artiodactyla; family Bovidae; genus Bos; species Bos indicus x Bos taurus. The sequence continues at coordinate 125,560,028 of NC_040105.1, forward strand.
TGCAGGGGACATGGGTTTAATCCCTGGTGCAGGAAGATCCCATATACTGCAGAGCAACTAAGTCCGCAGGCCTCAACAACTAGAGCCTGTGCTCCACAAGAGTAGCCACCGCAATGAGAGGCCCCCAGTCACTGCAACTAGAGAGTCGCCCCCAATTGCCACAAGTAGAGAAAGCCTGCGCAGCAATGAAGACCCAGTGCAGAGAAACAAATAATAAAATAATGGAAAAGCCCTTGGAGACAGGAAAGGGTAAACTGTGGCCTCTGGGGAATGATGGCGTCACCTGGGGTTCTGAGGTTTTACACTTGTTCCATTGAGAATTTAGACGAGGATGAAATGTAAACCAGGAAAGAGAAAATCCAGCCATCTTCTTTCACAGTTCTAGGCTTTATTTGGCAGAGATCGCTTGTTTTTGGGAAAAAGTTGTTAGAAAATAAAGTTGAAGGTTAAAATCCCCACATATTTTTTAATACTTAACATCTTTCTTCCAAAGACAAAACAAAGTTGAACGTTTCTGGGAATTTTCGGTGAAGAGTGGTGGTGGGCTTGACCTCTGTTCTCCTGGTGAACAGCAGAACTCTATCCTGCCAACATTATTAACCTCTTTCACTCACTAATTGAAGTGTTTTGGTTTTTTTTTTTCTTTTTCTGAACTTGAAATTCTTAGTGTCTCGCATCATAGAAAATAACGACTTTAGATTAGAGGGTGTTGAAATGTGTTGAAAACTATTTGTAGGTCATATTTACTGTGTTTACATATTTTATTTGGAAGATTGCATAAAGACAGTTTAAATTTTGGTGATATTATAGCCCAGTGATAGCCATGGGACAGAAACTGGAAGCTGTAACTCTAATTTCTGATAATGTATGTGTAATCTTAAGACTCGATGGACGTGAGTCTGAGTGAACTCCGGGAGTTGGTGATGGACAGGGAGGCCTGGCGTGCTGCGATTCATGGGGTCGCAAAGAGTCGGACACGACTGAGTGACTGAACTGAACTGAACTGACTGAATCTTAAGAGTTTCATGAACTGGTTATAAAAGTTCCTGTTAAGTCTCCAGCCTAATGTCTCGCTGTTGTTTTTAGTGCTTTGCGTGGCTGATTTTTAAGTTCTGAGAAGAAATTTGTATATGGTTTTCTTTATAACAACTCAGGGCGCGAAATGTGTTTGGGGATCCAGTTCTAAAGAGGAACTGGAGAAGACAAAGCGACTGAATTCTTCTGAGACTATGAATTATTCAGTTGTTAACCACAGTAACTTCTTTAGCTACCATTTTGTGTGCTAATAATAGAAACGGTTTGGACGGATTCCTCTTGGAATTGAAAAATCAGGAAAGCTTTTCACTCTTTTCTAGTCTATGCATAAACTAGGAGAATGTTTAAAAGGATATTTTCAGTTTCTCATGTTTACCTGGATAAAATAGTAGGTGTGTCTTTTAAAACAAAGGTATTGATATTCATTTTATAATTACTATAGCTTGAAATTTAAAAATCCACTCCAGAGCAGTTTGCTTCTTGTTTTAGTTGAATTAAACAATTCAACAAATGTTTTTTTGTTTTTGGTGATGACTGACAAAAGCTTTCCCCCTTCCTCCCAGGAAATAAGTAATAAACCTGTTGAATTGGGCACAGTTGAGGGGGAAAAATAATCAGTTGCCTCTATACAAAAAACAAAAACAAACAAAACCCCCCATGGTATATAATACTTAAAAAGGAAACATATAGTTTCTGAATTGAATTGAATGTGTGCTGATAATACCAAAAGGAAGGCATTTTGTTGGAATTAAATCTAACTCAACTGTAATTTGGTTTTAATGTTGATTTGAATCCAGGCTGTTTCTGGGGGCAACAGAGCACAATACAGGCCTTTATTAAGACCACACAATCTTGGCCAGTTCTCCCCTGCTCCAGCCCCACTCTAATTTGTTTGTATGCTATCACTGAGGCGACCCCCCAAGGATCGGTCTGAGAGGTGAGGACATTGCCAACACAGCATAAGGTAGGCAGAGCCATTGGTGATGACACTGGGGTTAGCACCAAAGGGAAGTACAAGGTCTGGCTGATTGCTTAGGGCCTTTGCTTACCTCCGTTTTTAGAGGAGGTGTATGTCCACTCAGCCCAGAAGGCTGCTCCTTATCTACATTTCAACAGTGACCTTGCCACTTCCTCTATTGTCATCTGGAAGAAAGACTTACAACACCAGACATCTGTCTAATTAGCTCCTGGCTTTGTCAGACCCTGGCAAACTGGACCCTACCACACAGAGGGTTGTGTGGCTTCAGATGACATCTAGTCACATGTCATTTGTATTTGACTTCTTGGCAGAAGATTTACCTTCCTAATTAAGTTCTGCTTAGAGAAATAGAGTAAAATCCCAGCTTTATACTTTCTTAGGGACTTGAATATTATTACAGAGATCAGACATGTCAACTGAGGGATTGAATAGGGCAATGGGGAAGAGAAAGAATTAAATTAAGGTGAGATGAAGTGCAGCAGTTTGCAAAGCAGAGAGTGAAAGTGTGACAAGGACTTGCTTGTCTCACCCTAGACAAAACATGCAGGTTTCCCTCCCTTTGGCAGCACAGGCATTACTTTAAGAGGCATCTTTAAGGGGTCAAGCTGTGAACAGCTTTTATGAAGAGCTGGCCCTGTGAAGCAGTCCCTCAACACTGAGGAACATTCTGTCTTGTATTAATAACTTGTCTGTTCTTCATGGCTAGGTTTCCAGCAAACTGGGGCTACTTACCAATGATTTCTGAGAAATGTATGCAAACCAAGAGAATTCAGTATTTTACTAACCAAAGAAATTTAACCACTTCTTTGGAGAAATGTGTGTTGTGATAGTGTAAATCAGCATTTTTACTGTGAAATAACCCGCTTGCATTCTTTGAAGATATGCTGGTATTTGGGAATGAATTGGGGGAAATCTTGATTGGGGATTAAAAAATCACCTTCAAGGAAAGAGAACAGAATGAAAAATAATGTTTGACAGTTGGTATATACTTGTAGGGACTTTTTTTTTTTGATAGACTTCATATAGCATCCGTTTTATTTCTTATCTTAAAACAAATTTATGCATTAGTGCTTGGCATATACCAGGTGTTCAGTAAATATTTGTTGAATGGGTAATGAGTGGATAAATTGTTAAGAATTAATTTTAGATAGCTTGAATATCTAACAGCCTATATGTAGATTATCAAGAGCTGACTTTATTTATTGAAGTGACTCTTTAGTGGATGAAAATAAGGCTAACAGGAAAACTGGGTCTCTCCTAGTCAGTATTACTCAGTTTCTTTATACCAAGCTGGAGCACCTGTTTCATGTTTTTAAAAGTTAAAAAAAAAGAAAAAGAAAAACATGAGAGATTAGGTCACACAGTGTCATATGGAAGACTTTCTCTGCCTTTCCTGTCCTCAGGTCACTTCTTATTCCTTGTGTTACCGAAACTCTGTCAATTTCACTACAATTTCAAGTGTGAGATTTGCATATCCAGGACTCTAACTTTGATTCTCCAAAGTGGTCCCAGGCAGTAACTGCACTTCCTTTGGGTGAGGTAAATGCTTTATCAGCATTCTTTTCTTCTCTCAATCATATTCTTCAAAAACAAACATCTGTCTTCCCATGTGATGGAAAATATATGAGCCCTGATTTAACAAGTTCTATGAGGAAAAAAAATGACCCCCCCCTGTCTTTCCTTCTGGAGAAGGTAGGCCCAAAGGACAGGTGTTTCTGGTGGAAGAAATAGCCACTTAAATTTTAGGTTGAAAGAAAAGAGGAATAGTCAGCAAATGTTTGTGGATCGTCTGTGTGGCAAGTGCTGAGCATTGTGGAAAAGGGCAGCATGTGTACGGGAAATAGTCATGGAGTTTCGCAGTGGATGTCTGGCTAGGTAGCCATGCTGCCAGAGTCTAGAGCATAATACAGAGTGGAAAGAGAAGTGCATTGTGTACTAAGGTAGAGTGTTGGAGGAAGACCCTATGGAGGAGACTGATGGAGGATGGGCCCCGAAGATCTGCTACAATTCAGATGATTGAGGGAGCTTGTTCATAAAGAGAAGGGTGCCTAGCAGAGAGCGGCACAGTGAAGGAAGCAAAGGATTCTGGGGCATACATAGAGGTGACGGTAAGAAATGACGCACTTGCTAGTGGTGAGACCAGCTTGAGAAGCACTTTGAATGCTGGTTTGAAGAGTGCAGACTTGATCTAGTAGGCAGTCATAGGCAAGGTTAGCTTAGGCTGAGAGATGTGACTTTTAACAGAAAGCACTGTTCATGCTGGCTTGGATGTCTGAGCTCCTGAATGCCCACCTTCCTGTGTTTGGATGGTTTCCTAGGCACAGATCTTGTTTGGGGTCAGATGGAGGAAAATTAATTAACTTATTCATTAATTGGCTGATTGATGTCTGTTAGGCCTCGATGGGCATCTCTGAAAAGGGCATAATTTTGAAAAAGTAACTCACATAGAGAAGTAAGCACAGTATGCCAAAAGTCTTTGCCAAATGAATTGTTGAAGGTGATCTCAAAAGAAAGAAAGAAAGTGGGAGAAACTTTGGCACAACATCCTTCCCACCCAGATTAGCTGGTGTGAGAGGGACTTCAGGCGTGTGATTTGTAGTCTTGCCAATTGCCTGTCACTGCTTCTTCCTTCTCCTGGGTTACTTTGCTGTATTTTGTCATGTCCCACTGTGCCCTGCTGGGACTTGGACTCTGTTTTAAGGCAAGGGATAAACAGGTTAATGTGGCTCATAGTGGCTGTCTTTTAAGCTGTTTTACAATACACTGCTCAAAAAAAAAAAAAAAAAAAAAAAGATAACCCAGCCAGCCAAACAGTAACATCTCACAGTCCTTTCCAGCATCCCTTCTCTATAGTGCCCACATCATGGTGCTTTGGGAGGAGATTTGTACCACCCGAGACAAGCCAGAAATTGCATGGGCACATGAGTCACTGAAATCCATCACCGTAGAGTTTGAAGCATCTTTAGTCACCTCACAGTCACTGGGATTCAGTTTGGGGACAAGCACAGGTGTGTGTTAGTTTAGATAACAGATGTTTCCTGAAAAGTCATATGGAAATGGATTCTTTTTCTTTGCTAATCATATTTCTTTTTGCCTTTACTTGTGATCTTGACAATGCCTTTTCCTCAATTATAATTAATCACCAATTGGTGAAAGCTTCTAAACTGTAATTCATCAAACAGTTATTGAATACCTACTATGTGACACTTTTCTAGACACTGAGGATCCAGAGATGAAAAAATTTTTTAATACTATTGCAGTGTAGTTGATTTACAATGTTATGTTAATTTCTGCTGTACAGCAAAGTGATTCAGTTATACATTTTTTATATTCTTTTCCTTTATGGTTTGTCCCAGGATATCAAATATACTTTCTTGTGCTATACAGTAGGACCTGGTTGTTTATCCATTCTATAAGTAATAGTTTGCATCTGCTAATCCCAAACTCCCAGTCCGTCCCTCCTCCACACCCAGATATGAAAATGTTTTAAAAAACCTGGCTTTATGGGGCTTATTTCAGTTTTTCTGATAGTCCACCCTACCAATCCACCAATGAATGGTGGTTTATTGAGTGTCTCATAGGTATTGAATGCTGGACCAGGGCTGGGGGACACTGTGCTGCTAAGAGTTGGCTTTCCAATGGGAAAGCCAGGGCTAATCTTAAATCCTGCAGAATAAGTAGAGAGTATAACACTGGAGTTGACTGAGAGCTTATGTATGTGCCATCTATGCAGACAGGAGGAAGAAAGAGAAGCATGAGGGTGGGGGACTTTAAGGAAGGCAGTGGATGAGACTGCTGGAGGGGGGACTACTGTGTTCATTGCCCACCTCCCTCCCTCAGCTTTGTACTCGTAAAGGCTGTATATTGTCACCCTGCTTATTTAACTTATATGCAGAGTACATCATGCAAAATGCCTGACTAGATGAAGCACAAGCTGGAATCAAGATTGCGGGGAGAAATATCAATAACCTTAGATATGCAGATGACACCACCCTTGTGGCATAAAGTGAAGAGGAAATAAAGAGCCTCTTGATGAAGGTGAAAGAGGAGATTGAAAAAGCTGGCTTAAAACTCAATATTCAAAAAACTAAGATCATGGCATCTGGTCCCGTCACTTCATGGCAAATAGATGGGCAAACAATGGAAACAGTGACAGGCTTTCTTGGGCTCCAAAATCACTGCAGGTGGTAACTGCAGCCATGAAATTAAAAGACCCTTGCTCCTTGGAAGAAAGCTATGACCAACCTAGACAGCATATTAAAAAGCAGAGACATTACTTTGCCCACAAATGTCTGTCTAGTCAAAGCTACGGTTTTTCCAGTAGTCATGTACGGATGTGAGAGTTGGACCATAAAGAAGGCTGAGCGCCAAAGAACTGATACTTTCAAACTGTGGTGTTGAAGAAGACTCCTGAGAATCCCTTGGACTGCAAGGAGATCCAACCAGTCAATTCTAAAGGAAATCAGTCCTGAATATTCATTGGAAGTACTGATGCTGAAGCTGAAGCTCCAATACTTTGGCCACCTGATGCGAAGAACTGACTTATTTGAAAAGACCCTGATGCTGGGAAAGATTGAAGGCAGGAGGAGAAGGGGACGAGAGAGGACCTGGTTGTTTATCCATTCTATAAGTAATCGTTTGCATCTGCTAATCCCAATCTCTCAGTCCATCCTTCCCCAATGCCCAGACATGAAGATGTTTTAAAAAACTGGTTTCATGGGACTTATTTAAGTTTCTCTGATAGTCCACCTTACCAGTTCACCAGTGAGTGATGATTTATTGATATAAGCTTGGCATGCTGCAGTCCATGGGGTTGCAAAGAGTTGGGTGCAACTGAACGACTGAGCAACAACATGTAACACTAGTCTCTCCTGTGCATGGAATTTGTCGCAAAGCAGTTGCTTCTACTAGGTTTTCAGGCTCTGACCCTAAATCATAGAAAGCAGGGGCTTTGGGAACCCTGTCTTCACAGGAGAGTCCCCTCCTTCACTGCCTGGACAATTAAACCAGCAGGAGCTCTCGGCTCTTAGACTTTCTGAGCCTCTTCTCGTGGTCTTTTTACCTATGGCTGGATTCCTCATGGGGAGTTCTAAAAGAAATAGTACCTGGAATATCTAGGGTGTTTTTTATCTTTTTAAATTTATCCTTACATGAAAGGACAAGGAAGAAGTATAAAGGATGAGGATGTTGATTTGGGACCCCATGTTCAGGCATTTTTCAGTATAAAAATGGATTTTCCAAAAGTTTGTTTTTAAGTTATTTTAAGGAACACAGCACATTTTCCCATAGAAATATGGCGCTACACGGTGACTGTTTTCTGGCCGGCCCACAGCGGCTTGTTTAATAACTAATGTGACTGAATTACAGATGTCACGGTGACTAAGTGGCGGGAATGACACTGTATCTCTGGGAAAACATGTTCCTTGTTCCAATCTGCAAGACTAAGAAATAAGTCGCCTTCTCTGAAGGGGTGGGGACTTGGGGCTCAGGGAGGACACCCCCAGCTCTGGTGCACAGATGCTCCAGCAGCTGGGGCATCCCATGTCTGTCCGCCCCACCCCTCAAAACTGGCAGCTTGTATGACTCTAGTGACAGGGGCACAGGAGGAAGGTGGTGGGCGGGAGGTGGGCCACAGCGGCCATCTGGCTGGGCGGCAGCTGGTTCTAGGTCTTCGGCTTCCCTCCTTGGCTTGGCAAGTGCTATTTATAAGAGAGATTTCGTCTGTTCCTTTCCTTCACATCTACTGTCTTTTTGGTGAGATTATCCAAAGCCAATTGTCCTCTCTCTTTCTCTTTTTAATCTTGGCACTGTTTCCACCAGGATGCCCCTATCATTCCTCATTCCTTTGCTTCTTTCCTGAACACTTGCTACTCAACTGAAGATAAATTTCTGTCGTGGAGAAAGTGGTTTTTGCCATAAACATGTGCTCACAAGGAAGAATGGAGATCATAAAGTTGGATGTGGTGATGTCAGTGATGCTGAGGAAGCCATCTGGAAGTGGACTTGGGGATTTCAAGATGAGGCATGAGCAGTAACAATTAGGCTCAGACCTTTGCTCGTTTTACAGGAGCTCTGTGAAGCTGGACTTCCTGGCTCTGGATATCATGAGGTCCAAGTCATCAAGAAGCCTATATTAGTTATCTAAAGTAACTCTGTATAAATTCACAGAAACAAAAGGACATAGATGGTCAAAGCCATCCCCAATTGCAACACGAGTCCCACGAGGCACTGGCAGGAAGATAGAGCCAGAATTTATAAATAAGCCATTTAAAAATGACATTTTGAAAAAAAAAATCATCTGTAAACAGGTAATAATTATGTTAGGCTGCGATACTCCAGACTCCCTTTGCTCTGATTCTGTATTATCCAACAAATTTCTGATTGTAATTTGGCTTACCATGTAGATTTCTCTGTTGGGAGAGAGTGATGTAGACCATAAAATGGAAGGATCCAATCCTCTTAATGGTTCATTTTTTTGAAAAATTAGTACAATGGCTTTTCGCTTTATGTATTAGCCTTTTGTGAACGTGGTTAATGTGAGTCTATTTTCAAGAGCCTTGAGATTTGAAGACCAGATTCTGGACCTTGGGGACCCAGCCAAGATGCTGCCTTTGGGAGCCCCTGTTCAGAGGATGAATCAGCAGGCCTTTTACTGCGCTTCTTTGGTCAAAGACATCTCTCACCATCCAGATGGGAAACAGAGACACAAAGAAAGTAGTGTTGCTTTCCTTGAGTCCTCACAACTGCCCCGCAGTGACAAATCTTGGATTAGAGTCAAGGTTTCCTGACCCTCACGTCGGTGCTCTTTTCAGTACACCGATGTTATTGCAGCTACGTGCATAAGTCAGACCTTGTTCTCTAAATGGCTGAAGTGTAGAGAAGGGAAGGAAATAAGGGAGAGAAGTAGCGAGCAGGCTTTGCGCCATATCAAATTGGAAGAGTTTTCATTTAAAACCAAGCAGAGTATAAATGCTAACTCCTGTATTCTAGTAAGTGGAATACCAGTGTCGAGGTGGGTCCAGTTTCTGAGATGAGAGGATTATTTGTTGCGGACTGGGTGACTGCTTTTAGGAGGAGCTGGGTGGAAGCATCCCAGGTCATGTCTACAAAGCCAGGAGCACTGCCACCCAGTGAAATATGACTAAGCAGCTCAGATTGGCTTGCTCTGTCGCACGATGTAATGACATTTCCTCCAAAGTTCAGGGGTTAACAGAGGCAGCGTGCTCAGCTGTGAGGATTAGAGAATGTGATTCAAGATGGTCTAAGTTAATTTAAGATCTTATTCAATAAGAACAAGGAGAACAAGGAAGAGATGGAATGTTCCTAAAATATTTGAAAAAAGTTTTTTTTTTTTTTTTAAATGGGCCAGAAACATAAGCTATATCCATGTGGTCTCACTGAATCACTTGCTTTGCAGTTGATTAGGCTTTAATAGTTGAGTGATGGAGTCTATTGTGATCCTCTCAAACCCTGAATTAGCTTTAAATGAAATGCACTGAGTGGTACTGAAGCCACATGGCATTAGAGGCATCACCTAGTTCTGAACTGGTTTGTGGTATGGCTTCTTGTCTTAACGAGGATGTGGCTGGGGCTATGACTGGTTAACGCAGATGCTTAGAGTATGATGCTGAGGAATGGTTTCACTTGGTCCTGTAACCATGGGCCAGATCCCCAACCCACACCCCATCAGCCAACACTTAACGTATATGGACGATGGAACCAGACCAACAAACGGGAGTAAGTTAGTGCAGCCCTGAACCCCTTCTGGCAAATACGACGAGGTGCCTGCTGGGTCAGGGCTGCCCCCTGAAATGAGAAAGACAGCACAGGAGTTAGGCAAACCCCTGCAGAAGACAGTCTTCTCATATAGGTGAGTTTCTCTTTGTCACAATTAGTTGAACTAAGTTGTCTTAGAGGTTGTAACCAGCTTGCTGCAGGTGGTAAAGGTACTCCTTGTATTGACAGCAGCAAGGGATTTCTTTTCATGTACAGACTCACAGATTTCGTTCTCATCTTTTTATGTCAGGAAAACATGGTGGCTCAGATGGTAAGGGGGCTATCTGCGATGCAGGAAACCTGGGTTCGATCCCTGGGTCAGGAAGATCCCCTGGAGAAAGCAAATGGCAACCCACTCCAGTATTTTTGCCTGGAGAATTCCATGGACAGAGGAGCCTGGTGGGCTACAGTCCGTGGGGTCACAAAGAGTCGGGGCGTGACTGAGCAACTAACACACACACATAAAACTTCGGGTATGCATACAGGGCTAAAATGCTCCTCAGAGCACTTTCTTGTATATTTTTATTGATTCCATCACATTCTTGCTTTGTGACTTAACTACTTACTTTGAGTCACCATTTACTTATCTATAAAATGGGGAAAATAACTGTACCCAGATTATACAGGCTTGCTGGGAGAATCAAGGGCAATGAATGGATGGTGTCAGCCCATAGCACATAGCAAGGGCTCAGTAAATCAGGAAATTGTAGCAGTAAGATTACCAAATGGTTGGGGGAGTGTCTTCTCCTGCACTTCCTTACTTTTGTCAGTGTAGGGAAGATGTCATAAAATAGCATACATGTTGAAACTGAAAACTCCTCCAAAAAGGATCTATTTGTAAAGCCATATAAATATTAACTTCTGTGCAGCTTATATTGGCAGATCCCCAGTGGTTCAGAATTAACACCTGGTATTTAGTGGATGGAAAATAGGTTTTGCTGTCATTGTGGATATCCAAAATGGAAAAATGTGGGGAAACATTTAAAAATGAAAGGCTTTGTCTGATTTCAGCTGCTGATGTAGGACTAGACCTTAGGCTGGCTCTATGTAAATAGTTAAAATCTTTAATGAACTTTACTCCCTGTCTCTCCATTGCTTACCCAGTGTAGAGTAAATGTTTTTCTGTTGTTGTTATTCTTGAACCTTGCCTCATTCCATGGCAGGCCTGGGACCTTGAAGCCATTGAGCTGTAGTCCAAGAAGCAATCTTTTCTTTCCTGCCTGCCTCACAGTAGTGGTGAATGGAGGCAGGGAATCCTGCTGTTCATCCGACCTTCACAGATCCAACTGGAACTAAGCAGCTAATTTCTGCACCAAAATAAGTATCAAGAAAGTTCAGCTAGGGACTTCCCTGGTGGTCCAGTGGTTAGACTCCATGCTTCCAGTGCAGGGGACACAGGTTCAATCCCTGGTCAGGGAACTAAGATCCCACATGCTGCATTGTGTGGACCAAAAAAAAAAAAAAAAGAAAAAAAAGTTCAGCTAATCTGAAGCTCAGTTTCATACCAGGGACACTAAACAGGTGCATGAAGCTTGCATAGAGAAGCCAGAGATGCGTGTCATCCGGCCATTGTATTGGGAAATCACATACAGCATCTGAGCACAAATTTGCATTACCTTTTCACCATCCCAGTGCTTTGGAGATAGAAAAGGGGAATTGGTTGTCCATTTTGTACATGTGAATGATTGGGATTAATTCTAGGCAAGTGACTTGTATTGGAGTCTGCTTACCTCATACCCTGCCCATGGTGGGGGAGTCTCCCTTGCTTTTTCCCAGTTGGGTGCCAGTGCCCTTAGTTTTTCTCCACATCATCGTCTCTGAACTTGGTTTCACACCTCTCATTTCCACTAAGGTGTAAAAGACTGATAGCAGCTGAAAGTATTGCACTTTCTATAGACAGTATTTCCATTTTAGTAGGTGACCAATCTCAAGAGCGAGGAAGAAGGTCTGGGATGGAATGTGCAGTATTATTCCATGTGATGCTCGTGAGGGTGCGGTGCAGTGGAGGGTGACATGGTTCTGTCTAACTTTCCATTGGCTCAGAAATCATAACCCTCAGGCTTTGCCTTCTCTACTAGTCCTGAGAGGCCCCTTCCAACTTCTTCCTGTGTAGTTCCGAGTGCTTCAGAACAGCATCTGTGGGTAAATTCTACTGTATTGAGGTTTTCTAAAAAAGGGAACTGTGTATAGTGCAGGCAACTTCCCTCAAGCAGATGCAGTGCCTCTTGCTGATGCATGTTTCATTTTCTGATCAATGTCTTTATTCTCAAATTCAGCCAAGTACCAACACAAGTGGGCTTCCCTAGCGGCTCAGTGGTAAAGACTCCGCCTGCCAATGCAGGAAATGTGGATTCGATCCCTGGGTCGAGAAGATCCCTTGGAGAAGGCAATGGCACCCCACTCCAGTATTCTTGCCTGGAAAATCCCATGGACAGAGGAGCCTGGCAGGCTACAGTTCATGGGGTTGCAAAGAGTTGGACACGCCTGAGCGACTAAACAACAACTAATACAAGTGAATATGGCCAGTGTGGTCGCCTATAGGAGGTCAATTAACCTGGATAAGGAGCAACCTCAAAAGAAAGGTGAAGGTTTTTTATCACAGTTCTCGGCCTTTTTCTGCTGATATTTACATCCATTTATTATTTTAGACACTACTCATCTCCACCACATCTGCCCAATACACACATCCACGTGCATACACATGCTCACACTCCCACTAGGAGTTTTTTGCTTTGTTACCATTTTGGCATACATGTCATTAACACTTTCCCATTGATATCACTTCTAAGGGAGATGCAGTAAGTCTGGAATCCCATGGGATACTTGATAGTGTCTCTAGGGTCTGTTGCATCTTGTTCACTCAGGTCTTGGCAAACTAGAACAGAATGCCTATCCATTTATTCCTGGAAACCTTTGAATTTTAGATTGTAGCATTCAGGAACATATTTGGATTGTAGTGTCCTTTAACTCTTTAGTAATACTGACATCTCCCCTTTGCTAGAAGTATATTAGAATCTCATTTTTAGATGCGATTGGGCTCGTCAGTCATTTTAAGTTTGAATGCAAAACATTCATTGATTAAATGAATAAAGACTTGTGGGTCTCAGAAGAGGCCCACATTTGCATATATTGTTTACACTGATGGCCTCCCTCCCAAATGTGGGGAAAAAATGGATACTATATATTTTCACTCAAGAGACAGATTTTAGGTCTTAAAGAATATGTACACAAAGAAGATAAAATTGGATCTTGACATAGCTCCCAGAAAACATGCAGATTAGAAATGGAACAAATGTCCCTACCTTCCCATCAGGGAAGACAGATCCTTCAGAATCTTAGGCTCATTACCAACCATGCCCCACATGAAAAGGTACATTTTATTCCATCACCACACTGGGGGAAAAAGGATGCAAACTTCTTGACATCCTGGAAAAAACTGTTTTAAGGTATATTTCCATCCAGAAACTGGGCATCTGGTTAAGCATTGGAGAGTGGTGCTAGTGGTAAAGAATCCACCTGCCAATACAGGAGATATGGGTTCGATCCCTGGGTCGAGAAGATCCCTGGAGAAGGAAATGGCAACCCACTCCAGTATTCTTGCCTGGGAAATCCCGTGGACAGAGGAGTGTGGTGGGCTATAATCCATTGGGTAGCAAGAGTCAGATACAACTGAGTACAGCATGGCACAGCACAATAGATAATATATATAGATCTGGGAATCCAGGTGGCTCGGTGGTAAAGAATCTGCCTGCCAATGAAGGAGATGTGGGTTCAATCCCTGGGTTGGGAAGATCCCCTGGAGAAAGAAATGGCAACCCACTCCAGTATTCTTGCTTGGGAAATCCCATGCACAGAGGAACCTGGCAGGCTACAGTCCATGGGGTCACAAGAGTCAGACAAGACTTAGCCACTAAACCATATATAGATCTGTATCATTGACTGGCAGATTAATAGGTTGAGCCTGTGCTTGAGCAGACTTCTAGTTTCAAATACACATTTATGAGACTAGAAGACATCTCCATACACTTTTAATACATTGAATGCATTTGAAATTTTATTCTTAAATTTGTGAAATTATTTTTTTACTAAAGTATAGTTGATCTACAATGTTTTGGGTGTACAGCAAAGTGATTGACTTATACATCTATAGATCTATTCCTTTTCAGATTCACTTCCATGATAGCTTATTACAAGATATTGAATACATTTTTAAATGAACAATTGTCTTTAAAACAGTAACCGCTTGGTATCTTCCCTAGGGACAGAGGATATCAGAATGATGATTGTAACTGGCCAAGTGAAATATTGTATTTCTTCAATGTTTTGCTGCCAGCAGATGAGCAATACCAGGAAGGCCAGAGGTCATATCCGGAGAAGTTACCTAAGGCCAGGAAGAACCTAGAGGCTCAGAGTGGCCAAGGGTCAGATCCATGAAGATGAGCTGAGAGGGGCAAGGTCAAGCGGCAGAAACTGGGCACTGAGGCTGGGAACAGGAGGCAGGCCTAGGCAGGAAGTTTGGGCAGTGTGAAGTTGGGACCCAGTGGGTGGCCACAGCAAGGATGGACAGAAGAGAGGAAGGCAGTGCTGACAGTGCCCGGCTGAGAACAGTGAATAAACTGCACTGAGGAAAGGGTGTCACAAGGGCTCCCCCTCCTTCGGTAGGTGATGGGCGCTGACTGTAACCCAGCACAGGGTTTCCGGTAACTGGGCCGAGAGTATTGATGGGTTCAGGTCAGAAGAGCAGGTCTGTGCATTTCCTGGTGGGCGCTGCACTCGGCATAGTTCTCATTTCCCATTACTGCTTCTCTCTGACTCACTGATGGCTGCCACATGTCATTAGGCGGCTTTGCTGCCGCTTTCATTTTTTCCCAAAGGTATACAGAGGTTTGGGTCTTGGCTTTTACATTATTTTCCCCTGAGAGCTGGAGGAAGTAGCCTTCTGATAGTTTGGTTTGTTGAGTTGAATACTTACAGTGTCTTAACAGTTTCAATTTCCTTTCTCATAGATATTTGATCCTGATGACCTTTATGCAGGGGTCAATTTCTCCAAGGTTCTGAACACTCTTTTAGCTGTCAACAAAGCAACAGAAGGTAAGTAGGGCTTGAGATGGGTAGGGGGGTCTGGGTGACATGTTTGGGTTCACGTGTCTCTGATTCCTCTAGGATCCGACTATGGCCACAACTGTGCCCTTGGGACAGATTTCTCTCTTCCCCTTAAAAGAACCCCAATGGGTGCCAGATGCTTTAATTCGTCATACTTTAGGATTTCAACATAACTATTACAGATGTTTTTCTAATGCCCTTAATATAATAAGAATCAAGAAACAATTTCATTCAAAGCTATCAAATAGGCCCCTGAGTATAACAAGGCAGAAAATTAAAAGGAAAAAGATCAGTTCCTTTTTTCATAAAGTTTACAAAATGCAGCCGTTACTTCCCTTTCCCCGCCAGAGACATTTTTTTTTTTCTCATAGTTTTCAGTATGTCTTTGTCCATGTTAAGGAACCCTTCAGTAACCTTGCACTGGAAATGAAACCTCAGGTTCATAGTGAGAGAAAAGAACATCATTTATTTAAATGTTTAGTACCCATCACATTGGCAGAATGAAATAAATATAAATCTTAGTACATGTGAACCAAATGATGATAACCTTAAAGGATAGCTTCATTCCTTCTGTGATACAGCAGTCTCTTACTGAGAGCAGGGCAGTAATAACCATAGTTAACATGCGTTGAGCCCTTACCATGGGTCATGGCCGTCCTAAGAGCCATCAGTAGTCTCATTTAATCTTTGAAACAACCCTGGGAGTAGGTGGAGTAGGTGTCAATAGTAGGTCCATATTACAGAAGAGGAAAGTCAGGCCTGTAGTGGTTCGAGTAGAAAGTAAGCAGCAGACCTGGGATTCAGACCCACAGCTCACTGACTTTAGAGCCCCGATGCTCCAACTTGGGTCTTGCTGCTCAAAACACTGGAAAGTCAACACGCTGTGTGCCCAGCACTGCCAGGTGCTACAAAGGAAGTGTAAGACGTGGTCCCCGCCCTGGAGAAAATTACCATCTATTTAGGGAGACTCAACTTACCCACATGAAACAATTAAAGAACAAGAACAGACAATATAATCAAGTGCCAAAGAGGCTGGGGCATCTAGGAAGCTATCAAGTAATTACAGTTTTAGTCAAAAGAGCTGTATATAATAGCAATAAATGTAAAAATACTTCTCTGAAGTTGTTCTTTTGCTTTCTGGAAGAAAATGCTTTGGCGCTATTGCAAGGCGTATAGCAGAAAGTACAGCTAATTCAAGTAACTATATTTAACACACATGACAACTATCCAGTTCTGGGCAGGGAGGATTGTATAATTCTAACATTATGCCATACAAATTATATGTTCCTTTGCCAAACTCTCCTAGCAAGTTTTACAGTCTCTTCCCTTGCCACAGATATTTATAAAATACAAGGAGGTGAAAGTTAAAACCCACAGCATCAAGGAAATTACTTGGATACTGAGCTTGTCGCCTAGGGAATGTTTGGGCTTTAGACTTTTGCAGTTTATATCTTTTAAAAATAAATGGAGAGGAAAAGAACTCTCATTTGAATTTGTCAGGAAGCCAACTCCTCCCTTTAGTATGCTCTGGGCATTCTGAAAACACCCAACTCAGCGCTGGGCTGATCGAATTTCACATGGTTTCAAGGAAAAGACTCTTGAGTTTGAGTTTAAAAAAAAAAAAAAGATTCTAGTATCAAGACTGCATCTTTCCCAGACGCACATTCTCTCTCATTCTCATTCTCCCATCCCCCAGGCACAAGGAAGATTTGACATCATATGTGCCACATAGACTGCTCCATGTGAGGAAGAAAAGAACCACTCAGTTACGGGCCAAAAAACAAAGCGAGAAATTTAAAATATTTCAAAGTAATAAGAGCCACAGACAGCTGTTTGGTACCCAATATAGTTCTGCTGGGGATCACAGGGCATACTGTTCCAACGGGTTCAGGAGCAAAGTGTTGTAGAGAAATGGGTTAAGAGAAAATGTGGTTGTGTTGCTGTTTTTCATTCTACTGGAGAACAATGGCCAGTAAGGTTAAGAAAGAGAAGTTGGCCACTGCAACGGAGGGGAGGGGGGATGAAATAAGCTCAGCATGTTCATCATGGAACAGTTAGAAGTCTGGTCAGATTGCCTTTGATAATGTCCCGTGAAAGAAAATATTTTGCTGGAGACGTTTTTCTGACACAAGGGGCTCTCTTTACGGTACCTTTTCCTCTTTTCACAGATCAGCTCTCAGAAAGGCCATGTGGACGTTCCTCTTCTCTTAGCGCTGCTAATAGTTCTCAGACAAACCCACAGGGAGCAGTTTCTAGCACAGCTCCAGGACTGCAAAGGCAGTCAAAGCCAGTGGTAAGTATGGTCCCCAATTCCCCTGGCCTGTTTTTAAATCCGTAAAATTCGATGGCTATCTTGGCTACATCTCCATAGGTGGTGAGATACCATCCTGTTGGTTTGGGGTGTTGTGATAAAATGAATTTGGAACCTCACCCCAATTCAGGCTGGCCCAAGGGAACGCATCAAAGGCATGTGGGCCACAGAGTCAGAAAGTCAGGGTTGAAGCCTCAAAGTTCTATCCCTTTCTACTGGAGTGGGTAGCCATTCCCTTCTCCAGGGGATCTTCCTGACCCAGGGATTGAAACCCAGGTCTCCTGCATTGCAGGCAGATTCTTGACTGTCTGAGCCACCAGGGAAGCCCATCCCTTTCTAGAATTGAGCAACTGAGAGCCCTATGCAAATGTCAGTTGTTCGTCCGACTTCCTGAGGGAAGTTTGCTGTTATTTCCCCGTCACCACCACCCACCCCCCGCCCCCAGCTTATTAGAGAACTAAATAGCTCCTGGCACAGTGCAGGCAATCAATGCACATTACTTGCTCTCATCATCATCACTGCCATTTTCTTTTTCTCTTTGCATTCCTACTGAGCTCGAGAGGAGCTCCTGTATTGGGATGGCTCAGTTATCATTGCATTTGGTCTTAATGGGAGCTTTTGGAAGGAAGCACCCTAGCTTCTGCTCTTTTGAGACCTTTATTCCGTGTCAAAATCCACCCACTTGCTTTAAGCCATCAGGAGCTATTAGTTCCAAAGTACTTTAATTACTTCCAAAGCACTTAACCTTTGGAGATCAGACATCCCTTTCAGAAGCTGATGAACATTGTAAGGTTCCATACCCCTTGGGCCCTCTCAAATTGTATGCAAAACTTTCTCTCTGAATTTACTAGTCTCTGTTTTGGGTAAAGGCACATTGTGCTATCATCTTCTCAGGGACCTGTGACAGGTTAAGAGCTCCTGACTTGGGTAACTATGGGATATTTGATCTTTGCATATGACTAAGCCTTAGCCAATTTAAGATATTCTTAGTAATTGGGAGGTGGGAGGCAGATTTTATGAGAGGAGGTTAGTACCTAATCTTGGTCATGTAATTATGTAAGACTTTGTCTGGGTGTTGGGTACAGGCAGAGTGGGATAGTTTATTAATCTACTTTGTTTCCTAGCTCATTTAAATAAGTATCTTTCAGGAATTCCCTGGCAATCCAGTGATTAGGACTCCATGCTTCCATTGCGGGGGGCCTGGATTTGATTCTTGGTCGGGAAACTAAGATCCCCACAAGCTGAGTGGTGTGGCCAAAAAAATAAAAGTAGTATCTTTAGATAACTGGTGGGGGACAAGGAGATGAAGGCATGACCCCCTCCAAAATACACATGCTCACAAATGCAAAAGTTTGCCTACAATTTTGAGGGCTTTATTAATTCCCTTCTTCTCACCGCTTGCGCCCTGGCAAGGCCTACCTATGTTAGGCCCATTCCTAAGTTAAAGATTCAAGACTGAGATAGACCTGGGGTTTTATCCTTGGTCACCCTACTTTATTTGCCTAAATTCATAGAATTTCTGCCCCAGCCTCATTGAGATGAGTACCTAATCTGGTGTGACTTTTATTTCTCTAGGAGATGACGGAAAATGGAAGTCACCAGTTGATAGTAAAGGCAAGATTCAACTTTAAGCAGACTAATGAAGACGAGCTGTCTGTCTGTAAAGGGGACATCATTTATGTCACTAGAGTTGAAGAAGGAGGCTGGTGGGAAGGCACATTAAATGGGAGAACGGGCTGGTTCCCTAGTAATTATGTCCGAGAAATTAAATCCAGCGGTAAGTCAATCTTTCCAAAGCTTTTTTGACTCTGACTCCTCTATGTTCTTGGTCTTTGGACGGAAAATCTTGCAGTTTTCATTGGTTCACAGAATTGTTTGTACTGGTATATGTGAAAAAGACTAGAACAGAACTGGGATAAAAAAATCTGTGATTAGATATTTTGAAGCCAAGTTGTATTTAGATTACATCAAGGCGGCAAAAAACTAAAAAAGCAAAAGAATTCAAAGCTTAGACAACTGTTCCACCCTAACTATGTCCCTTTCTGCTACTAATTCTAGCTCATGTAACCCATGTACAAAGTCCTTCCTGCTACTCCAAGAATCACTGATGGCAGAATACAATAATAAGAGAGGCCATGTGCTCACTTCCTTTTTTATCCCTAAGCTCTTTGAGCAAACTTAAGTCTAAATGTCTCAGAGATATGTAGGAGAAATAATCACAAGGCTGCAGGAAGCTGTCTGGCCACTTTGATTCTAAATAAGATTACCCTGAAAGTTGTTGTACACTGCTAACCGTTTACCCTTTTTCATGATGATACCCAGAGAAATGCAATCTAATCACTCATCAGTAATCATTCTAGAACTTTCTTAGGTAACTTACTTGCCTTTTATTCTTCAAGAAACTAAATCTTGCTTATATTACAAAACCAACAAAAATCTCTGGCATTATAAAAATATGTCATAATACAGATAAAATAAGGTTCAGTTATTCACATTATTATAGCTCTTCATGCTTCAAAACTATTTACCCAGGGGCTCCTTTTGAGTAGTTAGCTCCTTGGTATATTTTTTCCTTTGGTTGATGTCTTTTTTTGCTTTTTTAATACCTCAAAATTAATACTATTATTTAATAAGATTATAGGCTCACTATAAGTTAAAACTTACCAAAATAGATAGTGGAGATAATAAAAGTTCCCCTCTCATCTCCTCCTCCAGATAACCACTGTTAGGAGCTTTTCCCTAAAGTATTTGAGCTAAAATTTAGCTTCACGCTTTTCTGTGTTGTGTATCGGGTGAAGGTGGAGCATTTCCTTTAATGGAATGAGTATTTACTAACAGATTTCTAATTATGTGTGTGTGTGTAAATGTCTTAGTATCTTTTAGTACTGGGAATCGAGGAGTTTCTGTTGAGCCCTGAAGTATTTTCATGGGCTTTGCCTGGAATTTCCTTGGTTTTGATGATTTCCACAGCCGATTTTTACCCCTTTTACATCTTTCAGTGTGTATAATCTGATTGTTAGAATCTCTAAATAATTTGACAAATTCACCCTAACTTTGTTCACTGATTCAATGCCTTCATCAGAAAAGTAAAAGGAACAGCCCTTGCTTCCTGGCCTGGCCTGGGAATCCCAAGCATTGTTGAGGGGATGCAGGTAGCGAACAGACAGCACGCCGCACTCCTTATATATATAGTGTCCCTTACTGAGATGCCTTGTAGCATATAGTCTGGCTCCTCCCTTGTGAACCAACCACCCTGAGCAGTTTGTCCTGGTCTTGGACCCCTTCTCTTTGAGTTTTTCCTAAACTCTCTTTGGTTTACAACTCAGTTAAGGATACACTTGGCAAGCTCTGGCTCTTGTTTGAGCACCTGGGGAACCTAACCCTTAGAAACTCTTTTCCAGCTGTCAAGAATAGGTCTGGCTAACTGGGGTCAGGAGGCCAGCCTATCAGGGAAAGCCTAGGACTGCAAGAGTATGGACCACTTCCCACCTAGTTTATTGCAATAGCTTCTTAACTGGCATCCCTGCTCCTGTCCTTGTCACTCCTATAGTGTAATTTAAACTCAGTAGCCAGAGGGTACTTTTAAAATGTACCTTGAAAAAAAAAATTAAAAAAATATAAAATGTACCTTGAGCATTATTAAAATGATTAGAGAGGGTACTTTTAAAATGATCCTTTTAAAATGTAACTTGAGTACTATAATGGCTCCCAGCTCAAAAACAGTGAAGGTCAAGGTCATCCCAATAGTCTACATGGCCTCCAGGATTTGGCCTCTGGTGTCCCCTCTGACCTTTTTTCTGACCTCTCTCCCCCTCACTTGTCCCACTTCCACGCGGGCCTCCTGGTTGCCTGTTCCAGACAGGTTCCTGCCTCACCTGCTGTCCCTCCACCCTTACCTACTTCAGGTCTCTGCTCCCTTGTTGGCTTTGAAGTAGCATCTTATCCGGTCACCCAGGGGGAAATTGGACCCTGTTCTCACTACTCTTGTCCCCTTTCCCTTTTGTAGGTTTTTTTTTTTTAACCATTTATTTCTAACAGTGTATATTTATTTATTTATTTATTTCATTTACCATCTGTATTCTACCATTAGCATATAAGTGCCACAAGGGCAGAGATGTTTTTTCTGTTGGTTTGGCTCGGTAAATATTTGTAAAATGAATGAATGTTGTGGGGCAGGTCATTCAATTCTGTTCAGCTTGTTCGTTGAGTATTTCCTGGGTACTGGGTGGGCTGTGCTGTACTTACCCACTCAGTCGTGTCTGACTCTTTGCGACCCCGGACTGTAGCCCACCAGGCTCCTCCGTCCATGAGTATTCTCCGGGCAAGAATACTGGAGTGGGTTTCCATGCCCACCTCCAGGGGATCTTCCCAACCCAGGGATTGAACCCAGGTCTCCCTCATTGCAGGTGGATTCTTTACCATCTGAACCACCAGCCCAAGAATACTGGAGTGGGTAGCTTATCCCTTCTCCAGAGGATCTTCCTGACCCAGGAATTGAACTGGGGTCTCCTGCATTGCAGGTGGATTCTTTTCACCAACTGAGCTACCAGGGAAGCCCACTTGGTGGGGAGAGGGTTGTAATAATCTGTCCTCATGGACTCTGCCCCCAAGGACTTTGCAGTCTAGTAGTCATGATAGGTGTGTACATGACAGGTTAGGACAGAGTCACACAAAGTCATATGTACAAAGCTGTTGGAAGAGTAAAGAAATTATTTGTTTAACAGTAACCTAAGAGGAAAGAAGGCAATGACACCCCACTCCAATACTCTAGCCTGGAAAATCCCATGGATGGAGGAGCCTGGTGGGCTGCAGTCCATGGGGTCGCTAGGAGTCGGACACGACTGAGCGACTTCACTTTCACTTTTCACTTTCATGCACTGGAGAAGGAAATGGCAACCCACTCCAGTGTTCTTGCCTGGAGAATCCCAGGGACAGGGAAGCCTGGTGGGCTGCCGTCTGTGGGGTCGCACAGAGTCGGACACGACTGAAGTGACTTAGCAGCAGCAGCAGCAGCAAGAGGAAAGAAGCACTTGACTTGGGTCTTGAATGATGAAAAGAGGCTTCTGATGGGCAGAGGATAGAAGCAGTTACTAAGTTAAAGCTGGGAAGCAGGGAAGCATGGAGTGAGTGATAGGAGGATTTGGGTTGAGGGTCAGGTGAGTGAAGAGAAGGGGTGTGGCTGGAGCTACTTTAAGAAGGCTGTCAATGACAAGTTGTAAGCAGGGGATTGCATGTGGTTTAGAGAAATCTTTCTAGTGATGATGTTGGGGCTGGATGGCAGGGAAGTGGTGGGGATAATCAAGGAGGATGTGGGCAAAGCAGTAAAGACTACTGCTGAGGTCCCAGCAATCGACTTTGATGACTGTGGAGAAGAAGAGAAAGTGGATGGATGCAGTAGATACTGTCAAAACAGAATCAAGAAAACTTGCTGATGATTAGCTGTGAGGAAAGGGAAGAGGTGAACAGAATGCCAAGCCTAGGGGTCCAGGTTGATGGTGAGCTCCTTAAGGGCATGCAGTGTCATCCACCTAGCTGGGCAGCAAAGGTTTATTTGCCAGGAGTAGGATATCAGTTCTATGATGAGGGAACCAGTGAGGCACAGAAGCCTGAGGCATGCCTCTTGCCCTCGTGGTGTTCATAGTCTTGTGAGGAGATGGTCTTACTAGCATATCAAATGCTCAGTTCTAAATACAAGGTAGTCTGGAGAATGGTGAGCAGAAGAGAGGTACCCAGCTCATCCTGACAAGGAGGTCAAACGGAAATTATTCATCTTTGTATATCTTTCTGTGTCCATAGTGCCTAATGTAGTGCTTTAGACATAGGAAATGTTTGGTAGATGCTGAACTCCCTTAATAGAGAAGATAGGAGGTTTTTTTTTGTGTGTGTGTGTGTGTGTGTGTGTGTTGGGGGTGGGTGATTGGTACTGGAAGATGATGAGTTGTTTTGGACATGTTGAGTGGAGGTGCCAGCAGGTTATCATTCTGAAGATTTCTAGCAGGTTGGCAGGATGAATTTAGAGCATGGGAGAGAGGTAAGAGCTGGAGATTAAACTGCCAATGGACACTACAAAGTGGTGGATGATGAAGTGTCAAATAGATAGCAGATCATCAGTGGACAGAGAGTATGCAGTGACTGGAGAGGTTGGGAGAGGCTTCCTGGAAGAGATAGGACTTGAGCTGAACCCTCAAAGACACGGAGGCTGTGTGGACAGGTCCAAAAGAGAGAGGAGGACAATATAAGTTGTAGTGATTGTTTGGGGAGAATGAAAACCATGAAAGATCGGTGGTAGTTCAAGTGGAGCGTGTTTAAGGGACTGTGGAGGAGATTAACTTGGTGTAATGCAAACATCTTGTTGGCAAAGTAGGTATCAGCTCTTTGCCGACTTGAATCCTTTCCCACCGATATCTTGCTGCACAAAACAGTAAGAAGGCCACAACCTACTTAGAATGCTGCTGAGGGACAATATAAACTCAGTGTTACGCTGTTTTATCCCCTGGAGAAGGGAATGGCTACCCACTCCAGTATTCTTGCCTGGAGAATTCCATGGACAGAGGAGCCTGGTGGGCTATAGTCCATGGGGTCGCAAAGAGTCAGACACGACTGAGCGACTAACACTTAGAAGATACTTGTCAACTTTGGAATGTCTTTCCATAAAATCCATAGTGATGTGTCCACTTAGGAAAGGACATTTATCTTTAAAGAGTCTTTAAAAATGATTTCTAGATTAAATGTGTAGCTCAAAGAAACGAAACCTTCAATTTGAAGTTTTCAACCCCTCTGCTATACAACTTCTGGGTCCTTTATAAAGTTGAATCAGGCATGGAATTCTGTGATCTCTATCTGCTTACTGTTGGGCCAGATGTGTAACACGGAGATCACTGGAAGAGTCAGGAATTCTGGAATACTCATTCACGGTAGCCTGGGTACAATTCAGGCTGATGCTACAGGTTCTTTTGTCTTAGAAATCAAACAAAGGAACTCCAGTCCCAGGCAACCCTCAGCCCGCAGATGGCTCTGCTGCCTCTGCGATGGAAAGCTGTGCAGAGTTTTGTTCCATTGACAGGAGCACTTCATGCTCTGGTAAGTTTGCCCTTGGGGAATGGATTTTTAAGTTTGAGAAATCCTCTGTAACTTTTGTCTAGAGATAATTATGGCCAAAGCCCTGGAGACAGTTTCTTCCTCTCTTCAGGAGGTTGATTTCTGAGGACTTACAGAACACCACCACTCTAATACTGTAGAAAGTTGATAAATAGAATATTTGAGTATAGTGTTTTATACACACACACACACACATCTTTCAACATGAGTTTAAGGCTGAAGATAGAATAGTTTTTTGTGACCATGATGACAAAAGCCTCTCCGCAAGAATGAGAGAACTCAGACACAGGTGACATTAGGAAGCTCTTGTTACCAGTCCTGCTGGCCACCTTTCAATTTCCTGTCACATGAGAAAAATACACCCCATTTTGAGGAAAAAATATTTTTTCCAAGGATCTTACTTCTTGAAAAGTACATGTATGAATAACTTAGTCATTATATAAACTACAGAAGGTCTTTTTTATCCATCATTTCATTTGACTCAGATACATTATAAATAAGAAAATTAGCCATTTATCCTGTTTTCAGTCTTTTTCTTCAAAATTAGTGGTAACTTGTAAATGACCTTGTTGTTTACACACCAAAATCATGTTTGCCACTACATCATAGTAAGTTATATCTCAGTAACACAGTAGGTTATATCTCTCCTTAAAATTTTTGTCTTTGTTACCAAGAAAGGGTGAAGGTTTTATCAGGACTTTGCATTAAAATTTTCCTGGCTATTGAGGCAAATATGATTGGAGCAGATATTTTAAACAAGTTCTGTTTTCTTCAGCTGATTCAGTTAAAGGGTCAATAAATCCTTCTAAAACTTCTTCTTTGCAGGTAAATGTAGATGTCAAATGAGGGGATTAGGTAGATGGCTAATTAAATTGTATTAAGGCAGATTAAGAAATGACTCTTCCTACTTATTCTAATCCAAAACCATGATGAGGCTTTATATTTAGACTTCCTGTTTTAATCCCCAGGGTGTATCACACAGATCCTTCACATCCAGAGAAAACCAGTTATCACTAGATTTCTTTTTGACTTGTCACCACCAACAGGCATAGGAATCTATACCTTAGCGAGGGAGAGGAATGAATGGAGAGTTAATGGGAAAGGGGTCGTTACATAGGAATAAGGACGATTTCTCTTTTTTCCCAACATTTGTAACATTTTTTAATTGAAATATTTGTTATTGTTGTTTAGTCGCTAAGTCGTGTCCAACCCTTTGTGACCCCATGGACTGTAGCCCGCCAGGCTCCCCTGTCTATGGGATTTCCCAAGCAAGAATACTGGAGTGGGTTGCCATTTCCTTCTCCAGGGGATCTTCCTGACCCAGGGATTGAACCCGGGTCTCCTGCATTGCAGGCAGACTCTTTACCAACTGAGCTACAAGGGAAGCCCCAGTTGTATAGTATTATACAAATTATATAATATAGTGATCACAATATTTAAGGGTTATACTCCATTTATAGTTATCATAAAATATTTGCTGTATTCCTCATGTTGTACAGTATATCCTTGTAGCTTATTTTATACCTAATAGTTTATACCTAATAGTACCTGTTACTCTCCTATCCCTATATTGCCCCTCCCCCTTCCCTCTCCCCACTGGTCACCAATACTTTGTTTTCTGTATCAGTGAGTTTGCTTCTTTCTTGTTATATTCACTAGTTGGTTTTATTTTTTAGATTCCATGAATACGTCCTATTGTACAGTATAGTATTTGTCTTTCTCTGACTTATTTCACTTAGCAGAATGCCCTAGGAAGGTTACTTATGTCTACACTGTGTGACACTGTTGTTGTTTGAGTTATGCTAAATAACCCATTTGAATTCTTCACTACATTGATTGATTTCTTTTTTGTTGATTGAATTGAATTGACCAGTTTTTTAATGGCCTTAGAAACACCACCTAAAAGGTTTATGTTTTCATATTAGTTCTAGTTAGGTTATATTGCGGAGGAAAAAGTTTTCCTCTACCCTTCTAGGTTCTTTTGAAATTGGTAAGAGACAGATCAACAGGTGAAAATCACAAAAAAATTTTTAATAATATGTCTACATGGGAGAGACCCAGGGGAACTGAGTAAGTTGCCAAAATGGTGAAACGTTCACATTAAATACCATCTTCAGCTAAAGATAAAAGAGGGTGTTGGGGGTAGTGGTTTGTGACTTCAAAGGGGAAGAAGGCAATTGACAGAGAGATGGAAAAGCAAATGTTTGGCAAATAAATGTTTGCTGGGCCTTGCAGAGACCATGGAACACAGAGTGGACTCTGATCTCCAAGAGCTGTCCCCACCACCCCCAGCCCATGTTCTTTGCAGATGTCTCTGCTGATAGCTCTGTTCTGGGAACAGGCCTTCTACCTAAATTCTCTAGGCATCTAAGAGGGAGGTAAAAAGAAAGACTTCCTGAGTCTTTAGAGCCTTGATTGTTTTCAGCTCAATATAATCCATGTGCCAAAGAGACACTTTGGGGAGGGAAAATTGACCCCCCTTCTGTCACTTGGAACCACCCCCAGGGACTGAACTTGTTTCTTCTGCACCTCCACGTATTCATTCCTTCTCTGCGTGTCTCACTGAGAGTGGGTTTCAGCTAAGACCACATGTGTTAAGAGTAGGCAGTGGTGGGCTGGGGGGTAGAGGGCAAAGGAGGAACAAGAGGCAAGAACTGTCACTGAAACCTGGTACTGGTGTTTTTCTCTTTGCATCCACCCCTTGAATTTTTTCATGGGGCCGGTTGTTTGCAAAGGCTACGTATCTAAAGATTTTCCAAGGTTGTCCTTCCAAATCTGTTTTCCTTCTCTCGGGGTTGATTCCCCATTCTGCACCAAGACTGCAGGGACATCCAGACCTTCCAGCACGACGCTGAGTGAGAGCAGGCATCCTTGCCTTATTCCTAATCTTGGGGTTCGGAATGCATTCAGCTGTAGGTTTTTCTCCACTAGGTAAGATGCTAGCTATAAGGTTTTTGTAGATGTCTTTATAGAGTTGGAGAAGTTCTTTATTCCTATTTCTTTTTGGAAGTTTTTGTTGAATGCGTATTTAATTTTGTCCTGTGCTTTTTCTGCATCCGTTGATATTATCATGTGATTTTTCTTTTTAGGCTATTACTAACATGGGTTTCATCTATTGATTTTTGAATATTTAACCAACTTGTATCCATGGGATGAATTCCATGGTATAAAGTTCTTATAAAATATTGCTGAATTCTATTTACTGATACTTTGTTAAGGTTTTTTCATCGAAATTCATGAGGGATATGGGTCTGCAGTTTTATTTTTTGTACTGTCTTTGTCTGGTTTTGGTGTCAGTGTAATAGTGACTTTATAAAATGAATTCTTTTATTTTCTGGAAGACATTGAGAAGAATTGCTATGACTTCTTCCTTAAACATTTGGTAGAACTCTCCATTAGAACCATATGTGCCTGGAGATTTCCTTTTTTCCATAGTTTTAAATTTATAAATTCAATTTCCATACTAGTTATAAGGTTCTTCAAATGGTATATTTAATAGTGGGTGAACTGTGGCAGTTTTGGTTTTCTGAGAAATTGCTCCGTTTCACACCTGATTATCAAATTTATGTGTTTTGAGTTGTTCATACTATTTATTATCTTTTTGGTATCTCTAGAGTCTGTAAAGATATCCCATATTTCACTTCTCATATAGGCAATATGTGTCTTCTCTCTTTTTTCCGCCGTCAGTCTTGCTAGAGTTTGACTATTTTATTAAAATTTTTTTCACTAGAATTTTTTTATTAAAGTGTGATTAATTTGCAATATTGTATTAATTTCAGGTGTACGACAAAGTGATTTGGTTATACATATATATGTATATATCTCTATATTTTGAAAATTTCTTTTCCATTATAGGTCATTACAATATACTGAATATAGTCCCCTGGGCTATTCAGTAAATCCTTGTTAACAATTTTATTGATCTTATCAAAGCACCAACTCTTTTAGCATTATGTTCAGCCACCCAGGAATCTCCATGGCAGTCACTGTTTTCTTTCGTGCTTCCCTGTTCTACTTTACATAGTTACCATTTTTTTTTTCAATTACAGTGACCAATTCCTTTGGGCTTTCCTTTCCTCTTCTGCATCTTAGCAGACTTTCCATTACTGTTTACCCTTCCTTTTGGCCTTGCTTTCAAAAGGCGGCCACATCTTGCTGATTTCTCTGGAACGTTCTATTTTTATCGGACTGGTTTATGTCATAATTACGCAAAACAACTGAGTTTTAAGTAGCATCAGGGCTATACTGTAGAAAACTTGTTTAATAAAAACTAAAAGAATTTGGTGACTGTTGATTTCAAGTATGCTGAAGAGTCCAAAACCATAGTGTGTGTGTGTTGGGGGGGGGCGGTGGGGGGCAGCGAGCACCAAGCTTGGCAATACAGTACTTGGGTTCATGTCCTGACTCTGCCACTTATAATCTCAAGTAATAGTCTGGGTGGCTTTGAATTGCTCAGATTTATCCAGTAAAGCCTCGTGAAGCCACCATGTGGATCCAGGCAGATCTTAAACTAGATATGCCCCATTTTTTGTTGCTGAGGAGTGGGAGAATTGGCCCTCATACCTGCGTTTCTGCTGTATTTCCACTTTACACAGCCTGGTCCAGCTGGACAGTTCACTGTCGCAGGAACAGCCCTGTTTGAGTGTTGCCATTTCTACAGCTGTGCTCCTGGAATCTTCCCTGCTGAGAAAACGCTCTACTGTCTTCTCAGCCTGTTTGAATTCTAGCCCCCATCCAGGGACAGATCAAATACCCCCCTGCCCAGCAAGATCTTCTCTGACCATCCCAGATCGAACTGATGGCCCCTCTGAGCTCTGAGGTAGATGGGGAACCACTCACTGCTCATGCCATCGACCAGGCCCTTCAGTAGCTTCATCTCAGGACGTCCTGCTGCTTGGGAGCACAGGCTCTTGTCAAGACACACCCGGGCTTCAGTCCTGGCTCTGCCATTTCCCAAATTCATGCCCTTAGGCAGCTGACCTCACCTTTCTGTACTTTAGTGACCTCTGCAAAATGAGAAGATTATCTCTGCCTCACAGGGTCGTTGTAAAGATCAAATAAAATGTCCTAAAAGCTGGTAAGTGCCAAGTAAACATAAGGGATATTTTAAATGTAAAAATCATTAGAAATCAAGGTTAAATGGAAAAATGTTCATGAAATAGTGTTGTAATAGGAGAGTTAAGCTGTAGGTGAATTAAGGAAGATCACTGTGTGTGTGTGTGTGTGTGTTCACAAACACATGATAAAAGGAATAGGAAGACATACTCCAAAACGTTACTGTGGGTGATGGTTAGCTCTTGGTGACGGGTTAATTGTTGGTTTTTCTTTTATATATATTGTATTTTTTAGGAGTGGAATGTCATAGATATAAAACTAGAAAATATTACTTTTAGAAAAGGAAAGATCAAGGCCTGATGATAATACTTGGTTATGTATACTCTACCATACTTCAGAAGGAATTTAAAGCAGCATACAATATAATATAGCGAGGTAAAAATGGAATATACAGCAATGATATACAGGACAAAATGAGAGTAAGGAAGATAGTCTGTAGTGACACTGTTAAACATTTATGATTGTTGTCTTGTATTTTTTATTTTTTATATTTCTTTTGGCTGCACAAGGTGGCTTGTGAGATCTTAGTTCCCTGACCAGGGTTTGAACCTGATCCCCTTGCAGTGCAAGTGAGGAGCCTTAGCCATTGGACCACCAAAGAAGTCCCCTGTCTGTATTTTTATTAAGTGGTTTCTTTGTTTTTAAAAAAAGCATCCTGGGATATCTCTTCGTCATGAGTTTAATAGATAAGACAAACTTTGTAAAAGAAAGACAACAGTTTATAGCACAATGTAGTGATATTAAAATGATACATAGAAGAATTTCCTGCTAGTTTTCAGTGTATTCAAGATTCCGATTATTTTATTCTGGGCACAATAAACAGCCAGCCCCAAGAAAGAATGGCTGCTATTATCTGTATTATGTTATTCTTGTATGGTTAGTTGCAAGTTACAAACATAACGTATTTGGTTAGCATTCCTTTGCTTATCTGTTTTATAATAAGTCGAATGGAAAGGCAGATGAGTGAAGAAACAGCCCAAACTGGATCTGAAGTTCTTGCCTTGACCCTGTCATTAAGAAGCTGTGACTTGACCATCTGTAGTTTAGTAAGATTATAGCTTCACTTGTTTAGAAACGTACATTTCCTTTGAGCCTTCCACTTGACAATATTTATATGTTAGTTGACCTATGTTATAAAATGTTCATCTTAGACTTGTGTGATATTAACATAATTTAAATGTCTTTTTCACAGAGAGACCTCTCTCCCCCAAGGCTGTCAAAGGATTTGAAGCGACTCCACTTACCAAGAATTATTATACTGTGGTGAGTGTTCAGATGATGAACAAAAATTTTCTTGACTCTCTATATGGAGAACCACTGAAGTGTCGAGGAGACACCAATGGAAGACTGGAGAAAGTTGCATTGCAAGGGTCTAATGTCAGCTTAATTATAATGGAACTCTTCTACTTGTAGGTTTCTTACAGATGTCTAGAAGTTTTACATCCCCTGTACTGAGTAATTCAAGGGTAGCACAAAGATTCAGAGCAAGACCTTTTAAACCGCAACAAAGGAGAAATTGGCTGATATGTCGACATTATGGGGAAATTCAGCAGTTAGAGCTCGCCTTACATATAGGAGGTGAATCCCCAAGTTCCTTTAATGGAATAAAGTTTACATGATTGCATAGTGTGATTTTATTTTAGAATCAATCAATTTGCTATGATATCCTTGGAAATATTATCAACCTTGTTCTTGAGGACAGCCCAAAGGGAAGACTGTCCTTTGGCACAGAGGGAGGAATAAAATGGCTCTGGCTTGAACACAGATATGACAAAATATATAAGCTATAAATAGGGCATGTGCAATACTCAAAATAAGTTCCTGTTTGAAAAAGAAATTGTATAATTTCCCTTAATCTACTCTGTTTTCCTCCATGTCTTCTTTCCAGACTTGGCCCAGTCACTAATGAAAAGGTCAAGTCCTCATAACCCCGAAGTCTCCCTGTTTGGTAGCCTTGTCATCTTCCTCATCACAGCTGAAATATAGTTTCACCCTTCACCTAATGTTCTATGTGTGTTTTTGCTGCCGATTCCTTTCATTGTGTGCATGGATAAACAGTTTTTATTTTATTTTTTGGCCATACTGTGTGGCTTGCGGGAGCTTAGTTCCCAGACCAGGGATGGAACCCGTGCCCCCTGAGGTGGAAGTGCAGAGTCCTAACCACTGGGCCGGCAGGGGAGTCCCTCAAGAGTTTTAAAATCTTTCTATACATTTGGTTTCAAAAAATGAAATATCATTCTTCAGTGAGTTTGCTTCATAATGATAACATGAACAGTAGTTGGTGTGAAAAATCAGGTAGGAACTTCATAGGTAGCATGGACAATAATCACAGGGGATAATTTTGTCACTATTTTCCTTTTACATTTCTGAGGTTAAAATACATCACTCAGCAGAGCTAGGCTCCCTTCTCTCTTCATCCCTGATCACTTTTTTTAAAAAACTGGTAATATTTTGATGCATTTCCTACACATATATAGCTATATATCATTGAAGTGAAGTGAAGTGAAGTGTAATCGCTCAGTCGTGTCCGACTCTTTGCAACCCCGTGGACTGTAGCCCACCAGGCTCCTCCGTCCATGGGATTCTCCAGGCAAGAATACTGGAGTGGGTTGCCATTCCCTTCTCCAGGGGATCTTCCCAATCCAGGGATCGAACCCAGGTCTCCCGCATTGCAGGCAGACGCTTTAACCTCTGAGCCACCAGGGAACCCCAGTGTAGTTGTAATCATGCTATCTACACAATTTGTGTTCTGAGTTGTCACTTAAGGTTATCATATTTTCAATTATTTATTTGCCTTGTATTTTCTTTTTTATTCTAGTTTTATTGAGAAAAAATTGACATGCAACACTGTAAATTTAAGGTGTACAGCATAATGATTTGACTTACATACATCATGAAATGATGACCCCAGTAAGTCATTGAACATCCATGATCTCATAGAGTTACAAAATCAAAGAAATGGAAAAAAATGTGTTTTCCTCGTGATGAGAACTCTTAGGATATACTATCTTAACAATAATCATAAAGAGCATACAGCAGTGTCAATTATATTTATCATGTTGTACTTTATATCCCTAGTACTTATAACTGTGAGTTTGTACCTTTTTACCGCCTTCACACAATCCCCCCCAACCTCTGGTCCTGACCATTTCTTTTAGCTTCCAGGTGAACCCCAATGATTAAATTTTTAATGGAAGGGTGCAGTCAAATGGTGAATGAAAGTGTTACAATAGCTGCTTCTCCCTGCCGGTCTGGAGCATACAATCACTCTGCTTTGACTCTCTCTCTGCCTCTGCTGAGTCTATCAACCCACTCCAGTATTCTTGCCTGGAGAAGCCCATGAACAGAGGAGCTTGGTGGGCTACAGTCCACTGGTCGCAAAGAGTCGGACACGACTGAGCAACTTCACTGGGATTATCCAAGGCAGACTAACCTCTGTGATTCTTATGGGCATTATACAAATCCTATCTATACTAAATACCAACTCAAGATGTACTGCAGTTTCTATCACCCATCTCCTGTTGGAGTCCATGTACCTTATTTCCACATCTCGCTGTTACAAACAATTCTGCAGTGAACATCCTGTGTGTAACTTTGGCAAAGCGTATAAAGATCTGTAAGGTGGAGTCCTAGAAGTTAAATTGTTGAGCCAAAAAAAAATATATATATTTAAATTTTTTCTCAAACCAAACTTAATTTAAAAAAACCCAAAAGGTCTTGGGGAGCCCATGATGGTCTGAGAAGGAACTGTAGAGCTGTAGTATGAGAATTGCTGGATTATTGAGACCAGTTGGACTTACTATTGTAATTAGATATGCATGTGAAGGGATTTGGGCTTAGTTGGTGTTTTTTAAAAATCTACATTTTTGAGTATTTAGGCAAATTTTTAGCAGCAACAAATTCAAAATATGTTCCGAGTGTTCTGATCACCCTCCCAATCTGTGTTGAATACCTGAGTACTCACCCACAGTATTTGGAGATCTGAAAAATCAAGTTCACCCATATGTAAGGTGTCCCCATCTCATCTCACATTAGCTCGTCTTCCTAAGAGTCATTAATTGTAGATGTTTTCCGTTGCTAGTTCTGTAAGAGCACTAGTGTCTGATTTTTACTTCATTTTTTTTAAAACAGGAAGAATTTTTTTATTATATAAATAATGATTAAAAAATCAGACTGCAGGAAAAGTATAAAGAAGAAAATAAATATCACCTGTAATTCCACCACTCAGAGATGATCATCATTAACATCTTGCTGAATCTGATGCCAAACTTTCTTTGATGTGTGGGTGTGTGTATACATATATACATATACATAGCCTGTTTAAATATAAATATAGCTATAAATAAAACAGGAACTATGTCTTCTTCATTATTTCTCCTTCATGGAGATTTTTTGTTCTCACACCCTGACGATACTGTGATCAGACATGTTCTTATGCTCTTCATTCAGTGAGTCCTCGCTAGTCTAAATGCTTTCTTTATTTTGGTCTTGTGTATTAGTCGGGGTTCTCCAGAGAGACAGAACAAATGATACATACAAGGAATTGGCTTGTATGATTATGGAGGCTGAGAAGTCCCATGATCTGCCATGTGTAAGCTGAAAACCCAGGACAGGTGGTGGTGTAGTTCAGTCTGAGTCTAAAGGCCTGAGAACTAGGAGAGCTAAGGGTATAAATTCCAGTCCTCAGGCAGCAGATGTTCCAGCTCAAGCAGTGAGGTACAAAGAGAGCCAATTCTCCCTTCCTTCACCTTTTTGTTCTATTCAGGCCAACAGATTGGATGATGCACATTGCGGAGGGCAATCTGCTTTACTCAGGCTACTGGTTCAAAGTTCACCTTATCTGGAAACACTCTCACAGACCTGCCCAGAAATAGTATTTAATCTGGGCATCTCATGACCCAACCAAGTTGATACATAAAATTAATTCTCACATCCTATAAGCTTGGGCAGGATAGAGACCTCTTGGAATTTGCAGGTCTGCACACATTCTCTCCCCTTTTTCAAGTTTCTGAGGGATTATCAGCTGATCTTGGACCCATTTAAGCCTCAGTTTGCTTCTGGTGGCACATAAGTTCCGAAATGTTTAGAAGTTCTCCAGTATGATCAAAGTGACGTAGGGAGCCCAACTCAGACCTACATCTGCCATGAAGCATGTTTAATGTATCTAACTGAGGCTTGGCCTCTCCTAGCCAGTTGTTTTGAAAGGGAGTTTAGCATCCTTTAGGGACATGACAGCCTAAAGGAGGCTTTTGCTGCTCCTGACTTTGGTTCCTTCATTGTCCTAAAAATTCACTGTCATTTGTTAAACGTCTCTTACCATTGAACAAAAGCATATCGTTTTGTATGAGTTATTTTTCTAATAATCTGCTCAGTGGCTCTCTTTGCCTATTGTAAGTTGATGTTATGTGCCAGGAGGGATTAAAAATAAAGAAGAACAATAGCAACAAAAGAAAATGGTGACTATGTGAGGTGATGGATGTGTTAATTAGCTTGATCGTGGTGCTCATTTCACAATGTGTGCATACATCAAAATGTGAAGTAAGATATCTTGAATATATATAATTTTTATTTGTCAATTAGATTGCAATAAAACTGAAAAAAAAGAAAAGAAAGAGGAAACTATGTAGCTTAGTTGTGGGTTCATTTGCATGCAGCACTTAGGTCTTGGCATCCATGGTCTCACCGGGAAGACAGGACCGACGTGGTGTAAGCCACATGGCAGGCAATGATGTCAAGTGACAAACTGTCCTAAGATGAGTTGCTCCAGATGTGGCTGGGAAACCTTTTGCATTTGAAAGCCCCCAGGGAGACCATTAAAACTGTAGATATCTGGGATCCACATCTGGCTTGTTACATCAGAATCTTTGGCCATAGGTCCTAGTAAACAGCATTTTTAAACAGTTCCCTCAGCTGCTTTCTCTCCATTCCTCACAGGCGATTCTGATACTCACTAAACTAAAATTCAAAAATCAATAAAGGAAAATATTGGATTTCCTAGGTGTATCAGTGGTAAAGAATCTGCCTGCCAATGCAGGAGGTACAGGAGACGCGAGTTTGATCTGTGGGTCGGGAAACTCCCCTGGAGAAGGGAATGACAACCCACTCCCATATTCTTGCCTGGACAATTCCATGGACAGAGGAGCCTGGCGGGTTATAGTCCATGGGGTCACAGCGAGGCAGACATGAATTAGCAACTAAACAACAACAGCAACAGGAAAAAGTTGAATGGCAGAGAGGATTGAGGGCATGTTAGGGCTTAGATAAGCAGAGAAGAGCTGGAAGGGGAGTCAGGCAGGGAGAACCATGTGAGCACATTCATCCTGGCAAGAATGTGCATGCCTGCAACCTGTCCCTGCAGAAGGGACTGCGTTCTCTTCCATTCCCATCAAAATGCCTCTCAGAGGGTGAAATTCCTTATTTATTGCAACAAGTGCAGCCCACTGTAAGAATATGGTCCTTTGTGCTGCCACAAATAGGCCAGGCTCACTGATACAAGCACCCCTCAAAGATATTGCAGATATGATTCCATGAGTGCTCAGTCACTCAGTCATGTCTGATTCTTTGTGACCCCATGGACTGTAGCCCGCCAGGCTCCTCTGTCCATGGGATTTCCCAGGCAAGAATACTGGAGTGGGTCACCATTCCCTTCTCCAGGAGATCTTCCCAACCCAGGGATTGAACCCATGTCTCTTGAGTCTCTTGCTTTGGCAGGCAGATTCTTTACCACTAGAGCCATCTGGGAAGGCCCATTTGATTCCAGAGCATCGCAAGAAACTGAGTTACATGAGTTGTTTGGTTTCCCAGTGCATATAAGAGTTATGTTTCCATTTTATTTTTCTTTTAAGTCCTATCCAATTTTAAAATTTTAATTAAAAAAATTTTGACCATGCTGCACAGCATGTAGGATTTTAGTTCCCCAACCAGGGATCAAACCCGTGTCCCCTGCAGTGGAAGCATGAAGTCTTAACCACTGGACCTCCAGGGAAGTCCCTGTTTATGCTTTACTGTCATCTATTAAGTGTGCAATGGCATTATGTCTTAAAAAACAATGTACACGCCTTAATTAACAAATATTTTATTGTTAAAAATGCTATGATCTAAGCCTTCAGCGAGTTGTAATCTTTCTGCAGTAGTCATATCAAAGATCACCCATCACACAATGAATATAATAATAACGATAAAGTGTAGACTCTTGGGAGAATTACCAAAAGTGACACAGAGACCTGAAGTGAGCAAATGCTGTTGGAAAAATGGCGCCGGTAGACTTGCTTGATTCAGGGCTGCCATACACCTTCCGTTTGTGAAAATACACGATGTCCACAAAGTGAAATGAAACAAAGTGCGATAACACGAGGTTTGCCTGTACTAAACTCTGGAAGTTGCCTCTGTCTGCAACTGTATATCTGTAGAGATATTTCCCTACAGCCAAATAGGCAAATATAATAAGTAAGGGCCAGTATTGTTTATTTTTTCTAACTTTCTTCTACTTTATTGTAATGTATGGCAGATGCCTAACCAGTCTGTTTTCAGTGCCTCCATTCGGTAGGAAAGGTGGAAAGATTTTTTTCTCTACCTTTCTAGTGCTTATCTACCCTTCTTAGAAAAAGAAAACTTTATATTTTCGGGCAGTTCTAGCTTCATGGTGAAACTGATCAAAATGGAGAGATGTCTTGTATACCCCTGCCCCTAAACATGCATAGATAGCCTCCCCCACTATCAGCATGTCCCATCAGAGTGGTATGTTTGTGACAATTGATGAACCTACATTGACACATCATTAGCACCAAAGTCCAGAGTTGACATTGCCATTACCCTTGATGTTGGACATTCTAGGGGTTTGGACAAATGTATAATGACATCTATCTACCTTTAGAGTGTTGTTCAGGGTAATTTCACTGCCCTAAAAAACTTCTGTGCATTCTCTCTTTTTTAAACCACTAATCTAAACTACCTTACCCATCTATCCATTTATTCCTTCTCCATATGCCATATTCTTTTTTGCCTTCTTATTTCCTGTTTGACTCATCCATCCATGTCTTCCACCTGAAGTTGGGGAGATGATGAGAGTTTTCAGAGTCCAATTCTGTTTTGCTGGGTCTGTCAATTACAGGGCATGGTGCTGCTTGTTTTGTGAAAACCAAGGACTTGGAGAAGTGAAATTGACCACTGCACTTGAATGTAAGCAGGTGGCTCTTCTGTCATATAAGCCAAATATTGTATAAATACAATAATGTATTGCCCTTTCCTGTTTCATAGTAGTTTACCAACACAAACTCATTTTTTGTAGGCATCATAATTATCTCAGAATTCCTATAACAGTGGTTTGGCTTAGATTTAAGTTTTCTTAAGGCCGTTATAGTTTTCCTTTATCATGGGACGTATCTCTATAGTCAGCCTTTGTTTCTGCATTTTAGCCCCTTAAAATAATTTCCTCAGACCTATATGATTCGTTCCCTTTGGAAAACAGAGTTATAAAAATGAATTCACTCTAAAGCATTTCCAGGAAATGGAGGAAATATATTTTACTGGAAAATCAGTAGCCTAGGATGGAGGTTCAAAAGGCCTCTACCTCTTTTTCTATGGCTTCTAACCATCTGTTTTATTCTGAATTTAGTCAAAGGTTAATTGAGCAAAAGGATACTCCGTTGTCCTTGTGAAGAAGGAATCAGGGAAGCAAAGGCAATGTCTGGACAGTGTATTTTAGTATTGAGTGGATTTCATCTCAATCAGATTGTACTGCTCTGAAGTTAGTTGGCCTGCCAAACTCCCTGCCTTCTGACTCACCACTGAGGCCTTCTGTTTGGGAACACATAGCCTTCTCTGTCTGCTTCCCTTTTTAATCCTTTTACAGTAGATGCCCTGTGGCCTGAAAAATAAAGAACCAGTCTCCAAAGTTCATCAGTTGGTCTATTGAGATTGAGGAAAGCAATAAAAATCCAAGTGAATTTGGGAAAGAATCTTAGGCATCCACCATGATGAGCATTTCTACTAATCACACCACAGCAAGGGCAATACTGTTCAGTACATCATCATTCAAACACATTTTGCATTATTTAACGAAGGACTCATTAATCACCTTTGTCAATCTAGCTTGTAAAATCAGCATTCAGTTCAGTTCAGTTGCTCAGTCGTGTCCTACTCTGTGACCCCATGAATCGAAGCATGCCAGGCCTCCCTGTCTATCACCAACTCCCGGAGTTCATCCAAACTCACGTCCATCTAGTCGGTGATGCCATCCAGCCATCTCATCCTCTGTCATCCCCTTCTCCTCCTGCCCCCAATCCCTCCCAGCACCAGAGTCTTTTCCAGTGAGTCAACTCTTCCCATGAGTTGGCCAAAGTACTGGAGTTTCAGCTTTAGCATCAGTCCTTCCAAAGAACACCCAGGACTGATCTCCTTTAGGATGGACTGGTTGGATCTCCTTGCAGTCCAAGGGACTCTCAAGAGTCTTCTCCAACACCACAGTTCAAAAGCATCAATTCTTCGGTGCTCAGCTTTCTTCACAGTCCAACTCTCACATCCATACATGACCACTGGAAAAACCGTAGCCTTGACTAGACGGACCTTTGTTGGCAAAGTAATGTCTCTGCTTTTGAATACGCTATCTAGGTTGGTCATAACTTTCCTTCCAAGGAGTAAACGTCTTTTAACTTCATAGCTGCAATCACCACCTGCAGTGATTTTGGACTGGAAAAGGTCAGTTTTCATTCCAATCCCAAAAAAAGGCAATGCCAAAGAATGCTCAAACTACCACACAATTGCACTCATCTCACACGCTGGTAAAGTAAAATTCTCAAAATTCTCAAAATTCTCCAAGCCAGGCTTCAGCAATATGTGAACCGTGAACTTCCAGATGTTCAAGCTGGTTTTAGAAAAGGCAGAGGAACCAGAGATCAAATTGCCAACATCCGCTGGATCATGGAAAAAGCAAGATAGTTGCAGAAAAACATCTATTTCTGCTTTACTGACTATGCCAAAGCCTTTGACTGTGTGGATCACAATAAACTGGAAAATTCTGAAAGAGATGGGAATACCAGACCACCTGACCTGCCTCTTGAGAAACCTATATGCTGGTCAGAAAGCAACAGTTAGAACTGGACATGGAGCAACAGACTGGTTCCAAATAGGAAAAGGAGTACGTCAAGGCTGTATGTTGTCACCCTGTTTATTTAACTTATATGCAGAGTACATCATGAGAAACGCTGGGCTGGAAGAAGCACAAGCTGGAATCAAGATTGCCGGAAGAAATATCAATCACCTCAGATATGCAGATGACACCACCCTTATGGCAGAAAGTGGAGAGGAACTAAAAAGCCTCTTGATGAAAGTGAAAGAGGAGAGTGAAAAAGTTGGCTTAAAGCTCAACATTCAGAAAACGAAGTTCATGGCATCTGGTCCCATCACTTCATGGGAAATAGATGGGGAAACAGGGGAAACAGTGTCAGACTTTATTTTGGGGGGGCTCCAAAATCACTAAAGGTGGTGATTGAAGCCATGAAATCAGCATTCAGCCACCCTCAAAACTTGCAACATTATGAGTTTAGTATATGTTTCTGTTCAGATCTCCAGAACTCAGTCAAGGGCAGTGAGGAGTGTCTGCCTTCCTGCTTCTGTTTGTCCGTCCGAGTGATTGCAGCGCAGATAAAACCCTTGGAATACGGCTTCGCTTACACACTCCAATAAACCCCTTGGACCAGGGCAGTTGGCACCTTTCTTGCAAAATCTTAGTCCTTTCTCCAAAGGGAACTTGAGATGATTGCATTTTAAAGGAAGTTGAAATAATAAAACTGTTTCAACAGGGAGATAGCAACCTTGGAGTTAAAGTAGTGATGTTTAATTGTCTTAAAAAATTACACTTTATGATGTAAATAATGTCTTCGAAATTTCTAATTTAAAAATTCCCTCAGGCAATGATTGTGTTTTTTTTTCTTTTTCGCTTTGTTTTTCTTTTTTTTAAACGAACATTATAATCTGGATAGTATGACAGTTTCAGACAATGGTTCTTGAATGCAAGGTTGAGGATTTGAGACGGTACATTACTAGACATGGTCTCTTCAGAAAAATGTGAACAAAGGAAGTGATAAACTGACTTCATTCTCTCCTGGATATAAGTGGGAAGCCAGGCCACCAGCCTCTTTTTCTTTCAATATGAATACTGTAGACAAATAAATATTGCTAAAAAGGAAATCTGTATAAGAGTTTTACCTCTTAATAACTGTGGTCCTGTTGAATTCTAGTGCACCTCTTTCCATTTGTAAGAATAAAAAATGAATCCTAGTGCTGAATGTGAGTAAAAGTGATTATTTAATACACTGCAGTGAACAACAGCTCAGCTGGGCAGAGAGGTGTAAGGATGGACAAATTGAGTTTGGAAGGGTATTCTACTGGATAAGGACTTGAACTCAGAGAAAAAACAGAAAAATTTCCATGAACAGATGAGAAATTTGTCCTTTGAATTTAACATAACAGCTATAATGATAAATAATTCACATACCACAAAAGTCACCACTTTAAAGTGTACAATTCACTGATTTTTAGTAAATTATGTGATGATCACCACCATCTTATTTTATAACATTTTCATCACCTCAATAAGAAACCCTGTACCCATTAGTACTCACTCCCTCCAGCCCTTAACAACCACTAATCTACTTTCTGTCTCTCTGTAGAGTTTTCCTTATTCTGGATGTTTCATATAAATTGAATCATACAATCTTTGTTCTTTTGTGTCTGGCTTCTTCCTTAGCATAACATTTTCAAGGTTCATCCACGTTGTGTCTTAGTAACTCATTGCTTTTTTTGACTGATTAATCTTCCATTGTGTGGATATAATAGGTTTTGTGTATCCAACCATCACCTGATGGACCTTTGGGTTATTATTTATAACGCTGTTGTGAAAATTGATGTGCAAATATTTACATAGAGATATTTTTTCATTCTTTCTAGTAATGGATTACTGGGTCATATGATAAATCTATGTCTGACTTTTTGAGGAACTGCCGAACTGTTTTCCACAGTAGCTACTTTCCATAGAAAGTTTTTGACTTTCCCACCAGCAATGTATGAAGGTTCCAGTTTCTCCATATCTTCACCAACCCTTTTTATTTTCTACTTTTTCTTTTTATTATAGCCACTCTACTAAGTGTGAAGTAGTATTGTGGTTTTGATTAGCATTTCCCTAGTGGTTAACTCGGAGAAGGCAATGGCACCCCACTCCAGAACTCTTGCCTAGAAAATCCCATGGATGGAGGAGCCTGGTAGGCTGCAGTCCATGGGGTCGCTAAGAGTCAGACACGACTTCACTTTCACTTTCACTTTTCACTTTCATGCACTGGAGAAGGAAATGGCAACCCACTCCAGTGTTCTTGCCTGGAGAATCCCAGGGTCGGCGAAGCCTGGTGGGCTGCTGTCTATGGGGTCGCACAGAGTCGGGCACGACTGAGCGACTTCACTTTCACTTTCATGCATTGGAGAAGGAAATGGCAACCCACTCCAGTGTTCTTGCCTGGAGAATCCCAGGGTCGGCGGAGCCTGGTGGGCTGCTGTCTATGGGGTCGCACAGAGTCGGGCACGACTGAAGCAACTTAGCAGCAGCAGCAGCAGTGGTTAACTATGTTGACTATCTCTTTATGTGCATGTTGGCCATTTGTATATCTTCTTTGGCGAGATGTCTATTTAAATCCTTTGCCAACTTTAATTGATTACTTTTATTGTTGAGTTATAAATTCTGAATAGTAGACCCTTTTCAAATACATTATTTGTAAATATTTCCCCCATTTTGTGGGTTGTCTTTTTCTTGACAATGTCCTTTGGTGAGCTTCTCTGGTGGCTCAGTGGTAAAGAATCCAAAGGAGACACAGGAGACATGGGTTTGATCCCTGGGTTGGGAAGACCCCCTGGAGAAGAAAATGGCAACCCACTCCAGTATTCTTTTTTTTTAATTTTTTAAATAATCTTATTCATTTTAATTGGAGGCTAACTACTTTACAATATTGTAGTGGTTTTGCCATACATTGCCATGAATCCACTCCAGTATTCTTGTCTGAGGAATCCCATGGACAGAGGAGCCGGCGGGCTATAGACCATGGGGTTGCAAAAGAGTTGGACATGACTTAGCAACTAAACAATGTCCTTTGATACATAAAAGTTTTTAATTTTCATGAATTTAAATTTATCCATCTTTAGTCTCTTGTTGCTTGTGCTTTTGGTGTCATCCAAGAATCCATTGCCAAATCCAAGGTCAGGAAGATTTCCTCTTCTGTTTTCTTCTCAGGGTTTTGTAATTTTAACTCCAGCATCCATTTTGAGTTAGTTTTTTAATGTGATGTGAAGTAGGAGTGCAAGTTCTTTCTTTGCATGTACTTATCCAGTGGTCCCAGCACCACTTTTTAAAAAATCTCTCTTTAAAAACTCTATTTTATATTGGGGTATAGTTGATTAACAATGTTCGTGTTGTTAGTTTAAGGTGTACAGCAAAGTGAGCCTCCAGCAACTCATCAATTAGAGTTCACGTTTTCCTACCTTGCTTCCCATTCCTGTGGAGGCTTCTCATGGTTTTCTGCTCCAGCAAGATATGATCTCTATCTGCTTGTCTGTTTCTCTACTTTTGAGTGTATCATTTTTCCCTTGTGACTTCAATTCCCTGACAAATGTAAGTAAAGTTCTTTTTCCCATTTTTTAAAAAGCTGTTTGCTTGTTTGTAGGATGGAGTAATTTTTAGGATGGACTAGCAAATGCCTTAAATGCTGGAGTGGAAACCAGTAGTCCTGTTTCTTCTTTTTTGATATAGGCATGTATAGCTATTTACCGTCTCCAAGCACTGTTTTAACTGCATCGTACAAGTGTTTTATGTTGTGTTTTTTTTTTTTTAATTCATCTCAAGATAGTTTCTAATTTCCTTTGTTGTGCGTTGACTTCCTGTAGGGGGTAACATTTCTATTCCATTAGTGGGTTAATTTCACAGCACACTGGTACGTCCAGGCCCCTAGATGCACGCTTATTTTTAGAGTAGGCATTCCTCTTTAAGGAACAGAGAAACTGAAAGTAGACGTGAGTGGCTGGGAGGAGGGGCTACAACTCATTGGGGCCACCCCTATAGCCCATGTCCTTGTCGGGCAGGGGTGATATTGCCCTTCAGGTGACATTTGGCATTGTCTGGGCACATTTTTGATTGTCATACTTGGGCAGGGGGTGGCGTGCAGCTGACATCTGACGGGTAGATTCCAGTGATGTTGCTAAACATCCTGCAGTGCACAGGGCATCCCCTCACAACAAAGAGTGATCTGCTCTGAAATGTCAATAACTGCCATTGAGGAACCTTTTTTTTAACCATTTAAATTGGAAGGGACTGTTTCCCAACTCACCCAGCACCTACACGTACAGTGTCTCCCTTACCTCTTCACAATGGTCCCTGAGGTAGGTGAAATGTCACAATCTGAGATGAGGCAAGTGAAACCTTAAAAGTGAAGCAACCTGCTCATTGGTAGCAGAGCCTGGACGACCACCCTTCAGTTCAGTTGTTTCAAAACAAACCACAGCTGCCTGGACCTCCAGGTGGTTTTTCCATTCCACCTTTTAAAAGCAGATCATCATGCCCTGTCTTGTGAGTACATGTCTGGCATGTTGGTAGGTTAAAGGGCTTCTCCTGGCTAAGAATGCTTCACATGGTCTTGTGAGCCCCCTGTTTAATGTCTCGCCCTGCAGATAGAGTAGAAACTCCCTGAGGGCAGGTATGGCCTTTGTCACCACATAGTGAAAGTTGCTCAGTCATGTCCGACTCTTTGCGACCCCATGGACTGTCCATGGAATTCTCCAGGCCAGAATACTGGAGTGGGTATCCTTTCCCTTCTCCAGGGGATCTTCCCAACCCAGTGATCGAACCCAGTTCTCCCGCATTGCAGGCGGATTCTTTACCAGCTGAGCCACAAGGGAAGCCCTGTCACCACATAGACAGTAAATTTGTGTTGAATGGATTAGGAAATATGAGAAAGTACACCAAAATGTTAGCTTGGTGGATCTCTAAGAACTTGGAATGAAGGTTGTAGCTGCCT
Organism: Bos indicus x Bos taurus; assembly: GCF_003369695.1. Taxonomy (NCBI): domain Eukaryota; kingdom Metazoa; phylum Chordata; class Mammalia; order Artiodactyla; family Bovidae; genus Bos; species Bos indicus x Bos taurus. The sequence goes on from NC_040105.1 coordinate 125,604,495, forward strand.
CCAGAAAAGGCTGGGAAATGGGGCATGACTCCAGGGCTGGTGGTGGAAGAGAAACTGTGGACCTATTTATTGATTATTTTGCCTAGAGGATTTTCTTTGGGCTATCATTAATAATACTGGTAAGCATCATTTCCCTCATTTAATTCCTCACATTTCGGCTTCTTTTTCTCTTTGAAATGTTTATACTGGCACTTTTTACTTTTAATTAAAAAACCAGTTTTAACCCTGCTTAAAAATTCAGTGTCCTCAGATTTTGTCACCTAAAGATCTTCTCAAAAACATCATTTAAAAAAATCTGTTTTGGTGTTTGATATCAGTTATCGTGAAATTATCCTGACGTTGAATCTCTATGTCTTGGGGTAGTTGGTCTCAGTCTTCTCAGCCATAAAATGGAAATGATGATCCTTTGTTAGCTGAGACTTTTACTGAGGATAAAATAATTTAAAGCACACAAAAGCATTCTGAGCCATACTGTGTAAATGGTAGGGCCCCTCCAAGTAAAGGTAATTCTGAAAAAACATGTATGAGTTATGCAATATAACCAATTGCCATGCAATTATTAGTTTGCTAGAATGCATTCAGATTTTGTGTTCCTTACTCACACTGCTAACCTGAGTAAATAGGACTTTTCTTTCTTATAATTTGATAAAAAGATCTAAAACTGTATTTTATTTTGGACTTTTCTGACAATTACAATACCTTGATCTTTGTTTCTCCATAGGTGTTACAGAATATCTTGGACACTGAAAAAGATTATGCTAAAGAACTTCAGTCTCTTCTTGTTACTTACTTAAGACCCCTGCAGTCCAATAACAAGTAAGTTTTATATTTTAAACCCCTCACTAAGCAAAGCAAGATAATGTCAGCATATGGAGTCATTACTCTTATGTCACTGAATAATTGATTTTGCCCTTTAGAAGAATTTCCACAGATCACAGGTTGCCAAGAACATGGTCAAGGCAACAGAAATTATGCAAGATGTTGCTTTTGGAGAGCTCGACTTTCTCTCTCTTCTGGCTGTGGCGGGAATGAGTCGATCTGCTTTTCTGTCTGTCACCATTTTTGTCTTGTCCATTTTTAAAGGGATATATTTGGTTTTACTTTCCAGAAAAAGGACTTGCTGATGTTTTTATGCAAAAAGCACAGATACTGGAAATTCTTCTGCTTGCTGTGACCTTTGCTTGCCAGAGCAGAAACTCTTTCCCATGCTCTGAGAGTGGAAAAAGTGTGGCATTTTGTGAGTGTTCCTAAGAGCCATTCAAGCCAGTATTTCACCCAGGCCAAAGTGAATGAGAAAGAGTTGTTAGAATGTTTTTCACAATCCAACATTCAAACCTTATTCTGATCATGGAAATCCGAAGGCCTGAATTGCAAACTTACTTTTCACAAAATAAAACTGTTGACCACTCATTTTTTTGGTGCTTGTAACAAATAATGTCCAACTGCATTTGTGTGTTTTTAATGGATTAAACTTTCCTAGAGATTATGATTTAAGTCAAATAGAAAATTAGCAGTTGATACATAGAGTGGAGGACAGAAGCCTCTTCTTTTACTTCAGTTTGAGTATATTTTTTGCCAAACAATTACCTAAATTGTTGGCTTCTAGCTTAAATAAGTTTAATGATGTATTTCACTATTTTCTCCCTTTTTCTAAACCATTCTTGCTTAGACATAATGTCCTATTAAATTTCCCACTTGGTTATTTTCATGACACTGTGGGAATCCTACTTCAGTATGAAAGGATTTTGTATTCCTGTGTTTTGTCAGAGTTTAAATGATCAACAACAAAGTAGCTTTTGTTAATATTTTGTAAAATATGAAGTGCTCTGTGAATCATAGTTCTTAGAGCTGAATGGAACTTCAGTGAATCATTGGGTCTAGTGCCCTGGAAGAAATGACTTTCCTCATTGAATAAATAAGAAAACCAAATCCCAAAGAGGCTCACTGCCCTGCCCATCACATGGTCAGTCAGTGGCCAGATTCAACCTGCTGTATCTCCTGCCACTGAGTGAAATGTGGGTCTGTGTTCTAGAGGTGACAGGCAGAGGAGGAGAGGGAAACTGATGTGTTAAAGCTGACAGCAGAGATGTTAAGACTTCAAATAAAGGAGTGATTGATGAGCAATCAAGAACTAGACAAAAGAAAGGAAAAGAGCCAGGGCAGAGGAGGTGAGAGAACCGAGCCAGAACCGCACTGTTCCACGGAAATTCGAAATGCACTTACAGTCACTTTCCATTGGTTCTGCCTTGTCGACCCCGAAGTGATTTGAGCAAAGCAGACTGTTTACTGTTTAATCCTGAAGGGCCCAGCTAAGTGCTCAGTCAAGTTCCTGCTGCTCTAGGGGAGCAACAGCCAGGAAAGCTGCCTAAACGGTTTCACTTTTGACACCCATGAGAGGGGTTTTTCAGCTTGTGGTTCAAGAGGGCATCAGAGGGTAGGAACTGGGTGCTTTTTATACTCTGGGGGTTACTGGTAACGTCTGTTTGGGTCTTCCTTTTCTTTGTCAGCAAAAGTTACTCTCCTGGAAACCCTCCCCTAGTATTATTATATTAAGGAGAAATAACGTGTGGCAGACGTTGGCCTTTTAAGTCAATCTTCAGAAAAGTTTTCTCTCAAAAAGTAGAAGCATTTACTCTGGAGCTAGAATGTTTGAGTTCAACTTCTGGCTTCACCATTCGCTGGCTTTGTGACTTTGGCTGATTTGCCTAACCTCTCTGTGTGTGGGTTTCCTTATGTGTAAAATGGAGACAGCGATAGTATCTATCTCATAAAGTTGTTGTAAGGTTAAGACAAGTTGTTATTTGTAAAATGCTTACCTCAGTGTTAAGCGCTATACTAATGTTGGCTCCTTTTTTTTTTTTTTTTTTCGATATGAGAAGAAAAGATGAGAAAATTCTTAGTACAGAGGTGGTGGATAAAATTGTTCAGTTTGTCTTTGTTTGATTCTACTCCATTCCAAAAACAAACACACACATCAGTACTATTTCTTCCCTCCTACTTCCTCTCCAGATTTCCTTGAGTTGATTTTAATTTAAGAGAAGCCGGATTTTGCTCTTTTTCCTTGTGCCTTATATGGCATATATAATATCTTCCAATTACTGTCCCAGCTCCTCTCAGGGAGAGAATTCAAAAGTTTTTACACTTATTCCCAACTGTGATGTATTCTACCTACTTTAGATTCTTATTTATTTTTTATTGAGATAGAGTTGACATGTAAACATTATATTAGTTCAGATGTACAGTGTAATGATTCAGTATGTGTATATATTGTGAAATAATCACTACAGTAAATCTAGTTAATATTTATCATCACACATAGTTACAAAATTTTTTTCTTGTGATGAGGACTTTTAAGACCTACTCTCTCAGAAACTTTCCAATATGCAGTACAGTATTATTGACTGTGGTCACCATGCCATACATTCCATCCCTATGCCTTCCTTATTTTATAACTAGAAGCTTGAACCTTTTGACCACCGTAATCCATTCCACCCACCCCTTCTCCCCACCTTTGGCAACCACCAATCTGTTCTCTGTCAATGCTCAGATGTTAAGCACTTGTTACTCATTTACTCCTCGCTTTGTAAAATACCTAATGTCCCTTGTAAACACTCATTTCTTTAGGATCATTATTCTTGTCGTAGAAAAGGAAACCAAGGAAAGAAGTTTTAGAAAGTTGCTTAAGACCACAGAGTTGGTGTCAATTCAGAAGCAAAAGTTAAAATATAAGAATTGCTTCCTTTGTCCCATTTGCCAGTTACTAGCAAACTGTCACCTAACCAGACTAGAGAGAGATAGCTCAAGTCATCCCCAAGTTCTCTTCACTGAAGCTGCATATATCTATTTTTCAGTCTGAGTACTGTGGAGTTTACATCTTTATTGGGAAACTTCGAGGAAGTATGTACATTTCAACAGACGCTCTGCCAAGCCTTGGAAGAATGTTCAAAGTAAGTGTCTCACATTGCCATTAAGATAGCTAGCAACATTGGGTTTTTTAAATGTGTGTTTTGTTTTCTTTTGACTGTTGTCTTAGATATGGGCACTTTGTATTTATGCATTTATACATTTATTACAACTTTAGTAAATTGCCCCAGTACAGAGAAAATCTGGACTTCCCTGGTGGCTCAGTGATAAAGAATTTGCCTGCACAGTGGGAGATTGGGGTACAATCCCTGGGTCAGGAAGAGCCCCTGGAGAAGGAAATGGCAGCCCACTCCAGTATTCTTGCTTGGGAAATCCCATGGACAGAGGAGCCTGGCAGGCTACATACAGTCCATGGGGTCGCAAAACAGTTGGACATGACTGAGCAACTCTACAATAACAACAACAGAGAAAATTCACTAGGTGGTGGTATTCACAGTGTCAGACCACTAGTTGCTTATCAGTGTTCTACATCTAGTCAATTACTTCTGGCTTTATTTAAGAATTATGTTGACAAATAAGGTCTAAACTGACTATAGATGATGCCTTTATCATCTATTAGATGATAATTCGTACATAGCGAATTACTTTTCCAAGTAGTACCTTTATGTGAAGCACAATACATCATTGAAGGCTAGCTAGATCATTGAGGTGTTCAACTTCATACTGCAGAGTGAACTGTGATGATCATCAAGCAATTTACTTCTGGAGCAAGATTAGTTGTCCAAGTGGTGGATCTCAGACATTGGTGACTTTTGTTGTCTATAGGGAACTTGGGGGCAATTGCCTGTTTCTTGAACTTAGTGAAGCACAAGTGGTTGTCCACGGAGGAAGCTGGTGAGAGCCCTCACAAGGAGACCTCAAGAGCCACTCCAAATGCTGTAGGGATCCAGATGATTGGTATGGAAAGGTGGTGACTAAGAGCAGATTGCCATCTAGATTTGTCATCTTTGTTTTCCATTTTATAGAGAAATACATAGAAGAGTCCAAAGAATAAGCCAAAATTATTATAATCGATATCTCTGAATGGTGGAATTCCAAGTAATTTTTTTCTTGTGTTTTTCTGAGTTTTTTGCAAACTAAGATAGGTGACTTGTAATTTTAAACATCTGGATGTCACCTTGCCTAGCAACTGCCACCAAGACTACATAACACTTCTTTTTGATGTGTCATTTCTGGATTCAGTTAGTTTTGTCTGTACTTAAAGTGAAGTGAAGTGAAAGTTGCTCCATCATATCCGACTCTTTGTGACCTAATGGACTATACAGTCCATGGAATTCTCCAGGCCAGAAGACTGGAGTGAGTAGCCGTTCCTTTTTCCAGGGGATCTTCCCAACCCAGGAATCGAACCCAGGTCTCCCACATTGCAGGTGGATTCTTTACCAGCTGAGCCACCAGGGAAGCCCAAGAATACTGGAGGGGGTAGCCTATCCCTTCTCCAGTGGATCTTCCCAACCCAGAAATCGAACCAGGGTCTCTTGCATTGCAGGCAGATTTTTTACCAACTAAACTATCTGTACTTGAACTTCATGTAAATTAATCAAGAGTATTTTTAGTGTGTCTGGCTAAATTTGAATATTGTAATTTGAATAAGCATCTTAAAACCCCTATTAATGCAAAATAAGTATCTGACTCTATGTATTGGAGCTATGTTTGGTGGCTGGGGTTTAAAGCAGTGGCCAAGAACTTGCATTTCATAGATAAAATGGTTATAATATAGAAGTTTCTTTTTAACTTTGGCAAAAGAATTCAAAAGGTTTGCATGTTGCCAGGTTTAGTATAAATCACCTTCCTTTATCTTGTTTTCTCTATTACATTGTGTGTTCCACTTGTTTTACTTACAGGTTTCCAGAAAACCAACACAAAGTAGGTGGTTGTCTTCTGAGCCTCATGCCTCATTTTAAATCTATGTATCTGGCTTACTGTGCAAATCATCCTTCAGCTGTAAATGTGCTCACCCAGCACAGGTAAATTATTAACATTTCCCTCCAAAAGCTGTTTTGCAATGATACCTTTTCCTCGGACTACCTATTTGGAAATCTAGAGTCTCCCTCCGAACTCTTGATTATCCCTTTACGTCATACCAGAAATCGATTCATTGTTATATGGTTTTATTGCCCATTCATGTAACAGATAATTTATTGAGCACCTACTATGTGCAAAGTCCTATAGTAGCTGATGGGGATCCAGCTGTGAACAGGGAAGAGAAGGTCCCTTCCCTCATGGAGCGTAGATTCTTAGACATGAAATTATGTGTCACGTACTTTAAGCAAAGATCTCGGATTATAATTATACACGAATATAAGCTTTCGGATGCATGGAGAACAGCAGAACACTGTCTCCTTTAAGAGTCCTTACAAGGGATCCAGCTGAGCTCACGTCTCTCCTGCCCTTCCTTACCCTCTGACAACTCATCCTTGACACATTCACTGATACAGTCCTCGGGACCAGGATTCTGTAGGATAGGCTTGAAGACAGTTTTGACTTTGAAACTGTGTGCTAGAAATCCAGGTGAGACAATAGGAAGAACAACATGCAGAGGCTCTTATGAGTGAACTCAGAGTCTAGATTCAGACCAACATGATTCTGGAGGCTGCTCAAGACAGAAAAGACTTTTCTCTTAATTTGACTTGAACTCCCAGAGCCAACCTGGAACGCTAGTTGACACCAACCCTCAGAAAGTGATGGAAACTTCGGTTTTGTTCTGTTTTGTGAAGGGCTTGATTGGCTTTATAGAGCTGTTATGTAAGGGCATTTTGAAGGTAGAATTCAGTAGGTTCTCCTTGGAGGTCAGTTTTACTTCCCTGATGAAAGTTGTGAATTTTTATGAAATAGCAAATATGGTCGTTGGAGTTTAAAGAAAGAAGCCGTGACTCTGGATTATTTAGGCAAGTGGCTCAACTGCTTAGAGCTAATAATAACACTGACAATGTGCCAAGCACATGATGTAAACGCCTATGATAGAGTTACTATTATTACCATCTCTTCTTTACAGATAAGACATTGGAAGGTTAAGTAATTTGCCCAAGTACTCATAATTGTTAAGTGGTTGAGCCCGAATTAGAATCCAGGTCTGTCAGACTTCTAAAAAAATGTTTTTATGGAGGCATGTGTTTCACCTACAAAGAGAATACTCTAAATGCAAATTTAAAGGATTATCATAAAATGAACACTTATGTACTTAAGAAATAAAATGTTACCATTTCCTTTTTAATATAACAGCTTTATTGAGATATAATTCACATACTATACAATTCACCCATTTAAAGTGTTAAGTAAATTCAGAATTGTGCAACCATCACCATGATCAATATTAGAAGATTTTCATCATTCTCCAAACAAACCCATACTCATTAGCAGTGACTCTCCATTGCCAGACCAAGGCAACCACTGAAATACGTTAGGTCACTATGGATTTGCTTATTCTGAACATTTCATTTAAGTGAAATCACACAACGTATGGCCTTTTGTGTCTGGCTTCTTTCACTCAGCATAATGTTTTCAAGATTCATCAGTGCTGTTGCACTTATCAGTACACTGCTTTTTAAATTGTCATATAATGAAAAACATTCCATTGTATGAATACCACATATTGGTCTTCCATTCACCAGCTTGTGGACATATGGATTGTGAATGGTGTTATTATGAAGGTTCATGTACAAGTCTTTGTGTGGACATGTTTTCATTTCTTTTGGGTAGTAGATACCTAGGAGTAAAATTGGTGGGTCATACAGGAACTCTGTTTTACTTTTAGAGGAACTGTGAGACTTTTCCAAGTGGCTGCACCAATTTATATTCCTACTAATACTTTCTCCACATCCTCACCAACATTTGTTATCATTAGTCTTTTTGATTATAGATTATAGCCTTCCTAAAGGGTATGAAATGATACCTTATTGTGACATTGATTTGCATTTCCCTAATGACTCATGATGCTGAGCATCTTTCATGTGCTTATTGGCAGTTGGTGTACCTTCATTTGGGGAAATGTCTATTCGGATCCTTCACCTGTTGTTAAATTGGGTTACTTGTCTCGTTATTGAGATATGATTAACATACCATAAATTCACCATTTAAAAATGTATAACTCAGTGGTTGTGTATATATAATGTTGTGCAACCATCATCTCTGTTTAGGTCCAGAATACTTCCATCACCCTCAAAAGAAACCCCTTACTAGTAGCAGTCACCTTCCATTTCTCTAAGGGCCAATGATATTTCCTGTGCTTCTTGGCTATTTTAATATCTTCTGTGGAAATACATCTACTCAAATCATTTGTCCATTTTTTATGTGAGTTAATTCATCTTTTCATTTTTGAGTGGCAATATTTCTTTGTACATTCTTCTTTATATACTCTTATCCAATGTGTGATTTGCAAAAAAATTCTCCCATTTTGTGGGTTTTCTTTTTACTCACTTGATGCTATCTTTTGAAGCACAAAAATTTGTATTTTGTTTAATTTTGATGATGTCCGATATATCTATTTTATCTACTTTGCTTATATTTTGGTGTTATATCTAAAAAACTGTTGCCTAATCTATGCCTAATAGATTGCCTAATCTAATCTATTGCCTAAAATTATTGCCTAGGCCATGAAGATATGCCTTTCTAAGAATTTTATAGTATTAGCTCTTTAATTCCCCACTCCAGTACTCTTGCCTGGAAAATCCCATGGACGGAGGAGCCTGGTAGGCTGCAGTCCATGGGGTCGCTAAGAGTCAGACACGACTGAGCGACATCACTTTCACTTTTCACTTTCATGCATTGGAGAAGGAAATGGCAACCTACTTCAGTATTCTTGCTTGGAGAATCCCAGGGACGAGGGAGCCTGGTGGGCTGCCGTCTATGGGGTCACACAGAGTCGGACACGACTAAAGCAACTTAGCAGCAGCAGTAGCAGCTCTTTAATTTAGCTCTTTAATCCTTTTTGAGCTAATTTTTACATATGATGTGAGGTAGGAGTCCAGTTTCATTTTTTGTATGTGGATAAGAAAGCAGAGAAAACCACTAGACCATTCAGGTATGACCTAAATCAAATCCCTTACGATTATACAGTGGAAGTGACAAATAGATTCAAGGGATGAGATCTTAGATTAGAATTAGATAGACAGAGTGCCTGAAGAACTATGGATGGAGGTTCGTGTCATTGTACAGGAGGCAGTGATCAAGACCATCCCTAAGAAAAAGAAATGCAAAAAGGCAAAATGTTTGTCTGAGGAGGCCTTACAAATAGCTGTGAAAAGAAGAGAAGCAAAAGGCAAAGGAGAAGAGGAAAGATATACCCATCTGAATGCAGAGTTCCAAAGAATAGCAAGGAGAGATAAGAAAGCCTTCCTCAGCGATCAATGCAAAGAAATAGAGGAAAACAATAGAATGGGAAAGACTAGAGATCTCTTCAAGAAAATTAGAGATACCAAGGGAACTTTTCATGCAAAGATAGGCACAATAAAGGACAGAAATGGTATGGACCTAACAGAAGCAGAAGATATTAAGAAGAGGTGGCAAGAATACACAGAAGAACTATACAAAAAAATCTTCATGACCCAGATAATCACAATGGTGTCATCACTCACCTAGAGCCAGACATCCTGGAATGCAAAGTCAAGTGGGCCTAGGAAGCATCACTATGAAAAAAGCTAGTGGAAGTGATCAAATTCCAGTTGAGCTATTTCAAATCCTAAAAGATGATGCTGTGAAAGTGCTGCACTCAATATGCCAGCAAATTTGGAAAACTCAGCAGTGGCCACAGGACTGGAAAAGGTCAGTTTTCATTCCAATCCCAAATAAAGGCAATGCCAAAGAATGCTCAAACTATTGCACAATTGCATTCATCTCACATGCTAGCAAAGTAATGCTCAAAATTCTCCAAGCCAGACTTCAACAGTATGTGAACTGTGAACTTCCAGATGTTCAAGCTGGATTTAGAAAAGGCAGAGGAACCAGAGATCAAATTGCCAACATCCGCTGGATCATCAAAAAAGCAAGAGAGTTCCAGAAAAACATCTACTTCTGCTTTATTGTCTATGCCAAAGCCTTTGACTGTGTGGATCTCAACAAACTGTGGAAAATTCTTAAAGAGACAGAAATACCAGACCAACTGACCTGCCTCCTAAGAAATCTGTATGCAAATCAAGAAGCAACAGTTAGAACTGTCTGTTAGGACATGGAACAACAGACTGGTTCCAAATCGGGAAAGGAGTACATCAAGGCTGTATATTGTCACCCCGCTTATATAGTGCATCATGAGAAATGTTGGACTGGATGAAGCACAGTTGGAATGAAGATTGCTGGGAGAAATATCAGTAACCTTAGATATGCAGATGATACCACCCTTATGGCAAAAAGCAAAGAACTAAAGAGCCTCTTGATGAAAGTGAAAGAGGAAAGTGAAAAAGTTGGCTTAAAACTCAACATTCAGAAAACTAAGATCATGGCATCCGGTCCCATCATTTCATGGCAAATAGATGGGGAAACGATGGAAACAGTGACAGACTTTTTTGGGGGCTCCAAAATCACTGCAGATGGTGACTGCAGCCATGAAATTAAAAGACACTTGCTCCTTGGAAGAAAAATTATGACCAGCCTAGACAGCATATTAAAAAGCAGAGACATTACTTTGCCAACAAAGGTCCGTCTAGTCAGAGCTATGGTTTTTCCAGTAGTCATGTATGGATGTGAGAGTTGGACTATAAAGAAAGCTAAGTGGTAAAGAATTGATGCTTTTGAACTGTGGTGTTGGAGAAGACTCTTGAGAGTCCCTTGGACTGCAAGGAGATCCAACCAGTCCATCCTAAAGGAAATAAGTCCTGAATATTCATTGGAAGGACTGATGCTGAAGCTGAAACTCCTATACTTTGGCCACCTGATGCAAAGAACTGACTCATTGGAAAAGATCCTAGTGCTGGGAAAGATTGAAGGTGGGAGGAAAAGGTGACAACAGAGGATGAGATGGTTGGATGGCATCACCGACTCAATGGACATGAGTTTGAGTAAACTCCGGGAGTTGGTGCTGGACAGGGAAGCCTGGTGTGCTGCAGTCCATGGGGTTGCAAAGAGTCAGACATGACTGAGCGACTGAACTGAACTGATCCAATTGTCCCAGCACCATTTGTTGATTTCTATTCTTATAAATCTGTTGCACTGTATTTTATGTCCCAGAATTGGATCTGTCTTTGTGAATGTTCATGTGAACTTAAGAATTTGTATTTGCTGTTGTTGAATCAATTTTTCAATAAATGTTGATTAGATCAACTAGATTAATGATACTATTCTTTTCAGTTACATCCTTATCCATTTTTGACCTGCTGAATTTACTGATACTGATAGAGGGATGGAGTATAATAGTGGAGCCATCTATTTCTCCTTCCAGTTCTATCACTTTCTTTTCCCTCAAGTGTTTTGATGTTCTTTTGTTAGAGGCATTTGTGTTAAGGATTGCTTAATCTTGTTGGAGAGATGGCCTTTTTATCTTCATGTAATTCTCTCTCTTTATCCCTGATAATTTTCCATGTTCTGATAATCAGCTTTTTCTGAAATTAACATAACTAGTCCAGCTATCTTTTGATTACTCTTAATGTCTTTTTCCATTCCTTTGCTTTGTAATCTGTGTCTTGTAGACAATATATAGAGTCTTGCTTTTTAATCCACTCTGAAAGTCTCTATCTTTTAAATGGCATATTTAGACCATTCATATTTAAAGTGATGATTATTATTATAGTTGGGTTAATATCTAAAATGTTGTAACTGTTTTCTATTCATTGCACTTGTTCTTTCTTTGCTATCCCCGTTGTACTACCTTCTCTGGTTCTAGTTAAATATTTTGTATGATTTCATTTTTCTCTTCTCTTTTAGGAAGAATTTTAGTGATTTCCCTAGAGCTTGAATATCCATTTACAACTACTCTGACAGACTTACAACAACTACTCACATAACACTTACCATTTCACAAGTAGTAACTCAGAGAAGGCAATGGCACCCCACTCCAGTACTCTTGCCTGGAAAATCCCATGGATGGAGGAGCCCTGGTAGGCTGCAGTCCATGGGGTCGCTAGGAGTCAGACACGACTGAGCAACTTCCCTTTCACTTTTCGCTTTCATGCATTGGAGAAGGAAATGGCAACCCATTCCAGTATTCTTGCCTGGAGAATCCCAGGGACGGGGGAGCCTGGTGGGCTGCTGTCTATGGGGTCGCACAGAGTCAGACACTACTGAAGTGACTTAGCAGAACTTGGAGTATTATCAGTTCTTCCCCCTCATCTCTTATTATCCTCATTCACTTCATTTATTCATAATGTAAAATCACTCAATATATTGTTGCTATTATTACTTTGACTAGTTCTATTAAAAATATGAAAAAAAGATTCTATTTTACCTGCATTTATTCTCTGACACTCTTCCTTTTCTATGTAGATCCAAGTTTCCTTCTCTCTGAAATACTTCTCTTAAAAATGTTTGATAGAAAATCTACTGGTGACAATTTCCCTCAGTTTTTGTTTGCCTGAGAAAGTTTTAATTTTGCTTCCACTTTTTTTCCTTCTATTTTTATTGTGTAAAACAAACAAACAACTGTATAACATGACATCTATCCTCCTAACAAATTTTTAAGTGTACAGAACAGCACTGTTAATCATTAGCACAATTTTGTACAGCAGATCTCTAGAACTTTAAATCTTTTGTACCTGAAACTTTATATCCATTGAAGAGTAACTCCCCATTTTTCCCTTACCTCAGCTCCTGGAAATCACCATTTTACTTCCTGCTTTTATGAATTTGACTAACGTAGATACCTTATATAAATGGAATCATGTAATGTGTTTCTGTGACTGACATTTCACTTAGCATAATGTCCTCAAAGTTCATTTATATTTTCACATATGACAGTATTTCCTTCTGTTTAAAGAGATAGGCATGTACATAGTACATTTCTTTATCCATTCATCATCATGGACACTTAGATTGTTTTCACAACTTGGCTATTGTAAATAATGCCTCAGCAAACATGGGAATGCAAATGTCTCTTTGAGATTCTCATTTCAATTCATTTGGATAAATACCCAAAAGTTGGATTGCTGGATTAAATAGTAGTTCTATTTTCAGTGTTTTGAGGAATTTCGTTACTGTTTTCCACTGTGGTGCACCAATTTATATTCCTACCAACAGTGCACAAAGATTCCAGTGTCTTCACATCTTTGCCAGCATTTGTCTTTCTTTCTTACTTTTAATTATTTCTTTGTCTTTGGCTGCACTGGGTCTTCATTGCTTTGCGTGGGCCTTCTCTAGTTGCGGCGAGCAGGGGCCACTCTCCAGTTGTGGTGCACGGGGTTCTCCTAGGGCTGGCTTCTCTTGTTGCGGAGCACAGGTCTAGGCACGTGGGCTTCAGTAGTTGCAGCGCACAGGCTCCGGAGCGTGGACTCAGTAGTTGTGGTGCTTGTGGTGCCCAGTTGCTTTGCGGCATGTGGAATCCTCCTGGACCAGGGATCAAACCCGTGTCCCCCACACTGGCAGGTGAACTCTCATCCACTGCACCACCAGAGTTCTCTTTCTTTATTTTTTGGTAATGACCATCCTAATCAGATGTGAAGGAATGTCTCATTGTTTGTGTGTGTATCTCTGTGTGTGTTTCTACAGTTCTTTACCTGCTGCTGCTGCTAAGTCGCTTCAGTCTTGTCTGACTCTGTGCGACCCCATAGACAGCAGCCCACCAGGCTCCTCTGTCCCTGGGATTCTCCAGGCAAGAATACTGGAGTGGGTTGCCATTTCCTCCTCCAATGCATGCATGCATGCTAAGTCACTTTAGTCGTGTCTGACTCTGTGCGACCCCATAGACAGCAGCCCACCAGGCTCCTCTGTCCACAGGATTCTCTAGGGAAGAGTACTGGAGTGGGTTGCCATTTCCTTCTCCAGTTCTTTACCTAAATGTATACAATCTTATGTAGTAAGGGTCATGTATCTGTTTTCCTCAAATACTCAAGTAATATTTTAATTGAAGCATAGTTGTACAATGTTAATATAAGTTACAGGTGTACAATATAGTGATTCAAAATTTTTAAAGGTTATACTCCATCTATAGTTATTATAAAATATCATCATAGTTCTGATTTGCACTTCCCTAAGGATTAGTGATATTGAACATCTTTTCATGTACCATTTGTATGTCTTCTTACGAAAAATGTCTATTCAAGTCCTTTGCCCACTTCTAAATTGGGTTATTAGTATTTTTACTATTGAGTTGTAGGAGTTCCACACAGTCAAAGGCTTTGGCATAGTCACTCGATGGACGTGAGTCTCAGTGAACTCCGGGAGTTGGTGATGGACAGGGAGGCCTGGCGTGCTACGATTCATGGGGTCGCAAAGAGTCAGACATGACTGAGCGACTGATCTGATCTGATCTGATCTGTAGGAGTTCCTTATTTGTTTTGGAGGTTAGCCCTTTATCAAATATATGAATTACAAATATTTTTTTCCTATTTTATGGATTGCCTTCTCATTTTCTTGATTGTTTCCTTTACTGTGAAGAAGGCTTTTAGTTTGATGTAGTTCCACTTGCCTATTTTTCCTTTTGTTAACTGTGCTTTTGGAGATCATTGCTAAGACCACTATCGTAAAGAATTTCTCCTGTTTTCTTCTAGGAATTTTACGGTTTCAGGTTTTAGGTTTAAGTCTTGAATCCACTTTGAGTTGATTTTTGTGTGTGGTGTGAGGTAAGGGTCCAGTTTCTTTCTTTCTTTTTTTGATGTGCATGTTCAGTTTTTCTAGTAACATTTGTTTAAAACAGTTTTTTCTCATATATTCTTGGCATCCTGGACAAAGATCAATCAAATACATATACGTAGATTTATTTCTGGGCTTTCCTATTTGTTCCATTGATCTATTGTCTGTTTTTGTGCCAATACCATACTGTTTTAAATACTGTAGATTTGTAATATGTTTTGGAACCAAGTGTGAAGCCCCCAGCTTTGTTCTTTCTCAAGATTCTTTTGGTTATTTGGGGTCCATTTTGGTTCCACATGAATTTGGAGATTTTTTCTTTTTCTCAAAAAAAATGTCCTTAAGAATTTATAGGGATAACTTTGAATCAGTAGATCACTTTAGATGTCTAGACATTTTAACAAAATGATTTCTTCTGATTTGTGAACATGGGATGTCTGTACATTTGTTTGTTCCCTCTTTAATTTTTTCATCAATGTTTTGTAATTTTCAGTGTACAAGTCTTTGGTCTCTTTGGTTATGTTTAGTCCTAAGTATTATATTCTTTTGATGCTATTGTGAATGAGACTTATTTACTTTCTTTTTTCCTTCCTTCTTTCTTACTCTGTTTCTTTTTTTCTTGGATAATTCATTGTTAATGTTTAGAAATGCAACTGATTCATGTATGTTAATTTTGAATACTGCAACTTTACTGAATTCATTTATCAATTTTACCAGTTTTTTTGGTGGCATCTTTAGGGTTTTCTATGTATAAAATCATGTCATCTGTGAACAGAAATCATTTTACTTCTTCCTTTCCCATTTGGATACCTTCTGTTATTCTTTCTTGCCCGTCTGGCTAGGACAGCCAGTACTATGTGAATAGAAGTAACCAAAGTAGGCATCTTGTTCCTGATCTTAGAGAAAAAGCTCTGTTTTTCACCATTGAGTATGTTAGCTGTGTGCTTTTCATCTATTGCCTTCTTATGTTGAGGCAATTTCCTTCTGTTTGTGATTAGTCGAGTGGTTTATTTTTTTTTTAATCATGAAAGGATGCTGGATTTTTGTCAAGCTTTTTCTGCATCTCTTGAGATTATCATGTGATTTTTATCTTTTGTCCTTTGAGTGTGATGTATCACACTGATTGATTTTTCTATGTCAAATCATTTTTGTGTCCTAGGGATATTTCCCACTTGTTCATGGTGTATGATGCTTTTAAAAAGTGCTATTAAATTTGGTTTGCTCATATTTTGTCGAGGATTTTTGTATCTATATTCATCAGGATAATGGTCTGTAGTTTTCTTTTCTTGTGGTATCTTTCTCTGGCTCCGGTATCAAGGTAATGCTGGTCTCATAAAATTAGTTTGAAAGTGTTCCTTTCTCTTTAATTTTTTTGAAAAAATTTGAGGAGGATTGGTGTTAATTCAGTTTTAAATGTTTGATAGAATTCAGCAGTGTAGCCACTGGGTTCAGGGCTTTCCTTTGTTGGGAGGTTTTTGATTACAAATTCAATCTTCTTACTCATTAGTGGTGTGTTAATTTTCTTTTTTTTCATGATTCAGTCTTGGTAGGCTGTATGTTTCCAGGAATTTGTCTATTTCTTCTATGTTATTCAGTATGTTAGTTTATAATTGTTCATAGAATAGACATATCTTGGAGATATTGCAGGTTTGGTCCAGGCCACTGCAATAAAGCAACTCACCTGAAATTTTTTTGTTTCCTAATGCATATAAAAGTTATGTTTACACTATACTATAGGCTATTAAGCATGCATTAACATGTTTTAAAATGTGCATATCGTAATTTTAAAATGATGCTGTTGGAAAAGTGGTGCTGATAGATTTGCTTGATGCAGGGTTGCCACACACTTTCAATTTGTAAAAAATACGATATATGTGAAGCACAATAAAGTGAAGTGCAATAAAAAGAGGTATGCCTGTAGTTGCTTATGATCCTTTTTACTTTCATGGCATCAGTTGTAATGTCTCTTATTTAATTTTCTTTATTTATTTGAGTCTTTTTCCTTAGTCTACTAAAGGTCAATTTTGTTTATTTTTTCAGCTCTAATTTTTATTATTTCTTTCCTTCTGCTAACTTTGGACCTAGTTTGTTGTTCTTTTTTCTAGTTCCTTAAGGTGTAAAGTCAGATTGTTTGAGCTCTTTCTTCTTTTTAATATAGGCATTAATCACTATAAACTTCCTTTTTAGAATTGTTTTGTTGCATTCAGTAAGTTTTGATATGTTGTATTTTCATTATAATTTGTCTGAAGATATTTTCTAATTTCCCTTTTGATTTCTTCTTTGGCCCTTGGTTGTTCAAGAGTGTGTTGTTTAATTTCCACATATTTGGGGATTTTCCAATTTTCTGTTAATTTCTAGTTTCATTCTGTTGGAATCAGAAAGGATACTTGGTATGATTTCAGTATTTTTAAAGTTAAGTTTTGTTTTGTAACATAACACATAACCTAACCTGGAAAATGGTCTCTGTGCACTAAAAGAATGCATATGCTGCTCTGTTGGGCAGGTTGATATGTATGTCTATATGATCTATAAGCATTTTTCAAGTCATTTTTTATCTGGATGTTATATCCATTATTGATAGCGCAATATTAAATTTCTCTGGTATTCTTGTGTTGCTATCTATATCTCCTTTTAGTCTGTTCATATTTGCTTTATATATTTGTGTGCTCTGGTGTTGTTTGCATATATACATATTTTAATTGTTATATCTTCTTGGTTAGTTAATCGTTTTACTGTGATACTTTTTTGTCCTTCTTTGTCTCTTTTGACAGTTTTTGATATCAGGTCTATTTTGTCTGATATAAATGTGGCCACCCTTGTGCTCTTTTGGTTACTATTTGCATAAAATGTCTTTTTCCATCTCTTCACTTTCAGCCTGAGTTTGTTTTTAAAAATAAAGTGAGTTTTTTTAGACAGCATGTATTTGGGTCTTTAAAAAAAAATCCATTCAGCTATTTTATATCTTTTGAGGACTTTAATCCATTTAAATTTAATTATTGAAAAGGAAGAACTTACCATTGCCATTTTGTTCATTGTTTTCTGTTTATCTTGCAGCCTTTTTTGTCTCTTGCTGTCTTCCTTCATGTTTTATTGATTTTGTGTAGTGACATGTTTTGATTCCTTTCTTATTTTCATTTGTGTATCATCTATAGGCATTTTCTTTATGATCACTACAGGGCTTACATAAAACGTAACAATCTCCTTTAAGTTGATAAAAATTTGACTTCAGTTACACACACAACTCTACACTTTACTTCCCCTCCACTTTATGTTATTGATGTCACAAGATACATCTTTTTACATTGTATATCCATTCAGTTCAGTTCAGTCGCTCAGTCCTGTCCAACTCTTTGTGACCCCATGAATCACAGCACGCCAGGCCTCCCTGTCCATCACCAACTCCCGGAGTTCACTCAAACTCATGTCCATCAAGTCAGTGATGCCATCCAGCCATCTCATCCTCTGTCGTCCCCTTCTCCTCCTGCCCCCAATCCCTCCCAGCATCAGAGTCTTTTCCAATGAGTCAATACATTAGCATCTTTTTATAGTTATTTTTATACTTTTATCTCTTAATTTCTATGCCAGAATTAAAGCAAGTTATGTACTATAGCTAACAGTATTATAGTATTCTGTATTTGTTTATATATTTAACTTTACCAGTGACTTTATAAATAAAAACGCTATTGTGTTGCTGTTTAGTGTCTTAATTTCAACTTAAAGGACTCTCTTTAGAATTTCTTGTAAAGGCAAATCTAATGGTGATACAGTCTCCAGCTTTTGTTTATGTGGGAAAGTCTTTATTTCTCCTTTGTTTATAAAGGATAATAATGCCAGATATTATATTATTGGTTGGCAGTATTTTTCTTTCAGTACTTTCAATATAGGGCTTCACTGGTGGCTCAGCAGTAAAAAATCGACCTGCAACGCAGGAGATGTAGGTTCAGTCCCTGGGTTGGAAAGCTCCCCTGAAGAAGGAAATGGCAACCCACTCCAGTATTCTTGCCTAGGAAATCTCATGGACAGAGGAGCGTGGCAAGCTGCAGTCCATGAGGTCACAAGAGTCAGACATAACTTAGTGACTAAATTCTGTAAAGCAATTATCCTTCAATTAAAAAAATTAAAAACAACTTTCGATATATCATCCCTCTCCCTTCTGACCTGCAAAGATTCTGCTGAGAGAACCACCAATAGTCTTATGGGAATTCTATTATATATGACAAGTTTCTCTCTCTCTGTCTCTCTCTTTTTGAGCTTGACGTTTTACTTAGATTCCACATGTAAGTGATAGCATACAGTACTTTTCTCTGTCTGGTTTATTTCACTTTAGCATTATGCCCTTAATGTCCATCCATGTTGTTGGATATGGCAGGATTTCTTTTTCTCATGGCTGATTAGTGTGTATATATGTATACACAACTCAATAGTAAAAAAAAGAGCCAAACAATCTGATTTAAAAATGGGCTGAAATGTTTTATATAAAACAGCTTCTTTATCCATTCATCTACCCATGAAAACTTAGGTTGTTTTCATATTTTGGCCATTGTAAATAGTGCTGCTATACTGGGGTGAATGTATCTTTTCTAAATTGAGTTTTTTTTTGCTTTGTTTTGTTTTTGGATATATACCCAGAAGTGAAATTGCTGGGTCATATGGTAGATGTATTTTTAATTTTTTGAGGAACCCCTGTACTGTTTTACATAGTAGCTGCACCAATTTACATTCCCAGCAATAGTGAACAAGGGTTCCCTTTCTTCCACATCCTTTCCAACACTTGGCATCTCTTGTCTTTTTGATAATAGCCATCCTAGCAGCATGAGTAGGATTTGATTATTGCTTTGATTTGTATTTCCCTGATGATTTGTGATACTGAGCACCTTTTTATGTACCTGTTGGTCATTTGTATGTTTTCTTTGGAAAAATGTCTTTTCAGTTCTTCAACCCATTTTTAAATCAGATTGTTTGGCTCTTTTTTTTTTTGGCTATTGAGTTTAGTTCTTTATATATTATGAATATTGCCCCTTATAGGATTATGACTTGCAAATATTTTCTCCTATTCCATAGGTCGCCTTTCTTTTTATTGATAGTTTCCTTTACTTGTGCAGAAGTTTTGGAGTTTGATATAGTCCCACTTACTTATTTTTTCTTCTTTTGCTTGTGCTTTCTGTGAGTACTAGTGGCTTTAGTTTTTCCTAGTTTCTTTGTTTGTTCCCCTCCCTCTCTGTATCTTTGTGTGTCTTAAGAATTTCCTCACAGAGTCCACATCCTGCAGCTCTCTCAGCTGTAATCCACCATTGTTATATTGGAGCCATGTTCATGTGGTTGGTATAAGGTGTAATGGAAGGGATGCATTCTATAATATTATGGATAAATTTTACTTATTTAATGGACCAGTGTCCCTGACCTCTGATCTGTAGAAGAGTTTCTTAGACTTTTTTCCTCCTCTTACTTATGAGAGGAAGATGAGAGAGGGTCAGATAAGTCTCTGACAACATAGTTTCCTTTGGAGAGCAAGCCTTTGTTACAGAGAATGTTCTGGGAGCATTTCACTATGGTCACTTTTCTCTCCCCTTCTCTGAAACACAAAGGGATTTTTCTCTGATTGTCTCTATGACAGCCTGCTTGGGTTAATGGATACAAAACACACAAAAGTTTTGGGCTCCCTGACTGGATCCTTGGGAATTTTTAATTGTCAAGCTAGTCCATGCTCAGACTCTTGCAGTGTATCAAAAGTACCAGTGGCTTCTCCTCAGGGAAATTGATCTTGGTTTTAATTCTTTGTGTTTGACTGTCTTTCTAGATTTTGGGCTGGTGGCTTTCCCTGTGATCTCAATTCTCAGTGGATCTAAAGAAAGTAATTGATTTTCAGTTTGTTCAGTGTTTTTCTTGTTGTGAGAATGGTAATGATAACTTCTAAGCTCTTTGGATGTCAGAGCTGAAACCCAATTTCCTTTCGTGATTTTTTGAATTATTTTGTTTTTTAACCAGTTTGCTTAACTTATATTTAGTAAATGTATAGAGTTATACAAACATCACCACAATTCAAAATCATTTCTGTCACAGCAGATCCCTCATGCCCACCTGAGTCAATCTCTTCTCCTACCCCAGAAATTATTTTTTTTGGTGTTTGCTTTGAGGCTTTGCATATACATCTTGCCTGAAGCTGCTTCATATTAACAGTTACTTAATTCTGGGGAGATAGAAAAACGTTGCTCCTAGTATAGCTCTATTTCTACTTCCTTTTCTTTTTCTCTACTTCCCTTTTTGTGCTATTTTTGTTATACATATCATGTCTATATGTTATAAACCCAATAATACATTCCCATAATTATTAGTAGTATAATAATTTTCTGTCTATTAATTAAACTAAGAGAAGAAAGAGGAGTAAGGATATATGTACAGTATTTGTTATTTTCCATTTGTGTGAGGTGATACCTCATTTCAGTTCTGTTTTGCAATCCCTCTAATAATTAGTGATGTTGAGCATCTTTTCATATGCTTATTGGCCATCTGTATGTCTTTTTCAGAGAAACGTCTACTTAGAAATGTCTACTTATTTGACAAAAATGTCAAATCTGTTTTTGGATTGGATAGATATTTTGATACAGAGTTGTGTGAGCTGTTTGTATATTTTAGAATTTAACCCCTTGTCAGTCACATGGTTTGCAAACATTTTCTCCCATTCTGTGGGTTGTCTTTTCGTTTTGTTAATGGTTTCCTCTGCTGTTCAAAAGCTTAAAAGTTTGGTTAGGTCCCATTTGTTTATTTTTGCTTTTATTTCTATTGCCTTGGGAGATTGACCTAAGAAAACATTGGTACAATTTATGTCAGAGAATGTTTTGCCTATGTTCTCTTCTAGGAGTTTTATGGTGTCCTGTATTATTTTTAAGTCTATAAGCCATATTGACTTATCTTTGTGTATAGTGTAAGGGAGTGTTCTAACTTCATTGATTTCCCTGTGGCTATCCAGCTTTCCCATACCATTTGCTGAAGAGACTGACTTTTCTCCATTTTATACTCTTGCCTCCTTTGTCGAAGATTAATTGACCATAGGTATCTGGGTTTATTTCTGGGATCTCATTCTAGGGATAGTTTTTTGAGACCAGTGTTTGAAGTTTCTTCTGGCCCTCCTTAGTTGTCTCTTTCCCTGGTTCTCTCTAGCAACCTAGCTGGCCTCTTGTGTAGCTTGTTGCTCTTAATTCAGAGGACCAGCCTCCTCTCAGTTTTTGTTGTTATTGTTCATTCACTGAGTCATGTCCAACTCTTTGTAACCCCATGGACTGCAGCACTCCACCTTTGTCCTCCACTGTCTCTCAGAGTTTTCTCAAATTCATGTCCATTGAATTGGTGATGCTACCTAAGCACTTCATCCTCTCTCGCCCCCTTCTCCTCCTGCCTTCAATCTTTCCCAGCATCCAGGTCTTTTCCAATGAGTCAGTTCATCAGGTGGCCAAAGTATTGGAGCTTCAGCTTCAGCATCAGTCCTTCCAATGAATATTCAGAATTGATTTCCTTTAGAATTGACTGGTTGGATCTCCTTGCAGTCCAAGGGACTCTCAAGTCTTCTCCAGCACCACAGTTCAAAAGCATCAATTATTCAGCGCTCAGCTTTCTTTATGGTCCAACTCTCACATCCATACATGACTACTGGAAAAACTATAGCTTTGACTATATATATATATATATATATATATATATATTTGTAGGCAAAGTGATATCTCTGCTTTTTAATATGCTGTTTAGGTTTGTCATAGCTTTTCTTCCAAGGACCAAGTGTCTTAATTCCATGACTGCAGTTACCGTCCGCAGTGATTTTGGAGTCCAAGAAAATAAAATCTGCCAGTTTACATTTTTTCCCCATTTATTTGCCATGAGGTTATGGGACTGGATGCCATGATCTTAGTTTTTTAATGTTGAGTTTCAAGTCAACTTTTTCACTCTCTTCTTTCACCGTCATCAAGTTCTTTAGTTCCTCTTCACTTTCTGCCATTAGAGTGGTATCATCTGCATATCTGAGGTTGCTGATATTTCTCCCAGCAATCTTGATTCCAGCTTCTGATTCATTCAGCCTAACATTTCACATGATGTATTCTGCATGTAAGTTAAATAAGCAGGATGACAATATACAGGCTTGTACTCCTTTTGCAGTTTTGAACCAGTCAGTTGTTCCATGTCCGTTTCTAACTGTTGCTTCTCGTACTGCATACAAGCTTCTGAGGAGACAGGTAAGGTGGTCTAGTACTCCCATCTCTTTAAGAATTTTGCACAGTTTGTTGTGATCCACAGAGTCAAAGGCTTTAGCATACTCAGTGAAGCAGAAGTAGACGTTTTTCTGGAATTCCCTTGCTTTCTCCATGTTCCAACGAATGTTGGCAATTTGCTCTCTGGTTCCTCTGCCTCTTCAAAACCCAGCTTGTACCTCTGGGAGTTCTTGGTTCACATGCCCCTGAAGCCTAGCTTGAAGGATTTTGAGCATAACCTTGCTAGCATGTGAAATGAACTCAACTGTATGGTAGTTTGAGCATTCTTTGGCATTGCCTTTCTTTGGCATTGGAATGAAAACTGACCTTTTCCAGTCCTGTGGCCACCACTGAGTTTTCCAAATTTGCTGACATATTGAGTGCAGCACTTTAACAGCATCATCTTGTAGGATTTTAAATGGCTCAACTGGAATCCCATCACCTCCAGTAGCTTTGTTCGTAGTGATGCTTCCTAAAGCCCACTTGACTCCACACTCCAGGATGTCTGGCTCTAGGTGAGTGACCACACCATCATGGTTATCTGGGTCGTGAATACCTTTGTGGTATAGTTCTTCTGTATATTCCTGCTACCTCTTCTTATTCTCTTCTGCTTCTGTTGGGTCCTTGCTGTTAGATCCTAAACTTTTTACCACTTTTATATTGTCTCAGTTTACAGTTCTGCCACTTAGAAGCAGAACTGTAAACTGTAATCACCAGGGTGATCCACTTCACTTTTTAAAAAATTAATTTTAATTGGAGGCTAATTGCTTTACAGTATTGTTGTGATTTTTGCCATACATTGACATGAATCAGCCATGGGTGTACATGTGTCCCCCATCCTGAACCCCCGCTCCCACCTCCCTCCCCATCCCATCCCTCTGGGTTGTCCCAGCGCACTGGCTTTGAGTGCCCTGTTTCATGCATCGAACTTGGACTCTTCATTATTTCACATATGTTTCACATACAAGTTTCAATGCTATTCTCTCAAATCATCTCACCCTTGCCTTTTCCCACAGAGTCGAAAAGTCTGTTCTTTTTATCTGTGTCTCTTTTGCTGTCTCGCATATAGGGTCGTTATCATCTTTCTAAATTCCATATATATGCGTTAGTATACTCTATTGGTGTTTTTCTTTCTGGCTTACTTCACTCTGTATAAGAGGCTCCAGTTTCATCCACCTCATTAGAACTGATTCAAATGTATTCTTTTTAATGGCTGAGTAATACTCCATTGTGTATATGTACCACAGCTTTCTTATCCATTTGTCTGCCAATGGACATCTAGGTTGCTTCCATGTTCTAGCTATTGTAAACAGGATTCACTTCACTTTTAAACCTTAGTTTTCTCACTTGTAAAGTGAAAATTAAACCACCTACCTTGCCAGGTTGGTGCGAGAAGTCAATGCAACAGTGTGCGTAAAGTACCCGGCAAGGTAGTTGCTGTCACTCCTCATTTGTACTTTATTCATCTTCCAGCTACTTGTTGTGTTTTAGAAAAAAATCATGCAACATTTCAAGCACACAAAGAGCAGAGAGAAAATAAAGTACACCCACATTCCCACCATTCAGCTTAAGAAACAAATTATAGCTGCAACTGGAGCCCTGTGCACACTTTCCAATATTTCCTGCTCCTCCTTTGCTCCCTCCCGCAAGGGAACGCCAGTCTTGAATTTGTTTTTATTATTTCCAGGAATGTTTTCATACTTTACTATTTATCTTCAGTAAAGACAAAATGGTTCAGAGGCATTTTTCCTGTGATGGATACTTAAACATCCTGTGTGGATAAGGGTAAATTTCTTAATGCCTATAAAAAGATATCACCATCATGTTAGCTTACCATTTATATGAGTACATATTCTTTTTTTTCTGATCCAAGAATAGCAATTCTGAATAAATACCAGAAAGAAATGGTGTACCTCAGATGACGGATTTTTGTAGTGTTTAGAGAATTTTCTGTCTTAAAAAAATTATTTATTTTTATTTATTATTGTTTTTATTGGAGTATAGTTGCTTTACAATGTTGTGTTAGTTTCTGCTGTACAGCAAAGTGAATCACGTACATGTAAATATATATCCCCTATTTTTTGGATTCCCTTCCCACAGAGGCCATTACGGAGTACTGAATAGAGTTCCCTGTGCTATACAGTAGGTTCTCACTAGTTACCTATTTTATACATAGTATCAGAAGTGTGTATATGTCAATGCCAGCCTCCCAGTTCATCCCACCCATCCCTCCCGTGTTGGTGTCCATTGTTTGTTCTCTTTATCTGTCTCTGTTTCTGCTTTACAAATAAGTTCATCTGTATCATTTTTCTAGATTCCACATATAAGCAATATTATATGAAACAGCAAGTCCCCTACATACAAACAAGTTCCATTCTGAGAATACATTTGTAAGTCCAATTTGTTCATAAATCCAACAAAGTTAGCCTAGGTACCCAACTAACACAATCAGCTATATAGTACTGTACTGTAGTAGGTTTATAATACATTTCACACAAATAATACATAAAATACAAACGCAAAAAATAAAAACATTTTATTTATTTTTTATTTTTTTTGAATTACACTTGTGGCGGATTCATGTCAATGTATGGCAAAACCAATACAATATTGTAAAGTAATTAGCCTCCAATTAAAATTAATAAATTTATATTTTAAAACATTTTCAATCTTACAGTACAATACCCTGAAAAGCACAATAGCACAGTACAACAGCTGGCATACAGGAGCTGGCATCGAGTGAACAGGCAAGATGAGTTACTGACTGGAGGACGAAGAGGAGGTGGGAGATGGTAGAGCAACAGGAGACGGAGGGCAAGCTGCAATTTCACTCATGCCTGATGTTGATGGCACAGGTTCTGGTTCCTTGATGGATTCAGTTCTATCCACCCTCTTGAAAAAACAATCCAGTAATGTCTGGCTAGCAGCTCTTTTTTCTTTTCGTCAGAGATGCCATGGTAGCACCGGATTGCAGTCTGAATGGCTGCTGCAACCTTTGTGTACTGTTCTACGTTTGGGTCCTGTGACTAACAGAGCCTCCTCAAATAAAGAAAATCCCCTTGCCTTTTCCTGCGTCGTGAAATTATTCAGTTCTGCAGTTACTTCTTCTTCCTCTTGTCTCCCTCCATCCTTTCTCTGGGCCTCCATTTCCAACAGGTCTTCATTAGTAAGCTCCACGTTCACATCTTTGAAAGTTCGCAACTGAAGAATTTTCTGTTGTAATTCTGTGTGCTAAAATGCTTCTGAGTCTGTATTTATCCATGTTAGGAGTTTAAAATATAAATAACAGTAGAGATTCCTTCAAACATTATGATTTAAAATTTGTTCCACAGTTAATATAAAGATTCTCTACTTTGGGGGGAAAACTACTGTATCCTATTGGCTTGATTTTGGTTAATGATTTTTTTCATTGAAGTATAGTTATTTACAATGTTCCATGTTTACAACAAAGTGATTCAGCGTATGTGTGTGTGTGTGTGCGTGCGTGTGCGTGTGTGCTAAGTCGCCTTAGTCGTGTCCAACTCTGTGCAACCTTATGGACTGTAGCCTGCCAGGCTCTTCTGTCCATGGGATACTCCACGCAACAATACTGAAGTGGGTTGCCATGCCCTCCTCCAGGGGATCTTCCTGACCAAGTGATGGAACCCGCGGTCTCTTATGTCTCCTGTATTGGGAAACAGGTTCTTTACCACTTGGGGCACCTGGGAAGCCTTTTATATATATATAGTTTTTAATTCTTTTTCATGATAGGTTATTACAAGATATTGAATATAGTTCCCTGTGCTATATCATAGCTTCTTGTTTATTCTACATATGGTTAGTGATTTTTTTGAGAATTTTATAATATCCCTTGAATTGATGGAAGACTTACTGGAGTCCCATAGAACTGAATTTTTATCTTAATAACTTATTTACATGTAAGGAGTGAAAATTAAAATATTTGGCGTTATCCTCAATGGTGTTTCTAGTATAATCTCAGCTATTTTTTAGGCATCCTGTGGTAATTTATGCTGACATATTAGAGGCAAAGCATAGTTGAATGAAAATTCAGATTAAAATCCTGTTTTACATGAAGGTTTCAGCTGAAATAGGGACATTGTTGGATTTCTGCTAAAGCTGTAGGTATTTAGCAGCTGGATAATCACAAGGGCTTCCCTTGTGGCTTAGCTAGTAAAGAGACCTGAGTTCCATCCCTGGGTTGAGAAGATCCCCTGGAAAAGGAAAAGGCTACCCACTCCAGTATTCTGGCCTGGAGAATTCCATGGACTATGTAGTCCATTGGGTCGCAAAGAGTCGGACACGACTTTCACTTTCACTCACTAATCACCGAGTCAGAGCCAGCCAGTCAGGTGCACATCTTTCTTTCCGCCGGCAGGTGGCAGTAGCATACTAGAAATGTTTATGACGATTGGCACCGAGACCACACACACAGCTTTAAAATGCTATGATCGTGTGTTGGAACCTTGTGAAAAGAACAGTAAGCCATTTTCTGGATTTCGAGATATAAAGCAGACCCCAACCTTGATATGTTCCCCATATTTACATATTTTTGAATGACTGCCCCGGTCTTTTGCTCTGCCCTGGGTAAGGTCTTTTGGGATTTCCCCTCTCTCTCCCCTTCTGGCTTCCTATTGTAGCTTTTGTTTCTTTCTGGGAGTAACTTCACCCTTACAAAAATACCCGCTTCTTTCCCATGCTTCATTGTGGCATCCATTCTTTTTCACGAGGGAGAGCGACCCGGTGTGAAACGACAGAGTAGGGAGAGGAAGAGAGAGCATGGAGGCAGATCTGGACCTCACTTCCGGCTCTACTGTGGCAGCTACCACAAACACCACATGTCCTTTTCCTCTTGTTAGTTTTATTCACTCTCTTGTTTACCATTGTTGTCAGCAGTGAAGACTTTGAGAAAAACCCAGAGCTGTGTACTTGCTTATGTAAAACCTAAGGAAAATTCTGAGACTCGATTCTGTTCTGTCTTTGAGGAACCAGGGAAGGGAGCAAGTGAGACTAATCACAAACAAAAAGTGGTGGGGACAGAAAAGAAGCAGGCAGCCTAGGTTCTGGGACCGGATCAGAGAAAAAAGGGCTAAGTGAGATCCACCCAACCCAGTGGGAGTGGCATCCCTGGGACTTTCCACTGGCCAGACCCAGCCTCCCAGCTCCTCATGTCTCATCATCACTTTCCCGACTACAGCGATTCCCAAGAAAGGCTGGTGCGAGAGAGTGAGGCAAAGGGGGGAAAAGTCTGACCCTTTTCTAGCTGCTTTAGATGGAGTTATCATCATTCGAAGTAGAAATCTATGCAGAGATTCTACAGAAACACTGTTAGATGAGATAGTTAAGCCCTGTACTGTCATTATAATGTACAATAATTTTCTTGAGTTTTCCAGCCCAACCCAGAATGTGCCAAAGCCCCATCCACCATGTGCATTCTGTGAGATAAGGTTATATTGAATTGCAGACAACATTCACACGTTGAAAACTGCTTCTGTTGTATCACATCACACATACAGAACATGTTAAACTCAAAAGACATTTCAAATAGGCTGTATAAAAGTTAAAAGCTGTATTTGAAAGACAGATTGTGTTTTGGTATAGTGATATACATTTGCATATTATATTTGTATATAATGATATTAATTTGTGCATTAAATTTATTTGGCTAAGTAAAATGTGTCTTTCAGGATCTATTTATCATACTGGGCAGTGGCTTTAAGATAATTTTGTTCTTTTGTTGCAATAGTCAAATGTTATTTTTTCCCCCAATAACCAGTGTTTTATTCTGAGATAGCGATCTCATGTTATATTGGAAAAATTAAAGAAATTCTTTTGTAATATTTGACAAGCCTAGAAGTTAGAATGTTGCATGGAAAGTAGTAAAATACACATTGACATTTGCTTTTAATTGTTGTAACCCTTGTATCAATTTGAGTAGAACATTGAGGATGCGGTAGTTATTTAGTCATGGAAAGGAAAAATAAGACTTGTTTACCAAATTGAAAAGAAGTTAGGAACGCGATTTTCTCAAAAGTACACTTCTACTCAAATGCACTCTCCCACTTCAAGTTATTTTCCTAATTATATTTTATATGTGATGATTTTTTACTAAGTTTAAGCCAATCTGACCCAGAGGCAGGCTAACCAAGTGTTTCCCTAGTGACTTGCATTAAGCACTATTTTTTAAAAATTTTTATTGAAATATAGTTGATTTACAATGTTGTGTTAGTTTCAAATGTATAGCAAAGTGATTCAGTTATACATATAGACACATATTCTTTTTCATATTCTTTCCCACTGAGGTTTATCACAGGATATTGAATATAGTGCCGTATAGTAGGACCTTGCTGTTCATCTGCTTTATATAATAGTAGTTTGTATCTGCTAATCCAAACTCCTCATTTATCCTTCCCCCATCCTGTAACCCCTTTAGTAACCATAAGTTTATTTATTTTCTATGTGAGTCTGTTTTGTAAACAAGGTCATTTGTATCATATTTTAGATTCCACATATATATGATATCATATGGTATTTGTCTTTCTCTATCCGATTTACTTCACTTAGTATTAGAATTTCTAGGTCCAAAGGACTATTTCTCATAGAAGTTCTCCCTGTGTTATTCAAGTCAACTCAGCCCCCACCCTCCTTTTATTCATGATTTAGACCTCAGAGATGGCCCGTGCCATGTCTGTGTTCCACATCAAGCATCAGGTGGTACTGATTTCCAACAGACTTGCGTATGAACCCCAACTTAGCTATTTACTTGCTTTCACTCATCCTTCCTGAGTCTTATGTTTCTCGTCTGTAAAATGAAGATAACACCCGTGTGAAAATGTTGTAGTGAATATTAAACAAGAACAAATGCATGCAAAGACTTAGCGTGAAGCAGTAGCCTTATAAACCTCAATATTTAGGCTTCACGATTTTAGTAGGAAGTAGTTTTTATCTCTGTTTTACAGATGAGTCAGCTGAGGTTGGTAACTGATCCAGGGTCACCAAATTTGTTTTATGATTTCAAGTCCAGGGCACTTCAATCCCCTTGGCTGCTTCTGGGCCAAAACTGCAGAAACTGATGAAACAGGAAGCACTGATGGTTAGGTGTGACCACTCAGATGAGCTCTAGCTGCCGTGAAGGTGGCAATTCCCAGTTCTTTTTCCTCTGACATTCCTTTAATTCTGTGTGATTCACAGTTTCTGTTTAACAACTGAAACTCCATTCTTTTCTCTCCTGCTCACAAAAGCCCAGAGATAGGGAGAGTGTTTATAGTAGGGTTAACGGGCAACCTACCCCATCCCCACCCCCTAGCATGTTATCACTGATAGTGAGTTTCTTTGAACACAATACAACGTATTCCAACATGCCATAGTCAGAAAGTGCTGCGTAAGATGTATTCTAGGAGAATAAATAGGTCATTTGGTAGTACAGGGTTCCTGTTGGAGAGTGATGAGAAGATTGGTGGGGTCAGTGGGAGTCTAAAAAGTGGAGAATTGATCTCACAGGTAAGTGGAGGTTTTTAAGTAGGAAAGCAGCAGGGGTAAAATGGTGGTTTGCAAGGGGTTTCAGAAGCCAGAAAGCCTGGAAGCCAGGGGATCCACTGAACTATTGAAGTGAACTAGACTGAATGAGATGAAGGCCTGAACCAACTCAGTGGCAGTGCGAATGGAAAGGAATGAACAGATACAAGAAGGCTTGTGATGGATTGGATATGCATGGGCGAGCAAGGAAGGAGAGGGGTCAAGTGATAAAGCAGATTTCCTTCTTTATATTTTTCAGAAATGTAAACTATAATGATCTTGCAGCCCAAGGACTCAGAATCGTGATGGAGGAAAGGAGAAAATCCAGAATGTGCTGAAGGGCAGGGAAAACCCCAGGTTACACGTTGGCAGGACATGGTTCCTAAGAAGTTTTTCTTTTTGGCTCCACCACTTGGCATGTGGGATCTTAGTTCCCCAACCATGGATGGAACCTATACCCCCTGCTGGGGAAGCTCAGAGTCTTAACCACTGGACTGCCAGGGAATTCCCTACAGTCCTTTTGTTATTTTTGGCCGAGTTATTTGGGTAACCTGCTGTATGTTTTCAGATCCTAGGCTAAGTGACTTTGTGATTAGTCATGGAGACATGCTGCTGTCTGAATTTAGGACTTGATTCTGGAACATTGCAAGTGATGTTCTGGTGATAGAAAGCACTTGGTGAGTTATTCTCTTTGACATCTCACCAGCCAGTAACTAAATGTTTGCAGTGACTCAGAAAAGACTTTCCGAACCTGACACTGAGATCATCTGATAGATTGTTTACCCCATGACTCTGGGTATAGGCTTCCTTAAGGGCAGAGATTTTTGTTTTCTTCACAGCTGTATTCCCAACAGAGAACAGAGCCTGTCACTTAGTAGATGCTCAATAAATAAGTGTTGGATGAGGAAACGAAGCCAGGGGCTACGAGTGCCTGGCTCACCACTGTACCCAGTGCTGCATGCCATGCTGATGGAATTGAGTTGAAATGCGTTGGACAGCATTTGGGCTGGTGACACAAATTTTATCTGGTTTTATATGCTGTGAAATACAGGAAAATCATGTTCAGTCAATAGCTGTTTATATGGAATATTAAGCAATAACAAAACTATATTCATCCTTTTGCCAGTGATGAGCTGGAACGATTTATGGAAAATCAAGGTGCATCCAGTCCAGGTATCCTCATTTTAACAACAAGCCTCAGCAAACCTTTCATGCGACTGGAAAAGTATGTTACACTCTTGCAAGAGTTGGAACGGCATATGGAGGTAAGGGAAGGTGAACTGTTTTAAGCTCGCATACAAAGTATGGACCTCTGCTATGGAGGCAGCAGCCGGTCTGCCTCCAAACTAGCCTTGGTGAGGAGTTCAGGAAAAATCTTGGTTTCAAAATTTACTTGATCCAGTCTTCCCTCTTCCTGGGCTTTTAGTTTTCCTCTTTATGCAGCAAGATAAGAAGGGGACTGTTTTTTTCCTCTGAAGATTTTTAAATTTTTGGACTTATTTTTATTAATTTTTTCTAGCTTTATTTTTGAGGTATGACTGACCAATAAAAACTGTATGCATTTAGATTGTATAACGTGAGTTTTAAAAGGTGTATAATGTGATTATTCATTATACACGTACTTTGTGAAATGATGACCATACAATCAAGTTAATTAGCACATCCACCACTTTTTTTGTGTGAGAACTTTTAATGTCTTTTTTTTTTTAGCAACTTTCAAGTATACAATTCAGTGTTATTAACTGTAGTCACCATGCTGTACATTAGATCCCTCAGATTTACTCATCTAATAACTGAAAGATACTCTTTCTTTATTATTAAATATTCATGGTCATTCTCCCTCCCCTCCCTTCTCCCAGCCTCGGTCTTGCTCATTGGTTGATTCAGATGGTGGTTCTACAGAGAGATCTTTCACCAAGAAATCTTCTGTTGCTCTGATATATGAACCAACTTTCTTGAGGGAGATAAACAAAGCAAAACAGCATCAGAAAATGTGCAGAAAATTTTTTTTATTATTATAGACAGAAGCATTTATCCCTAGGTCACTGCAGTCATTCAGCTTTCTGAGGCTAGGTTACAGTGGAAGATTCTGGTATTTCTTGAAAGAAGAATAAATGGGTCCACTCTTAGTTTCTTTCTTTACGCATCCAGACATCTCCATCAAAGTCCCCTTGCATTTTTTGTCTCAAGAGCCCAAATCCTCTTATTAAAAGCCAGTCAGCAGGGGTGGCTTCTTGAGTGGTTCTTGTGTGCTGGAGCCTGGGGGATGGTGTTGTGGGTGGGTGAGGGGGGCCTGGAGGCTGCATTTACCCTACTTGTTCTTCCTGTGTCTGGGGAAAGGTTTTGAGGTTTGAAAGGGTTTGAATATCTTTAAAGAAAAAGGTTGCACACTGCCGGTCATGTCAGCATTTGTAAGGATTGAAAGTGTGTACTCTGAGCGAAACCACATTCTCAGGTTCTTTGACCTGCCAGAAATCTGCAGGCAGTGGGGAGCCAGTGAGTAATGCCAGCCAGAATGAAATTTCAGTTAGAGCCCGGCAAGGTGTTGAGCCCTTGGATGGCTTTCCAAAAGCTAAACCAATTTGCTGAATCGTTTGAGGTTGGCCCCTCCTGGTTTCTCACAAAAATTCAGAAATGAGCGGCCTCAGGTTCCGTGACTGCTCAGTGCTGAAGTGCAAATATTAATACACGCTTCACTGGAGGAGATAAAATCCCAGGTGCTCCTCCTGCCTGGATCCTCTGTCCTGGAGCCTGTTTCCACTCCTTCTCCATGTGCTGGTGGTCCCCTGCCTTTGGCTGCCTTTCATTTCCCACTATGAGATTATACATACCCCAAGTATGAATTCACCATCTGATAAAACACTTTATCCAGCTTTCTGATCATTGAGCATGGCTGCGGGCTCATGATAGAGTAACATTTGAACTTCGCAGGGGTCAGCTGATTTGGGGAAGGATGAGTTTATAAAGGAATACAACCTTTCTTTTCATAAGCAGTGCTGTTCTTGGCTTGGGTTAGACCCTTAGTCTGCTCAGCTCTGTATTTTATCACTGGAGGCTGGTTGCACAGCAGATATCTTCCCATTACTCCAGCTGAAATTCAAAGCTTAGCTGGATCTCTCCCCAAGGAGCTCCACTTTCCTTTCATAAAGAGTTATGCAGGTGTGGACTCCTCAAAGCCATTTTTTTAAAAAATGGCTGTTTATTCGTTCTGAAGCTAATTCATTTTTTGACTGTACTGCCCAGCTTGTGGGATCTTAGTTCCCCAACCAGGGATTGAACTGTTGCTGCCTGCCTTGGAAGCAGAGTCTTAACCACTGGACCGCCAGGGAAGCCCCTCAGAACCATTTTTGAACCTGTTCACTTTTGGGGATTGTAAGTCCCATGAAATTGCAGACCAAATAAGCTTGCTGAAGAAGGAGCACATGGTATAAACTTGGAATTTTTTCCCGTCCACCAGGTTTAGCCTGCTGAAAGAAAATGGAGGAGGTTTAGCATGTGAGATTGGATTGATTTTTCTGAGTATCACTCAGTTTCTACATTTCCTTACTTCTTATCATTTACTAACAACATGACCTAATGATGACCCCAAATAATTATTATTTATTATCCACAGTATAATAGCAAAAGGGGAAATGGAAACCCTTGCCTCGATAACCAAATATATGTTACCAAATATATAATGTCTTCCGAACTGTCTTAATTTCTTCATCACCTAATCATTAAAGGTGCTGAGATTCCAAATGCTCAAGTGCTGTCTTATTTTTTAATCTTGAAGTTAACATATAGCAAAACTGATTTTTTTCCTTTGAGGTACAGTTCTATGACTTTTAACCCATGTACAGATTTGAGTTACCACCATCACTGATGCAATACACAACAGTTCCATCATCCCTCAAAAATGTCCTCTTTTGATCTCTTTGCAGCCACACCTTCCTCCCACCCCACCCTCTGGCAACCACTGATCTGTTCTCCTTTAATACTGTTTTAAAATGTATTTCTTTGATAGGATACGCATCCAGATCACCAGGATATTCTGAAAGCAATCGTAGCATTCAAAACTCTCATGGTAGGTGCTGCTCTAAAATTATTATTCTCTATTTCGTAGTCTTTGTTCTAAAACAGTGACTTGTGTGTAATGTTTCTTTCCTTTTGCAAAGGTCTTTGGAGTGGAAACAGTAAGCTCTAGTGACCGTATTGCAGTGATTGTTTCATTTAATGTTGTCTTCCAAACATCATGCTCACCTGTGAAAGGTTGCCAGGCTGAGGGTGTAAAGTACTCACATTTGAAGTCTCTGCCACATTAAGCATGGCTGTGTGGGTGGGGGGTTTCTTTTGTCTCTTTGTCTTTACCCCTGTGTTGCTCACCTTACGTCTGTGCAACTCGTCCTTCACTGATTGGCATCAATACTGGATTCATCTACTTATGCCAAAAGGTGTGAGTCTATTCTTTGCCTAGGAAAAAGAAATCCTTCATCAAATCTAAAAGGAAAAAAAAAAAAACAGCTAAAATGCAATTGCCGTATACAGATTGCTATCAAAGATACCTTTATCTTAAATCTTGAGCATGATGGCTTAATGTCCTCTTGAAACCACTAATGTAAAACCGCTTGGTGGCATTTTAGGAGGAAAGTAAATGTTATTTGGGGTGATTGATTAAGTTGAGCTTCATTTTAGACATTTCCGTAGTATTCCAAGTGATGGGGATTGAGGTTCAGTTATTGATTCTTGCTGTAAGATTATGATGCACCTTTCACCATCACCTCATTTTGGTTGCTGTTAAAAGATCTGTACCTGACGTGTCCGCAGTTAAACAGCAAGTTGAAGACCAGAGAGTAAGGTATCAGGTTCAATTTGCTGTGGGAGACAAAAAATGGTCAATTATTGGCAGTTTGACATGGTTCAACCTAATAGAGCAGGGCCACTGAAACCTGTGGCATTTGTTATTGTTATTTGTGTCCCCTTTCTTTTTTCCTGAAAAGATTGAATATAACATGTCTCTTTTGAAAACAAATTAGTTCTAATCATTTTACATGTTGTACAAGTTGCTTTGATGGTTATAGTATACATATTATTCCCATTCCAGGTGCTTCAAAAATGTATCAGTTTATTTCTTTAAGCTTTCATTTACCTGAAAGGGACAGCAGAGATTTTATAGAAAACACATCCCCAAATGCTATGACAGTCATTTGGAAACAGGAATATAACTAATCATATGCTTATTTTCATATTCAATTTGGATTGAATGCTGTTAAATTATTTTAAGATAACCGCATTTTCTGAAACAATCATATATATATATATATAGTAATTATAGCCTACATATTGTTTCTTGGCTTGTATTTTCAATTTGTATTTGTGCAATTCAGTTGTATCTCTTTTTCGAATCCTTTTAAGGATAAAAATGAACTTAGTACTTTTTATAGCAACCTACTACTGGTCCCAAAACAAAGTGTAGCACAGTGTACATGTTTCATTATAAGATCAGTTTGAGTCACTGTGGCATAAGGAGTTTAACTTTCTCTTTTTCAATAACTCTTGGAGTTATTTTATAAATTAAGATGTTATTTGGTTGGAAACTGAGTTAGAAAAATAAGATTGCTTTGTAACTCAAAGCTCTATTTATGCAAAGATAGACAAGATGGAGGGGAGGTGGAGCCAACAGGGATGCCAAGCAGCAGATCTGAATGTACTGTCCCCGTTTGATGTCATTCTGCTTATTTTCCCATACTCCTTGCAGGGAGGGAGAAGCAATCCCCTTCTACCAGTTTATCTTGATGTTTTGACAAAATGAGAAGTAGCTCTTCCTTACAAAATGTCTGGGGGCTCAAGGCCAGCAATTTAAAGTAGTAGATCTTTCTGTCTGTCCAGAATGGAGCTGGTGATGGGATTTGCGATGAAGAACAGGGACTCAGTGGAAATCTGAGAGTCGAGAACCACATCTTATTTTCGTCTTGTTTTAGGTCTGTTTCGGAAGAATTCCTATTCCATTATGTTCTGCTTTGGTTCCGTAGGGGCAGTGCCAAGATCTCAGAAAGAGAAAACAGCTGGAGCTGCAGATCCTTTCGGAACCTATTCAGGCATGGGAAGGGGAGGATATTAAAACCTTGGGGAATGTGATCTTTATGTCACAAGTCATGGTGCAGTGTGGAACAAGTGAGGTAAGAGGTTTCACAGCTCAACACCACCTCTTTCATCTCTTCTTCCATATGTTTCTTCCTTTATGTCTTCTCCCATCAAGGTCAAACACTCGAACTTTCGCATCAGAAACTGAGGACCTCTTCTTTGCCCAGCCCTCTGCTTGGTGCTGTGGGAGGGAGTTAGGAGGAAAGAACAGCCATGATCTTGATCTCTGCCTTCAAAGTACTCATTAGAGACAGATGAAAACCCAAACTGCAACTGGAAAACAAATCAAAATAGTCCATGACAGATTGTGACATCCCAGCAGTAGATTCCATAGAAGTTCAGAGAAGGGAGAGAGGAAGGAAAGACTCTATGGAGACAGGACCCGAGGAGGGGGCCATGAAGAGAAGAGGGGAAAATTTCGTAGGGGAGAGGTCCTTATTGTCTCAGGAGAGAGCACGAACTTGGCGGCCTTTGTTCTTCAGGGCACTTGATTGGGAGCAGAGGAAACCTCCCAGGCAGAGTGCAAGAGCGAGCTGATTGAGAGGCAGGTTGTGAAGAATGTCGGATGTCAGGCAAGGGTAGTTCAGATGGAACCATGCCAGACCTGAGGGTAGAGAAACACAGTGAAAGGGCTGTTTACGACACCATCTGGCAGCCGTACATGTCCACTAAATGGGAGGGGATGGGGCTGGAGACAGGCCAGCTGGGTTGGAAAGTGGTAAGTAAGTACCTCCCCTTCCCAGGAAGGTGATGGTGGAGAGAATGAAACTTAAGGGGCAAGTCTGAGACCTGTTTGGAAGGGAAAGCCTATAGGAAGTGGTGGGCCATGGGCTAAAAGAGATGACAGATGTCATTTCAGACCTGACTGAAATGTGATGGTTGGTATACAGATGGAGGTGACTTGTAGGCAGGTGTTGAAAAAGTATAGAAATGTGGGTAGGAGGTCAGAATTAGAGGCAGAGGCTTCCATGTCGCTGACAGATGTGCTTTCTTGGGAAATAAAAGTCCAGAAAGAAGCACAAAGGCCTGAAGATGGATTATATCTTTTAGGAAGGGGGCAGGGTAGGGGAAGAAGGTTGATTACATCACCTGGCATGATTTATTGGGTATTACAATCATCTTCTCCTTCCTTAAATATCTTCTTCTACTCCCTGACAGGTCTGTGTCAGAGATTCATTACTTTGGGCTAATGTGGTTACCAAAGAGGAAAGTGGGGAGGAATAAATTAGGAGTTTGGGATTAACACATACCAACTACTATACATAAAGCAGATAAACAACAAGATTCTACTGTATGCTGCTGCTGCTGCTAAGTCGCTTCAGTCGTGTCCGACTCTGTGCGACCCCATAGATGGCAGCCCACCAGTCCCGGCCGTCCCTGGGATTCTCCAGGCAAGAACACTGGAGTGGGTTGCCATTTCCTCCTCCAGTGCTGGAAAGTGAAAAGTGAAAGTGAAGTCGCTCATTTGTGTCCAACTCTTAGCGACCCCATGGACTGCAGCCTACCAGGCTCCTCCATCCATGGGGTTTTCCAGGCAAGAGTACTGGAGTGGGGTGCCATTGCCTTCTCCCTTCTAGCACAGGAAACTATACTCAATATCTTGTAGTAACTTATAATGGAAAAGAATCTGAAAAAATGTATATCTGAATCACTTTACCATACACTTGAAACATTGTAACTCAACTAGGCTTCAATAAAAAAACACTAGAAGAAAAATAAGCAATCTCAGGTAAAATGCAGATACCCTTGGGAAAGTTACTGTAGCGACTCTAACAGTCTTTCATACCTTTGGGATAAACCTCTTGGGTAAAGCAAGAAGGAAATAGTGCCAGAAAAAGAAAGTGGAAAATAGAGGGAAATTAGGGGAGTGTGTTGTCATGGAAATTCCAGAAAGAACATTTGAAAGCGGTCAGACTGCTGAGGGCTGCAGAAGGTTCAGAGTATGGAGACCGAGAAGCCATGGGATGTCACAAAAAGGCAGTGATTGATGACTTTGAGAGAGCGATAAGGGTGCAGTTATGGAGGGATCAATGGGGAGAAAAAGAAAGCAGCCAGTAATTTGGCAATAAAACGTCAAGAAATAAAGCCACAGGGGGCAGATGACAGCCTATGAAATGGACAGGAGATGTGCCTATGCTAAAGGCAGCAGAAAAAGCGAGTTAGACAGGAGAAGTGGCTGGAAGCAGGAGCAGGAGATAAGATGTCTGTAGAAGGAAGCCAACCAAGAGAAAGATGGGAGAGAACGCAGAACACTTGTTAGAAAAATCAGCCTTGAAAGGTTGCTCTTCTCAAGCAGGAGGAAGGAGATGGAACTGGGCTTGAGGATAATTGTAGGTAAAATGGCTGGACGTGCAAGCCCAGCGACATCTTTGGCATTTACTCACTGCATATCTGCTCAAGTAGTTCAGAGAAGCATTTGTGTCCAACATTTCCTTTCAGTTCAGTTCAGTTCAGTTGCTCAGTCATGTCTGACTCTTTGCGACCCCATGAATTGCAGCACGCCAGGCCTCCCTGTCCATCACCAACTCCCAGAGTTCACTCAAACTCATGTCCATCGAGTTGGTGATGCCATCCAGCCATCTCATCCTCTGTCGTCCCCTTCTCCTCCTGCCCCCAATCCCTCCCACCATCAGAGTCTTTTCCAGTGAGTCAACTCTTCGCATGAGGTGGCCAAAGTACTGGAGTTTCAGCTTTAGCATCATTCCTTCCAAAGAAATCCCAGGGCTGATCTCCTTCAGAATGGACTGATTGGATCTCCTTGAAGTCCAAGGGACTCTCAAGAGTCTTCTCCAACACCACAGTTCAAAAGCATCAATTCTTCGGCGCTCAGCTTCCTTCGCAGTCCAACTCTCACATCCATACATGACCACTATTTCCTTCTTTGTTTTATGTGGGTATGATAATTACTGTGTAGTTACTGATTAACAGTAATTTTAGGAAGAGTTTAACACATGGGTTAAGAGCAGCGGTCCCCAACCTTTTAGGCACCAGACATGGGTTTTGGGGATGACAATTTTTCTACGAATGGGAGAGGGGTGGCAGGATGATCTGGGGATGATTCAAGCACATTACATGTATCGTGTACTTTATTATTATTACATCAGCTCCACCTCAGATCATCAGGCATTAGATTGCAGAGGTTGGGGACCCTTGTGTTAGAGCATAATAAATTTCTTATCACTTGAACCCCTTTATTTGGCCACTTTTCAAAGTAAAATCATTTTCACTTTGAGAACCTCAAGACTTATATTGTGCTGTGGTTGCATCACGGGCAAGAAGGCATTAACAGTGTGACTTTTCAGGCTTCAGCTTGGGAAACAAGCGTGGTCATTTGTACTTAACTGTTGTGTATAGGACTTCCCAGGTGGCGCTAGTGGTAAAGGACCCACCTGCCAGTGCAGGAGATGGGGGTTCAATCCCTGGGTCAGAAAAGTCCCCTGGAAAAGGAAATGGCAACCCATTCTGGTATTCTTGTCTGGAAAATTCCATGGACAGAAGAGCCTGGTGGGCTACAGTCCACAGGGTCACAAAGAGTCGGACA
Organism: Bos indicus x Bos taurus; assembly: GCF_003369695.1. Taxonomy (NCBI): domain Eukaryota; kingdom Metazoa; phylum Chordata; class Mammalia; order Artiodactyla; family Bovidae; genus Bos; species Bos indicus x Bos taurus. The sequence goes on from NC_040105.1 coordinate 125,644,536, forward strand.
CAACTGAGCGACTGAGCACACACGTTGTGTATAGGAAAGAGACAGATAAACTGGATTTATATACATTTCAAAGTACAATTAAACGAGTTTTCTACTTTTAAGTTGGGTATCTTTTTTTAAAAAAAATCACTATTTGTGTTTCATTGCCTTATATAAGATCTATCTTACAAAAATTCCAGAAATTCTTAATAAACAAAACGTGCAATTTCTGTTTACATGTAGTCTTTTTCCCTCCACTTCAGGAAAAAGAGGAGCGGTACCTCATGTTATTTTCAAGTGTTTTGATAATGTTATCTGCAAGTCCTCGGATGAGTGGCTTTATCTATCAGGTTAGTAGATTTCATATAAAGCAACAAGACAGATAATGAAAATAAATTTTCCTCTAGATGCACTGTTTCCACTCTGTATTAAGAGCTCCAGCCAGAAAAGGCAGAATGTTCTGACCCTTTTTATAATTAAACAATTTATGAGAGCAGATATTCCTTTGAACATAGACCTTTGTGTTAGCATAATGAGTTTATCCTGAACCTCCACTGCTCTGGTTATGAGATAGGTCATGAATGTGTAAACAGAAATCAAAGTCTGCAACTAAGTAAATTAACAGCAGCATTTTCCAGGCCTAGATCATATGATTATTGCTGAGAAGATATAAAGCTGACAGTTGCCTCTATGATTGTCTTATTACAGTCACATTATATGACCCAAGTTTCTGAGATGGAAGTCATTCAACTCCTTAGGAAATTCAACTCCTTTCAGTTGACTCCCAAGACACTGAGTGTTATAAGTTATTGTTGCCTATCCTATCTTGGCCTAGCAATGACTAATTTTCATGAAATTTGAGTTTTTGCTTTGTTGACGGACTCTCCTGAAAATCTGTTAGAAGGGTAAACTATGATTTAATCCTGACCTCATGATTTATGGTGTGTTAGCAAAACATAACCCACATTTTCCCGTTGCTTTCTTGTCTGATTAAAATTTAAAGCAGAGAAACACATTATCTATTGACAGACTGGAGAAATATGTCTCACCATAATTCAGCAGTGGTTCCTAAGAGGGTCAGAAAATCTAACAAAAACAGAGACATGTATAACCACAGAATTAATGGGGATGTTCTTTTTCTGGTAGGGAAAAATACCAGTAGCAGGAATGGTGGTGACTAGATTAGATGAAATTGAAGGGAATGACTCCACATTTGAAATCACAGGTAGGTAATTTTCTCTTCTTCAAATCCTTTTCGAAATGAAGTGGGGTTTAAATAAATAAACACTATTATTTTCTGTTATATAGTCCATGAGCAAGTTTTCCATGGACATGGTAAAGTGTATTCCATTTCCTTGGATAATTAGGTTACAGCAAGAGGAGGGAAGACTTGTGGTCATTCATGAGCCTCAGCTTGGCCATTAGTTTCAATCTTCTCTTGCATAAGAGCTAAGAAATAACAAGATGGACTGATGTAAATACAGTTTTATCTCCCTTCTGTCATCTATTCCCTGGTGGCAGAGGAGCCAAAGATGTGAACTTTTATCAACAATTTTATCATCAGCCTATGAATTAGCAAGATTTGTGTTTCTAAAAAGTGCCGAAAAACCATGAAACTTTCCTCACGGTTTGAGCAATCTGCCACACCTTGGTCATGCCCCCCAACTGGCCTGTTGTCCCTTTTGCCAAACCTGTTTGATGTAATGGTTGCACGTTTTTCACTGATACAACTCAATGGCTAACACTAGGATGCTGGCCCCAGACCATAACCCCTTCTTTCCCAATAGGGAGTCCGAGATTTGGTGTTGGCCTAAAGACCAGTCTTAGTTGGATCTGGCTTCACCTTTGATATTGGGTAAAGCAGTATGCTATTCTCCTTTTAGACTATGAACTAGATGGGCCCTGTGCTTAAATTTGGGAACTGTGAGCTTGTTTAGAGTGAAGTTTTATATTACTTCCAAGATTCTATAGGCAGTAGAAATCAAGGATGGTTTTTATAAATCAAATACAAGTATTTATATCTTTATTATCATGGCTTATCTGTTCCTGATAGAAGAGTTTCAACAGGGTTAACTCATAGCTATGAAAACTTCTCAAGATAGACACCCAAGTCCTAGCTGCACGCAGTGTGTTTATGAATGAGGCAAGCTCAAGGTCTTCCTTGTCTTTTGTTTCCAAATGCTCCTAATCGGGTGATCCAGGTAACATAGTAGAGAGAATTGTGGTCCACTGTGGCAACAACCAGGACTTCCAGGATTGGCTGGAGCATCTGTACAGGCTGATCAGAGGACCTGCCTCTTGCAGTTCATTATCCAAAACATCATCGTCATCTTGTAGTGCTCACTCCGTAAGTAGCGTGTCTGTCCTGTCCAGGGATTATTGAGTCTCTTGTCAAATCCTGCCTACTGAGGACTTACAAGAGTGGTGAGCATGCCCTTAGCCTTTGGATAGTTTGGATTTGTAGGATTAGAAGTACAGTCAAACCTCATTAATTCTGCTTTCTTGTTATGGGGGAGGCCCATCCCAATTAACACAGAGTTTGAGATATGCAGCTTTGTTTGACAGTTATTAAGGTACTCCAACTGAACAGCTAGCAAAGTTTTTCTAACCAGAAGTCCTGCTAAGATGTTTTAGTGATAAACAGGATTTATTTTACTTAGCAACCGTTATGCTCATCAATGCTTTGGCTCCAATCCTTTGGCCACCTGATGTGCCGAGCTGACTCATTGGGAAAGACCCTGATGCTGAGAAAGATTGAAGGCAAAGGGAGAAGGGGGTGACAGAAGATGAGATGGTTAGATAACATCACTGACTCAATGGACATGAATCTGCACAAATTCCGGGAGATAGTGGAGGACAGAGAAGCCTGGGGTGCTTCAATCCATGGGGTCGCAAAGAGTCAGACACGACTTAGCGACTGAACAACAACAGCGTGCTCATATTAATAATGTGCTAAGGCAAAAGGGATAGTTTACCTTCTTAAGTACTGAAACGTCTCCATGCAATCACATTTATGCTATCACATTTCTTCATTAACCTTTAAGGGTAAACTTTGAGAGCTGCCTCCTTCTGCTGTATCACAGAGTTCACGGAATTTGAATTGATGAGATTTTACTGTACTTGCTGAGTGAGACTGAAGATGTGTTGTGTTGTCTGTTAACATTCAAACCTGTGATGCTCAAATTCCAGTTTTGAGCATCGTGTGTTGTGAGAAGAAAAGGGGCTTTTGGCATCAGATCTGGGTTCAAATCTTGACTTTGCCGATTGCTGACTGGTTACTTCGCTTTGCTAAAGTTTGCCTTAAGTTTTTCTGAAAATAACCTATGTAAGCACCTAATTGAGTGCCAAACACATGACTGAACTCATTAAATGTTGGCTGTTATTCCACTTTCCTCCCTTTCAGGGGATAAAAAAACATCTGACTTGAATGAAATTGCAGGACAGAGGGAGGGCAGGCTCATGGGATGTGGAATCAGTGTTGTGCTGTTCTTTTGAGGCCCCAAGTCTTGACTGGAGAATGCCAGTTTTCCAACTGGAGACTTGTTTTCCCATCCTTTCCTTTCTGGGCCTGGCTTTTCAGATCCAACCAAGCTATTGTTGTTCTCTCACTGTGTGGCCCAGGGTTGGGTTCATATGGCCAATTGCTACCATCTCATCAGACATTTTCCCAGTCTTTTAGCTCTACTGGACAGCCCCGAGGACCCTTGGAGCCTCCTCAAATTATAAAACCGTGGAGCTTAAGTTGTCTACGACCTGCACCTCCACTTAGACCATCAGCAGCACTAGGTTATAAAGAGGTAATTTTGCTACATATGGTATAAAATGCTTCTGACAAGCTGATTTTGTAGCTTATTAGAGATAGTTCTGTGGGGATGTGCTAGAATTGATGGTAGGCGATACAGTCAGTCAGTCTTGAGTTGCCAGACTCAGTGATTTTTTTTTTAATTTCTGAATTTTTCATTTCCCCATTGTCCATCTACACATATGTCTTAAATACCCCCAGGCTTTCTGTGCACTGCCTGAGTTTCTCCGGTCTCCTCCTGAAGGGCCTCTGGTTTGCCTTTGTGATGATATGATAATTCTATAAATTGGTCATGATGTACACACATCTCAGACAAAAGTCACTTTATTAGCGTGAAATTGCTAACCAAGCAGACCCAGTTCTGCATTTTGAATCATTTTGATCTATGAAACCAAATCAGTAAAAGTTTTATGGGACCAAGCCCTGGGTCTGAACTATGAAAGCCTGAATTATTTGCTGCAGTTGGAAAGAAAGAATTTAATGAAAGGAGTGTCTTTAAAAAAGAGGCTTCTAAGCAACAACCCTAGAGGACATTTGATATTTGGGTAGAATGGGGATTTCAAGGTTTTTTTTGTTTTTTTTTTTTCTTGTCTCGAAGTTGCAGTCAGGAAATGCCAGTCACTGTCTTCTGAAACTGTGTGGAGTGTTACCTTTTCCATCCAAACTTTTTTTTTTTTCCCTAGCATGGTTCTCATCATTTCAGCTTTCAGAAAAGATCCTCATTTATTAGTAACCGTTCTTTAAATAGGTCTTACTGCATGAAGATTTAAGTTTGTGACAGTTATGAGATGTGTCTTAGAATTACGGTGCCAAGGCAGCATATACTTTTGTACCAAACGTGTGTTTTTGATGCGTGATGCAGACTTAGCTCAGTTTTGAGTTTGTTTTGATTTAAAACACCGTGCCATTGTTTCACTTGTTGCCTCCAATGCTTAGTGCAGTAAAAGTAGAACAATGTTTGGATACGAGAGGATTTTTTGATCTTTTCAACCTGACATGACAGGAAAATAATCCTTGAGCTGAATCTTTATTATGTACCTCTATTCAGAATTTGGCCAGAAAACAGCCCCAGAGATTGGCTTTGGAAATTGATCGGTGATTCCTGCAATCATCCAATTTTCTCCTCTGATTACCTTAACCAGGAGTGCCACTTCATAGTTACCTAAGTCCCCTTTTTAATGATGGATATTTTGTAATTGTCAGTTACTAAATTCAAATTAAGGTGAGCTTTGAAGGGTAAAGTTGACTTAATCCTTCACAGAACTAATCCATTAAAACTAAGGCATGATCACTTTGTTTCTGCTGGGAGAAGTGAGTTATTAATATGTTCTTACTATATAGTGTGTATTTCAGTAATTTTCAGCATTTGTAATTCTTCACAGAACTGTATTCCTTGGGCTTTTGCATGACGATATTGCATCTGAAACTAATGTGGGAAACATGATGATATTCTCTCTGTGTAATTTATGATAACACTAACATTTCAAATGTTGTTTTAGAATTATTGATAAATGGATTTGGTCACTATAACCATCGACCTCTCACGCTCATCTTCTCTTTCTTTACATATTCACTTTAGAGGATGTCTTATATCTTAAAGGTAAGGGTAGAACAATATCTTTGGTGTACAGTGACATCATTTAATGCTGTGCTGTAATCTTTGATGAATGAAGCTTTCCTTTATGCTTGTTTTGTCCCTTTTTACAATTGGTAGCTAAAATATGAAGATACATTTCTGACATGTAAGTACTTTCTTCAAAAAAGCAGGCTCTTAGGAAATATGTACAAAAATGAAAAACTCACGTGTGACAAAAATAACAGGAAAAATAGAAATAGCATGTAAAATGTCTGTTTTCCATGGGCTTTTTTTTTGCTATTTCTATTTTTCCTGTTATTTTTGTCACATGTGAGTTTTTCATGTCTGTCTGCTTTCTAAGGAGATCACTGAGGCTAACAGGAAGAAATTAAATTCTTTGTCACATTTATTTGTAAGGTAGCAATTGTTATCCATTCATCCTGTATATATATTGCATGGGAGGTTGGAATAAGATGATCGCTATTTACTCGGATATTTAATGAGCACTTTTTAGACTCTCTGGTTATTCATATGGCAAATCCAACAATTCATATATAATTATATATATATGATTATATATAATTAGCAGATAAATCTGCTAATTAAAAATATGCCTTGCTTGGCTGTAAGTACATTACGTGTAACCCCGAATTATTTATCAGGAAATCTTTCATTTGGCTATTCTCTCTGAATACAGGGACTGTATTTAGTCTCTCTGCCTTAATTTTCCTGTCTGGCAAATGGAATTTGATATTCTTCTTTGTGGGACTGTTGCTAAGGAGAATTTCTTAGTTTTGAAGCTCTTTGAAAAGTGGTCTATACCCCACTAATAGTTATAATTGTTATTTCATTCCCTTAAAATTGTATCAGTGGGGAGGATAAACCCAGTTAGGAGTAGTGTTATTTCTCTAGGAGTGACGCCCATTACCATCTCTCCAGATGGTACCCTAAAGGCACTTGGCCTCCTGTATTTGCAGCTTGCCCATGCCATTCTTGGAGCCATTTTTATTGTGTATAGTATTAAATTTTGATACCCTCCTAAGTGCAACTGTAAAAATCAGAGAGCCATTCTACTTAATTTCATTTGCTCTTTTTAATTTTTTTTTTTTTTGCGGGGGGTGGGAGTGGGGAGAACCTTAATTCATGAAGAAACCTCTACCCTTATAGGAGTCTAGTAAAAGCCCCAAAACGATGAAGAAGTTTCTTCATAAAAGAAAGACTGAAAGAAAACCATCAGAGGAGGAATATGTCATCCGGAAAAGTATGTATGTGTTTTTTATTTTTAGAAAGTTGATTATAGATGAGGAATTTTTTGAAAGCAGAAAATTCGAGCAGTATGTTCTCAGCATCATCTTTCCCATAGGGAAAAATGCATTAAAAAAAAAAAAAAAAGGCTTAGCCTCCTCTCAGACTTTGGAATAAGCTGTCTCCTGCTGCTTTTCACCTGTATGATTTTTGTGTTGACTATTTGACCATACCTGGTTTAGAAATACTAAAGGGACCTATTTGCCATGGATACATTTTTCCGTTCTTAGTTTCTGAATGCCTGAGATATTTGCCTTTACTGAGACTGACTCAGTAGACCTGAAGGGAGTTTAATGTTCAGTGATGTTCTCAGTTAGTCAAGGAATCTGCCTGCTGACATACTGAAACAGGGCTGGATTTAGAGACAGACTGCAAAGTCGGTCAGCCAGTGGATACATACACATTTGCCTCTGCGGCTGGGAACAAGGCACTCTGGGACACACATGAAGGAGTAAGTGCCACTTCCTAAATGGGTGACAGAGCTGTGCCTATCAGTCAGAAATAGTCTGGATAAACCTTTGCTAGACTTTAGCTTCTGTATCCCCCATTGCCCACCCGACTCCTAGGTCTGCACATGAGCGTGTTAACAGTCACGTCTAGGATGAGTTGGAGGGGCTTGGGGAGGAGAGGGAGACTCAATGACTAGCCTGGCTGGTTGGGAAAAAAATGTGTTATGTTAGTGGTGGAAAGCTTCCTTAGAGAAGGTGAGCCTTGAAATTTGATGGAGAGGAAGGGTGTGGTGTATTGGCTGAGAACTGAGGCCAGCGCCAAGCCCAGTGCTGGCCCTGAAGCCTCTGAGGCACATGGGAGACCCTCTAATTTAGTGTTTCGAGTGGCTTCCAGAGCAGACCACTCTCGGTGCTGAACTCACTGGTGCTGACCGCAGAGCTCCTCGGGGCTACTGTCTCTCTCGCTCCACCATGACAGCTGGTCAGCTTTTCTCTCCTGCCTTGCATGAACACCACTGGTCAGAGAAGCCAGTGCCCAGAACCCGCGTGCATCATTTCGAGGGTCCAGAGGCGTGTATCTCTGTGAAAAGTCACGATTCATTACATTTGACAGGTACGGCTGCTCTGGAAGAAGATGCTCAGATTCTGAAGGTGATTGAAGCCTACTGTACCAGTGCAAGCTTTCCACAAGGCCATGGCTCAAGTAGGTTCCCCCAGCCACTTTCTCTAATGAGTGATGTTTCTTCGCTACTGCTCACTGCCTCTTGGAAAAAGAGCAAAGCAACCCAGATGGGCTGCAGGGTGTGGAAAGCAGGTGACTTGCAGCAGAGGAGTGGGTACAAGGCTGCATCTTTCAGATAAGCTGGTTTTAGCTACCAAGTGGTTTGTTTACCCACTGTTTCTTTTCACCCAGAGAGAAAGAGAGATGCAAGAATAAAAAAAAGTTGGAGGTGATAGAAATGAAAAAAAAAATTTTTTTTAAAGTCAATTTCCTTTGAAGTACACAAATACCTTCACCAACACTAGTTAGGAATTAAAGAGCCCAAAGGGTTCCTGTGTCTGTGAACTGATGCTAATCTCTTCTTATAGGCAGATTTGGAAAGGAAGTCAAAATATTATCTTTGATCAGCTGCATATTTAAGCAAACAGAGCTTCACCAAGCTCAAGTTTCAGAGTTGCTCTGAAAATCTGGAAATGTAGCTGCTTAGCAGGGCCTGTTGAGAGTGTCTACAATTTATCAGGGACCTATTAGCTGAGGGTATTTCCCCCAGCCTGAAAGTGAGATGATGTTTTCTGATTCTTCCTTGTGCTTTTATAAAAGACATGTCACATGGCTTATGTCCTTGGCCTTTCATTATTAGAGACATTAAGGATACCTGGTGTGAGGGTCTTGCCTCTGCGGAAGACATGAGCTCTCCCTAAGGCTCCACTGGGACAGCCACTGAGCCCATGCTTGAGCGTGGGCAGGGCTTCCTCGGTGAACCACCCTGAGGGGTGCTGTCAAAGTGACATGTCTCTAAAGGCATCATGGGAAAAGCATTCTATGTGGACTTTGATACATTTGACTTTGAAGGGTAGACTGTCACACCTTGTGCTTCTCAGACCCAACCTGGCTGCAGCTTTGGGCACGCCTAGCCAGTACTCTTGCCTGGAAAATCCCATGGACAGAGGAGCCTGGTAGGCTGCAGTCCATGAGGTCACTAAGAGTCGGACACGACAGAGTGACTTAACTTTGACTCTTCACTTTCATACATTGGAAAAGGAAATGGCAACCCACTCCAGTATTCTTGCCTGGAGAATCCCAGGGACAGGGGAGCCTGGTGGGCTGCCATCTGTGAGGTCGCACAGAGTTGGACACGACTGAAGCGACTTAGCAGCAGCAGCAGCAGCAGCCCTAATAACAAGATTCCAGGAGCCAGGAAAGGCAAGTGAGAGCAGTTTTTATCATAGAAACCAGGAAAGAGAGGCACACAAGGAGACACTAGAAGCAGCAGCCCTCCTGTGATATCTGACCTCACCTCCTGCCTCCTCCTGTCTTCACTCTGATAGAGACAGGAAATTTGCTCAGAGGTGCAGGCAGGCATTCTCAAGAGTCATATTGTCCCCCCTCCTCCCTGGCCTCCCTTTTACGTGTGGAAAGTATCTAGCACAGTGCTTCGCACGCAGTAAGCCATTTAGCATCATGGTGTCATGGCGACCAACACTATACATCCCTCTCCAGCCAAAAGTCCTGCTCCCCTAAAACTGATCCCTACTGTTTCTTGCTGCATCCAGTTGGTTGGTCAGTCAGCCAGCCTGCTACCCACTTATTAAGCATCTACGAAGTCCTGGGGCCTGCAGAAGACAGAGACACATCCCCTTTGAGAAAAGCATGGAGATTGAGTGAAGGCAGTGAGTGTTCAGAAATTGAAGGGAATTGGCTTAGAAGAGAGGAAGCCAGTGGCTCAAGGAGACAGAGATTAAGGGATCTAGCTCTCAGAGGAAGGATCCAGAAGGGAGGCGGAGGTTGGAGGTGCAGGAGAGCTGTCTGGTCAGGTCCCATGGCTGCTCTGTCACCTTCTCCATCCCAGAGCCGGTAGATGGTGAGCAGACAGTGGTCAGGACGCCTGCATCTTTGCAGCTGTCGTGATCATCTCCCCACCCTCACTCTACCCTTGATCAAAATGGTCTCCACTGACTCTGCCTCATCCTGTAAGATGGAGAACCAATGGGGGTGAATGATGCTTCTGAAGACTTTTTAAGCATGTTGCATCCCCATGTAGTGCTATGTTCTGCATGATTTTTACTAAAATACAAAACACACAGAATGTGGTGTGCCATTCCCCAGAGATGGGCAGGGAGGAATGGTTGCTGGCCAGCTCTTTGCTTTGGAGGAGCCAGAACAGGAAAGGAGGGGACCTTGGTTGAGGATAATCTCACAGCAGCCTTTTCACATTGTTTCTGGATACAAAATGTGCCCCCGCCCCCAGGGTTGAAACAATGTATTCGGCCATTTGGAATTTCTCATGTCAGAAAGATTTCATCAGAAAATGTGACTGCTCTTGGGGTGCCAGTCAGCCAGATGCTATCAACAAAGACCCCTCAAAAACAATCGTAGAAAGGAACAAACCCCCAATAAATAATCTCCTCTAGTAATCCCTCTCCTCTGCCTCTGGCTACCCTTGTCTGTAGGTGCTCGCAAAGATTCCGTTCCCCAAGTCTTACTCCCCGAGGAGGAGAAACTCATCGTTGAAGAAACCAGAAGCAATGGCCAGACCATCATTGAAGAAAAGTGAGTAGAGCTGGCTAAACCTTTTCTGATATTTCCAGGGGCTGGAAAGAAGGTTCCAGCAGACCAAGCCTGCACTGAAGGGCAGACCCTCCTCATCAGAGCATGGGGCCCTCTTGGTTGATCGTACAGTTGGGAGCACAGGGGGTGCTTCTCCCACAACAAAGGGAAGGAGAAAGGAAAGGCAGAGGGGGCAGCCAGCTCCCCGGACAGGAAGGAACTTCAGGGTACAAACGAATACTGCTCCAGATGGGTTTGGGAGGCATTGGGAAGGCTACAGCACCAATTCCCCTGCCCATGGTGATGCCCCTCACATTTATGGACTCAGGCACTGGACTTTCAATATTTGACCTCATTTAAACTCCCACAGCAATCCAGTGAGATACACCACCATTGAGATTTACCACCATTACAGATGAGGAAATTGTGATTCAAGAAAGTTATGTCCTTGACCTACCTTTGCACAGTAATGAGGGTGACCTACCAGGGGAAAATCAGGTTAAATACTTGTTTAAACTTGAGTCATTTCTGAAGTCAGGCCTAAATTTGCATAGGACAGCTTGTTTCATAGCGCTTGGCACCGTCAATATATTTTTCCATCTGGTGCATGAAGTGATACGGCCAAATGATGAAGCACTCGGGCTCAAGAGAAGAACAGCCCTGGTTCAAGCCGATTCTGGTACTTGTTAGCTGTGTGACCTGGGACAAGTTCTTTCCCTTCTCTCTGCCTCAGTTTCCTCATCTATAAACTGGATGTGATAATGATACTTTCAGGGTTGTTGTGAGGTTAAATGGAATAAGAAGTACAAAGGCCAGCACATGATAATCACTCAATAAGTGATGATCATATAGTAATAGTTATTTACTCAATAGTAATAGTTATTAACTCAATAATAGTAATAGTTTAATTACTATCATTATGGCTACATTCACCCTCCCAATGACTTTATGAGGCTTTCGGGGAATGGGTTACTATCCCCATTTTGTATGTGAAGAAAATGAGACCAAGAGAGGGTGAGAAGAAAACTGGTTACCCAAGGTTAGAGGACTGGTAAGATGTCCAGTAAGTGGAACTCTGATCTCCAAAGTCCTTGTCCAGGGAGAGAGTGAGAGAGGAAATGACTCTTCTACAACTCAGCCAAGGTGCTTTATCCCTTTTGGAATACGTGGAATCTTCCAGAAATAATGCCCTGACTTTGTGTCACGTATGCTGGTGAGAAGGGCAATGTGCTCATGCAGACACTATAAGCAGGCAGGGCCTGGTGCCACCTCTCATTACAGTATGTCAGGTGATGCCCCCTGCTTCCCCCAGGAGAGAAATCAAAACCTTATGAGTAGCCCTAGTCTCTCTTTTTCTGAATTTTTCTTTTTAAAAATTGAAGTAGAGTTGGTATACAATAATATATAAGTTACAGGTGTATAATACACTAGTCGCTTTTTCCGTACTCACCCGAGCCGGGAAGCGAGCAGTGGAGGAGAGAAGTAATAGGAAAAGCGTGGTGACTCGGCATTGGAATGAGCTGGTGTGATGGTGGTTGTTAGCCCATAAAAATGAGGGACACAAGGGCCATTCATAGCAGTATCTCTCCCCATCCGCCAGAAAGGTCACTGGTTTTCAGAAACTATTTCTATAAAGCTGCTTTTCTTCTTAAGTATCACTTAATACTTCGATGCCAACTATTAATCTCTGAACTTTGTGTTGTTCTAGGAGCCTTGTCGATACTGTTTATGCCTTGAAGGATGAGGTCAAAGAGCTGAAACAGGTAATGAAATTTCTCAGATCCTAACAGCCTCCTTCTTCCCTGCCACACATGGGTAAACACCCTCAGGAGAAAGCCGGGAACAAGGTGGTGAGGTGGGCATTCTTATTTCCCGTGTGTCATCCAGGTGGGTTTTGTAGATTTTACCATGTGGCCTTGGATTTCAATTTCTGAGGCTTGATTATATACCTGTTTAGCATTTAAAATAGGGTCCCAAACTTAGTTACAACTTTCATGTTCCCTGACATTTGCAAACAGAATTTAAGAAAAGATAAGTCATTCATGGGACTTCGCTGGTGGCTCAGATGGTAAAACATCTGTCTACAATGTGAGAGACCTGGGTTCAATCCCTGGGTAGGGAAGATTCCCTGGAGAAGGAAATGGCAACCTACTCCAGTACTCTTGCCTGGAAAATCCCATGGATGGAGGAGCTTGGTGCAGACTGCTGTCCATGGGGTCGCAAAGAGTCAGGCATGACTGAGTGACTTCATGTAAATAGAACCATAAGTCATGAATTGTGGGCTCCTCTGGCATTCTTCCTAGAGTTTGAGGACTGCCTGTACTTTGTGATGGGGTAAAGCCTGGATTGTAGGGAGAGAGACCAGAAGCTGGAAGATCACTTAGGAGGCTATTACAGAACTCAGGGTGAGACATGATGAGGTCCTGAGCTGAGGAGAGAGAGCCACTGAGGCTGCAGAGGAGGGACATGGAAGTAAAGGAGGTATATCACTGAGTTAGAGCCTGTGGAAAATGGTGCTATGATGTGGGAATTGAGAAAGACCCAGAGGGCTTCCCTGGTGGCTTAGTGGTAAAGAGTCCACCTGCCAATGCAGGAGACACGGGTTTGATCCCTGACCCAGGAAGATCCCACATGCCCCAGCATAGCGAGGCCTGTGCACCACAGCTATTGAGCTGGTGCTGTAGAGCCCATGTGCTGCAGCTACTGAAGCCCACATGCCTAGAACCCATGCTCTGCAACAAAAGAAGCCACTGCAATGAGAAACCTGTGCACCACCACTGGAGCGTGGCCCCCGCTCTCCAAAACTAGAGTAAAGCCGTGCAGCAACGAAGACTCAGCACAGCCAAAAATAAAGTTAATAAATAAAATTATTAAAAAGAAAAGAAAAGAAAAAGAGCCAGAGATGGAAGATGAAACTTTTTCATCTGGGTATGTACTTTGATATGGTGGTGCCCTTCATGAAAATCAGAAACTACAGAAGGAAGAGATGTTTGGGTGATGGGGGAGATACTGGGTTCACTTTAGAACATAATGAACTTGAGGGCCTTATAACAAGTATAGGCGGAAATATCAAGTTGGCCCTGGGGGCTATGGACCTGGTGCTCCTGAGCTGAGACGAGGTCAGTGCCAGAGAGAATTGGGGTGGCCTCTTCACAGATACTTGAGTTGAAAGAAAAAAAAACAGTAAGTGAAAAGAGTGAGTGAGAAGAGGGCCCAGGCCAGAGCCCTAGAGAATGCTTGTCTTGATATTTCAGGGGTTGGTCAGCGAGAAGTAGAATAATCCAGAAGCTGCTGAGGGAGAGGAGTTTGAGGAGGGAGAGTGTCTTCAGTGGTGAAGGCTGCCAAGAGGTTGAGCATGAGGAGCCCTGTGGCAGGGACTGTTTGTTTGGTAACCAATCAGCCTTTTCCCATCATAGGAGAATAAAAGAATGAAGCAATGCCTGGAGGAAGAGTTGAAATCAAGAAGGGACCTAGAGAAGCTGGTCCGGAGGCTGTTGAAGCAAACTGATGAGTGTATTCGGGCCGAGTCCAGTAGCAAGACCTCCGTTCTCCCATAACCATCACTGTGCGGCTGGCAGAGGGTGCCTGTAGGGTGTCGGGAAATGTCCAGCTGAGTGATCTGACTCAGTTTGCTCACTTCTCTGGTTTTTATTTCATATCTTAGTCTCTCTGTGTGTGTATGTGTGTGTGTGTTTGGATGAGTGTTTGTGATTGTTTGGTTATTGATTGGTTGTTGATTTTTTTGACAGGAGTAAAAAAGCAAGAGGGAGTGGGAGAAGTCTCCCCAGAGTCTTTTCCATCAGTAAGCAAAGGGAAGCTATTGTAGGCAGATGACTCACAGGGTCTTCAGATGGCCTTCAACTCGTAGTGCCTCTTTACCAGCCATTATCCTTGGGTCACTCTTGTTGGGCTGGCTGCTCTCCCCAAGTGGCTGGCCATGGCTTATTAAAATGTGAACTTGACTTTCCCCCTAATGCTTTCCTCTACCTGGCAGCCCCTCAGTACCTAATTTACTGAAGGCAACATTTCTGGAACTCTGACTGGGGAAGGTGAAAGGCAAATATGTTTGCCCAGTGATCCAGCTGCCCTTCCCAGACACAGCTTGTGCCACCCTCAATACCCGCTTTTTAAAATGACTACCCTGTCTTGTCTATAAGACCAAGAAAACTGTAGCACCCTTTCTCCTTTCGTGTTGGTTTATTTTTCCATTCTGTGGGGCAGAAGCTCTGGTCACCCACGCCAACACCAAATCCATTAGCAACCTGCACTGGAGCATCTTCCCCTCAGTAGCCGACTTGCCCATCTCTTGCCAGTGCATGCTAGGTTTTGTCCCTGGCCTTCTGCTTTGTGTAGAAGTTTTCTATTTCCCCAGTGCTTTAAGCCAACCATCCCAATCAGTGTGTAAATTGGTTTGTGTGTGCTTTTGCTTTTTAAAAATATATACTGTGAGCAGTTCCTTTTATCTACGTCACATATTCAAGTTGCATCTTCTCATCCTTCAGTCTACACTGAGGTGATGTGGCGCCCTGGCAGACAGCTTTAATTCCCTTGATTGTCCTCCCATATATGCTGTGAGATGCTGTAATAGTCATCAGCCTCTTTGAGTAGGACTCTAAGCATGATTTGCAGATATGTGCTGTTGGGCCAGTTTGTACAGCTGGAAGGAAAGGGCCCCTCTAGTAGCTGTGTGCTGGTTCCTAGCAAAGCTGATTATTTGGAACTGGTTTACTCAAGTTGTCCATCGAATCAAACCCTTGCTGAGGGTTTCTAATATCTGAGAAATTAGAACTGTGATAAACCAGGTGTAGAAGATGGTCATGGCAGGGCAGCACACATCCAAATCCAGCACAGTTGAAAGTTGCAACCTGCCCCTGTCTCTCCCAAAGAGAGGCAATTTGGCCAGATGGGGGAGATCGCTGGAAAGAGAGGTCAAGGACCAATGGACAGATCAAAGTTGTCTCCCAGATACATTCAGTAGGTACCTATAAATGTGGGTTTTGCAAATGTTTAGAAACCAAACTTGAACTCCCGAGCTTGCTAAGCCATTTTCCTTTTTAGTACAGCAGAGGGGGTCTCAACTCCCATAGCTACCTGTTAAGGGGCTGTTGACTGCTTGCTACATGGCAGAAATTACATCCTCCACAGGAAATGGACTTTTCCTGCAGACCAATCTCAGCCAACCACACACAGCCGTCTTTGGAAGCTGAAGACTGAAGAAGACTTCTTGGAATGGCTGTGTTCTGTTTTTAGCCCAATGATTTAGAGATGCCATCCTTCACTTCCAGATGAAAAACAACAATAACAAGAACACAGATCGTAGCATATGCCCTGTCTGTGGTTAGTCAATGGCTTGCAATAAATATGCAAACTATATCTGTAGGAAACATTTCTTGTGATTACAAATACTTTAGTTGATAAGGTATATAGGATTGCTTAAAATATTGACAGGTCTTTATTTTAAAGTGACGTGTCCATATGCATGTTTTGGGGGTGTGGCCCTTCTGATGAGAGGCCCTAGGTACTCTGGGTAATGTAGTTTTTGCAGAGTGGTGTCCACACTCACACTCAACAATCCTATACAGGAAATGAAGCCATGTTAACCTAACAGCAGTGTCTCCATAGTTGTGTTGTTTACAATACTCTATAAATGGGTCCCTGTAACCCTGTAGTTAAAACGGCTACCCTTCGAGGCCTTTTAGTTCCTCTTCTGTCGTGTCCCTTCTTACACAAGCTCAAATTTTCTAACTTGTTTTTATTTTGAAGACTTTTAAAATGGACATTTTCAATAAATAAGAATAACAATGCTTTATAAAATAAGTCCTGTGTTTCTTCTTCTTTTTCTTTTCTTTCTTTCTTTTTTTTTTTTTGCTAGCTGGTGTGTGGAAAGAATTCTCATGCTGTGTCAGCTTCCTTTCCTGTTTCCCTCATCAGTTATCCATGCTCATCAGGCCCCTGAACTAGCTTCTATCTTTTTCACTCAGGGCAGATGATATTTGTTCCCCACTTTACAGAGATAATATGTCTCTTGAGGGAGAACCTCCCTTAACTTCACCACCCCTCTCCTCCTGGCCCCAAACTATAAACTGTCTGTACCTCTTCTTGCCGTTTTTCTTCAATATTAGAGATAGAGATATTCACTTTCCTCTTCAAACTTATCCCTTGATCTTCAGTCTTGTTTCCATCTCTCTGTATATTTAGCAGGATTTTGCCAATTTTGCTCCATTTTGACCACAGTTGGAATGCCAGTTTCAGCAGTCAGGGTGAAAATATTTACTCCCAAACAAGAGAGCTGCACTGGGTATTATTGGTTGCTGCTGCTGCTGCTAAGTCACTTCAGTCGTGTCTGACTCTGTGCAACCCCATAGACGGCAGCCCACCAGGCTCCCCCGTCCCTGGGATTCTCCAGGCAAGAACACTACTCAGCATCCAGTCCTCCCCCTACCTTACCCCAAGGCTAAAAAATAAATATCTCAGACTCTCTTGCAGCTAGGATTCTGGATACAACATGGGTTCTGATACATTTTCAGTTCTGCCAATGAGATGCCTTGGCACAAGGTTGAAAGGCTTCAGTTAGGCAGAGGCTCTCTTCCCCGGGGCTTGGTGGCTGGCAGGGAGATCCAAGGAGATGTTTGTGGCTTCTGTACTACATTCTGTACTCACAGCTTTGTGGGTGACAGACTCTAGCAGCAGCCGTATCCCCTGAAGCTAGATTTGGATCACGACCACTGTGCTATGACCTTGATAGCCATTAGGCTAATGAAAGCCCCCTGACTTCCACTTCTGTAGTCATCAATTTTGTAGGCACCTGATACTACTTTTCTGCTTGAGATCGCTTCAGTGGTTTATGTTTCCTACACTGAAGCAATAGCTATAATACCGTACCTCCTGCGTGCGAGGCTCAGCACTGTTTTACATGGTTAAACTCCTGTAACCCTCCAAACAACCCCATTAGGTATTCACTATGAATATCCCCATCTTACAAGTGGGCTTCCCTGGTGGCTCAGAGGTTAAAGTGTCTGCCTCTAATGCGGGAGACCTGGGTTCGATCCCTGGGTCAGGAAGATCCCCTGGAGAAGGAAATGGCAACCCACTCCAGTATTCTTGCCTGGAGAATCCCACGGATGGAGGAGCCTGGTGGGCTACAGTCCATGGGGTCGCAAAGAGTCGGACACGACTGAGTGACTTAACTTTCAACTTTAACTTTCTTACAAGTGAAGAAAGGTACAGTGATTGAACAATATGCTACTGTGTGTGGAGCAGGGACTTGAAACCCTGGTCTGTCTGCCTCTTGGATCCGTGTTTTTTCTACCGCATTGCCTCTTCTACACATGACACTTGCCTGGTTGGCTTCTACCTTGGCCATCTACTCTCCTGAAGTCACTAATGAGCTCCTATTGACAAATGTAGGGAGCACTTTTCAATATCCATCCTGACCTCTCTTCAGTATGTGACCTTTTGTTATTCAGTTGCTAAATCATCTCAGCTCTTTGTGATCCTGTGAACTGCAGCATGCCAGGCTTCCCTATCCTTCATTATCTCCTGGAGTGTGCTCACACTCATGTCCATTGAGTCAGTGATGCTGTCTAACCATCTCATCCTCTGTCATCCCCTTCTCCTCCTGCCTTCAATCTTTCCCAGCATTAGAGTCTTTTCCAGTGAGTCAGCCCTTCACATCAGGTGGCCAAAGTATTGGAGCTTCAGCTTCAGCATTAGTCCTTCCAATGAATATGCAGGGTTGATTTCCTTTAGGATGGACTGGTTGGATCTCCTTGCAGTCCAAGGGACTTTCGAGAGTCTTCTCCAGCACCACAATTCAAAAGCATCAATTCTTTGGCACTCAGCCTTCTTTATGGTCCAACTCTCACATCCATACATGACTACTGGAAAAACCATAGCTTTCACTATGTTGACCTTTGTCCCTTGCCTCCTTGTTAAATCTCTACTTCCTTGGCTTTCATGATCCCAACTTTCCTGGCATTCATTCAGTCTTTCTGACCACCCCACAGTCTGCTTTGCTGAATATGCCTCCTGCCTGCCCCATGAATGTTGCTGATCCTTAATGCTCTTTTCCTCTTCTCTCTCTTTCTATTGCCTCTTCCTGGACAATCTTGTCTATTCCTATAACTTCATTTATCAAAGTACAGATGACTCCCTTGTCCATATTTTTCCATCCTGAACTTTCTCCTGAGCTCCAGACCCATGGAGGCAGCTACCTTGTGGACATCGCAGTTTGGATGTCCTACAGCACCTCAGAGTCAGCATGTCCCAAACTGGACCCCTCATTTGTAGTCCCAGATCTGCTCTTCCAGTGTTTCCTATCCCAATAAATGGCATCCCTGGCCACTTAGTTGCCCCAGCCAGAAAAATAGACATTATCCTTCATTCCTTTCTCTCCCTCAACCCTGTATAAATGTATTTATACATTAATCCTTTATACATATACATATACAAGTCTTACCATTTTTAACTCTGCAGTAGCCCCTGAATTTCTCTCCATCCTCCATTGCCTATTTCTGGTACATGTCATCTCTCCCTCAGATTCATGCATCTCTTTGCCTCTTGTAGTCTGGCCTCTTTAGTGCCAATAGAATGATTATCTAAAAGATCTGACTATATCACTGACCTGTTTAAAAATGTGGTGTCTTGCTACTACCACACTCAGTTAAGTTTGATCTCCTTGAATTTCCCTTAAGTCCCAAATATGCCATTTGTCCTGTCTAGAATCCCTTTCCCATCCCTGTACATCAAATAACTTCTTTCTTTTTCCATTTAGGCTCGGGTCAAGTATCTGTATGAACTCATGATTTCCAAAACACATGTGCATATATATCTCTGCATGTGTATGTGTCCATTTATGTACATGTAGTATGTATGTTTATATGTATTAGGATTGCCAGATAAAATACAAGATGCCCAGTTAAATTGGAATTTCAGCTGTACATCAAATAATGTTTTGGTATATATCAGGTCCCAAATTTTGAATGGAATATACTTATATTAACTTTTTCAATGTTTACCTGAAATCCAAATATGACTGGGTATCCTGAATTTTTATTTGCTAAGGCTGACAGCTTTAGTAGGTATGTGTGTATACATGTACATCTAAATGCATACATTTCCTAGGAGAAGTGACATCTTAATACAGCGGACACACCTAGTGCCCACAACTTGGTTTCTAAACACTGTACTCTGCACTGAAAGGGAGAAGGGCTTCTTGGAGAAATGGCTGATTCTGCGTCTAAGGCAGGAAAGGTACAAGATGAGCCTGGAACATCTTGTTCTGCCAGAAGTGATGCTTAGAAATATGAGAGGCGCATGTGAGAAAGACCCAGGTGTGAACTTGAAGAGGCTCTTACTGGCCAAACCAGGGAAAATTTGAGCACCAAAATACAGTAATGAATTAGAAAACACTGGAAAAAGTAGAAATCTATGAGTCTATACCAATAAATAAGTGGGGAGAAAGGGAAGGTTCTTGTTTATAGTACCATGAGTATTGACTGGTAAACAAGAAAGGAACTCTAGAGTTGGAAAATCCCCGTTTTGCAGCCATCGTAGTAAAGACCGATGCGGGCCAAAATTACCCTTAGATGCTAAACATAGAGGGAAACTTTGATGATGAACAAATTACTTGCATGGTCTTAAAGTGTTTCCCCAAAGAGTGCTTACTAGTTGCAAGGTAGGAAATAGTAACTCTAGATAGAGTGGGGATATTGGACAGCACCTGAAGTGAGGGATCACAGTTTACATCAAGAATGAGAGGCCAGTGACCATCACATGCCTCCAAATAGGACACCCTCTGAGAAGAACACATCAGTATGTAGTTTTCCATCCAAAAAACGTAACCTGAATTTAACCATGGGGAAATATCAGACAAACTCAAAATAAGGAGCAATCTTAGGGACTTCCCTTGTGGTTTAGTGGTTAAGACTGTGCTTCCACTGCAGGGGGCACAAGTTCCATCCCTGTTTGGGGAACTAAGATCCCACATGCCACAGAGCAAAAAAAAAGAAAGAAACAAAAGAATTTAAGGAGCTCAGAGAGCTGTTTTTCTCTGCCAGGTGAGCACAAATGCACTTCTAGATTGGGCTTCAGCATGTGCTGTTAGGCCGGTATAGCAACATATTTTTCTCACATGAGGCCCTCTGTGAGCTGACTCCTGCCTGCTTCCCAGAACCCTTTGCCTTCACACGTTTGCTTTTACATGATTCGCTCTATCTCTTGGGCCCTCCTTTCCTCAACGTGGTCCCTCTCCCCCAGCATCCCGTAAGGCTCGATCTGTGCCACATGTCCTGGAAAGCCTTTCCTGAAACCCACCTTCCCCTGCTTGTGCTAGTTACATGTCCCTCCCATGTATCCCTGGTAACACTGATTCTGACCCATGTTGCAGCATTCACAGTGGTCTTTCAACGTTTGCACACCGATGTGCTGCGATTCATGGGGTCGCAAAGAGTCGGACACGACTGAGCGACTGATCTGATGCAAAATTCTGTAAGCTACTTGACAGCAGAGACTGGCTCATATCCATTGCATGCAAAGCACAGAACCTATCATACCACTCACTGTTGGATGGGTGGGTGGATGGATAAAAAACCAAATCTTTGGGACTTCCCTGGTGGTCCAGTGGTTAAGACTTCACTTTCCAATGCAGGGGGTGCAGGTTCAGTCCTTGGTTGGGGAGCTAAGATCCCACGTGCCTTGTGACCAAAAAAAGAAAACATAAAACAGAAGCAATATTGTAATGAATTCAATAAAGACTTTGAAAATGGTCCACATTAAAAAAAATCTTTCAAAAAATACACATCTTTAAACTCATAGTAACAAGAAATGTGAATCAGATTGAAGTTGTGTTAAAGGTTTCATGTGGGATTTCAAGAAATGGCAACCCATTCCAGTATTCTTGCCTGGAAAATTGCATGGACAGAGGAGCCTGGAGGGCTACAGCCCATGATGCCGAAAAGAGATGGACACGACTGAGCATGCATGCACAAACACACACAATTACCATCAGAGATACACAGAAGATAAGTTTAGTGACCAAAATTATTGGACTTTAAGTGGAGTTACATTAGCAGGGAAAATGTGATGGATAACTCAATGGAACTCCAGGAATGAAGAATGAAAAGCAGCTATATATTTAAATGGTTTTCTTGAGAGTTGCTGAATTGCCTCTTGGGGTTACTCAGAGGAGTGTGGTATGGAAGGAGGGGGCTTTATTATTATTAATAATTTTATTGAAGTACAGGCTTCCCTGACAGCTCAGTTGGTAAAGAATCCACCTGCAATGCAGGAGACCCTGGTTTGATTCCTGGGTCAGGAAGATCCTCTGGAGATGGGAAAGGCTACTCACTCCTGCTCCGGGATTCTTGAGCTTCCCTTGTGGCTCAGCTGGTAAAGAATCCTCCTGCAATGTGGGAGACCTGGGTTCGATCCCTGGGTTGGGAAGATCCCCTGGAGATGGGAAAGGCTACTCACTCCTGTATTCTGGCCTGGAGAATTCCATGGACTGTATAGTTCATGGGGTCGCAAAGAGTCAGACACGACTCAGCGACTTTCACTTCACAGTTGATTTACACTGTTGTGTTAGTCTCTGGTGTACAGCAAAGTGGTTCACTTATACATACATATGTGTATTCTTTTTCAGATTCTTTGCCATTATGGTTTATCACAGGATACTGACTATATTAATAGGTCCCTGTGCTACATAGTAGGACCTCATTTATTTTGGAAGGGGGAAGTTTATATGCTGACATACTTTATATTGGGAATCAATGATTAAAAAAAAAAATCTTCCTAAATATCCTGAGGATGGAACTTGCAACTGCTTAAGACTACTGAAAAGTTTGGCAACCCTCAGCCTCTGATTGTTAATCATTTTTGACAATGAAACTGTAGGAAAGTCTTTGCTACACACAGACCTGCTCTAATATTCGGTATATGTTCTTGTTCTAGACTTGCTTTTTTTTTTGCTTTCACTTTGCTTCAAATTGGGTGTGGTCTTTGGTCTACTGCATGGCAAGGCCTTTCATGTGTACCTGGGCTGCTGTTCACCTTGGTCTCGGAAGTTTCAAACATTTTAAGGTGCCATCCTGTCTACCTATGGCACTGGATGCAGGCTGGTGTGCTGGGGACCACATGGGCACTCCCCTTGGTGCTCTTTATAGGATGATCTGGTCCAGAGAGCAGACTCTGCTGGGGGCTTTCTGAGAATGGTCTCATCGAATCCTCATCAACTTTGCAAAGCAGGTATTTTTAGCATCTCCTCACTTTACAGATGAGGATCCCGAGGCCCAGAGGAGATGAAATGAATTGTCCGTGGTGATGATGTTGGAAAAACAGTGGAGCCTGGATTAAGACTGTCTCTGTCTGACTCCAGACTTAACCACTGTACTACACTGAGGATTTCCGGTTTTGGTTTTTTTTTTTTTTTTTAATGGAGATGTGCTTCACAGAGCAAAAGAAAAATAATGAAAATCATGTTCCCTTTTTATGTCTCCAAAGTATTTCAGACTGCTCTAAAGGCCTAAGGCAGTGCTTAGACTTCTAACAATGCAGTCAGGCCCTCTGGAAATAGTCAAATTCAACACAAAATGTGTTCCCTCCTGGAGCCCAGGAATCTATATGTTGTTTCTTTTTAACTGGGGCCCCTGTATTGATAGCTTGCCAGGGCACACTGTTCCTTTTGTAGACATTTGCTTCTTATCAAGGAACACAGACAGACCTGTTTATACTTTATTTTCTCTTTATCTGAAAATAAAAATCACTGATCATTTCAAGCATTCCTCTCCCCACTCTTTAGCGGGAATGCAGAGTGATACATTTACAAAAATAAATTCAGTTCGATAATTTATGATCAGAATATTATTAATATAGGTAGATCAGAAATGGACCCAAGTCCTTGTCATTTACTGGAACAACTTTGAAAATATTACATGAAGTTTGTAACCAACATCATGGACTATCTTGCCAATGATCATGTACTATTTTGCAAAATATAATAAAAATATATTCTTTGTTTTTATCGACAGTATAATTTTCAGTCATTTTCTACTCCCTGAGTATATTTTCATCCTATAGATATTTTTTATGTCATGAAGGTTTTTACAGTATGGCAAATTCTTGCTTTCACCAACACAGAATTATTTCATGGACTCCTGGGTTGGAAGCAGCTACATGCACTAATTCACTGATTCCTTCCCACACAAAGAATAAAGAACCAATTCTGTGCCAGACCGTCAGTAGATGCCGAAGTTACTGTCTTGGAAAAGGTCTTCCTTACTGTCACAGAAAAAGTCTTGGTCCCTAAGCAGCTCCCAACGTAGGAGGAAACACCTTAAACTTGTAAGTGCTGTGAGCCTCAGTGCAGGGGACAGTGGGGAGGGAAATGGGGTCACAAGCAGAGAAAATTACACTCCCATCTCCTAAGGCAGGAAAGCATTTGTAGCTTTGCTCAGAGGAGCTAAGGGTTGGCACTTACACTGGGACAGGTATTGGCAGGATAAAAAAATCAGTTCGTTATTTTTGGTCTTTATTCTCAGGTGATTAAGAAGGAGAGGGGCGTGAGACTTCCCTGGTGGTCCAGTGGCTAAGACTTGGCACTCCCAGTACAGGGGGCTGGGTTCAATCCCTAGTCAGGGAACTAGATCCCACATGCCGGAACTAAGAGTTCAAATGCCAAAACTAAAGATCCTGTATGCTACAACTAAGACCAGGCATAGCCAAATAAATAAATATTTTTTTTTTAAAAAGGAGGGGAGTGGTGGACATCAGGATTGTATTTAAGAATTCTCTCTGGCTGCTGAATAATGGATGAGAAGGATGAATGGATGAGAGGGAGCAGGCGTGGAGGCAGGGAGTCTAGGAGGCTGTTGTCACTTCCAGAAGACAGACGACAGGAGTTCAGACTAGGATCCTGGCAGTAGAGATAGAAGTAGATTAAGAGCTATTTAAGAAATAAGATTGATGTGTTGGGTTAGGGGGACAGGATGTGGGATTGAGGGCAGTGAGGGGTCAGGCCTGGTTGGTGGCTCGGGCAACACTGAAAGTGGGTCCCGTTGTGCAGGGTTAAGATCAAGGGCTCCATATGGATACCTTGGATTTGACCCCTGGGCCCACCATTTGGAAATGTGAGCAGAGGGGACACACTCTAGGAGGCAGGTCAGGACCAAAGGCATGACATTAGTAGCCTGAAGGGGTTCATTCAACCCCTGAGCTGGGAGAGATGACCCCCTGTGAACAGGTAGAGCAGGAGGGGACAGGCCTTTGAGTTCTTGGCAAGGGTAAGGCTGACCTCAGGTGGAAGCCATCTGAAGGGTTGAAGGCACTTGGATTGTAAGGCTGACACTTAGGAGAAAGTTCTAGGCTGGGGCTGTGGGAGGTGTCATTTAGAGGATAGTAGGAAGCACGGCTGAGCGACTTCACTTTCACTTTTCACTTTCACACATTGGAGAAGGAAATGGCAACCCACTCCAGTGTTCTTGCCTGGAGAATCCCAGGGACAGGGGAGCCTGGTGGGCTGCCGTCTATGGGGTCGCACAGAGTCGGGCACAACTGAAGCGACTTAGCAGCAGCAGCAGGAAGCATGGCAGCAGAGGAGATAGCCTAGAAATTTTGAGGTTCTGTGTCTACAGCATTCCTTCTGATAACAGATTTTATTAGCCACTCGGTTCCTAGAGGTAGAGATAGCCTGGAACATCATGGTTTCCAAAGAAGAAGAAGGCAGGGTGAAGTGCAGGGACAAGGTTTCAATCAGAGGATGTGAGTGTAGAAAGGCCTGGACATGAATTCCCTTCTAATGACCCTCTTGCCCACCCAAGGCTGTGCTCCACAGTGGGTTTTCATCAACTGTGAGAGGGGACAGTCATGGCCGGTGTATTATCTTCTCTTGGGACTGGGCCAAGCCTTCCCGTCAGCAAGATGGGGGCCTGGCCTACGTGTGAGAAGATCAGGACCAGGGTCTTCTTGCTGCCCCCGCCTCTGCCCCTCTTCCTTCAAGTCTCCCATGTGAGAGTGACACTGTAGAAGGATTTTCACTCCAGAGGACAAGACAGCACTGTGGACATATCTCTGAACCCACAATGTCACCCAGGCTCAGACCAAACTTCCCTTGTTGGAGAAAGTACACAAGCCAGCAAGTTTGTCCAGCAACTCTTCAGCCTCATGTTAGAAATTCATGCTCTAAGGCCTTCTGAGTCACTCAGCCAAGAAGGGATTGTGCTGTCCAGAGGACCAAAGAGCAGGACCAGCAGCCAAGAACTGTACCGACCTCTCCTCAGCCTCATTCTTATTGCTACAGTAATATTTTTCTGCTTGTATTTGCCAGAGGAAGGGCCCTCTACTGGTAAGGCAGATGAAGCCACTCTGGGCGTCTTGTGTGAAAACCCCCTCAATTGGAGGTGACCTCAGTCTTGTCACCTCCAACTGAGACCGAGGGACAAATGCTTCCCCTCGGTTGGTCCCTGCTCCATGTCCTCTTACCTAAGGTGGAACCACTTCGACAGCTATTAAAAAGATAAGCAACTGCTTCTCATTTAAGCTTCACTTAGGTGTGACTAATTGAGAAGAAAACCCAGCCTCTCTGCAATCCCCTGCAACATTTCCTGGAAACTCCCATGGACGGAGGAGCGGTCTCTAAGAGTCAGGCAGGACTGAGCGACTTCACTTTTACTTTTCACTTTCATGCACTGGAGAAGGAAATGGCAACCCACTCCAGTGTTCTTGCCTGGAGACTCCCAGGGACAGGGGAGCCTGGTGGGCTGCCATCTATGGGGTCGCACAGAGTCCAACACGACTGAAGCGACTTAGCAGCAGCAGCAGCAGCAACATTTCCAGAGCAAGTTTCTCACTGGCTAAGCTCCCCTGTCATCCATCAGAGGCTATCACAGCCCTCCAGGGAGTGTACTTTCACCAAGATATTTTGTGGTGCCACAAGCTTCAGAACCAAGTTTCTGAAAACACCACACTCTTCCTCTCCCCCAAACTCACACCCCTGCCTGGGGCTTCAGATGCAAAGTAACAACAATCATGTTAAGAGATCTTTATTATTCAAAAAATAAATAAGATAATCACAACTTCATTCTGGAAACAATGAGGACTACAGGTAGATACAATAGGTTTCCTTTAAATACAGTCATTTCTCAGGGAGGAGTGTGCAGCCTCAGAGCTGACTTCTCTTCCCCCCACCCCCCACCCCATCAACAGTAGTGGAGACAGGAACAGGGTTGAAATAAGATACTTGATGAGCAACTGCCTGACTCTGTGTGTGTGTGTGTGTGTGTGTGTATGTAGGAGAGAAAGAGAGGATGAGAATGAGTGTCAGGGTGGCTGGTGGGGGTAGGGTTTTGGTTCTCTACTGCCTTATACTTCCTAAAGTCTGCCCCATCTCCACCAGGGCCCCAGGGACCCAGAATCCACCATGATTGAATGTGAGCTGAAGCTCCCCGTTTCCCTTCAGCATCTTCACTGAGAAATCAAATACATCCTCCACTGAAAGACACTGCATGCAAAGAAACAAAACTAAACTTGGCTAATTTTCTGCTGTTTACTCAAATTTGAGCTGTGCATAATGGTGTCTTTTCACAGGACTCTGAATGTCTGTGTCAGTGGGGTTGCTGCTTCAGAATATAAGCTCTTATGGATCAGGGCCTGTTGGGGTTTCCCCTGCCCAGTAATTTACTCATTGCAGCCCTACATGCCTTGGGATGTATAATAAATAGTTATCCGTCAGGAGGATACTAGGGTTATAAATAGGCAGTTCAACGGGGAAGTTGTCTTAACTGCTTTCCTGGATTGTGAAGACCACCAGCATCAGCCCAGCCGCAGCCTGCTGGCTTACACCGTTCAGAGTTTGAGTAAGCCAAATGATGTGAAGCCCGTCCCGTGGCTCACTTGACTTGGATCAGTCACATTGACAAACACCGAAGCACCCGATTGCAATTCAAAGACTCCTCCTAAGTGAATGGATTGCTGCCCGCATGGTTTGGAAGAACTGTGGGTGTTTGCAGCTCTCAGTAAGATTCTCTCTGATCCACTTGGGGACTTCAGGCAGAGGCTGGCTATAAATGGAGCTTGACTCAAAGTTTCCCGATTGGAACAGAAGGTGACTTGGGTGTAGATGTAATAGAATCCTTGTCTTTTCACGGCCAGCTGTTTCCCGTTTTCGAGGGTTACCAGGTTGTTGCTTAGGGTGTAGTATCCTTTGGGGGCCCACTGGAGAACTGTAATGGAGAAGGGGGAAAGCCATGGTGAGGTTGTGCATACATGATTCAGATTCTCACAGACAATAGAGTTCCATACTGGATACTGGCTTCATACAGGAAGGCAAGTTTGTGGCGTCAGGGAGTCTAAAGGACCCCTCCAGCCCTCAGAGACTATGGAGGAGCCACGGCTGACCAACCAGCCTGGGCTGCACTGTTGGACAGAGCTGGGTTCCAATCCAGATCTTATTCAAGCTTGGGCAAGTCAATCTCTCTGAGACTCGCTGTGCAGACTAACTCAAGTAACCGAGCAAAGGGAGTTTCCTTCTCCCCTTAAAAACTCTTAAAGCCAATTGACCCTTGAACTTCAGCCAGTGCGAATGACTTAAAAAATCCCGTGTCATAAATCATGCGTGCCAAAATGCTCAAAGCGTTACTAATATCAACTTTCATATCTTGCTTTCCTTGAATTTTCTAAAGTCAAAGACTTGCTGATCTGTCTCATTCAGCCGCAGCATAGAGCAAAGACAAGACCCCCATTTCTTCCTACCTGATCGGGCTCTTGCAAACCCAATCTGCCTCCCACAGCAACGACTAAAATTAGGCAAGGAAGTATGAAAATAAACCTGTCATTTCACTGTGTGTTTTGATTTCCCATTGTAGTGGGCGCCACCAACTTGAAAGTGCCTGTATTCTTGTGGCTAAGCCAGAGTACCCACCAACAATGTGCCATTTTCTCGGCTGAGATGTTGAGTGGGTTCAAAGTAGTGTGTGCAGCCGATTTCAAATCTCAGCTCCCACAGAGAGCAAGGCTGCGGGGGGTGGGGTGGGGAGAACTGAAAGTACTGATGCGTTTGCTTCCTTGAGCTATTTCTTTTTCACTCCTGCTTGGTGGTCTTCGGCCTATCAGGGTACAAGACGCCACCTGTTCAGTCTCACCCTTCCGTAATCAGGAAAGGCATCGTGAAATACTTGACATTGCGTGGGCCTCCAGACCACTCTAGAAAGGCTTCATTATGATGTGTTCACTTTTAGACTATCTGATTGAGAAAACATGAGCGGTTTCCCTATCTTTCTGTCCACAAGGTTTATTGTTATCAAGTCCTTACCTAATTTTTGTCCTTGCTGTAAGAGGTAGGTCAGGATTAGAGCAGCATGACCAAGTAGGTCTGGGAGGTTTGTGGCTGGGGTGGGGTAAGAAATGTGACTCTCATCTGATCCTCTGCAAACCTACTGGGCTGCAGACTGTCAACTACATTAGGATCAAGAGCCATCATGGACCTTTTGACAGGATGTGGGAGCACCATGACATCTATCCAAGGCAAGCTATTCTTCTAAGAGGTGTCTCTGTGGCTGGCATCCATCCAATCCGGATGAGAGAGTATCATGTGGATGAACACCCTGGACATGCTGATATGGTTGTGATACTCTCCCCTAAGTGTATTTTCTGAGAAAGGGGTACTGGCAGAATTACGAAACATTGTGGGAGTAAGTGTTATTCAAAAAGGGCTTTATGTTACTCTTCTGACAGCTACAGGGAAGTCAGTTAAGGAATGACACTTTAGATTTGTACAGTGCTTGACAGAATAACTTTCTTCCATATTAGCTGATTTGATGCTCAGAGTCACCTTGTGAAGTAAGTGAGACAGGAAACTGCTGCATAGGTAAAGGGACTTGCCCAAGGTCACCCAGCAAGTGGCAGTCATGGTTCTTAAGCCTCAGTGTTCAAAACCTTTCTATCCAGCGCTCCTACTCCATGATCCGGGATAGCCACCTATGTGTTATGCCCACTGAGAAGCCCAAGCCACCTCAGAGATGAGGCTGTATCTCCTTTCCTCTCTCTTGGTTTCTGTTTCTCTGTGTCTCACACACATGCATATGCATATGCACACGCACGCGCGCACACACACACACACACACACTGCTTAGAACTCCATTCCAGAGCACTGTGCTGAAATTTTCAAAGACTGCTCTAATGCTCTTGGCCTGCATTTATGTAGATGGGAGATTTTATGCTAATGTGTATATTTCCATCCGTTTATCAGAGGGGCCACATTCTCCAACACCAGTTAGTATGAGGTACAGATTTGGGAAAAAAGATCTGAGGGCTAGAATCATGGCAGAACATATATGGAAAGAAATATCATTCAGAGTTGAAAAGATTCCAGTATGTCATCTATTGTTACTTCACTGAAAAATCTAATGTCCCGGCACCTATTGATCTTTGCAGAATGATTTTACCTTTAATTTCCCTAAGGTTGGCCCCAAAGAGGTGGGGATTAATCATACAGGGATTGGAAGATGGCAGGAAATACCCCTTGAGGCCCATTTACACACAGTGAAGAGGGGTTAGAATGAGGGATGCTCCCAGTCAAGAGGTCACTACCTGCCACCTCTTCTATGTTGTCAGCATAATGGTCCCTCCACCCAGTAATTCATAATTCAGAATCAGCCACAGAGCAAGAACCTAATGAGTCCATCAGGATTGCTTTCCACTGCCTTTTGTCCCTCTAAGTCCCATCTGTGCATTTGAGCCCACTTTGAAGACAAAGGCAAGCGCATGAGACGTGTCTGGGGAGCTTTGTAAATTGGGCCCCAAAGGAAGAGAGGAGCCTAATCGTTAGGCTGCCCAACTGTAGCCTCCTAGCCTGCCCCTCACTCAGGTGACTGATGCGCAGATGCTTTGGACTTACCAGAGGTTGTTTTACTACTGGCCTCACTGATGACATGTGCCGCTATCTGAGGCTCCTGATCACCTGAAATGAAACCAAAGGCCAACTGTCAGGCCAAAGAAACACGAAACTGGCCACCAAACAATTTAGTCTAGTTCTGCAGCTGAATCATAGAGACTGTACTTAAACAGATTATGTGAATGGAAGCATAAGATGGCCTGAAATCCCTCCCACAGAGGGCAAAGTTTGTTTCTAAAATCTAAACAATTGAATTGATTATTTCCACTGAGCCCAATTCTTCCAAGAGTAGTTCAGTACTTGACTTCGCTTTACATAGATTGACACGGGCTAAAGATAAATGATCCTCTTTAAACACATTTTGAATCTTACTTTTAAGAAAGCTCCCATCCATTGGTCATCTTAGTGAGCCCCAAGGTCATGCCTACACACTTAACTAGTAAGATGCTCACGGTGCCTGATTTGGTCAAGCACTGGCCACAGTATATCTGCCTCCAACCATTTCTCGTGTAGACTTGCTCCTTAATTAGCTGTGCTGATCTTCTAAGTGTGGACATGATGTGGAAGTTCCTTTTTTTTCCCAGTAATGAGCTTGGAGCTGGACACCTTGTAGGTCTCCTATAAATACTGAGTCAAGTTGTGTGACCTAAATGATCAGTTTTGTTAAGTATATCATTTTCTCAAAGGCTGCTAGGCAGCACCCACATGAAGTGCGTTCCTCAAATTTCATGGCAATTAACAATTTGGTATCACTCAACATATTTTACAGTCATTCTGAAAGCAAAGCCTTCATGGAAATCAGGCAACCCCTTGCATTCAGACCAACAGTTAAAGCAAGCTCTTTGCCTCAGAGAACAGTATCTGTATCTCTATATGTATGAATGCATTTCTTTGTGTATATTAAATTTGTACAAGCCATACCATCTTTACACTGACTTTGTGATATAGTAGTCTCTCTAACAACACCCATCTACCAACACTCCATTTCTCCCGTACTCAGCTGCTCAGGTCACCCCAGGAATTATTATATTGGTTTTGGGTGCTACATTCTAATAGGAAAAGGGAAGTCAGTGTGTCCAGAAAAAGAAAGAAAAATCCTGGAAAGGGGGAACAGTGGAAGACACTGAGGAGGTTTATCCTGGAGAAGAAAAGGCTCAGGGGCCATGATTGCCATTTTCAACATCTGGACAGCTGCTGTATGGAAGAGGAATTATATACTTTGCTTAGTATGGCCCCAAAGATCAGAAGTCAATTCAGTGAATGGAGATTACAAGAATAAATTTCAACTCCAGAGAAGAAAAGACTTCTCTTGAGTATATAGTAACCTTCTTTTAATTATTAGTCATTCAAAGATGGCCCAGGCTGCTTTATGAGCTAGAAGGTGTCTAGGCATGTTTGTTCAGAGGGAAGATGGTTAGTGCTAGTGTGAAGGAGATTCATGACCTGGGAATGGTATGAGATTTGAGGACCGTCAAGAAGTCCCTTCAACTCTGGGATGTTTGAGATGCTCAGACATCAAGAATAGAGCAAAGAACAAGGCTGTCATACTGAATCACTTCTTGATCCCTGAGGTTCTACTGGCTGTGGTTCCCCATGAAAAACTGTCATCATTGAGTGATGAATGACACCACTACCAAATGCCGACTGTCTGGTCATCTTATCCTCCGTAGGTGGCGCTAGGCTGTATGGTTGCTGTAAAGTGTTGAAAATAATACAATTTCTTCATACTTGGTATTGTCAGCACTAAAGGAGCACAGCCTTCCCTGTAAATATGTCCACACAAATCCTTTCCAAGTAACAGGCACCAAGGAAGATGTTGATTTCGCAGCCATGTTCCTGCTTTATTTCCAGGGCTAAAGGTTCCCTGATTCAGCTTGGCGTTGTTCAATACAATCAGCCTAAAGCTTCCTTTTTGCTTTTAAGTATTCATAGGAATGGTAAAGAGCAACCTACCTTTGTGCATTTCAAAGTTTTTTTCTTTCTTCTTTACTTCTTTGTTTTGCATTATATCCTAAAATAAGAATCATAGCAAAAGGTCATTTTGAAAGGAACTCTGACGGGGCCTTTAGAGAGAGGTTGCATGCATTTGACATCTGTCATTACTCTGTTGTCTGTTTCTGGTCAGGATTATCGTATAGACTCTGAGCTTGTCATTAATTCCATCCTACTGTAATTCAGAGCCCAGGGTTTTGACAGATGAGCTGACAGCCCAGAAAGCCCAGGGGTAGACCTGAGACAGAATTTGGGCTCTGTTATTGTGCCAGGCCAGAGGTTGCCATCCTGACCCCTCCTCTGACCCCAACCTCCCCAGCTCTGAGAGATATCGACAAATAATGCTGAATGAGGAGCTGATTCTTCCTTGGGAACTGGTAGATAGAATGTTAATAAACATAAAAATGATGTGTATCTATTAGAATAAACTTAGTCTGAAACCTCTTAGGAAATGGAAGTAGTAAGTTTGACATTGGGAAGAAATCCCAGACCCTGAAAAGACCCTCAGACATTTTTAAATTTTGTTGTCCATTTCAATGGGCTGAAGAGATTCTCTTGTTGTTGGTTGCCTCATGTGGCCTGTTCTTATTTAGAATAATCTACATAGAAGAAACCTAAGTAATGTCTCAGTGCAGCTGAGATTCCAAGGCAAACACAGTACTTCTTAAGGGGTTGCTTCTCACTAGCAACTGCAGGATGGTTAGAGGCCCTTACGAAAGCTAGCAGAGAGTGTCGTCTACACAGTCTGGAAGGTAGTAAAGGCTGCTGTTGCCATTTTAAAGATACTGAATAAAAGGTCTGGTGGGCTTAACTGGCAGGCATGAGGTCACCCAAGGAGTCTGAGGCTGAAGCCGAGAGTAGAAACTATGAGATCACACTCTGAGGCAGGGCTTAACCCACACCATCACCCTCTGCTCTGAGCACAAAGGAGGAAGGCAATAATATTTTCACATCTTTGGATAATCAAAGGCTTGTGATCCTTCCTGTTCCTGGAGTCAATTTTCCACAGCACCCCTCCTTTTTGTTCCTCCCTTAAAAGGAATTAGTGTTGTTACTACTGAGGGGCTCAGGTGTCAGGTGTGAGAGTATAAGTCATGGAGCCTAATGGGCAACCTGCGCCTCAAAATGCTTGCATGGGGCTCAGAGCTTCAACTTTCCACTTGAGCTCAAGGGTGGTGGCTTGAAAGTGCGGCGACAGGAAAATGTTTGTAAGATAATAAGCCAACAAAAGAGTATTTCGTGTCTTTTCAAAAGATGGAGTGTGATGATCGAAGTCGAGATACTTTTAGACTAGGTGGTTGCCCTGGTGTCAGGGCTTGGCCAACATGAAAATGTGAAGTCAGCAAAGTTTGTCTTTTATGCGTCCGGCCTTGCCTTTCTGTGAACTTTCCCCCAGCCACACACCCCAGAGCCTTCCCCCTTCTCTTGCTTCAATCCCCACCTCAACTGACAGACTTTTTAAAGTTGATTTTAGAAAATCTAGAAGGAGTTATTTCTCTCTTAGTGGGAACTCTATTGGCAGGGCTGGATAGGTTGATCTTTAACTCGAAAAGGAGATGCTCTGACCTTATCAAAGACATCGTGGGCATTGGCCAGCAGACAATCCAGGAACTGATCATTCTAACAGGCAGTTGGGGGGGGGGGAGGAAGATTTAATGTGAAATTATACTGGTTAAAATGCTGCCTCCATTTACCTAATAGCAACCATGAATCCCATCTTCTGCCCAGAGTGACAGCTCGGTTCTACCTGCCTCAGGAATTAGTTCTTTGTCACTAGAGGCGTTCCAACAGAGATGGAGGGACTGCTGGGTAGAGACTGTGGGGAGAAGCAGCAGCTCTGGGTTGATAATTGGATCTGATGATTTTGAACATCCATTCCTGAGCTTCAAACTTTAGGTTGCTCTGGAGTAGTCAGATTGTGACCCAGAAGGGAAGCCTGTTAACATTAGCTAAGAATACAAATGATCTAATTTGGGATTATTTTGTTGTTGGCCTGTTGGGTTAAAAAAAAAAAGTCCAAAATATTTTGTTTTAGAATGAGAAGTTTCATGGCATGGATATTGGAGTGGGGTCAGTCATTGGAAGAGGAGGGGGAGCTGGAGTATTTTGGGTCCGACTGTCGTGGGCATCGGAGGTGCAGATGACATTGACTCGGATTCTACCCCACAGCAGTGGAGGCAAGAGGCTTCCTCTGTTTCACAGGAGGCACTCTGGTGGACATGCCTGGGAAGGTCTGCCTTTTCAGAATATGAAACTCGGGAGCTGCCATTTTTTTCATGCAAGTATAAGCAGAGAGACCAAACTGACTTTTTCATTGCTTTTCTCCTGGTAGCTGATTTGGGAAGCTTTGCATATCTGACCGGAAATATAGCCATGAGATATTGGAATACAACAGTAAACTCTCAGTAAGAGGGAGGGAAGAAACCAACAACCATTCTCAATGCCTTTGGGGGAACTGGCGGCTGATCTGAGAATTATAGAATGTCGAAGCTGGTAGTGCCTGGCGGAACATCTCAGCCCTCTCATAGGATAACTGAGAAAAATGAGGCCCAGAGAGGTGAAGTCATTTGCTCAAGATCACATAGTCAAGCACATTTAATATGCTAAGCATTGATCTCAAAGTGGATTTATTCACATTTAAATTTGCAACACCTTCCAATATTCTGTAATACTGGCCAGAAGCCTCAAGGAACCAGAGAAGCTCAAATCATTTCCAAGCCTTGCATGTAAAGAGTTAGGAGTCTTCCTCTAAAACCTGTATTCCTGTGGAGAACCTAAAAGCCAGCCACAGATTTGAGCTGCATTCTGATTCCCATAGGTGACTCAGGGATAAGCTCCCAGAGTCCTCACTACTGGATTAAATGATATACCAGGGACAGTATAGGAGGACAGGAAAAAGCTCAGAAATAAGATCTCGGGCCCTTCCACTCCTGGGTTAAATGACACATTATCTGTATCTGAGAACTCCTGTTGGTTTCTCTAGCTACCCACCCACCTGGCACAGCACTGTCCTCAGCCTGGATGTGGCCTCCTACTCACAACCCCCAAGTCCCCTGAGGGCCCAAGATGTTTAACTTTGTTCTGAGGGGGAAACAGGCACAACGATTTCTAGATGCTGTTCTGGAGAAAGAGCTCCTAGACCCCTTGTCTACGACGATGGGATTAATATTGTAGGCACATCCTCAGTAAACTGTCCCAAAACTCTTGCTTTAGGTACCCATCATAGGTCACTGATGGAGAAGGAAGTGGCCACCCACTCCAGTATTCCACCTGGGAAATCCCACGAACAGAGGAGCCTGGCGGGCTACAGCCCATAGGGTCACAAAGAGTCGGACACAACTTAGCGACTAAACAACAACATAAACCACTGCAGTGACTTAATGCTGGGCACCAGTCTGTTGGGCAAGACAACTTCAAACTCTCTGCCTTGGGTCTTGATTGGCCGTAGAGCAGACTGGCTCCATGAGCAGGGGGTATTCTATGGAGTCTGGTTCGAGTGGCACTGAGACAGTCCATCACCCATTGCCCACACCTCTCCTCACAGTAAAAGGAAAAGATCTTACTTACGTGGTACCTGAAATTCCATCATGAGAGAAGCAAAGCGTTCCTTCACATGTTAAGAGTCTATCAGTGCTCAGAAGTCCCCATCACCCCCAGTGAAGGCAAACCCTTAACTGGTGGCCTGCCAACACTGCAGTGGCCAGTGTTTAGCGCTTCCCTGGGAAATGGGGACCAGACCCTGGGTCCTCAGTGGGAAGGCACTAAGATTTGGATGGAAAGATAAGAAAATGCAAAAAGCAAGGTGGTGGACTTCATCCTTTCCCCCCGAGGCATCTGCCTGTCTGAGCTCGCATGCATATGTGAATGTGCCCAGGAAAGTGTGTATTTTCTCCAGAGAGCCTTTTTTGTTCTTCTTAAGGGCATTCCTATGAGCAAGCACACTTTAAACTTTCCTTTCCCTTTTAACCATAGGGTTTTGGCTTCAATTTTGCTTTTTCATATACACACCCATATACACGTGTGTACATATGTATGTCTACCTGTATCTATAGCATATACCTGACACATGTTTAAACTTTTACATGGTTAGGTTTTAGTTTACCAACCTAGCAGGTTCCCCCCTCCAAAACTTTTCAATGATATTTTTCCCAACGACCGAGGTCCTTACCTTGACCAAGTCTTCAAACCGGCTTCTAATTTCCTCACAGTTCAGTAAGGATAAGGACCCCTCTCCTTTATTGCATCTCTGTATCGTTTTCATGAACACAAAATCTTCATGAAGATTCCTTTCGTCTTCTATCTATTTTTGAAATGACAGGGACATGAGAAATTGTAATTTTGAAGAAGGCAGCTAAAGATGTCTGCCTCTACAATCACTTCCATGGCCTCAGCAACACAAGAAGGGCTTTGCGAATATAAATGGGGAATGATAACACATTAGTACACTGGACTGGTGCTTCCCAGGTGGCTCAATGATAAAGAATCCGCCTCCCAATGCAGGAGACGCAGGTTCAATCCCTGGGTGGGGAAGATCCCTTGAAAGGAAATGACAACCCACTCCAGTATTCTTAGTGGAAAAATCCCATGGACAGAGGAGCCTGGCAGGCTACAGTCCATGGGTCGCAAAGAGTCAGACACTACTTAGCGACTAAGCAATGATACTGAATTAGTGATATTTAGTATTAGCAGTTTAAAAAATCTACAAAAGCCAGCAAAGAAAATGTGATGTTGCCTGAAACACTAGGTAGAAATCATAGCTATTCTAATGAAATTTCATCACAAATTGTACATTTTTCCATGTATATTAGCAGCAACATTCTTTAATGGTCATATTTCCCATTGCTTCAATAACGATAGGTCATTATAAACACAATCTATAAAATAGTTTTCTGGTGAGCTAATTTGCCCACTTAGTTTTAACATTTGTGATCCAGCGCTTTATAAAAAGAGGGGGATTTGTAATGCGTGTCAATTACTCAAAGTCTAATTACATCTCTCTCTTTTTAACTTTAGTATTTGCAAAAAGCATTTACATTTTTAAAGAAATCATCTTTCATTCCAAAAGTTGAGATATTTTATTTTCTGATGTCCTAAAATAATTAAATGTATGGAAGTCACTTGGTTACAAATTCTGTGCCATTTTCTTGTATTCATATTGCAGTTTTAGATTCAAAACAAGGTCCAGTTAGCCAGCAGCTTTCACTGTCATTAACAGAACACCCAAGTGCCAGGGTAAATTTGAGTCTCTGTGTGTGTATGTGTTAGTCGCTCAGTAGTGTCTGACTCTTTGCGACCCCATGGACTGTAGCCCACCAGGCTCCTCTCTCCATGGAATTCTCCAGGCAAGAATACTAGAGTGGGTTGCCATTCCCTTCTCCCGAGGATCTTCCCCACCCAGGGATCTACCCAGGTCAATATTTCCCCTATTGAGGGTAGGGGAAATATTTGATTGGCAGGGCATTTGATTAGCAGAGCCCACCAGCCCACGAACAAACAACCAGACACAGAATCCCACTCTCTTCTCAGCAGTGAAACCTAAAATTTGTAGTAACCCAGTGAATTGCCTCAATTCTGCCTGCCCCACCTTATCCTGCTAGAAAATCTTATGGTCGTAATTCAAGGTTGGCGGCTCAATAAAGACCCCTTGCACATCCCTGAGAAAACACAGTCTCCAGATGCTGTGCATCCACAATTCCCACATCCAGACCAGACAAATAATTGATAAAATTTCTCTTTTTCATCCATGATTGATATTTTGTCAACACAGCCAATAATGCTTGTCACTGGAGAGGAGTAAACACATGGAAACAGAATAAATCCTAATGGTAACATTTTCTTAAGAATGCAGAGCAACCTACTAACTTACTCCACTCTTCTGTTCTACAAGTCTGGCTATTCAAGAATGCACAACATCTCAGAGGGAAACTGAGCAGCTTACAACTACAATCAGCATTTGAGAATTATACAGAGACCACCACTTCCACTTAAAGTTGCAAATTGGGGACTTCTCTATGCCTATGTTAACCCGAAGCACTATGAATTTTCAGGTCAAATTGATGCTTTCCTTCTCTAGTTGAAAATTTAGAAGAAAAATAGTTGTCTCCATCAGAAAAAAAAAAAAAGTTTACTTTTTAAGCAAAACATAAACAAATCATTATAGCTAATGTCTCCACAGTACTTATTTTGTGCCTGGTTCTGGTCTTAGCTTGAATTTAATCTATGAGATGAGTACCATTATCATCCCCATTTCTCAGATGTGGAAACTGAGGCATAGAAATGTAAAATAACTTGCCCGGGATCGGAAAACGAGTAGGGGATTGAGTCAAGATTTGAACCCAGCAGTCTAACTCCAGAGTCAAGGGTCTTGACCAGAGAAAAGAATAGAATATCTCACTAACTAGACCACAACCACTATGCGACGAGACCATTTATCTATTTGGGTTCTTAACATTGTCCATCATTTGGGTAGCACTAAATCCAACCAACCCACACATCAATAAGAACCCTAAATTTAGTTAATGAAGACCCATGGTTCATCTTACCTTGTCCAATCTTCTGTGAAGATACACAGCAAAAAGCGCTGACCCAATCATCTGGGTGATAAGAAAAACTGTAAGTAAATACATAAAAATTTTCATACTGACAGGTGGTCCAGTGGCCACGGAGCGGGGAGAAGGTTGACTGTATGTTTCGATCATGCTGCGTTAGAGTTGAAATGATGTCTTCTGACTGAGAAGGTGGCAGAGGCAGCATGAGAAGACTGTCAAAGTGGCCACCTTACTCAGGATTAGTTAAGAGCGCACAATCGTCGCAGCCCACACTTCCTGGAAAATGTGCTTCGCAGTCTTCTCTCCCAGCAAAAAAGTTACGTAAAGGTTTTTTGTTTTTTTTTAACCTACCCATATCATTCACTTCCAGGCTTTCCCTTTCATTAGTAAAGAAGAAATAAGTTTCTTCTTCCATATATTCATTCTTGCCTTGAAATGTCATAGACTCCTTAACAGACAATGGCAGTATTTTCCTATCACTGTCTAACGTATGGGGTTCACCAGTTTCAAGGAAAGTGACAGATGAATCCACCAGCAATAGGCTTATTTCAATTTCAATCTTACTAATATAAAGCGGGAACCTGATAGATGGAGAAAGAAAGAAACACCAACGAAAGTTTGGATTGATTTTATGACTGGCTTGCTGCTGGCTCCTTAAGATTTCTTTCGTCTTTAAACCCAACAAAATCCCTGTGGCATTTCAAGTCAAGTCTACACAGCATAAAGCAAAAAGGAGTGCTAACAATTAGTAGAGAAAATTTAACTGGAAAGATAATTCAAGAAAAATACACTTCTTCATGAGAACCTACTGTATAGCACAGGGAATCCTATTCAGTGCTCTGTGGTGACCTACAAGGAAGAAAACCCAAAAAACATGATTATATATATATATATATATAGTGTGTGTGTGTGTGTGTGTGTGTATGTCTGTACACTTTGCTGTACAACAGAAACTAGCACGATATTGTAAGGCAATTATACACCAATAAAAAAAATAAAAGAAAAATACACTTCTCCAAGGCCAAGAGAAGTAGAGCCTTGAGTAATTCAGGCCAAAATTCTGGAATTGAGATTAAAGTAGGAATATTAGGTTGATTTAGCCAAGTTGCCTATCTACACTGTTCCAATTCATCAGATAACTGTTGATGCTGATCTGTCAGTTTGGAATAGGGAAACTGGGCTGCAGTTAAGAGACCTGAATTCTAGATTTTGGGGTAGCAATGAATTGCTGTGAACCTCCAGCAAATCTCTCCCTCTACAGATCTCAGTTACCTCCTACCCAAAGGGGCAATTGTACCTCCTTTGCCTGTCCTCTAGGTTGTTGAGAAATCAAGTAAAGATGTGCCTGAAAAATCTTTGAAACAAGCAATAGCAAATCACTCTCATCTGAAGTTTTTTGGTATTTGTTCAGCCTATGAGGAGTTTTCCAAATGATTGCCAACTCCTTACATACTAGTAAACAGCAAACAAACAACAATAGCTTCAAAAACACCCAATGTTTTGACAGCGATCTGAATTATTGAAGTGTGTAGAATTACCCATTTCTGAATGGCTTCTGATGGTCTTATCAGATTGCCTTTGAAATAAAAACAGCTGTGGAAATCCCTATCCTACATCCCAACTTTTTCTAGAACCATGATAAGATTGCTTTTGTGATTCCTATAAAATTGTTTTGAGAGACAAATAGAAAATGTAACAAACTCCTCTGCTAGGCATGCTATCTGCATAGTTACCACCTGCTCTCTTCCCCTCCCACGCCCTAGCATCCTGTCCTGGGCCCAGATCTCACTACATCTGCCAAGTAGGTGGCTTCAATGCATGTGATAAACTTTGATCAGTCAAATCAGAGGCTTCGGTTCTTAGACAAGGAACCTTAGTTCCACTAAAGGAAAATTATCACGAGAGCTAAAAGGGGCTCGAGGACATCTCCAGGGCCAGTTTCATGCAATGACAGCATGCCAGAGTTGCAAGGACCCTGTGACCATCAGCTCAGCCAAGCTCCGAGGGTGGCACGTTTATTCCTGGGACAAACTTCAAGAGAAAATTGTTGTCCTGTCTCCCTGCCTACACTTCCTGACTTCTGCTCATAACATTCCCCTGAAACTGCTTCCACTATTCCCAACACAATGGTTTGAGTTGAATACTTTGTAGGGTTAATTTTTAGTGACCTTTCCAGTAGTCTGTTGACCTGTTTTTTGTTGGCATCCTTCTAAATCTCTCCCCTCTTGCCTCCTCTTCGTGTGCTTCCTTTTCCCCTGGTACCCCTTAAAACTTTGGCATTTCCCATCCTCATGCTCCTCCCACCCCTCCCCTCTTCTTATTCTATATGTTTACCTGGGATGACTGCCATCCATTTTCATGATTTTCACTATTACTTTCATTGTGATAAACCCCAGATGTATACCTGAACCCTGAACTGAAGATTTTTAAGTGCAGGTAACTCTGAGTCCAAGGTATCTCCACTTGGACACCCCAAAGCCACCCTGCATCTGCCAGGACCCCAAATTAACTCATCCCGCCACTCCACTTCCTATCCAGACTTGTTTTCCCTCCAGGCTCTCCCCATCTCAGTGACTGGTACTACTATACTCACCTAATTGTCCAAGACCTAGGAGCCATCCAGGATTCCTTCCTCTGTCTTGCCCAGGTTACTTCTCTATCCCAGTGGCTTCCTCATCCCCAAAAGCTTCTTGATTATCACCATGACTCCTTTCTAGTCTCCAGGGAAACATCCTAGTCCAGGGCCACATTCCCTCCCTCCTAGATTGATTATCTTGTTGCCTTTCTAGCCCCACCCCATCCATCTTCCAGAAGAATGTTAACTCTGAATCTTGTCACTGACCATGTTATCCAATATATTTTTACACTCCTACAACTCTGCGTTGGACCCAGGGAAGCAGATTGACAGTTTCCTGGCATATTCGTCATGAATGGGATTAGCTCCAAATAGCCTGATAGTCCTTTAATCCTTGAAGTACCCTCTTTCTCCCATTCTTCCTCTGCCTGGTCCTCTAGATTACTATAACTTGCATGTGTGCTCAGTCGCTCAGTCATGTCCGACTCTTTGTGACCCCATGGACTGTAACCCACCAGGCTCCTTTGTCCATGGGGTTCTCCAGGCAAGAATACTGGAGTGGGTTCCCATGCCCTCCTCCAGGGGGTCTTCCCGACCCAGGGATCGAACCTGTGTCTCCTGTGTCTCCTGCACTGCAGGCGGATTCTTTACCACTGAGCCACTAGGGAAGCCCCCAGATTACTGTAACATTGGCTACCTTTCCAGCTTCCACATTTTAGTTCTATTTTCTGATTCTCTGTCAGATGTCCTTTGTCTAAGGACCTCCCATACCTGTCTCTCCCCTGACAAGGAGTGGACTGGCCTTGATATTGGGACCCCTTTAAAAATTTCAGTTGCTTACTGCATCCAGAAGTACTTTTTAAACTAGATTACCAAGAAATCTATAGACCTGGGGAGTACAGGAAAGTGCCTTTAGCTAAAGTCAAATATTGACCATCTTTTTCTTAGTTTACAGAAAGAATCAAGTTAATGGATTGAATTGTTTCATTTTTCAGTTTTTCTTGCCTAAAATTTTCTGAAATTTCTGTCACCTTTCTCTTCTTTCCTTCTTGCTGGTGATTGATCTGCAATAAACAAACATCAAGGGAAAAACTCAAAAAAAAAAAAAACAATGGATTTCATGTATTCTGATGTGACTATGCTTGTGGTTGTGATTTTATATTGATAACCTAGAACACAGTCAGAGTTTCTGCTAGGAAAGTTATTTCCAGTACATAAGAAAGAGTTAAATATATCAGCGTTTTGTTTGTTTTACAAAGGGCCTCTCAAGGACTCTTTTCCCTGAATATGTCTGTAAAACCCTAGCCTAGAGGATAGTGTTTCCGTTGTAAGCATAGCATAAGTTCTGACCCCTGCCCACCTTTCTGTCTTCATCCTCCACAACTCACTCATGCTCAACCCTGAGCATCACCCATGTCCTGCTGAGTTTATTTCCCTAAACATATTGTTTGTTCAAGCTGTCCGCATGAATATCATGAGTGCATCCATGCGTAGTCACTCAGTAGTGTTCAACCCTTTGTGACCCCATGGACTGTAGCCCTCCAGGCTTCTCTGTCCATGGGGATTCTCCGGGCAAAAATACTCGAGTAGGTTGCCATGCCCTCCTCCAGGGGAATCTTCCCAACCCAGGGATCCAGTTCGCATCTCCTGAATTGCAGGCCAATTCTTTACCCACTGAGCCACCAGGAAAGCTCATGACTCCTTCCGTTTTTATTCACTAATGTTGAAGAAATACTCACTCTGTGAAATGAGCCCTCTCCGCTGATAAAATGCCGTCTTCTGTGCTTAATCAATCATAGAGTTTGACATATTGCATCACAATTGACTTGTATGATTTCCCTACCATTAGCTTTTAGAGGAAAGACAATTAAAAAGCAAATCTCAGAATCCTTGCATCCTGATACATTGTAAGGAATTAGTAAATTTTTATCAAATTACTAAATTTTCTTTTCAGGGGATAGAAGGGAAAGTGTGCTGCTGCTGCTGCTGCTGCTGCTAAGTCGCTTCAGTCGTGTCCGACTCTGTACGACCCCATAGACGGCAGCCCACCAGGCTCCCCTGTCCCTGGGATTCTCCAGGCAAGAACACTGGAGTGGGTTGCCATTTCCATCTCCAATGCATGAAAGTGAAAAGTCAAAGTGAAGTCGCTAAGTCATGCCCGACTCTTAGCGACCCCATGGACTTCAGCCTACCAGGCTCCTCTGTCCGTGGGATTTTCCAGGCAAGAGTACTGGAGTGGGGTGCCATTGCCTTGTCTGAGAAGGGAAAGTGTAAAATGTTCTAATCTGGTAGTACAGCACTGGCGAGGCCCTCTGGTGATAGACATCACAATGCATTTGTTTTCTGTTTTCTTCTATTCCTTTATCTCTCTTTCCTCTAGGATCAGTTTCATTTTCTTTATTTTGGTCCTTCTGTTTTATGTTGACAGTTTTCCTCCAACGTCTGATGAC
Organism: Bos indicus x Bos taurus; assembly: GCF_003369695.1. Lineage (NCBI taxonomy): Eukaryota > Metazoa > Chordata > Mammalia > Artiodactyla > Bovidae > Bos > Bos indicus x Bos taurus. The sequence continues at coordinate 125,688,362 of NC_040105.1, forward strand.
CTTAGTTGTCTGGTCATGTTTATGAATCTGTTCGCTTTTATGGTTGGATGGCATAGGTTTCCTCTACAATTGTGTTGATCTGCTTCCCCATGAACCTCTCTCTGCAATGGGAGAGCTGACTGTGGGTTCTGTTTAAGTGGGTAGGGCTTGTCAACAGGCAGTCTTCCCTTTAGGTTATGTGGGTGGAGAGGTAGAAAGGCTGGGACCCCCACAACTGATAAAGAAGGGCTTTTCTCTGGGGGTAGAGCCCTTTAGAGGGTTTCACTTTTGACTGAGGTTGGTTTCCTTTTTCCTATCCATTGGAGAGGTCTCAGGGCCCTCCCTAGGCTTTAGCCTGAGGGCAAAGGCCCAGTATTGCTGCTGACAAAGGATCCATGGGGGGAGGGAGAGAGGAAGAAAGGGGTCACTTGTCTTAGCTGTTCCACTCTAGCACTTTAAAAACAAATAGTTATTTATTTATTCATTTATTCCACTGTATTCATTTTATTTTTTATTGTAATTAACTTATTTATCTTAATATTGAGGCTGCTGCTAAGTCACTTCAGTCGTGTCCGACTCTGTGCGACCCCATAGACGGCAGCCCACCAGGCTCCCCCGTCCCTGGGATTCTCCAGGCAAGAACACTGGAGTGGGTTGCCATTTCCTACTTTAAAATATTGTAGTGGTTTTTGCCATACATTGACATGAATCAGCCATGGGTGTACATGTGTCCCCCATCCTGAACCCCCTCCCACCTCCCTCCGCATCCCATCCCTCAGGGTTGTCCCAGTGCACTGGCTTTGAGTGCCCTGTTTCATGCATCGAACTTGGACTGGTGGTCTATTTCAGATATGGTAATATACATGTTTCAATGCTATTCTCTCAAATCATCCCACCCTCGCCTTCTCCCACAGAGTCCAAAAGTCTGTTCTTCATATCTGTGTCTCTTTTGCTGTCTCGCATATAGGGTCATCGTTACCATCTTTCTAAATTCCATATATATGTGTTAATATACTGTATTGGTGTTTTTCTTTCTGACTTACTTTACTCTGTATAATAGGCTCCAGTTTCATCCACCTCATTAGAACTGATTCAGATGTTTTCTTTTTAATAGCTGAGTAATATTCCACTGTCTATATGAACCACAGCTTTCTTATCCATTTGTCTGCCTATGGACATCTAAGTTGCTTCCATGTCCTGGCTATTATAAACAGTGCTGCGATGAACATTGGGGTACACGTGTCTCTTTCCCTTCTGGTTTCCTCAATGTGTATGCCCAGCAGTGGGATTGCTGGATCATAAGGCAGTTCTATTTCCAGTTTTTTAAGGAATCTCCACACTGTTCTCCATAGTGGCTGTACTAGTTTGCATTCCCACCAACAGTGTAAGAGGGTTCCCTTTTCTCCACACCCTCTCCAGCATTTATTGCTTGTAGTTTTGGATTGCAGCCATTCTGACTGGCGTGAAATGGTACCTCATAGTGGTTTTGATTTGCATTTCTCTGATAATGAGTGATGTTGAGCATCTTTTCATGTGTTTGTTAGCCATCTGTATGTCTTCTTTGGAGAAATGTCTGTTTAGTTCTTTGGCCCATTTTTGATTGGGTCATTTATTTTTCTGGAGTTGAGCTGTAGGAGTTGCTTGTATATTTTTGAGATTAGTTGTTTGTCAGTTGCTTCATTTGCTATGATTTTCTCCCATTCTGAAGGCTGTCTTTTCACCTTGCTTATTGTTTCCTTTGTTGTGCAGAAGCTTTTAAGTTTAATTAGATCCCATTTGTTTATTTTTGCTTTTATTTCCAATATTCTGGGAGGCGGGTCATAGAGGATCCTGCTGTGATGTATGTCGGAGAGTGTTTTGCCTATGTTCTCCTCTAGGAGTTTTATAGTTTCTGGTCTTACGTTGAGATCTTTAATCCATTTTGAGTTTATTTTTGTGTATGGTGTTAGAAAGTGTTCTAGTTTCATTCTTTTACAAGTGGTTGACCAGATTTCCCAGCACCACTTGTTAAAGAGATTGTCTTTAATCCACTGTATATTCTTGCCTCCTTTGTCAAAGATAAGGTGTCCATATGTGCGTGGGTTTATCTCTGGGCTTTCTATTTTGTTCCATTGATCTATATTTCTGTCTTTGTGCCAGTACCATACTGTCTTGATAACTGTGGCTTCGTAGTAGAGCCTGAAGTCAGGCAGGTTGATTCCTCCAGTTCCATTCTTCTTTCTCAAGATAGCTTTGGCTATTCGAGGTTTTTTGTATTTCCATACAAATTGTGAAATTATTTGTTCTAGCTCTGTGAAGAATACTGTTGGTAGCTTGATAGGGATTGCATTGAACCCTGAGTTGTATGGCAGTTCTATTTCCAGTTTTTTAGGAATCTCCACACTGTTCTCCATAGTGGCTGTACTAGTTTGCATTCCCACCAACAGTGTAAGAGGGTTCCCTTTTCTCCACACCCTCTCCAGCATTTATTGCTTGTAGACTTTTGAATAGCAGCCATTCTGACTGGCATGAAATGGTATCTCATTGTGGTTTTGATTTGCATTTCTCTGATAATGAGTGATGTTGAGCATCTTTTCATGTGTTTGTTAGCCATCTGTATGTCTTCTTTGGAGAAATGTCCGTTTAGTTCTTTGGCCCATTTTTTGATTGGGCCAAAATCAAAAAATGGGGGCTCACTTATTTTTCTGATATTGAGCTACATGAGATGCTTGTATGTTTTTGAGATTAATTCTTTGTCAGTTGCTTCATTTGCTATTATTTTCTCCAATTCTGAAGGCTGTCTTGTCACCTTGCTTATAGTTTTCTTAGTTGTGCAAAAGCCTTTAAGTTTAATTATGTCCCATTTGTTTATTTTTGCTTTTATTTCCATTACTCTGGGAGGTGGGTCTTAGAGGATCCTGCTGTGATTTATGTCAGAGAGTGTTTTGCCTATGTTCTCTTCTAGGAGTTTTATAGTTTCTGGTCTTACATTTAGATCTTTAATCCATTTTTAATTTATTTTTGTGTATGGTGTTAGAAAGTGTTTTAGTTTCATTCTTTTACAGGTGGTTGACCAGTTTTCCCAGCACCACTCATTAAAGAGATTGTATTTTCTCCATTGTATATTCTTGCCTCCTTTGTCAAAGATAAGGTGTCCATAGGTGTGTGGATTTATCTCTGGGCTTTCTATTTTGTTCCATTGATCTATATGTCTGTCTTTGTGCCAGTACCATACTGTCTTGATGACTGTAGCTTTGTAGTATAGTTTGAAGTCAAGCAGGTTGATTCCTCCAGTTGCATTCTTCTTTCTCAAGATTGCTTTAGCTATTCAAAGTTTTTTGTATTTCCATACAAATTTTGAAATTATTTGTTCTGGTTCTGTGAAAAATACCACTGGTAGCTTGATAGGGATTGCATTGAATCTATAGATTGTTTTGGGTAGTATACTCATTTTCAGTATATCGATTTTTGTTGCAGTGTATGGGCTTCTCACTGTGGTGACTTCTCTTGTTGAGGATCACGGGCTCTAAAGCATAGGCTTAATAGTTGTGGGGTACAGGCTTAGTCACTCCAAGGCATGTGGGATCTTCCCAGACCAGGGATCAAACCTGTGCCTCCTGAAATTGGCTGGCAGATTCTTATCCACTGGCCCACAAGGGAAGTCCCTACTCCAGATCTTAAATAAGTTACCATAATTATTCCTTCCCCATCTACCCCACTCTTTGCATTTACCAACCCTGAGATTGCTGTGCTGTTGAGAAAACCCACTCAGTCTGATTTTTTGAATTGCAGTGTTTTCTGCTGTGATTTCTGTTAGCCCAAATTCATTGACTTTTTTACTTCCCAATATCCCTTAAAATTTATTTCATGTTGATGTCATCTTTTCTTGTTTAGCATTGTTGCTGTGATTTCATTCTTTTTATATTTATTTATTTTCAAATATTTATTTATTTATTTGGCTGTGTTGGGTTTTAGTTGCAGCACACAGGATCTTCAATCTTTGTTGCAGCATGTGAACTCTTAGTTAAAGTATGTGGGAACTAGTGCCTTGACCAGAGATCGAACCCTGACCCTTTGCATTGGGAACATAGAGTTTTTGGCACTGGACCACCAGGGAAGTCCCTACATTTACTTTTGACTAAGTAATACACTCACATGGTTAGATATATAAGTGATACAAAAGTGCGTGCAATGTAGAGTCTTTTTTCAGACTTTTCTGCCTAGTTCTTCACTGGCAACCAATGTTGTCAGTTTCTTAGTATCTCCCAGAGATGCTTTTATGTACATTCAAGCAAATACAGTTATTCTCTTTCACTCTTTTTTTTCTTTCACTCTTTTTTACACACAGTAGTATACAATGTGCTGTGTGCATCATTCTTTTTTCATCTAACACTATACCTTGGAGATTAGTTTATGGCAACAAAGTGCTTCTTTTTTTTTTTTTTAAAGAACTGTATAATATTCCATTATATGAATGACATGCCACAATTTATCTAACTAGTCCCCTCTTGATGAATATTTAGGTTTTTCCAGTCATATGATATTAAACAATGCTGCAACAAATAATCCTATACTTATTCATTTTTTATTTAAAATTTGTTAAAATTTTACTTTAGAGTATAATTGATTTAAATGTTGTGTTAGTTTCAGGTGTACAGCAAAGTGATTTAATTACACTGATTCACTTTTTAAGCATTTCTGTGGGATCTGGAAGGCTAAAAATCACACACACAAACACACACATACACAAAGTTCTTTTTTAAAATATTTATTTATTTGGCTGCAGTGGGTCTTAGTTGCAGAATGTGAGATCTAGTTCCCCAGCCAGGAACCAAACCTGGGCCCCTTGCATTGCATTGGGAGCATGGAGTCTTAGCCACTTGACCACCAGGGAAGTCCTATATATATGTAGGACTTATATATTAGCAATATATATATTAGCATTGACTAATCAATGTGTTAACTGAATACATCACACTCAAGGGAAGATAACTTAAAAGTTATTGTTTAGTTTCCATTAGTCAGATCAATGCACAGTTCAGTTCAGTTCAGTCTCTCAGTCGTGTCTGACTTTGCAAACCCATGGACCGCAGCATGCCAAGCCTCCCTGTCTATCACCAACTCCCAGAATCCACCCAAATCCATGTCCATTGAGTTGGTGATGCCATCCAACCATCTTGTCCTCTGTCATCCCTTTCTCCTCCTGCCCTCAATCTTTCCCAGCATCAGGGTCTTTTCAAATGAGTCAGCTCTTTGCATCAGGTGGCCAAAGTATTGGAGTTTCAGTTCAACATCAGTGCTTCCAATGAACACCCAGGACTGATCTCCTTTAGGATGGATTGGTTGGATCTCCTTGCAGTCCAAGGGACTCTCAAGAGTCTTCTCCAACACCACAGTTCAAAAGTATCAATTCTTCAGTGCTCAGTTTTCTTTATAGTCTGACTCTCATATCCATACATGACTACTGGAAAAACCATAGTCTTGACTAGATGGACCTTTGTTGGCAAAGTAATGTCTCTGCTTTTTAATATGCTATCTAGGTTGGTCATAACTTTCCTTCCAAGGAGTAAGTGTCTTTTAATTTCATGGCTGCAATAACAATTTGCAGTGATTTTGGAGCCCAGAAAAATAAAGTCTGCCACTGTTTCCACTGTTTCCCCATCTATTTGCCATGAAGTGACGGGACCAGATGCCATGATCTTAGTTTTCTGAATAGTAAATTCATAGTAAACTGCGTTATTCACCCTCTTCAAAGCCAGGTGGACTTCCCTGATAGCTCAGTTGGTAAAGAATTGTCCTGCAATGTGGGAGACCTGGGTTCGATCCCTGGGTTGGGAAGATTCCCTGGAGAAGGGAACGGCTACCCACTCCGGTATTCTGGCCTGGAGAATTCTATGGACTCTATAGCCCATGGGGTCACAAAGAGTTGGACACAACTGAGTGGCTTTCACTTTCACTTTCAAAGCCAGGCATTACATTTTGAAGCTTCCAATGCAAAGTCCTATCTCACCTTGAGGATTCTGGTTGCACCTTGTGGGATTCTCCACGCAAGTCTGCAGCAGAAAGCCTGAGATGGCTTGATATCTGCTGCTTACATCCAGATGTTGCACTTGTTGGTGAGATTGTAAGATGCATTTTCTGGAGATTTTTCCTTCAATCAGCTCATTTGCTCAAAGCAACATTCCCAGAGCACTTACTATGGCCCAGGTGCTGAGCTGGATGCTGGGAATACAAAAATAAAAATGATAATCCTTACCCTGTCAGGAGCTCCCAATCTAGAAAAGCCCATGAATACATGAGCAGATAACCAGAAAACAATGTGAGAAGAGCCCCAGTGGAGGTGAACACAGAATGCTATGGGAGCATTAAGGAAGAGTCACAGCAGGGAAGTAGAATAGGAAGAATGTCCAGGAAGGCTTTCTCAAAGAAGATACACCTGTGATAACTTTGTATACATGGGGTCACAAACAGTCCGACATGACTGAAGTGACTTAGCCCACACACACATTAGTTTTGACAGTGTGACCAGAATCTTCGATCTCTAGCTGCATGCCTCCATCCTATGTCTCCGAGATGAATCTTCTTGACAAATGTCCACTCTTTGTTTCTAACTTGTGGGCACCATGGCTCCACTCTCCATTAGTGTGAGAAAAGCCCTATTTGTTTATGTGCTTAAATAGACAAGAGACACAGGTAACAGTGGTTACCACTGGGAAGTACAATGGAGTTTACGGGGAACAAGTTTTAATTTTTGATTTATGCCTCTGTACCCTTTGCATTATTTTTATAATGAGAATATTTTACTTTTATAATTAAAAAAATATTTTCTTGGGTGTGCTGTATGGTATGTGGGATCCTAGTTCCTCAACCAGGAATTGAATCTCGCCCCCTGCATTGGAAGCACAGAGTCTTAACCACTGCACCATCAGGGAAGTCCTGAGTTTTATAATTTTGATAAACTTATTGAAGTAAACCTTTATATACAGAAAAGTGCACAAATCATGTTAGTGGATTTTCATAAAGTAAATACAGCCATTGTAACCATCACCCAGATTGAACAGTTGTAGATTTTTACTAGCATCTTCGAAGTCCACCTCTTGTCTCCTTCCAATCACCTCCACTTCTCACAAAGGTAACCACTATTCTGCCTCTTATCACCAAAGAATCATTTTGACTAAGATTTCCAGTTGTTCCTTATCCTCACTAGCAGTTGGTATCATCAGCATTATTTATCTTAGCTCTTCTAACAAGTCTGTAGTATTGTCTCATTGTAGTTTTGATTTGACTAATGGGGCTTTCCACGTGGCACTAGTGGTAAAGAACTCGCTTGCCAATGCAGGTTAGATGTAAGAGACATAGGTTCAATCCCTGGGTCGGGAAGATCCCTGGGTCGGGAAGATCCCTGGAGGAGGGCAGGCCAACCCACCCCAGTATTCTTACCAGTATTCTTGCCTGGAGAATCCCATGGACAGAGGAGCCTGGCAGGCTACATAGGGTCGCAAAGAGTCGGACATGACTGAAGCAACTTAGCATGCAGGCAGTGGCTAATGATGTTGACCATCGCTGCATGTGCTCATTTGTTATCCACATGTCTACTTGCATGCTAACATCCTCTATAAATATAGAACATAATCATTTAAGAAAATTATTTGAAAATAATTGAAATAATTATTTTATAATTATTATTACATAATAATATAATAATATACTATTATATATTATTATTGTTGGATAATAATTATTACTGCAAACAATAATAATAGTTTGAATAATAAATAAGTAAAAATAATAAATAATAATAAATATTATTAATACTAACTATTATTTCAAACAATCACCTCAAAGGGGATATCCTTTGGGCATAGCAATTCTTCCAAGAGGCAGATTAGGGTGGTGGAAATAGCCAGATCTTGGTAGCAGACATTTCGGACTACCCTATGTGCTGCGGGATCTTAGGCATATCTTTGAACCTCTTTGTGCCTTGGTTGCTTTGCCTATGAAGCAAGGGTAATAATAGTTCTTGCTTTATAGGCTGGGTCTGAGGATTAGATGAGAAAATTATGCAAGGTTCTATGCTTCATGCCTGAGATGGTCAGTGTTCATCAGTGTCTCCCTGCCCTTCTGGCAAAGCCTGGAAAGAGGCAAGAAAGAGAAGGTTGTTCTTGAGGCAGTCAATGGCTTAGTATCTGAGGGAAAATGGGTGAGAGATTCCTCTTTCTCTAGCTCTAAGGGAAAAAAAAAAAACTCTAGAGTTGTGTTCTGGGGGTAGGATTCTGTCCCCTCACTTCCTGCTGCCTCCCCATCCCCAGCCCACCAAGCAGTAGGAGCAATCTGCTTTGAAGGAAATTCTAGAAGAAATTCTAGTCATAACTGGGCTTTTGGACAATTTAAACACCTCCTGCCATGTGTCTAGCAGAGAGACACAAGCCCCGTGGCATCTTTCTGTATAAGTCCCCCAGGTTCTCCCACTGGTGTTTCCTGTGGCAGGATTGGGCTTCCCTGGTGGCTCTCCTGCCTGCCAATGCAGGAGACACAGGAGACCTGGGTCTGATCACTGGGTAGGGAAGATCCCCTGGAGAAGAAAATGGCAACCCACTCCAGTATTCTTGCCTGGGAAATCCCACGGACAGAGGAGCCTGGCGGGCTACAGTCCAGGGTGTCACCGAGTTGGACATGACTGAGTGACTAAAGAACAAGGGCCCTGAAGAGAGAGGGCTGCCCCCAAATTTACCCACCCATGCAGCACTTGATCCCTGAGACCCTTCATCCTGGAACAAAGAGGGTGTTTTTACCATAAAGTCCTTATAAGGTGATGAGTAGTTAGTGTCAAGTAGTTAGTATCTGTTCAGCAAATATTTGCCCAGGACTTAGCAAGCACTAGGCTCTCTGATATGTCTGGGGAGCCAAAATGAGAAAGAAAAGAGTGCTAGTTAAGGAGAAAAGTATGGAGGAGGAAAGGTCCTGGAAGAGGTGACTCTAGTGGAATTTTCTGGGTGAGGAAGAATGCTTTCCCGGTACAGGGACTAGCCCAAGCAAGGACCCAGAGGCTGGAGCCCATGGGCTCTTTTCCTGAGTCTTCAGTCTTGGGACCACAGCCTTGCTCTGGGCTCTGCACAGTTTCTATTCCAGGGTTTTCCAATGTGCCTTTAAAATGGAGTACCACCTTATGAGGACTTTATAGTAAAAACACCCTCTTTGTTCCAGGATGAAGGGTCTCAGGGATCAAGTGCTGCATGGGTGGGTAAATCTAGGGGTACCCCTCTCTCTTCAGAAATCAGCCTGATATGCTTGAACATAAAAGACCTGTCTGTGTGCTTCTAGCTCATTTTTTACCTTCATCGCTGCAGTCTCGGACTACCTTCTGCATTTCCCCTAGACTCCAGAACTTCAGTAAACTGGTTCCTAGCTCTTATTCCCCTGAATTCTGCCATGTAGCCTCTCCCTGGGGCCCTAATCTATCTCTACCTTAATCCTTCTTCTTGACTTACTTTGTTCAGGCTTCTCTCTTTTCCCTGCCTTCACCTCAGCTTCTAACTCTTCTCCACGCTTTCTTCTTCAGTTCTGACTGAAGGCTCAGGCAGTCCCTCCCAGACCCCTTCTGCATCTGTTTCAACAACCTCTTGGGGCTATTTCTCAAATGAGAGCTTCTGCTCCCAACTCGAGTCTCCCAGGAGACTGTCCTCTTCATGGTGGCTGACTTGGGTGCCCTCCAGTTCTCCCACAGTGTCTCTTGGGGTCCGCCTCAAGGTTTCTGAAATGGGGAAACTGAGGCTCAGAAAAGGGGGATGACTTACCAGGGTCTGGCAGCAATTTAGTAACAGAGTAAAACTAGCCCAGGCCTCCAGACTTGTAGCCAATGCTCTTTCCCAGGAATCAGGCTGCCTCTCAGAAGGCTCCGATCTTGTTATTGCCATCAGCTCCCACCCACTGACTGCACCAGGCACCCATCTCTCTCAGCACTTCCTTCCTGACCCACTTCATTAAGACTGAAGCTGGCCTGTCCAAGCTTCTGACTCAGCAGCCCAGCAAAGAACATCCAGCCCTGTCTGCATCTGATTAAGGGAACACGGGAGGCAGGAAGCGTTTTTTTTCCCTCTGGCAGGGTAGGGGATGCAAAAGAAGTTTGGGGGAGTCAATGAAATGGTAAGATGTCAGGGACTACAGGGAAGGGATGGGAGGTGAAAGCGTTATATCAAAACATTTAAGATTCTGGAGACATTCCTGACTGTCCAGAGGTCAAGAGTCCGAGCTTCTACTGCAAGGGGCACAGGCCTTATCCCTGGTTGAGAAACAGAGATCCTGCATACTGCATGTTTTGGCCAAATATATATATATGCAAATATATATATGTATGGGAAAAGTTCAAAAGGAAAAAAAGGTAGTAATATCCTTTTAAGAATTTCCAAAAAAAAAAAAAAAAGATTTAAGATTTCTAGTCAAATACATTTGGGTAACAGAAATATATTTACTGACTTAGAAGGACCCCTGTGATACACTGTTAGTGCAAAAATCATGGCAAAAATAGAATGTTCCCATAGTTCTACTTCTGCACAAATAAGTTGAGAGTGTCCCCAAAGTGCTTATGAGCAGTAGTTAGAAATTGGCTGTATGTTCCCCTCCACTCTCTGCACCCATGTTAATTTTTGCCCAGAGATTAATGGTTGACAAAGACCACAATCTTGGAGAGTTGCTGTAACACAGGCATTCACTTGCAAATAAATGGAGCCGACAACTTTTCTCTTTCACAATGTGCCACAGTGAATGGTGCCATCTTGCTCAATGTGGATATATTTTTATTTTTTAATATATTTATTTATTTACTGGGTGCACTGGGTCTTAGTTGCCCCATGCAGGATCTACTTCCCTGACCGGAGATTGAACCCTGGCCCCCTGCATTGGGAATGCAGAGTCTTAGCCACTAGACCACCACGGAAGTCCCTCTTCAGTGTGGATCTGGAATGGCTCCCACCAGAAAACATCCACATCTAATGCAACATCTATCTAATCCAGTCAGGGGTTTTGACATCAAGATGTTTTCTGACTGGGAGTAGCAGGAAGCTCTGGGGCCCCCTATTGTCACAGGATCACTGATGCCTACAGACCTCTTTCCTGACATGAGGGTCCCAACTCTGTCTAAAGCCTGTTCAAATAAGCAACAGGATTGACACTTGCAGTGGTTTGAATAGTGTCACCCCTCCCCCGCCAAATTCTTGTCCACCCGGAATCTGTGAATGTGAACTTAGTTGGAAACAGAATCTTTGCAGATATTAGTTAAATTAAGATGAGATCATACTGAAGTAGGATGGGCCTTAATTCAACGACTGATGTCTTCACATGAAGAGGAAAATTTGGACATGGACTCAAATTGAAGGAAGATGGCAATGTGAGGATGGAGGCAGAGATTGGAGTGATGCAGCCAAAAGCCAAGGAATGTCAAGGATTGCTGGCTGTCACTAGACGCTGGAAGAGGCCAAAAAGGATTCTTCCCTAGAGCCTTCAGAGGGAGCATGTCCCTGCCAAAACCTTGATCTCAGACTTCTGGCCTCCAGAACTGTGAAAGACTACATTTCGGTTGTTTTAAGCCACTCAGTTTGTGGCACCATATTAAAGCAGTCATTGGAAAACAATACCACACATCTCTGAAAATAAAAAATGACTCCATCTTCCGAAATGTTGCTCCAGTTGAGACATGAGGTGAAAGATGCTCATCAATAGAAGACACACTTTCAAGCCTGGGTATGTGTGGTCCCTCTGGTTATGCTCTACACTGGTCTATACATGCATAGAGAAATAAATCTGGAAAAAAACCCCAAGACTTGTCTTTGAGTGATAAATTCTGGGGGATTTTTATCTTTTTGCTTTAACTTGTATTTTCTAAGTTTCCCACATGGCTATGTATTGCTTGTGTAAAATATGTATATATACATCTACCTGGCATCTACTTATCCATCTACTGATCTTTAATTACTAGTATGCTTATATACTCAAAGAATTTTCCAAGTCAGATAGCCTCAGATTACCTTCATTTCTTGTGGATCCAAGGCTAGGAACTACTCCTGAAAAGCCCAGTGGTGGGGAATGTAGACAATAATAAAACCCTGTATCTGTGTGGTATTCCATGCTCTTTAAAGAGCACTCCTTATCAATCCATTCAATGCCATACCCCTGTCTGGTGGATAAAGAATCTGAGACTCAGAGAGTTGTTGAGGAACTTGTCTAAGGTTTCATAGCTAATAACTCGTAGGGCTGTGACTAGCACTCATGGTCCCAACACCTGGTCCAGTAGCATTTTCTAGAAGGTAAGATCTATAGACACAGCTTTTCGTCTGTCTTGTTCTCCTAGCCCTTGTAGCTCCAGCACTTAGAATGGTGCCAGGTATACAGTACGTGATCAGTACCTTTTCAGTGAATAGATGTGACAAAAGCAAGCTCCTCCTCAGAAGCATTTTCTGCTACTAAGAACATTTTTGTTCAGACCAAGCTTTGTGCTCTGCAGAAGATACCCCACTCTCTTCTCAGTCCCTGTCCTTCCACACAACCTGCTCCTCTGCCCCCATCCCCCAAAGGGTAGCTAATTTCCAGGGCTGACCTCTCAGATCACCTACAGGGATAACCCCAAGTGGTGTGGTTCAAAGTGAGTCTGGAAAAGCCTCCTCATCCAAAAATAATGCCACTCAACAAAAAGATCCAGGGTCAAGAGGAGGGCAGGCTTTGCCAGTGGGTGGGGTTGTCAACCTCAGAATGATTTATTTGGTTCTGAGACAAGAAATAGGACATGTCAAGAAATACTGACACACAGTAAGGGGACTATAGCCAATATTTTATAATAACTGTAAATGAAAAGTAACCTTTAAAAATTGTATACAAATAAAAATTAAAGTGAAGGAAAAAGAAAGAATCATTAACACAGAGAAAAGACATACACACAGAGGAAATGGCAGCAAGGTGGATGGAAAAGAGTCTCAGTTCAGAAAGAGGACATGAGAAGTACAGAAAATGTACAAAAGTGAGTCAAGAAGGAAGACTTGGTGAAACAATGGGAAAAAGGAAGTGGGGTGGGGCAGGCGGAAAACACTCCCACCTAGCCCGTCATCTTCGCCCAACCCCCAGTCCTCACGTCCTCTCCTAAGGATACCCCTCCCACCGCCCTCCACACAGGTGACATCTTCCCACAAGGCCTTGTGTGTGGGGTGGGGTGGAGGGGTGACTCCCTGAAGGCAGGCTTTGTACAGAGGGGCTGGCTGCCACCCTAGGTCTCCTTTTTAAGTGCAAATTTCCGGGAAGCTTCAAAGCTGCTCCTTGCCCAGCCTGGGGGGTTTCCCAGGTGAAAGTGAGTGAAGTGAAGTTGCTCAGTCGTGTCCGACTCTTTGCGACCCGTGGACTGTAGCCCACCAAACTCCTCTGTCCATGGGATTCTCCAGGCAAGAATACTGGAGTGGGTTGCCATTTCCTTCTCCATTCCCAGGTGGCTTAGTGGTAAAGAATCCTTTTGCAATGCAGGAGACAAAGGTTCTATCCCTGAGATACAAGATCCCCTGGAGAAGGAAATGGCAACCCAATCCAGTATTCTTGCCTGGAAAATTCCATGGACAAAGGAGCCTGGCAGGCTACAGTCCATGGGGTCCCAAAGAATCAGACACTGACCAATTGAGCGACTAAACAACAGTAACAAAGCCCTGACTCAGAGGGAGTGGGTGTGGCTACTTTCCAGGCTGAGAAGGACTGGGTTTCTGGAAGCCCAGAAGCCAAGGACTTCAATTGGAGAAGGGGAGGGAGTGAGGGCTTCTGAGCACAGAGGTCAGAGAGCAGAGCTCTGGGGACCCCTTGGGATTTCACAGTTCTTTTCCCTGACCTTTTCCCATTTAGCCAGGACAACAAAAGGAAGCTTAATAAGAATTATGGGCCAATTAACTGAAGGTAAGGAAGTTACTTAAAAAGGAATGCCCACACCCAGGTACCATTGTCTTAATTAAAGACCATTCCTGGCTAATTTATTTGAGGAGGAGAGGGGTGCTGTTTTCAAGGCAAAAGATTTCAAGAGATCACATACTGACATGGTTCAATTACTAATTCTCCAATTTTTGTACTTCCAAACAAAAAACCTGTCTCAAAATCTACTCCCAACTGCAAGTAAAATAGACATTTGCAGTTTAAGACACAAGAATTTTCCATCCATGGAGTGGGTATCCATAAAGTTGATGAACAAGGAAAATTACTGCATTTTCAGAGTTAGCTCCTCTGAAACCGGAAATGTGACAGAGCTGACTTAGAGCTAAGACTTTCTCTTACTCTTGTAAGAAAGAGGAAAGGCTGTGTGCAAGGTAGCAGTGATGTGCAAAAACCACAGTAGAGGTTTTGTAAAGAAGAGCAATTGTGGCTTTTGCACAAGTTATTCCTAAACCGAGGCTGGGGACGGCATATGACACCTTTCAAAGCAGCTTCTGGACTGGTATTTCACTGAAATGAAGAAGATCTCTGAGCAAGACCGGAAAGCCAAAACTCTGTTTCATGACCTCTGCAGGAAAGTAATGGTTGCATTATGGAACATTCTAGAATGGCAGGCTCAAACTGTGGCGCGGAAGAACAGTAGGCCTTTTTGGGTGGGAGGGGGAGAGGCAGGGAAAATATAATTCCCAATTAGGTTTCTGATAGATTTTCCACTCTCTCTCCCCACCCCCTCACTTACTTCTGTGCTGCTTCTTTAGCCATCTCCTCTAGCACAGGGGATTTGATTCAATAGCTGGAAAAAAGGATGTAGAGGAAACAGAGGGAAAAAGGTAATGTCAATCTCAGGAAGTCCAGAATATTTTTAAATCAAAAGCTGCCTGCATATATAGAGAATCTACATCATGTACCCATTATACTGGGACTGCCCATAAGTAAATCATGCCCTTAGATGTAGCCCTGGAAAAGAGTTTCACAGTAAATATTGTTTTAGAACTAATCCTTATTTGGATAAGAAGAAAAGAAGACAGGTTAACTAGGTGAACAGAAGGAAATCACTAATGAGTAAGAAAATGAACAGGGAAAGCAAAGAATTGACCTGATACAGTATAATGAATTTCTTTTGTCCTTCATGGACATGTCCTCCTTGGACTGACTTAAGCTCCTACAGGATAAACTAGAAATTTTTTGTTGTTGCACTACACAGCATGTAGGATCTTATTTCCCTGATCAGGGATTGAACCCACGCCCCCTGAAGTGGAAGCATGGAATCTTAACCACTGGACTGCTAAGGAAGTCCCAGGAATGTTTTAAACAGCTAACTCTTAAAACAGCATTAGGCCCAACTTCATAAATGAATTCTTTCAAACTTTCAAGGAACAAATAATCTTGATACTTTAAAAAATGTTCTAGAACAGTGAAAAATAAGGTCTCCATTTTCAAATCAAAGCCGGTGTAATATTAATATCGAGTTCTAAATAAAGAAAAACCTAATTTAACCCTTCAGGAAATTAGAAAAAGAAAAAAAGCTAAGTCCAAAGTTAGCAGAATGAAGGAAATAACAAAGATTAGATATAAATGAAACTAAAAATAAATAGAAAAAACCAACAAAACTAAGTTGGTTTTTTGTAAAGAGAAACAAAACTGACTAACTCTTAGCTAGACTAAGAAAAAAGGAGAGAAGACTCAAATAAATACAATCAGAAATGAAAGAAAAGACATATATATACAGAAAGGACATGTAACAACTGATGCCACAGAAATAAAAAGCATCATAAGAGACTAGTATGAAGAATTATACACCAACAAACTGAATAATCTAGAAAAATGGATACATTCTTAAACACATATAACCTGCTAAGTCTGAATCATTAAGAAACAGAAATTCTGAACAGACCAATATGAGTAAGGAGTTTGAATTGACAATCAAAAACCTCCCAATAAAGAAAAAACAAATAATCTTTTTTAAAAATGGGCAGAGGATCTGAATAGACATTTTTCCAAAGATGTCCAACAAGCACATAAAAAGATGCTCAACGTCACTAACCATCAGGGAAATGTAAATCAAACCCACAATAAACCAACACCTCCAACTTGTTAGAATGGCTATTACCAAAAATACAGGGAATAAAGTATTGGTAAAGATGTGGAGGAAAGAGGACCGTGTGCACCATTGGTGAGAATGTAAATTGGAGCAACCACCACAGAAAACAATATGAAGTTTCCTCAAAAAAATAAAACTAGAACTATCATATGATCTAGCAATTCCACTTCCAGTTATTTATCCAAAGAAAACAAAAACGATAATTCAAAAGATATACGCACCCTCATGTTCATTGCAGAATTATTTACAACAGCCAAGATATGGAAGCCAATCTGTGTCTGTTGACTAATGAATGGATAAAGAAGATATGCTAAGTCTCCTAACACAGAAAAGCCCAGAACCAGATGGCTTCACTGGTAAATAACATTCATTCTCAAACTCTTTAAAAAAATTAAAAAGAAAGAAATACTTCATTCTCAAATTCATTTTATGAGGCCAGGATAACTGAAGCCAAAGATCCCACAAGAAAAGAAAATTGCAAGCTAATGTCCCTAATGAACATAAATGCAAAACTCCTGAAAAAAATATTGTTGTTGTTCAGTCACTAAGTCGTGTCCAACTCTTTGTGACCCCTTTAACTACAGCATGCCAGGGTTCCCTGTTCTTCACCATCTCCCAGAGTTTGCTCAAACTCATGTGCATTGAGTCGGTGATGTGATTCAAACATCTCACACTCTGTTGTCCCCTTCTCCTTCTGCCTTCAATCTTTCCCAGCATCAGGCTCTTTGCTTCAGGTGGCCAAAGTATTGGAGCTTCAGCTTCAGTATCAGTCCTTCCAATGAATATTCATGACTGATTTGCTTTAGGATGAACAGGTTGGATCTCCTTGCAGTCCAAGGGACTCTCAGGAGTCTTCTCCAATACTTCAAAAGCATCAATTCTTCAGTGCTCAGCCTTCTTTATGATCCAACTCTCACATCCATACATGACTACTGGAAAAACCATAGCTTTGACTAGACGAAACTTTGTTGGCAAAGTAATGTCTCTGCTTTTTAATAGACTGTCTAGGTTTGTCATAGCTTTTCTTCCAAGGAGCAAGCATCTTTTAACTTCAAGGCTGCAGTCACCATCTGCAATGATTTTGGAGCCCAAGAAAATAAAGTCTGTCAACTGTTTCCGTTTTTCCCCAGCTATTTACTATGAAGTAAGGAGACCAGATGCCATGATCTTCGTTTTCTGAATGTTGAGTTTTCAGCCAGCTTTTTCACTCTCCTTTTTCCCCTTCATCAAGAGGCTCTTTAGTTCCTCTTCAATTTCTGCCATAAAGGTGGTGTCACCTGCATATCTGAGGTTATTGGTATTTCTCCCAGTGATCTTGATTCCATCCTGTGATTCACTGAGCCCAACATTTTGCATGATATACTCTGCATATAAGTTAAATAAGCAGGGTGACAATATACAGCCTGACTTAGTGCTTTCCCAATTTTGGAAAAAAAAAAAAACATTAGCAGAGGAACAAATTGGGAGATTGGGATTGACATGTACACACTGCTATATTTTAAATAGATAACCAACATGGACCTACTGCATAGCACAGGAGATTCTGCCCAATACTTTGTAATAATCTAAATTGAAAATAATTTGAAAAACAATAGATATATGTATATGTATAACTGAATCACTCTGCTGTACACTTGAAACTAATGCAACAGTGTTAAATCAAATATACTTCAATATGAAATTTTTAAAAAAGAACAAAAAATTAGCAAACCGAAGCACATTAAAATGATCAAACACCACAACCAAGTGAGATTTATTCCCAAGATGCAAACATGGTTGAACATATGAAAATCAATCAGTGATGCTCCACATTACCAGCATAAGGGATAAAAGTCACATGATCATCTCAATCATCTCAACAGGTGTAGAAGAAACATTTGACAGCATTCAACACCTTTTCATGATTAAAAACTCTCAACAAACTAGGAATAGAAGAAAAGTACCTCACCATGATACAGGCCATTTATGACAAGCCCACAGCTAACATCATATTGGATAGTGCAAAGATGAAAACATTTCCTCTAAGATCAAGACAAGGGAGCCCATTGTTGCCACCTCTATTCAATGTTAAAAAAAAATTACTCTACTAAAAGAAATTAAAAGCATCCAAATCAGAAAAGAAAAAGTAAAATTATCCCTGTTTGCAGATGACATGATCTTATGTATAGAAAACCCTGAAGATTCCATTAAAATAACTGTTAGTATTAATAAACAAATTCAGTAAAGTTTCATGACACACAACACACAAAAATCAGTTGCATTCCTAAACACTAGCAAGAAACTATTGGAGAAGGAAATTAGGAAAGCATTGCTATTTTTAATAGCACTGAAAAGAATAAAATACTTAGGAATACATTTAACTAAGGAGGTAAAGTCTTGTTTATTAAAACTAGAAAATAGTAATGAAGAAAATTAAGCAAGACGCAAACAAATGTAAAGACATTGCATGTTCAAGGACTAAAAGGTTTAATAATGTTAAAATGTCCATATACCCAAAGTAATCTACAGATCTAAGGTATCTCTATCAAAATCATGATATTCTTATTTACAAAAACAGAAAAAAAATCCCTAAATATTATGTGGAACCACAAAGGACTCTGAATATACACAACAATTTTGAAAAGAAGAACAAACCTGGAGGCCTCATATTTTCTGATTTCAAGATACATTGCAGAGCTACAGTAATCAAAACAGTGTGGCACTGGCATAAAAACAGACACACAGGTCAATGGAACTAGCCAGAGAGCCAAGACATAAATCCACATATATTATGTCAACTATCTTTGACAAGGGTGCAAAGAATACACAACAGTGAAAAGATAGTCTTTTCAACAAATGATGTTGGGAAAACTGGATAACCACATGCAAAAGAAATTGGACCCATGAAATTGGACCCTTACCTTCCATGACACACAAAAATCAACTCAAAATGGATTCAAAACTGAAACATAAGACCTGAAACTATAAAACTCCTAGAAGAACACGTGGGGAAGAGTTTCATGACATTGGTCTTGGTAATGATTTCATAGATATAACACCAAAAGCACAGGTAAAAAATACTAAAATAGACAAATGGGACTATATCAAACTAACAGGCTTCTTACAGTAAAGAAAACATTCAACTGAGTGAAAAGGCAATCTACAGAATGGAATAAAATATTTTCAAACCATATATCTGATAAGGGGTTAGTCCCTAAAATATATAAGGAATTCCTACCCAAAAAAGGGCTAAGGACTTGAATGGGCTTCCCTGGTAACTCAGTGGTAAAGAATCTGCCTGCAATGCAAGAGATGCGAGTTCAATCCCTGGGTCTCGAAGATCCCCTGGAGAAGGAAATGGCAACCCACTACAGTATTCTTGCCTGGGAAATTCCATAAACAGAGGACCCTGGCAGGCTGCAGACCATGAGGTTGCAAGAGTTGGACATGACTTAGAGACTAAACCACCACCACCAATGACTTAAATAGACATTTCTTCAAAGAGGACATACAAAAGTCAATAAGTATATAAAAAATGTTCAATGTCACTAATCATCAGGGAAATGCAAATCAAAACCACAATGAGCCATCACTTCACACCTGTCACGATTGCTATTCATCAAAATGATAAAAGGTAACAAGCAATGGCGAGGATGTGGAGAAAATGGAGCCCTTGCACATGTTGATAGGAATGCAAAATGGTGCAGCCACTATGGGAAACAACATGAAAATTCCTCAAAAACTATAAAGAGAACTGTCATAAGATCCAGCAATTCCACTTCTGGGTATATATTCAGAAGAATTGAAATAAGGATCTCGGAGAGATATTAGCATTCCTGTTCATTGCAGCAATAGCTGAGATGTGGAAACAACACAAATGCCCACTGATGGACGATTGGATTAAGAAAATGTGGAATAGACATATAATGGAATACTATGCAGGCTTTAAAAAGAAGGAAATTCTGCAATATGGGACAATATGGATGAACCTTGAGGAAATTATGCTAAGTGAGGTAAGTCAGTCACAGAAAGACAGACAAATACCCCATGACTCCTCTTATATAAGGCACCTAAAATAGTTAAAATCATAAAATCAAAGAGTGGAATGGTGTTTGCCAGGGGCTGGAGTGGGGGAAATAGTTACTAATCAATGGGCATAAGGTTTCAGTTAAGCAAAATTAGTAAGGTCTAGAGGTCTGCTGCGGAGAAGGCAATGGCACCCCACTCCAATACTCTTGCATGGAAAATCCCATGGGCAGAGGAGCCTGGTGGGCTGGAGTCCATGGGGTCGCTAAGAGTCGGACACGACTGAGCGACTTCACTTTCTCTTTTCACTTTCCTGCATTGGAGAGGGAAATGGCAATCCACTCCAGTGTTCTTGCCTGGAGAATCCCAGGGACGGGGGAGCCTGGTGAGCTGCTGTCTATGGGGTCACACAGAGTCAGACACGACTGAAGCGACTTAGCAGTGGCAGCAGAGATCTGCTGTACAACACTATACTCACAATAGGTACACTTTAAAAATTGTGTACACTTAAAAATTGTTAAGAAGGTAAATCTCATGTTAGGTGTTCTTACTACAATAAAATAAAATTTTTTCACTAATTAAAATTTTTTATTTGAATAACAATGTGTTAAGATAAAATTTAAAAACCTCACAAAGAGTATGAAGAATTAAACTGCCTATCAGTTTCACACATAAATATTTACCAAAACTATACTAAATAAAATATTAGTAAATGGAATCCAGCAGTATGTTAATATGCTCATACCTTCACCAAGAGGGACTCATTTCAAGTGATGCAAAATAGCTTAATATTAGAAAATCTATTACTCAAATTCCCGTTAGTAACAGAACTAACTAAACCATTTATTTCAATAAATGGTGAAGAAGCAAAAAAATTCAACATCAATTCCTGACAATGCATTTATTTAGTTTTAGGCCATGCCATGTGGCATGCCAGATCTTAGTTCCTTAACGAGGGATCAAACCCTGCATTGAGAGTGTGGAATCTTCACCACTGAATTGCCAGGGAAGTCCCCCTGACAATGCTTTTAGAAGCAAAAGAATAGTGAAGATCTTCATTCATAAGATAATTTATATTTAAATCTTACTATCTCTATAATCTTAGGCATATCACATACTCATTTTGCCTCAGTTTCCTAATAAATAGTGATAATAAAATATGTCTCTCAGGGTCTGAGGATTGAGTTATATATATATAAAATGTTATCACACAATACCCAAGCCCCTCCACCCCATCTCTTACTACCTTATTTTCTCACCTGTATAACACTCATTAACACTATGTGCAGGACACTAAGGTAAGTGATATACTATAAATTTTTGGCTTTCCTGGTTTTTTTCATTTGCACCAGTGGACGTGGGATAATTTTACTGGAGCTCTAGCTTGTTTATTCGTGCATGGTCTTGTAAATAAAGCAACTCTTCCTGATCATCCCTCCATGGTAACTCCTGCTGCTGCTAAGTCGCTTCAGTTGTGTCCGACTCTGTGCGACCCCATAGACAGCAGCCCACCAGGCTCCCCCGTCTCTGGGATTCTCCAGGCAAGAACACTGGAGTGGGTTGCCATTTCCCTCTCCAATGCAGGAAAGTGAAAAGTGAAAGTGAAGTCGCTCAGTCGTGTCCGACTCTTAGCGACCCCATGGACTGCAGCCCACCAGGCTCCTCCGCCCATGGGATTTTCCAGGCAAGAGTACTGGAGTGGGTGGCCATTGCCTTCTCTGATGGTAACTCCTAGACCCTCTTAAAACAAGATTGTACTGATTGACTTCATTGGTTGTATTAAGCATTAGTTCTCAGCCCTGTTTGCATGTTTGAATCATCTGGACAACTTCCTCACTTGGTTCTACTGGGTAGCTAGAATTGCAAAATGCAAAGTAGTCATTTCACTCCAAGTCACAAATACTTTTACTACCTCTACACAAATTGACATACACAGTCACCCCTTGGTATCCACAGGATATCTCTTCCAGGCCCCCCACAGATACCAAACTCTGCAGGTGCTCAAGTCCCTTACAGTGGTCCCTCTTTATCCAAGGATGTTCCACAATTTTGCAGCTGCAGATACAGAGGGTAAATATTTGATCAGCAATTGATTGAACCTGTAGATACGGAACCCATGGATACAGAAGGATGACTGTATGTTTTCTGATTCTGAAATCAGCTTTGATTCATTACTAAAAATTAGCTGAATGACTCGCAATACCTAAAAGATCATTCATTAGAGGGATCTTTCTTTCAGAAAGAAAGAAAACTTAAAAGAGAAGGCAAAGAGCAAGTGACCACAACTTGGAGGAATCTCAAAATTAGGTACAAGAAAGAAGAGAAGCAGGGCGGGGGTCAAAGTATAAAGAATCAGGATTGGACAGTAGCATAGAAACCAGAGGGGGAAAAGATGCAAGAAAGATTAAGCTCACATTTCTTGTTTCCCTTCAAGCACTGCTTACCTCCTTACCCAAGGAATGCTTTTTCTGGGCTAAGCAGCTTGGTTTGACTCTCAGAATGAGAGCCACACTTCCTGGCTTCAAATCTCAACTCCATCATTCTCTAAGCAGACAACACCAGACAAGTGAACTCCCTGTGCCTTCAGCTCATCACCTGCAAAATGGGGCCAACAGCGGTCTCTACTCCGCAGGGTGTTGTGAGCCCTAAACAAGGCACCAAGAGCAGCACCTGGAAAGTAGAACATATTGTGTTGAATGTTAGATTGTTGTTGCATGTACTCCCCTTGTAGACCCTCATAGCACCATATGTTCCCCTCCTGCAGCATTTGTCCCAGTTGTCATCTTACAATTTCTTTTGGTGCTACATTGTCGGGTCCACCAGGATAAATTCTCTTTGGAATAACTCAAAGCCAAATGATTTGGGACCTTAATTACATCTGCAAAATGCCTTCACCTTTCACATGGAATGTAGCCTAATCACAGGAGAGCTGTCATCATAGTTGTAGATCCAGCCCCTGTGCAGGGGAAGTAGATTATAGCAGGTGTGTGCACCCAACCATGGAAATCTTGGGGCTCGTCTTAGATTTCTACCTACCACAGCGATGATTTGATTGATCTTTCTCCCACTAGATCATAAAGTCCACAAGGGCAGAAGCCATTTCTGTTTGGGGGAATGTGTGAGTGAATGAAAAATGCAAAAGAACGAAGGAAAAATAGTTGTGGGTATAAGTGATTTGATTCGCCAAAAACCTTACCACTGTGGTCAAGAGGGAGCCCTTATAACTTCACAAAAATCTGTGAAAGCTGTAAAGCTGTATGATCCAGACAAACATCCAGGCTGAACCCCTCTTTGGGGTTTGTGTTGCCAGAGGCCATGGGGGAGCTGCTTGGGGCTTCTGCTGGCCTGAGTAGTTCCTCAACCCTAGGTTCTCCATACCCCCAGCCAGCTCCTTGCCAGCACCCAGAGCATAACACCTGGGGCACCATCTGATCTCAAGTGTTTATGAAGAGATCAAGGGCATCCTGAGTGAGGGAAGGAGGGGGAGAAGCGACATCTAAGGCCAAGCCTAAGAACTTCAGAGAATGAATCCAATACCTCACCTCAGAGGTACCTAGGCTTTTCTGCTGGGTGTGAGTGGTTGTGCAGTGGCAAAATGGTCTGAGCTGTACTGGCCTGCGTTCCATTCACTTGCCACGTTCCTCTCCCAGCATCTGAATCCCCGTCCTGAGCTGAGACCCAGGACAGGCCCTGGGGCTTCAGTATTTTTTTTTTATAACACCTTGATGGAGATATAATTCCCATACCATATAGTTGGGTACATTTAAAGTGTATGAAGTGAAGTCGCTCAGTCATGTCCGACTCTTTGCAACCCCATGGACTGTAGCCTACCACGCTCCTCTGTCCATGGGATTTTCCAGGCAAGAGTACTGGAGTGGGCTGCCTTTGCCTTCTCCAGAGGATCTCCCCAACCCAGGGATTGAACCTGGGTCTCCCGCGTTGTAGGCAGACGCTTTATCATCTGAGCCACCACGGAAGTCCAAACATAGTTGGGTACGTTTAAAGTGTATAGTTGAGTGCTTTTTAGTGTATTCACAAATTGTGCAACCGTCACCACTCTCGAATTCTAGAACATTCTCTTTAGCAGTTATGCCCCATTTTCCCTCCATTCCCCCCCTCCAATTCAGTTTTGCCTAAGGCAGGAGCCCTGCCCCCAAGCCTTTCCCCAGTCCAAGGTTTTAGTCTTGGTTGTGTCCTGACCAGTTGTGTCACTGTGTGGCCCTCCTTTTCCTGGGTCTCAGGTTTTCTAGATGTAAAATGAGAAGTTTGGACCATAAGATGTCCCCTAAGGGACTTTGCTGTTCCTGTACTCTACCCACCCACTGCTACTGTAAGCAAGGTGTTATTTAGACTGACAGTCCAGCATCCTCTTTTTGCCTTCATTGTGCCTGCCTTCACTTTCATTCATCTCACCTGCCATATCCCTCTCTCCTTCCACACCCCTTCATACCCCTCCCTTCAAGAGCCAACCCCAGCTGAGCCTCCTCCAGGAAGCCCAATTAGGGCTCCCTTTCTCTAAACTCCATGGGCAACTGTATTGTCTACAGCTTGACCCTTCCTTATACAGAGACAATTCGTGCTTCTTGTGGATAACTAGGAAATGGTATCAAATATTTGCACTGCATCCCACATTGCCATCCTCTTTCTCCACCTGGTGCCTTGCATTGCTATGTTTTTGTGATTCTTTCCTTTTTGACCCTTAGCAAGTTATTTCAATACTTCAGAAGTAGGGGTGAGAGTCAGAAGGAAACAGGAAGGGACGAATATGGGCTGGGTCCTTACTGCACACCCAGTCCATGCTAAGGAGTTGATGTACTTTATTTCGTTAGAAGCTCCCAGCGACCACTTGTGAAATAGAATCCAAGCCAGAAAGGGACAAGTTACTTGGCCAGGCTAGTAAGGAGGCTTACTTTCTATTAAGAATTCATTTTCAGTTAGCCAGAGATTTCTTTAACATTGTTCTTAAGCCCATTTTATTATTTTTCACAGAGAACTCTTACATTTTAGAATGCTTCACCCATCAATGCCTGATGGAGCTCTGGTTTTCTGATGAGAAAAGTGATAAGCACTCATTGTGGGAAACTCTAAAATGCAGAAAAATATAAAGGAGGAAACAAAAAGCACCCACAACCCAAAGATAACCACTGATAACATTTTGGAGTATTTCCTTCTAGGCTCACCAGCTTGCATGCTCTCTCTCTCTCAATAAAGAAAGATGCATACATAACACATCATTGGATTCCACCTGAGTATATAAGTTTATGACCCCTTTTCCCCTGAACACTATGTGGAAGCGAGCATCTCTCTATTTGTTTCCCAATTTGTCCCTCTGAGGAACTGATTTCGTAAATCATAAGAGGAGAACCCCGGCTCTCAGAGGCAAACGTATCAAATACCAAAGGCTAATAATCAAATGAAATCAGCTCCAGCGCCCAGTGAGTGGCAGAGAAATTTAGAGGTTGCTCTGGTAGTCTTGGAGTTCTCTTCCATTCGTGTGGCACTCAATTTTATAGCAGCAGGCCCTGGCACTCAAGATTTCTTCTCTCCTCAACAAGCACTAGGTATGAAGCTTTTTGGGTGTCCTGCTCCTCCACTCCTCATTTTGCAATAAACAATTTCTGGAATGATTCAGGTGTATTTTCACGATCTTTTTTTTTTCTTTTGTCAATGTAGTAAGCAGGCCCCACAAAACATTTTGGGGAACCTAGTGATTCACTGGATGGTCTGTGGGGACTGGGGAAAGCTCTAAGCGGCAAGTCATAGCCACAAAGGTCATATTCCTTCCATAGAAGTGGAAGCACCAGCTTGCACCCAGCAGGCTCTGTGTCCCTTTTTCCTACTCCAGGCCCTTGGAACTGAAATCAGGGGG
The DNA here is from genome assembly GCF_003369695.1 of Bos indicus x Bos taurus. Taxonomy (NCBI): domain Eukaryota; kingdom Metazoa; phylum Chordata; class Mammalia; order Artiodactyla; family Bovidae; genus Bos; species Bos indicus x Bos taurus. The sequence continues at coordinate 125,714,242 of NC_040105.1, forward strand.
CTCGGGTTGTTCTTCATCCTCCTCCTTTGGCTCAGCTGAGACTGCACCAGCAGACACACAGAAGAAAGGGCTGCTCCACGACCTCAATTTAGAGAAACGGAAGGGAGCAAGACTGATGGCTCTCATTCTGGGGTGACTCAGAGTTTCTATGAACCTACTCATCACCGGCCAAGGACCCAGCTGAGCCTCGCTCCTAGGAAACCTTTTTAGGACGGAGCATTGCTCACCCCACTGAGATTCTCCGTTTCTGGAAGATTGAATTAGGCAAGGGAAAAAATCAACTCATGCTGTCAACCTGGGAATTTAGCTTTACAATAACTGGACAGGAACCTTCCTCTTAAATAAAATGCTGAAAAGGGTTTTTTAGTGATATTGCACACACAAAAAAAGAGAATAGGAATAAAATGACTCACAAACCTAGCTTTCTAGCATAGCCATTGTCATATTTCCTTCATCTTTTCTCCACAAAAATTTTTTATTCTTGTAATTATAGAACCCACATGTTTGTATCCTGCTTTTAAAAACTTACCTTTTTTTCAGCTTTATTGACGTATCATTGACAAATAAAGTTATAAGATATTTAAAGTGTATGTTGTGATGCTTTGATATACGTACACCTTGTGAAAGGATTCCCCCAGCTAGTTAATTAACACCTCCATCATCTCACATATTTATCTTCACTTACCCTTTCCTAATAAGCATTTTTCTGTTACCCCACATTTTAATAACCACCGTTTTAAAAAGCAACAATAATAGAATGCTTCTTTTAATAACATCACACCACTGCGAAACTGTGGTTTTTCTCCTATTCCTCTGCAGTAGGTGCAGAATTAAGAGGTTTGAGACATGGCTGCTGCTCGCGAAGCATTTCTGTTCTTTCTGGTGGAGATAGTCATTTCTCAAAGACCGTGAAGTTGGAGTTCCAAAGCTTGAGTAGCATCTAGTTAGGATTGTCTACACAGGTACCCCCCTCCATGAGCAATGGAGTACATATCAGTGCCACAGGATGAATCACTTTCAGTGACCCAACTCTACTACCCTCCAAGTTCGAGTCTCTACTGGCACCTATGTGACCTACTCCCAACCAAAGTTGTTTCAATGGCCTTGATGTAGGGGTTGTATATGTGGAGGCCTCTCCCACACTTTTAATCTGGTTACTTGGTTTGATGGAGAAGGTGACTTGATGGGTTTATGCCCTACGTCTTCTGTGGTAACCAAGTGAGAAGATTCTAGCATCTTAAAGGGTATCACATTAAATCTTAAGGTGAGAAGTGGAAACTTTCTAAGTGGCTCAGCTGATGGAGGTGTCACCCAGACTCTATAGTTGTGATAAGGGTTACTGCATTTTGTCACATTGCTGAAAACTTCCAACCCTACTTTTCACTTAGAGACCAATAAATATTTAGACATTTTTACAATCTATAATTTGTGTTTGTTGCTTGCCACAAGTATTATCAATCCAAATCATTAGCATTGTGAGCCCCATAAAAAGTATGGACCCTCTAAAGCAGTGATCCCCCACATTTTTGGCACCAGAGACTGGTTTCATGGAAGACAATTTTCCACAGACGGGGCGGCGGGGGGGGGGGGGCGGGCGGGTGATGGTTTCTGGATGGTTTAGGCACATTACATTCATTGCGCACTTTATTTCTACTATTATTACATCAGCTCCACCTCAAATCATCAGGCACTAGATCCCAGAGGTTGGGGACCCCTGCTCTAAAGTATCCCAAATTGCAGGGGAAAAGCATGACCTTCATACAAAGAAATCTTCATCATTGGCCGCCCAGATTCAGGAAATAACAAAGTTCCCAGCAGTAATATATTCTTAAGCGAAAAGAACCATTTGAACATTTGGTGGCTTTAGCTATTCTGACATATAAACACAGTACCACTCCTTTAGCTGAAGCTCAGCTTTCCTAAAAATGACTTTTCTGCACTTCTCTAGCTAACCCTACAGTATGTTTTTAAAAAATGATCTATTTGGCTGCACTTGGTCTTAGTTGCAGCTTGTGGTATCTTTAGTTGCTGCACTCAAACTCTAAGTTGTAGTGTGCAGCATGTGGAAACCAGTTCCCTGATCAGGAATGGAACCTGGGGCCCCCTGCATTGGGACTGCAGACTCTTAGCCACTGGATCACTAGGGAAGTCCCTACAGTGTGTTTTTATACAGAGCCCAAGATCATGCATATTTGTGATCTTGGGACTCTGATCAAAACTATCCTGGACCGGAATGTGGACAATGCTAGATCAACTGGAAATCAGGGTTTCAGCTTTGAATTATAACATTGTGAAAAACAGATGTTATAGAAAGACACAGGAAAACAATACCATTCCCTACAACCTGTAGAGAGGGGGTCTTGAATACTCATATTTTCTCCTCTTCCTTAAGAATATCTTCTGGGCATTTTGCTGCTAAAAGGTGGCAGATTGTACCCCATAATTGTAAAAAAGATGTTCTCCCATTTGAATTGCCTCTTTGGCTTCCTCGATAAAATATTTCAGTCGTGTGGTCCACAGCCATTGTCTTCCTCTAATTGCTCTGACTCAAATGAAGATTGACTTTGTGGTTGGAAATTGTGTGACATTACCAAGAAAGCTCAGTCAGTACCAGGACTCTTCTCAAACTCCTGTTTGCAAACCCAAGGAAAGACCTTTAGCAGGAAAGGCCAAAATACTGATATGCAAAACAATCATGCGAGGTAGAACTCAAAAGATTATCGAACCTACCCTTCTCTCCGTTGTTTTTTCAGTCAAAGGAACCGGTTCAAGGAAATTTTTAGTGAGGCTACCTACTGATTATTTGTGCTCATGAAGGACAAACAAGTTCTGGAAAATTAAAAGCCAGACAATATCAAAAGTTTATGTTAAGTTAGAAGTTTCAAAATTATTTCCCATCAAACTTATTTTTGCTTTTCTCCTTGCTCGGGGCCATCCTTTGCTGGAAGTAGAAAGATGGCTTTTAGAGCCAGAAAGCACGGCACCAGCTGCTGCAAGGATAGAAGCAGAAGCACAGAGCAGCCAACGGCCCCGGGGAGAAAGTGATCTTGTTTCTAAATGGATGAAGGGGATGGGACAGAGGAGATAAGGGGTCACAGGCTCAGGAGACGCTGAGTTGAATGAGACCGTGGAACAATAGGGCTTGTTAAGATGTAGATTCCCACACAGGAGATTCTGATTGGGTGGGTCTCTGTTAGGGCCCAGGATGTTACTGGGGACAAGTATCCCAGATGATTGGGCTGCAGCTGGTTCATGCTGAATCCTACCTTGAGAAATCCTGCTTTAGCAGGAAGCAGATGCAACCCATTTATTTTTACAGATGAGGAAAAAGAGGCCCTGAGAGGTTGAGTAATTTGCTCAAGGTCCTTGAGGACAAGATTAAGAAGCTAGGTTTCTCAGTCCAGGGCCTCCCCCTCTCTGCTGTGGTCCTAGAGTGAGTTCTTTTCCTTTATTCTGGGCTCTTCACCTGAGTCTGTGGCAATGGCCAAGGCAATCAGGCCTACTGCTGCCAGTTGGGGTGGGTCTCTTTTAATTATGTGCCTCAGATTGGGTGGGCTGTGCTGGAAGGGAGGGGCATCCACAAAATGGTGTGCCCCCCTGAGCCTCACTGTTCCCTGTAAACTGAGTGAACCGCAATATAGACTTTCCTGGGGCCAGAGTGCCAGGTGTAAGGACCAAATGCTGAGCTCTGTAGTCACCATTGGTTGAGCCAGACAGCTACTTCACATCAGAGACCCTGAGCCTTAGAGTACGTCTGTCCTCTTGAGGACTTGCCCCAGGATACCTGGCCCTGAGGCATATATGTCGTTAAAAATTTGGATATTTGATCACTTTAACTATCCAAAAAGAATAATATGAATTGATTGTATATGTAGTATAGTACTTTGCTAGATTGCCATAACAAAGAACCACAGACTGGGTGCTTATACAACATAGATTTATTATCCAACAGTTCTAGAGTTTGCAAGTGCAAAATCAAGGTGGTGCAGGGTTGCTTTCTTCTGAGGCTTATCTTCGTGGCCTGTAGGTGACCATCCTCTCTTGTGTCTCCACGTAGTCTTCCCTGTGTGTTCATCTATGTCCTAATCTCTTCCTATAGGGACACCAATCATATTGGATCAGGGTCCACCTACGTGAACTTTAAAAAATTTAACTATTTTACTACTTCTTTAAAGATCCTATCTCCAAGTGCAGTTGTATTCTGAAGTCCTGGGGGTTAGGACTTCAACACATGAATTTTGAGGAACCTAACTCACCCCGTAGCATATTGTCTTTGTCTATTTCTACAATAAACAGGGATGAGTAACTGATGATGGAAGTGGGTTGGGAGCAGCAAAGAGGAGTGGAAACAAACCCGGCTAGGGCCGCCCAGTGAAGGGAAAAGTGCTAAGTGAGAGAACTCAGATCTCAGGGAGGAAATTCCATCAGTTTGATACTAAAATCACATACCATCTAGTTGGATTTGCACAAAAGCCAACATTTCACAAGAATAGATGAATGTTTCATGAAAACTCTTCACACGCAGGAACTGATATATTTGACTAAAAATGTGTGCTCTTCTGAGTCAAGAAAAAAGACAATCATGCTTTTTTTCAATCTTTTGGAGCTTTCCAGTATAAAGTTTCCCAAATCTCTTCACTTTAAGTGTAAAAAAATATAACAGATTACCTCGGAAATTTAAAATATATATAATGACATCAAATATTTCACCACTGAGAACATAGAGATGTTATAAACCTCTTCAGATGCTTCTGAGATGTGGTTTTCTATGGCTGACATTGAGAAAATAGAGGTCATAGCTATCAAGGGTGGCCTGGCAAGAGGAGGGAATCCATCATGTGGGGGATGGAGAAAAACAGCTTGGTAATGACAAAATTGTCTTGGCTCAGTCCTGCAGTTCACTAACAAACATTTGGAAGCTATTTGGGGGGGCACATATTTGTTTCATGAATGCGGGATTAGGCTATTTGAATCCAAGTAGCTACTGGGGACCTAGGTTTTGCTCAGCCAGAATCCCATTTGGGGAAGGTCTGGAGCCCTAGACTAACAGTCTTTTGGATGTCTCTTTGCAAGGAGCCCTGCCCAGGCAGGGTCATCACAAGAGCACTGAGTATCTGGGAGAATTGAAGGAGGGAGATGCTGAAGGAAGGAGTGAAAGAGGACACCCAATACACACTGCCAGTGTCACCCACTGTTGTGGTTCAGGCTAGCCTCGAGTTTAGAGCTCTATGGGGGAATTAGAAAGTGAGTGCTGAGTCACTTACACAGAATTGCTAAAAGACAGAGGTGGGCAATTCTGAGTTTTGGTGGTCACAGAGTGTGGCTTCTGGTGGGGCACAATTTAACTAATACCCTGGAGGTTAACATCAAACAATGGAAAAGGGAAAGAGAAATACTTGGTGTACAGAAGTTTGAACTCGTAGGCTTCACGTTCAACTTGCCGCTTCTGCTTTGTTTATGTGGTGGTCTGTCCACAGGCCAGTTTTGTATCACAGGATCATTTCTTACCTAAAGCAGCAGGATAGCTTATGGACTGTTGACTACATGCCAGGTTCTGCTGTAAGTGTTTTACAAATAATAACTCATTGAATCTGTGCAACAGATGAGGAAAAGGAGGTACAGAAAGATGAAGTAATTTGTCTAAGATTATAGTGCTAACAAGAGTCAGAGCCAAGATTATAACCCAGGCATTCTGACTTCAGAGCCTTGGCTCATGATCACTTCTGCCTAGTCACTGCATACGAGAGAAGGACAGCTCTCCAGATCCATTGAAAATGAAAGTGAAAGTCACCCAGTCATGTCCGACTCTTTACAAACCCATGGACTATACAGTCCATGGAATTCTCCAGGCCAGAATACTGGAGTGGGTAACTTTTCCCTTCTCCAGGAGATCTTACCAACCCAGGGATCGAACCCAGGTCTCCCACATTGCAGGTGGATTCTTACCAGCTGAGCCACAAGGGAAGCCCAAGGATACTGGAGTGGGTAGCCTATCCCTTCTCCAGGGGATCTTCCCGACCCATTGGAGGAACACTTTCCTAGAGAAGCTGATTCATCGATAGCTGAAGGCCAGCCCTTTATGTATGGGAACTTACAAATTATGCCCGTTGTTGGCTTGAAATCTTCATAAAATGTTACTTTCCAACAGAAGACTCAATATGTGGTTCCATTTTATTGAAGAGTAAATCCAAGAGCTAGATTATTCATGCGTTCGCTCCTCATTTGAGCACTGGTGCTGTTGATGTGGCCATTGAAGCCAAAGGTGATGGTGTGAAGTTCCAGCTGAAAGAGCTTTCTTGTCTGTGTAGAATGACAGACTCCCAGTGCTCTGCTCAAATCCTGTAGAGAACTTGTTGGCATGTCTTCAGCTGGAAACACAGATGCCTTAAGGTTGGCTCCACAATCAGGGAGACCCATTCAAGTGGCTCTGCCACTGACTACCTCTGTGATCTTGGGCAAGTCAGTAAACTTCAGTTTCCTCATCTGTAAAATGGGGATAAAGATATTTTGTATCTCCAGAGTTGTGGGAACCCGATGAGATAATGCAGGGGAAGCACAGTGCCTGACTCCAGAGTGAGCCTTGTGGTGATGAACCAATCAGACAGTTCCTTTCATTCTACACAGGAAACCCACCACTCTTAAGCCCTGGGTGTCATCTCAGGGGCTCTGGTCTCCCTAGCTCTGTTCATCTGTGGCTGTGTACTCAGCTCCTAGGCTGTCAGAAAAGTCTCTTCCTGTCCTGAGTCAAGCAAACCCAGGCCTGTCTGAAAGGGAGCAATAACATGAGTATTGATTGACATGGCTGGAGAATCATGCCTTGCTCAAGGCAGGCACTCAATAAGCGGTGCCTTGAACAGAGTACACAAGAAGCCAGCTTGTTGATTTGATTCATCCCGTCTTGGCCTTGCCTCACTTTCTCCACCTGCACATGGGCCTAATAATACTCGCCACCTACACACCTTATTGTTATTGTGAGGTAGGCAAAGGCCATAGAGAGTGGGGGATCATTAGAAGATGTACATCTAACAAAGTGGAAACCTTTGAACTTTCAGCGCTGTGGGGTTGTCAAGCGGAGACCTGTTATCTTCATCTTTCAAACTCCTCTTCAACCTTTCAATTACGTTAGAAGTGAAGTGTTCCCTTCCGGCCCCAAGCTGGTGTGTATAGATCCAGGAGGGTGTTCTGGCCTCTGGCAGCTGGTACTCCAGCTTATCTCTCACCAGAAGTCCCCTGGATGAAGATGATAACAATATAATAGGTGCTTCTTGTCACGGCCACAGCCGTATGTGATCTAATATACAAGTGGAACAGATGGTACTCTTGTTGGCTGCATAAAAAAATGAATGGGGCCTGAATTATCAAAGGCTACGGGGAAGTGAACAGTTTATTTTCAGGAGAACTTGTTCTAAAATCATTTCAGTTCATTATTTTTTCACTCACTTGCCAAATATTTACTGAGCACCTATTATGTGACAGGCACTCTTTGAAAGGTGCCTTAATGGATATAGGAATGAACAAACCAGACAAAGTTCCTGTCTTCATATATGTCTCATACTTGAGAGGGTTAGACAGACAGGAATGAAACAAATAGATAACTTATCAAGATGATTTTAGATCATCACGAGACTTATGAAGACTACAAAAAGGGGTCGTTGGTTAGAGAACGACCCCTGTGGAGGAAACGGTTTAGCTGGGATAATTGAAAAAGGTGTCATCCAAAGTGGCTTATGTCATTCTGAGGTTTGGGGACTAGAGGTCTCAAGGGCTTGGGTGTCCACCTCTCAAGATTTCTTAATCTAGCTGGAATTCCCTTCAAATTGCAAATTCTGGGACTTGCCTGGCAGTCCAATGGTTGGGAACTCCATGATTCCACTCATGGGGGCATGGGTTCAATCCCTGGCTGGGGAACTAAGATCCCCCAAGCCACACAGTGTGGCCACACACACACAAAAGATTGTAAATCCTACCTAAGGGAGGTGGGGTCACACTCAAGACCTTAATGCGAATTTGGCGTCCAATCTTTTCTCCCGTCTAGAGGGATAAAGTACACATGGACCTGGGGAGAGAGTGGGGCATGGAATGAGGTGGGGTAGAGAGGGAGCTCTTCGCAGTCTCTGCATCATTGTTTCCGCCCGCACATCAAGGTGCTTTACCCCTCAGGAACAATCTTTAGATGACGGGTGACTAGAAATTGGTTTGAGAGGTTTCCAAAGCCGTCGATACTGTGATCACTGTTGCCATACCTGCATACTTCCCTTCCTATCAACAAACACTGGAAAAGCTCTGATTCATGGCGTCGGGCTTGCCATGCGAGCTTCTTGTTCTGAGTCACAGTGGAAGAGCTCAGGGGCCTTTGGGTGGTAGGGCTTAGTAATGAGGAAGGAAACGGTTACTAGGAAATGAAGAGTTTCACTCATCAAAGTGATCGGTAACCAAAGAATGGTGATTTGGTTCTTTGTTACATGGTGGAATAGAAAAGAGTAGGTGTGTGACAGATCCAGACCCAGATGACCCCACACTGCTCAAAGGGCCAATGCCAGCTTCCTATGAAGCTGCCTAGGAAGTAGGTGGGGACGGCCCCAGTTGTGTCTCCATGTTGTTTATTTTCGCCTTTCCCGAAATAAGCAATTTCAATCTTTAATTTCCATGTGGAAACACTCCTCACTCTCCTCTGCCCCCGAAATGTGGGTGTGTGGAAGAATAAGACTTTGCGGGCGGTAATCAGTGACCTGAATTTGGAAGTTTTACTCACAGCAACTCTCCTCTCATCCGCCTTTGAATTGCTGTTTGTAATGGCTGCTTGCTAAACTGGCATAGCAGCCAAAGTCAGTTGAACATTCTAGAAATATTTGGAGCTCAGAAACGATAATATAGACCACTAAGCATATGCTTAGCTGTGTTGGAATCATTTTCTATATAGCACATTTAATCTTACAGTAATTCCATAAGCTTGTTAATATACCCATTTTACAGATTGGGAAACTGAGGCCCACAGAGGTTAATTAACTTACTAAGCTATGGATAGCAAGGCAGGATCTAAACCTAGACAGCTGCCTTCCACCTGTCTATCTGTTAATCATTATGCTATTCTTATTTCTCCCAATGTCTGTGACAAGTGTTATGCAGAGCTCAGTGCTTCTAGCTGCTCTTGTGTGTTTTTCTTAAACTCTACTTGTGATACTCATTTCATGTAATATTTATCTTCTCCCCAACTATTTCCAGAAAAGATGGGAGGTGGTGTCTTAACCTCTAAGGATTCAACCCATCTAGAACAAGAGTTCACTGAATGTCTACCAGCTGGCTTATAATTATTTGTTATCCACCCACACATTTCCCCCAAGTGTTTTTCATACCTGCCTCTTGCTCAGAGAATCAGGGCTGTGAACTTCTGAAGGCCAAATGAGCACTATAGTACTATTTGGAAACTATGAGTTGGGTGGGCATCATGCCCAGAGATGGCCCTAGCAGACACTCTTAACTTTCAGAGATGACTGATTTCACTTTCAGAAATGCTGAGCCAAAGCAAAATGTTGCTGAATACTGGGATGAGATCCCAGTGCTCAGTTATTATATGTAGCGAGATGCCTAGGGCTCTTAAGGGGAGCAGTTGTCTTAATGCCTTTGTTAGCTTGCTTGTACCTGGTTAGCTGGTTGAAGCAGTATGCTTATGAGAGAGTCATGAGTTTGCTACTAGGAGCAAAGGTATGATGGCTATGTGTAGTTTGTGTGTTTCTCCTAGAAACACATGCTAAGAGGGGAGAACCTGAAATCCTCAAATCAAAGATCCATGTACATTCCCAGGGAAGCAGGTCAAAGTGAAAATAGCAAGTAGAGAGGCACATCCTAACTGGCCTTTGTAGCAAAATGGGATGAGATCGTCTCTGCGAGTTAGGTACCAAACTTGCACTTATTTACCATAATCTGCAGGTCAATTTCAAGATGTGTCTTATAAAAGAAACCACAACAACAGTGCAAACTTGAGTTTTATTTCCCCTTTCTCCATAGAGATGTCCTACCTCTAGGTCATACAGCATGATTTTCTCTCCCTTCTTGGCCATACTTTCTCCTCCAACCCTTTCTTAAAATTCACTGATTCCATGATAGTAACCCATAAAGAAGGTTTTTACCTTGGGGAGGATTAAAACTTTGTCTTCTATTCCATGGAGAGAACAGGAGGAAATAAGCTTGAGAAAAGGGGGTTTGTCTGATGACCATGGGCTCACTCCCAACACCCTTTCCAGTCATTAATTTGGTGTCACTTCAACCTCTGAATCATTCATTTCGCGTGTACGTCTTGGCATAGTCACCTTTTGCTTCAAGATGGCAGTGTGTGTTTTCCATTGGTTTATATGTTTGTCCTTCCTAACAAAGGCCTCTGAGGCTTCTCACAGACCCAAGTCCGGTTTGAAACATTTGAAAAAGGTGAACGACATGAGACAAAAATCTAAAAGAGTTGTTTTTGAGTTTAGGTAAGCAAATGTTGGGATTCATGGGGTCGCAAAGAGTCGGACATGACTGAGCGACTGATCTGATCTGATCTGAAGCAAATGTTACGCATTCCCATCTGGGACTAAGTTGTGCCTAGCATGTGATAGCAGTGATTCCCCGGGTGCCTGGTGCCTTCACAAGGAGCCCTTCCCGCTGCTACCCCCTCTGAAGCACTAGGAAGACTCTACAGACCCTGGGCTGACTGACTGGTTTAAGATGCTAGTCTTCACTGACTAAGAACCACCCCGTTCACTGAACAGTGAGGGAAAGACCCTTCATCTCAGCACATCAGGAAGTCAAATGAAAGATGAAAATGGTCTCCATTTAAGGAGCACTTGCTGGGCTTCCCTGGTGGCTCAGCGTCGAATAACCCGCCTGCAATGCAGGATTTGCAGGAGACTTGGTTCAGTTTCTAGGTGGGGAAGATCCCCTGGAGAAGGGCATGGCAACCCACTCCAGTACTCTTGCCTGGAGAATCCCATGGATAGAGGAGCCTGGTGGGCTAGAGTCCATAGGGTCACAAAGAGTCGGACACGACTGAAGTGATTTAGCACTACACTAACCTACTGTGTTCAAGGAACTTCACATGGATTAGCTGGTATTATCATCACAGCAGCTCTGTGAGGTACAAAATGTTATGATTGTCCTCATTTTATAAGATACTGAAGGTCAGAGGGATTTAAAAATTCTGCCAAGAAACTCAAAAAGGGGCTGTGTATCAATCTAGAGGGGTGAGATGGGGCGGGAGATGGGAGGGAGGTTCAAAAGGGAGTGGATATATATATAACTATGGCTGATTCATGTTGAGGTTTGACAGAAAACAACAAAATTCTGTAAAGCAATTATCCTTCAATTAAAAAGTAAATTAAAAAAACTCTGCCAAGCTCACCTAGCTTGCAAGTGGCATGGCTGGACTCAAATGCAGGGGTGGCCTCCTGCCACTGCCCTACGCTGTCCCTCAGAAGTCCCCAGCGCTCAAAGGTGGGATTGGAACTGAAGTATAGGGACCATTTCACCACCACTTCAATTTCCTCAATTCTAAGATGCTATTGGGTATCTTAAGAGGTACCATTGGCTTAGAAAGAGCTTTGGGGAAAGAACATAAATCCCATGGTTTTGGTAAATTGCAGGACAGTGTCATGGTTGGGGTCATGACTCTGCCACTTAGTAGGGGTGCCTGTGTGACATCTTGGAGAACTTTCACCTTTTTATGCCTCAGATTCCTCAATTGTCAATAAGGGGAAAATCTAATCTCTAGGGCTATAAATGAATTAATACAGATCAAGCACTGGGAATAACATCTGGCACTTAATAACATTAAGTTGTAGATAAGTGTTAGCTATTATTATTGCTATCATCATCATCATCCCACCAGCATCATAGTCACACATTCTGATTTCAGAAATAATGAAATGTGAAAATGTGCTTTTTAAAAGTGAGAAAATAAAGTCATCCATCTTTCTTATAAAGATCAATGAAGTTAAAAATAAAGTTATTCAATGGCTGCTGGAATGGATTGTGCAAGATGTCTTCTAATTTCATCATCTATGTGTCCTAAGCATTAGTCACTTCTGCCACCCCCAGGGTCACTTTTCTCCTAAAATCTGAGGAGGAAGTTTTGTCCCCTCACATTTACTCTTCAGTGGATGTCCATTCAACAGCCACTTCTCTGGGTGCGGGTCTTCCTGGCTACTCATAGCCTGTCGTCACGTGGGGCTCCCGGACAATAGACTTTCCAGTGTGCTTCCGCTCTTCGGCCTGGGACGCAGCCCTCCTCTCCTAGTCCTCAACAGCTCCATCAGGCGGAGTTAAGAGTTCTGCAGCAGGATTGGAGGCTTGGGGATAAGGGCAACTAGAGAGGTAACAATGGCGGAGAGAGGGTGCAAAGCTAAACACCAAACATGGCGTTTGCTTTTATGTTGTTCAATAGAAAAGCATGAAAGAATTAACCCCTACATCAGGGTCCTTTGTGGACACATCCTGGTTCCTAGCCTCACTCTCCCCTGTTGAAGGCTATGAGCTTCCTTTCTCAATAAGGCCTCCATTTTCAAGGTGGACTACCTTACTGGAGGGACATTCCACCCCATAATTACAGACTTGGAGTACTTCCCGTAGGCCAAGCACTTCTCTGAGCACCTTATCAGTATAACTACTGTACTTCAGCAATTAAGAAATGTGTACTTTTCATGTTGTAACATTTCTGACACCAGGATGTCTCCAAACCAGTGGTATACAGAGTTTAAGGGGCAGCTTGCTTTTTCCTTTTTCAGTCAGTTCAGTCACTCAGTCATGTCTGACTCTTTGCGACCCCATGGACTGCAGCACACCAGGCTTCCCTGTCCATCACCAATTCCCGGAGCTTGCTCAAACTCACGTCCATTGAGTCGGTGATGCCATGTAACCATCTCATCTTCTGTTGTCCCCTTCTCCCCCTGCCTTCAATCTTTCCCAGCATCAGGATCTTTTCAAAGGAGTCAGCTGTTTGCATCAGGTGACCAAAATATTGGAGCTTCAGTTTCAGCATCAGTCCTTCCAATGAGTAGTCAGGATTGACTGGTTTGATCTCCTTGCAGTCCAAGGGACTCTCAAGAGTCTTCTCCAACACCACAGTTCAAAAGCATCAATTCTTTGGCGCTCAGCTTTCTTTATGGTCCAACTCTCACATCCACACATGACTATTGGAAAAACCATAGCTTTGACTAGACGGACCTTTGTCAGCAAAGTAATGTCTCTGCTTTTTAATATGCTGTCTAGGTTTGTCATAACTTTTCTTCCAAGGACCAAGTGTCTTTTAATTTCATGGCTGCAGTCACCATCCACAGTGATTTTGGAGCCCAAGAAAATAAAGTCTGCTACTGTTTCCATTGTTTTCCCATCTATTTGTCATGAAGTGATGGGACCAGTGCCATGATCTTCGTTTTCTGAATGTTGAGTTTTAAGCTATCTTTTTCACTTTCCTCTTTCACTTTCATTAAGAGGCTCCTTTAGTTCCTTTTTGCTTTCTGCCAAAAGGGTAGTGTCATCTGCATATCTGAGGTTATTGATATTTCTCCCTGCAATCTTGATTCCAGGTTGTGCTTCATCCAGCCTGGCATTTCACATGGTGTACTCTGTATATAAGTTAAATAAGCAGGGTGACAATATACAGCCTTAATGTACTCCTTTTCCTGTTTGGAACCAGTCCATTGTTCCATATCTGGTTCTAACTGTTGCTTCTTGACCTGCATACAAGTTTCTCAGGGGGCAAATAAGGTGGTCTGGTATTCCCATCTCTTTTTCCACAGTTTGTTGTGATCCACAGAGTCAAAGGCTTTAACGTAGTCAGTGAAGTAGAAGTAGATGTTTTTCTGGAACTCTCTTGCTTTTTCTGTGATCCAACAGATGGCAATTTGAGCTCTGGGTCCTCTGCCTTTTCTAAATCCAGCTTGAACACCTGGAATTTCTCGACTCACATAATGTTGAAGCCTGGCTTGGAGAATTTTGAGCATTTTTTTGCTAGCATGTGAGATGAGTGCAATTGAACATTCTTTGGCATTGCCTTTCTTTGGGAGTGGAATGAAAATTGACTTTTTCCAGTCCTGTGGCCATAAAATAATGGTCTATCCTACATCTTAGTCTCAGTGGAGATATGGAAATTTAATTATCACAGTGACTCCATCATGTAGGGACTTTTTTTTTTTTTTGGCTGCACCATGAGGCATGCAGGATCTCAGTTCCCCAACCAGGGATTGAACCCATACCCCCGGCCATGAAATTGGAAGTCCTAACTAGTGGATCGCCAGCAAAATTTTCTGTTTTGGGGAGCACCACGAGGCTTTCAGGGTCTTAGTTCCCTGACTAGGGATCAAACCCGTGCCCCCGGCAGTGGAAGCACGGAGTCCTAACCACTGGACCACCAGGGAAGTATGTAGGGACTATTCTTATCAACATTATAAAGATGACATATTTGAGCCTCCAAGTCACGCACCTAATGAATGGTAATTGTGAATCTAGGCAGGCAGGCTCAAAAGCCTACACCTTTAAGAGATGATCTGACCCCCTTGGCATCAACATAGGTCCCCATTAACTATCAAGGATGGTCCAGCATAATTCAAACTGCATAAGAGAAACACCAAAAGTTCTCGAAACCTGCCCAGCTGGCCCTGCCAAATTCCATTGTCGCCCAGAGCAAGTGCCAGTGTCTTTTTTCTCCTGCTTTCAGACTGTGCCCTGGGTGGGTGGGGCAGATGCTTCAGAGGCAGAAAAAGTAAGCCTACCACAGAGCCACCTACTCCAAAAGCTGGCAGAAGCTTTGAATGGAAAGTCTTTTTCTTTATTTTGGAGGCTAGGTCAAATTCCAGGGCAGGGCTACCTCCTGCAATCTCTGCAAAGGGAAGCTGGGTGAGATTTACTAGTTCCTGTGGGCTAACAACATCTCTGGGCTGGAGAGGTGATGGAAAGGGCAGTGGCTGTACTTCCAGTGACATATATTTATGATATTATTATTTATTATATCTTATCTATTGGATGTGTCTATTTCATCCACTCATTTCCTATGAGCTGGTGACGGAAAGAAGGAAGCTTAACACTTGAAGCAGAGATTTATATCTTCAAACTGTATGTGCATCAAGTAAGCAAGAAGCCAGAATATTTCAAAGTGAGGATGGCCCACCCCAGCCCCATCTCTAAAAACTGGAGGGAAACAGCTGTGAAATACCTAATAATTCATGAGTTTTGGAGCAGTCTATTTAAGCATTTCCAAATGCTGCCAATTTTTGTTCTTCCTTTTGCTAGGAAGACCTTTGTTAAACAGGATTTTCACATCACCAGGCAAGAAAAAGCAAGTTTAAGAAGAAATTTAGTATTTTATTATTAATATTAATACATCTAATGTACGGGACTTTTTCCTGATATAAAATTAGCATCATGGGGAATTTCTTAAAAAGAATACTTCACTGTTCTCATTTTTAGATGTCTTGTGGTATACATCATATTTTATACAAAAATGTAAATAAGCATTATTTTATCTTGTTATATGTTTTATTTTTACTGTCAAGTAGAGTGATTTAATTTCTCTGGTTTCATATTTTGAAATAGACACAATCAGCATTTAAATCATATTTTGATCTTTTTTTTAGCAACAAATAATTGTGAAAACTACATTATGTTTTCTGCTATGTGCATGAGTGATCCATAAGCCCATGTTGGAGTACTAGCTATATATTATAACTTTCAAAATATTTAATGGTTAAATATATTTGAAAACTCTTAACAGATACACTATATTTTCAAAAGGAGAGCTGAATAATATAAATGACTTCTATGAAGGTCACCCTTGAAAAAGCTTGCCTTATGGTTCTTTCCGATATGATTGCACAGAGGATGAGATGGTTGGATGCCATCACCAACTCTGACATGAGTATGAGCAAGCTCCAGGAGTTGGTGATGGACAGGAAAGCCTGGCATGCTCCAGTCCGTGAGGTTGCAAAAAGTCGGACATGACTGAGTGACTGAACTGAACTATGATTGCACTCTTTCCCTTATGCTTCTTTATTCTATCAGCTTTTGGAAACATATCACTCTGGAGCCAGTCAGATGAGTTGGGCTGCTTTTCAGTTTCCAAAACTAGTTCTCCCCTCTTGGCCATGGCCTGTACAACATCTAAATGTGCCACTTCTGAGACATCCCTGGTGGTCCGGTGGCTCAGACTCCACTCTCCCAATGCAAGGGGCCAGGGTTCAATCTCTGGTCAGGGAACTAAATCCCACATGCCGCAACTAAGAGTTCACATGCCGCAACTAAAGACCCTGCATTCCGCAACTAAGACTCGGAGCAGCCCTGGATCATTAAAAAAAAGCGCCACTTCACACAAGCAACAGCAATTGCTCTGTTAAACTCTAATGACTCCTTGCAGAGGCTAATGCCATCATCCACGCATGTGTCCCTGTATGCTTTCATTCTTCAGACTAGTGTGGGAAAGCCATGCACTCTGGGATGGAATTTCACGACCTCCCTTGACTATCTTTTGCCAGGATTTGTAGCTTTGTGTATTTCATAACGAGGCAAGTTAACTGGAAGTTAGGGTGTCTAATATTTTTCCTTCACTTGGACAATTTGTCACTAGTTCAAGAAAAAGTCTTTTCATAGTTCTGCTGTTTTGAGTCTTTGAGAGATGTGAATTTTAGTACATTCACAGATATGGGAGACTATAGCCACAGTAAATTCTAGAATGTTAGAAGTTTCAAGACCTTAAAAACAAACTCCGTACCATTTAGTTGTCACTCTCCTACCCCATCTCCACTCCTAACCCTGGGCCACCACTAATCTTTCTGTCTCTATAGATGTCTCTGTTCTGGACTTTGATATAAATGGAATAATATATAGTATGTGGCCTTTTGTGATTGGCATCTTTTCCTTAGCATAATGTTTTCAAGTTTCCTCCCTGTTTTTGCACAGGTCACTACTTCATTCCTTTGTATGACTGAATTATATTCCATTGCATGAATTTACCACAGGTTGTTTCAACTTAAATAGAGGCAGTGGAGGACCAATGATGGGGGCTAGAACTGGTACAAGTAGGCCTGGTGAACCTTACGTGAAAGCAAAAAGTGAAAATGTTAGTCGCTCAGTCGTGTCCGACTCTTTGTGACCCTATGGACTGTAGCCTACCAGGCTCCTCTGTCCATGGAATGCTCCAGGCAAGAATACTGGAGTGGGTAGCCATTCCCTTCTCCAAGGGATCTTCCTGACCTAGGGACTGAACCCAGGTCTCCTGCATTGCAGACAGATTCTTTACCATCAGAGCCACAGGACCCTGATGGGCATTGCTGCTGCTGCTGCTGCTAAGTCGCTTCAGTCGTGTCCGACTCTGTGCAACCCCATAGACGGCAGCCCATCAGGCTCCTCTGTCCCTGGGATTCTCCAGGCAAGAACACTGGAGTGGGTTGCCATTTCCTTCTCCAATGCATGAAAGTGAAAAGTGAAAGTGAAGTCGCTCAGTCGTGCCGGACTCTTCGAGACCCCATGGACTGCAGCCTATCAGGCTCCTCCATCCATGGGATTTTCCAGGCAAGAGTACTGGAGTGGGGTGCCATTGCCTTCTCCATGATGGACATTAGGACCTGCCAATTCTAAGAATCTCTGAAATTAGACTGGGCACATGAATATCATGCAGGATTTGCAAGCCTTTGTAGACCTCTGGTCTAGGTTTTCATCAGAGCACAGTGTCCAGGCCTGCTATACTAGAGATGCTAATAATTTGTCTGGGCACCAACAGGGACTCTGTCCAGCTCATCATTCCTATGATCCTAAATATCCATGAGACACCCCCCCTTCCCAGTCTTGTCTGATTGCAACAGGATTAGGGGACATTTGACCAAGGATGGCCCCTTTATAGGCAAGTTGGTGCCCTATACAGGACTCCTGTGGCCTGGCTGAAGAAGATGAACTAGAGCAGATTCCTCTCTTAGGAATACAGAATTGGGGAGCAGAGAGTCTGGGCCACCATCTAAAATGGAACCAAAAGACTATATGACAGACTTGGAGCCTGGGCCAAATGCGAAGGATCATCCCTGAGCACAAGTTAGGAGAAAACTAGTCAAGAGAAAGAGGAGAATGAAACAGATATGCAAAGAGGAGCAGAGATATCAAGAGAGAGAACATGGGCCTCTGGAGAGACAGAGACTATAGCCAGAGACTGTAGCTTGAGAGCTTGGGGCTCTCGAGGGCCGGGCAACAGAGTAGAAGCATCTAAACTCTGGGCCTGGGGTAGCCTTCTGCCTGGGGAGGCAGGACTTGGAACCCTTTAAATTTTTTTTTTCTTTTAAAGAAATAAATGCTTTTCTTTTCCCTATTCCACAAGTACTGTATGTCCATATGGAAAAAAATCAACACATACACAAAAGCATAAAGAAGATTCAAAAATAATCTGTGGTAATCCCACACCAGATATAGCCACTGGTCACATCATGTTGTATGGTAATTGCAGCCTTTTCTTCTACTATATTCACAATACTCTTTCTGGCATTCTGATTCTCACCATCCTGGCAGATTGAAGCAAAAGTTGAAACAACCCTGCCATCTGCTGCCTGACTCGTTCTCCTAAGCAGCTTTTTGGCTCTTTAAAGCTCTTTCTTTTAAAAAAAAATTTTTTTTTGTTCGTATTTTTCTAGTTACAAAGATAGTATGTTCTTTTAGAAAAGAAACAAAATTGACGAACATTTAGGTAGGCTAAGAAAAAAAGGACTCAAGTAAATAAAATCACAGACGAAAGAGGAGACACTGCCACTGATAACAGAAGTACTAAGGCTTATATGAAACTGCTGTGAACAATTATATACCACAAATTAGATAACCTATAAGAAATGGATAAACTCCTAGAAATATGCAACCTACCAAGACTAAATCATAAAAAATAGAGAATCTAAATAGGCCAATTACTAGTGAGCACATTGAATCAGTAATTAAAAAAAAAACTCCCCCCTCCAAAAAAAAAAGTACAGGACCAGATGGCTTCGCTGGTAAATTCTATCAAACGTTTTAAAAAGAATTAATACCAATCCTTCTCAAATTCTTCCAAAAAACTGAAGAGGAGGCAACACTCATTTTACAAAGCCAGAATTACCCTGATACCAAAGCTAGAAAGGGACATTATGAGGTGAAGATGTGTGTACTGAAAACTAGATGACATCAATGAAAAAAATTAAAGAAGACACAAATAAGTTGATAGATATTCCATGTTCATGGATTGGAAAAATTACTATTGTTAAAATGTCCATACTATCCAAAGCAATTCACAGATTCAGTGTAATCCCTATCAAAATTCCAATGACTTTTTTCACAACAATAGATAAAGCAATCCTAAAATGTATTTGGAACCACAAAAGAAGCTGTATATCTAAAGTAATTCTGAGAAAAAAAGAAGAAAACTGGAGGCACCATACTTCCTGATTTCAAACTATGTATTGCAAAGGTGTAGTAATCAAAGCCATAGGATATTGGCATAAAAACAGACATGCAGATTAATGGAAGAGAATAGAGAGCCCAGAAATAAACCTGTGTGTGTGTGGTCAATTAATTTTTGACAAAGGAGTTAAGAATATACAATAGGGGAAAGGATAATCTCTTCAATAAATGGTATTGAAAAAAATGGATAGCCACAGGCAAAGGAATGAAATGACTCATCTTAAAACATACACAAAAATCAACTCAAAATGGATTAAAGACTTGAATATAAGACCTGAAACCATAAAACTCCTAGAAGAAAATCTAGGGGGTTATGCTCCTTGACATTGGTCTTGGCAATGATATTTTGGATTTGATACCAAAACAAAAATAAACAAGAGGGACCACATCAAATTAAAGAGCTTTTGCACAGCAAAGGAAACTGTCAATAAATGAAAATGCAACCCACAGAATGAGAAAATATTTGCAAACTGCATATCTAATAAGGGGTTAAAATGCAAGTAACATATACAACTGAATAGCAACTCCCCCTGCTCAAACAATTTAAAAATAGGCAAAGGACATTTTCCCAAAGAAGACATACAAATGGTCAACAGGTATGCGAAAAGGTACTCAAAATCATTCATTATCAGGGAAATGCCAATCAAAACCACAATGAGATATCGTTTCACACCTGTTACGATGGCTATTACCACAGAGACAAGAGATAACAAATGTTGGTGAGGTTACGGAGAAAAGGGAACCCTTGTACACTGTTGATGGAAAAACAGTACAGAGGTATCTGAAGGAAACAGAACCATTATCTGGAAGAGATATCTGTACTCCCATATTCAGTGTGGCATTATATGCAATGGCCAAGGTATGAAAATGAGTTAAGTGTTCATCAACAGATGAAAAAGAAAGAAAAGTTGTATATAATCAGTATACTATTCAGCTTTAAAAAAGAAGAAAAAAAAAAAAAGAAGGAAATCTGCCATTTGCAACAATATGAATGAAACTGGAGTGCATTCGTGCATGTATGCTAAGCCGCTTCAGTCGTGTCCAACTCTTTGCAACCCTATGGACTG
The DNA here is from genome assembly GCF_003369695.1 of Bos indicus x Bos taurus. Lineage (NCBI taxonomy): Eukaryota > Metazoa > Chordata > Mammalia > Artiodactyla > Bovidae > Bos > Bos indicus x Bos taurus. The sequence continues at coordinate 125,734,740 of NC_040105.1, forward strand.
TAACCTGCCGGGCTCCTCTGTCTGTCCGTGGGGTTCTCTAAGCAAGAATACTAGAGTGGGTTGCCATTTTCTTCTCCAAGGGATCGTCCCTCCCCAGGCGTCTCTTAAGTCTCCTGCCTTGGCAGGTGGGTTCTTTACCACTAGCGCCACCTAGGAAGCCAGGAGGCCATTACGCTAAGTGAAATAAGCCAGAAGGACAAATGCTGCATGGTATCACTCATATGTGGAATCTTTAAAAAGTTGAATTCATAAAACAGATAGTGGAATAGTGGTCGCCAGGAGCAGGGAAGTGAAAAAATGGGGAGGTATTGGTAAAAGGGTACAAACTTTCAATTATAAGATGAATAAGTTTGAGGATCTGCTGTATAACACAAAGATTCTAGTTGATAATACTGTGTTGTATAATTGAAATATACTGAAAGTGTACAACTTAAGTGTTCTTTCCCCCCCAAAAAATATAGATAAAATAAAAGTTCACTGTGTGTCAATTAACTTGATTGTGGGATTCCTGTCACATTTTACGTATATCAACTCACCACACTGTACACTTTAAATATATTACAATTTTATGTGTCAATATGTGTCCAGTTTACCTCAATAGCACTGGAAAAAATACACACACATGGTATTTGCAAGCTCATGCTTTGTAAGAAAAAGTGCTTCATGGAGTTACATTTTTCTCATACAACAAATGATAGGGAAAAAATTGCCCTAAGTGAGAAGGGGAGTAAAAATATATCTGTTTATTTAAAGACCAATGGGGGTGCGTCCCTGGTGACTCAGTGGTAAAGAATCCACCTGCCAGTGCAGGAGACATGGGTTCGATCCCTGATCTGGGAAACTCCCACATACTGTGGAGCAACTAAGCCGCTTCACCACAACTACTGAAGCCCTCTCACCCTAGAGCCTGTGCTCCAGAACAAGGGAAGCCACCACAATCAGAAGTTCACGCACACTGCGACTAGAGAGTAGCCCCTGCTCGCCACCACTAGAGAAAAGCCAGTATAGCAATGAAGACCCAGCACAGTCAAAAATACAATCAATTAATTAAATTATCTTTTTAAAATTAAAAACCAATGGAGAGGGATGGAATGAGCCATACCCCCTCCCCTGACTTCCATCATTGTCTGCACTTCAGGAACACTACAGGCCAATCAGAGTGGGGTTTGGGACTTACATTTGAGTTCTGCCAGGCAATGGCACCCCACTCCAGTGCTCTTGTCTGGAAAATCCCATGGATGGAGGAGCCTGGTAGGCTGCAGTCCATGGGGTCGCTAAGAGTGGGACACGACTGAGCGACTTCACTTTCACTTTTCACTTTCGTGCATTGGAGAAGGAAATGGCAACCCACTCCAGTGTTCTTGCCTGGAGACTCCCAGGGACGGGGGAGCCTGGTGGACTGCCGTCTATGGGGTCGCACAGAGTCGGACACGACTGAAGCAACTTAGCAGCAGCAGCATTGCTTGAGGGGAACAGGCTGTGTAGGGTGTGCAGAGTGGAGAAAAGATACTCAGATTTGTGCCACAGCAGTGTGTGTGTGTGTGTGGGGATTCTCCTCATTCAATGAAATAAACAGTTACAAACTCCCACCAACAAACATATCATCTGAAGACCCTTTTGAGTCTGTCTTACTTTTTCACAGATACTAATCCAGCAACTTGGCTGGTGACAGGAATGAAATGGATTTGCAATATCTGTCAGCACAATTCTTTTCCCAGGAATTACTAGGAAGCTTTAGCTCTTATTTGGGAGCTAATATTTATCTGATTGGCATGATTGGGAAGAACAAACTAGACATGCTTGACTTTTAAAAATACTGAGAAGCAACAGAATTTGGCCTCTACACCAGAACCTGAGCAAATCTTAGGATTTTAATAGTCGCTTTCATGTCAGATTTCTCCCTGGCATATGGTGTTGGGTTGTCACGAAGTAAATAAAACAGATAATCCCAAACAGAAAGAAGAAAGTTCTCCAGATCATCTAAGGGGCTCCAACTTCCATCATGACCTGATTTCAAATTCCCCTTACCCCTACTTTACCTAAGACAAGGGCCTTTGTTGTAATTCTCACCAGAAGCAAGTCTCTTTTATGAGATTTCCATTTCAAAGATGAAGTCAGTGGTAAGATAGCTCTGTCCTTTTGGTAACAGAGCTGTGCAAGCTTCCTCAACTCTGTAGCTGAATGAGGTCCTGCAACCTCCTTTGAACTGTACTCAGGGAATGCTGAGGAGTGATTGGATGGGGAAGCCCTGGAATCTCTTCCCTAGTCAGAGAATCCCACATGAGCTGGTTTAGATCTGCAGGATTGAAAACAGTGGCCATGAGAACAGATGGACATAAATTCTACTTGAATTATGTCAATAGTTGGTAAAGAGATCCTTCATGGTATTTGTTTGCAAGAGTCTTTGCCCAAGTTGATGAGATCAGCTGTCTTTTTTGAGACATTTTGATGATCATCTCTCTGATGTTGCTGGAAGCTAGGTGTTAATATGTGATTTGGCAAAAAGGGAAGGGAGAAAACTCAAGAATGGACTAGTTCAGAGTATGACATCCCTTATATGCAGAATCTATTAATAAAAAGACATGATACAAACGAACTTATTTACAAAACAGAAAGAGACTCACAGACTTAGAGAACAAACATGTGGTTGCCAGGGGGAAGGAGAGGGGAAGTTAGGGAGTTTGGAATGGACAGGTACACACTGCTATATTAAAAATGGATAACCAACAAGAACCTACTGTATGGCACATGGAACTCTGCTCAATGCTATGTGGCAGCCTGGACAAGAGGAGTGTTTGGTGGGGAATGGATACATGCATATGTATGGCTGTGTCCCTTCGCTGTCCACCTGAAACTACCACAACACTGTTAATCAGATATACTCTGATATAAAATAAAAGTTATGGTCTTCCCTGGTGGCTTAGATGGTAAAGAATCTGCCTGCAATGTGGGAGACCCTGGTTCAGTCCCTGGGTGGGGAAGATCCCCTGGAGAAGGAAATGGCAACCCACTCCAGGATTCTTGCCTGGAGAATTCCATGGACCGAGGAGCCTGGTGGGCTACAGTCCATGGGGTCACAAAGAGTTGGACTTGACTGAGCCACTAACCCACACAAAATAAAAGTTTAATAAAAATTTTTTTCTTTCAGAAAAAAAGGATGGACTAGTTGATTCCAGAAAGAATCATTGGCCAATCATTAAAATGGTATTCTAATAAGAAGCTATCAACAAGTTCCCCACTTAGGTATTTCCCAAGAAATGAGTTACAAATAGCAACCAGAGGCATCCCATTTAGATTCCGCTATTGCATACATTCCTTTCAAAACTGGAGTTTTGTTTTTGTTTGTTTTGCCCTAGGAAGAAAAAGTTAAAGGAGAGTCTAGACATCATATCAAACTAAGTCACTTCAATTCAGTTCAGTTCAGTTCAGTTACTCAGTAGTGTCTGACTCCATGGACCGCAGCAAGCCAGTTCATGACCAGTCTCTGACCATCACCAACTCCCAGAGCTTGCTCAAACTCATATCCATCGAGTTGGATGGATGCCACCCACCCCACCCTAATTCTGCTGGTACTGAATTCTAATATAAAGTGTACTTGGCTAAATAGTGTCCCCCCCACAATTCACATCCTCTCAGAACTTGACCTTATTTGAAAATAGAGTCTTTGCAGATATAATTAGTTAAGATGAGGACATACTGAATTAGGATAGGTCCTAAATTCTTAGACTGTTGTCCTTACAAGAAGGTCATGTGAAGACTCAGACACACACAGGGAAGATGGCCATGTAGCATGTGGTAAGGGGGGCAGAGACTGGGGTGACAGAGGTGCAAGCCAAGGAATGCCAAGAAATGGCAACTTCTAGAAACTAGGAGATGTGTGGACCTGATTCTTCTTATCTCCAAAAAAAGCCTACCCTGCTGACACTTTCACTTCAGACTTCAGACCTCTGAAACTGCAAGAGAACTCATTTGTGTTGTTTCAAGCCACCCATTTTGTGGTAATTTATTACGGCAACCCCAGGACATTAAGGCACAGGTGAGACATTTGGAGAAAACTACTGCCTAATGAACAAGCCTCTTTAACATTCCCCTCCCCCATTCCCACACTCATCTGATGATACCTTTAATGACACCTCTACAGATGACCAAGCATTCATTCTCCACTGAGGAGCCTCCCATGTAGACAACTTTTGAGTGTGTATGTGTTAGTTGCTCAGTCATGTCTGACTTTTTGCAGTCCCATGGACTGTAGCCCACCAGGCTCCTCTGTCCATGGCATTCTCCAGGCAAGAATACTGGAGTGGGTTGCCATTTCCTACTTCTGTAGGCAACTTAGGCAATGATTATTCAAGAGATATGGGTTCCCATTCCAGCTCCATGGACTAATTTGTGTGTCTTCAGATAAATTACCTGCCTTCTCTGGGTCCAAGATTTCATCAATCCATTGAGGAAGCTGAACACCCCTGGAGGTTCTTTAAAATTCCCGCTGGAGGATGTTCATTTTCCCTAATACATGCATGCTGCATGCTAAGTCACTTCAATTCAGTTCAGTTCAGTTCAGTTGCTCAGTCGTGTCTGACTCCATGGACTGCAGCAAGCCAGTTCATGACCAGTCCCTGACCAACTCCCAGAGCTTGCTCAAACTCATGTCCATCGAGTTGGATGGGTGCCATCCAAGCATCTCATTCTCTGTCATCCTGTTCTCCTGCCTTCCATCTTTCCCGGCATCAGGGTCTTTTCAAATGAGTCAGCTCTTCACATCAAATGACCAAAGTACTGGAGCTTCAGATTCAGCATCAGTCCTTCCAATGAATATTCAGGACTGATTTCCTTTAGAATGGACGGGTTGGATCTCCTTGCAGTCCAAGGGACTCTCAAGAGTCTTCTCCAACACCGCAGTTCAAAAGCACCAATTCTTTGGCACTCAGCTTTCTTTATAGTCCAACTCTCACATCCACACATGACTACTGGAAAAACCATAGCTTTGACTAGATGGACCTTTGTTGGCAAAATAATGTCACTGCTTTTTAATATGCTGTCTAGGTTGGTCATAGCTTTTCTTCCAAGGAGTGAGTGTCTTTTGATTTCATGGCTTCAAGATGATTAATTTCAGGAACAAGAGGTTAGGAGGGGGGATATCACTTTTAGAATCAAACCCAATACCTGCCAGAGATGCTTGGAGGCCTCAAAAAAAAAAAAAAAAAAAAAAAACCTTGTGCACACCAGGACCCAAAGACCCCACAGAGACTGAGCCAGACCTGTGTTTGAGTCTCCTGTGTAGGTATGGGTCAGCAGTGGCCTGTCGCAGGGGCAGGGGCTCTGGGTGAAGCTACCTGGTCACACAGCCTGTGCCATAAGCCCTCTTGGAGATCACCATTAACCCCACCATAGAGCCACTGAGCAGACAACCCACAAACTGCAGAACAATTATACCAAAGAAATTCTCAGAATGTTAAGAAAGTTCTAGGACCCACAACAGATTTCCCAACATGGGCATCTGGCAAAGGGTCTGAGAACTCCCAGAGAATTTGACTTTGGAGGCCAGTGGGATTTGATTACAGAACTTACACGGGACTGGGGAAACAGACTTTTGGAGGGCACAAACAAAACCTTGTGAGCACCAAGACCCAGGAGAAAGGAGCAGTGACCACACAAGAGACTGGCTGAGACTTGCCTATGATTGTCCAGGAGTCTCTGGTGGAGGCATGGGTCAGCGGTGGCCTGCTGCAGGATCGGGGACATTGAGTGTGGCAGTGTGTGCACGGGACCTTTCTTTGGTGTCAGGTCAAACAACAGAGAAGGGAACACAGCTCTGCCCATCAACAGAAAATTGGATTAAAGATTTACGGAGCATGGCCCTGCCCATCAGAACAAGACCCAGTCTCCCCCATAGTCAGTCTCTCCCATCAGGAAGCTTCCATAAGCCTCTTATCCTTATCCATCAGAGGGCAGACAGAAGGAAAACCAGAATCACAGAAAACTAATCAAACTGATCACATGGACCACAGCCTTTTCTAACTCAATGAAACTATGAGCCATGCCATGTAGGGCCACCCAAAACAGATAGGTCATGGTGGAGAGTTCTGACAAAACATGGTTCGCTGGAGAAGGGAATGGCAAACCATTTCAGTATTCTTGCCTTGAGAACCCCATGAACAGTATGAAAAGGCTAAAAGATAGGACACTCAAAGAGGAACTCCCAGGTTGGTAGGTGCCCAATATGCTACTGGAGATCAGTGGAGAAATAACTCCAGAAAGAATGAAGAGACAGAGCTAAAGTGAAAACAACACCCAGTTGTGGATGTGACTGGTGAAGGAAGCAAGGTCCAACGCTGTAAAGAGCAATATTGCATAGGACCCTGGAATGTTAGGTCCATGGATCAGGGTAAATTAGAAGTGGTCAAACAAGAGATGACAAGAATGAACATCAACATTTTGGGAATCATTGAACTAAAATGGACTGGAATGGGCGAATTTAATTCAGATGACCATTATATCTACTACTGTGTGCAAGAATCCCTTAGAAGAAATGGAGTAGCCCTCATAGTCAACAAAAGAGTCCAAAATGCAGTACTTGGGTGCAATCTCAAAAATGACAGAATGATCTCTATTCGTTTCCAAGACAAACCATTCAATATCACAGCAATCCAAGTCACTTCAGTAGTGTCCAACTCTTTGCAACCCTATAGACCATAGCCTGCCTGCCAGGCTCCTTTTTCCATGGGATTCCCCAGGCAAGAATACTGGAGTGGGTTGCCATGCCCTCCTCCAAGGGATCTTCCTGACCCAGGGATCAAACATGCGTCTCTTACATGTCCTACATTGCCAGGTGCGTTCTTTACCACTAAGTGCCACCTGGGAAGTCCCAAACTAATTAATTTATTTGGCAGTACAAGGTCTTAGTTGTCACATGTGGGATCTAGTTCCCTGACCAGGGATCAAACCTGGGCCCCATCTCACTCCTGCATTGGAAATGCAGAGTTTTGGACACTGGACCACCAGGGAAGTCCCTATATAGGGTGTGTATAAATTTCTTTTTTTTTTTTTTTTGTGGCATCTTTGTCTGGTTTCAGTATTAGAGTGATGGTGGCCTCTTAGAATGAGTTTGGCAGTTTACCTTCCTCTGCATAAATTTCTTGAAAACAAAGATCTTTCTCTTGTTCATTGTTGTTTCCTTGGTGAAGATCAGTGTCTGTCACATAGGAGGGGCACAATGAGTCCTTGAGAGTGAATGAATAAATAAAGACACAATCAAGGTAGAATGAGAGTAACTGGTCCTGATGATTCAGGTACTTTTTTGCCTTTCCTCCTCCCAAGGCTGTTGAGACCAAGGTGAGGTCAAGTGTTCTAGATTGACTATCAGCACTGAGTGAGTGGTAGTCACTCAGTCATGTCCAGCTCTTTGTGACCCCATGGACTGTAGCTCGCCAGGCTCCTCTGTCCATGAGATTCTCCAGCCAAGAATACTGGAGTGGGTTGCCATTTCCTCCTCCAGGGGATCTTCCAGACCCATGATTCAAACCCATGTCTTTTACATCTCCTTTTGCATTGGCAGGTGAGATCTTTACCACTAGCACCACTGGAAGCCCTATCAACAGTAAGCATTGATTGGATTCACAAGATAATTATTCCCTCTGCACTTCCTTTGCTTGAGGAGATAGCTGAAGAGCCTACATGCACAAGAGTGAGATACTCAATTTTTTCTGGCTCAGGACATATTCAAAAAGAAAGGAGGGTGGGACTTCCCTGGAAACCCAATGGTTAAGACTCTGAGTTTCCAATGCAGGGGGTACAGGTTCCATCCCTGGTTGGGGAACTAAGATCCCACATGGCCAAAAAGTAAAAAGAAAAATTAATTTTTAATCAATAAATAAAAGGAGGAATAGTTTGAAATAGCAATTGAATCACTGCATTGGAAAAAGTAAGATGGTCTGCCATAAGTCTTTTGGAAAAGCTGTGGGGGGAAAAGAAACACATTTCTTATGAAGATAGGAAAATAAATCTTCCACACATGGAAAAAAAGCATAATGCTATCAAGTATCTGAGTACAGTTTAAATACAATTTTCACAGTACTTCAATTTTAGAAATGTTATAAAATATTTTGACAAGCATTCAGTCTCTACATTTCCTGGGGTAAGAGGCTAATGGTAAAATATTGAATGCAAAATAATAGATGAGAAGTCCTGCCACAGCACAGATCCCTAATTCAGTTTGGAGCGGCAAGTGTTTTATATTATTAAACTGTTAAAAGAGTCATCTGACAGCTGCTTTTAAAGAAAATATGACAACTGTTGATTTTTTTCTGGAGCAATACAAAATGTGGTTAAAAAAATTTCCGCTTGAGATGGACTTGAGGTCAAATATAATTCACTTAGAAATCTAACAGAAACAAATCTGTTCTGGATCTGTTATGCTACTGCCGTGGACTATTTCCACTGTTATCTTATTTCCTTCTATGAGTAACATGGGATAGATAGGACTACTTCCCAAACCCAGATTGATTGAGATTAGATGTTCCAACGGAGCAGTGGGCAAGAGGGAGCCCAGGGAAGGACAGGCCCTACATATCCTCTCCCACCCCTAGAACCATCATCCATACAACTTAGTTTAAAAGGAATGTCAAGGTCAGTGTAGTGTCAGGGATGAGGAAGGAGCTTGAGTTGACTGTGCATATGCTGGTTGTTTTTTTTGTGTATTTTTGTGATTGAATGGGATTTTATTTTGTTTTGTCTTTTGACTGCAGTTAGAGCCTCCTCTTACATCTCACCAAGAGTTGGCCCTGAGCCACCTGCTCATTTGTTGACAAGGAAACAGGCCCAAGTCAGATACTGTTGGATGCCTGCTCAATGGCCTTCCCACCTGCATGTGTGTCTTGATAGCGGGACCCTGATCGTGTCCGACCTTCAAGCCAAGAGCCCTTGATCTCAGGGAAGATGTCCCCAGCCACTGTCATTAGTGGTTCAAGCCAAGCACAGCAAACCCATTTCTCTTATCATGTGATAGGTGACATCTTTGGGTTGCCTACTTTGGGTCAGTAAGACAAAGGAGAAGTTCACTGGGAGGTCTCTGGGAAATTTTTTCCTCATTGATCAAGGAGAGAGGTAGAGAGAGAGAAAGTATCTGCCCTACACCCACTTCCTGCTTTGGGAAGTTGTCAGGCCATTGATTGCGTAGTTACTGAATACACCACTAAACTGTCTTTACCCACTGAAGGTAGCAGTGTGCAAGGATATAGAGAAAGAGAGGTAGGGAGGGACTAAAGCTGTGGTCTTTTCACTGGAACTGTTTCCAAACTTTTTAATATGTGAGAAAATGAAATGTATTTGTCATTTAAACCAGTGTTAGTTACTCTAATACTTGAAGCCCAAAGCAACCTAACTGATTGTTTTTGTTGTTCAGTAGTTCAGTCGTGTCTGACTTTTTTTGACCCCATGGACTATAGCACTCCGGGTTTCCCTGTCCTTCATCATCTCCCAGAGTTTGCTCAGATTCATGTCAATTAAGTCAGTGAGACCATCCAACCATCTCCTCCTCTGTTGTCCCCTTCTCCTTTCACCTTCAATCTTTTCCAACATCAGTGTCTTTTAAAATAAGTCGGCTTTTCTCATCAGGTGGCCCAAGTATTTGAACTTCAGCTTCAGCATCAGTTCTTCAAAAGAATATTCAGGGTTGATTTCCTCTAGGAAATTGATACAAGACACAAATAAACAAAGTGACATGACCAAGAGCGCTCAGGTCATTGGCATCAGTGGAAGGACTAGATCTGGAATGAATATGGAGTTTGGAATTAAATAAACCCATATTTTTTGGTTCTTTTATTAAATATTTTTTATTGAAGTATAGTTGATTTGCAATGTTATGTTAGTTTCTGCTGTACGGAAAAGTAGTTCAGTTATATATACATATTTTTAGTATTCTTTGCCATTATGGTTTACCCCAAGATACTGAATATAGCTCCCTGTTCTATACAGTAGGACCTTGTTGTTTATCCACCCTCTATATACACCACTTTGCATCTGCTAATCCCTAATTCGAAATCCTTCCCTCCCCTACCTCCCCTCCCCTGTGACAACCGCAAGTCTATTCCCTGTTAGACCCATGTTTGAATCACTAATTTCCTGTGTGCTCTTGGCCAAGTTACCTGATCTCTCTGGGCCTGTCCTCTCCTCTGTTACATGGGGTTAACACGAGCATCCATCTCATGGAGTTGTTGTGATGTTTAAATGAGATTACATAATGTGGCTGAAAGTCCGTGAATGTCAGCTCGTTCTGCTTCCTCCTTGACACTTTATCCAGTGTAATCTTTTTTTTTCTTGATTTAACAAATGTATTTATTGTAACAAATATAATTTTAACAGAGTAATAATTTGTAAATTGACCATTTTATTTTTTACAAAATGTGTTTGAAACAATGCAATCTTTTGACCTTGTCTTTTCAACCCACTCCAGTATTCTTGCCTGGAGAATCCCATGGACAGAGGGGCCTGGTGGCTACCATCCATGGGGTCACAAAGATCAGACACCACTGAGCGACTAACACTTTTGCTTTCTTTCCTTTAGAACTATATTAGCAGTTGTGTTCTCATGATAAAATATTAGCTGTATACAACCTCATAGTACTTACAGGATTAATTTTATTTCATTATAGACATTTTAATAATATTTACAATGTGCCTCCTCTTGATAAGTCCTCCAAACAGTAGATTGCTTAGTACATTAGTATCCAGAAAAGTTACCACTGAATGCCTATATCTCTGGCTCCAAAAAATATTAGAGACTTGAAATTCAATGCATCATCTTGAAATCTTTAAGTTTTTCTAGGTAGTCCTTAAATCTCTGTTTTTTTTTCTTAATGCTATTTTCAGACACCTATGACAAAAGCAGATGAATATAAGGAGTGACTCAATTGTTTCTACCTGTGAATATTGGAAAGAAAAATTATGCCTAAGTAACAGTAATTTACTTCCTGGTGGCTCAGAGGGTAAAGCGTCTGCCCACAATGTGGGAGACCCCGGTTCAATCCCTGGGTCAGGAGGATCTCCCAGAGAAGGAAATGGCAACCCACTCGAGTGTTCTTGCCTGGAAAATCCTATGGACGGAGGAGCCTGGTAGGCTACAGTCCATGGGGTCCCAAAGAGTCGGACATGACTGAGCGACTTCACTTTTCACTTTAACAGTAATTTATGACATGGCCATAGTGTTCCTACAGCACAGGTCCTAATAACATCACATGTGAGCAAATGCACTATCATAAATTCCTCCCAGTCATTATCTCAGCAAGTAGTGCCAACAACCCTAAATGGTGGGTTCTGTTATCCCCATTTGAGGGATGGGTACACTGAAACTTGAGACGGTCAGTGATCTGTCCCAGGTCACACAGCTAGTTAAAGTGCTACAGCTGAGACTGGACCCAAGTTCTGTCATACTTGGGAGCCCAGGTTCTTAATTCCTACACTTTCAGTTCAGTTGCTAAGTCATGTCCGACTCTTTGCGACACGATGGACTACAGCACACCAGGCCTCCCTGTCCACCACCAACTCCCCGAGTTTACTCAAACTCACGTCCACTGAGTCAGTGATGCCATCTAGCCATCTCATCCTCTGCCATTCTTTTCTCCTCCTGCCTTCAATCTTTCCCAGCATCAGGGTCTTTTCAAATGAGTCAGCTCTTCGCATCAGGTGGCCAAAGTATTGGAGTTTCAGCTTCAGCATCAGTCCTTCCAATGAACATTCAGGACTGATTTCCTTGAGGATGGACTGGTTGGATCTCCTTGCAGTCCAAGAGACTCTCAAGAGTCTTCTCCAACACCACAGTTCAAAAGCATCAATTCTTCGGCACTCAGCTTTCTTTATAGTCCAACTCTCACATCCATACATGACTACTGGAAAAACCATAGCCTTGACTAGATGGACCTTTGTTGGCAAAGTAACGTCTCTACTTTTTAATATGCTGTCTAGGTTGGTCATAACTTTTCTTCCAAGGAGTAAGTGTCTTTTTATTTCATGGCTGCAATCAACATCTGCAGTGATTTTGGAGCCCCCCAAAATAAAGTCTGTCACTGTTTCCACTGTTTCTCCATCTATTTGCCATGAAGTGATGGAACCAGATGCCATGAACTTTACTTTCTGAATGTTGAGCTTTAAGCCAACTTTTTCACTCTCCTCTTTCACTTTCATCAAGATACTCTTCAGTTCTTCTTCACTTTCTGCCCTAAGGGTGGTGTCATCTGCATATCTGAGGTTATTGATATTTCTCCCAGCAATCTTGATTTCAGCTTGTACTTCTTCCAGCCCAGTGTTTCTCATGATGTACTCTGCATATAAGTTAAATAAGCAGGGTGACAATATACAGCCTTGACACACTTCTTTTCCTGTTTGGAACCAGTCTGTTGTTCCATGTCCAGTTCTAACTGTTGCTTCCTGACCTGCATACAGGTTTCTCAAGAGGCAGGTCAGGTGGTCTGGTATTCCCATCTCCTTCAGAATTTTCCACAGTTTATTGTGATCCACACAGTCAAAGGCTTTGACATAGTCAATAAATCAGAAATGGATGTTTTTCTGAAACTCTCTTGCTTTTTCGATGATCCAGCGGATTTTGGAAATTTGATCTCTGGTTCCTCTGCCTTTTCTAAATCCAGCTTCAAATCTGGAAGTTCACGGTTCACGTATTGCTGAAGCCTGGCTTGGAGACTTTTGAGCATTACTTTACTAGCATGTGAGATGAGTGCAATTGTGCAGTAGTTTGAGCATTCTTTGGCATTGCCTTTCTTTGGGATTGGAATGAAAACTGACCTTTTCCAGTCCTGTGGCCACTGCTGAGTTTTCCAACTTTGCTGGCATATTGAGTGCAGCACTTTCACAGCATCATCTTTCAGGATTTGAAATAGCTCAACTGGAATTCCATCTCCTCCACTAGCTTTGTTCATAGTGATGCTTCCTAAGGCCCACTTGACTTCACATTCCAGGATGTCTGGCTCTAGGTGAGTGATCACACATCGTGATTATCTGGGTCGTGAAGATCTTTTTTGTACAGTTCTTCTGTATAGTCTTGCCATATATTCTGTATATTCTTGCCATCTCTTCTTAATATCTTCTGCTTCTGTTAGGTCCATACCATTTCTGTCCTTTATTGAGCCCATCTTTGCATGAAATGTTCCCTTGGAAGCTCTTTTCTTTTCTTGAAGAAATCTCTAGTCTTTCCCATTCTGTTGTTTTCCTCTATTTCTTTGCACTGATCACTGAGGAAGGCTTTCTTACCTCTCCTTGCTATTCTTTGGAACTCTGCATTCAGATGGGTATATCTTTCCTTTTCTCCTTTGCTTTTTGCTTCTCTTCTTTTCACAGCTATTTGTAAGACCTCCTCAGACAGCCATTTTGCTTTTTTGCATTTCTTTTTCTTGGGGATGGTCTTGCTCCCTGTCTCCTGTACAATATCATGAACCTCCATCCATAGTTCATCAGGCACTCTATCAGATCTAGTCCCTTAAATCTATTTCTCAGTTCCATTGTATAATTATTAGGGATTTGATTTATGTCTTACCTGAATGGTCTAGTGGTTTTCCCTACTTTCTTCAATTTAAGTCTGAACTTGGCAATAAGGAGTTCATGATCTGAGGCACAGTCAGCTCCCAGTCTTGTTTTTGCTGACTGTGTAAAGCTCCTCCATTTTTGGTTGCAAAGAATATAATCAATCTGATTTCGATGTTGACCATTTTGGTGATGTCCATGTGTAGAGTCTTCTCTTGTGTTGTTGGAAGAGGGTGTTTGGTATGACTAGTGCATTCTCTTGGCAAAAGTATTAGCCTTTTCCCTGCTTCATTTTGTATTCCAAGGCCAAATTTGCCTGTTACTCCAGGTGTTTCTTGACTTCCTACCTTGGATTTCAGTCCCCTATAATGAAAGGGGCATCTTTTTTGGGTGTTATTCTAGAAGGTCTTGTAGGTCTTCATAGAACAGTTCACCTTCAGTTTCTTCAGCATTACTGGTCAGGACATAGACTTGGATTACTGTAATTTTGAATGGTTTGCTTTGGAAACTAACAGAGATCATTCTGTCATTTTTGAGACTGCATCCAAGTACTGCATTTCAGACTCTTTTGCTGACCATGATGGCCACTCCATTTCTTCTAAGGGATTCTTGCCCACAGTAGTAGGTACAATGGTCATCTGAATTAAATTCACCCATTCCAGTCCATTTTAGTTGACTTATTCCTAAAATGTCGACGTTCACGCTTGCCATCTCCTGTTTGATCACTTCCAATTTGCCTTGATTCATGGACCTGACATTCCAGGTTCCTATGCAATATTGCTCTTTACAGCATCGGACCTTGCTTCCATCACCAGTCACATCCACAACTGGGCGTTGTTTTTGCTTTGGCTCTGTCTCTTCATTCTTTCTGGAGTTATTTCTCCACTGATCTCCAGTAGCATATTGGGCACCTACCAACCTGGGGAGTTCCTCTTTCAGTGTCCTATCTTTTTGCCTTTTCATACTGTTCATGGGGTTCTCAAGGCAGGAATACTGAAGTGGTTTGCCATTCCCTTCTCCAGTGGACCACGTTTTGTCAGAACTCTCCACCATGACCTATCTATTTTGGGTGGCCCTACACGGCATGGCTCATAGTTTCACTGAGTTAGACAAGGCTGTGGTCCATGTGATTAGATTGGTTGGTTTTCTGTGATTGTGGTTTTCAGTCTGTCTACCGTCTGATGGAGAAGGAAAAGAGGCTTATGAAAGCTTCCTGATGGGAGAGACTGACTATGGGGGAAAGTGGGTCTCGTTCTGATGGGCAGGGCCATGCATCTTTAATCCAATTTTCTGTTGATGAGTGCAGCTGTGTTCACCTCCTGCTATTTACCTGGGGCCAAACTATGGTGGAGGTAATGAAGATAATGGTGACCTCCCTCAAAAGATCCCATGCATGTACTGCTACAGCCCGTGCCCCCAACCCTGCAGCAGGCCACCATCGACCCATGCCTTTGCCAGAGACTCCTGGACATGCACAGGCAAGTCTCCTGTGGGGTCATTGTTCCTTTCTCCTGGATCCTGGTGCACAGGGTTCTGTTGTGCCCTCTGAGGGTCTATTTCCTACACTTTATTGTTGCCTAAAATACCTGCTAAACTTCCTAAGTAACCACATTTTCTTAAACAACTGAACTGAAACATATATGTATCATTTATCATACTGCTGCTGCTGCTGCTGCTAAGTCGCTTCAGTCATGCCCGACTCTGTGCAACCCCATAGACAGCAGCCCACCAGGCTCCCCTGTCCTTGGGATTCTCCAGACAAGAGTACTGGAGTGGGGTGCCATTGCCTTCTCCATTCATCATACTGCTGCTGCTGCTGCTGCGTCACTTTAGTCGTGTCTGACTCTGTGTGACCCCATAGATGGCAGCCCACCAGGTTCCCCCATCCCTGGGATTCTCCAGGCAAGAACACTGGAGTGGGTTGCCATTTCCTTCTCCAATGCATGAAAGTGAAAAGTGAAAAGTGAAAGTGAAGTCGCTCAGTCGTGTCCGACTCTTCGAGACCCCATGGATTGCAGCCCACCAGCCTCCTCCGTCCATGGGATTTTCCAGGCAAGAGTACTGGAGTGGATTGCCATCGCCTTCTCCGTTCATCATACTAGTTAACATTTATTGAGCACCTACTGTATGCCAGGTAAATATCATTTCATTATCAGACCCCTGAAAGATGGTATTATTGCTATAATAAAATAATAACTACTTATTGTAATCAGTATTAATATCAATATCAGTAGCATCAACATTAATTAATATCAACATTATTGGTAATATTTGTTAGTGTTAACATTCATTGTTAACAATATTGATTAATAATATTAACATTGATTAACATTAATATTGATTATGAATTGATATGCACTGTGTGCTATGAGTTAAGATAGATACTATTCATTCATAATATTATGAATAAATGTATTGTTTGTTATAATAACTTTACAGATGAGAAGTGGGGGGCAGTAGTGGGCTGTAAGTTCTCCAGGTTTGCACAATTGATAGTGGGCATTCATTTACAACACAGCCCAGTTCCATAGCCTGTGTTCTTTCCATTGTGCCACATAGCTTCCTGTCATAACTAGAGTAACTGCCTTAAGGAAGCTGCTCCAGGTTTAAAATGGAAAATATATCTACAGTAATATATTTTAAGTGTCTCAGGGGCCTTATAATTCTTTGGTTCCCCAAACAATTAAAATAGTGCTAGATACTCACTGAGCATTCAGTGATTGGCTGCTTGATTGATAACAGACTGGTTGATAAACAGCAATGATCTCTTACACCCATTTCCTTCTGAAGAAATGTTTCTGGGTCTGAAGTGATGTGAATCTTATCATGCTTTCCAAGATATGTGTTATATTTGGCTGCAGGACGTCCACAATGGCTGCAGGATGACCTCACAGCAATGACAATGTCATCAGTTTGTGAAAGTCTTGAGGATACAATTGACAAAAGGAAAGCTGATCACATCATTTTTTTTAAGGTTACATATAGCAGTACCTTCTTTACACGAGGGAAAATGAAAAGCCTGGAGATCTGATTCTTCATTAGTCCTTCATGCCGAAGTTGAGAAATGGATATGAATCAAAGTAGTTTGTAGAACTAAAATCTTAAGTGTCATGGCCATAACTCTCCAGTAGATAGTACAGTGAAGTCGCTCAGTCATGTCCAACTCTTTGCGACCCAATGGAATGTAGCCTACCAGGCTTCTCCATCCATGGGATTTTCCAGGCAAGAATACTGGAGTGGGTTGCCATTTCCTTCTCCAGGAGATCTTCCCAACCCAGGGATTGAACCCAGGTCTCCCACATTGTAGGCAGACACTTAGATATATAAGCTGAAATTCTTGACATTTTATATATTCATGAACCTGAAGGAATAGAATGAATGGGGGTAGGAGTTGGCGTGTATTTCATGAAGAAAATTAAGTTTGGTGTTTAAAAGAATGTATTGCAATTTTATTTGTGTAATTTCAGATTGGTGGCCTGTGGAAAACTAGAGAGGAGAAAAATAGTCTAGTTCTTGTCTAGTTGCTAACTTAGTGTCTGATTTTCCTTCCACTCTCTGGAATTCCGTTTCCCCTTCTGTACAATGAAGGTTTGACCTTGTGACCTATAAAGTCCTTTTCATGTCCAAGTTAGCCCATTTTCTTTCCTTCTACTCCCCAGGTCATTACCTCAGGAGGAAGAGTGGACTTTCTTGGGAAAAATCCCTTTGAGAGAAAATATCCCACCTAATGAACCTGGAGGACATTACGCAGTGAACTTAGGCAGTCACAAAAGGACAAACACTGCTTAATAGGACGTCTACGAGGAATGGACTTCCCTGGTGGCTCAGATGGTAAAGTGCCTGCCTATAATGCGGGAGACCTGGGTTCAATCCCTGGGTTGGGAAGATCTCCTGGAGAAGGAAATGGCAACCCACTCCAGTATTCTTGCCTGGAAAATCCCATGGATGGAGCCTGGTAGGCTACAGTCCATGGGGTCGCAAAGAGTCGGACACAACTGAGCAACTTCACTCTCACTTTTCACTTTTCGTGAGGAATCGAAAACAGACAAACTCATAGAGGCAGAGAATGAAAGGGTATCTGCCAGGGGCTAGAGGAATGGGGAAAGGAGGAAATATTAGTCAAAGGGTACAAAATTTCAGTTATAAGATGAATGAGTCCTAATAGGGAACTGTATTCAATACCCTGATATAAACCATAATGGAAAGGAATATAAAATAGAATGTATATATGTATAACTGAATCTGATATATAACTGGACCAATGCTGAAGCTGAAGCTACAATATTTTGGCCACCTGATGTGAAGAACTGACTCACTGGAAAAGACCTGATGCTGGGAAAGATTGAAAGCAACAGGAGAAAAGGGTGGCAGAGGTTGAGATGCTTAGGTAGTATCAGCAGCTCAAGGGACATGAATTTGAGCAAACTCTGGGAGATAGTGAAGGACAAGGAAGCCTGGTATGCTACATCCATGGGGTCACAAAGAGTCGGACATGACTTAGCAACTGAAGAACAACAAAAATAACTGAATCACTTTGCTGTACAGCAGGAATTAACACAACATTGTAAATCAACTATACTGCGATCCAAAAGATGAATAAGTCCTAGAAATCTATTGTGTGGAATAGTGCCTGTAGTTAACAATACTCTATTACATACTGGAAAGTTTGCTAAGAGAGTAAATCTTATGTTTAAGTGTTCTTATCACAAAATAATAATAATAGTAAAAGAAGTGGGAAGAAAGTTTGGAGGTGATGGATATGGTTATGGAAAAAGTTGTGATGATGGTTTCACAGGTGTATACTTACCCCAAACTCATCAAGTTGTGTATGCTGATGTTTAATGCACAGCTTTTTGTCAAACAGACCTCAACAAAGTGGTTTGGGGAAAAAAAAGAAAATACTCTGTCTTGAGTTGAAAGTACATGGACTATAAGGTTCTTCATTTTTAGAGCAAATAGCATGTTTCCTGTGTGTATTAGGATTCTTATGGCTGCCAGAGACTTAAACCTAACTGGAATTTTACTTATGCCAAAATGGGAGACTTCTTGGTTAATGTAACCAAGCCATGGGAAAGTCGAGGCCAACTGAAACAAAAGCCTGTGATAACTGACAGGATTCTCTTTCTTTCTTCCTTTCTTCTCCTTTTCTTTTTCAGACTCCCATCTCTGCCTGTCTAAGTGTCAGCCTCACACTCTCAGAATAATTTCTTGACACACAGCTAGATACATAGAAGCTGGCCAGATCTGTACTCATATCTCCCAGAGTTGCTGTCAGAGAGGAATTTCTACCAGTTTTTCCTGAATGTATTAGAAGTCTCAGGAGAGATTTTGATTGGCCTAGCTTGGATCAGGTGCCCACATCTCTACCAATCACTGTATCCAGGCAACAGAGTTTGGCAAGAACATAGCAGTGTTCCTTCATCACATGGTGGGAGTGGAGAAAAGAGCATTTTTCCAGAAGGGGAGTGCTGCTCTAGACAAAACACTAGACAGCCACTGAGTGAAGCTTCAGTGTCTTTGATGGGAGACTGATGAGTACAGTCCACAATAACACCAAAAGACTCTATGACATTTTTGTACTCAGGGGATGCTATAGACTGAATGTGTCCCCATCAAAATTCATATGTTGAAATCCTGATGCTCAATGTGATGGCATTAGGAGGTAGGGCCTTTGGAAGGTGATGAGGTCAAGAATGTGAAGGCCTCATGAATGGGATTAGTGCCCTTATAAAGAGATCTCAGAGAGATCCCTTGCCCCCTTCAACCACGTGAGGACACAGCAAGAAGATGCCATCTATAAATCAGGAAGTGGGCTCTCACCAGACATCAAATTTGCTGGTGCCTTGATCTTGGGCTTCCAGCCTCCAGAAGTGTAAGAAATAAATTTCTGTTGTTTATAAGCCACCCAGTCTATGCTAATTTTTTATAGCATCCAGAACAGATTAAGGAGAGTCGTGGAAAAATAAATACATTGCTACGTTGAATGCAAAGGGCTGAGAGTCTGAATGTGTTTTACCAGTTTCTTTTCTACAATGCAGACTTGCAATTTGGTAAAAGACATCCATTTTCTATAATGTCTCTCAAGGAGTAAGCAACAGAAACTTCATCCATTTTTATTATTCATAACAATACTTGATACTTACACACTATGGCATTTTCATCAAAGGATCTCAGAACGTACAATTAGCAAGTATTAGTCAGTTTTCAGATGGGAAATCAGAGGTGCTGAGAAGGCGAAGCCAGGCACTGTGAGTCTGCCTGGGATGGTAAACTTCTGGAAAGTACCTTTTCTAACCCTGGCCTACTCAGCCAATTCAGAGGGGAGATGCCCTCCAGTTCAGAAGCACTATTCCAGTCAAAATAAAGAAAAGACAAAGGTCATGCTTTCATGGAACCTGAGATTCTCAGATATGGAAGAGTACTTGGAGGTCAGCTAATTTCCCATCCCTACATATCTTTTTTCTAGATCATCAGCCATCTAGAGGTTGAACCCTATTCATTTTATTCCTGAAATGGGAAGTTGATTCTTTACATTGGAATCCATCTTTCCCAGGGCAGTGATTTTTTTTAATCCACTCTTGAAGGCATGTTCTGTGACTGACACCCAGCTAAGTGTAGGGCTACGGAGTGAGTAAGCATTGGTCCCTGTCCTCCAGGATCTTGGTGTCTAGTGCAGGATAGCTGTCTATGGTTTAGTGAAGGTGTGAACATGGGAACCCAGAATCACACATGCTGACCTCTGTCTAGAGAGGAAGCCCTCCTGGAAGAGCTAGCCCCATGGTTGATTTTTGAAAAGATGATAGGAATCTGCCAGATGAGCAAGGATGGATTCTGGATGAGGCGAAGGTGAGACTGGTGCATGCAAAGGCTCAGAGGTGAACAAAAGAATGACTAATGGAGAGAACCACAGGTAGTTTGCTGTGATTGGAGAAGTGATATTTGAGGTTTAAGAGGCCAGGTTGATTCAGAGAGATGTGGGTGGTCCTAGAGATTGTCATACAGAGTGAAAGAAGTCAGAAAGAGAAAAAATTATATCATATAATATCGCTTACATGTGGAATCCAGAAAAATGGTGGAGATGATGCAAGGCAGAAATAGAGACACAGATGTAGAGAAAAAACTTATGGTTACCAAAAGGAGGAAGAGGGGTGGGATGAATCAGGAGTCTGGGACTGACATATATACACTATTATGTATAAAACAGATAACTAATGAGAACTTAGTGTATGGCACAGGGAACTCTACTCGGTGTTCTGTGGTAACCTAAATGAGAAGGAAATCCAAAAAAGAGGATATGTGTATACGTATGACTGATTCACTTTGCTGTACAGCAAGAAACTAACAACATTGTGAAGCAACTACCAGTTCAGTTCAGTTGCTCAGTCGTGTCCGACTCTTTGCGACCCCATGGACTGCAGCGCTTCAGGTTCCTCTCTCCGTGGGATTTCCCAGGCAAGAGTACTGGAGTGGGTTGCCATTTCCTCCTCCAGGGGACCTTCCTGACCTAGGAATCTAACCAGTGTGTCCTGCATTGGCAGGGGCATTCTTTACCACTGAGCCACCTGGAAAGCCCATAAAGGATAATAAGGGAATACTACAAACCTCTCTACAGTCCTAAATTTGCAGGAACTTGTACACAAATACTCATAGTGGCTATTTATAATAGCCCCAAACTGGAAACTACCCAAATGTCTTTCAGTAGGTGACTGGTTAAACAAATTGTAGTACATCCTTACTGTGGCATGCTGCTGCTGATGATACTGTGGAATACAGCTCAGCAAAACAGAGGAGTGTACCACTGACACATGGCAACAATTTGGACGAGTCTTAAGGGAATTGTGCTGAGGAGGCGAAAGCTGATCCTAAAAGAATAAATGCTGTATAAGTATTATATAACATTCTCAGAATGGCAAAACTGTAATGGTAAGAGAGCAGACTTGTGGTTCCCAGGGATGAGGAGACTAGAGGGGAGAGGCTGGGTGTGGCTATAAAGGCATAACACAAGAGTTTTGTGGTGGCTTCATGGTCAAGCATTTTGATTGTGGTGGTGGTTATATAAATCTCCACATGTGATAAAATTTCATGGAGTTATACACACACGCATACACAAGTATAGGTATATAACTGATAGAATTTGAATATGATTCCTAGATTTCAGCTGTACCAATTTCTTGACTTCCCTATTGTGCTATAGTTGTAAAATATTACCACACAATTGCACTCATCTCACACGCTAGTAAAGTAATGCTCAAAACTCTCCAAGCCAGGCTTCAGCAATATGTGAACTATGAACTTCCAGATGTTCAAGCTGGTTTTAGAAAAGGCAGAGGAACCAGAGATCAAATTGCCAACATCCACTGGATCATTGAAAAAACAAGAGAGTTCCAGAAAAACATCCATTTCTGCTTTATTGACTATGCCAAAGCCTTTGACTGTGTGGATCACAATAAACTGTGGAAAATTCTGAAGGAGATGGGAATACCAGACCACTTGACCTGCCTCTTGAGAAACCTGGATGCAGGTCAGGAAGCAACAGTTAGAACTGGACATGGAACAACAGACTGGTTCCAAATAGGAAAAGGAGTACATCAAGGCTGTATATTGTCACCCTGCTTATTTAACTTATATGCAGAGTACATCATGAGAAATGCTGGGCTGGAAGAAGCACAAGCTGGAATCAAGATTGCTGGGAGAAATATCAATAACCTCAGATATGCAGATGACACCACCCTTATGGCAGAAAGTGAAGAGGAACTCAAAAGCCTCTTGATGAAAGTGAAAGAGGAGAGTGAAAAAGTTGGCTTAAAGCTCAACATTCAGAAAACTAAGATCATGGCATCTGGTCCCATCACTTCATGGCAAATAGATGGAGAAAGAGTGGAAACAGTGTCAGACTTTATTTTTTTGGGCTCCAAAATCACTGCAGATGGTGACTGCAGCCATGAAATTAAAAGACGCTTACTCCTTGGAAGGAAAGTTATGACCAACCTAGACAGCATATTAAAAAGCAGAGACATACTTTGCCAACAAAGGTCCGTCTAGTCAAGGTTATGGTTTTTCCAGTAGTCATGTCTGGATGTGAGAGTTTGACTATAAGGAAAACTGAGCACCAAAGAATCGATGCTTTTGACCTGTGGTATTGGAGAAGACTCTTGAGAGGCTCTTGGATTGCAAGGAGATCCAACCAGTCCATCCTAAAGGAGATCAGTCCTGGGTGTTCATAGGAAGGACTGATGTTGAAGCTGAAACTCCAACACTTTGGCCACCTGATGCGAAGAGCTGACTCATTTGAAAAGACCCTGAGGCTGGGAACGATTGAGGACAGGAGGAGAAGGGGACGACAGAAGATGAGATGGTTGGATGGCGTCACCGACTCAGTGGACATGGGTTTGGGTAGACTCCAGCAGTTGGTGATGGACAGGGAGGCCTAGCATGCTGTGGTTCATGGGGTCACAAAAAGTTGGACACGATTGAACGACTGAACTGAACTGAACTGCGGGATAGGCTGCTCATATCTTCCCTGTGTATTTCTTTGCAACTTCCTATGAATTTATAATTGACTGTACTCAGTCGTGTAGATTCTCTGTGACTCCCTGCACTGTAGCCCACCAGGCTCCTCTGTCCATGGAATTTTCCAGATAAGAATACTGGAGTGAGGTGCCATTTCCTATTCTCGGAGATCTTCCTGACCCAGAGACAGAACCCGACTCTCTTACGTCTCCTGCATTGGCAAGCGGATTCTTTACCACTGCATCCCTTGACCCATTTTAATTATTTCAACATAAAGCATTATTTAAAAAAACATTTGCAGACCAAGCGAAAATCTCCATATATGAAATCCTCATTCAACTGAGAAAGGCTGCATGTGCTGCACTGTGCTTCCTTAGTGGCTCAGTCGTGTCCGACTCTTTGAGACCCCATGGACTATAGCCCGCCAGACTCCTGTGTCCATGGGATTCTCCAGGCAAGAGTACTGGAGCGGGTTGCCATGCCCTCTTCCAGGGGATCTTCCCAACCCAGGGATTGAATCCAGGTCTCCTGCATCGCAGGCAGATTCTTTCCCTTTTGAGCATGCATGCCTATTATTAGTGCTGTTATTACTCATCTACCTTCCTGGTCCCAACTTTTCTCCATGTATAACCGCCTCAAAGAGGGTTTCCTAGATGGTGCTAGTGGTAAAGAACCCACCTGCCAATGCAGGAGACATAGGAGACACGGGTTCAATCCCTGGGCTGGGAAGATCTCCAGGAGGGCATGACAACCCACTCCAGTATTCTTGCCTGGAGAATTCCATGGATGGAGGAGCCTGGTGAACTACGGTCCACGGGGTTGCCAAGAGTCAGACACAAGCGAAGCTACTTTGCACACATGCACAACAGCCCCAAAGAGTATCGCCGAGGTAAGCAGCTTTGCCCATCATGGTCGCTCCAGGGAAAATCAAAATCTTTTTGTTAACCTAGCTAAGGATACAGTCCTCTACCACTCTGCCTCCTTCTAGTCCTTCCTTGATTCAAGACAGCAAGATTTGTTATTGGACAATGAAACTTATTTTTATTAACACAATAAGAAGCACTTCAATAAGGGTGAGCTTCATGTCTAGTAAGAATAAGAGTTAACAAGAGCACCAGCATCTTCAGCTTTATATAATTATATATGTATTAAATATAACAAGTGTGGTTTGTCATTAATTTATAGTAATTTAGACGTAATAAAGACACTCTGTTCCCTTGCTTTGGAAATCAGCTTATTATTAATTCAAATATTTCCCACTTTACTGGCCTAGGTTAAGAACATGGGCACTGACATGAGGTAAATAATGTATGTTTCTGTCCCAGCTCTGACACTTACAGGTTGTGAGAATGTGAACAATTTGTGTTGAACCCTATCAGCCTGGTTTCCTCATCTATACAATGAGGTCTTAATCACAACTAACCCAGACGGTCGCTGGCGTGAGCCAATGAGATTTTGAAAACTTGGTCATCATGACACCTCCTGACACATAAAGTGAAAGCGTTAGTCACTCAGTCGTGTCCAACTCTTTGTGACCCTATGGACTGTAGCTCGCCAGGCTCCTCTGTCCATGGAATTCTCCAGAAGAGAATACTGGAGTAGGTAGCCGTTCCCTTCTCCAGGGGATGTTCCCGACCCAGGGATTGAACCCAGGCATTGCAGGCAGATTCTTTACCGTCTGAACCACAGGGAAGCCCAATATACAGGAGTAGTTGTAGTAAGTACTATCATCATCATGATTATCACTTCACCACCCACCTCTTGTGGAGGCCAAGGCCCAGAACCCATGGTTTTAGGTGTCACTCGTTATTGTAATTCCGAGTGAGGCTGGTTCTTTCATTCTGCACCCTCTCAAAAACTTTTGAGAATATCTTCAGGCTCCAAGCAAACTTGTACTTATTTGGGGTCTACACTGTGGTTTTGACTGAGTTTCATTCTGATATTTAGGTTCAGCCAGAGGTAGAGTTCAAAGTGAAATCTAAAGAGGAAAGGCTCTTTTATGCAATTATAACTGAAAAAAAAGTTTCTACAAAATGGAAAGTGCTGAGTGTTGCACAAATCTGAGGTCAGTTACTTTCTCAGGCCAGACAACAATTAAAGCTTTAATTCACTCAGCACTCCCACCACCTTTTAGTCACACCATTCCCGTGACTAAGGCAATGCTTTTACCAATGGAAATTCCTTTCTGGGGTGCCTTCTGGGTATAGCACTATAGAGACACACATTTGACATGTCACACTAGAGAGCATTTTGTCTGGTGCAGTCAAGAAATAAACCCCTGGGTGAATGGAAGATCCAGGAACATCTAGTTGAAGGATCCTGCCAACATAAAATAAATTTGGAGGATTATTCTTCTGCCTTGTTTATGAGTTTCACTTTTTCAATTTCCTTGCAGATTTGGGGATGCATTGCTTGATAAGAGAATTAGGAAGAAAAGCAAAGTTACCAGATATGCCTCGCTCATCCCAGCTAATGGCATACTCCTGAGTGTTTTCGATACCATTTCTTTAGGAAGTTTTCTCTGACCTTTTCTCCAGCTCCATTAGGTTGGGGCCCTATGGAATCTGTAGGAGAGCAAAATTTGCCACCCCAAGATATCTCTTTGTAATGGGGATTATTTCAAGATGAAAACAATCAAGGCCCAAAATGACTCAGGAAGAAGCTCCCCATAACTGCCTAAAGAGTGTAGCTTGAGGACCAGTTGCAGCCTGGGAGCTGCCATCATTGGTAACTATAGTGAGAACTAAGCGTGCCCACAGGGCAGAACCCAGCAAAGTCTCTTATAATTCCTCTTTGTATCCTATTATCTCCACATAAAGCAGCAAACATTTGTTTACCAAATATTTGCTTTTCCAGCTCCGTATCAGTTGCCTTTCTCCCCTTTGAAGCCCCAAACCACTACCCTGAATATCCTCTTTTGTCTATAGCTGAAGTTAGTATTTAAGGTGAGAGTTTCAATCATTTGGGGAGTTAGTTTTCCTGGGTCTCTACCATGTATATATGTTCTTAAACTTGATTTTCTCCTGTTAATGTGCCTAATGTCAGTTTAATTCTTAGACCAGCCAGAAGAACCTAGAAGGATAGAGGAAAATTTTTTCCTCCCCAGTAGATCTCACAGTGTCTTGTTCCTTTCTTTCAGAGTGCTCATCACACTTAGAATTAAGTAACAAATCACGTACTTGTGAGTGTAGTGTGGTTTTTTTCCTGCTAGACTGTACACTCTGTGAGGACAGAGCCTGTGTCCAATTTGGCCACTGCTTCTGGGACTCCTAGCTCACCACCTGGCACATAGTGGATGTTCAGTAAACATTTCTGAGTTAATCCAGTTTCCCCTCCATCCTTGATCTGAACTAGCTTGATGAACTTCTGTGCCTTGCCAACAAGAAACTTGAATAGAATACAAAGGAATCAATGAAAACTCAAAGCTTAGCCCAGGTTTTTTGCAAAGGGATTCCTTCCATTTGTAACATGAAGGGCGCACATTTCTTTCCCAGGGGCTTGGATGAACTAGATCTATTTCCTCTTCTCAGGGGTGGAGTAAAGTGTTAAACTACTCCTTCTTTCCTCACCTCCATTCTAGTTTCGTTTTTAGCTTGCTAATCTGACCTTTAGATTTTTTTTTTTTTTTTAAAGCACTGAACACAAAGAGTAGGTATTTTCCCCCGGTGTTATTAACAAAGTGAGACCACATCTATTTCTTAGAGTCTCTGTCGTTAGAGACCCATTTGCTGTTCAAGGTTCCTGCTCCCCACATATGCCAGAATGTGATCCATCCTTATCCCAAAGCCATTTTTCTTGGAAAAGTTAGGTTGTGATGTTTATATGAATGTAGATCATTGAGGAAAGAATGGTGTGGTTTAAGCTTTGCTCAGGAAACCCAAGGACTTAGCAAATGCCAGACTTCTAAATATACGACTTAGGAATTACTCCCCCAAATGAGACATTTGCTCCCATTTAGTTCAGAATTTAATAAACACACCCAATTTCCTTCTCCACCTGGATAAACCCCTATAACATTCAGGCAAAAATTGGAAGACCTAAGGCTGGCCTATGGTCAAGCAAAGCTCTGTACTGGGTGGAAGTCCGTCCTAGAAAATGAGGCCACCTTACACCCACAAGGCAACTTTTTAAGAATTACATAAGTTCAAAAAAGTTTGACACTTCTTGAGAACTCCTTTTAAAAATAATTATTATTCTTCACTCTTTTGCAGAATATCTTGGCAACATATTTTAAAGTATAAGAAGACATTACTTTTCTGCCTCAGTTTCCAAGAGACATGGCTGCTCCTAATGATCTTTTGATCTCAGCTCAAGATGCCACATCACCTCCTCCAGGAAGCCTTCCTTCACCCTCACCAAGAAGGTGTCTTCGTCTGTGCTTCGAAAGCTGTCCTGGTGGGTCTGAGCTGAGCACTTAAGCATATACTCCCTTCTGCCTGTTTCCTCATGTCTCCCACTAGACTGAGATCCCCTGAAGGCAAAGAACACATCTTTTCTGGTCAATCAATTCTGCCCTGGGAATTCCCTGGCTGTCCAATGGCGTACTCTTACTGCTGAGGGCCCGGGTTCAATTCCTGGTCAGGGAACTAAGATCCCACAAGCCCTGCAGCATGGCCAAAGGAAAAAAAAAATCTGCCCTTTCTTGCTTCTGAGTCTCACTCCTAATTTTCCTTCACGGCTTTTGTTTAAGCTCTTCTCCTCATACTCCCCACCCTAGACTGAAATCCTGTAGCCATGTGGCTTCCTAGAGTTACTGAAACCATGGATTTGCTAGTCTAGCTCCAGTGGTTATGCTGGTCAATGTTTAATAACTGGTTTTCTGAAAAAAAAAATTTTCCT
This sequence comes from Bos indicus x Bos taurus, assembly GCF_003369695.1. NCBI lineage: Eukaryota > Metazoa > Chordata > Mammalia > Artiodactyla > Bovidae > Bos > Bos indicus x Bos taurus. Next base: position 125,762,616 of record NC_040105.1, read on the forward strand.
AGTTATAGTGATCGCTGATTTCCGTAGTGTAAATACTTCTACCATGGTCAATTTCAAGCCATCAGTGTGAGGTCACTCAACATTGACTTGGTAAAAAGCACAATCAAAAAAAAAATGATGAGGAAGTAATATACTTTGAGTACTTATTGCCTGTCTTAACTAAGTATATTTGATTTAATTATTAGTTTATATAAACTAATTTTTATTTTTAACTTTTATTTGTTTATTTGGCTGTGCTGGGTCTTAGTTGCTGCATGCGGGGTCTTTAGTTGTGGCATCTGAATTCTCAGTTGTGGCATGTGGGATCTAGTTCCCTGACCAGGGATTGAACCCTGACCCCCCTCAGAGTCTTAGCCACTGGATCACCAGGGAAGTCCCTATATAATTTAATTTTTAATAGCAGTGTGTTGAGTAATCAGGTTTCTAAATTTCTGAACATTTATCCACTCTCCTGAGCCAGCAGGAGCTCATACCAGCACAACCAAGCTCCCTCTTACTTCTTTTCTAGGAGGGAGACAAGTATGGATTTGCCGGGCTGTCTCCAGTGAACATGGGTGAGTGTCTCCTCTGAGCTCAGTTGTGCTGTTTTACCACAAAGGTGTTGGAGAGGAAGAGATTTTCCTCTACCCTGCTTGGTTCTTCTGGCTGGCCTAAGAATTCAACTGACATGAAACTGATGAATATCAGAAAATCACACAAAAGTTGAATAAGACATATACATGGGAGAGACCTAGGCAAAATCAGTAATGCCCCAAACGTATAAAACCCTCACCTTAAATACCATCTTCAGTTAAAAACAAAAGAGGATGTTGGGGGTAGTGGTTTGGGATTTCAAAAGGGGTGGGAAGGCAACCGAACTAGAGATGGTCAAGCAAATGTTTGGTAAAGAAATGTTAGCTGGGCCCTGTCCAAGGGGACACAGCGTGGACTCTGATCTCTAGGCCCTGTTCTGCCTTCCACCCCTGGCCCATATTCTCTGCAGATGTCTCTGCTAATAGCTCTATTCTGGAACCAGGTCTCTGAGTAAATTCTTTTAGGCACTTAGAGAGGAGGTTTTGAATATTTGGGGCCTTGATTATTTTCAGCTCAAACCCCTGACACCTCACAGCTGTATAACACCTCACAGCCAACTTCCTAGCCACCAAGCTCATGCGTCACTCCCTGCTGAGAAACTGAAAAAAGCTCTGCTAAGCACCTTACCCTGGACTTGAGGGGCAAGCACCCACTTTCTTCCTAGGGAAGCAAGCAAAATAGTGCAGGTTTGATATTAATGCCAACTTCACACCAAATCCCTTACAGCAGAAGAAAATTCTTGCCTTTCCAAGCCTCAGACACTGATCCAATTATTTCAAGACCCATTAGAATTCGTTGAATCCCAACCCAATGGAAGAATTCAGGCCTTCCTGTGAGGTTTCCTGGAATGGTTTTGACTATCCTAGAGCACCAGACCAGCTACCAACAGAGTGTGTGTGTGTGTGTGTGTGTGTATGTGTGTGTTCGTGCTCAGTCATGGCCAACTGTTTCGACTCCATGGACTGTAGCCTTCCAGGCTCCTCTGTCTGTGGGATCTCCTAGGCAAGAATACTGGAGTGGATTGCCATCTCCTTCTCCAGGGGATCTTCCCAATCCAGGGATCGAACCCATGTCCCCTGCATTGGCAGGCAGGTTCTTTACCTCTAGCACTACCTGGCAAGCCCCACCAACAAGACAGAACTACAGAATAGTCACAATGTGTTTGAGACCAAATCCCAGTCATGGTAGGCCTACTTTTCAGGCGCTAGTGGAATGTTCTGGAAAAGAACTTTAAATAATCAAAGCAATACCTCACACACAATGGATGCTTTCTACCTATGTGCCAAGCACAGTATAAGGCCATCCTCACAGACTAATTCATAAGGCCTCATGTAAAGACCTCAACTGGGGGCACCCTCATCTAAATTGTCAGCATACTGGGGCTATTGCCAATCCAGTGACATCAGACTGTGGTTTGGATCAAAAGTTTCTGCTTCATTATGTGTCAGAATGATGTCATGGCTCTCTAAGAATTCACAGTTGGGGGAAAAAGTCTCTCAGGAACTATTCTTTTTTTGCCAAAATGGTGCCATTCAGAGTTGTAGGAGATGTGGCTTCCCCAACCAGGTGCCCAAGTCACCTTGGCTCACTCCTTTGAGAAGCAAGGCAGGAAGACATCCCGCGGGCTCAGCTTTGCCCCTCTCTGACATCCGTTCAGAGAGTTGAAATCCGTTGGCTTTTCAGGGCAGTGGGTGACACTACCCACGGTCCTTACATATCTTCAATAGGTTGACATTTCGCATCATTTGCATAAATCAAAGTGACGGAGGTGCATGAAGTTGCTGAGTTAGGGAGATGATCATAGAGAAGAGAAAAAGACATTTCATGTTCTTACTGATGAGTGAAATAAGTAAATTTTGAAAAGGAAATGAGAAGCTTTGTGGGAGGAACCTTCTCAGGGAGAGAGCTCAGTGGTACCTCTGTCTTGTACCCCAGTAATAAACTGCTGGGGAAATGTCTCAAAACCACCCATTATGTGCACCCTAAAACTCAACATGTAGAATTCACATTTTCCCTGGAAACGAGAGTCTTGATTAGGTAAATCCTGATCTCGGAATACAAACTCTCTGTGTCACGTGGAAAATTGAATCCGGTTTCCTCTAAATGAAACTTGAGTCTTGGTCCCCCTATGGCTGTTGATCTTTATCCTTTCCTGCAAAAATAAAAAGTAGGTTTTTTTTTTTTTCCTTACCGTTGGTGTGCAGAAACGGCCTAAATCAGCTTCCAAGCTGCTTTGTTCAAAAGGATTTTCAGTAGAAGTAACCTAAATGTCCAGAGACAGAGGAAGGATGAAGGAGATGGGGTACATCTATACAATGGAATATTAATCAGCCACAAAAAAGAACAAGATAAATGTCATTTGCAGCCATATGGATGGACCTAAAGATTATCACACTGAGTGAAGTAACTCAGAGAAAGACACATATCCCAGGATATCGCTTATATGTGGAATCCAAAAAAAAAAAATGATACAAACAGACTTATTTACAAAACAGAAATAGAGTTGCAGATGTAGAAAACTAACTTATCCTTCCAGGGTGTAAGGGGAGGGGGATAAATTGGGAGACTGAGATTAACATACACACATGACTATATATAAAAATAAATAACTAATAAAGACCCACTGTATAGCACAGGGAACTCTACTCAGTACTCTGTAATGTCCTATATGGGAATAGACTTAAGTAAGTATATGTGTACATCTAACTGATTCACTTGGCTGTACACCTGAACCTAACACAACTTTGTAAATCAACTATATTCCAATAAAAATTAAAGAAAAAAACAAAAAAAGGAGTTTCAAGAGTTCAGTGAGTGTCCCAGTTCTCAAGTGTTTCTTATGCGCACAATAAATCATTGTGAAATACAAAAAAAAAAAGAGTTCAGTGAGTGGCTAGAAGAGGCAAGCAAGCAAGCAAACAAACAAAAACCCCAAGCGGTGCAGCAATTTGGGTCAGAAGTTGAAAAACACAATTGTTAGGCCTCATTCAGGAAGGAAGATCTTTTTCATGTTAATCAACTACTAATTATAAAATAGGCGAGAGCAGGCGCTGTGAGGGACTGAAAAGGCGGGGGCTGGGGCGGCGCTACTTCATAATTTAGTCACCCTGGACTGGAGAGTGGGTGTTGTAAGATTTGGCACCAAACCCCAGCGAGTCACTCTGTAGCGTGGGTTTCTCTCACTTTGGGTTTTCAGTTTGGATACCACGGGGTGGGGGAACTAAAGTCATTGTAAGACCAAATTATCACATTGCTGATGTCCACTGCCCAGAACCAAGTCAAAGGGAGGGGACTTGTAGTCTAGGAAGTAAATGGAAGGAAAGCGATCTCAACGCTGCTTTTGTGTTAGAATTGCTTGGAGGGCTTTAAAAACTCTTGGTGTCCAGGCTGCACTGTGAATGAATTAAATCAGATTTTCTGGGAGGAAGATTCAGGAATCAGTTTTTTTAAGTTAATTAATTAATTAATATTAAGTTACTGTTGATTGATTGTTTCACTTATTTATAGGTATTAGTATTTTTAACAACAAAAACCTCCCTAGGTTGGCTTCCCTGGTGGCTCAGTGATAAAGAATCCACCTGCCAATGCAGGAGACAGGTGATTTCAAGGTTCGGTCAAGATTGAAAATCAAGAATTAAATAGCAATAAAGCATAGCTAAAATAATCAAGTATTCTAATATGTTCAGAGTCTGTATTTTCTCTTATGGTTGGCATGCAACATGTGCGATTAGCGTTGTTGCCTCATATTAGCATTGAGATACATGTAAACTGAATACCTAATCAAGGGGCCAAGTATGGGGACTGACTTTGAGCAGACAGTAGGCTGGCAAAGCTGATGCCCTCCTCAGAGAGATGGGCCCCTGTGAACTCATGGGCTTGGCACTCGGTGTAGTTGGCCAATCAGTTGCTACCAAGTGATTAAGGTGGAGCAGAGATCCGAGAACCAGACATGCAGGCGGATCTGGGATTCCGAGGAAACAGCATGGAGAGGCATTAAATATGGAAGCCCCCGGACTTCCCTGGGGGTCCAGTGGTTAAGACTCTGCACTTCCAATGCAGGGGGTGCAGGTTCCATCCCTGGTCGGGGAACTAAGATTCCACATGCTGTGTGGTATGGCCAAAAACAAAAGAGAAACAAAAACCTATGGAGGCCCCCTGAGATGGGGTGGTGCACTGGAACAGCATCAGAGAGGAAAGGAGCTTCATTCTGCCCCACGCTATAGAGTTCTTGATTTAGGCGCAGGCAGTAACCACCCTCCTCTTTGGTGGGGGTTTTAGAGTTTGAGGGGATCTGCTAAGGCATCTGCTTCCTGGTAGGTCTGAGTTAGTTTCATGTTCAACGTGTTTGAGTCAAGAGCCACCTGTCAGATGGAGGACAAACTTTTGAGGTGCCTAAGACTTTCCTGGCTAGGACAGCTGTGTGCTGCAGTAATGGGACTGGTACACCAGGCCATTCCTCCATGGCTGAAGTCCTTGTAGCCTTCAGGGTCTGCTTGTGAAGATGGCACCCAATAAACATTGTACTGCAGCTCATTTGAGGACATTCAAGGGCTTCCCTGGAGAAGGCAATGGCACCCCACTCCAGTACTCTTGCCTGGAAAATCCCATGGATGGAGAAGTCTGGTGGGCTGCAGTCCATGGGGTTGCTAAGAGTCGGACACGACTGAGCGACTTCCCTTTGACTTTTCACTTTCATGCATTGGAGAAGGAAATGGCAACCCACTCCAGTGTTCTTGCCTGGAGAATCCAAGGGACGGTGGAGCCTGGTGGGCTGCCGTCTCTGGGGTCGCACAGAGTCGGACACTACTGAAGCGACTTCGCAGCAGCAGCAGCAAGGGCTTCCCTGATAGCTCAGTTGGTAAAGAATCCGCCTGCAATGCAGGAGACCCCCGTTCGATTCCTGGGTCAGGAAGATCCACTGGAGAAGGGATAGGCTACCCACTCCAGTATTGTCGGGCTTCCCTTGTGGCTCAGCTGATAAAAGAATCCACCTGCAATGCGAGAGACCTGGGTTCGATCCCTGGGTTGGGAAGATCCCCTGGAGAAGGGAAAGGCTACCCACTCCAGTATTCTGGCCTGGAGAACTCCATGAACTGTATAGCCCATGGGGTCACAAAGAGTCGGACACAAATGAGCAACTTTCACTTTCTCTCACCTAACAACTCTTGATAGAGTGCCTGATAAATTTCAAGCGCTGGTGAGAGAGGACTTAGTGAGCTAACCGGGGGTTGGGGATGGGGATGGGGTGTGTCCCAGCCTTTTAGGGGGAAGACAATTCCAACAGGGCTCAGAAAGCTCACAGAACAGGAGGGGCATGATACAGAAAGAGTTCTTAGAGGTACTGAATCTTAAAGAATGACTAAGTGCTCCCTAGATGAAAAGAGCTGGGAAATACATTCTAGGCAGAGGAGACAGAGAAGGAAAAGCATGTTTCTACTGGAGACCATGCACAGATTAGTATGGCTGGGGTGTTAAGTGTTTAGATGTGTGAACTGAAGGAGAGGGAGGGACCAAGAATGATTCCCAAAGAGGGACTTCCCTGGTGGTCTAGATCCCACATGCCCCAACTAAAAAAAGATCCCGTGTGCCACACCAAAGATCAAAGATCATGTGTGCCAAATAAATACATCACACATTGCTGGTGGGGTAGTAAAATGGCAGAGGGCATGGAGAGTGACTACTAATGAATACCAGTGTCATTGAATGATGCAGAGAAAACAGGTGGCAGAACACATTTAAGAGGGACCGGTGCCTATGGGACCTCCGGGTACTTATGTCCAGTAGCCAGGAAGGTGGTGTGCCTCAGGCTCCTAGGAGAAGTCTTGGTAGGAGATGGTGACTTTGGAGTCATCAACTTGGTCATCAATGGTCATTGATGTTATGGGAAAGGATGCCATCACTTAGGAAGAAAGTGTAGTGTGTGAGGGCTCTGGGCCAAGGAAAAATCCTTAGAGAATACTGACATTTAGGGGATAGTAGAGGAAGAAGAGTTCATGCAGGAGCCAAAAGAAGAGCCTAAGGAAGATTTGAGGAGAAGCAGCCAAGTGGGAGGAGGGATTGTCATGAGATCCCAGGGCATTAAGGTAAAAGATCCAATTTAAATACTATTATATAATTAAGTCTTTGCCCACATTCTTAGTACCATTCTATACCAACCCTGCTTTGCATGTATGGGTAAGATGAATTTCGTGCAATGATCAATTCTCTGTAATTAAAAAGTTCCCTTTAACAAGAGAATTTTTTCCAACAGGAACATTTTTTAATCCCCCCCCCAACCCTTTGCTACAAAATGCATTTACAGGCAGACCTTGGATATATTGTGGGTTTGACTGCAGACCATGATAATAAATCAAATCTCACAATAAAATGGGTCACGTGAATTTCTTGGTTTCCTGGAAGATATAAAATTTATATTTACACTCTACCATAGTCTATTAAGTGTTCAATAACTGTATGTCTGAAAAAACAATGTATATGCCTTAATTTTAAAGTACCTTGTTGCTAAAAATTGCTAACCATCATCTGAGCCTTCAGTGAGTCAGAGAATTAACTGATCAGAGACCACTGATCACAGTTCACCATAACAAATAGAATAACAATTAAAAAGTTTGAAATAGTTCAAGAATTAACGAAATGTGACACTGAGACATGATGTGAGCAAATGCTGTTGGGAAAATGGTGCCGATAGACTTATTTGATGCAGGCTGGTCACAAACTTTCAATTTGTAAAAAACCCAGTATCTTCAAAGCACAATAAAGTGAAGCCCAACGAATAGAGTTCTGCCTGTGTTCTCCTATTACATATATGGTACATATTATAACGTCCTTTTTGGATAACTGTCCTGCTAATAAGAGACATTTCTAATTATTAAAATGTATACCAATAAATAAGCCATAAAGATATATTGTACACCACAGGAAATACAGCCAATATTTATAATAACTTTATTTTTCTTAATATATATATTTTATTGAAGTATAGTTTACTTACAATGTTTCAGGTGCACAGCAAGGTGATTCAGTTATACATATACACATACATTATTTTTCAGATTATTTTCCATTATAGGTTATTATTATTAAGGAGATCTTCCCTGGTGGCTCAGATGGTAAAGCGTCCACCCACAATGTGAGAGACCTGGGTTTGATCCCTGTGTTGGGAAGATTCCCTGGAGAAGGAAATGGCACCCCACTCCAGTATTCTTGCCTGGAGAATCCCATAGACAGAGGACCCTGATAGGCTACAGTCCATGGGGTCGCAAAGAGTCGGACACGACTGAGGGACTTCACTTTCACTTTCACTTTCATAGGTTATTAACAAGATATTGACTATAGTTCCCTGTGCTATAGAGTAATCTTTGTTGTTTGTTGCATATCAATTTTTTAAATTAGAAATCTAACCTTCTTTTCATACCAAGTCAAACAACTGGAATCAAAACATCATAAATGTTTTAGCTAGGTAAAAATTCATAAGTTTTCTAAAATGCATATTATACGTACTTTTTATATATGTGTATACAAAGGCTTTTCTACTACACTTAGAAAGAACATCAAAAAAAGCGAAACTGGAAAACATAAGTAAATGAAATGGAAGCACTGAATATGAAATAGAAACAGTGAGATAAACTAGATAAAAGTAAAAGATCCTCATATAGTCCAGTTGTTTTTAAACATGGCTGCTGATTAGAAACATATGTGGAGCTTTGAAGAAAAAAAGACATACTTGGGCATTTATATTTTATCTTATATTACAAGATAATTCTGATACACATCTGGATTTGAAAAAGTGATTACAGATTTTTCTATTAAATGGTAGTTTTGGTGGTCTAGAATATAATAACTTTAAGTGGAGTAAAATGTATAAAAATTTTGAATCACTATGTTCTACACCTGAAACTAACATTGTATTGTAACTTAACTAAACCTCAGTAACAATTTTTAAAAAATACACAACAAATAAGCATCTTAGTCTCTCAAAACGTGATTTAATTAAACTGCTAATGTATAAGCCAAATGTCTGGTCACTGATATGAGTGGTGTGACTCCAGAGGCTTATCAACACATCACTTGCACATGAGATTGTTTTTAACAAGAACATTATAAGTTTCTCTTTTACAAGTCCCGGTCTCTGGGACAGTTTCACTGCTGCCCCTGCCCCTAGAAAGGCAGAGATCACCTCTCGAGGGCAGAATTAGTTCCTCCACACTCAGCAGCCCTGTTATTCCTGTAGATCATCTTGGAAATAAGAGGAAGAGGCGTGGTCCCCAGAAAACTGAAAAGTGAGCTGTCACTGTGGACTCGGCACACATGCCCTAAGTTGCCTGACACGTTTTGACAGTGATATTGAACGTAGACATTTATTAAGTGCTAACTCTATGGCTGGCATAAGCCTTTAATCATCACAGTTCAGTCGCTCAGTCATGTCCGACTCTTTGTGACCCCATGAATTGCAGCACACCAGGCCTCCCTGTCCATCACCAACTCCTGGAGTTCACCCAAACTCATATACATCGAGTCGGCAATGCCATCCAGACATCTCATCCTCTGTCGACCCCTTCTCCTCCTGCCCCCAATCCCTCCCAGCATCAGGGTCTTTTCCAATGAGTCAACTCTTCGCATGAGGTGGCCAAAGTATTGGAGTTTCAGCTTCAGCATCAGTCCTTCCAAAGAACACCCAGGACTGATCTCCTTTAGGATGGACTGGTTGGACCTTCTTGCAGTCCAAGGGACTCTCAAGAGTCTTCTCCAACACCACAGTTCAAAAGCATCAATTCTTCGGCGCTCAGCTTTCTTCACAGTCCAACTCTCACATCCATACATGACCACTGGAAAAACCATAGCCTTGACTAGACAGACCTTTGTTGGCAAAGTATGTCTCTGCTTTTGAATATGCTATCTAGGTTGGTCATAACTTTCCTTCCAAGGAGTAAGCGTCTTTTAATTTCATGGCTGCAGTCACCATCTGCAGTGATTTTGGAGCCCCCAAAAATAAAGTCTGACACTGTTTCCACTGTTTCCCCATCTATTTCCCATGAAGTGATGGGACCAGATGCCATGATCTTAGTTTTCTGAATGTTGAGCTTTAAGCCAACTTTTTCACTCTCCTCTTTCACTTTCATCAAGAGGCTTTTTAGTTCCTCTTCACTTTCTGCCATAAGGGTGGTGTCATCTACATATCTGAGGTTATTGATATTTCTCCCGGCAATCTTGATTCCAGCTTGTGCTTCTTCCAGCCCAGCGTATCTCATGATGTACTCTGCATATAAGTTAAATAAACAGGGTGACAATATACAGCCTTGACGTACTCCTTTTCCTATTTGGAACCAGTCTGTCGTTCCATGTCCAGTTCTAACTGTTGCTTCCTGACCTGCATACAGGTTTCTCAAGAGGCAGGTCAGGTGGTCTGGTATTCCCATCTCTTTCAGAATTTTCCACAGTTTACTGTGATCCACACAGTCAAAGGCTTTGGCATAGTCAATAAAGCAGAAATAGATGTTTTTCTGGAACTCTCTTGCTTTTTCGATGATCCAGCGGATTTTGGAAATTTGATCTCTGGTTCCTCTGCCTTTTCTAAAACCAGCTTGGACATCTGGAAGTTCAGAGTTCACATATTGCTGAAGCCTGGCTTGGAGAATTTTGAGCATTACTTTACTAGCATGTGAGATGAGTGCAATTGTACAGTAGTTTGAGCATTCTTTGGCATTGCCTTTCTTTGGAACTGGAATGAAAACTGACCTCTTCCAGTCCTGTGGCCACTGCTGAGTTTTCCAAATTTGCTGGCATATTGAGTGCAGCACTTTCACAGCATCATCTTTCAGGATTTGAAATAGCTCAGCTGGAATTCCATCACCTCCACTAGCTTTGTTCGTAGTGATGCTTTCTAAGGTTCACTTGACTTCACATTCCAGGATGTCTGGCTCTAGGTCAGTGATCACACCATCGTGATTATCTGGGTCGTGAAGCTCTTTTTTGTACAGTTCTTCTGTGTATTCTTGTCATCTCTTCTTAATATCTTCTGCTTCTGTTAGGTCCATACCAGTTCTGTCCTTTATCGAGCCCATCTTTGCATGAAATGTTCCCTTGGTATCTCTAATTTTCTTGAAGAGATCTCTAGTCTTTCCCATTCTGTTGTTTTCCTCTATTTCTTTGCATTGATCGCTGAGGAAGGCTTTCTTATCGCTCCATCATTTAGTGTTGAAAAATAACCTTATAAATAGGGTTATCCTTCCCATTTCAAAGATAGGGGAAACAAGGCAAAGAGAAGTAAAGTGACTTGCCTGCGGCTGTCTAGCTAGAGCCTAGTAAGACTGGCAGCACTTGGCCTTAACTGTGATCTACCGCCTCTCAGGAGGGGCTTCCCTGGTGGCTCAGTGGTAAAGAATCTGTATCAGTGCAGGAGATGCAGGTTCGATCCCTGGGTTGGGAAGACCCCGGGAGTAGGAAATGGCAACCCACTCCAGTATTCTTGCCTGGAAAATCCCATGGGCAGAGGACTCTGGCGGGTTACAGCCCATAGGGTCACAAAGTGTGACACAACTGAGTGTGCGTGTGTGCACACACACACACACACACATTTGTCTCTCAGGAAGCAGGAGCACGAAGCAGCGGCGTGCAGGAGTAAAGTGAGTGAATTTGAAGTCAGCTGGTTAAGTCCAAGCTCTGTATCCTAACAGCTGGCTGTGCTACATTTGGCAACTTACGCACCCTCTCTGAGCCTCGGTTTTCTAATCTATACCAGGAGGATATGAATACTCGCTCTGCGAACCTCACCCGTTTGTTGGGATGATCAAATGAGATGTATTCTAAACGAAGGCTTAAAACGACAAAGCTCTGTGCAAACGCGAGCAGGTGATTCTATTATTTTCGCAGAACCTCACTCGGCAGTGGACGCAGAGTAGGAGCCCAGCACCGCTGATGAGGGGATCGCAGAGATCCCGGTCCATGCTCTGGCGACACGATCTGCATTTTATTGTAACTCTGCTTGGGAATCTGTCCGAGACTTGTTCGGGACTTTTCAACTCTGTCTCCACAGCACCTGGCTCAGTCCCTGGCCCAGAGAGAAGCCTAGGACATGGTATTAGTTTGTGGGGGTAACAGTGGGAGCGGCAAGAGGAGAGGCCCTAACAGCAGCACTTTGAAGGAGTCACTTTCTGGGCGGCTACAGCACCAACCTGTGGCCAGCAGAGGGCAGCAGAGACCCTTCCGAAGCCCAGACCTTCTCAAGCCCTGGTAAGCCGCCAGGAATCCGTGCATCTCGGACCTTGCTTGAAATTTAGCCTCTCTCTAGGGAGGCCTGGTGTGCTGCAGTCCATGGGGTCGCAAAGAGTCGGACGCGACTGAGCGACTGGACTGAACTGAACCAAGGGGTGGAAATTGCGCTCCGTTTGACTAAAATGTTTTCCGACCCTTTAGCAGTTTGCGAATTTCGGCCTGAAACTAGGGCAACAGGAGTCGTTTTAGTCACCACGGCCATCCCCAACGTTCACTGAGCCACCGCATCCATGAGCTCTGAAACTCTCCGCGGAGAGACAGCGGTGCTGCCTGCTTCCTTGCCACAGAGCTCCATGCGTTTGACAAAAGGTATTATCAAATTTGTAAAGAGTTACTGGCTTTTGAAGACTGAGAACTGGAAACTTCTGTTTTGGTTTGGCTTTTTAATAGTGTATTCAAAGTCCCTTAGAGAGAGCTGCCATCTACATATTATTTTGATGTTCTATAGTTAATAGAAAGGCTCATAAGTCCTCATTGGGAGTCACTTAAAGTGGTTGAATGGATGGTAATTATTTTAGCTAGCAATGGAAAGAAGAGCCCAGCATACTGGTAAAGTGGCCTGCTTCTACCAATTGATGGGCCAGCCTTATTATTTTTTCCATTTGACACCAAAAGGCTGCTGGGACTAATGGCTTTTCAAGAGAAGGCAAAAGCTTTCTATTTATTTACCTTATTCTCTAGCTTTTACAGGGTCCCATTTTAATACCCCTTAATTACTCTATAGCAGTTGAGTGAAGGGGTTAAGAGTAATGGGCTTTGGAGTCAGACAAAACCGGGCTTGAATCCTGGCTCTAACAGCTGCCTGGGCTGGGCCACTTAGGCTACCGCTATGAGCTTTAATTTCCTTATCTGTAAAATGGCAACACTAATTCCTGCCTGGAAGGGTTATTGTAAAGATTCAATGAGATGATGCAGCTAAAGCACTTAGCCCGGAGCAGGGACCGATGAGTGCTCAGTAAATCATAGCCCTTGATATTACTCAAATATTGTAAGAATGCTAAAACACATCCATACACAATTATGAATTCACATTGAGGATAGTCAGTGGCCATGATAAAATGCTCAAATCAAACCCTCATAAAGTAATGAGGTTCAGAGGAATGAGGTAATGCCCCCAAAGTTGGTCAGAAACTGCTAGAGATGGACCTTAAGGCCTGTCTGTCTGAGGCTAGAACTAAGTTTTCCATGTCAACTTTCTTCTGGAATGGCAATCAACTCTTCCCTCCAGCCTGAGATGTCTCAGAGCCCTGGTGTAAGGGGCTGCCCTGAGTCCCCTTGGACATCCATCCTGGAGCCCATGGCTCTAATTGAGGCTGACTCCCAGGAAGCCAAGTTATTTGCCTAAAGTCACACAGTTGGCTGAGCAAGGAGACCTGGAGAAAGAGTGGGAAATCCCTTGTTCCTTAGCCTTGGCCCTGTAGTTCTGGAACATAGAGTATAATTAATATTCAAGGCATCCAGTCATTCATAAATATGGCACCGGGGATACAGTGATGATCAGGACAGACCCAGTTCACTGTCTAGTGGGGAAGAAAGACAGGGGATAGTCACCTGGGATAAACATGGGGTGGCCAGTGCTGTGATGGCTCCCAGGGAGCCATGGGAGCTCAGAGGAGGACAGCTAATCCAGACTTAGGTGGAGGTGAGGGTGCGGCCAAGGGCAACATCAACTGGCCAGTGACACAGTGCTATTTGCATTCATTTTTTGACCAAACATTTACTGAATGAGGTCCCTGTGCCAGGCACTGTGCTAGGCACGATAAAATACAGAGATTACTCAGGCCTGGGTATTGCCCTTCTGAAAATTGGCACTTTCCATTAGGAAGTAGGTGGCATGGTGCTTTTCAGTTTATTCAGAATTATCAACTCCCTCACCTTCAAGAAACAGGTAACAATAAGTCTGAAAAATTCATTGGTTGGATTTCTGCCTGGTTAAAACATCTGTTGATTATTTGTTCTTTTTGCATCACAAAATGTGTTATTTTGTGAGCAGGAAAGTGCACCTGAATTTCTGGAACTTCCTGCACAGTTATAGGTTGTGATATTAACTATTGGAGTCTTGAACACTGACCTTTGCCTTTGAGGTTGAAATCAAACTCAGCGTCAGTGATATTAAAGCAGATATGTTAGCACTGAGGTTTGTGTTTTGGTTTTGGCTTCCATTTTTTAAATTCTAGTTTTATTCCATTTAGAACCATGACATTTTGCACCATAGGTTTGTTCTACCTGAGTATATAAATTTTTTAACTGTATATAAATGGAATCTTGCTACTTCTTTTGGAATTCCAAAGTATTTCTCTTTTTGGTAAACAAGGCAATATACTCTCAGGGTACCAAACTCATCTGACCTAGAATTGGAAATGCTTCTAATTTCAATAATTCTAGAAGTTACTGACATTAAGTCAGTTAGAGTGGACAGATTACCATTGCAGTCAGGTTTGGGGATACAAAATCTTAGCAAAAGGGTTGGGAAATTCTGAAAAATGTATCTCAATTATCTTCTTCAAAGTCCCTTTTCTATCATTAGTAAGTTGGATGCAAACTAACAGAAAATGCGAGTGTCATGCTATTTTGGCCTATGTTATTTCGATGTATTTCACTTTCCAACTTCACAAAGAATATATTCAGAGTATTTCCAATGAAATCCTCTGCTGTTGCCTTCACAACATGACCAAATCATAACCAAAAAACTAGGTTTTTGTACCATCTTGCAGGATCTTACTTCCCTGACCAGGGATCAAACACAGGGCCCCAGCAATGAAAGCTTGAGTTCTAACCACTGGACAACCAGGGAATGCCCTATAAATATATTCTAAGTGAATGATTCTTTAAGAAAATCTCTGTGGGTGCAGGTCATTGTAGATTGTTTCATAGAGAGATTTTAGGTGCAAGGAAATGGTCAGCTCCTGCATTCTGATATTATGATGAGCTCTGTGGCTTGATTTTCATCTTACCTGGAGAAGTACAGATTCGGATCTGCAATCTGAAGATTCCAGATCTGCATTGACTTTGGGGTTGGGGAGACAGCAACAAGTGTGCCCTGTTAGAGCATCAGTTCTCTCTTTCTTCTTTCTGGGACATCGTTTAAAAGTTCCCACGACTAAGAAAAATATTTTTTAGACTTTAAAATGTGATAGAAAGCACATCACATGTAATTTATCATCTTAACTGTTCTAAGTGTACAGTTCAGTAGTGTTAAGTATAGTCACAATGTTGTAATGCATATCTCCAGAACTTTCTATCTTGCAAAACTGAAATTGTATCCATTAAACAACTCCCCATTTCTTCTCCCATCTCTAACAGGTTTTATCAAGGGACCATCACCAATCCTTTATGGGTCAGTGTTCTCACTAAAGGGAATAATTGTTGCAGAAACTGTTCTCTCCCTCTCCCTGCCCACTACTTGGGAACAAAAGAAAGATTCTGAAGTAGTGATGTTTTATCTTTTGTTAACTCAGATCTCAGAGCTGAGTTCTGTTTCCCACCATCATTGCCCACAAGGGCTAGGAGCAGAAGTTTTGAGACCTTGAAATGCAGGGGTTTTGTAAAAATAAAAAGTTAAAATTAATTCTTTTTTAAAAAATTGAAATGGCAACCCACCCCAGTATTCTTGCCTGGGAAATCCCATAGACAGAGGAGCCTGGTGAGTTACAGTCCATGGGGTCACAAAAGAGTTGGACATAACTTAGCCACTAAGCAATAACCAAGGGAAAAGTTGCAGAGATCCCCCTGGGCTAATAGAGTATTTTGTTTAGAAAGGGGAGAGCTGGTTTGGAATTCCAGCTCTGAAGAATTTCAGGCCGTGTGACTACTACAGACTGAATGTGTAGCCCCAAATTTATATGTTTTGACCTAACCCCCAATGTGGTATTAGGAGGTGAAGCCTTTGAGAGATTAGGAGGTCATGAGGTCCACCCATGAATGAGATCAGTGCCCTTATGTAAGAGACCCCAGAAAACACCCTCACCCCTTCCCTTACCTGACAACACACCAAAAAGATGACTGTTCAATGCAGAGTACATCATGAGAAACACTGGGCTGGAAGAAGCACGAGCTGGAATCAAGATTGCCGGGAGAAATATCAATAACCTCAGATATGCAGATGACACCACCCTTATGGCAGAAAGTGAAGAGGAACTAAAAAGCCTCTTGATGAAAGTGAAAGAGGAGAGTGAAAAAGTTGGCTTAAAGCTCAACATTCAGAAAACTAAGATCATGGCATCTTGTCCCATGACTTCATGGGAAATAGATGGGGAAATAGTGGAAACTGTCAGACTTTATTTTGGGGGGCTCCAAAATCACTGTAGATGGTGACTGCAGCCATGAAATTAAAAGACGCTTACTCCTTGGAAGGAAAGTTATGACCAACCTAGATAGCATATTCAAAAGCAGAGACATTACTTTGCCAACAAAGGTCCGTCTAGTCAAGGCTGTGGTTTTTCCAGTGGTCATGCATGGATGTGAGAGTTGGACTGTGAAGAAGGCTGAGCGCCGAAGAATTGATGCTTTTGAACTGTGGTGTTGGAGAAGACTCTTGAGAGTCCCTTGGAGTGCAAGGAGATCCAACCAGTCCATTCTGAAGGAGATCAGCCCTGGGATTTCTTTGCAAGGACTGATGCTAAGGCTGTAACTCCAGTACTTTGGCCACCTCATGCAAAGAGTTGACTCATTGGAAAAGACCCTGATGCTGGGAGGGATTGGGGGCAGGAGGAGAAGGGGACGACAGTTGAGATGCTGGATGGCATCACTGACTCGATGGACATGAGTTTGAGTGAACTCCGGAAGTTGGTGATGGACAGGCAGGCCTGGCATGCTGCGATTCATGGGGTCGCAAAGAGTTGGACACGACTGAGCAACTGAACTGAACTGAACCAGGAAGCAGGTTCCCACCAGACACCAAATCTACCTGTACCTTGATCTTGGACTTCCCAGCTGTGAGAAAAAAGTTTCTGTTAAGCGACCTGTACGTGAGTGCTCAGTTGTGTCCGACTCTTTGCAACCCCATGGACTGTAGCCCGCCAGGCTCCTCTGTCCATGGGATTCTCCAGGCAAGAATACTGGAGTGGGTTGCCATTTCCTACTCCAGGGGATCTTCACATTTTGAAAAAACAAATGGGTTACAAAATTATTTTCAATTATGTCAAGCTAGAGAAACAGTGGCACCCCACTCCAGTACTCTTGCCTGGAAAATCCCATGGGCAGAGGAGCCTGGTAGGCTGCAGTCCATGGGGTCGCTGAGTTGGACACGACTAAGGGACTTCACTTTCACTTTTCACTTTCATCCATTAGAGAAGGAAATGGCAACCCACTCCAGTGTTTTTGCCTGGAGAATCCCAGGGACGGGGGAGCCTGGTGGGCTGCCGTCTATGGGGTCGCACAGAGTCGGACACGACTGAAGTGACTTAGCAGCAGTAGCAGCAGAGAAACAGTTATGGAAATGGCAGAGATTATTGTTTATATGGGAGAAAGATGTGACCCAAAGATAGTTACTTAGTTTTATCTCTGGAGGGGTTACTTTGTTTTCTGTGTTACACTTTGTTTTTATAATGGTAAACTGCTTCTACACAAGTCTCAACTGGCTTGGCAAACATCCTTATTTGGAATTCTTGAAAGAGTTTTTGCTTCCTGAAAAAAGGAAATTGTTACCTTTTGTTGCCTTTTTAACCCAGGTATCATTCAAGTGAGTTTCCAGCCCATTGGAAACAATTCCCATTCTTTCAGATCATAAAGTTCAGGAATGGGTGTGTTTGTGGGGGAGGGGTCACAGCCAGTGAGTCAGAGTGGATCAAGCCACTTGTCAGTTTCTCAAAACTGTAGAGAAAAATGTGTTTATGGGCTCTAGCCCTATTGGGCCCAACTTTCCAGTTTCAAACCTTGATCCACCTGATTCCACCCCTTCCCCAGCTAGCTAGCATCTCATAAGATTATCAATTGGGAGTGTAGATTAAGCCCCACAGATAATACATGGGGCCGGCTTGTCTATGTGTGTGCAGTCAGCAAGAGTGAAATGCCAAAGGTAGTCAAAGAAATGCTTTTCAAGTTAGCTTTTTGGAAGTGAGGGGGAAACTAAGAAAGGATGGTTCTAGACAGATGATCTGGGCAGGGATTTACTTGTATCAGAAGAGCTGGAGTCTTTCAGAGACAGGAGGCCTTTTCTTTCCTCTTTGTCAATATGGGAAAATTGACTACTGCGTTCAGCTTTATACGAGAGAACTTCCAAGCTGAGGGATTTTTGGGGAAAAAACATCAGATTACCCAGCTTACACCAAATGCCAGCCCTCTTGGAATCATTTTTTTTCCCTAAATAGCATAATTAAGAGTTCAATTCTGATGGTACAAGTTACCTTCTAACACAGACGAATCTTTCTACAGTGAGCCAAGATAAACACCCTTGTATAATGATGCATCACAAGTACTAGAGTCAGCCTCCACCCAGAATTTTCCCAACCATCACCTAAAAAAGAACAGCACTTTCGAAGGAAAATAACTTTGAAGGAAAATGTACTGGCTTTTTTTTTTTTTCTCTTAGTAAATCTCAGAAACACATGTAACACGTTGGAAAAACTGATTGAGACAAGAGAATTACTCTATTACTACCAAGGTTACCGATTCACTCATGTAAAAGCTGTGGTCTTTATTTACATGGCAGATGAGAGAACTAAATATCTAAGAGCCACCTTGATGGTAACCCTTGATAAGTATTATGGAGAGAAAAGAGCCCTGAGATCAGACCTGGGATCCAGCCTGGGCTACGTGACCTTGGGCAGGTCATTGGCCAACTCTGAGCCTTGGTACCCACATGTATTACGTAAAGGTAATCATGTCAATAGCAGAGTTGCTGTCAAGTTTGCATGAGATCATGGATGTGAAAGAATTTAGAATTAAGAATAGCTTAATCCAGAAGTGTCCCTTTATTATTAACCCTTTGAGCTATGGGAACAGGGGGTGTATGTGTGGGGAATGCTGAGGGCAGGGATACCGGGATTGTCAGAGCTAAGTACCAAGCTCATGCTGGACTGTGAGCTGTCTACCAGATTGGAGAGATGGAAGAATTTGGAGAAATTGGTCATTTCATCCAGAACAATCAGCAAGGAGGTCCCACTGACTGGTCTTGGACCCATGTGGGTATCCACCCAGGTAGCTCCAGTGGTTCTCTGCTGAAAAGAAAGTTACTGTTTTCTCGATGTCACTGACAGGGGAAGAGCTACAGGAAAGATCCTGTGGTGATGGCAGTCAGGCGGGCCCCTGTGCAAGGTTGTAAGGTGCAGACAAGCACACGTGGGGTGTGGAGACCCAAGGTCCTCCTCGGAGGGAGGGCAGCCAAGAAGTCATGGAGCTCATCTAAGAATGCTCTGGATACAGAACTTACTCTAGGCCTGGCTTGGGATGGGACAGTTTGCTTACTAATTTGCGAGTTATTTGTCAGATTGCTCAGTGATTAGAATCACTTTTTTGGAATTAAGTGATCATATTTTCCAAGTGACAGTATCTCATTCATCAAGGCCAGCCTGAGACCTCTTCAGCTTCCCTTCAAACTTCAGGGATGCAGGAACCGTCCTGCCTCCCAGCCACTCTCTGTGGGTCTTGCCAATGCCATTAACAGGGAAGCTGGGCATCATCTGGTTAAGGCTAGAAAGTGTCAGGCTGTTTCTGGAATCTCTCTATTCAGTTGGCAGAGTGGGACAACCCCATTGGGTACCATGTGGTCAGTGTTGATGCGGGCAACCGTGCTGATGGAGGGCAAGTTGGCCAATTGCTAAGAAGGAGGGCAGTGAACACAGAGGGTGAAATTTGTCATTTTATTGGGGACAATCTACAGGGTTGCTCCCCACCACTAAACAGCTCTTTTAACCATCTTATATGCTCGAGATTCACTTAACAAGTTAAAAAAAAAAAAAAACAAAAACCTGCTGCGGGGCATAGGTGCCAAGAAAAAGTATAGAATTTCAGGGAGAGCAGAAACTTGCTTTGAACCCAGTGCTCTTTGGTGGCAACAAGAAAAAAGGACGGTGATGTCTCCAGACCCTCTGGATTCACAGCAGAAAACCAGAAGCAGGTTCGGAAAAAGGAATTCTCTTCTTTAAACCCACGTTCAGTAAAAGAACAGATCTCTTCTTCTCTCTGGAGACTGGCTTCCTGAAAAATAGAATAAGCTTGATGAGGTAGCAGCTGGCTTGGTGCCCAAGGAACCCAGGTTTGAGTCTTGACCTCACCACTCTTAGCTGTGTGACCTCAGGCAAGTTACCTAGCCTATCTGAGTTCCCCTTTCCTCATCTGGTAAATGGGAAGACTAATGATATCTATTGCCTACATGAGTTAAACACATGTAAAGCCCTTAGAACAGTGCCTGGCACAGATAGGCTCAGGAATATTTGTTCAAGAGGTAGTGTCCTTATATGGAGTAGAGTAGAATTATCGTGTGGTCACACTGCAGCTAGCTTACTGGGTAAGACCAAGGACAGAAAACTGACCCTGGCACTTACCTTGACTCTGGGTAAGTTACTTAACCTCCCTAAAACTCCATGTTCCCATCTGTGAATGAGGATAAAACCACACCCGTGGGGTAGCGAGCTATGGGTTCTTCTTTTACCTCATTTCTGTGATTCTTGCCATTCCCTGCACCTTTGGCTCACGGCGCCTCAGTCAGCCATTCACCATGGTCACACACTAGACCTTGTCATCACGTACACAGCTGTCACCCCACCATCTCAGTTTCAAACCACCATCTCCCGATGTCATCAGCTTAAGCAGTCTTATCACCACATTTTTACATAATCTCATCCTCCAATCCATCAACCTCTACTACCCGGCACCTTCCATCTGCCTCCATTTCCTTCTGTGAGCAGCTTAGATACCATGATCCTGTGTTATGGTCCCTCATTCATCATGATCACTTGTCAAAACCTCAACCCTGGATGAGCCAGAGTTTGGCTTCTCTGTGCATTACATTAACCCAACAGCCCTGGTGAAAAAAAAAAAAAAAAATCACACAAGTCAGCCAACTGTTTCCACTTAAACTCATGATGTCAGCCTTTATAGCTGATTCAAAATCATTTGATTACTATGTTTCCAACTCCCCACAAACAAGCCTGCAAATCTAGTGGCATCTGTGTCCTTATTCCCCATCTTTTGTCTGCTTTCAATGGTAGAATGTCCCCTCCTCCTAAAAAATGCCAATGCTTCCCCACAACCTTGCAATTGTCTCCAGCCATGAAGTTATTGTCATCATCTTGTCATCCATCTCTTCATCTCTGTATAGGCTCTATTTTTTTTTTCTTTCTGGTCACCTGAGTTTGTTTGTTTATTTTTTTTTTGGGGGGGGGGAGGCTAATTACTTTTCTGTATAGGCTCTAATATTTGCCTTCTTTAAAAAATAAATAAATAAAAGACCCTCTCCACCCCACTAATCTCTATAGCTACTAGCTTACTTTTATTCACCTCCCTCAAGGCTAAACTTCTCCAAGAAGCTACTGCCATTTACTATCTCTACTTTCTCAGCTGCCATTCCCTCCTCAACCCACCCCATCCAGCTTTCGTCCACATGCTATTAATGAAAACTGCTCTTAACTACGTTATCAAAATCTCTGATGCCACATCCAATTTCTCTGGCCTTCTCTTATCTGATCTCTCGGAAGCCTTTGACACAAGTGATCACTCTCTGTGTTTGGAAACTTTGTCTTCTAAGTTCCTGTAACACCACATTCTCTGGCGCTTCTCCCACCCAGGGCCTGCTCCTTCTCTGTATCGTCTGCTCGGTTCTCACATCCCCCAACTTCTAAATATTGGCGCACTCCAGGACTTTGTCCTCTGCCCTTTTCTCTGCCTGGGTGATCATTCAGTGGCTTGCAGTGTCATTTTCATACCGAACAATCTCAAAACTTTACTCAGGCTCTCCCCTCGCTTCTGAACTCCACACTTACATACAACTGTTGGAGAAGGCCATCCGCTTGCATGTCTTATCATCACCTACAGTGAATGTGGCCAAGGCAAAGTTGTGTTCTCCTACAATCTGCCTCATTTCCACACATGTACCAGTATCCACAGAGTTGCTCATGCACGCAAATGAAAACCTAAACACCCCACATATTAATAGATCTCAAACACATTCACTTCATCCAGCATCCACGACTGCCATCTGATTCAGGCCACCATCTTGTGCTTCTGGCCTCCTAACCAGTTCTTTCTCCAATGCATCCTCTGCACAATGGTTCTGTGGCCTTATTAAATGCAAATCGGATCACACTTCAAACCCTGCCATGCCTCACTGAGTCACTTAGAAGAGAAAATCAACCCCCACCATGATCCAGAAGGTGCTGTGTCAGCCGGCCAGTTGACCTTTCCAGGGCTCCCTCTGCCCACACTCAGGTTTCTCCCGGTCCTCACTCACTTCTGGTCTGGGCAGGGCAGCCTCCCCCATCTCCATCCCAGCTCTTCCTAAAGCTCCCAGCATCCCTCAGTCCATGTGGGCCCCTGCTCACACATCACTTCAGCATAGAAGCCACCCTTGACCCCCTTTATCCAAAGCTGACCTCTGTTTTGCTCTGTTTCAACACTTGGTATGCTTCCTTCAGACTTACCATAACTTGCAAACATTTTATTTTGTCCTTTTTTTTTTTGGTGGAATCTACCTTCCCCACTAGACTAATAACTGTGAGAGCAGGGACCAAGAGTTTTATACACTATTATATATATATATATAAAAGCGCACCATGTCTGGCAATATTTTCTGTAGACATTGAAGGAATGTACAATGAACCACTGTCTATTTCTACAGATTAAAAAAATCAAATTCACTAAATATTTTGGCACCAGTTTGGGGAGTGCCTCCAACTATGCTTCCAGCAGATTGCTCTTCTCTCCACATGATCTCTGGCTCATGTGGGTGTGTGGTACCCACTCGAGAGGACTAGACCATATTGGAGGCGCAGGAGGGGGTCTGTCTTCCTTCAACAAATATTTATCTGGGGCCTAACAGAGGAAATCTTTCAGACTACCAAAATCTTCCTGACAGTTTCATCTAGCTCACTTCAAAATCAGGTCAATATATGGTAACTCCCTGGTGGCCCCATGGTTAGGATTCAGTGTTTTCCCTGCAAGGGCCCAGGTTCAATCCCTGGTTGGGGAACTAAGATCCTGCAAGCCATTTGGCATGGCCAAAACAAAACAAAAATCCCAAATCAGGTTAATATAAAATATATCAAACATAAAAAGAGGCTACTGAGTTCCACGCCAAAACCACTCAACCAGGAAGTGATGGCGCAGAATCTGGGCGTTTCACAAGCTCCCCTCTGGTTTCAGCATCAGGCAAGATGGGGAAATGGGTGCTGTGCTCTCTTAAGAATGTGGGCTTTGAGGGGTGTTCCTGGTCCTTTTTTCACATAGGAAGTCACCCTCTTCCCACTCTCCGTGTCCTGCTGCCTCCCTCTGCCCAGAGCCACAGTGGCAGAATAGCCAACAGGGGGCTGTTGGCATAGCCAGGTACCCATTCCACACTTCCTGTCAGCTATTCTCCACATGGCCCTTTCTCAGGATAATACTGCTCCTTTGCATGCTTTCCAAGTTTCTGCACCCCCTCATCTTACTCAGGATACTGTCCTGGTCCACAGATGGACAGTGAGCCCATATACAGTGAAGCAATCATACCGGTTGCTAGTCTTCACTGCTGTACACTTGATTTAAGTTGGAATTGTTTTTGATGATTTATGTTTAATGTAATTTATGATATTGATGATTATGACACTGTGAGAGCAGAGAAATAATTGTACCCCTGCCACTTGCTATTTGATCTTAAGCCAAGTCCTTTCACCTGTTTGAGACTCAGTTTACTCATCTATTAAATGGGTATATTCATTTCTTCACTCATTCAACCTCTATTTACTGCATGCCTCATGTAAGGCACCTAAGATGTCTTCATACATGAATCATAAGGTCATTGTGGAGACTGAGCTCATAGCCACCACCGATACATGGTGTTGCTGTTAATTTGGGCCTATGAGCAATTGAAAGCATCAGGCTTTTGGTAATTCTGAGGCTTACAATTTTTTAAATGTATAAGCTAACAAGTACTTAGGAGACTTGATAATCCTGATTTCATATATTAGAAAGTGAGCAGAGCTCATCCCTTCAGGAAGACTTCCATGAAGCCTGATGAAATTGCTAAGGCTCTTGGATCAGCCCTAAATCTATCTTGTCACTTGGGCACAACCAATTCCTCACGGAGGGTGATTTGTGACTTGCTTGTTTCACACAACAGTATCAAAAAAATTTAATTTATACTCTATCGGAAGATAGATTTTTACCATTTCCTTTTCTGACGTTCTCTTATTGTTTCCAGCATTTGCTCACTCTTTCATTAGACATGTATGTTCTGACCTCCATGCCAGGCACTGCCACAGGTGCCAGGATGGGTTAGTACACCTCTCAAAGACTTGGCCCTCAAGGAGTGGACATTTTAGGGAGGTCTATATATTTTGTTCACCCCCATTCCACACCAAACTGTACAGTGCCAGAGATCGGAGGCTGCGGTGGCAACTCTTCCCTTGATGCCTCTCAGACACACAGAGTGAGAACAGCTGCAGGCACACGGATGCCCTCCCTAAAGGCACTTTTTGCTCCCTTACTGGGTGCTGACTTACTAGAGTCTCATTTCCATTAGAATTTACATGTCAATACATATATGTAAATTAATCCTTATCAGAAATCTGATGAGGTGGGCATTATTTTAATCCTCCTTTTATAAATAAAGCTACTGAGGTATGGAGAGGTGAACAAATGTGGTTAAAGTTCCTGAAGCTAGTAGCTAATGAAGGTGGATTCAAACCTGAGCCATGAAGGTCCTCATGTCAAACCAGAGATTGTCCTCATTGGGCGGTTCTTACTGACACCACTTTCAAATTGAATGTGGAGCCCAGAGTCCTAGGCTTTGGTATCAGGTGGCATTTTCTGACTGCAGAGTCCTGGGGTGGCCCTATGTTCTAGGCTGAAAACTGAACATCCGGGAAAGAGCAGGCTAACCTTCATGAATTTGTTCATTTTCCTGCATCACCTTGGTTACCTTGCTAAATCCAGCTCAGATAAAAGAACTTAATAGAATTGCTTTTACAGCCAAATTAGAAAACGGGCAAAACATTTTACAAGATACTAAGTGCATGGGCTCTTTGAGACTTAAAGGTAACCAATTCTAAGGGTAAAAACACTAAATAACAGAAATGAGGGTCATTTCAATTGCTGGAAATCCTGATTTTTCTGCTATAAGTTTGTTCTCAGGATGCAGAGATAAGATATCAAAGACAGAAGCAGACACTCACTTTCAACTGCAAAGCTGGCACCGGCAGGTCCACCATCAGGGGGGAAATAGATTTTCTTAACTAGGAAAGAAAAAAATATGATTGGGAATGAAATCAGGGACTGGGTTAGAAAGTGCACACAGTACCCCCTCAAGGAACCCCAAATCATGTGCTCCTCAATTTTGACATTTGACATGTTTTCTTTTATCAGATGCTACAAAAACAGACACACTTCTGTTTTGTATGCCCTTGGGGTTTTGTTCCCATTTATGGGCAGTTGTTTCTGATCAAGGGTTGCTAACTTCCTCAACAGATCCTGGACTGTCAGCCACTGATTTATCCAGTAGATATCAGCATTAATAGGAGTGTAAAGAGTTGGCAACAGTTGAGACTTTGGTGATGAATATTTGTTTGAAAATGCATCTAGAACTTTCGGGACTATGATAACACCTGCATTGTGGCTTTGCTATGATGTGCCTGGCATATACTAGATGCTTGCTAAATCTTTGCTAAATTTGATTTGAACTGCATGGCTTGTTTTGTTTGGGACGCGATGATTTGAGCTGTGTTCTAACCATCCATCGAGACAGGGTTCCACTGTGTGTGTGCACAAGCATATACACACAGTTGGCCTCATTTTCCCCTCTGAATCCAGCAGGAACAGATTTTTGAAAAGGAGTACAAGGATGGGAATTCTCATAGGTTTCCCAAGCTTGACATTTTTATGATTTACTCTTTAAGTATATTGCTAATCAAACTCTGCAAATGATGGAATGGTATTTTAACAGAAAATTTGTTTTTGACTTTAGCATGGAACACAGCATCTGACTTTAGGCCTCGGTGTAACATAAATATACTTAGTTCAGAAGTAAAAGCAGCTTCTGGCAATTTCTTTCAGGCACAGACCAGGGAGCTGTAAAAGAAAACTCATCCAAGGTGCAGAAAGCCAAAGATGGGGACTCAGCCCCAAGAAACTATGAAGCATCTACTATTACCAATATTTCATGTGAAGGGCAAATCTTGCAGGAGAGTCACTTGTTTTTTTTGGTCAAAGTACACTTTAGGCCAATCCTTTCCCATCCTTTTACAAAGAAGGGAGTCTTGTTTCTCGATGAGTATTTTGCATCTGCTGCTGCTGCTGCTGCTGCTAAGTCGCTTCAGTCGTGTTCGACTCTGTGTGACCCCAGAGACAGCAGCCCACCAGGCTCCCCCGTCCCTGGGATTCTCCAGGCAAGATTTTGCATCTAGTAGGTGCTGATTAAATGTCAGATGAGTGAGTAAATGGAATAAAACAGTGAATGAGCGTTAAGGAGGTTTTTGCTTCAGGGAGGAGTAGGGGTCAGGGAGCAAAAGCCCCAGACAGCCAGGCACCATGACGGTCTCCAGGCAGCAAGGGGGCGGCCTCCACTGTCGCTTTGAATTTTAATGTGTGGAGCAGATGGTTGGTATAGACGGCCCTTGTTTCTACCCAGGAGTCTGGCATTATTGCAAGTTGCCAACCTATTTGGAGGATAGTTTTGAGCCTGTAGGTGTATCACTGAGTTCTGTTTTACACATGGGTTATCTGGCAGTTCACAGTGAGGTGAATGCAAGACCCTAAGATTTTAGGCAGCAGCCTATCATTTTTCTAGGCCAAGTCCGAGTCAGCAGACCAGGGTGAATATTCTGGGCCAACTGCATCTGGCTGGCTATCTATGCAACCCTTTAGTCATTAAATAGTGACTATCGATACAGCCTAGTGAAGGTAGATGTTTTGTCCCTCAGAAGCCCCACAGCTGGAGAGGCAGCAATTAGTCTTCCCATCCCATCTCAGGTCAACGCACTCTCAACCACAACCAATCAGAAGCAACCCCTCCAACCGTACTTGGAGGCATTTCCTTACAGTGGGCTGAGCTGGGAGGCAGGTTGAAGAGCAATCCTGTGCTTCCGGCAGAGTTGCCATCCTCCCACGAGGCAGATTCCTGAGGATGGGTTAGGCATCTCTCTGGCTGGAGGAGACTTAGGAGGGGCTCATACTTCCCCTCAGGCTGGGGCTCTGGAACCAAGTGCCCAGTGGAAAAAGCATGAGGGTAGCCAGGCTCTGGGAAGCTGGGACTGGCAAGGGAGGAGAAATGCCACAGCTCGCCAGGCTGAACGGAGGGGCCCCCAGTCAGGGACAGTGGGTATTGATCCATAGGCATTAGACCAGATCCATTCAAGCTGCAGCTGGCGGCGCCATTTGCAAAAGATACTTCCGGCTGTGGCTTTGTCCACGGAGCAGAGAAACGCCACTGATTTGGAGGCATGTCACTATCTGGGAAGGAAAGATTTAGAAGACAGATTTGTTTATTGTTTTCAAAATGGAATTAGCTTTTTTTATGGTTAACACAGGGGCTTCCCAGGTGGCTCAGTTGTAAAGAATCCATCTGCCAATGCAGGAGATTCAGGAGATGCCAGTTTGATAGATCTCTGGGTTGGGAAGTCCCCTGAAGGAGGAAATGGCAACCCACTCCAGTATTCTTGCCTGAAAAATCCCATGGACTTACAGTCCAAAGGGTTGCAAAGAGTCAGACATGACTGAGCCACTGAGCATGCACATACCTACTATGTATGGTTAATTGAATGTATTTTTTACTGTGAAAAATGTACAGAAGGTTAAAAAAATCACTCTAAGCATAATATCAGAGACTATCAGTGTCTATCTTTAGATGTACTTCTTTCCAGGATATTTCTATATATGTACACATTGTTTGCTCTCATGTTATTAAAATATCACAAACTTCCTGCTATAGCAACACACAGAACCAACAGCAGCTTTTCAAATCACTGCATGGCATGCCATCAGAAGGTAGTAACATGACTACCAAACACAATAGTTGGGCAGCTCAGTTATTCCATTTTTTCAATTAACAACATTGGGATAAGCATCTTCATATATACCTCTCTATATACTTGTCCAACTAGCCCCTCAAGGAAACTTTTCTAGAAGTAGAATTACTTGATTAAAGGTGATTTATGTTGTTTGTTGCCATTGTTTGACTTTTATTTTATAGCTGGTGTTTTGAATACACTGAAGAGAAGAACCCTCCATAAAGTTTTGTGAAGCCTTTCCTCTTCAATGTATTCCAAACACTGGTTTGCCGGTATCATACAAGTATGGGGTTGAAATCTCATTTTCAAGAAAGGTCTGTGCCATGGGGATGTTAAGAGACTGGACCAAGTTAGCAAAGCAGATTAGCCAAGTAGAGATCGGAGCTGGAGGGGGTCAGTGATGGGTAGGAAAGTGGTTGCTTCATGTGCTCAGTCATGTCTGACTCTTTGTGACCCTGTGGACTGTGGCCCACCAGGCTCCTCTATCCATGGGGATTCTCCAGGCAAGAATACTGGAGTGGTTTGCCATGCCCTCCTCCAGGGGATCTTCCCAACCCAGGAATCGAACCCAGGTTTCCCACATTGCAGGCTGATTCTTTACCATCTGAGCCACCAGGGAAGCCCAGTTTCTTGGAATTCTTCCTATAAAAGCAAAATGTTCAAGGTCAAGTGGTGACTCAGGTTCTTCTTGTAAAATTCTTGTGGACTAGCTAATGGGAATGGAGTCTCCTGTGGTCTCAGAGACACTATTCAAACTGTGCCTCGAACAGCAGCTGAATTGGAGTTCTCAAAGAGTCTTGGGCAGCTTGACATGGACGGATGTTTTCCCCATTCTCAACACCCACTCAGACAAGAAGGGAGGCGGGAGAGAGCCCTGGCAGATGGTGCTTAAAGCCTGGAGGTTCTCATCTATCCAAGATAATGAAGGGGGCCTGGATGTGGAGATAAAGGGAGACTGGAGGGCTGGAGAGGCTGTCTGGCCCCCTTCCCTTCCTCGTGCACCTCACCCAGCACTCCTGAATGTTCAGTTTGCCTAGATCTTTTCTGATAGGTCTGCCCAGTGATGCTGGAGTGTCTCACCCACCAGCACAGCTTTTCACGTAATATAGATGGTAAGGGCAAAACAAGCCCTAACCTACATAGCACAGATATTCTGCTCAACTTCTCATATTGTTCATGAGCGATGGGCAACGGTTGGCTTCTTTTAATGAGGTCAAGGGCAATGAAACAATTAGCAAGATTTGTTCCTGAGGATGACTGCTACTTTTGAAAACTGATATCTGCTGGGTAGTAGCAATTGGAGGCAGTTATCTATGTGGGGTAGTAGCAATTCAGGGCCACTGTGTAGCACAAATAGAATGATTAAGCTGACTTAGGCTAATCACTGTTCCTGCTTCATATTGAATGAGGGTACTGCATGTCCTAAGCACAAATGAGAAACAATGTTTAGCCTCTGACAACTGGGCAGTTTCCATCTGAACTGGCCTTCCAGATCTCATACATAGGACCAAGGTTTGGAAGGCTTGAAATGTGGAAGGCAGGGCCCCAGCGTGTTTTGAATATTTTCTTTAACTGCTTCCCTTCCAGAATTGTCTGACTGAAAGGTTAAGGGGAGTGGATGGATGTGCCTGTCCAAGGGCCCACTTGGTTGGTCACTGAGTGCACCAGAGCACAGTTTGGATGGGAGTATGTGGGAAGACATAGAGTTCCAATCCTGAATTCACAGTAACCCAACTGTAGGCCTTCGGGGGCCCAGAAAAGTCACCTTTCCAGGGCAGGCTTGGGTGTGGTGTCCCGTGGAATGGACACCCTGAACTTTGGTGGTCTCTTTCTCAGGCTTCTTGGACAAACTGCTCCAGTAACCACACCCATCTAGTCAGAGAACCACTGGACTGGCTCATGGTGACCGGTGAAAATAAGTGGCCCTGGTGACACTTCCTTAACCGAGTTCCCCCTCTTAGAGCCCCAGGCGAGACTCCACTGCCTTCTCAAACCCCAGCCTACATTAATGAATGGAGAGCAAGCAAGGAACACTTTGGGGACATTTAGGGAAGGCTAGGTTTTTCATATTCTATTTTTTTCCTTCAGATGTGAGTCCATACTAGGCAGTGTTTATGAAATATTAACCACCCTGTATCTTATGATGTCTTACAGTGGATGCAGCTTTAGTCTTTTTTAAAATTGAAATATAATTGGCTTACAATATTATTTTAGTTTCAGGTATACAACAGAGTAACTCAGTATTTTTAGAGATTATACTCCATTTATAGTTATTCTAAAATATTAACTATAGTCCCTGAACTACACATTACATCCTTGTAACTTCTGTCCATAGTAGCTTGTACTTCTTAATCCCCTTCCCCTATTTTGCTCCTCCCTTCCCCGCCCCAGGCTGGATCTTTCTTTCAGTAGGAATACAAAAGGCTTCCAACCCCTGGACTCCTACTCTGAGCATCTAGCCCCTGCCTCTTTGTTCCATCCATGCCTCTAGCATTCACGAAACCCCTGGTTGTAAGACCAGGTCCTGTTCAGAGAGCACAAGTCCCCATTTCCTCCCTATCCCTTTAGGATGAAAATGTCAAGCTACTCTCCCACCTGTTAAGCAAACCCAGAGACATCACCCATGCCCACCCATAGATGCTTGAGAGCCCCAGAACCTTCTAGAAAGCACTTCTAGGCATCAAGGAGTTTGCTTCTACCCCAGAGGATCCTCCCTACACTCTGTCTTTGCATGGTGGCCCTGACACCCTGTCCCAGGCTGGCTTCTGGACACACCAACTTCAATGTCAACCCCTCAGAGAAGCTTCCCCTTAACAGCCAATGACACCGAGCACGTCCCTTCCCATGGATGGAAGGGGACAATCCATGTGAAAGGTTTAGCATGGTGCCCAGGACCTTATAGGCACTCAAGAAGTGAGAGCTGCTGCTGTGGTTAATATTATTAATTATTATTTTAGTTTAGAAATGCAGCGTAGGCTCACATTCACGGGTTTCTCTCCTGGCTTGCAACACTCTACAGGATCAACCAGGAAAAAGCCAAATGGTAACGCAGGGGGCCTGAGGAAGTCTCTCTGCCCTCACTCATCACAGAAGGGAGAGGAGGAAAGGCCAGAGCCAAGGAGCCTGGGAAGCAGCGGTGCTGCAGGGCTGATATGGAGGATGGAGTAGATA
The DNA here is from genome assembly GCF_003369695.1 of Bos indicus x Bos taurus. Lineage (NCBI taxonomy): Eukaryota > Metazoa > Chordata > Mammalia > Artiodactyla > Bovidae > Bos > Bos indicus x Bos taurus. The sequence goes on from NC_040105.1 coordinate 125,793,767, forward strand.
CTGGCTATAAAAGAGAGATTTCCGGGATTTCCCTGGTGGTCCAGTGGCTAAGACCCGCGTTCCCAATGCAGGGGTCCAGGATTCCATCCCTGGTCAGGGAACTAGATCCCACATGCCACAACTAAAGATCTTGCCTGCTGCAACAAAGATCAAAGATCTGTGTGTCAACTAAGACCTGGTGGAGCCAAACAAATAAAATAAAAATTAAGGGAGATTTCAGAAGCCTTTGCTCCGTGTGTCAATTCCCAGAAATAATCCATCAAAGGTGGGCAAGAAAGATTGTAAATCTAGAGGAGCTTTCATTTACTATGCACTTACTATAGCATTCTGGATGCATCTCAGGTGAGCTTCACAAGGGTCCAGATGAGAAAATAGAGACTCAAAGTGGTTAATGTAACTCGCCTAAGGCCACAGAACTGGCAGGTGGAGAGCTGGCTGAGTCTCAGCTTCATGCTTGGCCAGCTCTGCCTCCTATTATCTTCAGAATGCACCTACTCCCGCAGCTGGAAAGTTGGCAGATGAGCATAACGGGCATAACATTTCTGGCAGCAATTTATCAGCAGATATCAAAACCCTAAAATCTGACCGGACTTTTTGATGTAGTCATTCTATCCACAACAATATATTTTAAGAATATAATCAATGATGCATGCAAAAGTTGAGCTGCAAGGATATTCAATGTGATACTTACATATAGTGAAAGATTGGCAACAATCTAAATGTCCAAAAATTTCAACAGATTTGAAACAGCTATAAAAAAGGATACTCTTGAGGCATGAAATGATGTCTTAGTAGGATATGAAATGGCAGTAAAGATATATATGGTTTATTACCCGTTAAAAAGCCAAGTGACATTAGGTTGTAAAACTTAGTATGGGCGCCTAGATGTGCATGTGGTTTTGTGTCCTGAATGCTTCTCCTGTGTTTTGTAAAGTTTCAAAACTTAACACAGTATCTTTGTGATTAGAAAAAGTTAGTTTTCCTTTTTTTCCCCCCGAAAAAATTAGTTTTAAAGTAAAAACTTAAGAACCCACTTGACTCAGTGAACCTGAGTCACAGCTGTGAAAGGCCAGTGCATAACTGCCTGGTTGCCTTCCATCTATCTTTCCTTCCTTCCTTCTTTGTCCCCTGCCTCCACCTTTAATATAAATGCTGCTTTACGATGAAGTGGAAGCCGAGAACCCTCTTAACACACACACACACATCTTGCCCCATGAAGTTCCCAACTTTGGCCTGACCAATGTGCACACACTGACATTCCCCTCTCTGCCATTTTGGCTGGTGGCACTTGTCTCCGATGTACTCCAGAAACAAAGAAAATATTATTTGTATTAGCTGGGGTTGAAATAACACTAGAGACAGAGAGACAGCTTGTGGGGGACAGCTCTGTTTCAGGGCATCCCGTGTGTGTGTGTTGGGGGGGAGAGTTTCCTATTCAGTCTCACTCCCTCCTTCACAACCACCTGTCTAGGTCCTTTGCTGATTAGCCAGGTTCCCTTTCCCAACTAAAAATGGAGATGAAATACAGAACATGTGCTTGTATTTTGAAAATGGCTAAGAGTTCTTTGGGTTGTATGTAGCTCGTCAGGCTCCCCTGTTCGTGGGATTTTCCAGGTAAGAATACTGGAGTGGGTTGACATTTCCCCCTCCAAGGGATCTTTCTGACCCAGGGACCGAACCCAGATCTCCTGCCTTGGCAGGTGGATTCTTTCCCACTGAGCCACCTGGAAAGCCCAGTAAGAGCTCAGTATCTAGAATCGAATGATCTGGTTATGAACAGCTGCCCCTTATGAGCTGTGGGATCTTGAACAAGTCACTTGATTCTCTGAGCTTCAGTTTTCTTATCAGGAAATGGGCAAGGTGAGAGTTAACCAAAAGGTTACTGTGAAGATTCACTAAGATAATTCATGTGCCAGCCCCTGGGAAAGGGCCTGGAACATAGGAAGCACTCAATAAATGTTGGCCATTAGAAACATTATTAGTGAGAGTGCTAATGGGCAACAGTGTGGATGACCTAGAGATTGTCTTACTGAGTGAAGTAAGCCAGAGAAAGACAAATATCATTATGATATTGCTTATATGTGGAAACTAAAAAGAACTTATTTATAAAACACAGACTCACAGACACAGAAAACAAAGTTATAGTTACCAAAGGGGGAAGAGGGAATATAAATTATGAGTTTGGGATTAACAGATACACTCTCACAGGGAACTATATTCAGTATCTTGGAAGAATCTGGAAGGGAAAAGAATCTAAAAAGAATAGATACATATTATATATTTACGTATAACTGAATCATTTTGCTGTACACCTGAAACTAACTCAACACTGTAAATCAACTATACTTCAATTTTTAAAATTGAAAAAATAAATACAAAAGAAAGAAACCCAGCATTTCTTCCCCAACCCCACTGGATTCTGGAGGAGAGGAGAGGAGAGACTGGCTATAAAAGACCTCAGAGGGCTCAGGCTGTACGAATACCTTCTCTCAGCAGCCCTTGAGTGAAGGGAGCCAGCCCTGCGGCTGGGCTCGTGGCTGGGACAGGAAGAATACAGGGTGGGTTGTGCACCAAGACAAGCCCCCAGAAATGGACATTTATGAAGCTTCTCCAAGTTACCTACTCTGAAATCACCCATGTCCTTTTAAAAGGGAAATAATTCAGCTACTTTCAGCATGTGTTTTCTTTCCTACCAATAGGGCCAGTATAAATTATACCTAAGTAAAAAAAAAAACAACTTGGATTTGAAAAAAGCAGCCAGGAAATTCAATGGCATTTCCTAGGCACATGGGCCTGTCAGAGCACCCTGGGTGAGCCCGCCATGGGAGCCCATGAATGGGAGCCTGTTCTCAGCTTAGCCGGGGCCTCGCTGAGGTCAGGCAGCCTGGGGCAGGCCTGCAGGGGCTTAGAGGATGCTAAGTGTCGGTGATGAAGAGCTAAGCTGCGTGCAGCTCATAGAACACCTCCAGTGAGAACCACTGGGGACACGTCTTCTTTCAGGGGACCCTCCCTGGAGGCAACAGAGCTTATGAGAAATTTGACTCCTAACTGTGATAAGAGAAGCCTTGAAGAAAAGAGGCTTTCTCTTTCATTTGTTCAGTCAGCTGGACAAACAGAAGCCTAACCCACAACACGTGCTGCAAGGGAGATCTCGTCACAGTCAGGGGATCTGTGAGACTATCACACGGAAATGTGACAACACAGAAGGTAGGTAGAGAAGAAAGCCGCCTCTGTTTGGCCAGAGAAGGCTGTCTTGGGCCAAGCTCCCTTGGTGGGCAGGGGCTTCATAGAATACAAAGTGAAGTCAGGAGAGTTAAGAAACAGGGCAGCGGCCACCCAGAAGCCAGTGGACAACTTGGAGGCTGAGGGGAGGGTCCTGCTGTCTTGCAATCCTGATGGTTTGAAGGTGGGCCCTCACATCCACTGTAGACATTCAAAAAACCTGCCTCGAGCCTTTACACACCACAAATATTAACTACCACCTACATGGCACTTACTACGTGCCACTTGACATGAGTAATCTCACTGATTCCTCCTTTAGTTCAATGATACTCAGTTTTACAGATGAGGAAACGGGCCCAGAGAGATGAAGTGATATGCCCGAGGTCCCATGGTTAAACAACAGTAAAGCTGACCCGGCCCCAGGGTGCCTGGGTCTAAAGCCATATACCAAACGATACTGTCTCTCCAGCAACCCCATCAACCCCCATCAACGACAGACATCAGCACCCTGTGATCCAAATCACAATTTCATTCATTCACTAAATATTTATTGAGTACGTTCCATGCGTTGGACATTAGGGTGGGTACTTGGAAAACAGCACTTAACAGACCGACAGCGTCTAGAGGGTAGGAAGAGATAAGAAACCCATAAAATACACAATATGCCCCATGGTGACGCATGCTAAGAGAAATAAAACAGGGTAAGACAGTGACAGGGTGGGGACGTCTATGTTTTAAATAGATTGTTCAGGAAGGCCTGTCTGAAAGACGACATTCTAACAGAGATTTCAATGAAGGGGCAGTCTTGCAGTTACCTGGGAAAGAGCGTTTCAGGAAGAGGGGAGAGAGGAAGTGCAAAAGGCCTGAGGCAGTACTGTACCTGTCACAGCTACAAAGAGCAAGGAGGCTATGCTGGACTGAGAGGATAATGAGATCAGAAAGATGACAGGGGCTCAGGCAAGTGAGGGCTCCCGGAAGACCTTGGATTTGATTCCAAGTAAGATGAGAAGTTACTGGAGGATTTCGAACAGAAAAGTAACATGGTACAACTTTCTGGCTGCTACTTTGAGAACAGACTGAAGGGGAGCAATGGAAGAAGCAGAGAGACTGATGAGGAGGCAAAAATCCAGTGGGGAGAGGGTGGCTTTTCAGACTAAGGGGACAGGAGTGGAGGTGGAGAGATATGTTCAGAGCTCAGACAAACTTTGAAGGTAGAACTTACAGAATTGTTCAAAGGGTTGGATGCGGGGTATGAGATAAAGAGAGGAGTTAAAGATGACTGCAATTAATTGGAAGGATGCAGCTGCCATTTATTGAGACTGTGGACGGAGCAGGGTGAGGGGAAGATCAAGAGTTCAGCTTGGGGGACATCCCTGGTGGTCCGGTGGTTAACACTTAGCCTTCCAGTGCAGGGAGTGCAGGTTTGATCCCTGGAAGGGGAGCTCAGATCCCACATGCTTCTCAGTCAAAAAACCAAAACATAAACAGAAGCAATACTGTAACACATTCAATAGATTTTTGGTCCACATCAAAAAAAATCTTAAAAAAAAAATTCAGCTTGGGACCTGTTTGGTTTAGATTCCTAGTAGCTATGTGAAGTGAAGATATCAACTAGGCAGCTGCGTAGATAAGTCTGAAATCCAGTCTGGGTAAAGATATGATATTTCATCAGCACATAGGTGGTGTTTATGTAGATGGTATTTAAGACAAAGAGACTAGAATTGATCCCCCAGGGCGTGAATGTAGAGAGAGAAATTGAGATCAAAGTCCTAGGGCCCTCAAATGTTTAAGAGATGAAGCCTTGAAGAGAAGAGGACATTCAGCAAAGGAGACTGAGAAGGAGGGGTAACCAGGGAGACAGGTGGAAAACCATGAGAGCGTGATATTATGGAATCCAAGTGAAGGAGGTTACTTCCAAGAGGAGGGAGCAATCATCTGCAGCAAATGCTGCTGATGAGTCAGCTAAGATGAGGACAGAGAAAGATCACTTGCTTTGGAAAGTGGAAGTCTCCCACGAGCCTGGCTAAGACTGGTTTCAAAGAGTGATGAGGATGACATCCTGAGTGGAGCAGATCCGAGAGCAGGAGAGGAAGAGGAAAGAGCATGCATGGACACCTCTTAGGAGTCTGGCTGCGAAATGAAACCAAGAAATGGGACAATAAGCAACCAAGAATTGGTTACATCCCGTCTGTGGGGTCGCACAGAGTTGGACACGACTGAAGCGATTTAGCAGCAGCAGCAGCAGCAGCAGCAGGTTGGATTTACCAGGCAAGCAGGAGAGAGAAAATGAGGGATGACGAATTGCTGGTGCTGACAAGGAAAAGACTGTCATGTATTCAACGCAATGTGTTTAGAATTAACTCAGAGTCAAATAGCCAAAGTGGACAGACTTAGCTATGCATGAAGAGCCTAGGGTTTTGACCTTTCCTAGGAGCCAGATAGAGCCTCTGAATCCCATTGCCCACATGGATGGGCTTTTACCCACACATCAATTCCCCAAACGACTCAAGAGCAGCCATTCCTGCAGCTGCTCTGAAGTACTCAGCATACCCTTAGACAGCACCTCCGTGCTCTCCACCCAGCCCCTGATCCCCAGTGTTAGCTTTAGTACCTGCTCCTACTATGCTCCCCCCCTTCCACATGTTTCCTGAACTCCAAAGAGTCTCGGAGAAAACCATCTCACCTGACTGGAAAAGTTATTTCTAAGAGAGAAGAAAATTCTCAAAGGCTAAAGAGGCTAATACACCAATTCCCTATCCAGACCCAGACTCTGGCCAGTCAGAGTGATGGCTTCGGAAAACTGGTGAGCGCTTCACCCAAAAGGCAGAGGCCCCATCCTGGGAGGCATGTCCATCCTCCAACGGGCATTCAACGCATAAGCTTGGCACCTTTTGGCATTGCTAAGTGTTTTGGGATGAGACAATGCTTTAAAAAAAAATCACCCAATAGTGTGTGCAATAGACACCCCCAGTACTGTTAAGGGTGGGAAGAGGGATATGGAGAAACAATCATTTTATCCGCCTCCCTCTGGCCCCACCCTACCCACTATAAGCTGAGAGAAGGCTGGGTGTTTCTACAGGGAACACATATGTCCAAGTCCTTTGGTGTTCTTTCCCTGTCAGGCCAAGGTAGCAATAATAATAATAATGGTGCTCTCATCGCATACTGAGTGTGAACCCAGAATTTAACATAATTGAGGACACAATGAAATCCATATATTAATTTGATTAAAGTGTCCTTTTTTTTCCTTTTTTTGCCCACGCCATGTGGCTTGTGGAATCTTAGTTCCCCAACCAGGAATGGAACCCGTGCCCCCTGCTGTGGAAGCATGGAGTCTTAACCACTAGCCCACTAGGGAATTCCATAAACAGTGTCCATTTTCAAGCGAAACTTCTGAGAAATGGGTGTGGCTTCTCACTAAACAGAATGATGTGCCTTTAGCAAATATACACACATCTCAGAACATCAGAACTGTCCTTTGATGATAGCCCGATAGGGAATTCCAGCCCCTCCCTCCCGACATGCTCACCATTCCTCAGCAGCACATCTCCACTCGGGCTGGAAGGGTTCTGTCCCTGGGGGCTCTTGACATTGCCCAGAGCTCTGGAGAAGTGTTCATCCACCACACTGCTAATGTCCCCTTGGAAATAGGTGAAAAGGACACAGCGGGAATTCCATTCAGTTTTAATAGGGCTCTGTGTGTGGACGGTGGTCTTCGTCACGTCTTCCATGGTGACTCAGGGGAGGGCTGCAGAGCAAAATGCAAAATGTTACTGGCACCCTTTTCCCAAGCGGTTTGGCTAAGTTGGCAGAAGTGGCTTCCTTGAGGACAAGCAGTTTGTGCCTAAGGTTCAGGTTCTCTCACTGGGGCTCCCAGGAGCTGCGCAGCTGCTGAGCAGTCATCAGGAAATAAGATAGAGTGCTGAAGGGGTCGTCTCTTATAAATGCGAAAGAGTGCCTGGGAACATGATTAGAAGAGCATCAGGAAATGGAAGAAAAAAAGGGAAAGAAAAAGGACACTGAAGCCAAAGACTGCAGTAATTTGCCAGCTGGGGAAGTGCCTGCCTCCCACTAGATTCCTCTGAACAAGGGCACAAGCACTCCAGTAGACCTTGGCTAAGCAATCAGTGGATACTGACAATTTGTTTCCCTAGCAAGCCTTGATTTCTACCTTGCCCACTTCTGTGCAGGAGCACCAAACACACCAAATTCTCCTGCTCTCCCTGACATGGTGATTCGTGTGGGATGGGGTCCTGCACCCACCCCCACCCCATCTTAGAATTAGCAATTACAATCAAGGCCTCCAGACAGACATACTCTGCCCAGAATCACTTAGAAAATGTCAGAGCTTTAAATCCAGGTCCATATTCTGTTTTGTTTTGTTTTTTTTCGGCTGCACAGTGTGGCTTGCCGGACCTCAGTTCCCCAGTGAGGGACTGAACCCGGACCACGGCAGTGAAAGCCTGGAATCCTAATTACCAGGCCACCAGGGAATCCCCAGACAGATATACTGGGCACCCAATGCAGCTAACATTTTTCACACTGATACTCTGTTGGGAAAGAGCACTCTGTTCACCAGGCTTCCTGTGCGCCTAGAGCAGTGCCTGCCACCTAGCTCAACATTGAGCAAATGCCCCAACAGTCATTTGCTGAATTGCCTTCAACTTGGCCTCAATGGGTCCTACCTGTGAACTCCTTGAGGGCAGAGGCTGTCCTTTTTTGCACCCAGGCAGGGACCAGGCACGCAGACGGCACTGCAGAGAGAAGCCGCGGCCTTCCTTTACCAGGGAAATAATAGTTTTGGGTGCTTCGTCACCTCTGGCCATCCAATGCAACTTGCCCAGAGTTCTGGCTAAAGACATTTTGAATCTAGTCATTCTGATGCATATAATGCAAATGACTAGAGTTGAATAGCCCTTCTCCGGGTCTAGTCTCTGAGATCGAGGAGGATGGGGGCCATTTCTTATTCCTTTCTCTATCTCTAGCACCTAACACTAAGTAAACAAAGGCTGAGTGATGAAATGCCATTTCGTGCAGAGAAAGCACAATGCAAGGAAATCACACCAATTAGGGCTCAGAGGACCTGGGCTTGCCCTTGACTGGGTGTGTGCCTTTGGGGAAAGCACAGGGCCTCTCTGGCCTTCAGATTCCTCTAGGGTAAAATGAAGAGGTTGGGGTACGTGAATTCTGCAGCCTATTTTATTTTTCTGCCAGAAGTGTCAGTCGATTATCATGGGAACATTAGGAGGGAATCTGGGAGTAAGCAGAGGACCCTTATTTAAAAGTTCTCCTTTCAGAATCTTAGCCCCAGTCACAGCTGGATTCTGTTGTCTCTAGAAGCCTTTGACTGAGCACGTCAATCTGTTTCCCCCTGGGTGATAGACACGTTAAGCATCACCAGGCACTATCCTAAAAAAAATGAATCCACTGTATCCTTATTTCAAAAAACATGGGAACCACCATGCTGAAAAACCATCCAGCAGTGTCTTCTAAAGTTTACTGTACGCTTACCATAAGACCCAGCAATCCCGCTTCTAGGCACATATAACCAAGAGAAACGAAAACAGATGTGTGCACAAAGACTTCTACATGAGTGTTCGTAGTGGCTTTGTTTATAAAAGTGAAAACAGCCCAAATGTCCATCACCAGGAGAACAAATAAACGAACTGTGACATTTTCATACAATGGAATGTTCTTCAGCCATAAAAAGGCACAAACTACATCCACCCAACAGCATAGATGAATCACAAAAACATTAACCTGAGTGACAAAAGCCAGACACGAAAGACTGCATATGTATGACTTCACTTACGTGAAACAGGCACAAATAATCTATGGTGATAAAAATCAGGACAGCAGTTGCCTTGAGGTAGAGCTTGGAAAAGGGTGAGCGTGGACTCACCGGGGGTGCTGGAAATGTCTTACATCCTGAAGTGGGTGAGGGTTACATATGGATGCAGATGTGTCAAAACTCATCAGACTGTGCAGTTCAGATCTGCAAGTTTCACTGAAGGCAAATTATTCCTCAGTGTAAAAGCACATGATATCTTCAGATATTTGGGACTTTGAGCAATAAAACAAAGGTGTAATCCTTGAGCGTGTTATGGCATAAGTCAAAGTATAATCTCACCTATCTGTGGAATTTTCAAGAGCCAAACTACAGAATAAAATGGTCATTTCCAGGGCTGGGGGGACAGAACCAATGTTGTTTAAGGGAATAAATGTGCAACAAGCAGTGAACAAGCCCTAGAAATCTACCACACAGTGCAGTGAATCTAGACAATACTGCATTCTAATCATCAAACTTGCTAAAAGACTAGAATTTAATTATTTGAACCAATAAAAAGAAAGGGTAATGATGCATCATGATAGAGGTGTTAATTATGGCCACGGTGGTAATTGTACGACAATATATAAATGTATCACATTAACATGTTGTCCATGTTAAATCTACAGTGTTATCTATCAAATATATTTCCAAAAAATAGCAAACCAAATGAATAATAAAGCGATGGTATTATGAATGACCAAGTAATGATAAGCATGGACGCAGCCTTTTTGCTAAAGCTGCAGTTCACAGAAGACCTATTCTGTCCCAGAGGCTCCAAATATACTTTCTCCAATCTTTACAACCCTCAAATTAGGTGCTATTATCCCCATTTTAAAGATGAGCAAATCTGGGCTTAGAGAAAGAGGAAATCAAGGGCCCAGGCCATGCAGCTAGGTGGTGGCTGAGCTGAGGTTTGAACCCAAAATCTCCCTGGCTTCGGTGTCTGGCCTTTTCGCACCATCCCTTTCTACCTGTCGGGCAAACAGTCCCTTCCCCTCCATGGGACCCTCATCCTGATCCAGTCCTCTGGCTCCCAGTCAGGCCGGCAGACGGTCTGTGCGTGCATTCTCATGGCGTCTCCTGGAAGCCTTCACCTACAAGGGCAGCTTAGCACCTTTGTGGGTCTTGCCCTCTTACCCTCTTGCCAGTGGCCTGTGCTCTAGCTCAGGTATGACCCAGCCTGCCACCTCTCCTTGCTAAGTCTCCCTGAAGCCATGAGAAGCAGCTGGCCGGACCCCGGAGACATCAATGCTGTGAAGCATGCTCCTAGCCTCCCTGGGCAAAGACCACAGGCTAGTTCCATAGAAATTGAGCAGATCTGCAAACACCGTCTCGGTCCCCCTCACCTGGGGAGCTCAGACCTCACACAACTGCGGATCCTCAATAAATCTTAAAGTCCTACGCATGCCCCTCTTTTCCTTGCCAAACACATAGACACATACTCTAAAGGAAAGCCCTGGAGTACATCTCTGGATCACATCTCACGAGCAGTTCCCCGGCTGTAGTCAGACCTCAGGGGATGAGGGTCTGTATTCAAGGGCTATTCAAATCTGTGAGCTGTTACCTGGTTTAACTCTTCATAGAATCGCATCCCACTGGACCTCTGCAGTGACTTGAGCGGTTTCATCCCCACACGAACCCTCTTTGAAGGGTCTCTTTCTTCGGGAAGTGAATTGGTGGGGTGGGTCTGGCTTAGGTGCCGCAAACCTGGAACCATGGATGGGACTTTCCTGGCCAAGATGCTGCTGTATTGGCGCCTGGCTTTGTAGTGAAAGCCTCTTGCAGACAAAACCCTTGGCCTTGGCCAAGCTTTGCCAGCTGTGTAGTTCAAATAGTGTAATTACAATATTCTCCAGTGCTCAGAAATTTAAGACACCAAGTAGGCATACCGAAATACTGCCTGGTTTTCGGCCCAAATATTTTGGGCCAAGAGGAATGCAAGAGCAACAGTTTGGTCTCCATTCTACCAGGATGCCTACCTGCACATGCTTACCACCCTTCTGAGAAATGGTACCCAGCACCCCTGGGCTTGGGATGGGGAGTCTAAGAGGTTGTCACAGTGATCACTTGGAACAAAGCCTCAAAGGCACCGGAAGGCATCTCCTTAAGCAAAGCATGTGATGCCCCCTACCACCACCACCTCCCCCCCAGCCCCAGTTCCTTCTCAGTTGAATTCCCATCCCTCCTGCCTCCCCCAGAGTTCCTACCTTCTCTCACCTTATTTCTCAACCATCGGCGGCAGAGACACAGCAAGATGCTATGGCCGGGCGAAGGTGTGTTTTGCTGGCCGGAGCTGCCTGGCCTGCTTTAGAGCAGCTCAGTACTGGTCCGAGCAGGGCCTGGCGATCTTGTGCCCTCCCCTCGCTAACTTTCTACCCCTCTAGCTGAGCCTATACGAAGCATTTCCTGCTAGCTATCTATTAAGAATGCAGAAAATGTACTCCAACAAGTCAATCGGGTTGGGCACCTGCAGGAATGAGGAAAATAGGTAGTTCTTTTTTTATTTCTTTCTTTTTGCATTAAAAAAAAAGTGCTTAGCGATATTGTCTCTTAAAGTGGGCAGCCAATTGTTTGCCCGGAAACCACACACAGAGTAGTAACGTCTCCAGCATCAGTGCTGGGGCTGGGATCCAACAGATGGGACTTTCAGTCTCCGAACCGAGAGAAAGCTTGGCTGGTCACTAGTTTCTTCCTCTCTTCCCATGGGAAGAGAAAGGGAGCCCAGCCCTCTAGGATTCTGGACTTTCTCAGGCTTCCATGGGCCCAGAGGGATCGAGGACTTCTCCAAACCTGCAATAGATGAAGCCGTTCAGGACTCCAGCTTCAGGCTCATAGCAAAGGAGTCCCAGTCCACATTCTGAAAAATCTTCAATAGCACCATCATTCAGACCCCAAAGCCTGGAGCCATTCTTTGCTTCTCCCATTCTCTGTTTCAACCATATTAATTTAACACATATTTATTATACACTTACTATATGCCAGGCACCATTCTGGGAGTTTTGTTCCATAGTGAACAAAACAGACCAAATCCCTGCCTTTGGGGAATAATAAATACGTAACATGTTTTATGTTTGCCTATAGTATATGGACTTGTCAGGTGTCAGTAAGTACTATAAAGAGAAATTAATCAGCCAGGGAATAGAAGTGTCTCATTTATCTAGAATGTTCACGAAAAAATTTTCTGATGAGGTGACATTTGATCAGAACCCCAGGTAGTGGGGGGAAGCATGTCAATACCTGCTTGCCTGATATCTGGGGGAACATCTAATACAAAAGATGGGATCACACCCAACCTGTTTACAGAAGGGTGAGGAGGCCAGCATGGCTGGAGAGGAGGGGAGAGGAGAGATGGGGCCATAGCACAGAAAGCCTCCTTGGCCATACTTAGGCTGCGGACTCTTCCTGTAAGTGAGAAGGAAACCGCTGAAGAGGTTGGAGGAAACCATCAACAAATCTTGACACACAGAGCATCAAAACACATTCCAATCCCGTCCTTTTCTCGGTCACCTCCGTCCTTTGTCACCACCTCGGCCCTGCTCACTCTCCTGCAAACCCCCATCATTTCTCTGCAGGACCACAGCTTCAGAACTCAGTACTTCCAGCTTTCACCTTTCTAATTCTTCACCCCAAGACAGCCACAGTGATCATTTGAGGATGTGCATTAAACACTGTCATTCCTTGTTGAAAAGCTTCTATTGGTGGTTTTTTCCTGACCTTGCCCCAACCTTGCTTCACTCCAGCCCCACTCACTGCTGACTGGTCCTTGACCCAGGATGCTTATCCTCCAGACCACCTCCTGACTTGCCCTCCTCTTCAATGAAACCTGGGCTCCGTCACTGCCTCCGAGAAGCCCTCCCTCACCATCCTATCCAAGCCAGCAGCCTCTCATACTCTCTGTCCTCTTCTCCTCCTTCCTATTTCTTCAGGGTACTTTTCACCTCTGGATGTCATATTGCAGAGCTCTTTGTTTATAGTTGGTCGCCCCTTCTAAAATCATGCCTGGTATATGTATTACTAGGATTTCAGTAAATATTTGCTAAGTGAATGAGTGAGTAGTGAGGGGGGAGAGAAATTATTCAGGTATTCACACAAATAAATAGATGACCGCAAAGGTAATGAATCAGTATCTGGTGCCAGGTGAGGCTGTGATAAGGATGCCTGAATTCATCAGCGAAGGCCAAGTCGTCTTCCCTGTGCAAATAAGGCTCGAGCTGAGATCCCAGAGGCTGAGAAGGAGTTAACTACGTGAAGAGGGAGAGATGACTGGTCCACGCAGAGGAAACAGTATGTTCAGCAGCCCTGTGGTGGGAGGGGCCTGGCAAATATGAGTCACAGGGAAAAAGGTAGGGAGACAGTGGCAGGGAGTGCCTTGCAAGGTGAGCTGGAAAAGCAGAGGCCAGAGCCAGCAGGGCTTTTTGAGCCCTATGGAATAACTCTATCTCTTTCCCAAGAAGAAGAAGCTATTAAATGGTTTTATGGAGATGTGTGTTGAAAATCGGGAAGGGGAGGGAGTCAGAAGTGAATCAAACCCATGCCCCTGATAGTGAAAGCACAGAGTCCTAACCACTAGACTGCCAGGGACGTCCCCAGACACGCATTTTGAAAACCTTGGTCTGACTGCAATATCAAGAAAGAATGGAGGGAGCACGTGGCCATGAAGAGATCACTTTGTGGTCTAGGGTAGAGAGGATGGTAGCTGCATCTGGGAGTTGAGGTGAAAGCAGAGAGAAGTGGATGGATTCAAGATGTATTTAGAAAACAAATTTGATACTGGATTGGATACAGGGTCTCAACGATGATAACTCCTAGGTTTGGAGGGTGCATAACTTCATTGATTAGTGTGCCTTTCAGAGCTATGAAATATCGCTAATGTGTCTTCTTTAGGAGAGGAAATCAAAGATTTCTATTTGAACGTGTTGATTTTGAGGAATTTTTGAGCTGTCTAAGAAAGGATGACAGTAGTCCATAGGCAGACAGGTCTGAGTTGGGGACAGAAACGTGGAAGCTAATGTTATATAAACTGTCATTAAAGCCTTAGACTCTAACTCACCCAGGGAGAGTAGAGACTCAAACACAGAAAAGAACTAAAGCACTCTAAAAAAAATAAGGGAAAATAAAAGAAGCAAGACATGTTCATGTAACCGCAACCTTTACCAGTCAGGTGGAAGTGACGAGCCAACAGACATTACAGAGAAAGAATGGCAAAGGAGAGAGGATAAACATCATGAGTGTCGGGACCCTACAGCCCAAAGAGGACCATGTTTCAAGATGGTGGAACCCATCACCTGGGTCCCATCTGCTGAGATGTGGGAGAATCTGATGCCTGAAAATTGGATTTAGTAGCATGGAAGTCACAAGTGATTTTAGTGAGAGATGCTTGCTGGAGTGATAAGGCCAGAGGCAGGCTCCAGTGGGATGGGAGAAGAAGAAAGGACCCACAATGTGAAGAGGAGTTTGCAGGAGAAAGAGAGTGGAAAGATAGAGCAGAATCCAGGAGTGGGAGCATCAGGGCTTGGATAACTTGGGATAGATTTCAACATGATTAAAGACCAGTGGAAAGGATCCAGTTCAGAGCAAGAGATTGAATCTACCACAAAAGAAGGTATTGTTAATAATAAGAAAATATTAGAGAAAGCAGGAGGAGAGAATGGGATCAAAATCCAGGTGGAAAGATGGGCTTTAAATACAAGGAAGGACTGTTCTGTTTTCAGAGGAGAAAAGGGACATAGCATGGTCCCAGACATACATAGTTAATAACTTTGGTACCTATGGTAAGTATTTATCTGCTTATTTTCAGTAAGAGAAGAATTGGACTAAGATGCGAGAGATCTTGACTTTTGTACAAGTTCTTCCCCTAAATAGACTTATAGCCTTGGAGAAGTTCTTTCTCATTTCTTTGCCCATTTTTAAAAGGAGAGTGCTCTATTAGATGATCTCTAGGATTTCTTACAACTATACTTACTCTAAGTAAATCAAGGGAATGTGAAATTCAAATAGCACAGTGGTAAAGAATCCACCTGCTAAGGCAGGAGACACAAGAGATGGGGGTCAGGAAGATCCCTTGGGGAAGGAAATGGCAACCCACTCCAGTATTCTTCCCTAGGAAATCCGATAGACAGAGGAACCTGGCAGGTGACAGTCCATGGGGTCACAAAGAGACAGGACTGAGCACAGCACACACACATACATTCAGCACTTCCAGTGGGCCAGCTACCGCACTAAACAATTCATGTGTATTAAACCACTTAAATAATTCTGCAAGGTTGGCACTATTATTATCCAACTTAAAAACGAGTAAACAGAGCCACAGAGAGGTTAAGAGCTTGTTGGAGCCAGGCCGTCCGATTCTATAGGACTGTACACTAAACCACTGTTATCTGACCTTTCAGAAACAATAGGAAATTTCTGGAAATTATACTCTGGAACCCACATCCTGCTCACACAGGAATGGAAGAAGGATATTGGAGAAATGATTATGAAGCTTCCAAATAGAGCCCCTGAAAAGCTCAGAATTCGCAGGGCTTAGGAGCTAGAGTGAGTCATGAAACAGAAAGTAGAGAAGATAGGTAAAGGTCTGCCAAAGTGGCTGGGCCATTCTCCAACTCTGCACAGTGTCTTGCTGTAGTGTTTAGCCCTGGCCATGTCCAGTGAGAGCAGCTTTCTAAATAAAGCCCTTCTTGTGCACAGAAAGGGAGCCCAGCATTGACTCTGTGGTTGGAGAGATAAGTGGGGATTGTCCAGGTAATTTGTAGACCACCATAAGGCTATAGAGAACAAAGGACATGTTGGAATAGCAGTTAAATCCTCTAAACCATGATATATCCACTGAGACACTTTCCCCACCTCTGACTGCCACCTGTTCCCCACGCATGCCTCATAAACAGGAATCCTCCTGTTGGCACATCCTAACTGTTCACCTGCACAGATCCGTCACATTTCCAGAGAAAACCTGTCCGGTGAAGAGTGATTCACAACTGCTGAAGACTACAAACCAGCTTACCAAAATGCAGCCATCTCAGTCCTTCATACGAATGCCTGTAAGTAGACGTTTCAGGAAAAAAAACAGCACAATGGAGAAACACTAGAATGAACAAGAAAATAATTGACTTCTGAGGGGAAAGTTCATGTGGAAAATGTTTTAAAAATTCTACCTTGCATCCTGAGAGATGTCCAAGAGAATACTGCATTGCTAGAACAAAATTAGTCTGCTAAGAACAACTGCTGAGGTAAAACAGGTCAATCACAATGGGCATAACTTGAAAATGGTCTTAGTATGGAAGCCAAATCATGGAAGAACAGTAGGACAGACTATGGAATACAAAGGAGTACTTCATATTTTTTAAGGTTCCAAATCAGCAGGGAACAAATGGATGAATCAGTTGATGGTATCAAGACAACGGGTTACTCATTTGGAAACAAATTAACTTAGAGGCCTATCTTAAAGTTCAGTTATCCCCTTTCTCTCCCACTTGAGTTTCTCAATCTCTATTGGATCATTTCCATCATTATTCAGATATGCCCATGTATCTCCCATTTTTAACACCGCACCCATCTCCATTTCCATTCTTTTGTTCTCCTTCGAAGCAACATTTCTTAGACTTGTGGTCCATGATTAATCACTATCTCTACTTCTTACCTTTCCTTTCCCTCCTAAACTCAGTCCAGGGGGGTGTCCATTCTTACTGCTCCAACATATCTGCTCTTGTTGAGGTCACCAATCATCTCAGCATTACTAAATTCAGAGACATCTCTCTGTCCTTGTCCTACTTGATCTCTTACAGGGGTTTAGCAGGGTTGATCACTTGCGTTCTTCAAACATCCTCCTCTGGGTTTCCATGGCACCACTCTTTCTTGTTTTCCTCTGACTTCACTGCCTCTTTTTTCCCAATCTCCTTTGTTCAACGGGATTGCTTAGTTTGGGGCTCTCTCCTTTGATTCTATAATCTCTTGTTTGATAATCCCACCTCCAGAGTCATAAATATCTTCTATGTAACAATGACATTACATTGCTTTGCCAACAAAGGTCTGTCTAGTCAAGGCTATGGTTTTTCCAGTGATCATGTATGGATGTGAGAATTGGACTACAAAGAAAGCTGAGCACAGGAGAATTGATGCTTTTGAAGTGTGGTGTTGGAAAAGACTCTTGAGAGTCCCTTGGACTGTAAGGAGATCAAATCAGTCCATCCTAAAGGAAATCAGTCCTGAATATTCATTGGAAGGACTGATGCTGAAGCTGAAACTCCAATACTTTGGCCACCTGATGCGAAGAGCTGACTCATTGGAAAAGACCCTGATGCTGGGAAAGATTGAAGGCGGGAGGAGAGGGGACAACAGAGGATGAGATGGTTGGATGGCATCACTGACTCGATGGACATGAGTTTGAGTAAATTCCAGGAGTTGTTGATGGACAGGGAAGCCTGGCATGCTGCAGTCCATGGGGTCGCAGAGTCGGACATGACTGAGCGGCTGAACTGAACTGAACTGACACACATTTACATCCCTAGCCCAGACCTCTCCTCTAATATGCACTTCAAACATCATTA
Organism: Bos indicus x Bos taurus; assembly: GCF_003369695.1. Classification (NCBI taxonomy): domain Eukaryota; kingdom Metazoa; phylum Chordata; class Mammalia; order Artiodactyla; family Bovidae; genus Bos; species Bos indicus x Bos taurus. The sequence goes on from NC_040105.1 coordinate 125,811,362, forward strand.
TGTTGAAAACTGAGCTTCCTTGTGCTCCAAATGTTTCTTATGTTTTATGAAAAGTAAATACTAGAAGAGTTAAAGATAGAAACATAAAAATTAAACTATTAAACTACAAAAAGAATATGTAGAAACGTATATAGGGGAAATATATTACAGTAAGTATCATTTGAGATGGGGGAGGTCTTTCAAGCATGCCACAAAGCTCAGGAGGTATAAAGGGAAAGATTTTTCCATTGACACACAGAAAACTCCTGCATACCTAAAACTAACATAGAGTTACAAGACCAAGGACAGAGAGAAACTTCTTGCAGCACTTATCACAAATGGCTACAATTTAGAATAGAAAAAGAACTACAAATCTTTGAGAAAAGCCAAGTAAGTCAATAGAAAACTTGACAAAGGATATGAAGAAGCAAATACAAGAGGAAGAAACATCAAGAGCCAACAAAAGAGAACAGATGTTTCAGTTCCCTAGTAATTAGGGAAATAGAGATTAAAATGAGATCCCACTTTCAACTATCAGATTGGCAAACATTTTAAAGATTAACAACATTTAGTAATTCACAAAAATATGGGGAAACCGCACACTTTCACACACCATTGTACTGAGTGGTAGTGTGAGCTCAACATTTTTGGAGAGCAATTTGGCAAAATTTTAAATATGTACATGATTTATGATGCAGCATCCCTCCTTTACGAAATATATTTTAAAGAAATACTAAAAGGCATTTAAAACTCAACTGGAATTTCACACAGTGTTCTGATTTATAACAAGATAACTACAGGTCAACTGTGATCGTTTGAACGCGAACACTGTTCATCTGTGTAAACCTCGGGAGAGACTGATAATAACCGTTGGTCTTTGCTTAATTTAAAAACAAAACAAAACTAAAGCGAACTAAAGAATGTCAATCTACAGAGAGGTACAGTAAAAATTCCCTTTTTATCAGATGGGTAGAGCCTGCAGCTATTAGATAAGCAATGGTATTCTGCGGGTGTGGGGGAGGGGAGACAGTGGATATTTACCTAAAGTATTTCTTAAAAATTTATTATAGTTTATGGTAGGAAATGAAACACATTTGTGTCGCCCCTCTTTTCCTCTTTTATAAGTGAATTGCTTCCCATAATCTAAATACACAGTTTAGAAATGGTCAAGTGTTATTCAAGTAGTTTCCTACCATATTTATTTAGTAAAGCTAACACCTCATGAAGACTGCATTATCTAAAATCAGTGTTTCATTGTAATGCTTGGCAGCACAGTGGATATGTTCATTACAGGTGTGTTAACAATCAATGTCGATCGCCACGTGACCTATTTAGTTTCTCCCGACACCACCACCAGAAGTGCCCTCCCTCTCCTTCTATTCTTGGTGTGCCTGACTTAACGCATCTTTGCAGCTCACATGCTTTCCTTACGAAGCTTCTCCTGACTCCTGCCCCCTCCCCGACCATGGAGACAGGATCAGTGTTTCTTTGTGGCCCCACTGCTTCCAGGCCAGCCTTGTATTAAGACTGGCTGCAGCAGCAGCACCGGGAGCTTGTTAGAAATGCAGAATCTCAGGCTCTACTCCAGACTTCGGGAATCACACTCTCTGGGGGTGGGGTCCAGTGTTTTGACTAGTTTTTCAGGTTTTGCATATTAAAGTTTAAGAAGCACTGACCTAGGGGTACTTGACCAGAACCTCATCAATCTCTGGGTACAAATGAAGTCACACTGACATCACTGCCCAAATGACACTAGCTCCCTTGGCCACCCACATTTGCGGGACTCTCAAATCCTTTCCAGGTCTGCCCCCATTCCCCCCAAATATTTCTGGGAGTCCCTAGGGTGTGTTCACAAATGTGCCAGAGTTGATCAGGACGGCTGCTCACCCCTGCTGTGCCTGATCTTCACTGCTGCTCAATAGGAACTTTTTGGAAAAAATAAATTCGTTTATTTATTTTTGGCTGTGCTGGGTCTTCGTTGCTGTGCGGGCTTGCGGCAAGTGGGGGCTACTCTCCAGTTGTGCTGCATGGGATTCTCTTGTTGTGGAGCACCGGCTATAGGGCACATAGGCTTCCGTAGTTGTGGCACCTGGTCTCAGCAGTTGCAGCTCAGAGATTCTAGAGCACAGGCTCAATAGTTGTGATGCATGGGCTTAGTTGCTCTGAAGTATGTGGGATCTTCCCGGGTCAGAGATTGAACTCATGTCTCCTGCATTGGCAGGCAGATTCTTTACCACTGAGCCACAAGCGAAGCTCAACAGGCATCTTTTAAGCTGATAGTTCTACACAATCCACCTAAGAGCTAGTTCAGTTCCTCAAGTGAGCAAAAGTATAACTGTGTTTTGGCCTGGTGGAGTTAGATGTGGGTAACTGCTGGTCACAACATAAGGCTAAATGTGTTATCTGCCCCATAACTTGCATGGAGCAATTGAATTGCCCAGGTAACTTGCTTGCATCTCTCCAATTGAAACATCCTACTGAAGTGTTTCGACCTGTAAGTACCCCTTCCTCTCTTGCACATCTATTTCTCTGCAGCATACCATCTGCATAATGTCACACACACTATGTGTGTGTGTGTGTGTGTGTGTGTGTGTATGTGCTCATTAAAAAAAAAACACTTCCAGTTCTGGTCTGACCTGTTAGAAACTTGAAAGTCACCAATGCAATCTAACAATAAGTAAAAAGCTACAAACTTAAAAATCAATAACTCTTCTTAGATTCATAAGACTAGTGAGGTCACAGGGCAAACTGCTGCCCCCAAATAGAAGAGACTGACAGAGGAATACAGAGAACCACAATTTACTGGAGCAGAAACCACTGAGGAAAGTGGTGCTCAGGCAGGAAAACCTGAACTGTAATCAACAATTGCTGAAGGGTCAGTATGGGCAAGTCTGAGAGACAAGATACTGCAGGGGACCTCGTCAGCAGTGAGTGTCCACATTTTATGAGTTTTACCTCCAGGAACTCGACCAGGTTCTCACAGGAAATATTCGAGAAAAATTCCCTTGTGCTTCCAAAACGGGGAGGGGAAAAGGAACCATTTTGAAAAACACTGGAGCACTCTTTTTTTTTTTAACAAGATCTACTACTCCAGGACTTTGGCCACCTCATGCAAAGAGTTGACTCATTGGAAAAGACTCTGATGCTGGGAGGGATTGGGGGCAGGAGGAGAAGGGGACGACAGAGGATGAGATGGCTGGATGGCATCACCGACTCGATGGACGTGAGTCTGAGTGAACTCCGGGAGTTGGTGATGGACAGGGAGGCCTGGCGTGCTGCGATTCATGGGGTCGCGAAGAGTCTGACACGACTGAGTGACTGAACTGAACTGAACCCTCAAGAGAGACAAGAGAGACTAGTTAACCAGAGCCTAACCTACTAAGGTTTTTAGTGGAGCCTAACTGACCTGAGAGAAGGGAAATACTCAACTCTAGCCCTCTCTAGCCTTCCTCTCCCACCTAAGGAGGGAGAAAAAGCTGAGAAACACTTGTGAGTTCATATTCCAGAGGCAAAGGTTCGCTAAAAGACTGAGACCTAATCCTAGGACTGTAGAAGGCCTCCTCTTTCCCAACACCTTATCTGCATATCACTAAAGTTCTGTGTATCAGAGTTCCTTTCATCTCATACATCGTGTCTAAATTTCATGAAAAAATTCCAAGGCATACTAAAAGATCAAACACATATTTTGTTGTTTTTAAATGATCCTTTCAGCACAGAAAAAAATTTAATAAATTTCAACACATATTCATACACATTCATTCTGAAGCTTTTATAACTTCAGGAAACTCAGAATGGAAAAGAACTCCCTTAATTTGATAAAGGGCATCTGTAAAACACTGACATAATAATAAATAATACATCAAAACACAAATCTGAAGAAACAGAGTAACCATCGGAACCAGATGTTGGAATTATCAGACCAGGAATTTAAAGTGACTACGACTAAGTTGATAAGAGTGCTTATGGATAAAGTAGACATTGTGTCAGAACAGATGGGCTCAGTAAGTAGATAGATGGAAATTCTAAGAAAGAATCATAAAGAAATGCTAGAGACCAAAAGTTCTGTAACAGAAATGAAGGATGCCTTTGGTGGGCTTATTCATAGACTGAATACAACTAAGGAAAGAGCCTATGAGCTTGAGGATATCTTAGTAGAAACCTCTACAGAAAACAGGAAAAAAAGAGTGGGAAAAAACCCCAGCAGAATATCCAAGGACTGTGGGACACCTACAAAAAGGGTAATAATACACACATGATGGGAATATCAGGAGAAACAAAGGAACTGAAGGATCATTTGAAACAAAGATGATGTCCCCAAATTAATGTCAGACACCAACCTACGCATCCAGAAAGCTGAGACAACGCCAGGCAGAATACAGGCTGACAAAACTACATCCAGGTGTATTAGTTTCAAAGGACAGAAAATCTAAGATAAAGAAAAATTCCTGAAAGAAGCCAGAGGGAAAAAACACCTTACCTGCAAGAGGTACAAAGATAAGAATGATATCTGATTTCTCAGAAACCATGCAAACAAGAAGAAAGTGGAGTGAAATATTTAGTGCTGAGGATAAAATTCTACCAACCTAGAATTCCATAGCCTGTGAAATTATCTTCCAAAAGTTGAAAGCATAGTTCCTTCACTTTTTGTTTGTCTAAGAAGGTCTTCACTTCTTTTTCACTTTTGGATAAGTCATTCTTGATTCTTCTCTTGCCCTCAATCCCCACTCTATCAGCAAATGCTATCATCTCTCCCAGAGAATTATATCCAGAATGAATGCAATCATTTCTCACCATCTTTACTGCTATTCTCCTAATCGGAACCACCATCACCTCTCACCTGGACCAGTGCAATAGCCTCTTGGGGGGTTGTTTGTCCTCTCAGCAGTCAGCAGGATCTTTCTGAAGCAGAAATCAGATCACATCACTCCTTTGCTTAAAAGCTCCAAAAGCTTTCTTTTGTATAGCGTCTTTCTGACAGTGTGTCTTTGTGTGTTGGAAATTACTTAATAAGTAATAAGGGACTGATATTGGGATAACACAGAAATTGTGCTGGTTAACACACTGTTTTTCTAGTGCATTAACATTGTAAAGTGATGTGTGGCAAACATCCTCACTATGACAAAGGCCTGGGCAATGTACAAAGATCCTAAGCAAAAAGCCGGAAATCTACAGAGAGACAGTACTAGTGTGCCTGGTTTAGTGCTCTGCATAGAGGCTGCGGTCTCTTCTGTGGTAAGCTATCTGTCCAAGCAATGAGTACAGATGAAGATGCTGCAAAGGCATTTCTCTCATGGTAAAATGACAAATAAAAAGGCTATGCCCTGGATTTCACTGGTGGTACAGTGGATAGGAATCTGCCTGCCAATGCAGGAGACATGGGTTCGAACCCTGGTCTGGGGAGACCCTACATGCAGTGGAGCAACTAAGCCTGTGTGCCACAACTATTGAGCCCACAAGCTGCAACGACTGAAGCTCGTGCACCTAGAGCCCCTGCTCTGCAACAAGAGAAGCCATTGCAAGGAGAAGCCTGCACACTGCAACAGAGAGTAGCCCCCGCTCGTTGCAACTAGAGAAAGTCCACGCACAGCAAAGAAGACTATGTTCTGATTCATTTTATTTCATTTCATTGTGTGTATGTGTGCTTAATTATGTCTGACTCTTTCTGGCCCCATGGACTGTAGCCTGCCAGGCTCTTCTGTCCATGGGATTCTCCAGGCAAGAATACTGGAATGGATTGCCATTTCCTTCTCTAGGGGATCTTCCCGACCCAGGGATTTAAGCTGTGTCTCCTTTGTCTCCTGTATTGCAGGCGGATTCTTTATCATTAGAGCCACCTGGAAACCTGAGGATGGTCTTTATTAGAAGTGAATGCCCTCAAGAACTCACGTCTTGGAGAAAGAAGCTGACTCAGGGATTAAGACTGTGAAGGATTAACTGGCTGGGCTACAGAGCATAAATGCCATCAAGGCCAACTCTACTATTACTATAACTGGAATTTTGTGTGTTAGTCGTTCAGTCATGTCTGACTCTTTGCAATCCCATGGACTGTAGCCCACCAGGCTCCTCTGTCCATGGAATTCTCTAGGCAAGAATATTGGAATGGATTGCCATTCCCTTCTCCAGAGTGTCTTCCTGACCCTGGGATGGAATCCTGGTCTCCCGCATTGTAGGCAGATTCTTTACCATCTTAGCCACCGGGAAGCCCATTAGAATTGGTATTGCTTTTTAAATGTTCTGGTTACCATGTTCCTTGGGTTTTGAGTGGTTTGCCCTAACGTTACATTTCCCATTGTTGATTATTTAGTTGCTCAGTCATATCCTATTCTGTGACCCTATGGACTGCAGCATGCTGGACCTCCCTGTCCTTCACCATCTCCTGAAGTTTGCTCAAACTCAAATTCATTGAGTTAGTGATACCAACCAACCATCTCATCCTCTATTGTCCCCTTCTCCTCCTCCCTTCAATCTTTCCCAGCATCAGGGTCTTTTCTAATGAGTCAGCTCTTCCCATCTGGTGGCCAAAACATCGGCCCTATTATTTTTAGCACACATTTTCTGCAGAATGTGAAGTTTTTCAGAGGCATTGTTATAACATTAATAGAAACATCTGTATTTATATAATCAAAACTTCTTACCACCTTCATCCCGTGTTAGATCTACCTCAAAACATGTCCTGAATCCAATCACTTCTCACCTCTTCCACAGCTACAACCCAGTCCAAACCACCATCTTTGCTTGCCTGGACTACTGAAATAGGCTCCTTTCTTCTCTCCTCCTTCTAGTTCATTCTCTACGTAGAATAGAGGTCTCTAAAGATATCCCTTTAAAACACAAATCAGGTGGCACTAACACTCTGTTTAAAAATCAACTCTCTGGGTAGGGGGGTGGGGGGGTAAATTAGGAGTATGGGATTAACAGATGTACAACATTGTATATAAAATAGATAACCAACAAGGACCTACTGCATAGTACAGGGAACTATATTCAATATCTTGTAATAAACTATAATAGAAAAGGAGAAAAGAATATACATATATATGTAGAACCAATCACTTTGCTCTATACCTGAAACTAACACAGTATTGTAAATTCACTATACCTAAATCAAAACCAAGTCCAAAAAAAGTAAAAGAAATCATCAACTCCCTAATGGCCTCCCATTATATTCCAAATAAAACCCATTCCCTTTCCTTGGCTCTCAAACCATGCTTTAGAGTCTTTCTGTTTATTACTCCCTCTTCCTGGAGCTGTCTTCTCCAACTCTTCATCTGGCAGGTTTTCTTATCATTCAGGTACTGGCTTAGATGTCATCTTTCCAGTGACCTTCCCTCTTTACCACACTAAAGAATTTTCTCCCCACCAAATCAACTCTAGCACATCATCTTGGTTTTACTTGCTCCCGGTATCTACCATCTGAATTTCTCTTTTAAAAATATATGCATTGTCTATCTACCCTCCAGATTCCCCTTGTTCACTTCTGTATTCTCAGACCTAAAACAATGTTTGGGCCATAGTCTCCATCCACTGAATGAACAGATTAACTAGTACTTCTGAAAGTTGTATAAGCAAACTCCTGATTACATGGGACTTAGACATAAAAAGTTCTAAGACTTATAGACCTGTTCTTGTATTCCATGGATATACTTGAATTCTCCTACTCATTCATTTGAAGAGGTTCCTTGACTTCACCATTGTCTCTGTCATCATTCTGGGCGATTTCAACATCGAAGTGGAACAGGAAATGAAGCTTAGTATCTTGGTATTAAGGCAGTGAGCAGAGATATTGGTATATATGGAAATGAAATAGAGTCTTCCCACCAACTTGCCCAAACCCCTACCCTCTTGCAGTGATACTGGCCTTTGCATTTGAATCTGGCTCTTGTTTCTTCATTTTCATTAAAGATGGAGCTACTTCTACTGGTTGGTGATGATGTGCGTAGTCAGATCGGAAGAGACCTAGTTTGTAAAGAACTAGGTCTTTGTAAATGTTGTAAAGAACAACATTTTGGTAAAGTTTCCAGCTGTCTGCAGAGCTGGTAGAGAGAATAAAATGACAGGGAAGAAGAGTGTCAGGAAGTCAGAGAATGAGATGAAAGTGATTTTACAATGGAAATATTCCACTGTTCATTTGCAAAAGACACTTTCTACCCAGTAAGATTTCCAGAAATGAGGAATCCATAAGCTCCCTAGTGAGAGTTCCTAGTGATTAACTGTCAGAATGCTTAACCTATCTTAGCAAGGCCTTTTGCTATAATTCAAATCCAGTTTTGTATGAAGATGAAGAAAAACAATGTGATAAAACTGTAATAATGAAATTTTTCATGTTCCCCAATAGAGATTAACTCTAACCATGAACCTTGTGTTTTCAAAATCTTATCTCATTGGTGTTACATTACAGATAACTGTTGCCCTACTTGAAGTTCTTCACATTTTTCTAAAAATGTGGAGATTCTCACAGAACACATTCTTGATTATGATTCCCAGCCCTGAAAAAATATTTGATTGTCTATTATGTGGGAGAAAGCTGTGGCTGTTAGTGTGCAGGCAGCTGGGTCTGGCGGCGGTGGCAGATGGGAGGAGGGGGATAGGGAAGGCCGGTAAACAAATAATCTGTGGCTATGAAAGGGGTTCAGCAACAATAGTATCAAGGGACAGAGGAGGGTGGGTTACAGAGGGTCAGGATTTCTAAGCAAGTGATACCTGATGGGAAGGGCAAACTCACTGAGAAAGACCCTGATGCTGGGAAAGATCTATGGCAAAAGGAGAAGGAGGCAACAGAGGATGCGATGGTTAGATGGCATCATTGACTCAATGGACGTGAGTTTGAGCAAACTCCAGGACACAGTGAAGGGCAGGGAAGCCTGGTGAGCTGCAGTGCACAGGGTCACAAAGAGTCAGACATGACTGAGGGACTGAGCAACAATACTTAGGCAGCCTGAAGGACGAGATCCAAATTGGCTGGGGAGAGAGCATCCCAGGCTGAGGCATGTGCAGAGGTCCTGGGATAGGAATAAGAACTCAAGGTGATGGCAGTGTGAACATGAGTCTGGCGAGGGCAAGATCACTCAGAGCTTTGTGCGCAGGCCACAATAAGCAGTTTGAACTTAAGTGTGACTGGAGCATTTTAATAGAGACCCATCAGGGCACTGTGGGCAGTAAATGTGGTGGAAGTAGACATGGGTCAAATGTTGGGTATATTTGGAGTTAGAGCCAACATGGCTTGGACGTGGGAGGTGGAGAGAGAAATCAAAGATGATTCCTAGATGTGAAATTTGGAGAGTTGGGCTGCTGAGGTGGAAGGACCAGGGGGAGAACAGGATAATTTATTTTGATGTTGAAAATCACCAAGAATGATGATGAGGTAGTGGAAAAGCCAACAAACCTCTTCAAATGAATGAATGAGAGTGTGCAAGTGTATCCGTAGAATAAATTCATTCATTCAACAAATATTGATTTGAGCCCTTATTAAGGGCAAGGCTAGTGTCTCAGCAGTAAAAGAATCCGCCTGCCAATGCAGGAGATGTGGGTTTGATCCCTGGGTCAGAAGATCCCCTGGAGAAGGAAATGACAACCCACTCCAGTATTCTTGCCTGGAAAATCCCATGGACAGAGGAGCAAGAGTCAGACATGACTTTAGTGACTAAACAACTGTGCAAGGCTCTAGAAATGGTACTGATGGATCACTACCACATTCGCTTTTCTCCTCCACACCGCAGGGCATGTGGGATCTTAGTCCCCTCATCTAGGGATCAAACCCGTGTCTCCTGCATTTGGAGCTGAGTCTTAACCACTGGGCCACCAGGGAAGTCCTGACTGTCACATTGGTTTTTTACTGTCTTATCTCAACACAGATTACAGCTGCCTATTGAGGGTTCATGCCTAATGCTGCCTTTATTCACACTGCCCCTTCTGTCCCACTTCATCTAGTATATTAATAGATACACATTGGCCCAATCTATACTTATTAATGGACTGAATCAAATGAAATAGATGCTACAGTGAGTGTAAATACCCCAAAACAATAGTCTAAATTACTTGTATCTTAATATGGTAAACAATATATCCCTAGTAAAAAGCATTAAAATGATATACAAATTTTTATTACCCTAATCTGTAATTTTTTAAGAATCTCCTGAAAACCAAAGCTTATTTTATTGGAGTATAATTGTTTTACAATATTGTGTTAGTTTCAGCTGTACAACAAAGTGAATGTTATACGTATATATATTTTCTCTTAAACCTCCCTCACACCCCACCCCCAGCCCACCTCTCTAGGTCATCACAGAACACTGAGCTCAGTTCCCTGCAGCTTTCCACTAGCTATCTACTTTACACGTGGCAGTGTATGTATGTCAGTGTTATCCTCCCAATTCATCCCATCCTCCCCCATCTTGTTTATTTAAAAGATAGTTTTGTGAGATCAGTAATATTCTAACCTTCTAACATGAATTTTCAAGTTTGTTCCTATATAAAGTAGTTCAGAGGCCATGGTGTTCAAGCCTTTCAAAGGCATTCCTGAAGCAACTTTTGGTTCGTGCACTCAGAGTCGAATACATTATACTTATATATAGTTTTAAGAAGCACTACTCCTTAGAAATTGTCAGGGAATTGTTGAGCATTGATGTGCTTACCACTCACCCTTACATTTTAATTTTCTTTTGATAACAGGATGTACTGCTGCTTAACAATAAATTCTGTTTTCAGGACCAATAAAACCCGATTACTTGGAAAACAGGTAGGTGCTTCATGACTCTTAATGTCTGCTCACCAGTAACACCTCATAAATTATTTACCATTTTACAGCTGTTGGTGACTTTTGCTTCCAGGATGTTTATGTGAAAAGGGTATGAGTATTTGATATATACCAAATTAATGAGCAGGGGAAAGAAGTTAGAATGAAAATGGCCTCCTTCTAACAGTCTTAGAGCTAATGTATATTGTAGTTATGTGTTCCATTATGTACAGAAAATAAAGCATTCTTTCCTTTTTGTTTAGAAAAACAATTCTCCAACAAATTACTATAAACTGTGAACTGAAAGTGAAATCACTCAGTCTTGTCAGACTCTTTGTGACCCCTGGATTGTACAATCCATGGAATTCTCCAGGCCAGAATACTGGAGTGGGTAGCCTTTCCCTTCTCCAGGGCGTCTTCCCAACCCAGGGATTGAACCCAGGTCTCCCGCATTGCAGGTGGATTTTTTACCAGCTGAGCCACAAGGGAAATCCATAAACTGTAGTAAAACACAATAAATAAAGTATTTAAATACTTCTGGCTTATCTTTAAAAGGAACACTATTTTGGTTTGCAATTTTTCTGTTTAACTTTCTTCACCTCTTTCACTGATTGGTCCCTGGTGAAGAGCCTGAAGATTTTTAACAGATCCCAGACATGAACTAAAAAATTCTCAGAAAGTTGGCTTGAAGTACAAGTCTTTTCTGTCTGAAGAGGGTAATGATTACACTGACAGACGGTATAATGAAAATGCACCAATGCAGTTTATTTTAATTCTAATTTATGAGAATAACTTCTTAAGTGCAACATCAGAAGTCAATTCATAAATACTGAATTTGGAAAGCGCAATCAAGAAAAGAGCCACATTTTTTTTATTGGAACTACACATTTCCATAGTACTGGGTACCACGATTCTAGAACAAAATCAAAAACAAAAATCTGAAATAAGCATGACAAAAGTTAACTCCAGGAGATCCACATGAACTGCCCCAAACTGGATACAGAAGGTTGTGTAGTGTACGCACAGATTTTTCTGGGGAAAGGTCCTGAAACTTGAATCAACTTCTAGAGGTGTCCAAACAGTAAATGGTAGAATTCTCATCTCCTCCGTATTTTCAATAATGGAAGCTGTGGACTTTGGGAAGTTCACCTTTGCACATTTCAGAGTGAATTTTCATGGGAAGAGGGTAGAAAAAAGTAACTTGTGAGGACTGGGGAGCAAAAAACTCTGAAGAGTTCTTTACCTCATAAGTTTTAGTAACATGTTCTGGTTTAGAGAGGGGAAATGGGGATATCAGTGGTAACATCATAAAGTGGAAGCAAAGAGACACCTACAGGGATTTTTCAAGTCCTTAAAGAAAAAAACAAACGTTAGTATGAATAAAGCAACAGCAAGAATTAAAAATGCAATTTAACTCAAGTACAATTTTCCGTTCCTGCATATCAACAACTTTCTTTATTTCTGAATGTCACAAACTTCAATCAGAATACTTTAAAAAATATTATTTTGCATGCACTTAAGAAATCTGACAAAGGACAAGGAGCAAGTTAACTTGCATTATGCTATGGAGTTTGAACTGAACAGCCAAAGAACACATATTTAAAATAATTAGGTACAGGTAACCATGAACACTTCACTGCATTAATCAGATGGCATCCTACCTCTATGCACACGTTCATGTAGCACTACGAGTAATTACCTTGCAGCAGAGGCAAAATGGAGATGGAATCTCCCTAAAAAGCAAGTTTAAGGGATTAAATAGTGTCGTCATCATCATCATCACTACTGAGAACAAAGCTGCTGCCTGTGGACAAGGGCCCTTCTTCCTTAACATTCCCTAAACCACCCACAGTCCCTCTCTCATCAGAATCTTCAAACAATTTGTCGCTGGAATCATCATCAAACAACTTCTCGTTGGAATCATCATCTTCAAACACCTTTTCATCTATGTCTTCATCTTCCTTTACATCTCCATCTTCCTCATCTTCTTTTCCATCTGAATCTTCAAATACCTTTTCATCTGCATCATCTTCTTCGTCCTTTTCATCAGCATCTTCAAGTTCCTTTTCTTCTGCATCTTCTTCGTCCTCTTTCTCATCTGATTCATCATCAAATACCTTTTCATATGCATCTTCCTCTTCTTCCTTTTCATCTGACTCTTCGTCAAACTCTTTCTCAGAGCCTTCTTCATCAAACACTTTTTCAGAGCTGTCATCTTCGAATTCTGATTTTTCAGATTCATTTTCGTCTAACTCTTTTTCTGGAATGTTTTCATTAAATTCCTTGTCAGAGGCATCTTCTTCAAAACCTTTCTCAAGGCCATTTTCTTCTAACTCTTTTTCAGAGCCATCGTCAAACTGCTTTTCTGAGCAGTCTTCAGACTCTTGTTCTGAGTCGTCATCTTCAGAAGCCACCTTTTGGGGGCTGGCCTCCCCCTCAGACTCCTTGCCGGGGCCTTCTTCTTCAGACTCCTTCTCACGGCCGTTCTTGTCAGGATCCGTTTTGAGTTTCTTCTTTTTGGATTCTCTTTCAGGGACAGTCTCTTTTGACTCTTTGTTAGGATTACCCTCTTCACGCTCTTTCTCAGGGCTGCCTTCTCCAGACTCTCTCTCCGGGAAGTCTTCTTCACGCTCTCTTTTGGGACAGCCTTCCTTAGACTCTCTTTCAAGGCAGCTCTCTTCAGATTCTTCTTGGGGACCTTCAGCTTCTTTTTCAGGGCCACCTTCTTTAGCATCTTTTTCAGAAGCAGCTTCTTCAACTTCTCCCCCATCTTCCATTTTTTCAAACTTCTTTTCATCTATAGGTTCTTCAAATGCCATTTCAGTTGCGGCTGCTTGAACATTTGCTTGAGATGTGCCAGGGTGCTCAGAAAAATGCCTAACTCTAGAAGGCCCTGCCCTTTCTGGAGCACGGATGGAATTTGAACGCTGCAGGCCTCTGTTGGCCTCAGGAGCGTTGAGGAAAGCCTCCCATCCTCTCAGCCTTTCCTCCCTTTCTCTTGTGGTCTCCTCCACCTGTGTACACATGGAAACCGCTGTTAAAAGATGTTTTAGGCCAAAAGAAGTAACAACGTCTTGGAACATTTCTAACATTGCTCACAGTACTCTGATTTTATAAGGTATCACTTCTGGGAAATGAAAGCAATTCCCTATCTTCACTTTCCAAACTTTATACCTTGGTTTACTAGTGCTGACCATAAGATCGTTTAAATAAATGTCCAGTGCCATGGCACTGTAGAAATGTCTCCTCAATTAAAAAGTTAATCACTGAACTGTCTGTACTTTATAAGACAGAAAAGAAGAGAAACACTTTAGCTTAATGCCTTCTTTCCCATTGCTGTTCTGAGCAAGTGCAACACTTCAGACTTATAAACTGAAAGAATGAAACATTTTTCTTTCTATACTCTCAATGTAAAGGATTATTTAAAAGTACAGTTACATTAAACAGATTACACATAACTGAAAACTTACATGAAAAACTGCTAGATCAGTATCTGTTGGAATGAAATAATTCACGTGCCCTTGACAGTTGCAGAACTCACCTGATAATCCGTAGTTCCATCCCACGCTTGGGCAGTGATTTGACGCCCACCAAACCACCTTCCATTGAGGGTTTGAATACAATAATCAGCTTCCTCTGGATCCCTAAAGGACACAGAGGCCACACCATCGGGGTGTCTCTAAAAAATACAAGGAAGATAAAAGAAGGAATGAATGAGAAAACTGAAAGAGAAATATACACATGTGGCAAGGTAGGGCAGTAGTATTCTTTTTGATGATTTAAGCTAAAGATTTTATGTATGAAGTCTTTCTTTCCATTTACTCCAGCCAGTGACACGCAGCTAGCTACTTCTTCAGCCTAATTTTATCAAGCAAACACCAAGCATGATATACTTGGAAATGTTCCTGCTCATTACAGTGTCAAAGGAGACGCAGAATAGCATGGTTGTTAAGAATGTGGACTCTGAAGCTGAACGGCCTTGGGATTAAATCCTGGCTCTGCCATTTACCAGCGAAATGACCTTGGGCAAGGTGCTCAATCTCTCAACTCCCTCATCTGTAAAATGGGTAAATAAATAAAAATAAGTAAAATAGCATGTACCTATCTCAGAGGATTGGGAGGATTAAAGGAGAGAAATATATAAACTGTAGTTTGCAATCAATAAATGTTGACTCTTTTACACTTTCACCTGGCCATACACTCACTCAAGAGTGATGATAAAGGAAAATAACCAAGGCATAAGCAAGTCTATCGAAGGCTTGGCTTGTAATCCATGTTCATCTAATTACGCTAATGCTGCGAACAGACCACCACCACTAGAGAGCAGAGCTACTACGTAAAAACATTAATGTAAAAAACTTGGAGGCATACTGACATTTGGTAATAACTTACTAAAATGGAAAAAAATTGCTTTAGGAATCATTTGTTCAAGCCACTTACATCAAAGAGAAGGAGCTTCCTAATTTGTCCAAACTTTGAACACTCTACTCGAAGGTCTTCTCTGATTTCATTCAACACCAGTGGATCATCCTACAAAAACACACTCAATTAAAAGGGGTTTTCCCCTTTATAAATCCTGAGAATGAAATTTATTGCTTTGACAAACCAACAAACAAAAGTTTTGCTTAAGGTCATTAGCTATGTTTGCCTGCAGTCTACAAAATTAAAGAGTCAAAGTCTAAAGAAGTTAAGACGATCACATCTGCTGCTACTACTACTGGTCTGCCTGGCTTTGAGATGGGGGAATGGACAAGTATGGTAGGCAGCAATGGGAACGTGCAGTGGCAAAGGAGAGGGAAGGAACATGTCAGTGAAAATCCCAAATAATAGCAGCTGTAGCAGGTGAAGTCCTGTGGCACATATTAAGTCAGAGACTAATAATTCTTATGTTCTGCATCAGCATCACAATGACTGTGAAGATGAAAAACCTTTGCTTTGTGCTTTGCATAGATTCCTATTTACCAAAATGTTGCAAGGGGGAGACATATATCCTTTTCATTGACTGAAGTGAAGTGAAAGTTGCTCAGTCGTGTCCGACTCTTTGCGACCCCATGGACTATATGGGAATCTCCAGGCCAGAATACTGGAGAGGGTAGCCTTTCCCTTCTCCAGGGGATCTTCCCAACCCAGGGATTGAACTGGGATCTCCTGCATTGCAGGCAGATTCTTTACCAACTGAGTGATGAGGGAAGCCCTTCATTGACTGTGTCCTACAATGATTCTTTGTGCTTCTGAGATTCTATTTTAACTCATAGGGTAAACCTCCCTTATAAGGATTCCTGTTCATCTTGCCTCCTACTACACTGCAATTGAAACACACAAATAAGGAGCTGCTGTTAACCACACAATAAAAACACACACTTAACTAATGCTTTCTTGCAACTATGAGTCTATTAAGAATACTCAAACACTGCTGCTTCTAGTGGTCTTGAGTCCCCCTCCCCCAACAACAAAAGGATTTAAGATTTCTTGTGGGAATTAAATTTTCTTCAAGTTCCAAAGCATGAAAAAGGTTCATAAAAAGTTATATTATCAACTTGAATTTCAACTACATAAAAACATATACAAGGGTATCCTATCTACTAATTTCTATTGAAGCAGACCTAAACACTTTTTAGGAAACATCTGAATCCTCACCAACTAAAGAGAACAGCAAAAAATGACAAGTAGCTTCTCCTTCCTAAAGTTTGTCAAAAGGCAAAAATATACAACTGGTAGGCAGTTACTGAAGTCAAATTTAAAATTAAAACTGTAAAAATCCTATAAATCTGAGGCTTCTAAAACTATAGCTTGCGGGACTCTGGATTTCTCCCACTTATAAAATCTAACTTTGGAGAATATACCAATTTGTTTTATATAAAATTCTTAAACCTGAGAGGAATGGGGGAATGGAGCATAAACTCTATACTCATTTGGTAAAGCCATGGGGTGGCTTCTAGAGATGTGTGTGTGGCGGGTAGCTCTTACCAGATTGGGTGCTTTCTGCAAGCAGGCATCTCCCTTGACTGAATTTGAAATACCTCACAGAACCCAGCAGCGTCTTTTCACACAATGAACAGTCGATTAAAACTTTTTCAGTTTGATAAACTGTTCCTAGTAACTCTATTTTCTTTACCAAAGGAAATCAGGATTATATTAAAAACAAAAACTGTTTCAAAATATTTGACGAATTTAAGCATGATTAAGTTTTACTGGGGAAGGGAGGGATGCATTACTATCTTTATTTCTTTTTTAAAAACTTTTTTATTTTTATTTTTGGCTGTGTCAGGTCTTCGTTGCAGCATGCAGGCTTAGTTGCCTGGCGGCATGTGGGATTTCAGTTCCCCAACCAGGGACTGAACCAGTGTCCCTTGCATTGGAAGGCGACTGTCAACCACTGAAACGCCAGGCAAGTCCCTGTCTTTCTTTCTTTATCAAAGCCTCAGTGTCCTTCCCAAAAGAACATCAAATTTCAGCCAAATACTTCCCAGACTTCTGTTTTCATTTTTACCAGCTTGAAAAACAAATGTGTCTCTACTGCTATAGTATCATGAGACTTAAAGATAATAACCCCTTCCCCTGGTTAAGTGTCTTTTTAACTTAGCTAAGCATGAAAATTTTCCAAAGACAGCTCTTTGCAAGCAAGAGACCTGAGACTAAACTCAGACTGTTAAGCTGAAACCTTCCGCATTTGACACTCATCATTTTTTTCCAGGGTGGTGCTTTGTTTTCCCAGGAATAAACCGTATTTCTCATTCCTTTCCAATCTAAACCCATTCAAGACAGTAGCCAATAACCCCATGTGGCTACTGAGCCCTTGAAACGTGGCTTGTCCAAATTGATGTGGGCTGCAGGTGTGAGGTAAATACCAGATTTTGAAAATTTAGTACGGGGCGGGGGGGGGGGAAGAAACAGCTTATTAACATTTTTATGGTATATGCTACAATTATAATACTTGGATATATTGGGTTAAATAAAATTCATTATTAAAATTTACTTCCCCTGTTTCATGTTGTATTTATACTGTGGCTGCTAGAAAAATTTAAGTTACACATGTGGCTCAGATTAGACCTCTATTGAACAGCCCTGGTATACACAATGAGAAAACCATCTCTGCATCTGAGTTTTGGTTTTCCATCCTTAGTATTCAAATTTGCCAGGCATGATTTTTTTAAATAAGGCTTTGAATTAAACACTGAAAACCCCCTAAAGTTACATTTAAAATACTAGCCTTCACTGTTCTCCCTGATACCAAAAAGTATTTCTAGGTATTTTGCTTCTAACTCTAATCAACTGTTTGGAATAAACACATACAGGCATACCTTGGAGATACTGCAGGTTCAGTTCCAGACCAGCACAATAAAGCAAATATTGCAATAAGGCAAGTCACACGAACTTTTTTGGTTTTCCAGTTACGTTACACTATACTGTAGTCTATTAAGTGTACAAAAGCATCGTATCTAAAAAAGATATGCCTTAATTAAAAAAACACTGCTAGAAAATGCTAACCGTCACCTGAACCTCCAGCAAGTCATCATAGTAACAAAGATTACTGATCACAAATCACCATAACAAATATAGTAATAATGAAAAAGTATGAACTACTGTGACAATTACCAAAATGTGACAGAGAGAAAGAGAATGAGCAAATGCTACTGGCAAGATGGTGCTAACAGGCTTGCTCCACAAAGGGTTGCCACAAAAACTTCGTTTGTTTTTTAAAAAAAGGTTCAACCCCTGGTCAGAGATCTAAGATCCCACAAGCTACATGGTATGGCCAAACAGGAAAAAGAATAATAATAAAATCAATAAACTGAAATACTTACATGTGGCTATAGTCTACCATTCTGGACAATCTACTCCAGTGGACAGACCTATACTGATACACTTTTACATTCAGGCCTACAAAACACTGAGCAAAAAAACAAAAACTGCTGACAGGCTCCCATCAAGCTCGGCAGACCACACAAGCCCAGGTAGATGGGCAGACAAAGACAGCACCAAGGGTTTCTCTGCCCAAGAACTCTGAACCCCATCACTGCCCTCCCCAGCCTCTGTGGCACAGCTGTCTGAAAAGTTTCCTTCATTTGCAAAGATGCTAAAGAGAAAATATTGTATTCATTGAGTGAATGAAAACACTCTGCCTTGTGAATAAAAGGGGTTTCATTCATTTTTTCACTTTTTCAGATAAATATTGAGGGCCTTCTGTGTGCTAAGCACTGGGAATGTAACAGCACAGCAGGTAGACAGAGCCCTGACTCTCATGGAGCTCATATTCTAACAGATAAGATCCAGTAATTTCAGATAATAAATGCTATGAAGAAAATAAAACCGGCTAATATAAAGGCTCTATAATTCCAAAGTTTATACTAAACCAATAAAGATTTTCTTTTTTAAACAATCAAGAACTTACAAGCATAAAATTTCTATCCTTTAAAACGTCCACTGGAGGGAATTTGTAGGAGTCAAGGAAGAATAAATGTGGCTTTTGGGAGGAAAGACTATTTGTTAAGCTAGGAAAAATTAAGTCTGCCCAGGGTGATAGCTAGACTTAAGTGTTAGACTTAAGTGTCTCAATGAGCAAGGCAGGAGGCAGAAACAGGTTAAAGGTAATTACTCAACAGACTTCAACTTGCAAAGAGCCCAGATACTTAATAAATTAAATATACATTTATGTTCATGTTCAAGTGTTAGGAGTATAGAATGTTGTGAATCTAAGGTCTCCAGTCACAGAAATTAAAAGGTCACCTAACTAAAAAAAAAACAATTATCTGCCAAGGAAATAAAATGTAGATGAATCACAGGGAATTCTGGAGTTGTACCAAGTAGACTAGATACCATGATCCATCTATACATGCCTTTCAAAGCCCCAGCTGGGAGGGACAGCATTTCAAAAAGCATTTAGTGTGCATGTGAACATGTGTGGGGTTCTTTTGGCCATCCTTGCAGCTTGAGGGATCTTAGCTCCCTGACCAGGGACTGAACTTGGGGCCCCCAGCAGTGGAAGCGCAGAGTCCTAACCATTGGACTGCCAGGAAAGTCCCTATGTGCATTAAAAAAAAAAAAACAAAAAACATAGTTCATTATCACTGCAAGTCTAAACTGGCTCTGTCATATTTCAAGATTCTTCAGGATTCGAGCCAGAAGAGACACCACACAGTACTAATAGACCACATGTATCTTCTCGATTACCTCAAAAGATACAGGCTCCATAGATGCACAGTAAACCCTATCACCTCACTATTTGCAGAGATGGAGTTTCACAGACCATCCTGGAGCTCTCTTAAAGGGGGCTAAAATGATATCGCCACTCTGACTCTGTTTCGGTGCACAAAAGGATCAAGAGTCAGCTTTGGTAGGAACGAGAACACATGCAAACTGTCTGGAATTTTACATTACGAACATTGTTTTCTTATGTGTAACTTGTTACCACTAATTTCAGAATCCAGGCAGAGAATAAAGAATTGTTCTTCCATGAATGATCCCATGAGTCTAGGCCAAAACACACAGATAAGAACAAGATGCAGAATGTAACACAAGGTATCCTGATGGCAACTAATATTCCTTAAACCTCTCTAGTAGCTCTTCTTCCTTTATTCACTTTTATTTGCTGTTCCTAGAATCGTCCATGGACATCAAGTATTACAAAGTCCTCGTAATAGCCATTAAAGGGTTTTGTAAAAATTAGATTCTGAAAAACAACCTCCACTACTCAAATGTCAGGGACTGTATTTCACTTGGAGAAGGAAATGGCAACCCACTCCAGTACTCTTGCCTGGAGAATTCCGTGGACAGAGGAGCCTGGTGGGCTGCTGTCCATGGGGTCGCACAGAGTCGAACACGACTGAAGCAACTTAGCATGCATGCATGCATTAGGGAAGGAAATGGCAACCCACTCCAGTATTCTTGCCTGGAGAATCCCAGACAAAGGAGCCTGTGGGCTGCCGTCTATGGGGTCGCACAGAGTCAGCAGCTGCCATTAGCAGCAGCAGCAGTTCACTAACCTAAGGTTTTTTAAGTATCAAACTTTTAGCACCAAAGTGAGGTTTTCATTTCCAATTGTGAAACTGGTCCTCCCCACCAAAGTAAGCCTGTATTGCTGAACTGTACTTAACATCCACAAGTGACTCACAGAAATCTTTTCAAGACTGTACTTTTAATATAGCAGCTGCCATTTGGGGCCACAGTATGGGTATTAGCCTGGTTTACTTGGGATATGACTAAAAGAACACTGGGCTAAACCTGGGAAAATCTGAAACCTTCAACTGATTCTTGGTTCTATTTTCCAACCATGACAACTCATGAACATGCAGGATATGACATGAGAAAGATGCACTGAGGCAAGCTTTGGGTTCTCTTGAAAGAAAGAATATCTGTGTTTCTAACCCTAAGAATACTTCTTCCTACCTCAAAATCCATCGGATGAAACATGTTTTTGATGATGACAACTCGCTCATGGCGCATTCGGGATGGGCCAGCCCGTCTCTCAGGTCTCCAATCCAACTGCCTAATGCGAGAAAGTAGGAACAGCAAGTTGTGAATTTCATTTCAGACTTGTTGGAGACAGAAAAAAACAAGCTATAAATATAATCCTTTACTGAATGCTTAATAATGATAATTATTTGATTTCAAAACAACAATGTGTATTTTAGTCACAGTTACTGCACAGCTTTCTGAAATAAAAACAATCGGCAGTGAAAGATGGACCCAGTGTCTGAAATGCCCAGAGTAAGTATATTTTTCAGAACTGCTGTCTGGTTACAAACATTCCAATGAGACTCCTGGAAAATTGGTAATTATTTAGTATCTATGACTATCTAGGAAGAGACACTTCAAGGCCAAGGAAATGTTCAAATTGTATTAGTTTCTAGGTATTTTATAATTACAAAGAACAAACAACTGCACTGAAATATGTAAAACTACTCTGTTACAATCTTAAATCTTACTGGTTTGTCTATAAAATGCTTAGGTATCTACTTTATTCCTATAAAAACTATTGGCATCACAACTAAATGCTTTTATAACCATTTTACCATTAGTTTAAGCATAGTGTTAGAAGCTTTATTAGAATTCAACCTGATCTAAGTGCTCATCATTTTGGCGCATTTCTTAAAAACAGCATATTTCAAAAAAACATTAAATTAATAGAAACTTGATGACATGTATATATTATATACAACCACATAATACATGAAAAATGATAAAGCTTATAATTTCTAACTCCTACTAACTAGTATGAATGTAAAAGTTTAGCTCCTGGTACGCTGATTCCATCCACATTAAAAATGAACTAATGGCTCTCATATATAAACCTAAACCATCTTATCTAATTTGATATTCAACATTTTATGTAGAGATAGCTTTAGTTTATTTAAGTTCCTATTGTATTAAAAATGAACACCCCAGAAAATGAAAAACACCATCACTGCCAAACATCCTATTACACAGATTATTGAAGGTTTCTGAGGATCTAATAAAAGTTTAAAAAATTTTTGTTTCATATTGGCATATAGTTGATTTATAATGTGTTATTTTCAGGCGTATAGTAAATGAAATTCTTTAAAAATAATCTGTAGGCATATTTGATGGAACAAAACTATGCAATTACTACCAAAAACATACTCTAGAACATTTATACAAAATCTTTCAAAACAGAAAAAAAAAACCACCAACTTTTGTTGCATAGACAGCTTTTTCTTGTAGTCTTTGCACTTCTTCTTCTTCTTTGAGGCGTCATATTCTCCCTTCAACTGAAATTTTGCCACTTCCACATGTAATTTGTAGCCTCTAATTTCATCTTCATCCAAAAGTTTTAATGCCAGATCCACAGATTCTCTCTTTGTAAAGCGAAAACAAGTTACAATCAGTAAGTTACACACTGAAATGAAACTTTGGGAGTGTTTTAGATGAATGATGACTATACATAAAATAAAAATTTAAATGTAACTACCTACATGGGAATAAAGAACTCCAGAATGCCTATCAGGAAACTTGTATTTAAGTCACAACTGTCCCCAACCGGTTATATGAAGCTAGGCAAGTTATTCAAGCTCCCTGAGCCCCAATTTCTTCATCTATAAAATGGGAATGGAAATGCCTTCTTTGCAGAGTTCTTGACAAAATTAAAGTTATACCATTACTGGAATAGCAGTTTTGCCTTTTGGAGTCTCTATTTCTCATCTGTACAATGAGGCAAATGGACTTGGGTGATTTCTAAGGTGCGTTCCAGTTTTAAAATTCGAAGTTTCCTACTTAAAAGACTAGATGACTCAAGAAACTGGGAATAGTTTGGTCAGCCTTTTAATTTGTTTTGTTCATCAATTAAAATGTAGGTCTGTGATACACTAGGAAGATGATTATCTGACAGCTTGAACATTACACACGTGTGTGGATTCTGGGTCCGATACAAAGGGGGCAGTTGTCAGCTCTGCACTGATTCAAAGATCTAAGGAAAACTCAAAAGGACACTGAATTCAGCCACACAATCGAATATGGATCCTGGAACAATTAACTATGTTATTCTGGAACTCAATTCACTGGTTTGGTAATCTTGTAATTTAATGGCTCATAAATTTTATATATAAAGTTTATCAAAACCCTACGTTTCCCTTTAAAAATTTTAAAACCCAATGAAACCCCCTAAGAGACTCTTCACAGATTTTTAGTAAACCCTGAAGAACTTATTAAGTGTTCAAGCTCCTTACATTTGAAAATTACATAAATATCTTCCTATAATGGTCATAGTCTTGTATGATCCCCATTATGTTCAAGAACGAGGTCAAAAACCTATCTTTCCCAAAGCTGTCGGCTTACTCTTAGTCCCCTCTGATTTCACTGAAATGCTGTATACTCGCAACACACTCGTGACATTGGTACTGTTAACACTTTGATTTCACTTTGTATTTATTTTCAGGTTCCATGACATATGTAATATGCCGTCATTGTGCCCATTTCTTTTGTACCCTGCAATAATGCATAGTAACACATGCTCCGAACGTGATAGGTGTTCCAAAAAGAATGGCTTCCTTGACACTGAGCTTTCCCCTGTGCAATTTACGGCACCATGAATACATAAAGTTCTGCAAATGTCTGTTAATACCACTCTCTCTTCTCTCTCATTCAAAATATATTTCAAAGCACTAAGCCTAAGTTATCACTTCCTTTATGGTTTAATTCAGGGGTCAGAAAACTTCTTTTGTAAAGGGCTGGTGAGTAAATATTTTAGGCTATGTGGGCCATGTGGTCTGTGTTGCAACTACTCAACTTTGCTGTTGCACTGTGAAAAGAGGTACAGACAAATGCATTAACGAAACAATGTGGGAATATTACAGTAAAACTTCATTCACAAAGACAGGCAGTGGACAGAAGTTTGCCAAACCCTGGTCTAACTCATTCCAATGGGGGAATAAAATGTTACAGACTTTCTTTTCTTTGTGGCTTTTTGAATGTGTTCTGCGTTGATTACATTCATACACTCCTATGTTTTTTCCTGTGGTCATGTATGGATGTGAGAGTTGGACTGTGAAGAAGAATTGATGCTTTTGAACTGTGGTGTTGGAGAAGACTCTTGAGAGTCCCGTGGACTGCAAGGAGATCCAGCCAGTCCATTCTAAAGGAGATCAGCCCTGGGATTTCTTTGGAAGGAATGATGCTAAAGCTGAAACTCCAGTACTTTGGCCACCTCATGTGAGGAGTTGACTAATTGGAAAAGACCCTGATGCTGGGAGGGATTGGGGGCCAGAGGAGAAGGGGACAACAGAGGATGAGATGGCTGGATGGCATCACTGACTCATGGACATGAGTCTGAGTGAACTCCGGGAGTTGGTGATGGACAGGGAGGCCTGGCGTGCTGCGATTCATGGGGTCGCAAAGAGTCGGACACGACTGAGCGACTGATCTGATCTGAAAGAGATCTTTGCAGTAAAATTAAGACAAAAGAAGCACGTCTGTCCTATGACTAACATAATACCTTGACTTGGTAACATAGTTTCTTACAAGAGGAAGTGAATAACTTTACAACACAGTTTTTTACAAGAGCAAGTAAATAACTTTATCAGTGTGATACACAAAGGCACAATCAGAAACAAAGTTTTCTTCCCATCCTGTTTTGAATAGCCCTCACCCTTGGTTACCAACTATACAAAATTATAGCCCTGGTTCCTGAGCTGAAAAATGGAGATAGAAGAAACTTACATGACCACATAACTAACCTTCAAATAACAGCAAAGTCCATCTCCTTTAAGATTTCCTTGATTATCTTTGTAAAGCTTGACCTTAAATTCTTCTGTTTGAGGATCTCTCATAATAATGCCAAACTTCGACATAAGCTGTATAAATTCATCCACTGTAATGTCTGGAGGCAAACCTGTGATGTTAAGGGAAAAAAATTATAATGGCATCTATAACAAACGTGAGGGTTACTTAAGTTTCTACTAATTCAAAATCTGTAACTTGGATGAGTGATGAGTGCACCAAAATTTTGGTTTTCTAAAAGTGTGTAAAAATCTCACATCTATAGACTTTAAGAAATTTCATGTTTTAATGTATTCAAATATACATTAAAATCATGCTTTGATTAGGTCTTGTATCAATGACTCTGAAGGGGCAAACTGCTGAGTTATTACCTAAAACTGTCAGAAAGGATGGCATGCAAAGTTATATACACGTACTTTTTCTTAAGTTTTATATAAAAACATATTCCTCACTAAATGTACATGGCTCAACAAATAAATGACACAATGGTAAAAAATAGAATTCAGAGAAATGGAAATCTAAAAATAACTTTGTGGAAAAACCTCAAAATCAAATATTTTCTATTCTAAATGTGGTTAAAAGGTATACATACCAGACACATAAACATTTGTATTTCTGCCTTCTTCAACATGAAACCATCCTAAAAATAAAAATCGAGTAAAAAATCAAGTAAAAACACATGCAAGAAAAGGTAAGAGTCCCATTATGAAATCCTGACAGTGCGGCAGTTTCTCGAAACTTCCAGAAACTTTTTCTTACCCTTAGAATAAGACAGACTAAATCAAATCACTGGCTAGTTTTCAAAGTATTTGGATCTTTGGACAAGTAATTCACTTCAGAGCCCTGTCTGAAAAAAGATGGCTAGCTTATCTTGGTTCTTTATGAATCTGATACTACCTTAAAAAAAAAACCTTACCCTTGCTCTGACTTTAAGCCTTGGCATAGGTTGCTTCTGACTCCAATCTACTGTGCCACCAGAAGCAAAATTGACTTCTTTAATTTAATTGGAAGTACCAAAAAAAAAAACAAACCCCAAACCAACCATTTAAACAGAACTTTAAATAATCTCCTAATAAGAATTCTGTTTTGCAAAGGAAGAAACTGAGAACTGAACTGAATTGAAACAATCTGCTTGATGCCTACACGTTAGTGGGAGAGCCAACACATGAACCCAAATAATAATAATAATTAAAAATACGCATCTTATGATTCTGTCAAAGTTCTAATTCTTCAAAAAGTAAATACATATACACATACTCATACTTTTAACTTTTATACTCATGTTTTGCAAGCTAAATCTACTTGCCTGATTCAGCCTTTCTCTTTTCTCCCTTCTTTTTCAGATCACTGGGTTCGGGGGGTTGTCTTTGCGGAGGTTCTTCTGCAGTCCTAGCACTGACATCTTGGACACTTGCAGTAGAACTAGACGCACCATCATCAGAAAAGCCGTAATTGGCCTGATATGTAGCAATGAAATCTTCAGTGATCTAAATAAGAAGTTCAGTGCACACACACACAGAAATTAAAAAATGATTTCCTACTGTGAAAAGTTTACACTGTGTCAAATAACAGTATATTCAATTATACAATGTCACATTTGAGTGTTTCTGTGGATAACAGTAACTAAAGCATATATGACAAATAGTCACCTACATAGAAAACTGTGCAAAACAGAATAAAAAAATTAAGACATGGGTACTTGGATTATCAACACAAAAGTCTGAGATACTATTAAAGGCATTTTAAGTGCCGTTGGCACCTTTCCTAGTTGTTTCATTTGTAAATTACTATCTCTGTAGTCTACTTGACTAAGACTACAGATATACATAGCAAAGGAAGTACCAGATAACAATAAACAGAATAAAAACCAACAGTCAACTAATAATCTAACAACAGAATCAAATTTTCTTTTACTATACAGATGAACATAAGTATACATACTCAAATCACATTATCATTTAATGTCAAAACAAATCAAGAACAAATCCAACTCACATCCATCCTCCTGGCTCTTAGAGAAAAAAGCACAATTGCACAATGAAACAAACGTAGTTGTATCTTCATACCAGTCAATGTGAGGCACACATAGGAATGAGGAAAATTTAAAACTTGGAAGTTTGAAGTGGTATGGGTTCCATAACATAAAAAGATAAAGCCAAAAATTACTATACTATCTGATGACTGGTGAAGTACTCAGAAGGCTGAAGAAACCAAATCTGCACTCTAGCTGGCACCACCAGTACCCAAGTGAAATGTTAAGTTTAACAATTCAGAGGGATTGGAACATACACACAAATAAAAAATGGGAAAGAAAATAGTTTAAATAAATAATTAAAAAATAACACTCAAATTACACAATGCAGACATGGTTTGCATCACTGGCTTGCAAATCTATCAGTGTGGGATAAGTGTCCTTGTTTTCCACCTGTACCACGAGACTTGGATTAACAGGGTACTCTGACCAAAAAGTTTACAGAACCAAGTTTAACAAAAGTCATTTTACTTCCAAGCTGAAATAGAATGCTTAAAAATTTACAAGTACTCTAAATAAATACGCACAGATCTTTTCCATCCAAGTTCTGTGCCCCTCCTGTCATATTCCTGTAGTGATATGGTTCAAATATACCTGTCTAGGACCAACTTTAGTAGGGAAGAAAAAAAAGACGCAACGTTCAATCAGTAAAATTTTACCAATTTATCAATTTTTTTCAACTCAAGAAGTTGCCTTTTGCACCTAGCACATCAGTTAACCATCTGAATTCTTAGAATAAGATTGAGACTACCTGAGATTAACATCGACTGAATTTGCTCTTGATGTTTTTCCTCTTTGCAATAAAAAAGTCACTGACATAAACCAACTGCAACCTCCACAGATAAAATTAATAAGGCATAAAAAGGACTTAAGAATTAAATTACATTGAAGACGTCTCTCTAAAGATTTCCGTTCCTTTACACGTCGGTTCTGCCACAGACACAACAAAAAGAAACGTCACTAGCCAGAGGGGCTCTAACCCAGGACCTCAGCAAAGAAAACGTGAAAGGAGCGCCCGGCGAGGCTGGCCAGGTGGGCCCGCTGTGCAGCGGCGCCCGAGTGACTTACCTTGGGGAACCAAGCCTTCTTGTCTAGGTCCCACTCGTACGGGGTGTCAGTCGGCTGCTGCCCGAAAGAATCGGTTTCTCCACCGGGATCTTTCTCGGTGTCGTCGTCCTTGGTGTCTCCGTACAATTCTTGCATTCGCAACTGCTCATCAAACTCGTCGTTCGCATCCAAGTTGTTGCCGCTCATGTTGCCCACTTAGGCTAGAGGCAAGGTCCGGTCGAGCGAAGAGGCCGAGCTGATGCTGGAGGGGAACAGAGAAAAGGAGGTTGGCCACACTCAGCTCGCTTCCCACCGCCCCCCGGCCCGCCTCCCCGCGGCGCCCCAGCAGCCCCCGGGAAGTCAGGGCCACTCGCCGGCCGCACCGCCCCCCGCTCCGCCCGCTGCCCGCCCGCCGCGCGCGCGCGCGCGTCGCAGGACCTGGCCTCGCCGCGCCACCGCCCACCTGATTCGCCCCTCCGGGGCTCGCCGCCGCGGCCCGATCCGGGTCGAGGCGGGAGCGCGCACGCGCGCCGCCGCCGCCGACCGAGTTTGAGGCAACTACGGCTCCCGCGTCAACGTCTGGAAACCACTTGGAAACCGAGGCCCGCTCAGGATGACGAAGTCGCCATTGTTGGCGCGTCGCGTCGTCGCGGGTCGCACCGGCACGCCCCCAGTGGCGTCAATAGGAGCCGACACGGGCCAGCGGCGTGGGGCCCCGGGGGCGGGGCTCTGGGAGCTGCGCTGCTGCCGAGCGGTGATGCTCAGCAGGGCTGTCCTGGCGCGGGGGCCGGGGGGAGCGCAGGGCCTGCGGCCTCTTGGAAACGTTGGGCTCCGCGGAGTCCGCAGCGGGGCGGTATCCCAAAGGCGTGGGAAGACTCCCACTCGGCCGGCGCCGGAGCAGGCGTCGAGGCGGCCGCCATCTTGGGGGAGTGGACGGTACAGGCGGGACAGGTCGCGCTGCGACAGAAAGATGCGCCTCCTTCTCCCGGAGGCCCCTCCTCCGCGTGGGAAACAAGTCTTTCACTTGTTTCGTGAAGATTTCCCTAGGAAAGCCGGGTTAGCCCGAACTGGTAGTACAGGGTCTGATGTATAGTGCGTGTGTGGTGAGTGAATGAATGAACGAACGAACGAATGGTGAGTGGAAGGAGCAACCTTCTCTCCGAGTCTCTGCTCCGTCCTTTTATCTTTCTGGTGCCTTCTTCAGGCTGGAGATGACTCTGGAAAGGAAAGGCAACAGTTGCCTGTCCCTTGTACTCCATGTTTCAGACTTGCTCAAGCTACAAATCTGAAACTGTAACATCCAGTGTACACACCACCTTTACTGCCCCACTAACGTCGTTTTTTGATTTTTTAGGAAAAAAGTGCATGTGATAGAACTTGCATGCATATTTATAATATAGATAACATGAGTTTTATTAGGCGCATATACGTTTTGCTAAATATTTCTTTTAGGATCCAAAAATAGTATACAGCTGTTTTCAGCAACGTGTTATTGGGCTTCCATTTCATTCCTGAATAGGTTCACAGCATAGGTGATAATATACTAAGCAGCCCTGCTGCACGTGACTCTGAGCGCCTGCTGTATCCACAGGCCCTTCTGAGCAGGTGGCCAAAAGTTTATGTTTAGCTCCTGTGTGACCCAGTTGGAGGCCTGTGAGGTGACTTGGTAGGGTAGCCCCGCTTTCTAGACTGAGTTTGACTTACTGAGCCAGTAAGCCTCTCCCAGAAAGAGGGATGAGTAGGAAATGTGGCATGGTCAGAGTAGTCTTCTGTGGCCAAGTTCTGTATGGGTGAGAGGAGAAGCTGAGGCAGTGATAGAGAGTCATTGAGTCACCACTATAGTGGAGTTGGGAACTAAATATGCTTGTATCTATGATAGCATTCTGTTTGGCCATTGGGCCCTCCTACTTTTATTTCCTTGTGGATTCCTAGAATTAAACCCCTAGTAACTGAGTTAATCTGGAAGTGTCTCTTTATAACCTGTTCCCACCCCACCCCCGCAAGACTTTTTTGCAAGAAATAGTCCAGGTAACAAGCAAAAGCGGGAGGGGGTGGGTCCTTTGTTATAAAGATAATGGGTACCTCCTGAAACTCCAGGACTGGAATGTAGATAGGCTATACAAGCGGCTGCTGGACCCAGGAACCCAGAACCCAGTCAGCTGGCTTCTCCCTGACTGTCCTTTTCATCCTTCTCTTGTTCTCTGTGAAGGGTGATCTCAGTATTCCTGGCATAATAGGCCACCAGCTTCTTGGTGTATAAAAATTAATTAATCTACAAAAGCAGAGACTACCTGGCCAGAGAAGTCACCTACCTGGCCTAGGAAGTCTTTCTGGAAAATGACTGAGTTATACCAAATGAGGTTTTTTGTTTTTTTTTTAATGGCCCATTCAGGATCACTCTGTTGGGGAATTTGCCTCTCCCCATTTTCTTTAATCCCAAGATTTAGTGGAAATCAAAGTAACTCCTTTTGACAAAGTGATGGATCCTTGACTTAAGATGGTTATAATTGCAGAAATTATTTAAACCCAAATTTGCTATTGTCAGTAGGAATGTTTTGTGGTACTATCAACCTCAGTGACAAAGACAAAGACTTAATCTAAGTTTGTGACTTTGTTTTCCTGCTTTGTCGCAGGAAAAAAATATTATGGTCCATTATTCTAAGTCTTGGGTCAGGGCAGACCCTGAGTAAAATTGGAAGTATACAAAATTTATTTTGCATGTGTCCTCCCCCACCCCACCCGCAATTTGGGAGCCTGTCCAAAAAAAAAAAAAAGAAAGAAACATTCCATAGTAGCTTTTCTGAACACAATAGTCAGTGTGAAACAAACTGTGGATTTCCTGTAAGGTTAGCTCTGACAAGGATAATCTGTTTGTTTGTTTGTTTTTAAAGACCACCCCCTCCAAAACAAAAAGCAAAGCCATGCATTTTAATCCCCATTAAATCAATTTCTATCAGATCCCTAAGTTACCTAGGGATTACTCAGGATGAAAAAATCAAAGTTCTTCAAGCTCTAGTTTTATCAACTGCTAAAAAGCTTGCTTAGCTTTTATTATCTGGTACTTTTGTGAAGTTATTTCTAAAATGTTATTCTTAGAGTAAACGTGTAATTTTTACCCAGAGTAAGGAAAATAGTAAAATATTTTGGAATTTGGGAACTTGAAAATACCCTGTGGAGTTAAAATGCATTCTCAGTGATATTCTGTTAGAAGTACTGTTTTTAGAATATAAAGCTACACAAAGTCATTGAAAACTTTATTTCATATTTATTTTTCTTCCCACTTATTACAACATCCATCTCAAAACAATATAAAGACAATTCTAACACCTCTACTTTAAGTAAACCAATTTTGCTTAAATGTAAAGTCTAGTGTTAATATTATATCCCCTTTACAAGCCACGTCTTTAAGCAAAAATTCACAGTTACACAAGCCATTTAAGGAAAGCTCAAAGCTATCAAAAGCACACCCCAAAATCAAGTTCTTGAAAATACAAATTTAACTATCCACAGTTAAAGGCTTTAATTTGCCCCAAGAAAATATTTTCTGAAGCCACAGATCTAAAACTGACACATCTATTGATAAGTTTTTTGAAATAATATTTATTATAACTTTATAGCGTTAGCAAGTAGGAACAGAGGATAGAAAATCAGAACCTTCAATCTGATTTCCAAGGGCAGAGATTAATTAGGTCACACTTATTAGAGGACTTAGGCACACATCAGGTTTAAGATAGTCAAGCAGAAAGATGATCTGATAACAACTAAACACCCAGGTGTTAGGGATTTCACGTGGTACTTCTGCATTTTTTAGAGAGAGGGCACTGCTTACCAGAAAGAAATGAATTTTCTCAAAGGATGAATTTCAGACAGTGACAACCTTGCAGACTTTTTGACAAGGATCCTTCTTTGGAGCCCTCAAATTACGCTAAACATGGCCAGTGATTCTGCCTATGAAGGAGACAGGTTCTTCACAATATCTGTGAAAGATAACTTTGCCCAATTATCAGTCAATGGGAGTTGTAACTCCAGAACTCGCCTAAGTGAGTAAGTGCTGACCTAGTAAGGCAAACACCCAGCCCCAGATCCTTACTTAACACTGACCCCTCAACGCTGTCATTGCCATTGCACAGCTTTAGTTCCAATGGCGTAGAGATTAATGGAAAAGGGTAGTCAAGAACAAATTGTGTGAAATTTTATTTTTTAAGACTTCATTTTTTTTAAGAAAATTGCAGAAGAGATGTTTTACCTCTCTTTGATCCCCTTTTCATATACAAAGTATAATCTCTAGATTTACACCACATAATAAACACAAACACAGTTTTATGTAAATCACAAGAGTATATGAGAAATTATAAGCATCGGAGATGTGATGGAAGGTTTTTAAGTGCCATGTGTTCTTCCTATTTGGCCTCTGACATAGACAAATGTGTCACTATACCTAGTGGGGCTCCATTTTATTTAGAAAGCCCAGTAATGTTAATGCTTGTACACTGAAGAAAACTATGATTTGTCCAATCCTTTCCTCCTAAGATTTCACCACAATTTACAAGCCATTGAAGTCCTGACACCATATACCTACACATAGCTCAGGGTTGAACAGACACTCTGGGAGGAAAAAATACCATTTTTAATTGAAAAGCTAGACTCTGTCATCTTCCTTCTTCACACTGCAGCCAGTGAATAGGGACACACTAATTTCGGACATCTGAGTGCTTGCAGCACCCGGGACCCTTCCCATCACTGCTAGGTTGTCAAGAGGGGTATTAGCAGCAGAAGCGTCAGGCACCCCTGCCTTGCAACAGAATAACTGAGCTTTAAAATGCTGCTGGAAGGTATTGCTCAGCCAGTAAAGAGCAAAGGGGTTTACACAAGAATTGCTGAAAGCCAGAATCCGAGAGATGATGGTGACAATTAAGTGAACGGTAGAGGAGTCCGTATAGTTTTGAGAAGTGAATGAGCGGTAGAGATACAGAAGGTGATTCGGCAACCAGCAGAGAGCAAAGAGAGCCACCAGCACCAGAACTGTTCTGGCAATTCGCTTCCGGGATTCAATCTATAGAGAGAAGAAAAATGACAGCAACAACAACCAAAAACCAAGAACCCATCGACAAAACAAACAAAACACACCCAAAAGAAAACATTGAGCTGGCAGAGATTTTAAAAAGCCATTTTCTAGATTAACTGAGAAATTTATAGTTAACAGGCTGGTGTCTCTTTGCGCAGGCAAGTGTGGGAAGGCAGCCTGTGGCTCTAGAATACAGCAAGTGAATTGACATAGTAACCTGTGATGTTGGTCTCTGATTAGCTCTAATTCAGACTCCTATCCCTGGTTTTGAGATACTCTAGGGTGTCTCTAACTATCTCAAGGAGTGTTGTGGAACCATTGAAGATTTAATTTTATTAAGAAGTAAATGCTGTACAAAACTGTTTTAACTGCATCAGCAGAGGCTGACTAAGTTTGAACAGTCTTCTGGGGATTGTGAAAGTTGACAAACTTGTACCTAAAATTATTTTTAATGTATAGGAATTCTCCCCATATAGTCAGGGGAATAAAAACCAATGTGCCATCCTTCATATATGAAAATAATCCTACCTACACCTCTTAATAAGAGAAATGACCCAAATGAAGTGCAGACATTGCCTGTAGTCACAGATAGAGCAAAGAAAACTGTTCACGTGGGCATGAAAATGCAACTTTATAAAATAGTGAATAAATAAATAGAATACAACTATAGCCTCCTGAGCACCACTGTTGAACCAACTGAAAGGACTAGCTTGGAAAAAAAGCACTGAGCTCTCCATGTACTGGTCAAGAGGTAAATGGAATCATCTCCCACCCAAGAAAGATAGAAATCCTGTTGGTTTTTTTTTTTTTTAATTAAGTGGAACAATGTTTTGCCAATATTCTTTTTATTCCATTCATATTTATGAGAGCAGAGCACACCTGGGTCTTGCAATGGCCTTAATCAAGCTACTGTGAGTCACTGTGTTCTCTTGCCACTGGCGCTGGGTCCCTCGAGACCCCCTGCCCCCAGTCTGCTCATCTGTGTGTAAGTGGTTTGCATTGAATAATGTTATGGCTTCTTGCCAGTTCTACCATCCTGTGTTTTTCTATCATTCTGTTACACTTTCTAAAACAAAAGATGCTTCACTTTATAGTCTCACCTTGTGTGATGTTTCTCACTGTTCTATGGGGTGATTTTTTGACTTACCCCAAACTTCAGCTGCCCCTTTTCTAATAATAACAGTCCTACCATTTACTGAACATTTACTGTGCAGTAGGAACTATGTTAAGCATTTCATATATATCATCCAGTCCTCATTTTCATTTTATACATGAGGAAAGTGAGGCTCAGAGAGGTTAAGTAGTTTGCTCAAGATTGTTCAGCTGGTATGGAATTAAATCCTGGGTCTGACAGACTCCAGAGCCCAGGATCATAGCAAAAATATGATTCCGCTATTGTATTTATTGTCCAAAGGTGCAAAAGGAGGCATTTCCCTTCTAAATACATGCATGAGTGCTGATGAATACATACCTGCTTGCGGGCATGGCTTTGTTCCTCAGTAGGTATGTTCAAGGTGCTTTTGTAAAGAGTTCTAGCAATCAGAGAGTAATAGACAGAGATAATCGAAAGTGGAATAATGTAGAATACTAAGAAGCACAGCAGAGAATGTATCTCTTGCAGGAGCCTCTCAGAAACAGGGTAAGAGGCACACACTTTAAATGTTACGTTTTTGTCAGGATCTTGAAAAGTATATACATTTGAAAATATAGCCTCCGGTAGAGCAATGATCATAGACATGATCCAGATGCAGCCAGCTTTGGCACAGGTCTTCAGGATGGCATTTGGGGGCTGACGCTCCAAGGGCTTCACAACTGCCTTGTATCTAGAAACATATAATCACAGCAAAAGGCAAAATCAATATCAAAATGACAGAATCTAAAAATTAGAAGTGACCTTAGTGATCATCCAGTTGTACCTCCTATCCATATGTATATAACCAAGTCAACATTAACCAGCTGAAATTGGCTAGGATTTCCAATACACATAATACATCCCAGTAATTTTTATTTATGCTAATCACTTTTTCCTTTTATTCACTGTTGAGATAGTCCAGGTTTGCAATTTATATGCTTTTCTTGTAGATCCTCTATTTAGGGCAAATGAATATTTTTTGGGCATGATTTTGTGTGTGATGGAGAGTAATTCATTACCTGTGTATTACCTTAAGTGTTCTAAAAGACTTCAATTTTAAGTAAGTGACTGATATTAAATCTAATTCTCCTTTCTTCATGAGTGAGCAGTCATCAACCTTACTAGAAAAGAATTCTATGAGTTTATGCTGAAAAGAGGAGAGGGTTAATTTCTTCCCTGTTCAAATGCTAATTTCTTGCCCAAGCCAATCTGTAGGTAGTTTCGGGGCAAGGCAAGGGTGAAACCGAAAAAACCCTATACCCATGCAAAGATGCCTCCTTATTCTGACAAATCTACCTCAAAATCTATATAGCCTTTAAGTAAATCTGTCCTCAAACAGAATATAAAACCAGTCAAAGAAAAACTCCATAAAAGACACAAGGAAAGCTTTTCTTCCTCTCAGATCCTGGAATCTGAAGAAGCTTTTCCTTCTGGTACTGCCAGACATTGATTACTTACCGGCTTCTTGCAGGCTTTTTAAAGCATCATCTTAAACATTTGGAGCCTTAATTTTTTATGCTTTCATAGTTATTATTCTACAATAGGCGCACAGAAAAACACAGTACTTAGGCTGAAAATATCCTAACAGAGTCCAAACACCCTGACTGCCAGAGGTTCTCACACACTCCATTCATACAGCTCTAAAAGTCAACCGGGATTAATTTATGTCTCTGGAAACGAGAATGTCATTGAACGCCTATAGAAAAAAACAAATACAATTAAGTCACGACATTATACTGAGTTACCAGGAAGCCAAAAGCCTCACCGTTTTTTCACCATTAATTAATTTGATTCATTTCAAGTAAATTACATGCATGTATCTTTTTTTACCATTCTTCCGGTAGACAGTAATGCATATGCAGTCAATTTCACACCTATGCTGATGTTTTAATGTTGACAATATTGCACCACTAGGCTGCACTAATGTATAAAGCATAAATTGTTTTTCTTTTTCACCTGGAACAATTTGCCTTAATAAATTGAGGGGAGGGGGGAGACCGTTCGGTATTCTTTCAAACAAACAATTACAGTTCAAAGAAAATAAACGATCCCTGAAGCACACAGTTTCAATCTCTCCTCTAATGCTAACACAGAAATTTTAACATTCTCATATCAACTTTTATTTAAAATGCCTCCCGATTTCCCAATCTTACATCCCGATTACAGAGTGTGAGAAAAGCAGCAGAGTAGCCAGTGAACGCTACATACAAGCTTTCCTTTCTTTTTGTCTTATTTCACATCCTGGCAAATAGAACTGAGAAAAGAAACCCACCTGTCAGCACTGAGAATTGTTAACGTGAACACTGATACACCGACAGAAGTGAGCCGGATGAAAGAGAGCACCTTACATCCAATTCTTCCGAACAGCCATCCCTCTGCCAGGTAGTGGGTTGCATCGACTGGCACACAAGTTAGCAGAAGTAAAAGATCTCCAAAAGCCAGGCTGGTGATGAAAATGTTGGGAACTGTTTGCATGGATTTGGTCTTGAAAAAGACTTTGATGAGAATAGCATTTCCAAGGATGCCCACTGAAATGATCACGGCATAAGTGATATAGATGGCACACAATGCTTCTATTCCTGGAGAGTTGTCTCCGGTCCTTCTTTTATTTGTGGAATCATTAGGGACGACGGAGCTCGATAATTCTGTGTCATTTGTGGTTGAAATTAAAGTCTGATTAGGTGACTGAGGCTGCCTTTGAGACATTTCTTCTAAAGCCAATGCCTTGAATATTTCTTCTGCTCAGTTCAAATGTAGTTGATTGTCACGTCTAATGCCTACGTCTAGTAATGAGATGGTAGAGGAACAGAGCAGAATGGCAGGCAAATCCAAGACACTCAGATACTCCTTTCCTTCAGTTGTTCTGTGTCTCCCAGCATGCTTGGCTAAATGCTTACTGATCTGGCACTAGAGGGTGGGAGGTGGAGGAGTTTTATTGACAGTTTTATTTCATGACGTTTCCATGACAGAAGGAGGGGGTATGGGAAATGCTCTGCAGTTGCTTATTCTTTCCTGTTGGGGAGTCTTAGGACTACCCAGGTGTTATTAAATAATACTTATTGTTTACTAGAATCACTCCGCTTCCATACCTAGCCACGAAGATCTGTATGGATTTTGTCAATTTTCATCCTTTTTTCTGCATTCAGCAGGTGGCCTAGTGTGCTCTCTTTTACAGGAAATAAACATGTATGTCCCCTGAAGCACAAACTTGAATCCACTCCTCCAGGTTTAATATCAAAGAGGTGCTGAAGCAACAAATCATGTCACAACCAAGGAGGGATAATTCAGGTGACCTGGGCTTATCACCTGATTCTGACACATGGTAATTCCCAATCCTGCATATTACGAGGGCCCTGATACACAATATCAAAGCAACCTTTAAGAGATGCCAAATCCAGGCAAACCACCAGTTGCTTTGTCTCTAAATGTCCTAATAAAACACCATTTACTGTTTGACTTGCTGTTTTAATGCCATGTATTTTTGTAAATGTTGTTTAGGGTGTCTCCCTTTAGAAATGGTTAAAAAGGAACCTGCCTGGTTGCAAAACAAAACAATGGAGAATACAACTCAAGGTTCTGACGCAAAAGGACTTGTAAGAATGAAAATCATTCTTTTCAAGTGAGGGAATGCCTCAGGCTATTCTAGAGGTTGGGCATGTAGACAATGTTTACATTAACCCAAGGAAGCAGAAAATAAAAGCAATCCTCATAGTACCAGCAAGAAATGCCCCTTGTTACAGAAAATGTATGTGATTTCTGTGTGTATATGAGGGGTGGGGGTTGTTTGACAGTGGAAGGCCAGCAGTTTAAAGGTATTGGATAATATTACCTGCTCAGAAATATTCTGTGAAATGATCAAACTCAGAGGATAATCTCTCAGCTAGAAGAAACTTTTTGTAGTAAGGTGCTTATAAATATATCTAGATCAGAATCAGTCTGGAAAGTGATATGACAGACAGTAATATATGTGGTTAGCCAATGAACAGCAGTAGCAAACAAAGATTGCTTTTATACTGACAGAATAATAAGCATGATAAATTCTACAGGGAAAGTGAATTGGGTGAATGGAATCAATTACCTGGTTAATTTGAACAACCTAAACCACACCTATTCTCCACCCCCTTATGAAATTATCCTCATAGCTTGAATTACCCAGTGAAATAACTGTTTTTGATGGGAAAGAGGAGGGGAGATGTTTGGATAAACCCAAACCCCTGAACTTTGATGTATATCAGTTCAGTTCAGTTCAGTCGCTGAGTCCTGTCCGACTCTTTGCGACCCCATGAACTGCAGCACGCCAGGCCTCCCTGTCCATCACCAACTCCCAGAGTTCACTCAAACTCATGTCCATCGAGTCAGTGATGCCATCCAGCCATCTCATCCTCTGTCGTCCCCTTCTCCTCCTTCCCACAATCTCTCCCAGCATCAGAGTCTTTTCCAATGAGTCAACTCTTCACATGAGGTGGCCAAAGTATTGGAGTTTCAGCTTTAGCATCAGTCCTTCCAAAGAACACCCAGGACTGATCTCCTTTAGAATGGATTGGTTGGATCTCCTTGCAGTCCAAGGGACTCTCAAGATTCTTCTCCAATACCACAGTTCAAAAGCATCAATTCTTCAGCGCTCAGCTTTCTTCACAGTCCAACTCTCACATCCATACATGACCACTGGAAAAACCATAGCCTTGACTAGATGGACCTTTGTTGGCAAAGTAATGTCTCTGCTTTTCAACATGCTATCTAGGTTGGTCATAACTTTCCTTCCAAGGAGTAAGCGTCTTTTAATTTCATGGCTGCAGTCACCATCTGCAGTGATTTTGGAGCCCCAAAAAATAAAGTCTGACACTGTTTCCACTGTTTCCCCATCTATTTCCCATGAAGTGATGGGACCAGATGCCATGATCTTAGTTTTCTGAATGTTGAACTTTAAGCCAACTTTTTCACTCTCCTCTTTCACTTTCATCAAGAGGCTTTTTAGTTCCTCTTCACTTTCTGCCATAAGGGTGGTGTCATCTGCATATCTGACGTTATTGATATTTCTCCTGGCAATCTTGATTCCAGCTTGTGCTTCTTCCAGCCCAGCATTTCTCATGATGTACTCTGCATATAAGTTAAATAAACAGGGTGACAATATACAGCCTTGACGTACTCCTTTTCCTATTTGGAACCAGTCTGTTGTTCCATGTCCAGTTCTAACTGTTGCTTCCTGACCCGCATATCAGTTTCTCAAGAGGCAGGTCAGGTGGTCGGATATTCCCCTCTCTTTCAGAATTTTCCACAGTTTATTGTGATCCACACAGTCAAAGGCTTTGGCATAGATGTATATACCCTTAAGTAATTTCATGCACTGGGTTCACTCTTTAAGATCTGCTCTACAAAAAATGGCTCTCCATTGTATCATTCATCTGTTGATGGACATCTAGGTTGCTTCCTTGTCCTTGCTATTGTAAATATTGCTGCAATGAACACTGGGGTAGACGTGTCTTTTAGAATTGTAATTTTCTCAGGTATATGCGCAGTAGTGGGATTGCTGGGTCACATGGTAGATTTGGACTTCTCAGGTGGCGCTAGTGGTAAAGAACCCACCTACCAATGCAGGAGACATAGAAGACCCGGATTTGATCCCTGGGTTGGGGAGATCCCTTGGAGGAGGTCATGGCAACAACCCACTCCAAGATTCTTGCCTGGAGCATCCCATGGACAGAGGAGCCTGGTGGGCTATAGTCCATGGGGTTGCAAAGAGTTGGACACGACTGAAGTGATTTAGCATGCAGCATGGCAGATTTATTCCTAGCTTTTTTTAAGGAATCTCCAAAATGTTCTCCAT
Organism: Bos indicus x Bos taurus; assembly: GCF_003369695.1. Taxonomy (NCBI): domain Eukaryota; kingdom Metazoa; phylum Chordata; class Mammalia; order Artiodactyla; family Bovidae; genus Bos; species Bos indicus x Bos taurus. The sequence continues at coordinate 125,851,405 of NC_040105.1, forward strand.
AGTGGCTATATCAGTCTACGTTCCCACCAACAGTACTAGAGGGTTCCCTTTTCTCCGTATTTTCTCCTGCATTTATTGTTTTTAGATTTTTTGATGATGGCCATTCTGAGTGGTGTGAGGTGATACCTCATTGTAATTTTGATTTCCATTTCTCTAATAATGAGTGATATTGAGCATCTTTTCCTGTGTTTATCGGCCATCTGTATGTCTTCTTTGGAGAAATATCTGTCTAGGTCTTCTGCCTGTTTTTTGACTGGGTTTGTTTTTCTGACATTGAGCTGTATGTGCTGCTTATACATTTTGGAGTTTAACCCTTTGTCAGTTGTTGTGTTTACAGATATTTTCCCCCATTCTGAAGGGAATATTACTCAGCTATAAAAAGGAATGAATTTAAGTCAGCTGTAGTGACGTGGATGAAACTAGAGCCTCTTATGCAGAGTGAAAAGAGAAAAACAAGTATTGTATATTAACATAATATAAGGAGTCTAGAAGAGTGGTACTGATGAACCTAGTACAGAACGGACTTGTGGACGCAGCTGGAGAAGGTGAGGAACCGAGAAGGGAGGAATTGAGAAAGTAGCATCAGCATATACACACTATCATGTGTGAAATAGTAGGAAATTGATCAATAATGCAGGGAGCCCAGCCTGGTGCTCTGTGATGACCTAGATGGGTGGGATGGGGAGAATGGAGGGAGGCTTGGGAGGGAAGGGACATATCTCGTGGCTCAGATGGTAAAGAATCTGCCTGCAATGCAGAAGACCCAGATTTGATCCCTGGATCGGTAAGATCCCCTGGAGAAGGGAATGGCAATCCACTCCAGTAGTCTTGCCTGGAGACTACCATAGACAGAGGAGCCTGGTGAGCTACACGGGGCCACAGAGAGTTGGACACAACTGAGTGACTAACCCTTTCACGTGTGTGTGTATATGCATGTGTATATATATATATATATATATATATATTTGTGTTGGTTTCTGCCATACAACAACATGAATTAGTCATAATTATATATACATATATATTACTTATTATATGGCAAAAAACCAACACAAAATTGTAAAGCAATTTTTCAACTATTAAAAAATAAATAAATACAAAAGAAAGCAGCTTTCTATATTGTCCACATCTTGTTCTCACAAAGCTAATGATAAAATCTCTTTGGGATTCCTACATAGCATTTCACAGAGCCAACAGTATCCCCCAATTCACACTTCAGCTGATGGCTGCACAGCACTGTTTAGTAAAAAACAAACCCTTGTGTGTGAGTTTTAAAATTACCTGAATTCCAAAGATCTCAGGCACACTTGCCTCGGATTGCAGCCACCAGTGTGTCTTCCCTCCTTCCTCTGCCCTCTGTTCTGAAGAGGTCAGGAGAGAGCAAGAATGTCCAGGATGCTGCTGGTTTTTTGGGCTCTCTAGAATTCCAGAATTCCAGCAGATCAGAGATGGAAGTGATCTTAGACACGATGACAACAAATCCTAAATTTTTTTCAGAGGCAAAAATGAGGTTCAGAGGGGGACAGTATCTCATGCAAGGTCACACAAGCATTCTGTAGCAGAGCTAACATGAAAACAAGTTCCCTCTGGATTCTGAAAGTTTAAAAATCAATGTCAAGTGCTGAAAACCCCTCAGCTCCTGACCATGAGCCATATTTTCTCATTTACATTGTGGACTTAGGTTTTCCATGTGTTTTGTTAACTAAAGAATAAGAGATCTCCAGGCTAACAAATCATGATAGATACTCTAAATGCATCTACTTATGCTTTATTGACTATGCCAAATCTTTGAATATGTTCGGTTCAGTTCAGTTCGGTTGCTCAGTCATGTCTGACTCTTTGCCATCCCATGGACTGCAGCATGCCAGGCCTCCCAGTCCATTATCAACTCCTGGAATTTACTCAAACTCATGTCCATTGAGTCGGTGACGCCGTCCAACCATCTCATCCTCTGTCGTCCCCTTCTCCAACTGCCTTCAATCTTTCCCAGCATCAGGGTCTTTTCAAGTGACTCAGTTCTTCACATCAGGTGGCCAAAGTATTGGAGTTTCAGCTTCAACATCAGTCCTTCCAATGAATATTCGGGACTGATTTCCTTTAGGATGGACTTATTGGACCTCCTTGCAGTCCAAGGGACTCTCAAGAGTCTTCTCCAACACCACACTTCAAAAGCATCAATTCTTCAGCACTCAGCTTTCTTTATGGTCCAACTCTCACATCCATACATGACTATCGGAAAAACCATAGCCTTGTCTAGAGGGACCTTTGTTGGCAAAGTAATGTCTCTGCTATTTAATATAATATCTAGGTTGGCCATAACTTTTCCCCAAGGAGTAAGGATCTTTTAATTCCATGGTTGCAGTCACCATCTGCAGTGATTTTGGAGCCCCAAAAAATAAAGTCAGCCATTGTTTCCACTGTTTCCCCTTATATTTCCCATGAAGTGATGGGCCCAGATGCCATGATCTTTGTTTTCTGAATGTTGAACTTTAAGCCAACGTTTTCACTCTCCTTTTTCACTTTCATCAAGAGGCTCTTTAGTTCTTCCCTTTCTGCCATAAGGGTGGTGTCATCTGCATATCTGAGGTGATTGATATTTCTCCCAGCAATCTTGATTCCAGCTTGTGCTTCCTCCAGCCAAGCGTTTCTCATGATGTACTCTGCATGTAAGTTAAATAAGCAGGGTGACAATATACAGCCTTGATGTACTCCTTTTCCTATTTGGAACCAGTCTGTTGTTCCATGTCCAGTTCTGACTGTTGCTTCCTGACATGCATACAGATTTCTCAAGAGGCAGGTCAGGTGGTCTGGTATTCCCATCTCTTTCAGAATTTTCCACAGTTTATTGTGATCCACACAGTCAAAGGTTTTGGCATAGTCAATAAAGCAGAAATAGATATTTTTCTGGAACTCTCTTGCTTTTTCAATTATCCAACAGATGTTGGCAATTTGATCTCTGGTTCCTCTGCCTTTTCTAAATCCAGCTTGAATATCTGGAAGTTCACAGTTCACGTATTGTTGAAGTTTGGCTTGGAGAATTTGGAGCATTACTTTACTAGCGTGTGAGATGAATGCAATTGTGCAGTAGTTTGAGCATTCTTTGGCATTGCCTTTCTTTTGGATTGGAATGAAAACTGACCTCTTCCAGCCCTGTGGCCACTGCTGAAGTTTCCAAATTTGCTGGCATATTGAGTGCAGCACTTTCACAGCATCATCTTTGAAATAGCTCAACTGAAATTCCATCACCTCCACTAGCTTTGTTCATAGTGATGCTTCCTAAGGCCTGCTTGACTTTTCACTCCAGGATGTCTGGCTCTAGGTGAGTGATCACACCATTGTGATTATCTGGGTCATGAAGATTATTTTTATATAGGTCCTCTGTGTATTCTTGCCATCTCTTCTTAATATCTTCTGCTTCTGTTAGGTCCATACCATTTCTGTCCTTTATCGAGCCCATCTTCGCATGAAATGTTCCCTTGGTATCTTTAATTTCCTTGAAGAGATCTCTAGTCATTCCCATTGTATTGTTTTCCTCTGTTTCTTTGCTTTGATCGCTGAGGAAGGTTTTCTTATATCTCCTTGCTAGTCTTTGGAACTCTGCATGCAGATGGGTGTATCTTTCCTTTTATCCTTTGCTTTTTGCTTCTCTTCTTTTCACAGCTGTTCATAAGGCCTCCTCAGACAGCCATTTTGCTTTATTGCATTTCTTTTTCTTCAGGATGGTCTTGATCCTTGTCTCCTGTACAGTGTCATGAACCTCTGCCCATAGTTCATCAGGCACTCTGTCTATCAGATCTAGTCCCTTAAATCTATTTCTCACTTTCACTGTATAATCATTAGGGATTCGATTTAGGTCATACCTGAATGGTGTAGTGGTTTTCCCTACTTTCTTCAATTTAAGTCTGAATTTGGCAATAAAGAGTTCATGAAGTGAGCCACAGTCAGCTCCCAGCCTCGTTTTTGCTGACTGTATAGAGCTCCTCCATCTTTGGCTACAAAGAATATAATCAATCTGATTTCGGTGTTGACCATCTGGTGATGTCCATGTGTAGAGTCTTCTCTTGTGTTGTTGGAAGAGGGTGTTTGCTATGACCAGTGCATTCTCTTGGCAGAACTCTATTAGCCTTTGCCCTGCTTCATTCTATACTCCAAGGCCAAATTTGCCTGTTACTCCAGGTATTTCTTGACTTTTTAATTTTACATTCCAGTCCCCTATAATGAAAAGGACATCTTTTTTGGGTGTTAGTTCTAGAAGGTTTTGTAGGTCTTCACAGAACCATTCAACTTCAGCTTCTTCAGCATTACTGGTCAGGGCATAGACTTGGATTACCATGGTATTGAATGGTTTGCCTTGGAAACGAACAGAGATCATTCTGTCGTTCTTGAGACTGCATCCAAGTACTGCATTTCAGACTCTTTTGTTGCCTATGATGGCTACTCCATTTCTTCTAAGGGATTCTTACCCACAGTAGTAGATATAATGGTCATCTGAGTTAAATTCACCCATTCCACGCCATCTTAGTTCACTGATTCCTAGAATGTCGACATTCACTCTTGCCATCTCCTGTTTGACCACTTCCAATTTACCTTGATTCATGGACCTAACATTCCAGGTTCCTATGCAATATTGCTCTTTACAGCATCGGACCTTGCTTCCTTCACCAGTCACATGCACAACTGGGTGTTGTTTTTGCTTTGGTTCCATCTCTGCATTCTTTCTGGAGTTATTTCTCCACTGATCTCCAGTATCTCATTGGGCATCTACTGACTTGGGGAGTTCATCTTTCAGTGTCCTATCTTTTTGCCTTTTCATACTGTTCATGGGGTTCTCAAGACAAGGATACTGAAGTGGTTTGCTATTCCCTTCTCCAGTGGACCACATATTGTCAGAAATCTCTACCATGACCTGTCTGTGTGGATAACAAGAAACTGTGGAAAATTCTTAAAGAGATGGGAATACCAGACCACCTGATCCGCTCTTGAGAAATCTATATGCAGGTCAAGAAGCAACAGTTAGAACTGGTCATGGAACAACAGATTGCTTGCAAATCGGGAAAGGAGTAGGTCAAGGCTGTATATCGTCATCCTGCTTATTTAACTTATATGCAGATTACATAATGAGAAACGCTGGACTGGATGAAGCACAAGCTGAAATGAAGATTTCCAGGAGAAATTTCAATAACCTCAGATATGCCGATGACACCACCCTTATGGCAGAAAGGGAAGAACTAAAGAGCCTCTTGATGAAAGTGAAAGAGGAGAGTGAAAAAGTTGGCTTAAAGTTCAACATTCAGAAAACTAAGATCATGCCATCTGGTCCCATCACTTCATGGGAAATATATGGGAACAGTGGAAACAGTGGCAGACTTTATTTTTTTGGGCTCCAAAATCACTGCAGATGGTGATTGCAGTCATGAAATAAAAAGACACTTACTCCTTGGAAGAAAAGTTATGACCAACCTAGATAGTATATTAAATAGCAGAGACATTACTTTGCCAACAAAGGTCCCTCTAGTCAAGGCTATGGTTTTTCCGATAGTCATGTATGGATGTGAGAGTTGGACCATAAAGAAAGCTGAGTGCTGAAGAATTGATGCTTTTGAAGTGTGGTGTTGGAGAAGACTCTTGAGAGTCCCTTGGACTGCAAAGAGGTCCAACCAGTCAATCCTAAAGGAAATCAGTCCCGAATATTCATTGGAAGGACTGATATTGAAGCTGAATCTCCAATACTTTGGCCACCTGATGCAAAGAACTGAGTCACTTGAAAAGACCCTGATGCTGGGAAAGATTGAAGGCAGTTGGAGAAGGGGATGACAGAGGATGAGATGGTTGGATGGCATCACCGACTCAATGGACATGAGTTTGAGTAAATTCCAGGAGTTGGTGATGGACTGGGAGGTCTGGTGTGCTGCAGTCCATGGGGTCACAAAGAAATGAAAACAACTGAGCAACTGAACTGAACTTTACCCTGTAATTCACCCACAAAGCATAACCATGTCTAGTTAATTGTTTGTAGTTCAAGTTGCAAGGCACTTAGCCTGTACAAGATGATTAAGTCCCTTTTTGTTTGTTTTTAGTATACAATAGGTCAATCTTATCATCCAAGGTTTTCAAAATCAACTTCTTGGTTGTAGATTTGCTGCGTAGTCACTCAGTTGTGTCTGACACTTTGCAACCCCGTGGACTGTAGCCCACCAGGCTCTTCTGTCCATTGGATTCTCCTGGCAAGAATACTGGAGTGGGTTGCCATTTACACATTGAACAAATAAATTACTGATCTTCTAAAGTTAGCTTTCATGGTTTCACACCAATTCAGTTAATGTTAGCAAAATCTTAAAAAAATCTCCATGGAACTGGGAATCTAAGGGTGCTGAAGAGATCTACTCCACCTCTAAAGTGGCAGCGAGAGGGATTAGAAGACAGTTGCTCAAGAGAGGCTGCAAATTTGACTCTAATGTCCTCAGCCATCGGTTAAACAGGAAAGGGGCTCTCACATTTTGGTCTGCCTCAGAATCGCCATTACTGCTACTGCTGCTACTGCTAAGTCGCTTCAGTTGTGTCCGACTCTGCGACCCCATAGACGGCCTCCTACCAGGCCCCCCCGTCCCTGGGATTCTCCAGGCAAGAACACTGGAGTGGGTTGCCATTTCCTTCTCCAATGCATGAAAGTGAAAAGTGAAAGTGAAGTTGCTCAGTCGTCTCCGACTCTTAGCGACCCCATGGACTGCAGCCTACCAGGCTCCTCCGTCCATGGGATTTTCCAGGCAAGAGTACTGGAGTGGGGTACCATTGCCTTCTCGCCATTAAGGCATGTCAAAACACAAATTGCTGGGTCTCATGTCCAGAATTTCTAATTTGATTGATCTGGGGTGGAGCCTGAGCATCTGTGTTTCTAACAGGTTCCTTGGTGATAACTGATTCTGCTGGTAGGAGACCACACTCTGAGAATTACTTAATACGATAGAAATTAAAATAATCCAGTTGTCCAGTTGAGATCAAAAAGAGATTTCTGTGGGTCTTCATTAAAGAAAGAGGAATTCTGGACTTCCCTGGTGGTTCGGTGTATAAGAAGCTGCCTGACAATACAGGGGACACGGGTTCAAATCACTGGTCCGGGAAGATCCCACATGCCCCGAGGCAACCAAGCCCGTGTGCCACAACTACTGGGCCCACTCGCTGCAACTACTGAAGCCCGTGGGCCTAGAACCTGTGCTCTGCAACAAGCGAAGCCCCGCTCGGCACCACTAGAGAAAGCCTGCACAAAGCAGCTAAGACCTAGCACGGCCAAAAATACAGAAAAATCCATGTGCCACAATGAAAAGGTCCTGCTTCACGCACGGAAGATCCCATGTGCCACAACTAAGACCTGACATAGCCAAATAATTTTTTTAATGGATAACAAACAAGGACCTACTGTAGAGTACAAGGAAGTGTGCTCAATATTATATAACAACCTAAATGGGAAAGAATTTGAAAAAGGATACGTATATATGTATAACTGAATCACTTTGCTGTACACCTGAAAACTAACATTAACACTACATTGTTAATCAACTATATTCCAATATAAAATAAAAAGTTAAAGAAAGGTAAAAAAAATAAATTTTATAAAAATAAAAAGGAATTCTGTGATGTGACGGATACTTCAAAACTCCTCCCTATGGGAGGGAACATATGTATACCTATGGCTGATTCTTGTTGATGTTTGACGGAAAACAACAAAATTCTGGAAAGCAATTATCCTTCAATTAAAAAATAAATAAATGAAAAAAAAGTCAAAGTGAAGTCGTTCAGTCATGTCTGACTCTTTGTGACCCCATGAACTGCAGCATGCCAGGCTTCCCTGTCCATCACCAACTCCCGGAGTTCATTCAAACTCACGCCCATCGAGTCGGTGATGCCATCCAGCCATCTCATCCTCTGTCGTCCCCTTCTCCTCCTGCCCTCAATCTCTCCCAGCATCAGAGTCTTTTGCAGTGAATCAACTCTTTGCATGAGGTGGCCAAAGTACTGGAGTTTCAGCTTTAGCATCAGTCCTTCCAAAGAACACCCAGGACTGATCTCCTTCAGAATGGACTGGTTGGATCTCCTTGAAGTCCAAGGGACTCTCAAGAGTCTTCTCCAACACCACAATTCAAAAGCATCGATTCTTTGGCGCTCAGCTTTCTTCACAGTCCAACTCTCACATCCATACATGACCACGGGAAAAACCATAGCCTTGACTAGACGGACCTTTGTTGGCAACGTAATGTCTCTGCTTTTCAATATGCTATCTAGGTCGGTCATAACTTTCCTTCCAAAGAGTAAGTTTCTTTTAATTTCCTGGCTGCAATCACCATCTGCAGTGATTTTGGAGCCCCCAAAAATAAAGTCTGACACTGTTTCCACTGTTTCCCCATCTATTTCCCATGAAGTGATGGAACCAGATGCCATGATCTTCGTTTTCTGAATGTTGAGCTTTAAGCCAACTTTTTCACTCTCCTCTTTCACTTTCATCAAGAGGCTTTTTAGTTCCTCTTCAGTTTCTGCCCTAAGGATGGTGTCATCTGCATATCTGAGGATACTGATATTTCTCCCGGCTATCTTGAGTCCAGCGTGTGCTTCTTCCAACCCAGCGTTTCTCATGATGTACTCTGCGTATAAGTTAAATAAGCAGGATGACAATATACAGCCTTGACGTACTCCTTTTCCTATTTGGAACCAGTCTGTTGTTCCATGTCCAGTTCTAACTGTTGCTTCCTGACCTGCATATAAGTTTCTCAAGAGGCAGGTCAGGTGGTCTGGTATTCCCATCTCTTTCAGAATTTTCCACAGTTTATTGTGATCCACACTGTCAAAGGCTTTGGCATAGTCAATAAAGCAGAAATAGATGTGTCTCAGCCCCAGGTAAACCACATCTAGTGAACCATTGGGTACCTGTGCTTAAATTTCTCAGTATTCTAGGGGTGATCTTCCTATGGGAGAAAGATGAAATGATTTAGCTTTTGGCCTATGACTCAAGCTCAAATTCTATCTACATATTTGAGAAGTGAAAAATGAATAACTAGAATTCTCAGTCTGTAAGTCCCAACAAGAGGTTCTCCTCTCCACTTTTTTAAAGCTCTTTGGCTGGGAAACAGGATGGATTTCTTTGTTATTAATTAACTGGGTTAGATCAACTTAAAGAGGACAAATTTGACTTGTGGGTGTATTTGGATCTACGTAATAGGGATTCCTGTCATCACAGAGTTCTCTGATGTCCTTCATAATTTCTTGCTCCAAAACATAATCACTCTAATTTCATATTTCAAGGGGAGACTACTATTCAGAGTGGCCTCTTCAGAGACCAGGTTAAAAAAAATGCAAATTATGCAACAGTAGGCTCTACAAAGAGCAGAAATTCCACCCGAATCTTTAAGTGGAATTTTTTGTTAAAGCAAATTCTTGTCATGGTTAAACATAATGGCTCCTGAAAACTGAACAACCATGTAGGCTATTCTGATTTTGATACCTTTCTTTGCCCTGATCACAATACTTGTCCACTGAGTCAGTTCAGTCGCTCAGTCATGTCTGACTCTTTGTGACCCCATGGACTGCAGCAAGCCAGGCTTCCCTGTCCATCATCAACTCCTGGAGCTTGCTCACATTCATGTCCATCAAATTGGTGATGCCATCTAACCATCTCATCCACTGTCATCTCCTTCTCCTCCTGCCTTCAATCTTTCCCAGCATCATGGTCTTTTAAAATGAATTCTTCATATCAGGTGGCCAAAGTATTGGAACTTCAACCTCAGCATCAGTCCTTCCAATGAAAATTCAGGACTAATTTCCTTTAGGATGGACTGATTTGATCTCCTTGCCGTCCAAGGGACTCTCAAGAGTCTTCAACACCACACTTCAAAAGCATCAATTCTTCAGTGCTCAGCTTTCTTTATAGTCCAACTGTCACATCCATACCTGATTATGGGAAAAACCATAGCCTTGACTCTATAGACCTTTGTCGGCAGAGTAATGTTTCTGCTTTTTAATATGCTGTCTAGGTTGGTCATAGCTTTTCTTCCAAGGAGCAAGCGTCTTTTAATTTTCTGGCTGCAGTCACCATCTGCAGTGATTTTAGAGCCCAAGAAAATAAAGTCTGTCATGGTTTCCATTGTTTCCCCATCTATTTGCCATGAGGTGATGGGACCAGATGCCATGATCTTCGTTTTCTGAATGTTGAGTTTTATGCCAGCTTTTTCCACTCTGCTTTTTCACTTTCATCAAGAGGCTCTTTAGTTCCTCTTTGATTTCTGTCATAAGGGTGGTGTCATCTGCATATCTGAGGTTATTGTTATTTCTCCTGGCAATCTTGATTCCAGACTTGCCTGAGAGTGTCTAGGAGTCTCCGGTGGAGACGTGATTCCACAGTGGCCTGCTGTGGGATCAGGGGCACTGAATACAACAGTGTGGGCATAAGTCCTTTTGAAGGAGGTTGCCATTACTGCCATTGACCCTACCATTTGGAGCCCAAAATCACTGCACATGGTGACTGCAGCCATGACATTAAAAGACGCTTACTCTTTGGGAGAAAAGTTATGACCAACCTAGACAGCATATTAAAAAGCAGAAACATTACTTTTCCAACAAAGGTCTGTCTTATCAAGGCTATGGTTTTTCCAGTAGTCATGTATGGATGTGAGTTGGACTATAAAGAAAACTGATGCATCAACCGAAGAATTGATGCTTTTGAGCTATGGTGATGGAGAAGACTCTTGAGAGTCCCTCAGACTGCAAGGAGATCCAACCAGTCCATCCTAAAGGAAATCAGTCCTGAATATTCATTGGAAGGACTGATGCTGAAGCTGAAGCTCCAATACTTTGGCCACCTGATGCGAAGAACTGACTCATTTGAAAAGACCCTGATGCTGGGAACGACTGAAGGCAGGAGGAGACAGGCAGAGGATGAGATGGTTGGATGGCATCAGTGACTCAATGGACATGAGTTTGAGTAAACTCCGGGAGTTGGTGATGGATAGGGAGGCCTGGCGTGCTGCAGTCCATGGGGTCGTAAATAGTCGGACATGACTGAGAGACTGAACTGAACTGAACCCCTACTATAGTTTGGCCTCAGGCCAAACAACAGGAGGGAACAAAGCCCCGCCCATCAACAGAAAATTGGATTAAAGATTTACTGAGCATGGCCCCACCTATGAGAACAAGACCCAGATTCCTCCACAATCAATCTCTCCCATCAGGAAACTTCCACAAGCCTCTTATCCATCAGAAGGCAGACAGAATGAAAACCACAATCACAGAAAGCTAATCAAACTGATCACATGGGCCACAGCCTTGTCTAACTCAATGAAACTATGAGCCATGCCATGTAGGGCCACACAAGATGGATGCGTATGGTGGAGATTTCTGACAAAAAGTGGTCCACTGGAGAAGGGAATGACAGACCACTTCAGTATTCTTGCCTTGAGAACCCCATGGACAGTCTGAAAAGGCAAAAGGATATGACACTTGTCCTCCCACACATGCCTCATATTCTTTGCTGTGGTCAGTGTGAAATTCTCCAATTGTAATAGATGGAGGCAGTTTGCATCATACAAAATGTTTAGGCTTCATATATATATATATATATATATATATATATGTATATACACACACAGATATATATATATATATACACACACACACACACACACACATATATATATATATCATATGTGTGTGCTAAGTCACTTCAGTCGTGTCTGACTCTTTGTGACCCTATAGACTGTAGCCTGCCAGGCTCCTCTGTCCATGGGATTCTCCAGGCAAGAATACTGGAGTGGATTGCCATGACCTCCTCCAGGGGATCTTCCTGACCCAGGGATTGAACTCCCATTTCTTAAATCTCCTAAATTGACAGGTGGGTTCTTTACCACTGGCGCCACCTTGGGAAGCCCTATATATATATATACACACACACACATATATATACATATACACACACATATATATGTATATACATATATATGCACATATGCATATACATACATACATATATATATATATATACATACACACACATATATAATTTCATTCACACTGCACAGCACGTGGAATCTTAATTCCCTGATCAGGGATCGAATCCGTGCCCCTTGCATTGGAAGCACAATCTTAACCACTAGACTGCCAGGGAAGTCCTAGGCTTACTAAATATTGAGGTACAAATTATGAAGTAATGAATTTATTTCTTAGTGCATTTCTGCCTCTCAGTAACCTTCTCCTTTTTCCTAGAATTCTCTCACATACCCTTAATCACGTGTCAAGTCAATAAAGGCCAGACTCTTACCATATGGCCCCACAATTCCACTCCTAGGTATATCTACCCAAGTAAATGAAAACATATGTCCACACAAAGACTTGAATGCAAATGTACATGGAAGCATTTTTCATAAAATCAAACTGGAAGCATCAGTTTCCAGTCCATCAGTTGGAATCAACTAAATGTCCATCAGTTAGCAATCAGGTAAACATAATGTGACATCCATATCGTGGAATACTAATCAGAAAATTTAAAAGAACAATATTATTTTAAAATCCAATGTATTGATTATCAATTTTACTTTTTTATGAGACAGAAATTACCATTTTGTAGCTATTTAGTTAGCAACACGAAACCTTTCATGATCTATTATCTGTAGTGGGAATTGTCCCACATAAAAATCGTGACTCTTACAAATTGGAAATTGTATATTAAATGCATTTGACCATTCCCTCCTTGACCTTTACTCTAGGATTGGAATAACTTGGGAGAGTTAGTTTTCTTACAAATTAGCACCTAACTTTCATGAGTTCAGAGTGGCTACTGATCCCAAATAAGAATAAACTATTAACGTATGTGACAACAGAGATGAATCTCAAACATACTCAATAAAAGACACTAGATATCCTGTGTGTGTGTGTGTGTTAAGTCACTTCAGTCGTGTCCTACTCTTTGTGACCCCATGGACTGGAGCCCACCAGGCTCCTCTGTCCGTGGGATTCTCCAGGCAAGAATACTGGAGTGGGTTGCCAGTCTTCCTGACCCAGGGATTGAACCCGTGTCTCTTAGGTCTCCTGCATAATCAGGCAGATTCTTTACCACTACTGCCACTGGGGAACAACAGATATTCTGTATGATTCTTTAATATGAAATTTTTAGAGAAGGCAAAGTTATGATGAGAAAAGGCACATCAGTGTTTGCCTGGGTCTGGAGGCTGGGGCAAGGATGACTGCTAAGGAGTCCAACGAAAAAATTGAGGCTAATGGAAGTGTTGGTAATGATGTGGTGTGATGATGTTTGTGTAATGGCATACCGTTATTAGGGCTTCTCAGGTGGCACTAAGTGGTGAAGAACCTGCTTGTCAATGCAGGTTAGACTTAAGAGATGTGGGTTTGATCCCTGGGTAGGGAAGATCCCCTGGAGAAGGGAATGGCAGCCCACTGCAGTATTCTTGCCTGGAGAATCCCATGGACAGAGGAGCCTGGCGGGCAGCAGTCCATAGGTTTACACAGAGTCAGGCACAACTGAAGCAACTTAGCACGCACACACACATCTTTATTAAAACTCAAATTGTACACTTGAAATAAGTGAGTTCATGGTATGTAAATTGTACCTCAAGAAAGCTGAAAAATGAGAAAAAAAATAGGAAGTCCCAGGCTGGGTGCTGTTGGGGGATAGAGATGAGTATGCCATTTCCTGCCTGGGGGATCGTGATGCAAAGGATTCGAGTTTGCTCTGGTTAGTACTGCTGTGGCTACACCCAGTACCAGACTCTGTTCTGCAGACTTCTGCCAGGACTAGGGCTCCTGTTTGAGGAGACACAGAAATGAGTGGAACAAACCGCTTGTCCTCAAAGAACATGATGAGAGAGAGGAGGTAAGGACACCACCAGGACACCTGAATTTCTCGGGCATGTATAGACACTTGTCATACAGGATGTTTAGCTTCTTGTAAAGTCTTGCACCTCAAGTATTTCCTGCAGCCCCTAAGGATGGGGGTCTTAGCTATAGTTTGGGATTTAGGTTGCCCTAGAGTCGGTGGCAATTTTTTAACCCTTCAAGGTCTTTTCTAGTGTCTTCCCTGTGCTCACGAACAAGTATGATTAATATATTGCCATCAGTCCTGTGGCTGCTCCATTGGGTGCCCCACCCTCTGCCCTACCGAGCACAGCAGTCCGTCTTCAAGGAGCACAACTGATCTGTGAGTTGCTGCCAGAATCACAGGGTAGGATAAGCATGCATGCTAAAAATAAGGTCTTCTTAAATCTTCTCATTACAAGAAAAAAATGTATGCATAGTGATAGACATTAACTCAAGTTATTGTGGTGATCATTTTGCAATATATCCAAATATCAAACCATTATGTTATATACTTGAAGCTAACATAATGTTGTAGATCAATGATACCTCACTAAAAAATGTCTCTCATCTTCCAATATCCAGATTACAATGGCACTGACACCCCCTCCCCTCCATGCACACTCATGTTTTTCTAGAAAGGATTCTAATAGTTTCTTAAATCTACCCAAGAATCTCTAGGGTTGTCTCCCTATATACATGAATCAGTCCTCTCTTTATTTGTTTGATCTGGTCCCCTAAATTTTTGGCAACCTACTCTTGACTCTTGAAATGGACTTCACGACTATTCACATCAAGGTGGTCCCACTTGCCGCTCTCGGTTGACTGATTAAATTCTCCCCCATTTACATATGAAGAGGTTGCTGAATCCAGGGAGCTGGTTCTAGAGTCCTTGAAAGTGAAAAAGGTAGCTTGAAGCTGAGCCCCCAACACCTGGCTCGAGCTCCATACATAAGGGGTATGAACTGAGAGTTGGAACTGAATACATAGGTGAGAATCCTAAGGTCCCAGGAATGGAGGTAGGAGGATGTCACGGTCTGAGAATGTGACAGGATCTGCACTGCCCCTCTCACAGGCCAGAGGAAGTGCTTTAAGGTCCGGTACAAGATTATAGGGACTTTCCTGGGCAGGGCTTACCCCGAGAACATCCGTCTCCTGGGACCAGGTCCATGTCATTTTTAGTACTGAGCAGTAAAGTGCAGAGAACTTGCATAACAGAATGTCCCATGTCATAAGACAAAGCAAATATCAATTCTAGAAACATAAACATAAAAAGGAGCTACTAGTTGTGAGTAATAATGATAATTTGAAGCTCTGGAGATGCACATAAATAATAATAAAAGGTAGACCCTGAACTCCT
Organism: Bos indicus x Bos taurus; assembly: GCF_003369695.1. Lineage (NCBI taxonomy): Eukaryota > Metazoa > Chordata > Mammalia > Artiodactyla > Bovidae > Bos > Bos indicus x Bos taurus. The sequence goes on from NC_040105.1 coordinate 125,866,613, forward strand.
GACAAGCAAGACAGACCACCATGGCTTTGTAAATACAGGACGGTGCTTCAGTTCACATTTTCTTTCTTTTGTTGCTTCTGAGATGTTCTTCCTCTGCTCCACACTATCCACTTTCTTTCCAGCAGAGCACTGTGCAAAATAGCTCCCTGCCTCACTTGGCAAGAGGAAAAGCAAGGGGATCAGACCCTGCCATCCTGGGGGAAGGGAGAGCATGTGACCCTGGTACCAGCAGGGGCAGCGAGGACTTTGGGAGCTCCTGGCACATCTGGCCTTTCCTCTCCAGAGCCCACCTCAGCCAGGAGCTGAATTTCCCATGCAGTTTGTTAGACAGACCAAAGTTCTCATTCTTCCTCCCTGTTTGGAATTCAGACACACCTGACAGATCCTCAGAGGCACTGGGCAGGCCCGCTTTTTCAAGTGGTGTGAGGTGGGGAGAAGGTTCTGTGTTCCAGGCTGCCTATTCAGGTGAGGGTTTGGACTTAGATACCAAATCTCTGAGTCTCATAGCCCTTAGCTAAGTAGGGGTTCATGGTGGATATGAGGTTGGGGAGTAAACATCCCCAGATTAACCTGAGGCTGGTTAAGCGAAGCAAGACAAAAATGCTGCCGAAGCAAGACTCCGCACAACACCTCCATGTTTCCTGTCTTTAAGAGTATGTAACAAGCCTGTCTTAGTAATATTTACACCAGGGTAATGAAATGAACTGTTTTATACTTCTCTCTCTCACACACACACACCACATGTTTGAGTGCACATCAATAAGCAAAATTACTTACATACTCTCAAAGCTGATCTCTTGGAAGACTTACGAAAGATTTTCTGGTAACAATAGTCCCAAGTATGGAAGGGGGAAAAGTTGAAGAGCCTGAAACAAGATTTGCCCACACAGCCACTCTAGGGTCCTTTAGAGTCCAGACTCCACTTCTCACAGGCTGGCGTATGGAGCTGTCTGCCTCACCTCATTGCTTGTGTGTGTGCAGGCACTCAGTCGTGTCTGACTCTGTGACCCCATGGACTATAGCCCGCGAGGCTCCTCTGTCCATGGGATTTCCCAGGTGAGAATATTGAAGTGGGTTGCCGTTTCCTCCTTCAGGGGACCTTCTGCACCCAGGGATCAAACTCAAGTCTCTTGTGTCTCCTGCATTGGTAGGTGGATTCTTTACCACTACACCACCTAAGAAATGAGCTGAGGGCTCTCATTCCTTAGCTCCCTTGTAAATAAAACAAGTGTGTTAGAGCCTTTACAGGCCTGGAGTAAGGGATTTAGCTAATGCTTTCCTCTTTCGGCTGAATTTACTATGGACAAGAGGACACTATCTTATTTCTAAAACTAATAAACCAAGACTAATCCTTGAATCTTTGGCAGTGACTCAACAGAGTATAAAGATGAAGGATTTGTGAACACAGCTTTCAGGAGGTTAAAAGCAGAAGTCAGAAAACAAGGATTCAAACTTTTCCAAAACTGATTGATCTTTACCCAAGGATTAGTACCCTCTCGACACACCCTCTCCTCCATTCTCCTTTCTGCCCTGTTGAATCTAGACTGTGGGCTCTGCCGCCCTCTCCTCTCTGTCAGTTAGACTGAGATGGGGCAGCTGGATTTGTGCCTTTACAGAGCCTGGAGCCAGGAAACACCTTCAGCTTTTCCATTTTCCCAGAGTCGGATCTCTTTCCAATAGAAGCAGGTGGGCACTGATCATTAGGGGGATAGGTCAACAGTCAGCTTCCCCTTACTTGTTGGGTGGAAGACAGCCCCAGGGGAGAATTAAAGGGAGCTCTGATCCAGAGAAAGCAAGTTAACAGTGGAGGAAATGTTGGTACCCTATAAGGTCTTGGAGCTTCACTCACAAGCCTCTGAAGCCGTGTGCCTGTGGTCTCTGAAGACCCCTGTCCTCTGAGATTGAACGGAACTGGAAAGAGCTTCAGCTTTTCAGCTTTTCCATAGTCTGATCTATTTCCAACAGAAGCACTTGTGTACTGATGAAGGGCCACGGATCAAGAGACATCCTCCCCTTACTAGATGGTTGGGAGGAAGCCTGGAGGGAGATGTGGCTGGATGGCCCAGACTAGGAGATTTGGTGTTAGGCCAAAAAAATATATATATATATATAGTGGCAACAGCAGGGCCAAATTTGCTGCCCTGTCCACGTTAGTGCCCCTTCCTAAGAGTTAACCCTATGAGAGGGAGGCTCAGTGTGAAGATGCAGCCTGGGAACTCTGATATTGCTCCTCTAGAGTGTGGCAGAATCGGTGAGAACACATTTTGGCCTTGAACCAGCGAGTGTGGGAGATCCCTTTTCTGGACCACAGCAGCTGTGTTCCTGCCTGTACAGAGGCAGGTGCCTGGAATTATTCATAGCATTTCTATCATGTTTCAGCTTCGGCTATGTGGAAGGGAGCAGTATGGTGGTGATTTGTGGCAGAAAATTTTGCATCAGTAGTGATCCTTGCCTCATGTGCTGGGCTGGCAGACAGCTCAGGCTGGTTGGCCAGAGGCTGGCCATGTTTAGGGACTTGTGGAAGTATTTTGTGGGAAGGTGGGAACAGAAAGGGAAATACTGGTGCCCTGGTCCCACCTGTGCGACCTCTCTGGGCCTTTTCTTGGGCTTCCCTGATGGCTCAGATGGTAAAGAATCTGCCTGCAATGCGGGGGACCTGGGTTTGACCCCTGGGTCAGGAAGATCCCCTCTAGAAAGGGAATGGCAACTCACTCCAGTATTCTTGCCTGGAGAATTCCATGGACAGAGGAGCATGGCAGGCTACCGTCCATGGGGTTGCAAAGAGTCAGACACGACTAAGCAACTAACCCTTTTATGTTCATATAATTATTTGGAGTTGCTATTCAGAAATATGATGGAGATGGGAAGAAAGCTAAAACTTTCCTTCCCCGGATATCCTTCAAGCCACCTCAAATACCTCATGAAGATAAAGCAAAATAATGTGTGTAAAGTGCTTAATACAGTACCTGGAACATAGTAAGTGGAACTTTAATAAAATATAAGTATACAATTTGATCTACAAAGACTGGACTTATACAACCATAATCAGCAGTTTGGGTTAGATTTACACTGATTCTTAGTTCTCCCTCTACCACAGCATCATCTCAAGAGCTGTTAAGAGATACCTGTGCCTAGGCCTCAGGCCCAGAGGCTCTGAATCAGTTGGTCTGGTCTGGATCCCTAAAATCTGTACTGTTTTAAATTTTGGCTGCACCGCACTGCATCTTAGTTCCCTGACCAGGGACTGAACCTGTGCTCCCTGCATTGGCAGCACAGACTCTTAACCACTAGACTGCCAGAGAAATCCCTAAAACCTGTATTATAAAAATCTCGCAAGCTGATTCCTAATGTGTGGCAAGGGCTGAGACCAATATTAGGGCCTGGAGATGTTACTAAGTCTAGAACTTAAGGTCAAATTATCATTACCCAGCAAGAAGGGAGGCCTGAAGACCCTTGGAATGAGTTAGGGCCTTTAAAAGTAGGGTTGAGGGGAATGGTAAATGACCACATTGATCAAACTACAAGATGGGTGGCTGTTCTCTTTTCTTTTTGCTTTTAAAGATAGAGCATTATGACAATAGAACTATAACTACAATGTTCTTACTCATGCTTTTCTTAAAGGAAACGCCACATCATAAAACACTTTGGGACTCACTGGTTAATTGAGTGAATAATTCAATCTTCAGGAAACTAGAAGCAGCATGTGAAAGTGAAAGTCACTCAGTCGTATCCGACTCTTTGAGAGTCCATGAGATTCTCCAGGCCAGAATACTGGAGTGGGTCACCTTTCCTTTCTTCAGGGGATCTTCCCAACCCAAGGACTGAACCCAGGTCTCCTGCATTGCAGGCAGATTCTTTACCAGTTGAGTCAATAGGGGAGCCCAAGAATACTGGAGTGGGTAACCTATCCTTTCTCCAGCTGATCTTCCTGGCTCAGGAATTGAACCAGGCTCTCCTGCATTGCAGGAGGATTCTTTACCAGCTGAGGTACCAGGGAAGCAGAATAAACAGAAGCAGCATAAACATCGTTTCATAAAATTTCAACTTTGAGCTCAAGATGTTGCTTGGCAAAAACATTTGAGAATATATGTATCTTGTTTATTTCTGGGTTCATAGCATCTATTCCAGTGACTTTATGCAAAGTAGCGAAAGTGTTAGTCGCTCAGTCGTATCCAACTCTTTGACCCCATGGCCTGTAGCCCGCCAGGCTCCTCTGTCCGTGGGATTTCCCAGGCAAGGATACTAGAATGAGTTGCCATTTCCTTCTCCAAAGTAGCAACAAACATCTGGAAGGAAATTAACAATACAGCCATTTTTTAATCACTCCAAAGGAAACGTAACACTTAAGTATAAATCTAACAAAATGTGTATAGGATATCTGTGCTGAAAATTTTTAAATGAAGATGCAAGAAATCAAGGATTTAAATAAATGGAGAGACACACCTTGTTCATGGATTGGAAGACTCAACATAGTAAAGATGTCAATTCTTCCCAAATTGATCTGTAGATTTAAACGAAATTCCTGTCAAAATCCCAGCAAGATGTTTTATACCTAAAGACAAGATTATTCCAAAATATATATGGAAAGGCAAAGGAGCTAGAATAGCTCAATCAGTTCTGAAAAAGGATAAAGTGGAATGGATTACCCTACCTAATGTTAAGACTTAACTACGCCTACAGTAATCAAGGCAGTATATCAGTAGTTCCTCCTTGAATATGTGCCACTAGATCTATGCAACCTTGAATCTTGACTATCAAAAACATAGTTGGGTCACAGTGTGTGAAAAATAGACTCATAGATCAATGGAATCGAATAAGGATCCTAGACTAGATGAATGCAAATAGGTTCAATTGATTTTTTATGAAGACCCAAAAGTGATCCAATAGAGAAAGAAAAGCATTTCCAATAAAGGATGCTAGAATAATTAGACATCCATATATAAAACCAAAATGACCCTCAACCTAAACCTTACACCATGTACAAAAATTAACTTCAAATGATAACAGATTTAAATAAAAACAAAATTAATTTTAAAAATTCAGAAGAAATCATAGGACAAAATCTTTGATATCTAGGGCTAGAGAAAGAGTTCTTAGGACATGATGCTAAAACCTTGATTCATAAAATTTTTTGAAATTAATAAATTAGACATTATAAAAATTAAAACTTTTCCCTAGCAAGATCCATTAAGAGAGTGAAAAGATCAGGTAGAGACTGGGAGAAATTATTTATAAGATGGATTCACTTCCTGAGGCTGCCATAACAAATCATCATAAATTTGGTGGTTTAAAACAGCAGAAATGTGTTCCCTCACAGTTCTGCAGGCCAGAACTCAAATATCAGAGAAAGGTGTCAGCCTTTCTCTGAAGGCTGTAAGCAAAGAATTCTTCCTTGCCTCTTCCTAATTTCTCATGGCTGCTGGCAAATCCTTGTCATTCCTTGGCTGCAGATGCATTGCTCTAATTCCAGCTTCCTTTGCCACGTGGTGTTCTCCTTAAATGTCTGTGCCCAAATTTTCCTCTTTTTATGAGGACATCAGCCATTGGATTAGGGTCTGTCCTCCTCCAGTATGACTTCATTTTACCTTGATTATATCTGCAAAGATCCTATTTCCAAATAAGCTCACTGTCATAGGTACTGGAGTTTGGGGGGAACACAATTAAACCCACAACTTAAATCATATATTCAACAAAAGCTCTGCATTCATTATATAAAAAGAACTCTGAAAACTCAACAGTAAACACACAAATCCATCCAATCATAAAATAGGTAAAAAAACATCAGCAGATATTTCACCACAGAGAAGATGTGTGGCAAATAAGCATAGGAACAAATGTTAAATATCATTAGCTACTGGGGAAATGCAAATTAGAACCACCAAGAGTTGTTACTACACACTTATTAGAACAGTTAAAAATTAGTGATAATACTTGGTGAGGATGTGGAAAAACTATATCACTCATGTACCACTGCTGGGAATATAAAATGGTACAGACACTCTGGAAAAAAGTTTGGCAATTTCTTATCATTTTAAATGTATACTTACCATATGACCCAGCAATCACACTCTTGGGGATAAAGAAATGGAAACTTATGTCCACACAAAAAGTGTTCACTATTGTTCATAGCAGTTTTACTTGCAATAGCCAAACACTGGAAATAATTCAAATACTCTTCAGTGAGTGATGGTTGCACAAACTCTGGTATATGGTGGAATACAGTAAAAAAAAAAAAAGAAATAAAGAAATGAGCTATTGACACATGCAACAATTTGAATGGATCTCAATGGCATCATGCTTAGTGAAAAAAATTATTCTCAAAAGATTATATACCGTATGACTCCATTTATACAATACTTTAAAATGACAAAACTTCAGAGATGCAGAACAGATTAGTGGTTGCCATTGGAGAGGGATGGGGGTTAGATGCAAATGCAAAGACACAGCACCAGGGAGTTACTTTGTGGTAACGGAAACAGTTCTGTGTCTTGATTGTGGTAGTGGTTATATAAACCTATACTTGGGATAAAATTACATAGAGCTATATACACATAAGTGAATGCAGTTTTAAAAATTGTGGAAAATGAATAAAGTCTTTAGTTAACAATATTATACCAATGTCAATTTTCTGATTTTGATATTGTATTACAGTTATATAAGAATGTTGCTGTTGGGGGAAGCTGAGGGCAGCGTGTGCAGATCTTTCTACTATTTTTGCAACTTCCTGTGTGTCTATAATGATTTCGAAGCTTTGTTAATCGTCTGAATGCCAGGTGTGTGGATTCCATTAAATTATTTTCATCATCTTTGCAGGATCATCAGAGTTATTATAAGCTCTGTGTAGTAATAATAACAATTTATCAAGCACTTAGTATGTGTGAGCTACTGTGCTAAGCATTTTACATTCATTATCTGATTTGATTCATGCTCTAGCCAGAAGAAATAGGTAGCATCATGTCACCTACCTTTTATAGATCAGGAAACTTAAAATTGGAGAAGTTCTGTAATTTGCCCCACATCACAGGGTTTTAAGTGGCAGAACAAAGGCTTGAATATGGATCTATCTGACTCCAAAAGTGTGTGATGAAAAACACAATGCCATAATGACTCCAAAATGAGGCATATGTCAGTTGCCTTAGTGTCTGGAACACAACCGATATCCTGTGACCTGCAGGCTTTGACTATCATCATCTTCACCATCACAGATGACCCCCAACTTACAATGGTTCAACTTTAGAAAGGTGTAAAAGCGATATGCATTCAGTAGAAATCTTACTTCAAATTTGGAGTTCAATCTTTTCCCAGATTAGGGATATGTGGCAGGAGACTCTCTGATGCTGAGCAGGGGCAGCCACCACAACTCTTCAGCCACATGATCAAGAGGGTAAACAACCAATATACTTACAGCCACTCTGTACCCAACCATTCTGTTTTTCACTTTCAGGATAGTATTCAATACATTTGAAAAAAATCATTTAATTATTTTTTAGGGGGCACCACTTCGAGTAGCTTATGGGATCTTAGTTCCCCAACCGGAAATTGAACCCGCACCCTCGGCTGTGGAATTGTAGAGTTCCAACCGCTGGATACCAGGGAATTCCCAGAATTCAGTGAATTACAGGAACTACTCCAATTTTATTATCAAAGAGGCTTTGTGTTAGATGATTTTGCCCATCTGCAGGCTAACATAAATGTTCTGAGCATGTTTAAGGTAGTAGGCTATGGCGTTCTGTAGGTTAGGTGCATTAAATGCATTTGGACTTACTGATTTTTTTAAACTGATAATGTGCTTATTGGGATGCAACGCCATTGTAAATGGAGGAAAATACGTATTTACTAATTGTGGTCTTACCTTTAATATTGAGAAACATCTGGTCCTTATGCTTAGGGCAATGAGAATAGGGCCATAAGAAAGAAGTCAGATTCTCATCTGTAAAAATCATCAAAATAACGACCTCACACGGTTATTGTGAATTTTGTGTAAAATTAAAGGTGATAATATACATGAAGAGTGCTTTGTAAACAGCAAAGCTCCTCTGATGCTAGCTGCATTCTATTTTATTCTATTACTTTACCTAGAGATTGGCAGCTAAAAAGCTTTTTGCCTCTCAGCCATGCCACAATCCACAAGCTCATCACCCTGCTCTCTCGCTGTGTGTTTCTATGGCATCAATCACCATAGTTTCTAGACTCTCTTACAGAAATATTAGGTGAAAGGCAGTTTAACGGAAGGAATCGGTGAATTCGATTCAGAGAACTCCATCCTCTCCAGCTTGAAGCAGAGTTTAGCTGAGCAGCAGGTCACATATCCACTGTTTCTCCATTCATTGCTTCCAGATTCCTTTTGCAAAGCTTAAAGGGATGAACTTAGAGTTTTAAAAATTATTATTTTATTGAATTATAATTGGTGTACAACATTATCTAGGTTAGAGGTGTACACTATAGTGACTCACAATTTTTAACTGTTATACTCCATTTATAGTTAATATAAAATATTGGCTATATTCCTTGTGTTGTAAAATCTATCCTTGTAGCTTATATTATACCTTAAACTAATGCAAGCATGCATGCTAAGTCACTTCAGTCATGTCTGACTCTTTGTGTTCCTACGGACCATAGCCCACCAGGCTCCTCTGTCCATGGGATTCTCCAGGCAAGAATACTGCAGTGGGTTGCCATGCCCTCCTCCAGGGGATCTTCCCAACCCAGGGATTGAACACAGGTGTCTTTATGTCTTCTGCATTGGCAGGCGGGTTCTTTACCACTAGCACCATCTGGGAAACCTAATGGTTTATACCAAATAGAGTTATTTTGAGGGTTTCAATAACTGATAGGTTTCCCCAAAATCATCTTTCCTCCTAGTATAGAATTTCACAGTTGTCCCTCTACATCAGGGGTTGTTTCACTATGACCAGTGAGTCGAATATGGCCTCCCGTTCGTTTTTGTATGGTCCTTGAGCTAAGTGTTTTTGTCTTTACTTTTTTTAGGACTTCCCTGGTGGCTCAGACTGTAAAGCGTCAGCCTACAATGCGGGAGACCCGGGTTCAATCCCTGGGTCAGGAAGGTCCTCTGGAGAAGGAAATGGCAACCCACTCCAGTACTCTTGCCTAGAGAATCCCACAGATGGAGGAGCATGGTAGGCTATAGCCCATGGTGTCACAAAGAGTCGGACACGACTGAGCAACTTCACTCACTCACTTTACTTTTTTTATAGCTTGAATAAAAAGTAAAACATAATAGAATATTTCACAACATAAAAATTACATGAAATTCACACTTCAGTATCCATAAATAGACTTTCATTGGAACGTAGATACTCTCATGGTTCAGACAGAATTGAATAGTTGTAAACTGAAAATATTTCCTAGCTGGCCCTTCACAAATGAAGCTTACTGACCCCTGCTCTACATGATAAGAGTATCAATCATCTTATCTTCGAAACAGAAGCAGACTCACAGACATAGGCAACAGACTTGTGGTTGCCAAGGGGCAGGTGGTGATGGAGGAGGCATAGATTGGGAGTCTGGGATTAGCAGATGCAAGCTATCACATGTAGGACAGATAAACAACAAGGTCCTACTGTAGAGCACAGGGAACTATATTCAATATCCTGCGACGAATCATAATGGAGAGGAATATGAAAAAGAATGTATAACTAAATCACTTTGCTACACAGCAGAAATTAACACAGCATTGTGAAACAACTATACTTCAATAAAATAAATTCTAAAAAGAAGAACATTGATGATCCATATTTCCAACCAAATCTATCTCCCACACTGTATCACAAGCCTTTTATAGGGAAAGACCCATTTTTTTTTTCTCTTTGTATCCCACAAGTTGCCTGGCGCAGTGTTTTACTCATAATAGACAATTGATGAGTGTTTTTTTAAACAACAGAACTGGATCAGATTTCCATAGCATCTGGGTTTCTGAAGTGTCACCAGGCAGAATTCTTTATACTCAAGCCATTCCATTTCAGTGCCTGAGGTCAGTTGTAGAGATGCTACAGGTAAAATAATATTACAATCAATAGCAGGAAGAGTCGAGAATTATCGTTCTGTTTCAGTGTCTGTTGTTTTTTACTCTTGGAGAGGAGTTTATCAATATAGACGTTCTCAGAAAACCCCAAAACCATAAAAAAGATGGATACATTAGACTACACAATAATAAAGAATGTATGTATGGCAAAACCACGTAAACAAAGTTAAGAGATAAATGAACTGAGGAGAAGAATTAATATTAGATAAAGAACAAAGTTCCCCAAATGAATAGCTTTCACAAATCAATAGGAAAAAAGACCAACAAGCCTTAGAAAAATAGAGGAAGATGAGCACAGAGTTCACAGAAGAGCAAATAAAAATAGCTATTGACATATGAAAAGATGCTCAAAGGGGTCCTAAGAGCAACCCTGGGTCATGGCTAGTTCTTGCCCTTGGGAGGCAGTGGAACCTGTGAGAAGTCCAGCACGAATCCACCCTCGCCCATCATCATCGCTCAGGGCACTGGCATTTCATTCAGCAGTCCTTACCACGCACCTGCTACAAACCAGACTGTGCACAGTACTTAAGTGCTTATCTTTTTTTTTTCTAAATTGAAGTAGCATTCATACCCAGCACCTATCAAAATTAAGAATATTTTCATTGCCCTGGAAAAATATCTTATACTTCTTATACTTCTTTCCAGTCTATCTCTGCCCCAGACCTTTATTTTGATTTCTATCATCATGGATTAGTTTCACCTCTTGGAGAACTTCATATAAATGGAATCATATAGAAAAAAAGAAGATGCTCAGCTTCAGTAATAATAAGAGAAATGCAAATGTAAACACCATGATATAATTTTTGCTGCCTGTAACACTGACAAAGCTTAATGACACAGTTCATTCTTGAAAGTGTGGGGAAGTAAGCGCTCTCATGCATTGCTGATAGAAGCATACATTTTCTCTGTATAAAAATACTCATGCCTTAAAAAACAGAAAATAAAATATATATACCTTTTGACCAAAGCGTTTCACTTCTAGGAATTTATTCTGCAGATATACTCATACATGTGTTAAATGATTTACACACAAGGTTAGTCATCACAGCATGTTAAAAATAAAAGCAACATATTAGAAACAAGCAAAATACAAATCAATAGGTGACTGGGTAAGTAAATGATATTACATCTATAAATAGAATACTCTGCAGTCATAAAAAAGAATAAGGAAGGACTTTACATAAATGAAAATGATAAAATTGTCAATGTATGTATACCCTCTTGTAAATTTTGAATTTATAGCATGTAATGCATTACTTATACAAAGGAAAATTTAATTTTTTAAAATGTATCCATTTCTCGTTTCTTGATGGTGGATATTCGGGGTTTGTTTCATTGTTATTCCTTAGACATATGCTAGACATTTCTATCTGTTCAGTAGTTAATAAAACTTATCAAAAATGAATGTTTATTTTGAAGGGTAAGGATTTGTCAATTTAGGGAAGACTTTTTAGGCCATTGGTCATGAATGGGAAAATTTGAGTCTGGGACTTTGTAATGAAAATCAAGGTTTGTGGAAATAAAAACACATTTTCATTTAGTCACAGGCACTGATGGTGATGACTATAGGCAAAACTTCTCACTTATAGTGAATCATTAATTTTGACAATAGAAGTGTAAATAGGAACATAAATAGAATTTCCGATTATTCTCCAATGCCAAATACGTCAGATAGGATTTAGTCATGACATATTTATAATGAGGGGTATTTCTTCCTTATTTTCTGTGCCCTGTTCTGTGCAGTCTAGTATTGATCATGAGACAATGAAGGACTCTGTCTTTCTTCAGGTCTGTTTTGGTTTGTTATCCTTCCAGACAAATGTCAAACAAATTGGGATTTTTTTAAATGGTTACTTCATAAACTAATCAAATGAGAAAAATTCTTTCTTCTCTGAGTGTATTGTTTCTAGGGATGAGATTTGATTGAAAGTTCATCCATATGCATATAAAATTACGTGTTATAATAGCAATTAATTTTGCTTATACTAACTACTGGGTATGAACGTCCTCAAAGTCCCATGTAAATCTTTAGTACCCAAATAACATACTATATGATTTTAAAACTCCAAGAGTAGTCAAGTCAATGCTTTCCAATGACACTAACAATATCACTCTCTAGTTCAAGTGTTACTGCTTATTGGCTGTTCTGTCTCCCCCACTGGCTTGGGAGCACTGTAAAGGCTGGAATCATCTATCTTTTCATCTTTTTAGCTTCCTTCTGTAGATTCTCATAATCATTGTCATAGAATAGATGTTCAATAGGTTGTCAAATGAATGAATAAGTCCCCTCTCCCTATTGTTATTGGCCACATTTAAAAAAGCTAGAGTAGAGACTTTGTTGTGCAAGTTTTGGAGTCGAAGTAACAGGAAGAGGATGAACAGGAGTCCCCAGTCATGCTTTACTATCCCTCTGAGCCCCTGACCAACCATGCTCTAAGTCATATAGTGACAACTACTGGCTCTCAAAAAGAATCAAGCATAATAACCCCACAGAATAGAAACCCCAACTTTGAATCACTGTACTCGTGTTGTTTACTCACTAAATCATGTCTGACTGTGACCCCAAGGACTGCAGCACGCTAGGCTTCCCCATCCTCCACTATCTCCCAGAGTTTGCTCAAGTTCACTCGTGGCCCCCATACTAATTTGTACCTTGTTAATTTTATTTTGATCTTTGCTAGTTGGTTCACTTACCAACATGGATAAAACAGGTCCAGACAACATCCAATAGAAAAGCTTAGAATTCAAATGAATTTGCTCATGGTTTAAACCTCTGTTCATTTGTTTAATGAAAATTAAATGCTTAAATTTTATATGAGTACATGCTTGTAACAGATTCATCACTTTTATCCATTTTGGTCTCTAAATCTCTTGCTACTCTAGAAACCAGGAGCTGGCTAACTACGGCCCAAGACCAGTCACTTGTTTTTGCAAATAATGTTTTATGAGAACACAGAGACACCTGTTTATTTGTCTCTGGCTGCTTTTGCAGCAAAGTTGAGTAGTTATGGCAGAGACTGTGTGGCATTCAAGCCCAAAATATTTACTATTTGGTCCTTTACAGAAAACTTCTCTGACTCCTGCTATTTCTGTGTGATCATATGACAAAAGATCTAAAGGAGGGTACATTGCTTCAACATATACCTAATATTTAACCAAACTTGAATATGTGCCAGACACTAGGAATTAAAAGATGACGAAGACCCTGAATAATGTTTGTACAAGACACACTTTCAGGACCAAGAAAAATACATATTCTCATTCCAGATGACAAGGTAAACAATGTCGCATTTGCAATCTAAATGTTACAGTGAAAAGCCACCAGACAGGATGAAGCTCTGAGGCAGGATAATCTGCTTTGCCTTTCACAGAAGCAATTATATACTTTCTAGAAACCTGGAGAAATTCATTCCAGCAGAGAAATACCTAACTGAACCAACCAATGTGTTAGGAAACTCCTTGGATTGAAAGTAGAAAGACTTCTAGCTCTACTGGGGAGCTAGGGAAAGCCTTACAAATAGCTGTGAAAAGAAGAGAAGTGAAAAGAAAAGGAGAAAAGGAAAGATATAAGCATCTGAAGGCAGAGATCCAAAGAATAGCAAGGAGAAATAGGAAAGCCTTCTTAGAGATCAATGCAAAGAAATAGAGGAAAACAACAGAATGGGAAAGACTAGAGATCGCTTCAAGAAAATTAGAGATACCAAGGGAACATTTCATGCAAAGATGGGCTCGATGAAGGACAGAAATGGTATGGACCTAATAGAAGGAACCAGAAGATATTAAGAAGAGGTGGCAAGAATACACAGAAGAACTGTACAAAAAAGATCTTCAAGACTAAGATAATCACGATGATGTGATCACTGACCTAGAGCCAGACATCCTGGAATGTGAAGTCAAGTGGGCTTTAGAAAGCATCACTACGAACAGAGCTAGTGGAGGTGATGGAATTCCAGCTGAGCTATTTCAAATCCTGAAAGATGATGCTGTGAAAGTGCTGCACTCAATATGCCAGCAAATTTGGAAAACTCAGCAGTGGTCATAGGACTGGAAAAGGTCAGTTTTCATTACAATCCCAAAGATAGGCAATGCCAAAGAATGCTCAAACTACGTCACAATTGCACTCATCTCACATGCTAGTAAAGTAATGGTCAAAATTCTCCAAGCCAGGCTTCAGCCATACATGAACGGTGAATTTCCAGATGTTCAAGCTGATTTTAGAAAAGGCAGAGGAACCAGAGATCAAATTGCCAACATCCGCTGGATCATCGAAAAAACAAGAGAGTTCCAGAAAAATATCTATTTCTGCTTTATTGACTGTGCCAAAGCCTTTGACTGTGTGGATCACAATAAACTGTGGAAAATTCTGAAAGAGATGGGAATACCAGACCACCTGATCTGCCTCTTGAGAAACCCATATGCAGGTCAGGAAGCAACAGTTAGAACTGGACATGGAACAACAGACTGGTTCCAAATAGGAAAAGGAATATGTCAAGGCTGTATATTGTCACCCTGCTCATTTAACTTATATGCAGAGTACATCATGAGAAACGCTGGGCTGGAGGAAGCACAAGCTGGAATCAAGATTGCCGGGAGAAATATCAATAACCTCAGTTATGCAGATGACACCACCCTTATGGCAGAAAGTGAAGAGGAACTCAAAAGCCTCTTGATGAAGGTGAAAGAGGAGAGTGAAAAAGCTGGCTTAAAGCTCAACATTCAGAAAAGGAAGATCATGGCATCTGGCCCCATGACTTCATGGGAAATAGATGGGGAAACAGGGGAAACAGTGTCAGACTTTATTTTTGGGGGCTCCAAAATCACTGCAGATGGTGATTGGAAAGTTATGACCAACCTAGACAGCATATTGAAAAGCAGAGACATTACTTTGCCAACAAAGGTCCGTCTAGTCAAGGCTATGGTTTTTCCAGTGGTCATGTATGGATGTGAGAGTTGGACTGTGAAGAAGGCTGAGCGCCAAAGAATTGATGCTTTTGAACTGTGGTATTGGAGAAGACTCTTGAGAGTCCTTGGACTGCAAGGAGATCCAACCAGTCCATCCTAAAGGAGATCAGTCCTGGGTGTTCATTGGAAGGACTGATGCTAAAGCTGAAACTCCAGTACTTTGGCCACCTCATGCGAAGAGTTGACTCATTGGAAAAGACTCTGATGCTGGGAGGGATTGGGGGCAGGAGGAGAAGGGGACAACTGAGAATGAGATGGCTGGATGGCATCACCAACTCGATGGGCGTGAGTTTGAGTGGACTCCGGGAGATGGTGATGGACAGGGAGGCCTGGAGTGCTGCAATTCCTGGGGTCGCAAAGAGTCAGACACGACTGAGCAACTGAACTGAATTGAACTGAACTGAAACCCGCACTACAGGCTGTTCACCCTGCTAACCTAGAAAAAAAGAAAAGAAAGTGAAGAAAAACAACAATGGATAAATACAAACTATTACATGAAAATGCCTGAAGATATCAATAATGTTTCTCCAAACTTTCTCCCACCCCAAATATAATTGAAAAACCCAGGAAAATAACTATATTTCAGGTGAAAATAAGGCCATCTTTACTTCCTCTCAATCACCCGTATTTTCCTTTTTTCTTTTCCACGCACCACTCACTGGTGCCACGCTGGTGTGATATTTGTCCTTATGTAAATTTAGAATGTTGAGGTTTCAAACCTCAGTTTCCTAAAATATCAAATGATTTGCAATCTTATTCTGTCTCTCAGGGTGATCTTTGGTGCAAGAACTCCCCAGCCCCCCTCCCCCATCCCAGCATCTAGCTAGGCTGCGTAGGAAACTAGTCATCAGCTCACAGCCCCATGCTGTTAGATGAATTCCTCTCTGATCACATTGCTCCCTGGCCCTACTTTTGAGTATAGGGAAGTTTGGCCTGGGAGAGGGGAATTAACCAGAACAAAGGTGGTTGGATTTGGATTCCCAGGGCTGGAGGCTAAGACAGGGAATTCCCCGAAGCTTCCAAGAGTAGGAAGAGGCAGAAGCACCACTGCAACTCGTGAGAACTGAGACTCAAGCTAGGGAAACTAGCGGAGTCACTATACTCACTATACTGCCATCAGCAGCAGTGGGGTGGAAAATGGGACACAGGGATGAGAGCAGAATGAAAAGAAGGTTGGGAGCAGGTTGAGAAGGCCCAGGAGTGCTGAGTGGTCATTCTGAGTGCTCCCACTTCCTTTCCAGGCTCCTCTGTCACCATCCTCCCCGCACCTAACAATATGAATCCCAGAAAGTTCTTCCATACCTCTGAGATTTCTCAGAGGTTGTTCCCTCAGCCTGGAATACCTTTCTTGTACACCTTGGCTCACAGAAATCAATTCATCTTTCAAGGATCTACTTAAAAGTCACCTCCTCCATGAAGCCTTCCTCATCCTCCTCAAGTTAAAATTAGTCGCTGCGTCCTCTATGCTCTCAAGTTTACTTGTACCCTTCATAGCACATAAATCCTGTGTTATATTGTAGTTATTTGTGAACATGTCTGCATTGCTCACTAATGTGTAGGCTCTATGAGAGCAGTTTTATTTCTTTCTTATACCTAGTTTCTTGAGGACAGGGAATTTTTAATCTTTGTCCTGTTTATCTTTGTGTCCTCAGGGCTTGGAAAAGGAGCTGGCACGAGTGTTTATCGAATGAATGAATGACTGATGAATGAGGAGTTAATAAATGCATACCAAAGACAAACCACAGCATATAAAATACTAAAACAGCTGGCAAGGCAAAAAAAAAAGACGCCCTATTTTATCTATACGCCATCTTTTTCCCAAAAGGACTTGACATGGCTTGAAAGTCACGTATATTTACATTAGGACAAATATAAAGTTAAAACATTGCTGAAGAGAACAGAAAGTGAGCAACTTTTGTGGTAGCAACTAGTCTCTTGGTTTAAAGCAGTAAGAAATAAAAATCCATCTTCAAAAATCCCATTTTCTGCTTTTTCACTCTTGACAGAAGCACACAACTTTCAGCAAAACAGTAACCCTCTTAGAAGAGCTCAAAGACACGGGATACTAACACACACGTCCTTTCTTATTAATTTTTTGTTATTCTTTTCTCAGCACTAACCGGTGAAGTACATAGGTGAGAAAACAAATGTCAAGGAGAGACAAAGAAGAAAAGTGTCAAAAAAAAACCAAACCAAAAACAAAAACAGAACAAACAAACAAACAAAAAAAACACACAAAGATTTAAGGTAAAAGATGAAGTAAACTTTGCCCACTGGGATAAGCTGTTAAGTGAGTCAGCTGTCCTTAAATCTAACAGCCACCAACTTCTAAAGAAGATTTAAGGAGGCTTACTGTAAGAGAGAGAGAAAGACACAGAGAGACAGAGACAGAGAGAGAACATATTCCCAAGTAAGCTCAAGGAAAGATAAGGGGACGTCTCTGGTGGTCCAGTGGTTAAGACTCCATGCTACCAATGCACACAAGTTTGATCCCTGGTCAGGGAAGTAAGATCCCACATGACGCATGGTGTGGCTAAAAATAAATAAATTAAGGAAAGATAGGAAGGAAAATCAGCAACTCCATCAGGAAAGGAGGAACAGGAATGGACAGGGACCTAAAGGTAGAAAGTTACCTTTAGTTACTGTAGAATTAAAGGTACAGTAACTGGCCTTCTGGGCAGTCAAGGAAATAATACACAAGGGGCTACAAATCTCTCTTTGTCTAAAGAAAACATGGCCCCAAGAGTAAGTCATCAACTCTGTTTCTCCAGGAGTGAGAATGGCTCTGTTTGAAACCCTCCCACTCTCTTAGCCATTCCCTTTGTGAATGGTGACCCACAGTGGCAGGTTTGGCTATGACCTTGAGAAGGAGGGAAGGGAAGTTGAGGGGTCTACAAGGTTCTGAACATGTGGAATTGTTGGCTCTGTGCTCTGTGCTCTGTGCTCCTCCCACTGAGCCATCCAGTCATGGACTTTGACAAGTGATAGATAAGAAACCTTCCTCCAAAGAATCATGTTTTTAAAACAAATATTAACACTGAAAATATGATCATTTAGGTTATTTACCTTGAGCTCCTTTTTGAAAAGAAAACCATTGAAAATTACAGTGATGGTTTATTTAACTTCTCAATTTGGAAAACCTTCTCAGAAAATAGGGCAGTAATAACTAACATTTTCTATTTGTTAATTAACTTTTCCCATTGCCAACAGCTTAAACCTAGTCCCCTCCTCCCCAGAAAGACAAGTTACAGCTAACGTTTAAACATTCATCTCCCGCTTCTAATTGCTGTGTAGGAGTAATTCTGTGATTCTGGAAGGAAACTTCAGTGAATAAATGAACGACTCTCTCGTTGCTATTTGGAAGTTATAAAAATTACAAGACATCATTCCATTATATTCTCTCATTTCCTTGTCATTGGAAAAGGTTCCAACCTTTCATCATATTAAAAAGCAATTATCAAAATGTTTTATTCCATAATAAGTTTGACTACTAGGAGAGAAAGTATTCAGAAATCAAAATAAGGGGTTCTTTTTAGCATATAAACAAGTGAGTCAACCTTCCATATCTGAAAAAAAAAATGATCACTGAAAGATTACGTTTAAAAGCAACTTTTTGGAATTTGGTGTCTTTATTTTGGTGTTTCTGTATTGACTAATTCTTGTGAAACCATTGTGATTGCATGAAAGATGTTATCTTCCTGCTGACTCTGCAAGTTGATGGACTTCAGTTACAGCACCTTCCTAAGCCGGCCCACAGTGCATGAGCCAAGGTTGCTGGGCTTTTTAGGGAGAATCTGAAGAGTGCGCTCTTCTGGAGTCAGCTGGTCGACCAGTAGTAGGCTCTGACTCCAACACAGGGCAAGGCACTGTGCTTCTGAGCTGTGAATTACAAAGGGATTTAAAGATATGCCACCTAACCCCTTCATAATAATCCTTAACATTTGCACAGAACCTTACAATTTACAAAGGGCTTTCCTCTTGGTTATCACTTTTTATGCTCACAATAACTGATAGAACCCAGCACACTAGGTCTTACCAATCCTCGTTTGATAGATGATGAAACCCAGGCTCAGAAGATTTATGTGCCTTGTCTGAGGTGAGTAAAAAAGGATCCGGGGCTAGAGATGAAGTCCTGTGAGGAAGAGTACAGTGCTCTTTAACATCTTGTCACTTCTCACTTATCAACAAATGCAGGGCACCCACGAAAGGAGTAGAGCAAAATCAAATTGTATACAGAATCAGCAACCTGAATGATCAGTTAGAAAGGAGCAAAAGATACAGGGGTGAGGTGAGGTGGGCTGCGGTGTCACTCATGGCCGAGGCTGCTAGACCATAGGGCAGCTTTGTGTGAATTCGAAAAAAAAAAAGTTTCTTTCTGATGGATGCAGTCTTGGAAGCACACGGAGCTTACAGAGCCTTTGTGGGAAGTAAAAAAAGGGAGAAAGTGGTGGAGGGTACCCCTTCCTGTCCACAAATGTGGCTAGTGCCAGGATGCAGGGTCTAATGAGCATGGTTTAGCTTTCAACCCTCATTATCCTCCTCCGCTGGATGCCTTATGCTGGGCGTTTCTACACAGCCATGTGGAGTGGTCCCATTTTAAGTAACTAGCAAGTCTAAGAATAGGGAAAGCTGGCTAGAGTCTTTACTACTCAAAATCTGGTCCTTGGACCAGCAGCATGGGTTTCACCTGAGCTTGTTAGACAGGCAAAGTCTCAGGCCCCTCTTCCAGACTTCCTGACTGAGAGTCTGCATTATCATAAGATGTCTAACTGATTTGGGTGGACATTTGAGTTTGAGAAACACCAGGCTACAAACAGGGGCCGGGCCAGGAACAGGATCCCTTGGAGCTGGAGACAGGACAATCAATGCTTATTCGTTGGACTGTAAAGCAGGTTTGTCTAGCTGCAGAAGAGGGCACTCAGAGTAAAGAAGATGGCACTCTGCTTGGAACTCAGTGTGGAGAAAACTTGAACTCTTCTTGTGCTACTTCCTTTGGCTTTATTTGAACCATCTCTGATACATTAAGCCCTACTCATCTAAAGCTCAGAATCCCTGTTCTCAAGGAGGTCACGGACTCGAGATAAAAGAAAATATCCAATCCATTGCAGCAGGCACTGCCAGTGAAGATGTAAACAAAGTGCTGGGGGAAGTGCAGTGGAGCAGCAACCCGTCTGCCTGTGATATTTGAGTGTTGAGTTGAAACACGAAAAATTACTCACAGAGAGGAGAAAGTTGTCTCTGCAGGCAGAGATGTCTCTCTCCCGCACTGAATCATGGACCTTCTGTGGGAGTCTGGTTTAGTTTATATCTTCCTCCCCTTCCCTTATTTCAGGGCCTCGCACAGTGGCCAGGGCATAACTGTTAATGAATGCTTGTTCAATGACTGATGAACCAACAGGCAGACTGGGTAAATAAAGGAATGGCTTTGGAAAGAGGAATCATGTAGACTAACACGGGAGGTGGGGAGACCTGATAATTGCCCAGGAATAATGTGGTTAAGATCTGCACAGGGGCTATGGCTAGAGAAACAAGGGAAAGATCTAAGAAATGCTGTACTATGCTAGTATTTCTTGTCTGAAAGAGAAATGTGACAATGAGACAGAGATATTCTTAAAATACACTTTTGTCAAATCCGAATGCCCCTTGACAATGAGCTGAGCAAACTGCAATCAAACCCATTCTCTCCAAATGGATTGAGTGGAGGACATGGGGAAAGGCCGCTACTAGGAATTCGGCTGGCATTTTCCAGCTCACCGTGGGGTTCCATTTTGCTTTGGGTGAGAAAATGGGCATTTTCCTTTTACAGATCTTCACCGCACAGAATAAGGCAGTAGTCCCCTGAATGAAATCTGGTCATTAGTCTATCTTTCATAATCTGCGTAATACTGCCAGAGTAGTGCAGAGGGAGGGGGTCTCAGGCCAGCAAACCAGGGACCCAAAGGGGCTCATCTGGGTCCTGTTAATACAACAAAGCACATCGCAGCCCAGCAGCCCCAGAGCTTCCTGGCACTGAATATTCAGTAATGCGGCATAATTGGCTTGGAGCCTGCATATACTGTAGGTTGAACACAGATGGTATTTTCTACAATATAAGAAATACACTTGAGAAATAGAAGTAATTTAGGCTCTCCTCTTTAATGTAAGACATGATTGGATTTTCAGGGATGGCTATGTAGTTCCATGCGGTTGAAGCCAGTAGAGTTGGTGGGGCTGGGAGGGGGAGGAGAGACTTCATGTAAAAGATGCAGAGACACCAAATCAAGTTCATGGTTCACCTGGAGAAAAAGAGGGAAGTAAGGACTCCAGAGGCATTTCAGAACTAGGGAACAAATTGAATGTGGATGGCCAGACATTGGCAAGACACAAGAAAGACTCTTAGATTTCTCATTTGGGGAGATGGGGGTGAAGATGAGTTGGGGCATGAGCATGTTGACTTGGTGTTTAGGAGTCATTTAGGTGTTTGTTTCAGTGCAAATTGGAAATATAGGGCTGGAGTTCAATAGAGAGGTTTAGGCTAGAGATACAGACATGAAATCTATAAGTATATTGTTGCTAACAAAAGCCGTAGGGAGAATTCACAACATAAGACGAGAAGACTGAGGAGAGAATGCCTGTGGGAAAAGAGCCAGGACAGAATGGGGCCAAGGAAGCTGAGGCAAGACATAATTTCAGCATGGAGGGGTCGTCAATACTTTGGAACACTACAAAAGGTTGAAAAGGATATGGGCTGAGAGGAAGTAGTTAGATCAATTAATTAGCAGGTCCTTGACGCTGGAGATAGATCTCTCAGGAGGTGATGGAAATGTATTTCTTAGAAAGGAACACCTTTTCATGGAAACAGAAAGGAATTAACAAGTAAACAAGCACAATAGAATAGAATGTAATGTTTTGGAGAACATCTTCACCATTAATAGAAATATTAGGGCCTGGAAAATTAGCCAAGAGGAAAGATGTAATCAGGCTTGGCTGTGTAGAAGAATAACTAATTTGAATCACTCATGCTAATAGCTCACCACTTATGCCTAATTAGCATGTGGCATGCTAACTATTGTGTATACTAATACATACTTGTCAGCTTAACTTTTTTTTGGTCGCACCATGAGCACGCACGTGGGATCTTAATTCCTCGACCAGGGATCAAATCCGTGCCCCCTGCAGTGGAAGTGCAGAATCTTAACCACTGGACCACCAGGGAAGTCCTTCAATTTCATTTTAAGTTTTATTTTATTTCACAGCTAAATTTTCTTCGGGTCTGCTCAGGCTTCACAACTTGTAGCTTATGTAATATTGTTTGTTCACTATCTTAAAAAGGTTTTAGAAGGAGTATTAGCTTGGACAGGAGAAAATTCTCAGATGTCAGTTTACTTCTGTGACGTTTAACTTGGCAATTAGGGGCTGAGAGAGGAAAAATATAATGTATATACAGGGAAAATGGAGGCCAACTTTATGGCCTTGTCACACTCAAGAAATACGCTCGCTAATGGAGATGCTTGTTCCATTTTGAGAGAAGATTGTGTTTTTGAAAGAAGCTTTTTTCCTAGGCCTCTGGTAGTTACATATAATTACCACATCCTAGGGAACACAAATGTGATGAAAACTCAGCCAATGTGTTCTTTGGAGGTCATCTTGTGAGATGTGGTTTGATGTGCATTACAACAAAACTTATTCTAAGATTTTTGTTTGTTTCCCCACACAAAGACTCATCTGTTGGTTTAGGACACTAAAGTCTGTATTATTTTAAAAGGTATTGGAATATACTTTTAATTCTATTTTAATGTTATAAGGTTTAATGGATAAACAATATAATAATAATAACTACCTTTTATTGAGTGCTGATTCTGTGATAGACATGTTACACGTTGTATCACAGTACTCAAAAATTTGTATTGAATCGTCTTTAATTTTGTCCTTAATGTTAAGAAATGTGTGTGTGCTAAATCACTTCAGTCATGTCCGACTTTGTGACCCCCATGGACTTCAGCTCTCCGGGCTTCTCTGTCCATGGGATTCTCCAGGCAAGAATACTGGAGTGCATTGCTATGTCCTCCTCCAGGGGACCTTACAGACCCAGGGATCAAACCAGCGTCTCCTGTGGTTCCTGCATTGCAGGCAGATTCTTTACCACTGAGCCACTGGGGAAGCCCTGCTAAGAGATAGACAATATTATCAATCCCTTTTACAGAGGAGGGGGCTAAGGGATCATCTGCCATCTACTATCCATTTCTTTCTTCCCAGTCACAGCAAACATCATTGAGTTATCTCTGCTCCCTGTCTCCAATTTTTCCTTAGAGCTACTCCAGCCAGGCTCTTGTCTCCACCATTTATAACACCTGCTCCAGTGAAGTCACCAATAAGCTTCACATTCCCAATCCATAGGTCAATTCTCAGTCACAATCGTCCTTGACCCGCCAGCAGCACTGAAGACAGTGAATCACTCCCTCCTCGATACGCTTCCTTCCTTAGCTTTCAGGACACCTCACTGTCTTGCTTTTCCTCCAGCTTCATTAATCCTTAGTCTCTGCTGACTATGTCCTATCTCTGATGCAGTGGGGCCTCTGGACTCAGTCCTTAAAGCTCTTCCCTATTTCCACCCCCTTTTCGGGTAGTCTCATCTAGTCTCATGGCCACGACTCCCAGACTTCTCCCTCGAGCTTCAGATTTGTGTTCCTACTCAATATCACCTCCACCAGGATTTCTAGTAGACATCTCCATGTGTCCAAAACACTGTTTCTGATTTTTCCCCACAATAAACAAGTAAGAAAGAAGGAAACCTGCTCCAAACTCTACCTTTCACTGATGGAGGCAGTAACTATACCTTTCAGCAGATGGAGACAAGATTTCCATCCTTCTGGTTGTTCAAGCCAAAAACCTTGGAGTCATTTTGACATCTTATTTTTCTCAATCACCATACCCTATCAGTCATGAAATCATGATGGATCCACCTTCAGAATATATCCAGAATTCAACCATTCCTCACCCCCTCCACTGTCATCTCCCTTTTCCTTGATTTTGCCAGGAATACCTCTGTCTGCCACAGGAAGCCCTATGGTTAATTTCCTTACCTCTTTGCCCAAATGTCACCTTCTCAATAAGACTTACCCTGACCACTCTATTTAATACTACAACCTGCACCCTCCCCCCAGCAACCCAATGCCCAAGTACCCTTCCCAGCTTTTTATTTAGTCCATGACGCTTTCCACCTTCTAATATATCACATAACTTAGTTATTTATTATGTTAATTGTTTGTTGTCTGTCCCCCGCTATTAGAATGTCAGTTCTGGAAGGCATGGATTTTCATCTGTTTTATTTGCTACTGTACCCTCAAGCACTGAGTACAGAACCTTGCCTATAGCAGGCCCCATGGTTTTTTGTTGGATTGCATTAAACAGCTTAAGTATCTTGCCAAGGGTTGGTGACATAGTGACATTTAAACCCCAGCCTCTCTGATACTATAATGACTCCATTCTACTACTTTCCATTATAGCCTGTGGCAGTGGGTCTCAGCAGGTGTGCCCTGTATCCCTCTGGTGAGGCAAGAAAGTGAAATACTTTTACCATGCCCAAACATGGAAAATGATATGATGATGGCTGTCACAAAGAATATTGTACTGAGTAGACCATGCAATATGGAATAGATTGGAGTTCAACCTGCAAGGGAGGAAGAGGCAAAGGGCAACATCAAACAGCATCAAATGAATGTCACAGAACAACATCACCCCAGTGTCCAGAAAGACAGCAAATTCATGTGCCTCATGGGCATAGAGGTGAGGGTGGTCAGGATAGTGAATTGTTCTACTAAAACCGTGACACAGGATTGGTGTGTGTTGATAAACATGAGAATAAATGAAGCCACGCTATTCCAGGCCCTGTAAGGCATTGTTTTAGTGCAGTAGAGACTATATTATTATTATTTTAAATATTTATTTGGCTGTGCCGGGTCTTGTTTGCAACATGCAGAATCTTTCATCTTCATTGCAGGTGGGATCTTTAGTTGGGGTATGTGAATTCATAGTTGTGGCATGTGGGGTCTAGTTCCCTGACCAGGGGTTGAACCTGAGCCCCCTGCATTGGGAGCACAGAGTCTTAGCCACTGGACCACCAGGGAAGACCCAGAGTCACTTTATTATTATTGACTAGTTTATTAAACTTTCAAAAGCCCTTCAAGCTTGCTGCTAAAAATTCTAGTATTCAAAAGTGTGTCATATCTCAATAAAAGTGTTTTTTAAAAAGCGTGCCATAGATTTTTTAAAAGATTGTTGAGATCTTTTGCAATCAGGTTAAGTTTCACTGGCTTTAACCACTCTCCCCCTGTGTAAGCAAAGCAGGGCAGTATACCTTTTTGTTGCTTTTATTTTGAAATTTTAAATATAATCAGAGGGGGAACATCCCTGGTGGCCGTCCAATAGTTAAGACTTTGCCTTCCAATGCAGGGGGTGCAGGTTCAATCCCTAGTCAGGGAGCTAAGATCTCACATGCCTAGAGACCAAAAAACCAAAACATTAAAAAAAAGAAACAGTATTGTAACAAATTCAATAAAGATTTAAAATATGGTTCACATCAAAAAATCTTTAAAAAAAATTTTTTTAATTAAAAAAAAATAAGCAGAGTGATTTCCCTGGTGGCCCAGCGGTTAAGGTCTTCCCTGGTGGCTCAGGCGGTAGAGAGTATGCCTGCAATGCAGGAGACCCAGGTTCAATCCCTGGGTCGGGAAGATCCCCTGGAGGAGGAAATGGCAGCCCACTCCAGTATTCTTGCCTGGAGAATTCCACTGACAGAGGAGCCTGGTGGGCTACAGTCCATGGGGTCACAAACAGTTGGACATGACTGAGTGGCTAACACTTCCACTTTCCTGTGGTTAAGACTCCATGCTTCCATTGCAGGGGGCAGGGGTTCAATTCCTGGTCAGGGAACTAAGATCCCACATGCTGTGTGATTCAGAAAAAAACGCTGAAGCCATATGATGGAGATGAATTTATTTAAGATGCAGACAACAACAACAAATCAAGTTCTCTGATATGCAGAGTTCAGGGAAGGGAGTACAGGGCTTGGGAGACTTGAGTCTAATCGAAGCTTTACAACTGAGAGTGCAACTTTGGCCAACTCATTTCTCTTCTCAGAGCCTCAATTTCTTCCTCCATAAATAAGTGATGATGATGAGGTGAGGGGCAATCCTAAATGACTTGCATGCTCTCCCCCAGCTTTGATCCTGTGTATATCCATTATTCTGTATTGGAGATAAAGGTGTTGCTTGAAACAGAGTCTTCAAGAGATTAGAAAGTGTTTCGATTTATTTCTTTGTCTCTGTATTTAGTTAGTGCCTTAGGTGCAGAAGATTGAGCTAATCAAACACAGCTCATGATACATTTACCAACACTCTTGACTTGTTGAATTTATTTGTCTGGCTTATCCCCACATTTTGGATCTTCCCATGTGGCTCAGCTGGTAAAGAATCTGCCTGCAGTGCGGGAGACCTGGGTTCGATCCCTGGGTTGGGAAGATCCCCTGGAGAGGGGCATGGCAACCCATTCCAGTATTCTTACCTGGAGAATTCGCATGGACAGAGGACTACATGTAGCCCCCCATGGACTGGCAGGCTACAGTCTGTGGGTCACAAACAGTCAGACATGACTGAGCAACTAAGCATAGCACATATCCACATCTCATTCGCACACTCCTTCCTCCCTCATTGGCCACCACTCTCTTCTGATCAATTTACTATTTTTGTTGGTATGTATTCTTATAAAATGTGTATTATCATTTTCAATGAATGTCTTTTTCATTTCTGTAAATGGTATTACAGTACATATTATTCTTTCTTGTTTTTTTTTTAACCCATCAGTATTTTCAAAATCTATACATGCTGCTCTATTTACATCTAATCCCTTGCTTCTAATCGCTGAAAATGACTCCCAAACATTGTGTCCACCACATTTTGCTGCTCCACTCTCTGGGTGATGAATGCCAGATTGCCTCCAACTCCCTGTCACCATAAATAATGCTGCAATAAGAGGCATTCCAATTTAGAGAAGAATTGTAGATGAAGGTGAGAATAAGAAAGGCAGCTGCTTCTGAACTGTGACTAGAATGCTGCTGCTGCTCCTGCTAAGTCGCTTCAGTCATGTCCGACTCTGTGCGACCCCATAGACGGCAGCCCACCAGGCTCCCCTGTCCCTGGGATTCTCCAGGCAAGAACACTGGAGTGTGTTGCCATTTCCTTCTCTGATGCATGAAAGTGAAAAGTGAAAGTGAAGTTGCTCAGTCATGTCTGACTCCTAGAGACCCCATGGACTGCAGCCCACCAGGCTCCTCCGTCCACGGGATTTTCCAGGCAAGAGTACTGGAGTGGGTTGCCATTGCCTTCTCTGGACTAGAATGCTAGTTAGGTCTTTTCTTCAACAGGTTATAAAACCTCAGTGCAAATACTCAATGCAAATACTTCGTCCAGGGCAGTAATCAGGATCTGAGTTCTTGTGGTGCCAAGTCATTATGTTAGCAGGTTTCTTTCACTGAACAGCTGTTTGAATCAATTAACCCAGTTGGTCAGAGATTTTGACATTGGGTAGACCCTTCACCTCTACCCTCACTCCCAGGAGATGAACCCACACCATTCCCCATCCCCCAGTGATGCAAGACCATGGTCTTTGACTTCAAGTGGATCTTGAAGGAGGTCAACAAATTCTTCTGTTGCCTTACTCAGCACTTCCTCCCGTTCTCTATAGCAGCTATTTCAAACCTTCTTGATTTTATCACTTCTCCCCTTACTTTCAGCAGGTTACATCACCTTGTACCTCGGAAATAAAATAGAAGCCACTGGATGAGAATTCCCTTCGATTCCTATTACCAAACCTATAATTTGCCTGCATCTACTCCCATCCTTTCTTCTTATTATAATAGAGTGCTCCATCTCTGTCTAGGAGGAATCCTTCCATCTGGGTTGTGGATCCCATGCTCTCCTTCCATGCTCTTTGGGTTAAATTGTATTCTCTCAATATTTTAATATCTCCCTGTCAATATTTCAATCTCTATACTTCTACTAGCCACTTCTCATCACCACACAAATGGGTTCAAGTCTTTCTGATTTTAATACTATATTTTAAAAAATCTCTTATGATCTGGATTCCTTTTATTTCTTTTTCTTCTCTGATTGCTATAGCTAGGACTTCCAGAACTATGTTGAATAATAGGGGAAAGTGGACATCCTTGTCTTGCTCCTGATCTTAGGGAAATGCTTTCCGTTTTTCACCATTGAGAATAATGTTTGCTATAGGCTTATCATATATGGCCTTTACTATGTTGGAAGAAGAATGGAGCTGGAGGGATCAACCTGCCTGATTTCAGATTATACTACAAAGCTACAGTCATCAAGACAGTATGGTACTAGCACAAAAACAGAAATATAGACCAATAGGACAAGATAAAAAGCCCAGAAATAAACCCATGCACCTCTGGGTACCTTATTTTTCACAAAGGAGGCAGGAATATACAATGGGGCAAAGAGAACTCTTCAATAAATGGCACTGGGAAAACTGGACAGCTACATGTAAAAGAATGAAATTAGAACACTTCCTAACCCCATACACAAAGATAAACTCAAAATGGATTAAAGACCTAAACATAAGACTCAGTCAGTCAGTTCAATAGCTCAGTCATGTCCAACTATTTGTGACCCCGTGGACTGCGGCACACCAGGCTTCCCTGTCCATCACCAACACCTGGAGCTTACACAAACTCATGTCCATTGAGTCAGTGATGCCATCCAACCATCTCGTCCTCTGTCATCCCCTTCTCCTCCTGCCCTCGATCTTTCCCAGCATCAGGGTTTTTTCAAATGAGTCAGCTCTTTGCATCAGGTGGCCAAAGTATTGGGGTTTCAGCTTCAACATCAGTCCCTCCAATGAACATTCAGGGCTGATTTCCTTGAGGATGGACTGGTTGGATCTCCTTGCAGTTCAAGGGATTCTCAAGAGTCTTCTCCAACACCACAGTTCAAAAGCATCCATTCTTCAGCACTCAGCTTTCTTTATGGTCCAAATCTGACATCCATACATGACTACTGGAAAAACCATAGCTTTGACTCACAGACCTTTGTTAGCAAAGTAATGTCTCTGCTTTTTAATATGCTGTCTAGGTTGGTCATAACTTTTCTTTCAAGAAGCAACCATCTTTTAATTTCATGGCTGCAGTCAACATCTGCAGTGATTTTGCAGGCCCCCCCAAAAAGTCTGTTACTGTTTCCATTGTTTTCCCATCTATTTGCCATGAAGTGATGGGACCAGATGCCATGATCTTAGTTTTCTCAGATCATGTTGGGTTTTAAGCCAACTTTTTCACTTTCCTCTTTCACTTTCATCAAGAGGCTCTTTAGTTCTTCTTTGCTTTCTGCCATAAGGGTGGTGTCATCTGCATATCTGAGGTTATTGATATTTCTCCCCGCAATCTTGAGTCCAGCTTGTGCTTCATCCAGCCCAGCATTGCTCATGATGTACTTTGCATAAGAGTTAAATAAGCAGGATGACAATATACAGCCTTGACGTAATCCTTTCCCAATTTGGAACCAGTCTGTTGTTCCATGTCCAGTTCTAACTGTTGCTTCTTGACCTTCATACAGATTTCTCAAGAGGCAGGTCCAGTGGTCTGGTATTCTCATCTGTTGAAGAATTTTCCACAGTTTGTTTTGATCCACATAATCAAAAGCAGAAGTAGATGTTTTTCTGCAATTCTCTTGCTTTTTTGATGATCCAGTGGATGTTGGCAGTTTGATCTCTGGTTCCTCTGCCTTTTCTAAATCCAGCTTGAACATCTGGAAACTCACAGTTCACATACTATTGAAGCCTGGCTTGGAGAATTTTGAGCATTATTTTGCTAGCTTGTGAGATGAGTGCATTGTGTGGTCGTTTAAGCATGCTTTGGCATTGACTTTCTTTGGTACTGGAATGAAAACTGACCTTTTCCAGTCCTGTGGCCACTGCTGAGTTTTCCAAATTTGCTGGCATATTGAGTGCAGCACTTTCACAGCATCATCTTTCAGGATTTGAAATAGCTCAACTGGAATTCCATCACCTCCACTAGCTTTGTTCATACTGATGTTTCCTAAAGCCTACTTGACTTTGCATTCCAGGATGTCTGGCTCTAGGTGAGTGATCACAGCGTTGTGATTATCTGGGTCATGAAGATTATTTTTATATAGTTCTTCTGAGTATTCTTGCCACCTCTTCTTAATATCTTCTGCTTCTGTTAGGTCCATACCATTTCTGTCCTTTATCAAGCCCATCTTTGCATGAAATGTACCCTTGGTATCTCTAATTTTCTTGAAGAGAGATCTAGTCTTTCCCATTCTATTGTTTTCCTCTATTTCTTTGTATTGGTAGCTGAGGAAGGCTTTCTTATCTCTCCTTGTTATTCTTTGGAACTCTACATTCAAATGGGTATATCTTTCCTTTTCTCTTTGCCTTTCACTTCTCTTCTTTCCACAGCTGTTTGTAAGGCCTCCTCAGACAACCATTTTGCCTTTTTGCATTTCTTTTTCTTGGGGATGGTCTTCATCCCTACCTCCTGTACAATGTCATGAACCTCCGTCCATAGTTCATGAGGCACTCTGTCTATCATGTCTAGTCCCTTGAATCTGTTTGCCACTTCCACTGTATAGTCATAAGGGATTTGATTTAGGTCATACCTGAATGGTGTAGTGGTTTTCCCTACTTTTCAACTTAAGTCTGAATCTGGCAATTAGGAGTTCATGATCTGAGCCACAGTTAGCTCTTGGTCTTGTTTTTGCTGACTGTATAGAGCATCTCCATCTTTGGCTACAAAGAATATAATTAATCTGATTTTGGTGTTGACCATCTGGTGATGTCCATGTGTAGGGTCTTCTCTTGTGTTGTTGGAAGAGGGTGTTTGCTACGACCAGTGCATTCTCTTGGCAAAACTCTATTAGCCTTTGCCCTGCTTCATTCTGTACTCCAAGGCCATATTTGCCTGTTACTTCAGGTGTTTCTTGACTTCTTACTTTGGCATTCCTGTCCCCTATAATGAAAAGGACATCTTTTTGGGGTGTTAATTCTAGAAGGTCTTGTAGGTCTTCATAGAACCATTCAACTTCAGTTTCTTCAGCATTACTGGTCAGGGCATAGACTTGGATTACTGTGATATTGAGTGGTTTGCTTTGGAAATGAACAGAGATCATTCTGTCATTTTTGAGACTACATCCAAGTACTGCACTTCAGACCCTTTTGTTGGCTATGAGGGCTACTCTATTCTTCTTAGGGATTCTTGCCCACAGTAGTAGATGTAATGGTCATCTGAGTTAAATTCACCCATTCCAGTCCATTTTAGTTCGCTGATTCCTAAAATGTCAACATTCACTCTTGCCATCTCCTGTTTGACCACTTCCAATTTTCCTTGATTCATGAACCTGACATTCCAGGTTCCTATGCAATTTTGCTCTTTACAGCATTGGACCTTGCTTCTATGACCAGTCACATCCACAACTGGGTGTTGTTTTTGCTTTGGCTCCATCCCTTCATTCTTTCTGGAGTTATTTCTCCACTGATCTCCAGTAGCGTGTTGGGCATCTACTGACCTGGGGAGTTCCTCTTTGCGTGTCCTATATTTTTGCCTTTTCATACTGTTCATGGGGTTCTCAAGGCAAGAATACTGAAGTGGTTTGCCATTCCCTCCTCCAGTGGACCATGTTTTGTCAGAACTCTCCACCATGATCCGTCCATCGTGGGTGGCCCTACACAACATGGCTTGTAGTTTCATTGAGTTAGACAAGGCTGTGGTCCATGTGATCAGATTGGTTAGTTTTCCGTGATTGTTGTTTTCAGTCTGTCTGCCCTCTGGTGGAGAAGGATAAGAGGCTTATGGAAGCTTCCTGATGGGAGAGACTGACTGAGGGGGAAACTGGATCATGTTCTGATGGGCAAGAAATATAAGACTAGGTACTATAAAACTCTTAGAGGAAAACATAGGCAGAACACTCGATGACATAAATCAAAGCTACATCCTCTGTGACCCACCTCCTACAGTAATGTAAATAAAGTGGGACCTGTAAATAAAGGAAACAAGTGGGACCTGGTTAAACTTAAAAATTTTTGCACAGCAAAGAAAACTTGAAGCAAGGTGAAAAGACACCCCTCAGAATGGGAGAAAAGAATAACAAATGAAACGACTGACAAAGGATTAATTTCCAAAATATAAAAGCAGCTCATGAAACTCAATGCCAGAAAAACAAACAACCCAGTCAAGATCAAGCAAGCTTTTACCCTTCTGCTCCACGGGAGGTTTCTGTCCTCCCTGAGCTCGCCTTAGGCATGTATCTTTTTGAATTATAGTTTTCTCCTGGTATATGCCTAGTAAAGGAATTGTTGGGTCATATGGAAGAGCTGCATTTTTGAGCAATCAGTGTAAGTTTAGAACCCGTCCACTGGCCTCATCCTTTTGAACTATGGCTTGATCTTTCACCAAAATGGCTGCCGGCAATTTACCGCTAATTGTGGACTCAAGCAACTGAAAAAGTACATCAGAGCCCCTTCCCATGAGACCATTCTCTAAGAACTAGTGAAATGTTTACAAGAAAAATAATAACTAGTCAGGAGGTCGAGTACAGGCAATCATTTTAATAGTTTGACTCCCTTGAAAAAATTCTATATTGAATAAGTTTCCTTAAGTGTCAAAGAGCTACATTTGTGCCCCTACACACTCATCCTCCACGGTCTCACCAAAGTTTCCTTGTCCCTAAATTCAGAAGAGACATTTCTCCCTTGTCATATTTCCATTCTCCCCAGCATATTGTCTCTAGGTTATTTGCTGTGAACCTCTCCCTTCTTGGCTTGCATGACACCTCATAGCTCTGGTTTCCTTCCTACCTCTCTAGCCATTCCTTCAGGATGTCTTTTACAGGCTGATCCACTTCTGTCTGACCCTTGGTATTTCTCATGTCTGGGCTTCCTTGCTTCCATTATTCTATCTTCTATATTCTATCCTTCAGTATTCCCACTGATTCCTAGAGTGACTTTGATTACCATCCATATGCCCCAAATCTCTATTTCCATACTTAACTGCTCCTCTCTGCTCCAGACCTACATATCTAATTTCTTTTTAAACATCTCCACCTGAATCCACAGGCATCTCAAAATCAGATGTCCAACACTGAATTTATTATCTTTCTCAACAATCTCCATTTGATCACCTCCACTGTTACTATCTCAGTGAGTGAATCAGCTAAGCCAGGGAAACTCAAAAGCACTATAAAAATTCTTATCATTACTAAAATTTTAAATTACAAAACGTATAGATGCTTTAATTACATAAAAATGAAAACAATCCATAAGTAGGACTTCCTTCGTGGTCTAGTGGTTAGGAGTCCACCTTGCAATGCAGGGAATGCAGGTTCCATCCCTGGTCAGGGAGCTAAGATTCCCACATGCTTCAGAGCAACTAAGTCCACGCACTCTGGAGCCCTCACAACACAACAGAAGGCCCTGCATGTCACAATGATGACCCAGTTTGCTGTGACTAAAACCCGGTGCAGCCAAATAAGGAAATAAATAGGAAATATTTTTAAAAATCCACAATTATATACAATAAAAAGTGAAAGTCCCCACCAATCACTCTTCCCACAGGTAAACCACTATGGACAAGAGGGTATATCCAGGGCTTACCAGATGGCCCAGTGGAAAAGAATCCATCTGCCTATGCAGGAGACGGGGGTTCGATCCTTGGGTTGGGAAGATCCCCTGGAGGAGGGCATGGCAACCTACTCCAGTATTCTTGCCTGGAGAATTCCATGGAGAGAGGAGCCTGGTGGGCTACAGTCTATGGGGCCATAAAAGAGTTGGACACGACTTATCGACTAAACAAGTATATCCTTACAGACTTTTTGAGCTACATGTATATGGAAATGCATACACACAAAGTTTTATTTTTACACATATTTTATCAAACTATATGTACTGTTTTGCAATTTGCTTTTTAGCATAAAATATATTACAGATATCTTTACATTATTAATCATAATGATGCAACATTCTTTTTATTAGCTGCATATTATCTCACATTATATATAGCCCACATTAATTTAACCATTATAATATTGTTGGACTTTAGTTTATATCCAGTTTTCACTGTTCCAGGGTTGCAGTAAAGACCTTTGCCCTTAAATCTTTGTATTTCTGTGCTAGGATAAAATGCTGGAAATGGGATTTCTTGGGATAATTACATGTACATTTATATTTGGATGGACACTGCTAAGATATCCTCCAAAAGCTTTTTCCCTTCTACTTTTCAACTGAGAGACAGCATGCATACAGTAAAGTGGATAAAATGCTGTATTTTAAGTGTGCAGCTGAATGAATCTTTATATATGTAAATTCCTGTGTAACCAACATCTCTATCAAGATATATACCAGTTTCAGCAGCCCAGAAGTTTTCCTCTTGCACCTACCCAGTATAGCCCCTCCCTCAGAGATAACCTTTATTCTGACTTCTATAATCATCAATTATTCTTGCCTGTTCATATACATGAAATCATACTGTATATTAAGTTTTATGTCTGGCTTATTTGACTCAATATACTTTTTACATTTACCCATGTTGTTCTGTGTACCCATAGGTCATTCTTTTTTCACCGTCACGTAGTGTGACTATGTTTGGGTTTCCCACAATTTGTTTACTCCTGGTGCTGATAAGCATCTGTGTGCTTTTCCATGTTTTTGTTGTTATGAATACCAAGCGGATATGAGCATTTGTTTTCAAGTCTTTGTGGTCATTTGTTTGTATTTTTCTAAAGCACATACCTAGGAGTAGAATTGCTGGGTCACAGGGTTGTTTAATTTTTTATTAGAAACTACAAAAACGTTTTCTAAAAAGGCTGTATCTGTTTGTCCTCCCACCAGTCATATAAATTGAGAGCTCCACTAAGTGTATGAGAGTATCAAACACAGTATTCTTACTGGGTATTTGGTTTTCTTTCTCCACAGTCAATTCTAAGAATTGTGTCTCTCTCATTCAGTACCTCAAACTTAATGGACTCTCAAATATTGTAAAGTAATTAGCCTCCAATTAAAATAAATGAATTAATTAAAAAGTAAATATTTGAGGAATTAGATTTGTAATTAAGTGACCTCTATATATTATGCCTGAGGATCTCTACCACACAGCTGGAAGAGTGAACACGTGTTCAGTTCAGTTCAGTCACTCAGTAGTGTCCGACTCTTTGCGACCCCATGAATCACAGCACGCCAGGCCTCCCTGTCCATCACCAACTCCCGAAGCCTATTCAGACTCATGTGCATCGAGTCAGTGATGCCATCCAGCCATCTCATCCTCTGTCATCCCCTTCTCCTCCTGCCCCCAATCCCTCCCAGCATCAGAGTCTTTTCCAATGACTCAGCTCTTTGCATGAGGTGGCCAAAGTACTGGAGTTTCAGCTTCAGCATCATTCCCTCCAAAGAAATCCCAGGGCTGATCTCCTTCAGAATGGACTGGTTGGATCTCCTTGCAGTCCAAGGGACTCTCAAGAGTCTTCTCCAACACCACAGTTCAAAGGCATCAATTCTTCGGCACTCATCCTTCTTCACAGTCCAACTCTCACATCCATACATGACCACTGGAAAAACCATAGCCTTGACTAGACGGACCTTTGTTGGCAAAGTACTGTCTCTGCTTTTCAATATGCTATCTAGGTTGGTCATTACTTTCCTTCCAAGGAGTAAACGTCTTTTAATTTCATGGCTGCAGTCACCATCTGCAGTGATTTTGGAGCCCCCAAAAATAAAGTCTGACACTGTTTCCCCATCTATTTCCTATGAAGTGATGGGACCAGATGCCATGATCTTTCTTTTCTGAATGTTGAGCTTTAAGCCAACTTTTTCACTCTCCTCTTTCACCTTCATCAAGAGGCTTTTGAGTTCCTCTTCACTTTCTGCCATAAGGGTGGTGTCATCTGCATATCTGAGGTTATTGATATTTCTCCCAACAATCTTGATTCCACCTTGTGCTTCTTCCAGCCCAGCATATCTCATGATGTACTCTGCATAGAAGTTAAATAAGCAGGGTGACAATATACAGCCTTGACGTACCCCTTTTCCTATTTGGAACCAGTCTGTTGTTCCATGTCCAGTTCTAACTGTTGCTTCCTGACTTGCATACAGGTTTCTCAAGAGGCAGGTCAGGTGGTCTGGTATTCCCATCTCTATCAGAATTTTCCACAGTTTACTGTGATCCACACAGTCAAAGGCTTTGGCATAGTCAATAAAGCAGAAATAGATGTTTTTTTGGATGATCTTGCTTTTTCGATGATCCAGCGGCTGTTGGATCATTCAGGTATGACCTAAATCAAATTCCTTATGATTGTACAGTGGAAGTAGGAAATAGATTTAAGGGACTAGATCTGATAGATAGAGTGCCTGGTGAACTATAGATGGAGGTTCGTGACGTTGTACAGGAGACAGGGGTCAAGACCATCCCCATGGAAAAGAAATGCAAAAAAGCAAAATGGCTGTCTGGAGAGGCCTTACAAATAGCTGTGAAAAGAAGAGAAGCAAAAAGCAAAGGAGAAAAGGAAAGATATAAACATCTGAATGCAGAGTTCCAAAGAATAGCAAGAAGAGATAAGAAAGCCTTCCTCAGCGATCAAGGCAAAGAAATAGAGGAAAACAACAGAATGGGAAAGACTAGAGATCCTCAAGAAAATTAGAGATACCAAGGGAACATTCCATGCAAAGATGGGCTTGATAAAAGACAGAAATTGTATGGACCTAACAGAAAGAAGCAGAAGATATTAAGAAGAGGTGGCCAGAATACACAGAAGAACTGTACAAAAAAGATTTTCACGACCAAGATAATCATGATGGTGTGATCACTCACCTAGAGCCAGACATCCTGGAATGTGAAGTCAAGTGGGCCTTAGGAAGCATCACTATGAACAAAGCTAGTGGAGGTGATGGAATTCCAGTTGAGCTATTTCAAATCCTGAAAGATGATGCTGTGAAAGTGCTGCACTCAATATGCCAGCAAAGTTGGAAAACTCAGCAGTGGCCACAGGACTGGAAAAGGTCAGTTTTCATTCCAATCCCAAAGAAAAGCAATGCCAAAGCATGCTCAAACTACTGCACAATTGCACTCATCTCACATGCTAGTAAAGTAATGCTCAAAATTCTCCAAGCCAGGCTTCAGCAATACGTGAACCTTGAACTTCCAGACGTTCAAGCTGGATGTAGAAAAGGCAGAGGAAACAGAGATCAAATTGCCAACATCCGCTGGATCATCGAAAAAGCAAGAGAGAACTCATGTTAATGAGGACAATTTGTTTCTGGTGTGGATGTTTTATTACCCCCCAGTACAGTCCAAGTTTGTTATGGGTAGCACTGTGACTTATACATTGCTGCATCCGAGAATCCCATGGACGGAGAAGCCAGGTAGGCTACAGTCCACGGGGTCACAGAGTCAGACACGACTGAGCGACTTCACTTTCATATGATGTTTTAGCATGGGACTGGGTCCAGAGGAAGCACCTGTGCTTGCATGCAGTGCTTGGTCAGATAAACAGCTTAAAAGAATGTCAGACCTCCCTGAAACCTTTATTTTCTCACATTTCTGGACTCAGTCAAAAGGAGGCAGAGCAGAGAGGGATTCTTTTCTAGTCGTCACTAGCTGTGTGGCCCCTAGCCCTAATACTAGGAAAAACAGTCCCCCATCCTCAAGTGCAGCCTCCAATTTTTTTTTACATGTGCAAGACTATGTATTGCAACATTTTTTTTAATTTGAAAAAGTTTGGAAATTGTCATTAAGAAACCTGCTTAAAAAGTTATGGTGTAGCCATACAATGGAATACCACGTAGTCTTAAAAGAAATAGCTCTTTATATACTGATATATTACTAAATGTAAAACAATAGCAATATCAAAACAAGTCAAGGTGCAGAGGAGTAGGTATATTACCTGACCATTATGAGGGCTAAGACAAGAAGGGGAGAAGACCTAGAGGAATATTTCCTGGGTGGAAGGCAGCTAGAAGCCAATCCAGCTCACCGACAGCGTTCACAACTTGATTTCTTAGGTCCACCAACTGGGGACGTCTGATCCACTATTAAGTATACCCCTCTGTCTCTACTCCTGAAAGGGCCAGTGTCTGAGGATTTGATGGAGCCTCTACACTAGGTTCTTATTCTTCCCCTATAATTGCTCTAAAGTTTTCTATTCTTCTGGGAATTGGTGGGCTGAGGGTTGTTTTTTTAATCTTTCTCACATGAACTAGGCCTTCATCAAAATTCACTGCAACTCAGATTCATTTCCATTTCTAGTCCCATTGCTGTCCAAAACCAACTAAGCATGATGGATGAGCTGGCTAACATTTTGAAGGTGAAAACTATCTATCTATCTATCTAACCATCTATCTAGCACGTCCCCTGATCTGAGTGCCTTTCCCCTGTTAATGTAGCACATCCTTCAGGCTCGCCTCCCCCTCCATCTAAGTGATAGGAGGTGTGAGCAAAAGCCATCAACCCTGTTTCTATGATGAATACTAGGTTCACAGAAGTAAATGTTGAAAACTTGGGAATTTGCCAGTCCCAACTTTTTATTTAATTTGCATAATCATTCGCATAGGACTGCATACGTTTAGGAAACATCTGTAGTTTTCTTATGCATTTAGATGACATGAATTTTTTCAATATTTGAAGTTACCACTTATTATTGATTTCTTTTGCATCTTTTTTCAATATTCACACCAAAGCCCTGCAACACAGGGCCCTGAATGTCATAAGCCTCCCTTGTTTCTATGAATCTATGTCTGTGAGTCTGTTTCTGTTTTATAAATAAGTTCATTTACATCATATTTTAAAAATTAGATTCCATGTATGAGTGATATCATATGATATTTTTCTTTGACTTATTTCACTCAGTATCAGAATCTCTAGGTTCATCCATGTTGCTGCAAGTGGTGTTATTTTGTTCCTTTTTATGGCTGAGTAATATTCCCTTGTATATATGTACCACATCTTCTTTATCCATTCCTCTGTTGATGGACATTTAGGTTGCTTCCATGTCTTGGCCATTGTAAACAGTGCTGCTGTGAACACGGAGGTGCATGTACTTTTCAGATTATGGTTTTCTCTGGGTATATGTCCAGAAGTGGGATTGCTGGGTTATATGGTAGCTCTATATTTAGTTTTATGAGAAACCTCCATCCTGTTTTCTGTTAGTGGTTGCACCAATTTACATTCCCAGCAACAGTGTACAGGATTCCCTTTTTGCTACATTCTCCACAACACTTATTATTTGTTTCTTTCCTTTTTGATGTTCAATTTAAACCAATATTTAATGAAGAGCACTTACCTGTGGTATTGAGAAACAGAGTTCTGCCTTACCCAAACTGCACCCCCAAACCTAGAATACCCCACTCTCAGCCTGACTCAATAGCACAGCATTTCCTGCAGGGGATGCACTTCTCTTTCACCACATCCTTGCTTTAATCATTCACTCTTCCAATGTGTGTATCATGTCTCCCCAGGTAAAGAGGTAGTGGCCTAAGTACTACATGTCTGAATCTTTCTCTTCTCGTCAGAGCTCAACGAATGCTTGGAGGTTGACTGTTGATTGAAAACAGCCTAAAGGTTCTAGAGTCTCTGTCCCATAATTACTCAAGTCCTTTTTCAAGCAAGTGTCTGCCATTTTGTGGGTCTAGGAAGAGTAAACCGAAGGATACCTGAAGGATATTTAGTCAGTGTTTTCCCCACAGTCTTACAGTGTCGTCTAATTTGCCATAAACTCATGTTTTACTAATTAGCAGGAGTAGTCATGAAAGGAATCATGAACTTTTCTATAAAATGGTGTTTCTATTCTTGACAGCATGTCAGATCATTAGAGACAAGCTGCACATTC
Organism: Bos indicus x Bos taurus; assembly: GCF_003369695.1. Taxonomy (NCBI): domain Eukaryota; kingdom Metazoa; phylum Chordata; class Mammalia; order Artiodactyla; family Bovidae; genus Bos; species Bos indicus x Bos taurus. The sequence goes on from NC_040105.1 coordinate 125,906,498, forward strand.
ATCACCCAGCAGGAGCAGAACAATCAGAATCCTATTACTCCCTGAAAATAAATACAATCATGGGTATTTTCCACAGTCCCAAATGGTCCCCTCAAATCAAAGCACTTCCAGAATGCATTTTGTTGTTGCTGTTTAGTCCCTAAGTCATGTCCAACTCTTTTGCAACCCCATGGACTGTAGCCTGCCAAGCTCCTCTGTCCATGGGATTTCCCAGGCAAGAATGCTGGAGTGGGTTGCCATTTCTTTCTCCGGGGGATCTTCACAACTCAGAAATTGAACTCATCTCTCCTGCATTGCAGGTGGATTCTTTACTGCTGAGCCACTGGAGAAGCCCATAAATATGCATAGGTTTGCTAATTATACCCAAGTCTTGTCCCTAAACCTATTTTTGAATGAAAGAGACTTAATGTTGCCAAATCAAAGACATTTTCCAACATTCAAGATACATTGTTCATCATTTATGTCAGTCCTTTATCTCTCACTCACTCACCTTCCCTTACCAAAAAAAAAAAAGTACACATAAAGCCCTATGGGGAACAATGGAGGTGAGATTTCATGAGGACAACATTTCCTAGACAACAGGGTTGACTCTGAGTCAGATATCCAGGGGCCTAAGTGCCTACCTACAGTTTTGTGTTATGTGAGATGGTAGAGGGACGACACAGGGGTCTAAGAGCTTTATACCAGTGACTGGCACCAATGTTCCAGTCTGTTTAGTAGTCAGTGTTAAATCTTGCTTAGAGGGGCTAATACAATAACTTTAATGAGGGTAGACCTGGTGGGTTGGACCATGCGGGAGGGAGAGCTGAGTAGGTTCAGCTCAGTTCAATTGCTCAGTCATGTCCGACTCTATGTGACCCCATGAATTGCAACACGCCAGGCCTCCCTATCCATCACCATCTCCCGGAGTTCACTCAAACTCACCTCCATCGAGTTGGTGATGCCATCCAGCCATCTCATCCTCAGTCATCCTCTTCTCCTCCTGCCCCTAATCCCTCCCAACATCAGGGTCTTTTCCAATGAGTCAACTCTTCCTATGAGGTGGCCAAAGTACTGGAGTTTTAGCTTTAGCATCAGTTCTTCCAAAGAACACCCAGGGCTGATCTCCTTTAGAATGGACTGGTTGGATCTCCTTGCACTCCAAGGGACTCTCAAGAGTCTTCTCCAACACCACAGTTCAAAAGCATCAATTCTTCGGTGCTCAGCTTTCTTCACAGTCCAACTCTCACATCCATACATGACCACGGGAAAAACCATAGCCTTGACTAGACGGACCTTTGTTGGCAACGTAATGTCTCTGCTTTTCAATATGCTATCTATGTTGGTCATAACTTTTCTTCCAAGAAGTAAACGTCTTTTAATTTCATGGCTGCAATCACCATGTGCAGTGATTTTGGAGCCCCCAAAAATAAAGTCTGACACTGTTTCCACTGTTTCCCCATCTATTTCCCATGAAGTGATGGAACCAGATGCCATGATCTTCATTTTCTGAATGTTGAGCTTTAAGCCAACTTTTTCACTCTCCTCTTTCACCTTCATCAAGAGGCTTTTTAGTTCCTCTTCACTTCCTGCCCTAAGGGTGGTGTCATCTGCGTATCTGAGGTTATTGATATTTCTCCCGGCAATCTTGATTCCAGCTTGTGCTTCCTCCAGCCCAGCGTTTCTCATGATGTACTCTGCATAGAAGTTAAATGAGCAGGGTGACAATATACAGCCTTGATGTACTCCTTTTCCTATTTGGAACCAGTCTGTTGTTCCATGTCCAGTACTAACTGTTGCTTCCTGACCTGCATATAGGTTTCTCAAGAGGCAGATCAGGTGGTCTGGTATTCCCATCTCTTTCAGAATTTTCCACAGTTTGTTGTGATCCACACAGTCAAAGGCTTTGGCGTAGTCAATAAAGCAGAAATAGATGTTTTTCTGGAACTCTCTTCCTTTTTCCATGATCCAGCGGATGTTGGCAATTTGATCTTTGGTTCCTCTGCCTTTTCTACATCCAGCTTGAACATCTGGAAGTTAACGGTTCACATATTGCTGAAGCCTGGCTTGGAGAATTTTGAGCATTACTTTACTAGCATGTGAGATGAGTGCAATTGTGCGGTAGTTTGAGCATTCTTTGGCATTGCCTTTCTTTGGGATTGGAATGAAAACTGACCTTTTCCAGTCCTGTGGCCACTGCTGAGTTTTCCAAATTTGTTGACATATTGAGTGCAGCACTTCACAGCATCATCTTTCAGGATTTGAAATAGCTCAACTGGAATTCCATCACCTCCACTAGCTCTGTTCGTAGTGATGCTTTCTAAGGTCCACTTGACTTCATATTCCAGGATGTCTGGCTCTAGGTGAGTGATCAAACCATCATGATTATCTGGGTCGTGAAGATCTTTTTTGTACAGTTCTTCTGTGTATTCTGGCCACCTCTTCTTAATATCTTCTGCTTCTTTCTGTTAGGTCCATACCATTTCTGTCCTTCATCGAGCCCATCTTTGCATGAAATGTTCCCTTGGTATCTCTCATTTTCTTGAAGAGATCTCTAGTCTTTCCCATTCTGTTGTTTTCCTCTATTTCTTTGCCTTGATCGCTGAGGAAGGCTTTCTTATCTCTTCTTGCTATTCTTTGGAACTCTGCATTCAGATGCTTATATCTTTCCTTTTCTCCTTTGCTTTTTGCTTCTCTTCTTTTCACAGCTATTTGTAAGGCCTCTCCAGACAGCCATTTTGCTTTTTTGCATTTCTTTTCCACGGGGATGGTCTTGACCCCTGTCTCCTGTACAATGTCATGAACCTCTGTCCATAGTTAATCAAGCACTCTATCTATCAGATCTAGGCCCTTAAATCTATTTCTTACTTCCACTGTACAATCATAAGGGATTTGATTTAGGTCATACCTGAGTGGTCTAGTGGTTTTCCCTAAGAGTTACCAATATGAAGAGAAAGTGGTTAAGTTGTATCATGTTTCTCTGTGCTAGAAAATGTATAGCCCTCATCTCATTTAAGCCTCACTTCAACTCTAAGACGAATGTAATATTACTACCCCAAGCCTCACATCTAGGAATCTCTGTCACATCTCTGCCAAGAGCTGCGATATGAACTCAGCTCTGTTCTCTCCATGGCCCACTGCACCATATACATTCATGAGAGTAACAGGGAACTCGGTTTGTGACATTGAAACCCAAGAATTTATCTCTTTGTTCCTCCTTGGAAGAGTCCAGTTACCTTTATTTATTTTCATTTATTTATTTCTTGAAGAAATAGTACACTCTCTCAGCACAAGATTCAAAAGACAGAAAGAAGTATAGGGTGAAAAGAAAATCTCCCTTCCTCCTTGATTCCCAGATACCCAGTTCCCCTTCCTGAAGACTACCACTCATACTTGTTGCTTGTGTATCCTTCCAGAATGTTCATCTCTTTACTTGTTTATACCTAAGGACAAATGTAAGCAACCTGTCTTGGCTGGGAAGCCTTGGTGACAGCATTTGGGATGAGATCAAGAAGGCCACCCATTGTGCTTAGCCACAGAGAGCAAGATAGGCAAAATTCATCCTCAGGGTCACTCCATTTCAGTGAGTCTTCTCGCCTCTATTCCCCTACTGTCCTGCTTACCCTGACCTATCCTTCCCTCCCAAGGGAGAACAACTGGCTTCAGACAGTTCCTGTTCTGTTCCCTTGTTCAGAACCCAGCCTGCTGTGCCTCAGGAGCTGTCTTGGTTGAGTTCATCCCCCCTAAGGAACTGATGGGTGTCTGGATTGATGAGCCACCATTTTCACAAAACATGTTGACATTTTAACAAGGGGCTCCAATCAAAAGAGTAACTTGAATAATGGGGATTTCAGATGCTTTGTCATGACAAGCCAACAGGATAGCATTTTTTTTTCCTCAAAAGGTATGACCTTGTGACTTTTCTTCTCTCCTTCCTGCATGCATGTCAGACCAACTGGGTACCTGGAAACTTGGGCCACCTAAAATTGCTTGACTCTCAGTGCAGTGAGGACTCTGACCATGATCTTTTTTTCCTTTCAGGATGTGGACATACGAGTTTTTGAAACAAAATCTCTAACCCTGTAGACAGTTCTCCCCTAATATAGGCTCATGTCTTCTCTATCAAAAGAGAGGAAACAACTATTACAATGAATAGGAGAATTATTCTAGCTTTAATATTCACTAAATGCTATCTCATTCTGCCCCTTCCAAAATAATATTTAGAATATGAAGTTGGAGCAGATGGTTTTACAAATTCAACATTTTCCACAATCTGGGGGTGGGGGAAAGTGGGATTTCTGCCGGGATTTATTTATGAATCTTTGTTTGTGAATGGAATTCATTTTGATTTCCTCAGGTAATATTCTTCTCACACTATTAGACACAGCTTCACAACTCAAGGAAGAGAAACAGTTGGGATCTTCATCAAAGTAGTCTGCATTGGGAAAAAAAAGAGCATTTTCAGCTGTGGCATTACAGGCTTTGCACATAGTAGCATCAAAAGATATGTTTATCAATTGAAGGAATGAATAGAAGAATTAGACAGGAAGTAAAAGTTGTGGTGCTTTCCTCAGATAGTTTAATCTAAATCTGGGGTGAATTAATTCATCCTAACAGCATTGTTAGGCAATTACAAGTGCATCCGTTCAACCTGCATTATGACTTACGAGCTGTGTTATTCACAGTAACCTTAACCAAGGGGAGGCTAGTCATGGGCAAAGACTGGAGGCCTTCAGGAAGAGACAACACAAAATAATAGCACACCTATCTGTATCTCCTATGAAATTGATATTCTTGCTCTGAATGTTCAGCTGTTTCTCAAGTTTGAGAGTGCCTAGTGGTACAGAGCAGAGAAGGCAATGGCACCCCACTCCAGTCCTCTTGCCTGGAAAATCCCATGGGCAGAGGAGCCTGGTAGGCTGCAGTCCATGGGGTCGCTAAGAGTCAGACACGACTGAGTGACTTCACTTTCACTTTTCACTTTCACGCATTGGAGAAGGAAATGGCAACCCACTCCAGTGTTCTTGCCTGGAGAATCCCAGGGACGAGGGAGTCTGGTGGGCTGCCGTCTATGGGGCCGCACAGAGTCGGACACGACTGAAGCGATTTAGCAGCAGCAGCAGCAGTGGTACAGACGGCGCAAGTTTTCACTCAGTGCTAATGGAACCAAGTTTTTGGCCGCCATACGTCTGATGGCAGCATCCAGATTGCAGTTTTAGAACCTGTGGCCCAAGAGGTTGGACATCCTGCCCCATTGGCTGAGTTACTGTCACAAATAACGAGCATCTCGGTGCTGGCTGCAGGCACCTGGCTCTCCAGGTCTATAGCTTGGTCTAACAACATTACAATCCAGGATGTGGTATTTACTACTGCTCTTTCAAAGAAAAACATGTCCATTTGTGTTGTATATTTGCTAATGAAACAATATCCCTCAGAGGCAGCAGGGGAGCCAGCAGTAACTCACCTTCTTAGAAAAATATTCCCCAATCAGTCACAGCTATTGCTATCCAAGGAACTCCCACAATTTGGCCCCCCTTATGCCATGCTTCATCAGTGCCTCCATATGAGCACCAACATATCTTCAGGTTAGCTGGCCAGAGTTTGATGGATGCTTGTGGCCAAGGAAAGATTTTCTTCATATGCACCACCAGGCAGAAATGGAGACAGACTCCAACACTAGTCAATGAGCCTAAACTGGAAAATGATGTTGCTTCACATGGTCCTGAAGCTGATAGACACTTTGGAGATGGTCCATCTTGGCCCCCACTCCACCCTCCACCATGTTGAAGGTAAGGAAATGTCACTCTGAGTAGGGAAGTGATGTGCCCAAGGTCACAGAGTTAGTGGCTTAAGCCAAAGCCTTCCGACTCCAAATTTGGTGCTTTTATTTTTTTTAACCTATCATACTGCTTCCAGATTGGCTGCAGCTCTTGGAAATAGAACTGCTGAAGGAGCCAATAGAATTAAAACTACAATGGATGAGGATGTTCCACCACCAGCACTGAGATGGTGGGAGAATGACTACAGCCAGGCCACCAGAGGCATTCTGTGTGTTGACTGGACTCTACTTTGGTCTTTAAGAAAGGAAAACAACCTGCAGTACGATACAGCTGGAAGCACAGAACACGAAGGCATTACATCACCACCTCGAAGTTCTTAAGTTCTTGCTCTAGTTTGCCTGTCTCTTTACCTTAGGCTTTCAGACCAATCCTTTCACTACACTTTCCCTCCTAACACCCAGCTCCAACTCAACATCAGTCACTGTACCTAGAAACTTGGCTTCCTATGGAAGAAGGTGAGCATCCAAGAGTGACGTGCAGCGCAGCCTGTATTCTCAAGTGTGTGCGATGAGCGACTAGCCTGGAAGCCAGAAGACCTGAGTTCTGGCCCCAGTTCTGCTGCTGGTGGGCTGAGTGGCTGTCCATAAAGCATTCTCCTTTTCCTGCTTAAGGTCCCTCATCTGTAAAGTAGGGGCTTGCCCTGAACAGCATATAAGGTGCCCTTGGATTTTAACAGTGTGTGAAGATCATTTGTAATTACCCATGAATGATTTTTTTTTACCTCCAGTCTTTTCTCTCCTCCATTAACCTAACCACCCACTGCATTGCACACACTCAGTTCGGTATGTGCATCTATGCACAGTTTCTCGGCCCAGAGTGAGCCTGGGTGTACACATGGACCTGTGCATGTCATCTTGAGGAAGAATCATTTCCCAAGACGGCATCTGTGGCCTCATACTAACTCAGTGTCTCTGGAATATGAGTGTAGGTAGCATAGCCTTTTCTCTCACCATTTGGGGAGCTTGTTTCTCAGGAGTGCCTTGGGCAGAGCCTAAAGATTTCAAAACGGAACTAGCTGCAGTTGACAGATGACGTCAACAAGTTGTGCACAAAGATTTTCCTCGGTCTTTCCTGACATTGAGCCCACCAGGTGCTGCCATCTGAAACGGCACCCCAAACAGTTAAAAATGGAAAACTCATCAAATTGTAGACTTCAAATGGGTAGATTATACCTCAAGAATCCTCTTAAAAATATAAAGCTCAACGTACAGACTGTTCACTCTGGGTACCTCAAAGAGTGAAAAGTAAGTCTGAACCATAATGTGCAGTACAGGAAGAGCCAATTCATTTATCAAGGATGCCTCCTTCCCCTAGAGCCCAGTACAGGGACCAGCAGGTTACTGACATGCCCAGCAAAAAGGAACAGGATCTCTGTGCTGCTTACAGAATCTTTCAGTTCAAGCTCCACCTTCCCTAAAGGCAATAAACTGAGCTTTGCATGGAGACTGAGAGAAGCTACCTAAATGGGATGGAAGAGCCTTTGGATGTATAAAAAACTGGTTTGCCTGGACTGGAGCTCTTTTCAGGGGCAACACCAGAGTCCACTACATCCCTCATTGTGCGGGAAGGACCTTCGGTGCATCTGGGCAGCCCACCAGCCATCTGAGGGAGGCTGACAAGTTCTCTCCTCCTCTACCATCACTCCTTGTTTCCCACATCTGGCTGTGGGCCAGAAAGCCCCTGGGACCCAGTGCCTGGAACACAGTAGGCACTCAATCAATGTTCTTTTAATTGAATTGAGACTCAAGTGACAGCAAGGACAAGCAGTCCAAGGAATTTAGGCCCAAAGTGAAGCCTTACTAAGTTAAAATATGGCCCAAATCACATCCTTCACCTGACTTCATTCATCTCCACACAAAAGTACAAATCATTTTCCTGGCAAGGAAACAGCCTCCGTTGGATGCTAACTCTGTATGAACTCAAGTCAGGAGGCCAGTTAACCTCATCAGTCTGGAAAAGCTGCAAAAGTCAAAACTACCCCAAACGGCATCTTACCGGAAGTGTTATCCAGTCGCAACCACTCATAACAGAAAAGCAGCCACTGCTGCCGCACATGCTCCTTCACTGCACAGTGGAACACAAAAACGAGGAACCCTAAGTCAGGAGAAGAAGGTCAGTCTCTTCAGCTTCTTTCACTCACAGTCACCAGTGCCTAGACTCAAGCCTACTCTTGTCACCATCAATACTCCTCCCAAGGAAACCCAAGGCTATTACTAGTTTTCTGAGGTCACCTTTCTAGCTCCCTCCCAACGGCAGTGATAATAAGAAAGTGTATCAGGATTTCACATCAACCATAGTTTTCCTCCTGGGCTACTGTCCGTCCTAGAGCTTGAGAGGTCAGATGTGCAGTGAGAAGCAGCCTCTGAGATGGCTTTCAATGTAGCCCAGACCTTGGCATTCACATCCTTATGTAGTCTCCTCCCATATTGCACCAACAGAATAAAATATGGCAGAAGTGATGGCACGTCATTTGCAAGATTAGATTATAAAAGACATTGTACAATCTCTCTCTCTCTGGCTCCTTGTCTTTCTCTCCCTACCCACCCTGCCCCCACCCTCAGAGCTGATTAGAAGCTACAATGGTAATCATATTACAATATATAATGGGTAAAACGGAGTATAAGCTTTAAAACACTTGTGAATCACTATATTGTACACCCATAACTTAAATAATACTGTACAGCAACATTACTTCAATTTTAAAAAAAGAAAGAAGGGACTTCCCTGGTGGTCCAGCGGTTAAGACTCTGTGCTTCCAATGCAGGGGCCATGGGTTCAATCCCTGGTTGGGGAACTAAGTCCCCACATGCCACATGGCCAAAAATTAAGTAAATAAATAAATATATGCGACTTAAAATTTTTTAAATAAATAAAAATAAAACCATAAAGGCTTCCCTGGTGGGCCAGTGGTTAAGAATCCACCTTGCAATGCTGGGGACACTGGTTCAGCCCCTGATCTGGAAACATTCCACATGCCAAGGAGCAACTAAGCTTGTCATGTGCCACAGCTAAATGAAGCCCGTGCACCTAAAGCCCATGCTCTGCAACAAGAGTTGTTGTTTAGTTGCTAAGTCATGTCCTACTCATTCATGATCCCATGGACTGTATCCCGCCAGGCTCCTCTGTCCATGGGATTCTCCAGGCAAGAGTACTGGAGGGGGGGTGCCATTCTTTTCTCCAGGGCATCTTTCTGACCCGGCGATCAAACCTGATCAATCCCTGTTCTCCTGTATTGCACGCAGATTCTTTACCACTGAGCCACCAGGGAAGCAACAAGAGAAGTCACCTCAGTGAGAAGCCTGCACACCACAACTAACGAGAGTAGCTCCCGCTCACCACAACTACAGAAAACTTGCACAGCAATGAAGACCCAGTGCAGCCATAAATAAATAAAAAGAAAAAAGAAAGAAAGAAAAAAGGGACATTAAATGCTCTGCTTCATGGAGTGGGGGGCTTTCTGTCTCTAGGAAGCTGCAGGTGGAGGCTTACTGTTACTTGATGGGAAGATGTGGCTTCCCAAGCCCCAGCCCTGAGACTCTCTGATTTCATGTGGGAGGCAGCAATCTGGAGGCTAAACAGAATGACAAATCTCACTACCTCCCCTGAGGGGTTTATCTCCATTTGTAACCGAACCACTGTGGTGAGGAAGCCAGCAGCACTCACTCTTTGGCTAAGCAGTGACCACCTGGAAGGTAGTCCGGCAACTTGATGAGAGCACACCCCAATCTCGGTCTCAGAGCAGGTAAAACTCCTTCAACTTCAGCAGGAATAAGGGGGCCACAGTGACAAACAGCCCCTCTTACTGCTCTGATTTCCTGCACGGAGTTTAGCTAGTTCTCAGACTTAAAGGTTATTCTGTGAATTGCAATGAGCTGCGTGCCAGCTCTCCCTCTCTGCCTGACAGCCTCCCTTTTTCTTTCCAATAACAGATTGATCTGCTTACTCACTAGCACATAGCCATGAGGGAAGATGGCAGGTTTTTGCCACCTGTATTTTTATTTGTACATCCCTCCTTCAGAAATAGCTCATCAAGAGCATCATTTTTTTCACACCTGACCACAGGGCAACCCCCTTCAGCCAAACTTGCAAACTTGCCATCTGTCTTTTAAATGGCTAATTTGTTCATTTGTTTCATTGCATTCTTGTTTTGAATATTTGGGACGTGTACGTGTGTGTGTATGTCTATGGAACTTGAGTTTTAAACTCCGAGATCCGAAAACCCCCTCTCTGCAAGATGGCACATTCTATCTTGTAGGCGGGACTAGGAACTAGGAAGGCTTGGTGATTGACATAAAGCTTATCTGACAGACAGAGACAGCCTGGCTCTGTCCATGCTGGATCTGTGGGGCTTTGGTTTTCGTCCTCAGGAGATATCTCATTGGATTCTGCATCTACCCATCCAGGCTTCCCATTTAGAGAGGACTCTCTCCTTCCAGCGTGAGAATGGAGCATGTGCTGTTTTACAAACACCCCTCCCCTGCTTGTAGCTCTAAACTTCTTTGCTTTCGGTTCTTTCGTCAGCTTTTGCTTTAATCCCTGTTTCCATAAGGTTGAGTGTGTTTCTCCTCAGAGCTCGTGTGCCTGAGAGAAGCCTGGAGTTAACTGCTTAAGAAGAAATCCACACAGGCGTTTGGTTCTGAATCCACCTCCGTACACAGTCTAGAGCAAGGCACTTCCGTTTTCAAAGCATCATGCTGCTGAGACCGGGGTATCTCAGTGGAGGCCAGGTAAAGTCAGGAAGTAAAATGTAGAACCATCGCCAGGGCCTCGGTCAGTGATCTGGGATACGACCAAGTGCTGGCAGCCTCAAAGGAAGCCGTGTGACAGTGATGTGCAGTGCTTCTAAAATCTCTGTCCCCACTGCCAGAAGGAATAAAGACGGCATGCGGACAAAAACAACACACTTTGTGTCTCTTTACATTCCAATCAGAATTGGCTATATAAGGGACATCCCTGGGAGTCCAGTGGTTAAGACTCCACACTTCAATGCAGGGTGCATGGGTTCAATTCCTGGTCAGATAACTAAGATTCTGCATGCCACTCGGTGTGGCCAGAAAGTAAAAGTTTTTTTTTTTTTTCTAAATTGGCTGGTTGGTGGAATCCAGTGGAACAGAAAGTTTCTTTATTTTTTTCTTAAAGATTTTTTTGATGTAGACCATTTTTAAAGTCTTTATTGAATTTGTTGCAGTATTGCTTCAACATTGCTTCAGTTTGGCTATGAGGTATGTGGGATCTTAGCTCCTTGATCAAGGATGGAAGTAGCACACCCTGCATTAAAGGTGAAGTCTTAACCACTGGGCTGCCAGGGAAGTCCCAAAAAGTTTCAGTTGATACACCTCATTGCTCTAAAATGAGACTGTTTCTTGAACCACAGGACTTGCAGTCAAAGTATACCTTATTCTGAATTGTTCCCCCACCCCCTGCAGCACCTTGTAAATGACTGGCCTGAAGTAACTGCAGAGCAATTCACATTTCCCAAGTTTCCTCAGGGGTTAACAACCACAATGATAAAGGATTCTGAGGTTTTTAAAACGCCAAATTTGAAACAAAGTTTTAACATTTTTCCCCCAGCAGCATTTCTCAGAGCTTGTAGATGCCAAGGTACATTGTGCCATTTCAAGAGTGAGGGAGGTACTTTTCTGCATTCCCCAAAGTTCTTTGACCATAGTACTCTTTCTTGCTGAGCACCCTATGGGATCACCAGCTCCCTTTACTCTAATAAAAGGGTTAAGAGCAATAAAGTGAAAGTGAAGTTGCTCACTCATGTCCGACTCTTTGCGACCCCATGGACTGTAGCCTATCAGGCTCCTCTGTCCATGGGATTTTCCAGGCAAGAGTGCTGGAGTGGATTGCCATTTCCTTCTCCAGGGGATCTTCCCGACCCAGGTATTGAACCCGGGTCTCCCACATTGCTGGCAGAAGCTTTACTCTCTGAGCCACCAGGGAAGCCCCTAAGAGCAATAAAGGAGATCCTAACTCAATGGACTTCCCAGGTCGATTCCCAGCCTGCCCCAGAAGCCCAAATGAACTGAGCCAATCTTGAGGATAATGGTGTGGGGTGGAGTTTGAGACACCCAGGATTATTCTGTATGCCTCTTCTTGCCAAAAATTTTAACTAGGCAACATCAGATTAAAACAAACAGCAGCAATTACTCAGAGATATGTAAACCAGAGCCCTAGCTTTTACTTTTCATGGCATCCTTGGTCTTCCATTTAATAACTTCAGTAATCATTTGCTCCTTTTGCCAGAAAGTAGACAGTGAAGGGCTATAAAGTCATTAATTTAGGATCAGCTAATTCAACCAGCTGTGGTAACTTTTTCAAGATTGGTTTGTAGTAAAACCAAGATCAGAACCTTGGCTTCTTGCCAGGACCCACTGCTCTTTGCTTTCCACCTTCAATCCTCTATGGCTCTAGAACTTCCTAACCAGGTTCCTTCCCACAATATGAGGATATCTGATGCAGCCAGAGTCTATAGGGTCAACAGTTCAATGTTTCCACTGCCCAGTAATTTCTATGTTCAACAGGATTTGAATGTGTACACTTAGGAGCATGATCTATCGATGCAATGAATACTGTAGGAAGTGCTGCCAATCAGTGTTCCACAAAGACGTGGCCAGCTAGCTGGAGCTGAGTTAGCTATCTGGGTTGCTCTCTACATCCCTGAGTAAGAGAGAGTGGGCTCATTTAATGAAGCCCTAACATCTAGCCAATGTTTCTAATGGCTTCCTGTCAGTCACTGACAGCAGAGGCCTCTTGGATTATTTTTTCCTCCTTTGAAAAAATACTGAAGACTACAGGTAAGATTTTCTAAAGCAGTAAGAGCTTTGATGGAGGTCTAGCTTGAGCCACAGAAGGTACAGAGAAACAACAGTTACCTTGCAAAGTGTTAAAAATGGCAAAAAGATATAAGAAAAGGGTCCTCACAGGTCCCCAGGCAAAAAAGGCCAACCCCTAGGTGAGACCACGTAAGAAGGTCAGGCCTGTTGTGCCTTTGAGGTCTTGTAGAATCACCTTCTGTCAAGTCTTTTGGTTTTGGGATTTCATGGAGTTCAGTTGAGCAAGAACAGTGCAGAACACAGAGAGATTCATGAGAAATATGAGGTAAAAATAAGCCACCACTGAGATGGAGAAGATAGGATCATCTTTAATCCAACAACTGGAAGAGACCAAGGAGAGAAGCCCATTGTGAGGTAGAGAAACATAAAGTCCTACTTATTTTATTGGAGTACAGTTGATTTTCAATGTTGCATTAGTTTCTGCTGTACATCCAAGTGAATCAGGTATATATACATGTATATTCACTCTTTTTTAGATTCTTTTCCCATATAGGCCATTACAGCGTATTGAGTAGAGTTCCCTGTGCTCTACAGTAGGTTCTTATTAGTTATTTATTTTATACATAGTAGTGTGTATATGTCAATACACACAATTTATCCCTCCCCCTCTTTCCCTCCTGGTAACCATAAGTTTGTTTTCTATATCTGTGACTCTGTTTGTTTTTAAACTGCTATTTTTTTATGAGACTCTGAAGATCACTGAGTCAGTTTCATTTCATGTGAGAACACCTAGGCCTGGGGTGTAAAGCAACCCGACAGACTTCACTCATGCTCACTGGGGGCAGAGCTGAGACCAGAACTCCAGTCTCCTGAGCCTCAGTCCAGGGTTCTTCCCAGCCTCAATTTAGAAATCCTAGAGGACAGTTCTGCCTTACGCATGCAGAAACTTCTCAGTCCAGTTCCCTAGGAGGCTCTTTTCTTCCTCAACAGCAGAAAATGAAATTATATCTTTCCCCCCAATGTGGCTTACACCTGAGTTTTTATTTGCAGGATAGATTCTGCTTTGTGTGATAAATATCACAGTGAAAGGACATAGGTAATGACTGGCTTTTCAGAATGTTATATCAAACAGTAATGAGCTCATCAGAAGTAATGAAAATGCAACAAAAACAGGACAGCTCTAACTGTATTGCTTTCAAATATGATGTTTATTTTTGACCTCCCACCACAGCTAGAGGTTTAAACTTCAAAAGGCAACTCTGGCCACTGGATTGATTAATGGCTCTACAGTTTCTATTAAAGAAGAAATATGTAGTAATTTATATGAACAGATACTTCATCTCATAATATGCCAGTTACTACAGACATTACCTCTGATTTTTGAACATAGACAAGCTTTACTAGTATAACTGTGTGTCAACTTAGCTGAGACTTCTTTTCCAGAACCAGGAAAATCCCCTGTGGTCATATTGTTCATGTTGGTATGAATACTTTCATATACAAGTGCCTTTTGTGTGTTTGTGTGAGTGGGATGGGATTCGGGGTGAGGGATGCATTTAACTCTCCCAGTAGAATCTAATACTTAGGGTTCCCCAGGCTTGTGGTTGCCGATGGGGATGGGGATGGGAAAGGGATGGATTGGGAATAGCAAAATACAAACTGTTACATATATGTGTAACTGAATCACTTTTCTGTATATCAGAAACTAACACAACACTATAAATCAACTAGACTTGGATAAAATAGATTTTTTAAATAGATTTAGATTTAATAAATATTGTTACTGCATTCCTATATGTGCTTATTTGCCAATCTGAAGTGCAATGAATTGGGCATTTATTGCAAAATGTCTGTAGCTTATAATAATAAAGATGTTCAATCTTGTGGTAAAAAAAAAAAACAACCCAGAACTTAAGGTTCCCCAAATATCACCTTCAACCTTAAAAAAGGCTGTAAAGTGAAGTGAAGTGGTCAGTCATGTCCGACTCTTTGCGACCCCATGGACTGTAGCCTGCCAGGTTCCTCTGTTCATGGGATTTTCCAGGCAAGAGTACTGGAGTGGGGTGCCATTGCCTTCTCCAGATCTTCCTGACCCAGGGATTGAACCCAGGTCTCCCACATTGTAGGCAGACGCTTTACCATCTGAGCCACCAGAGAAGGCTATAGAAAACTCTTTAAAAAAGGTAGCACTATATGTTTGCATAGAGAATCATCTCCATGACATGTTAAGTACAAAGCAGTGTATATCTACTATTTGGGTGACAAAGTGTGCAGGAGAATATCTACACAAATTTGATTGTTGGTAATAAGAGTTGCATAGAGTTTTCATCTGGGGAGCTGGGCTTTGGGAGTGGACTTTACTTTTCATCCTCTACCCTTTTGTACATTTGAATTTTATACCATTGTGCATGTACTATTTCTTCAAAATACAATTATTTTTTAAAAAGCTCTTAGAGTACTCTGCCTTTTCCTCACCAATTCACATATGAAAGGGTTCTTTTCAGGGAGAGTGGAGTGGATTTTGTTCTGGTTTTGCTTTTGCTTTTGCTTTTGATCTTTGAAGAAGAATCACCATTAAACATCGGGGACCCTTTAAGTCACAAAACAAGCAAGGAGCGAGGATGGAGGAGATGAGAAGAAAGGGAAGAGAGAAAGAAAGGATAACAAGGAATTATAATTAGGAGGCATCTGCTGGCAGTGGTAATACAATATTGACCCTCTGGAAACTGTCATCTCAATATGAAAGACGGAGAGGTCTGGGGGGCAAGACCTCGTGCATTTGATTGCAATCCAGCGGGAGAGGAAATCTATAGTGAAAAAGAACTTGAGAGGCTACGATAAAGAGAGTGAAGATAATGAAGAATGGATAAGTAAAAAGCGATTCGAAGTATAAAGTGAGGTTGTACAGCCTGAAGGACTGCATGGTAACTATCTATAGCCCTGTGAAAGAAGGTTCTGGAAAGGTGGAGTGATTTGAATGGCTATTCTCTGGTACCTGTGGGTGAGAGAACCAAAGAGCTGGGCTTGTATATCAAAAATAGAAAAGAGAAAGTACAACAACAGGACAATAAGGCCAAGCCAATTTACAAAGGAAAGTGCTGGAGTCTTCTTTAGGAGACCTTTGTGGCTGAAATACAGAAAAGGCTTGCAACCCACTTCAGTATTTCTTTATAGTGGCTCCTCCAACTTCTAAGTTCTGTGAGCTTTCTAATCAGGACAGCTGCCGATGTCTATTATGTCGATTTCTTTTACTGTTTCCTTGAATTGTATCTAAATCATTATCATACTCCCATTTCATAAATTTGAGAGCTCTTTACCAGCTAAAAAATTTTAAAAATAGATAAACTAATTAATTAATAATCGCTGCCAGATGCATATTACCATGGAACAGGCCACATGCTGAGCACTTTATATACATGGCATCATTTTAATCTGCACCCAGCACTGAGCATAAACATTATTATGCCCATTTTCCAGAGGAGGAAATGCAAAGAAGAGGTAAAGTAAGTTGACCAAGGTTGTATGGAGTCCAGATGCCTCAGACACCTAACCATTATATCAGTGCGCCCATTACTTTGTTAGAGTAAAAAGGCTGAGGCTAATTTCCTCCCTGAAGCCAGTGTTTCAAGACCAAGGCCCAGGCCAGGAACATCTCACCATACCTTGATGGTTGAGACCACCACCATTGGAGAAGCAGAGATGCTGGTACTTACAATGGAGTTGTTGAGCTCAGAGTCCCATACAGATCCTTTTTCACACTGAGTATGATTGCCACCATGATGGCTGGGATTCCCAGAGTGGGGAAGCAAGCCAAAGGCATCCCATTAGGAAGCAAGGGAGAGTTCCTGATCAATGATTGTGAGTGCTGGTACACTAAGGCACTGTTTAAATGAGCCACAGATGTGCGGGCATCAAAATACCATTGTTTGCAAAATGTTTGTAAATTCTTCCAAGTTAAACATTTCTAGGAGTTCTCCAATCTGCTAAGCTTAACAGCATGCCAATGGCTCCAACACAACACCCACTGGTTATTAAAAGTAGCACAAGTGCCAAAAATCAACTTGGCAGTGAAAGTGTCTCGTTCATGGGAATGCAAGTTCACATCAAGCATTTCTGCTCAGATGATCAGCTGCCAATTTGTCTCCCTTACAATACTGCCCATTAGTTCTGGTCCCTTTTTGTCTAGGTCACCTTGAAGGAAGGGCATAGGCAATCAGCTGCAGCCTTCAGTGCTTTTCTGACAGGGGAGCTGCTTGCACACTCGTTACTAGTTTGACATTTTGACTAGATCGACCAGTTAACAACCAGTCAATTTAGCCTGACTATAATAAAGCAATCAGTTCAGTCAAAGTGGTCAAACGTGATGTGAGTATAGACATGGGGTTTAAAAAAATCCAATTACATTTACATTTGCAAAACTTAAATGATTTCTCTCTTTCTCACAATGTATTTCTCCTAAAGAAGGAGCATTATACTGGCACACATTTTAGGGGTCTTGTAAGCTACTTTCCAAAGCTGTTTCAAAGCCCAGAGTGTCAAGAATCTTGAGAAATCCTCCATTTCCATCACTGTCCTGTCCCTTCTGGTCTGTCTGTGGCTCACCTAGCACAGGGCTCAGCGTTCTGTCGATGGAAAAAATATCACCCTGAAAAAAATCCCACCCTGAAGGGAGGGATGGAAGGAGGCCTTTCATTTAAGAAGAAACTTGTGGGGCAGTCTCCAATCTGTGATTATACTTTGCTAATTGAGACCAAAAAAAAAGGTGTCTACTGGTTATTATAGGGCTTCCCCTGGGGCCCAGTTGGTAATGTGGGAGACCCGGGTTCGATCCCTGGGTTGGGAAGATCCCCTGAAGAAGGAAAAGGCTACCCACTCCAGTATTCTGGCCTGGAGAATTCCATGGACTGCATAGTCCATGAGGCCGCAAAGAGTTGGACACGACTGAGCGACTTTCACTTCACTTCACTGGTTATTAAAAAATGTGGACAACTAAATCTACTGCCTTGGACAGGGATTTAAATAAAGGAATAAAACCTTTGAAACAGGCTGCTTTCGCATTAGGAAGATAGAACTTCAAACATAAACAGAGGCTAATATTTGTTTTCCTTACAGTTGACAGCATTTGTCTAATATTTAAATGCTCTGAGACTCCCTGGCCAACACTGCAGGGATCCAGAGGCCAAACGGACAAAGGCCTGAACCATGGCTGATCTGAATTTTGGTGGAATGCCATGTGACCCAAGACGAATTCGAGAAGACAAGGCAGTCCTGTGAGGAGGCACTCTGAGGCCGTCTGCTACTTGCCACCTCACACTCTCTGGAAGGCTGTTATGATGCAGTTTCTCATCACCTCCCCTGGTGTGGGGCTTTGCACCCTGCCCCCTCAGAACAGAGTTGCACAATAAAAGTACCGAGCCTTAGTCTTGCCTGTCTCCCCTTCATCCCAGCAAGTGTGTGTGGGATGTGCAGATCAAACAGATGGGAAGCCAGCCCTAGGGAATACCAACATGGAAGGAACAGGCGAAGGAAGAAGGGTCAGGAGACGAAGCCGAGAACGAGTGACGCTCAGGGATTGGGTGCTATTTCCAGCCCCTGCACACTTAGCTACATGTGTGTTATCCACCTTCTGGATTATTCATGAAACCTCTTCCATGACAGTTTTCAGTCTTTCAGTTGACTCGAGGTGAGGGTTGCCAGGCATAAAGGGGAGTATTGACTATTTTTGTCTTTGTACATCTGACGGTTCCAATGTATACTAGAACCATGTTTTAGATTGTGCTTTGTTTAAAACTAGCCTGTCTCCATTCGCCACATTAACATGGGTAACAGCACTAACTGTGTATCCAAAGAAAGCACATACTACATTAATGAACTCACTAAAAAAATGAGTAGCTAATTGGGAAGCTATTGTCTTCACAAGGCAGCAGAAGGTAAAATCTATCTTTTCAGGTATCCTATGCATCCCACTTCACACACAGCTCCTATTTTGTTGCTGCTCAGTCATGTCCAACTCTTTGCGACCCCATGGACTGCAGCACGTCAGGCTTCCCTGTCCTTCACCATCTCCCAGAGCGTGCTCAAACTCATGTCCATTGAGTCAGTGATGTCATTCAACCACCGCATCCTCTGTCGTCCCCTGCTCCTCCTGCCTTTAATCTTTCCCAGCATCAGGGTCTTTTTCAAGGAGTCAGTTATTCACATCAGGTGGCCAAAGTATTGGAGTTTCAGCTTCAGCATCAGTCCTTCCAATGAATATTCAGGACTGATTCCTTTAGGATGGATTGGTTGGATCACCTTGCAGTCAATGGGACTCTCAAGAGTCTTCTCCAACACCACAGTTCAAAAGCGTCAATTCTTCAGTGTTCAGCTTTCTTTATGACCCAACTCTCACATCCATACATGACTACTGGAAAAATCATTGCTTTTGACTCTACAGACCTTTGTCGGCAAAGTAATGACTCTGCTTTTCAATATGCTGATGAGGTTGGTCATAACTTTTCTTCCAAGGAGCAAGCAACTTTTAATTTTTTGGCTGCAGTCACCATCTGCAGTGATTTTGGAGCACAAGAAAATAAAGTCTGTCACTGTTTCCATTGTTTCCCCATCTATTTGTCATGAAGTGATGGGATCAGATACCATGATCTTAATTTTCTGAATGTTGAGTTTTAAGCCAGCTTTTCACTCTCCTCTTTCATCTTCATCAAGAGGTTCTTTAATCCTGTTTGCTTTCTGCCATAAGGGTGGTGTCATCTGCATATCTAAGGTTGTGGCTATTCTCCCCAGCAATCTTTTATTTTTAAATCATCAAGCCACAGTAGTTCATTTATTGTACTGCTTTTAAACAGTCTATCCCACTATATTCAGTCATGCTTCTGCTATAGAAGCATACAATTTGCAAATCTATGGAAGCAAATAAGAGGCAATAGTAAACAAAGAAAATCTCACTTGCTGAAAAAGAATGGAGTCTCTAGATTAAAGTGATCAGCAATGAAAAGACAAAAATGAGAAAATCATAACATTAGATATATTCTTGCCGAATTACTGAAGTCCAAATGTTACCAAAAAAGCAAAGAACCTCATAAATTCCCAGCAGAACAGATAAAACAGGAGGAAAAGTTTAAAAAAATTAACCACCCAGGAAAATAATAATATTCATGTTAATAGCAGAGAAGGCAATGGCACTCCACTCCAGTACTCTCGCCTGGAAAAATCCCATGGAAGGAGGAGCCTGGTAGGCTACAATCCATGGGGTCGCTAAGAGTCAGACACGACCGAGCGACTTCACTTTCACTTTTCACTTTCATCCATTGGAGAAGGAAATGGCAACCCACTCCAGTGTTCTTGCCTGGAGAATCCCAGGGACAGGGGAGCCTGGTGGGCTGCCGTCTATGGGGTCGCACAGAGTTGGGCACGACTGAAGCAACTTAGCAGCAGCAGCAGCAGCATGTTAATAGATGCGGTCCTCCCATAAACTTTGTAAAAAAGAAATAAGCAAAAATAACCTTATTATAATATGACAAATATTATTTACTGTAATAAAAAGAAGTATCACTTTAAATAACAAAACTTAAAATCACTTCAATTAATATCAGGAAGCTTATAGTGACAACCATCAAAAGTATTATTTAAGATTGTAGTTTTGAGCAATAAGAAAAGAAAATTATTAGACATTTTTATACTAACATGATTTTAAGCCTAGGTAATCTAAGATATTCCCATCAACTACTAGAATTAATAAAAAAAATTTATGAAATTCACATACTTAAGAAAGAGATACCAAAAATAAACAGTTCTCTCTTGTAGAAAAAAGAATCTAGAAACTAAAATATATACATCTGTGTTTTCCTCCTTTTCCAATACAATGTTGAAAAACTCTAATGTATTAAATCTACTTACTAAACAATTCAATGCTACAATTGGTATCTTTGGAACTAATTATGTCTCTTTACAAAAATCTTAGTACAAAAAAGATCTTCACAACCCAGATAATCACGATGGTGTAATCACTCACCTAGAGCCAGACTTCCTGGAATGTGAAGTCAAGTGGGCCTTAGAAAGCATCACTACGAACAAAGCTAGTGGAGGTGATGGAATTCCAGTTGAGCTATTTCAAATCCTGAAAGATGATGTTGTGGAAGTGTTGCACTCAATATGCCAGCAAATTTGGAAAACTCAGCAGTGGCCACAGGACTGGAAAAGGTCAGTTTTCATTCCAATCCCAAAGAAAGGCAATGCCAAAGAATGCTCAAACTACTGCACAATTGCACTCATCTCACACACTAGTAAAGTGATGCTTAAAATTCTTCAAGCCAGGCTTCAGCAATACATGAACTGTGAACTTCCAGATGTTCAAGCTGGTTTTAGAAAAGGCAAAGGAACCAGAGATCAAATTGCCAACATCTTCTAGATCACTGAAAGAGCAAGAGAATTCCAGAAAAACATCTATTTCTGCTTTATTGACTATGCCAAAGCCTTTGTGTGGATCGCAATAAACTGTGGAAAATTCTAAAAGAGATGGGAATACCAGACCACCTGACCTGCCTCTTGAGAAACCTATATGCAGGTCAGGAAGCAACAGTTAGAACTGGACATGGAACAACAGACTGGTTCCAAATAGGAAAAGGAGTACGTCAAGGCTGTATATTGTCACCCTGCTTATTTAACTTCTATGCAGAGTACATCATGAAAAACGCTGAGCTGGAAGAAGCACAGGCTGGAATCAAGATTGCTGGGAGAAATATCAATAACCTCAGATATGCAGATGATACCACCCTTATGGCAGAAAGTGAAGAAGAAGTAAAGAGCCTCTTGATGAAAACGAAAGAGGAGAGTGAAAAAGTTGGCTTAGTGATACTGGATGCTCGGGGCTGGTGCACTGGGATGACCCAGAGGGATGGTACAGGGAGGGAGGAGGGAGGGGAGTTCAGGATGGGGAACACGTGTATACCTACAGTGGATTCATGTTGATGTATGGCAAAACCAGTACAATATTGTAAAGTAATTAGCCTCCAATTAAAATAAATAAATTTATATTAAAAAAAAATAAAATTAATAAAAATAAACTCCAAAAAAAAAAAGTTGGCTTAAAGCTCAACATTCAGAAAACTAAGATCATGGCATCTGATCCCATCACCTCATGGCAAATAGATGGGGAAACAGTGGAAACAGTGGCTGATTTTATTTTTCTGGGCTCCAAAATCACTGCAGATGGTGATTGCAGCCATGAAATTAAAAGACACTTACTCCTTGGAAGAAAAGTTATGACCAACCTAGATAGCATATTGAAAAGCAGAGACATTACTTTGCCAACAAAGGTCCGGCTAGTCAAGGCTATGGTTTTTCCAGTAGTCATGTATGGATGTCTGAGTTGGACTACAAGGAAAGCTGAGAGCTGAAGAATTGATGCTTTTGAAGTGTGGTGTTGGAGAAGACTCTTGAGAGTCCCTTGGACTGCAAGGAGATCCAACCAGTCCATCCTAAAGGAGATCAGTCCTGGGTGTTCATTGGAAGGACTGATGTTGAAGCTGAAACTCCAGTACTTTGGCCACCTGGTGTGGAGAGCTAAGTCATTTGAAAAGACCCTGATACTGGGAAAGATTGAGGGCAGGAGGAGAAGGGGATGACAGAGGATGAGATGGTTGGATGGCATCACCAACTCAGTGGACATGGGTTTGGGTGGATTCCGGGAGTTGGTGATGGACAAGGAGGCCTGGCGTGCTGTGGTTCATGGGATTACAAAGAGTTGTACACGACTGAGCGACTGAACTGAACTGAACTGAAGTAAAAGATATTAATCTGTAAAGCAATTATCCTTCAATTAAAAAATAAATAAACTTTTGAAAAAGATAATAAAACACCATAGATCTCTGGATGCCAATATAAGCTCTGTATTTCTAAGGAAGTATAATTTCCACCGGCAGTCTTGATTCCAACTTGTGGTTCACCCAGCCCAGCATTTTGCATGATGTACTCTGCATATAAGTTAAATAAGCAGGGTGACAATATACAGTCTTGACGTGCTCCTTTCCCGATTTGGAACCAGTCTGTTTTTCCATGTCCAGTTCTAACTGTTGCTTCTTGACCTGTATACAGATTTCTCAGGAAGTGGGTAAGGTGGTCCGATATTCCCATCTCTTGAAGAATTTTCCACAGTTTGTTGTGATCCACATAGTCAAAGGCTTTGGCATAGTCAACAAAGCAGAGTAGATGTTATTTCTGGAATTCTCTTGCTTTTTCTATGATCCAACAGATGTTGGCAATTTGATCTCTGGTTCCTCTGCCTTTTCTAAATCTAGCTTGAACATCTGGAAGTTCTTGGTTCACATATTGTTGAAGCCTGGCTTGGAGAATTTTGAGCATTATTTTGCTAGCATGTGAGATGAGTACAATTGTGAGGTAGTTTGAGCATTCTTTGGCATTGCCTTTCTTTGGGAATGGAATGAAAACTGACCTTTTCCAGTCCTGTGGCCACTATTGAGTTTTCCAAATTTCCTGGCATATTGAGTGCAGCATATTTCACAGCATCATCTTTTAGGATTTGGAATAGCTCAACTGGAATTCCATCACCTCCACTAGCTTTGTTCGGAGTGATGCATCCTAAGGCCCAGTTGACTTTACATTCCAGATTGTCTGGCTCAAGGTGAGTGATCACACCATCGTGGTAATCTGAGTCATTAAGATCTTTTCTGTATGTTCTTGCCACCTCTTCTTAATATCTTCTGCTTCTGTTAGGTCCATACCATTACTGTCCTTTATTGAGCGCATCTTTGCATGAAATGTACCCTTGGTATCTCTAATTTCCTTGAAGAGAGATCTAGTCTTCCCCATTCTCTTGTTTTCCTCTGCTTCTTTGCATTGTTCACTTAGGAAGGCTTTCTTATCTCTCCTTGCTATTCTTTGGAACTCTGCATTCAGAGGGGTATATCTTGCCTTTTCTCTTTTGCCTTTCTCTTCTCTTCTTTTCTCAGCTCTTTGTGGGCCTCCTCAGACAGTTGTTTTGCCTTTTTGCACTAGCCATTTTGCCCTTTTGCCTTTTTCCATCTCCTATGGATCCAACACATTTTCTAAATGCTAAGTCTTGTTTGAATAGGCAAGGGGTGGGGAATAGCTGAGCTGTTCATGTCAGTTAGAATTACAGGAAAGCAACCAATGAGAACTATTCACGCTAAGTTCCTTCCTGGCTTCTCTAGGGTGGCAGAATGGTGACAGTTATAAGACGTGGTGTGAAACGGAGTATGTCTGAACCAGCACCCTCTCACGTCTTTCAGGTGTTTTCCCTGGCCCTTTAACAATCTGACTACATCCTAGAGGTCAACGTCCAAACTATGGAGATAGACTCCCTGGTTCAAACCCCAGTTCTGCCGCTTACTAGCTGTGCAAATTCTGGCAAATTACATAATCTCTTTGTACCTCAGCATCCTCATCTGTTAAGTGGGAATAATGATGAAACCTTTCCCATAGAGATATTGTGAAGATTAAAGGTTGTTGCTGTTGTTTAGTTGCTCAGTCATGTCTGAATCTTTGCAACCCCATGGTCCACTGTCCATGGGATTTTCCAGGCAAGAATACTGGAGAGTGTTACCATTTCCTTCTCCAGGAGATCTTCCCCAACCAGGGGTCAAACCCACATCTGAGCCACCAAGGAAGCCCTGAAGATTCAAGCTGAGATTAAATGAGATGCTTTGAACCATGTTGGGCACATGGAACACCAGCTCAGTGTTGGCTATTGTATCCATGTGTGTTTGTTGGGATTGTAACTTGAGAAAGAGAAGGATAAAAGCTGACAGGTTCACTCCTATAGATCTAGCATTTAGCACAGCACAGCAGCAGCTGCTCAGTAAATATATGTGAACCAGTGTCTCGCCATAGAGGTCCAAAGCTTGATTTACGGAGCAATACAGACAGAAAGAGAAATGCCCACCCCAAAACCAGTGAGGCAATGCTTAATTCCTTACTTATGATAATAGCAGAAGTTTGGTCCCTAATACTTGTATAATAGAATTAGACAGACACAGGCTTGAAACAGAGACATCAAGGACAATGGCAGATATACTTACCCCAACCAACCAGACAAAATTTAAGGATATAATTGGAAATGTATATGTTGAAGACTTTGACTAGAGCAAAATACATGTGGACTGCCTCCAGGCCCATTCAAGTCAAAGACACGAGCAGAAATAATGAAGTGCCACAGCAGCTGTGATACAAAGGCCCGCTTTCTGAAATGATGATGATCAGGAATTGACTAGAAATACCAGGTTTAGCATCAGTAGTGCTGTGTACAAGTTGATCAGGATTTTAGAAGGATGATCTTTTAGAAGTTTGCTAAAGGAAAAGGCGCAATGTGAGGCAGGGTCTCTGCTTTTGATCAAGCATGGCCATGCTTTCTATGTACAATAATTAAAAGAATGAAAGAACTGCCTATTAAAATTTAATTATTCATATTATCTTATATGTACTAAATTTTTTAGTCCCCCACCATCTTTCCAGGTAGAACCAAAATATTCCAAATAAGGTGACCTTTAGTAATAGAAATAATAACAGCTTCTCTCAGCTAAGCAGTCCCCTTCTTTGAAGAAAAGGAAGGAAAGACTTCCTTGTATACTACAGTTCCACCATCACTCCTTCTACTGACTCAAGACTAAATCTACACATGACCAAGTAGCAAGATGACTATAGGAACCATTTCACATAGTTACTTGGGTATTTCAAAAATCCAGACACTTGACTTCATGAAATTTTTCAAGAATTTTCAATTTTCACTTGAAAAGAATTTTCAAGTCTTTTGCCTATTTTTAATGTATTGTCTTTCTTTTGCTTTTTGCTTTGTAGTTTTTAATATATTCTGCGTATAAGTCCTTTGTCAGATATATATATAGTGAATATCTTCTCTTAATCTGTGGCTTGCATTTTCACTATTTTCATGGTATCTTTTGATTTAAAAAAGCTCTTAATTTTAATGGAGTCCAACTGATTAACTTTTTCTTTACTACTTAGTGTTTTTGTACCCTGTTGGAGAAATCTTTTCCTATCTCAAACCTACTGTTGTTTTAAAAATTCAATTACAATCTTTTTTTCAGAGGAGCCTTGATTTTTTTTTAACCTGGCCACTTCATAATCTAAAAGATGTGACCTCTGCCTACTGTGATGAATAAGAACATTTCTGTTACATTAACATGAAATTAACAAGGATACAATGCCAAGAGCATCCATCAAACCAAATTAAACTTAGAGTAAAACTCTACCAACTTACTGAAGAGCTAGGTATGTCACTATTGCAGGTCCCAGGAAAATGGAGGAGATTCCACATCCGATGTACGTTATAATCACTAATATCTGTTCGTTCACTGCATCCACTGCAGACCTGGATAAATCCTAGGGAATGCAATGTGTTGTATTTTATACATTTGGCTAGGCAAGTTTATGGTAAAAAGTTTCCAGTGCCCACTAACAGTAGCTTCCCAGGATGTACAGCATCTCTGTTAAAGCTCTTATAAAACCAGAGTATGTAGATGGATATACAGTAAGACTGTATGTTGTTCATTGATTATGCCTAGTGCAACTTACTGTGCATGGGGCATGGAGAGCCATCAACAGCACTGGAAGAACATTTAGTCCTTGGTTTTATTGTCATTAACATGTTCCACACTTCAAATATAACCAAACTAATAGATGTGAATTTGAGATACACTGTGAATTATTATCTGAACTGAGCGTTCCAAAACATTGCACAGAACATCAAAAAAATGTTCCTTTCCCTTAGACCTTCAATAATTTTCATAAAATTAAAAGACAAAGTGGACCTTAGAGATCACATAAACCTGTAATTTCTTAACCTGAGAACTATAAAAGACTTGAAATGGTGTGCAAATTACTTGAATATATTTGAATATATTTGAAATTCAAATTATTTGAATATATTCTGGGAAGACGGTCCATACTTTCCATCAGATGGCAATGGAGCTTCGTGACTCCTAAAAGGTTAACAAATGCTGGTCTACTCTGGTAGTTCTCAACTGGACACAGTTTTACCCCTCCCCTGGGTCATGTGGCAATGTCCGGAGACATTTTTGGTTGTCTCACCTGAAGAAGGTGCTACTGGCATCTAGTGGGTAGAGACCAGGAATGCTGCTAAACAACCTTGAATGAACAAAACAGCACGCACGACAAAGAAATATATGGCCAAAAATAGCAATAGCGCTAAGGTTAAAACATCCTCATCCACTCCAATCTTTCACATTCCAGAAGACAAATTTAAGATCCAAACAAGTGAAACAACCTGACCAAGATCACATAGACAGCTAGTAACAGAGCTAGACTGTGAACCATGGGCTTTTGACTCATGCTGTAATGTTCTAATCAATTTGCAGGTGGGTAAACAAAATTCTTACAGTTCAATAAGTATCAATGGGTTTACCTCTTATTTGTTGAGTAGACATGGTTAAAAAAAAAAAGAAAGAAAAAGAAAACTATAAAACAGACTCTTAGCCCTCAGGGAGTTTACCATTAGTAGAAGAAACAACTCATACACAACATATTCATATACCAGTATATAATATATACAGTACAGTAACTTAGGAGAACTAAGAAAGCATTCAAGGGTGGGTAAAGAAGAAGGAAATGCATTTGAGCCATTTTGAAGGAAAACTCATCAAGTCCTGATGTTAGGGAAGACCAAAGGAAATGAAGGAGAGAAGGATTAACAATTACTCCCAAGGCTCTAAGCCTGGATATGCAAGTTGATCAGAAAACTCTTGCTTGGTTAACTATCGCAAGTATTAAAAATAAATATTTCTTTCTTACACTGCAATTTGGCAATAACTATTAAAATTTAATATTCTAATTGGAAGCAATTCTACTTCTATCAATTTATTCTATAGAAATACACCAGTATTCAGATCAGTTCAGTTGCTCAGTCATGTCCGACTCTTTGCGACCCCGTGAATTGCAGCATGCCAGGCCTCCCTGTCCATCACCAACTCCTGGAGTTCATTCAAACTCATGTCCATCGAGTCGGTGATGCTATCCAACCATCTCATCCTCTGTCATCCCCTTCTCTTCCTGCCCCCAATCCCTCCCAGCATCAGAGTCTTTTCCAATGAGTCAACTCTTCACATGAGGTGGCCAAAGTATTGGAGTTTCAGCTTTAGCATCAGTCCTTCCAAAGAACTCCCATGACTGATCTCCTTTAGAATGGACTGGTTGGATCTCCTTGCAGTCCAAGGGACTCTCAAGAGTCTTCTCCAACACCACAGTTCAAAAGCATCAATTCTTCAGCACTCAGCTTTCTTCACAGTCCGACTCAGACATCCATACATGACCACTGGAAAACCCATAGCCTTGACTAGATGGACCTTTGTTGGCAAAGTAATGTCTCTGCTTTTGAATATGCTTGCTAGGTTGGTCATAACTTTCCTTCCAAGGAGTAAGCATCTTTTAATTTCATGGCTGCAATCGCCATCTGCAGTGATTTTGGAGCCCAGAAAAATAAAGTCTGACACTGTTTCCACTGTTTCCCCATCTATTTCCCATGAAGTGATGGGGCCAGGTGCCATAATCTTAATTTTCTGAATGTTGAGCTTTAAGTCAACTTTTTCACTCTCCTCTTTCACTTTCATCAAGAGGCTTTTTAGTTCCTCTTCACTTTCTGCCATAAGGGTGGTGTCATCTAATGAATAAAAATGTGTACTATAGCATTATTCATAATGGAGAAAAGCAGTAACAACTCAAATGCTTACTGTAGCAGATTGGTTAAATTCCACTGTGTTAAATTCACACAGTGGAATACCATAAAAATATTTTTTAAAAATTTAAGTAGATAGACATATATTTGCCTGAAAGGTGTCCAATATATATTGTTAAGTGAAAAGCAAGTGGTAAAACCAGTATGTATAATTTGATCCCATTTTTAAAAAACCAAAAGATATATTAATATATGTATATAGGAAAAGAATCTGAAAGAACATATATAAAGGTGTTAATGTGATTTCTTTGGAGGGGGGTTATAGGGACCTTTTCTGTAAAGTTTGAATTTTGAGAAATTGGCATTAATTTTACAAGAAAAAAAATAAACATTCATTTCAACTTGCTCTACTTTGAATGAACAAGGTGGGCGGCTTTCTTCCACTTGCATGCCACTTTTCCATAACTTAATTCATACATATATTCCTAGTCTGTAATCTAATAAAAGTTGTCAAAACTCTATTAAAGAGTGATTAAGAGGCAACCAGGCTTCCCTGGTGGCTCTGACAGTAAGGAATCTGCCTGCAATGCAGGAGACCTGGCTTTGATCCCTGGTTTGGGAAGATCCCCTGGAGAAGAGAATGGCTACCCACTCTGGTATCGTTGCCTGGAGAATTCCATGGACAGAGGAGCTTGGTGGGCTACAGTCCATAGGGTTTCAAAGAATCCAACATGACTGAGCGACTAACACTTCACACACTGAGACAACTCACCATTAAGACTCCAGAATGGGTAAGGTGATCACATTGACAGTTTGTGTAACTTACATTTGTTTCCTTCACGTTACAGTCTGATGAGTTCCATCCACCTTGCCTATCTGCAAGTGACAGAAGGGAATTTCAAAGCAATTTTTCTTTTCTCAGAAATGTTTAACTTTTCATTATATGTACCTTTCCAACGTGTGCTATGATTAGTATTGTTTGTTAAGACAGCAGGATAGCAGTATAATTGAGCCTGAAATTAAATTAATCCTAATAGGCAGAACTGACTTGTGGAGGACTTCATAAATGGCATAACTTCTTTGGTCCTCACTTTTCCTGTTCTTCTACAGATTAGGACAGACTTTAACGATGAACAACAGTCCTGCCACTATGTTGGAGTGACAGTAAGGACTGTTTTTTTTTTTAAGTAGCACAAAGAGGAAACAGATCTAGAACTTTTTGAAGTGTTTGAGCTATGGAATACAGATGACGCGTGGGGTTCCTCAATGGGACTGGAATAAACATTTGAAACAACCAGCTCAATCTAGAATTCAAATGGTCTCAAGTGTTTTGCATTCAAGTCAAATTATGGTCTAGAACTCCTTCAAATCAGTCATTCAGTCGTGTCCGACTCTTTGCAACCCCATGAATCACAGCATGCCAGGCCTCCCTGTCCATCACCAACTCTCGGAGTTCACCCAGACTCGGAACTCCTTAGGGCCAATTAAAGCCCCTGGTCTACTTGATACCTGCCTAGTTTCTCACTCCTGAGCACACTCAGGCTTCTAGAACTAAGCCACATACCTTGAGAACTTGTAGATCTTGGGTACTAGATGACATTTAGAGTTAAACCTCTAGAGTAGTACTAGAGCAGAGGGGTTCTCCTAGGGCAGCCAGCTAAGTGTGGTTAAAATTTGTCCATCCAGGATAACACTAAGAGATTCCAGAAGTTCTAGATACATGGACAGGGGGTGGGGGCAAAATATGACCTGGAACAAGCCCATTAATGGATATTAATGAACACACAGATCAGCTTATTGAGGCTGTGGGGGACAAAGCTTATCATTTTACAGAAATCTTACCGTGAACGACTTGAAGGGGACCAGGAAAGGACAGTGATATCTCTGTTGTAAGAAAGTAGTATTATCTTCCTCCACCCCAGAATTTCAAGGATACTAAAAAAGGAAACATCCCAGACAGAGTTTCTACAGGTGGAAGGACTGCTCCCAGAGACACTCCTGGCATTCCAGGAGCAATTGCTTCTGTGCAGGAATTTTCTGAGATTGGGCTACATCCTTACAGATTCCAATGGCAATGGCAAGCTTAAGAGGAACCCATTCAGCAATCCCTTTCCATCATCCCTTCTCTCTCTTTTTTAAAATTTTTATCAGAGTATAGTTGATTCACAATCCGTTAGTTTCAGATGTGCAGCAAAGTGAATCAGACATACATATACACATATCCACTCTTTTTTAGATTCTTTCCCCATATAGGCCATTACAGAGTATTGAGTAGAATTCCCTGCGCTATACAGTAGGTCCTTATTAGTTAACTATTTTATATATAGTAGTGTGTATATCAGAGAAGGCGATGGCACCCCACTCCAGTACTCTTGTCTGGAAAATCCCATGGACGGAGGAGCCTGATGGGCTGCAGTCCATGGGGTCGCGAAGAGTCAGACACGACTGGGCGACTTCACTTTCACTTTTCACTTTCCTGCATTGGAGAAGGAAATGGCAACCCACTCCAGTGTTCTTGCCTGGAGAATCCCAGGGACAGGGGAGCCTGGTGGGCTGCCGTCTATGGGGCCGCACAGAGTCGGACACGACTGAAGCGACTTAGCAGCAGCAGCAGTGTGTATATGCCAATCCCAAACTCCCAATGTATCCAGCTTACCCCCTGGTAACCATAAGTTTGTTTTCTACATCTGGGACTCTATTTCTGTTTTGTAGGTAAGTTCATTTATAGCCTTTTTTTTTAGGTTTCACATATGAGTGATACCATGTGATATTTCTTTCTCTGTCTGACTTCACACATTTAGAGCTTCTCTAAGTCCATCTATGTCGCTGCAAATGGCATTATTTCCATGACTCCTTCTCTTACGGTCTCCAAAGAGTCATACTCAATCAAGTAGGGAGGGTCCTTAGAGACCAACCAGAATGTCTTATCCCCTCCATGAAAAGATAAAAAGACTGAAGCACCTAGAGAGTAAACGGACCACTCAAGGTCACACAGTCAATATAGAAGAGAAGAGGGAAAACAAGGAGACAGTAGGCCTGGCAGATCTCATGGGAAAGCTCAGATAAAGAGCCAGATCTTCACTCCTCAGCTTTCTTCAAACAGCTCAAGGCTGCTCTGTACTGCTGTCTTCCAACTTTCTTTCTTCCAGTTTGCTGAGTTATGTGCTTTCTTTCTAATCTCCCAAATAAGTCTTTTTTCAAAAAGAAAGTTTTAAAAATGAAACCCCCATGCCCTAATTAGATATGAAGCATATTCATATCTTGGTCATTCGGAGTTCCCTGTAGGGTCTGTTAAGACAGTGGCTTCAGTACAGCTTGCTCCCACGTAACGCCCAAATAGCAACAGGGTCAGGGACAAAGTCTCATTGAGAGTGAAAGCCAAAGCTTGCTATGAAAATTACTGTTATTCCCAAAGTCCCAAAAGGCACAGCGAACTTGATCATAATTCTAGAAAAAAGAAAAATCAGAGGCAAATAGCTTTCCTTGCGACTGTCACCAAATAATGACAACTACACACAAGTCTTTTCTTCTTCATGTTTTCTTAAAGAGTAGACACACACACACACACCATTTGTAAGCTGGTTTTAAAATAAACTCCAAGTATCTTGGGGTTTACAAGTGAGTAACAAAACAATATGTTACTGCTTCATAGTGATCTGGTATATATCCTTTAATATCTTCGGTAAATGGAGAATTTGCCAAGTCTTCCTGGTACAAGGCCCAGGAGGAGGATTGGAGTGGCTCTGATGTGCAGTAGGTGCTACTTGTGAAATTCTGGAATTTGGGGCTCATAGCTGAGATCAAGCCTTATGGATACAATATTCAGATGCCTCAGGCTTCCTTGGTGACTCAGGGGTAAAGAATATGCCTGCCAGTGTGACACGGGTTTGATCCCTGATCCAGAAAGATTCCACATGCAGTGGAGCAACTAAGCCAATGAGCCACAACTACTGAGCCTACGCTCTAGAGTCCAAGAGCCAAAACCAAGCCACTGCAATGAGAAGCCCAAGCACCGACTAGATAGTGGCCCCCACTCACCACAGCTAAAGAAAAGCCCACACCACAACAAAGACCCAGCAGAGCCAAAAATAAAATAAATAAATTTAAAAATAAAAAAAGATTAATCCACCTCCTCATCAGGTCTAGTGAGCATTCCTGAAGCCTCACCAGCTCCTGCAATCTCCAAGGAGCTGGATGGCAATTAGAAATTGGTTACTGGGGATGCCTGGAGAGCTGTGGCGCCAGCCAGAATTAAGAGATCTTAACCGTTAGATATATTTCATTTGGTATCTTTTAAAAAGAACTCCTTCTCCTACTCTTCCTTTTTTCCTTCTAGAGTTAAGACCTGTGAAAAATATGCTGTACCATATGGTCTTTTAGATTGGCAATGAAGGAAGCTATTAAGACTCCACACTGGACATAGATTAACATCAAAGAACGGAGTAGTAGTTCATTCTTATATCATGGCTAAATTTGAGCATTTAGTAATATATACCTTATGTTATGCCATATGACTATGGTTTTAATTCTTTGGTGATAATTAATACATATTTTAATGCTCTTCATGGAAATTCAAAGGATAAAAATGTTTCACTATGTTGAATTAACTTGTTTGACTTTCTCAAAAATAAATGGAATTAAATATCATTTAGAGTGATGGGAAAACCAAAAGATCCACTTGCCCCCAGTCACTCCCCTGCCAATCTGCCACAGCACTGGAAACCTGCTGCTACTTATCCCTTTGGACTAAGGCGTTATTTCTAAAGTCCCCAATTACAATACACCTCTGCTACCTGGAAGGGAACAATCTTCATTATATCTTGGAATCACATCTGTTAAGTAGCCAATTATTTTTAACAGTAGAATCAGGGAGGGGTTCTGAGGCCTTATATTTTGAGATGAAAATGGATATGTTACCCGGTTTCTTTGAACATGCTGCAGAGTAATAACCACTGGGTCTGCCAAGTTTTGAATGGATATATCAGAAATGCTGGCACTCACGACATACGTGGTTAATGCTTTTGTGATGTTTTTGGTCTGCAGATGAAACATACAAGGAAGAGTTCAGGTCCTGCCTTTCTAATTTCTGGCATGTTAATCATCAGTCTAGAATTCTGAAGTACTGCACGCATTAGGTACAGACATGTGGAAAATAAAATCACAAGCTAAGAGGGAAGTTTCAGAGATAATTTAGTTCATCTCCTGTCTTCACATCAGGTCTAAATTATACACAGCTGGACCAATTTCCAGCCATATACCCAAATATCTATCCTATAAGCACTGGTTTTGCACCTGGAACAAAGTTCAGCTATTGCCTGCTAGTGCCTTCCAGACTCTGACATGACGCTGCTGCTGCTGCTGCTGCTGCTGCTGCTGCTGCTGCTAAGTCGCTTTAGTCATGTCTGACTCTGTGTGACCCCATAGATGGCAGCCCACCAGGCTCCCCCGTCCCTGGGATTCTCCAGGCAAGAACACTGGAGTGGGTTGACCTGACGCAGTTTATCCCAACTCTAACCCTCACCCATCCTTACTTTCTTTGAGAGAGCCTCTCATTGGTGCTTTTGAACTGTGGTGTTGGAGAAGACTCTTGAGAGTCCCTTGGACTGCAAGGAGATCCAACCAGTCCATTCTAAAGGAGATCAGTCCTGGGAGTTCTTTGGAAGGACTGATGCTAAAGCTGAAACTCCAATACTTTGGCCACCTCATGTGAAGAGTTGACTCATCGGAAAAGACTCTGATGCTGGGAGGGATTGAGGGCAGGAGGAGAAGGGGACGACAGAGGATAAGATGGCTGGATGGCATCACCGACTCGATGGACATGAGTTTGAATGAACTCCGGGAGTTGGTGATGGACAGGGAGGCCTGGCATGCTGCAATTCATGGGGTCGCAAAGAGTCGAACGTGACTGAGCGACTGAACTGAACTGAACTCCTTATAAGGAAAATCAACTCATCATGGGTTAGTTACAACCTCTTCCTGTTGCATCCTCATTGGCAATGGAAGCTGGTTGATTATCATCCAGCTTGGAACAGTGTCCTCCCAGGACACTGTGACCTCTTAAACATAGGCACTGTGTGTCCTGGTGTCCCCTGCATGGCCTAGCACACAACAGGGGTTTTATCTTGTACCTACAGTGAGCCAGTTACTTTGTTAAGGGTGTTTCACATGCATTGTCTTCAGTTCTCACTGGAACAATGTAGGCATTTTTCAGGTATACTGGGGCTTGGGAAGGCTCAAAAGCTTGGACAAAGTCACACAGTTGGTGAATGATAGAGCAGGGATGCGTCATAAACATTGGTCTAAAGGAAATGCAGCCAGTGAGATGCAGAGCTTGCTAATGCAGAGCCATTGAGATGGGCCTTGGCCCGTGTGCCACAGGCCAAGGTTCTAGGCGGCCAGGCAGCTGGGAAGGAGCTGCTTCTGGGGCTCACCTGAAGAGATGAGAGGTGAGGCGGGTACAGGACAGGATAGAGAGGAAGCAGAGCCTCTGAGGACTCATCAAGAAAACCTAGAAGTGGGGTGCCCTGATGATGTCTCATGAAGAACCTGCTGGGCCACTTTTAGAAGATGCCAAGCCCTCAAATTTCTTCAAATTTTCCAAAATCACTGCAGATGGTGACTGCAGCCATGAAATTAAAGACGCTTGCTCCTTGGAAGAAAAAGCCATGACAAACCTCAACAGTGTATAAAGGTCCATGTAGTCAAAGCTATGGTTTTTCCTGTAGTCATGTATGGATGTGAGAGTTGGACCATAAAGAAGGCTGAACACTGAAGAACTGATGCTTTTGAACTGTGGTGCTGGAGAAGACTCTTGAGAGTCCCTTGGACTGCAAGGAGATCCAACCAGTCAATCCCAAAGGAAATCAACCCTGAATATTCATTGGAAGGACTGATGCTGAAACTGAAGCTCCAATACTTTGGCCAGCTGATGTGAAGACCTGATTCATTAGAAAAGACCCTGATCCTGGGAAAGATTGAGGGCAGGAGGAGAAGGGGATGACAGAGGATGAGATAGTTGGATGGCATCACTGACTTAATGGACATGAGTTTGAGCAAGCTTCGGGGGATGGTGAAGGACAGGGAAGCTTGGTGTGCTGCAATCCATGGGATTGCAGAGTCAGACACGACTGAGAAACTGAACAACAAATCATTTCTGAGCCCTTAAGCCACTGAAAAATGAGGAATTATGAACACAGCCTGGGGCTCCCTAAGGAAGCTACTCACTTTCTGTTCGTGACCAGCTCTGTTCAACCAAAGCCAGCCTGGTGGGTCAGTGCTTCCCCTCCCAGAGGAATCCCCCTGGGCAATTCTTATGTAGAGGAGGGTTTGCAGCAAGATCCAGAGGAAAGGGTCCTGGCCGATGGTCAAAAAAAAAAAAAAAGTCCTAGCCCAGGCCCTCTTGTTTCTTGAAAGTCCCTTCCCCTTTCTGGGACACTGGCAACATGAAGGAAGGTGGACCAAATACCTAACATCCCTCCCAACTTAGTCTAAGAGATGTGGTTTTCTGTAGTGAGAAGGCCAAAGGGGGAAACGCATAGTGACTTGGGACTGAATTAACCTACTTTCTGGCTTTCTTTCCTTGACCTACAAAGTGGCAGCCATTCAGGGAAAGGAACTAAACCCTTGCTGACTCTTCTGCCCTCTAGTTCTAGGCTCTGATTGGACCGATTTCCACTTCTGAAGCTTTACAGAAGCGGTTTCCTCTGCCTGAAACAGCCCTCCTCCTTCTCCTCACCCTTTTAAATCTTCTAGCTGGTACTCGACCTCCATCTCAGCTGACACCTCTCCTACAGAGGCCTTTCCTGAGCTCCCAGGCAGCTGGGGTGCTGGGGCTCTGTGCTTCCGGAGCCCCTAGGCCATATTGAACTTGCCTTGGGCTCTGGCCCTCTCCACAAGAGCCACCGCTAGTGGAAGGGTGGAAGAGGAGACACATGTTTTCCAAGAGTGGTGTCTTATTAACAATATGGGGCTTCCCTGGTGGCTCAGACAGTAAATATTCTGCCTGCAGTGCAGGAGACCCAGGTTTGATCCCTGGGTTGGGAAGATCCCCTGGAGAAGGAAATGGCAACCCACTCCAGTATTCTTGCCTGGAGGATTCCATGGACAGAGGAGACTGGTGGGCTACAATCCATGGGGTCTCAAAAAGTTGGACACAACTGAATGACTAACACTTTTACTTAAGGTAATACGTTGCAATGACAGTTAAGGTTTTGACCAAAAGATGTTAGAAGAAATAGTGTGAAAGCAGAGCTGTGAGACTTGGAACTTGGACGGGGGAGGGTTTGTAGTTAAACTGTGGCATTTCTTGTATGTGCTTACTCCCCCAAAATGAGTGGCTCAGGTCCCAGCCTCAGGTCACCCCTTTGCATGTGAGAACCCTCCCCCATACAGCACCACACAATACACATAGTAGGAATTTAATAAATATTTGCTAGTTGAATAAATAACTGGGTGAATAAATGAATACATTGTGTCACCTCCAGCAGGTCCCTTCTCCTCTCTGAGTCTCAATATCCTCATTGGTAAAATGAGGAGATGGGACACAATGAATTATAAGGACCCTTCCGGTTCTGAAATTGATGGTAGGTTACTTCTAATCCTTCTTCATCTGCCACTGTGACGTCTGAAGGCTAATATTGGCAAAGATCTTTAATCTTTTTCAGTAGAAGGTGTTAGTGAATAAAAATGACTTATTAGGTGTGAAATTTATGCTAAACAGGTTTATCTTTTATTTTACAAAACAAGCACACCTCTCTGAAGAAAAGAGAGAAGCTAAGACCAAAATAATGGCATCTAAGGTGACAGAAATTACAAGCTTGCCAAAAGGGTCTGAGTGCTATGAATCACATTCTTAATTTTTATTATAATTATTTGTTCATTAACTGGCTTGTCCTGGGTCCAGCTATTTTTCTCCATTAAAAATGCCTAATAAATATATAGCTGGTGAAAGCATGTTGAGTACCTAGCCCTATGATAGGTGCTATGAAAATAAAATACGTCTGAGCCATGACACATGCCACAACCTCCTTGGGAATACCAATCTAGAAACTAGGCCGAAGTGTAACACAAGAATACAAGCACAGGGTAAGGAAGAGAACAGAGGTTCATGAACTTTAGGCAAACTTCCTGGGTAGAATTTGAGCTAAGCCCATAGGAACAAATAGAATTTATACATAGAGGTGAGCAATTACAGAATTCAGGAGAACAGCATCCTGGAGATATAGCTGGAGATAATGTTATAATGAACTGATATGCAGTATGTTTAAGCTGGCTCAATACAACCGCCTCCAAATAACTGTGGAAATTTAACCATTAGAAATTCATTTGTTTGGATAGTCTTTTTTAAAAATATGCACACCCAGGCACTAATGCATGAACCTCATAAATACTTGAACTTTGGAGTCAGATATCCTGGATTTGATTCCTAGCTATGCCACTTCCTAGCTGTGTGACTTTGGGCAAAATTACTTAACCTCTGTGTCTTAGTCTATTAGGGCTCCTATAACAAAGTCCAGATTACATGGCTTATAAACAACAGAAATTTATTTTTCACAGTTCTAGAGGCTGCAAGTCCAAGACCAAGGTGCCTACATGATTGGATTCTAGTGAAGGCTTGCTTTCTGGTTGACACCTTCTTGCTGTATTCTCACATGGTGGAATGGGTGAGAGAACTCTCTGAGGCTTCTTCCATAAGAGCACCAATCCCATTCATGAGGGCCCCATCCTCATGACATAATCACCACCCAAAGGACTCACCGGGTGATACATCACCTTGGGGGTTAAGATTTCAACACAAGAATTTTGAGAGGATACAAATGTTCATATCAGAGCACTCTTTGAGTCTTGGAGTATAAATACTAACAATTAAGAGTGATCATCAGCAACATCATGCCATCTCTGATTGCTCTCTTTCCAGCGGCTAGATGGGACAGAGCAGGCTGAAGAAATGGGCTTTTCATTAGGCAGAGCCCCAAGATAATCAAATAGTAAAATCAATGCAAACACTTACATGGTGTTAATGTGTACAAGGCACTATTCTAAGCATTTTATATGTATTAAGTCCTTTAATCCTTCAACAGCCCAGTGAGGTACTACTATCCTCCTGTTTACATAGGAAGAAACAAAGGCACTGGGCGTTGAAGAATTTGCCCACGAGTTCACGTGGGTGGACAGTGGCACAGCCAGCTTTAAATTCTGCATCCGGCCCCAGGGTCCCTGCTGTTAACCACATCCTACTTCCTCTCTGTTTAATAACAGGTGAGGACAGAAGCCCTTAGAGAAAGTTCTGTGGAGGCAGTGGGGAAGAGCAATGATGTCTGCACGCAAGTGTCCTACTGGATACCACTCAGCTTCAAATAAATTGGCCTGAGAAATGTGCATGTTGGCTTTGAAGATACAGGGGAGATATGGGAGGGGAGCACAGATAAGCCGAAATGGCATTTCATCAGGAGAACTCGCTGTTCTTTTCTGGTTTTGAAACATCTTGAGGCCTCCGTTTGGTCACCAGATAATCCTTAAGGTCCCTTCCCAAGCTGAGAAGCTGTGAAAATGAAAAACTGAGGAACATCATTAAAGTAGACGTTGATTCATGCTGAGAGCCAGGGGTTGTGCTGGAAGATTTGCAGAATAAATCAGAGAGCATATTTGAGAATAAACAGCACATCATGAAAATAACAAGAGTTCATAATTACAGTGAGTCACCATATGTCAGTTCATGACAGTTACCAGAGGCAAGAACTTACCTTAAAGAGTGAAGTTTGGCCAAAAAAATTTAAACAAGATGGTGTGTAAGCTGCTAAGAGGAATTCTCTCCCTCAGTGACTTAGGTAAATATATGGAGGCCAAAACTCTCCCCAGAGGGACCTTGTCTAGGGAAATCTGTCAAGAAAAAACAGGAAATAAAAAACAGAGTCATCATCCATCAGCTTGAAGTCCTCCCCACTTTCTGCCCCAACCCCAGCCTTAGCCCTGGAGGATCACACAGAGGGCTGAAGGGTGAGAACTAGTCCACCAGCTATGCAAATCTTTTACTGAGTGGACCAAAAAGCTCCTTAAGGGTTTTGAACAATGTTATTGAAAAACTTTTGTTGTGGCTGAACGAACATTTTGGCCAACTCAATACATGCACACACTCAGATTACAGGCCAAGATGTGACCCGGGGGAAACACAGACCCACAAACACACACGCACATGCACACACACCACTTTTCCTTTCTTGACCTATCCTTATTTCTATCCCTTCGATCTGCTTCCACCTGGGTATTCGTAGAGGTGGAAGAGGGATGATAAATAAGGTGATTTGCCATAATTCTCAGGAATAAAGGCCCGTCTTCAAAAGCAGGCTACCTTCTCCCATACAGTTCTGAGAGAGGAAGAAAAAAAAAAAAACCAGAAAAAAAAAACCAACACAGTGACATTAGGCATTGTCTTACAGTTTATTGAGCAACACTTTTCTTAAAAAGTGGGGCAGGGAAGTGAGGCATTAGGCCTTAGGAATTAGAGGCTCACTATTAGAAGAGTTTGCTGATTTGATTGGTGCGTGTGAGTATATTAAGTCGCTTGTCCGAGCATATTGTCTGACTCTTCGCAACCCCAAGGACTATAGCCCGCTAGGCTCCTCTTTCCATGGGATTCTCCAGGCAAGAAGACTGGAGTGGGTTGCCATTCCCTTCTCCAGGGGATCTTCCCAACCCAGGGATTGAACCCAAGGTCTCTTATGTCTCCTGCATAGGCAGATAGGTTCCTTATTACTAGCGCCCCCTGGTAATAGTATTTGCTAAGTACAGGTATATTTTTGAGAGTGAAAGAGGGCTTTATCAATAATTACACTGGAACCACAGTTGCAAACCTGGGCTTTCCCAGGAAAAACAAGGGTATATGAGACACTTACATGCATCCTGTCATTGAACCCCCTCTATTGACTCTGAAAGATATGTAGTATTATATCAGGAAATGAAGGCTCAGAAAGGTTAAGTGACTTGTCTAGGGTCACACAGCTGGGATGAAGCTGAACAAACATAAATGTAATCTGCACCCACATTTTCCCCATTATCCATTTTGCTTTTCAAGGAACTATTATCTTGCTGGGTATATCATGGGGAGATGAAAGTTTGTAATATTTCTGAAAATGAATTGTGAGCCCAAAAGCCATATGGCTCTTCTCCTGGCACAAATGAATTTTGCTACAGCAATCAAGTACTATGAAGAGGTGATGATTTAGCTTCAACATGCGAGCGATTTTGGTACCAAGAAGTTCATTGGGGTTGCTTGGCTTTTTTCTTGACCAGGGTCTTTAATAGAAAACCCTATATGTAAACAAAATGCAGTGGGAAGACATTTACTTCCAGTATGGTTGAGTAGCTCCAGATGGACTCAGCCTTCCTACATATAACAACTATACAGAATACAATGACTTGAAGACACTGGAAAATGAACAAAACCAGGCAGGTTCTGAAGAAGAGTAGACACTTGGGAAAAAGTGGCATCACAAGATGAATTAGCTGTTTTTACAGCTGTTAGCCAGATGGCAGCCTGAAACAAACACTGTGAAGGACACTCAAAATTCTGATAGAAAACCTTCAGTCTTTGTGGCATGAAGAACCAGAAAACAAAGGTCAAAGTAACTACAGCCATCTCCCCTTGGGAGGTCAAGAAGAGATCTTGGAAAGGAGAGAGCTAGTGATGGGCAGCCAAAATTCTGAGTGTAAACTGAGCCTGACCTCGGAACCACATACATATAGGACAGACTTCAACTAAGGATAAAGGAATTTAACCCACATTTGAGCTGCCATCCAAGAGATGGAATCTAGTTTGACTCCAACCATGTTAATTGTCTGGTATAACAAAAACAAATACTTTTCAGAGAAATACAGAAAAATCCAGAGTTTCCAAAATATACCATTCACAAAAGCCAGGACATAATTCAAAGTTACCCTATATGTTAAGAGAAAATGAAAATGACCCATTTTCAAGTAAAGACAATCAATGGAAATCAATCTTGAGATTACTCAGATGTTAGAATTAGCAGACAAAGATTTTAAAGTAGTTAGTATAATTATGCTCAAGTGTTTAAACATAATTTTTGCAATTATGCTAAAAGAGTAAATAACAGAGAAACAGAAGCAAAAAAGAACAAAATGGATATTTTAGAACTAAAAATACAATATTGAAATTTTTAAAAATTGCACTCAGTGGACTCAGTAGTAACATGAAGATGACAGAAGTCAGTGAACTTGAAGAGAAATAAATAGAAATTATACTGCTGCTGCTGCTGCTAAGTCACTTCA
This sequence comes from Bos indicus x Bos taurus, assembly GCF_003369695.1. Taxonomy (NCBI): domain Eukaryota; kingdom Metazoa; phylum Chordata; class Mammalia; order Artiodactyla; family Bovidae; genus Bos; species Bos indicus x Bos taurus. The sequence goes on from NC_040105.1 coordinate 125,948,065, forward strand.
GTCGTGTCTGACTCTGTGCGACACCATAGACGGCAGCCCACCAGGCTCCCCCGTCCCTGGGATTCTCCAGGCAAGAACACTGGAGTGGGTTGCCATTTCCTTCTCCAATGCATCAAAGTGGAAAGTGAAAGTGAAGTCGCTCAGTCGCATCCGACTCTTAGCGACCCCATGGACTGCAGCCCACCAGGCTCCTCTGTCCATGGGGTTTTCCAGGCAAGAGTACTAGAGTGGGGTGCCATTGCCTTCATACTATCAGAAGACTAAATAGTAAAATGATTACAAACATGAATACAGTCTCAGGGACCTGTGGGGCAGCATCAAAAAATCTTACATCCATGAAATCAGAATCCCTAAAGGGGAGGAGAGAGAGAATGGTGAAAAACCAATATTTAGAAAAATAATGGAGGCAATCTCCCCAAATTTGGTGAAAGACATAAATTTACAGATTCAAGAAACTCAGCAAACTTCAAATGGGAAAAATATAAAGAAAAACATGCCTAGGCACATAATAGTCAAACTGCAAAAAAAAAAAAAAAAGAGAGAGAGAGAAAATATTGAAAGCAAAGAGAGAAAAATGACATATTACACATCACAAATAGAGAAACAAAATTCAAATGATTACTGATTTCTGATCAGAGAACATAGAGGCCAGAATAGAATGGAACAACATCTAAAATGCTGTCAATTCAGAATTCCATAGTAAGCAAAAATACCCTTCAAGAATAAAGGCCAAAAAAACCAAAACATTTTCAGATAAATGAGAGCCAGGAAAATTCATTATCATTAGACCATATACTACAAGAAGTGCTAAGTGAATTTCTTCAAATTGAAGGGAAATGTCACCAGACCTTCAGGAAGAAATGAAGAATATTGAAAATGATAAACATCTCGATAAGCATAGGGCTTCCCTGGTGACTCAGATGATAAAGAGTTTGCCTGCAGTGCAGGAGACCCGAGTTCGAGCACTGAGTCAGGAAGATCTGCTGGAGAAGGGAATGGCAACCCACTCCAATATTCTTGCCTGCAGAATCCCGTGAACAGAGGAGACTGGTGGTTCCATGGGGTCACAGAGTCAGACACAACTGAGCAACTAAAACTTTCACACTTTCCCTGGTGACTCAGACAGTAAAGAATCTGCCTGCAATGCAGGTTCAATCCTTGAGTCAGGAAGATCTCTAGGAGAAGGGAATGGCTACCCACTCCAGTATTCTTGCCTGGAGAATCCCATGGACAGAGGAGCCTGGTGGGCTATAGTCCATAGGGTCACAAAGAGTTGGACACAACTGAAGTGACTGAGCTTGCAAACATAAAAGGCTACATTTACTCTCAACTTCATAAGACCCTTTAAAGCAATGATTATAACACTGTCTAGTGGTGTTTCTGATCTTGTTACTAATAACACATATGACAACTGTAACATAAAAGACAGAGGGTATAGGGACTTCCTTGGCAGTCCAGTGGTTAAAACTCTGTGTGTCTGCTGCAGAGGGTGCAGGTTTGATCCCTGGTCAGGGAACTAAGAGCCTGCATGCCATGCAGCCAAAAAGAAAAAAACAAAAACAAAAAGAGAGAGTGAGAGAGAAAATTTCTTGAACTGAATAAAAATGAAAATACAACATATGAACCTAAAAGCATTTTTAAAAAGACAGAAGGTGTATATAGATATGTATGGTTAAAGTTTCTACATTTTCCATGAAATGGTACAATAGTACCTCTAAGTAGACTGCAAAAAATATAAGGATGTATACTGTAATCTCTAGAGCAACCATTAAGAAAATAATGCAAATAGACATAACTAAAGAGGCAGAAAAAATTAAAATTCAATTATAAAAAATATTAAATCAAAAGGAACAAAAACCAGAAGGACAGATAGAAAATAAAATCAAATGGTAGTCCTAAATACAACCATATCAAAAATTATGTTAAATGTTAAAGAAGTACACACTCTATTAAAAGGCAGATACTTTCAGATGGATAAAAAATGAAACACAAACTGTGTGCTATCTATAAGTGCACAAATACAAAGTAAGTGGTTGAAAATATATATTATATATGTACACATACAGTAAGTATAAGAAAGCTAGAATGACTATATTAAAACCACTTAAATAGATTACAAGACAAAGTATTATTTGAAATAAGAAAAGCTATTTCATAATGATAAACAGATTAGGATTAGAGGTATAATCAGGAAGACATGACAACATAAATGTATATTCACTTCATAAACAGAGTAAAATTTGATGCAACTAAAGGGATAAATACACAATTTCACAATCCAAGTTAGAGATCTTAGCACCCCTTTAAACTAGCGAACAACTAAGAAAAAATCAGTAAAGATGTAAATGATCTGAACACTATCAACCACCTTGAGATCTAATTGATATTTACAGTACAGCATATCCAACAACTGTAGAATGCACATTTTTTCAAGTGCACACGAAGTACCAAGGTTTTCAAGTGTATGAAACACCAAAATAGATCATACACTGGGATATAAATCAAATGTCCATAAATTTAAATGGATTGAAGTTATACTGAATATATTCTGTAACCAAAATGAAATAAACATGAAATCAACAGAAATAATATATCTTAGATATATCCCAAATATTTGGGACTTAAGGAATACACTCGTGGGACTTCCCTGGTGGTCTAGTGGTTAAGACTTTGCCTTCCAATGCAGGGGGTGTAGGTTTGATCCTTGGTGGAGGAGCTAAGATCCCACATACCTCATGGCCAAAAAACCAAAACATAAAGCAGAAGCAGTATTGTAACAAATTCAATGAAGGCTTTTAAAAAATGGTCCACATTAAAAAAATCTTTAAAAAATAAACAAAAGAATACACTCCTGAATAATTCATGGATCAAAAAAGAAAGTAGGAAATATTTTGAACTGCTGATGACGAAAATACAACGTATCAAAAATTGCAGACTACAACTTAAAGCAGTACACAGAAAGATATTTATAGCTTTTTATGACTACATTATTAATAGAAAAGAAGAAAGGTCTGAAGTCAGTGGTCTATGGATCTACGTTAAGAAGCTAAATAAGGAAGAACAAGGTAAACCCACAATAAATACAAGGAAGGAAATATTACTAATAAAGATAGCAAGAGCGAGTGAAGTCACTTCAGTTATGTTTGACTCTTTGCAACCACATGGACTACAACCCACCAGGCTCCTCTGTCCATGGGATTTTCCAAGCGAGAATACTGGAGTGGGTCGCCTTGCCCTCCTCCAGGGGATCTTCCCGACCTAGGGATGAAACTTGCATCTCCTGTGGCTCCTGCATTGCAGGCAGATTCTTTACCACAAAAAATTAACAAAGCCAAAAATTGGTTCTTGGAAAGGATTGACAAACTTGAAAATATCCCTAGTTATACTGATCAAGAAAAAAAGAACTAGAAAAGAAAATTATCAATATCAAAAATGAAAGAGATTATCACTATAGATCAGAGACTGACAAACTGGTGAGCAGGGCCAATCGCACCAAGGGCCTATTTGGTAGGTCTAAATATGGCTTTTATATTTCATATTTTAAACAGTGTGAAAAAGAAAGAAGGAAGGAAGAAGGGAAGAAAGGAACCAAGCAAAGGAAAGAAAAAATGTGCAGCAGAGGGAGACCATTTATGGCTTTCAAATCCTAAAGTATTTACTATCTTCCTTCTACAGAAAAGTTTTGTTGACCACTCTTAAATGTTAAAGATGTTAAGAAATAATAGGAATGTTATGCACAACTTCTGCCAATAAACTTGAAAAACTACCTGAAATAAATTCTTAGAAAAATATAACTAACCAAAATAGACATGAGATGATTCAGAACATTAGAATGGCTCTACATCCATTCAACAAATTGGATTTGGTATCACAATACTTCCCATAAAGAAATGCTATCTAGCATTTAATGAAGAAATAACACCAGTGTCACCCAAACTCTTTCTGAAAGAGTTTTATAAAGTTGGCAACACACCAACCCAAAGTCTAATAAAGAAACTAGGGGGAAAAAAACTTTCAGGAGTTTCCCCAGTGGCTCCGTGATAAAGAATCTGCCTGCCAATGCAAAAGATGTGGGTTTGATCCCTGATCTGGGAAGATTGCACATGCCTTGGAGCAACTAAACCTGTGCGCCACAACACTGAGCCTGTGCTGCGGAGCCCGTGCTCTGCAATGAGAAGCCACCACAATGAGAAGCCTGCGCCCGCAACTGGAGAAAAGTCAGTGTAGACCCTAAGACCCAGTCCAGCCATAAACAAATAAATAATTTCAAACCTACATCCTTCATGAACATAAGTGCTAAAATACTTAACAAAATATTATCAAGTCGAAAATACCACTGTATAAAAATGATAATACATCATAACCACTAGGGTTTCTTCCAAAAATGCAAAGATTGGTTTAACATCTTAAAATCAATGTAATTTACCATATTAGATAATGGACAAAAGCCAAATGATGATTTCAAGAGACACAGAAAAAGCATTTAACAAAATTCAACAACCACTCACAGTAAAAATTTTCAGCAAACTAGGAACAGAAGAAAACTTCCTTAATCAAATAAAGGGTATCTAAAAAACAAAACAAAAACATGGCTAATATCATAGTAATAGTAAAATAGTGAATACTTTTCTCCTGATATCAAGACAAGACATTCACTTTCACCACTTAGTCAACATTTTATTGCAAGTACTAATATCAAAATAAGTCCAAAAGAAGGAAAAAAAGGAATAAAGATTAATGAGAAACATGGCTAATGTCACTATTTTCAGATGGCATTACATAGAAAGGCCCAAATAATCTCTAAAACAACTACTACAGCTAATAAGTGAGTTTAGCAAGTTTATAGAATACAAAATTTATATATATGATAGATGGATGGATAGATAGTGAGAGATTGGTGATAGATATAGCTTATCAATTTTATTTTTATTTTTTTTTCAATTTTATTTTTAAATACTTGCAGCAGATAATTGTAAAATTTAATTTTAAATGAAATTTAAAAATAATTTCACTTGTTCAGTTCAGTCCAGTCACTTAGTTGTGTCTGACTCTTTGTGACCCCATGAATCGCAGCACGCCAGGCCTCCCTCTCCATCACCAATCCCGGAGTTCACTCAGACTCACGTCCATTGAGTCAGTGATGCCATCCAGCCATCTCATCCTCTGTCGTCCCCTTCTCCTCTTGCCTCCAATCCCTCCCAGCGCCAGAGTTTTTTCCAATGAGTCAACTCTTCGCATGAGGTAGCCAAAGTACTGGAGTTTGAGCTTCAGTATCATTCCTTTCAAAGAAATCCCAGGGCTGATCTCCTTCAGAATGGACTGGTTGGATCTCCTTGAAGTCCAAGGGACTCTCAAGAGTCTTCTCCAACACCACAGTTCAAAAGCATCAATTCTTCGGTGCTCAGCTTTCTTCACAGTCCAACTCTCACATCCATATATGACCACTGGAAAAACCATAGCCTTGACTAGACGGACCTTTGTTGGCAAAGTAATGTCTCTGCTTTTGAATATGCTATCTAGGTTGGTCATAACTTTTCTTCCAAGGAGTAAGCGTCTTTTAATATCATGGCTGCAGTCACCATCTGCAGTGATTTTGGAGCCCCCAAAAATAAAGTCTGACACTGTTTCCCCATCTATTTCCCATGAAGTGATGGGACCAGATGCCATGAACTTCGTTTTCTGAATTTCACTTGTACTAAGTCAGAAAAAGAAAGACAAATACCATATGATATCACTTATATGTGGAATCTAAAATATGACACAAACGAACCCATCTATCAAACAAAGAATCATGGACATAGAGAGTAGACTGGTTGTTGTCAAGGGGGATGGGGTTGGGTGAGGGTTTGATTTGATGTAAATTGGTATATACAGAATGGATAAACAACAAGGTCCTACTGTGTAGCACAGATAATTGCATTAAATATCTTGTGATAACCATAATGGAAAAGAAATGAAAAATAATGTACATATATATAAAGAGATATAACTGAATTGTTTTGCTGTATAGTAGTAATTAACACATTGTAATTGGATGTGAGAGTTGGACTATAAAGAAAGCTGAATGCCGAAGAATTGATGCTTTTGAACTGTGGTGTTGGAGAAGATTCTTGAGAGTCACTTGGACTGCAAGGAGATCCAACCAGTCCATCCTCAAGGAGATCAATCCTGAGTGTTCATTGCAAAGACTGATGTTGAAGCTGAAACTCCAATACTTTGGCCACCTGATGCAAGGAGCTGACTCATTTGAAAAGACTCTGATGCTGGGAAAGATTGAAGGCAGGAGGAGAAGGGGACGACAAAGGATGGGATGGTTGGATGGCATCACCAACTCAATGGACATGAGTTTGGGTAAACTCCAGGAGTTGGTGATGGACAGGGAGGCCTGGTGTGCTGTGGTTCATAGGGTCACAAAGAGTTGGACACGACTGAGTGAATGAAATGAGCTGAATTCAACTATACTTCAATAAAAAATTTTTAAATTCCATTTGCAACAGTACCAGAAAAAATACTTAGGATGAATTTAACAAAAGACAGGCAATACCTCTCCATTTAGCACTCATGGCTGATTCATGTCAATGTATGGCCAAAACCACCACAATATTGTAAAGTGGTTAGCCTCCAATTAAAATAAAAAATTAAGTTAAAAAAAAAAAAAAAACATTGCTGAGAGAAATTAAAATAGACCTGAATAAATGTTCCTGGATAAATATTACAAGATCCAATATTACTAAGAAATCAATTCTCCAAAAATTGTGCAATCCCAATTATAACCTTGGCAAGGTTTTTTTCTACAAATTGACAAGCACATTTGAAAATTCACATGGGCATACAAAAGGCCTGGAATAACCACAGCAATCTTGAAAAAAAAAAAAAAAAAAGTTGAAGGACTCCCACTACCTGATTCAAGACTACAGACATAAAGATAGTGTGATACATATAAATATATATATATATATATATATATTTTTCTTTTTTACAAAAAATCAATAGAATTGAACAGAAAGCTCAAAAATAGACCTACACAAGGAATTCCATGGAAGTCCAGTGGTTAGGACTCTGTGCTCTCACTACCAGGAACCCATGCTGGGGAACTAAGATCCCACAAGCCATGCAGTGGGGTCAAAAAAAGAATTTTTTTTAAAAAAACAGACCTACACATACATGAGTATTTGATATTTTGTCAAAGGTGCCAAAGTAATCTATGGAGAAAGGAAAATCTTCAGTAAATGATGCTGGAATAACTAGATTTCTAAATGGAACAAAATTAATTCCAAACCACACACCATACCACACCTCATACCATGCAAAAATTAAGTTCAATTAATTAGGACTATCATCCTAAATGTAAAAACTGAAACCATAGATCTTTTAAAGGAAAGAGAATCGTCATGATCTGTTGATAGGCAAAGATTTCTTAAACAAGTTATATATTGTTATTCATGAAAGAAAATAAAAACTGATGAATTATACCTCACCAAAATTACAACTTAAGCTCATCAAAAGACACCACTTATCTAATAGATAAACCACAGAGAAAATATTTTCAAAACATGTATCTGACTTATATCCAGAAGTTGTAAAAAAAAATACTTTCAACTCAATAAGAAGAAGACAAACAATCCAACTGAAAAATGGGCAAAAATTTTAATAGATATTTTACCAAAGATATAGAAAAGGCCAATACAAAAATGAAAAATTGCTCCATATCCTTAACCACTTTAAAAAGGAGTATGGTTGGTTTTTACAAATTTAAACATATAACTTATGAACCAGCAATTCCATTCATAGGTATTTACTCAGTTCAGTTCAGTTCAGTTCAGTCGCTCAGTCGTGTCCGACTCTTTGTGTCTCCCCGGACTGCAGCACGCGAGGCTTCCCTGTCCATCACCAACTCCGGAGTTTACTCAAACTCATGCCCATTGAGTCGGTGATGCCATCCAACCATCTCATCCTCTGTTGTCCCCTTCTCCTCCCGCCTTCAATCTTTCCCAGCATCAGGGTCTTTTCAAATGAGTCAGCTCTTCGCATCAGGTGGCCAAAGTATTGGAGTTTCAGCTTCAACATCAGTCCTTCCAATGAACACCCAGGACCGATCTCCTTACTCAAGATAAATGAAAATATATATCCACACAAGGACTTTTACCTAAATCTTCAATGCAGCACTAAACATAATAGCCCCAAACTAGAAACAATACAAACAATCTGTGATATATCCATACAATGGAATATTACTCAGCAATAAAATGAATAAACTACAAAAACAGAAGAATGAATCTCAAAAAAATCCTACTGTAGTACATAGAAGAAGACTTATACAAGACAGTACATATCATATAATTCATTTATAGAAAGTTCTAGAACAGGCAAAACTATGGTTAAAAAAAATCAGAACAGTGATAGGCAACAGAGGTAGCAGTCACAGGGATTGACGGGAATGGCCACAGGAGGACTTTCAGGAGTGATAGCAGTGTTTTATATCTTGACAGGGGTTTGAGTTACACAGATACACACATTTGTCGAAAATCAGAGAAAGTATACTTCAAATTTATGCTTTCCCCATATGCAAACTTCATAATTTTTTAAACTATAAATTTAAAAAGACTGCTCTCCCGAACTTTTCTGAGCCAGGGTTGGTGGACAAATGAGGTTGTGTGGAGTAGAGAAAAGGGTTCAGACTTTAAAGCCAGCCAGACATAAATTTGACTTCTAGCTCAGCCATTAGGCTGTGTGCCTTTGGGCAAATTACTTAATTTCTCTGTTTCCTTATGTGTGCAGATGAAATAGTAGCACAATGCCCAACATATAGTATGTGCTCCATAAATGGTTTGTGTTAGTTGCTCAGTCATGTCCGACTCTTTGTGACCCCATGGACTACATCTGCCAGGCTTCTCTGTCTACTGGCTTTCTCAGGCAAGAATACTGGAGTGGGTTGCCATTTCCTTCTTCAGGGGATCTTCTGGATCCAGGGATTGATCCCAGGTCTCCTCCATTGCAGGCGGATTCTGTATCCACTGAGCCACCATAAATGGTACTTATTGATAAACTGACATTTGAGATGATTTGGGATCACAGGGCCAAAAGAGGTATTATTGCATACCTCATGAACGCTGTTCCAACCAAGCTATTGGCCTACTAAAGGTTATACGTGAATCTTCCCTGGGATATTTGTATTTTCATAAGGCTCCATGAAGGTTAAAAAAGTACCCCATCTCCTTCCAAGGAGTAGATGAATGAAGATTTGGAGCAGTGTTTGGCTGATTTGCTCTCAGTACCCTGAGCTCCACTCACCTCAGGCTCTATGCCTTCTTCATAGGAGCGAATGCTGAAGGCCATGCCTTCAAATGTGTGGTCCACCCATAGGACAGCCAAAGTCAGCCTGGCCACCGTCAGATTTGCTGCGCTCCCAGGAAACTCCATCTTGTGACCAGCATGTTCAATTATCCTCAGAATTCTGCAAGGAATGACAGGTAGAGAAGAGTATTCCTAGTTTTTGAATGTAAAACCCATCCTCCTTACAAAATTTCCTCTACATAAAATTTTCTTTGAGTTTTAATCACTATCTTTATATTGCTTAGAAATTAGTAGATAAGAGTATAGGCTTTGAAGTCAGAGCAGCTGAAATTTAAAGCTTAGTTGCTCTAATTTCTAACTGTGTGGGAAAATCAAATGACCTCATCAACCTTCAGTCTCCTCACTTGCAAAGTTAATAATATGAGCACTCATCTCAAAAGAACGTATTAAAGATTAGATGAAATTGATATATGTAAAGCCAGATCCTGCAGGGTCTCATAGGCCAAGAAATTTGGATTTTAGTCTATATGTAACAGAAATCTACTGAGTGGTTTTAAAAGCAAGACAATAACATGATCTGATATATGCATAAAAGATTATTCTGTAGAAGAGAGACCACAGAGAGGCAAGAGCAAAGGTTGGGAGATCAGTTAAGAGGTTATTGTAGAAGATCAGTTGAGAGAAACGGAGCTAGGCCTAGAGTAGTATTGGTAGCAATGGAGAGAAGTAGATGGTTTCTAGGAAAAATATGCCAGCAAATTTGGAAACCTCAGAAATGGCCACAAGACTGGATAAGTTCAGCTTTCATTCCAATCTCAAAGAAGGGCAATGCCAAAGAACATTCAAACTACCACACAATTGTGGAAATGCCGGGCTGGATGAAACGCAAGCTGGAATCAAGATTGCCGGGAGAAATATCAATAACCTCAAATATACAGATGACACCACCCTTATGGCAGAAAGTGAAGAAGAACTAAAAAGCCTCTTGATGAAGGTGAAAGAGGAGAGTGAAAAAGTTGGCTTAAAACTCAACATTCAGAAAACGAAGATCATGGCATCTGGTTCCATTACTTTATGGGAAATAGATGGGGAAACAGTGTCAGACTTTATTTTTTTGGGCTCCAAAATCACTGCAGATGGTGACTGTAGTCATGAAATTAAAAGATGCTTGCTCCTTGGAAGGAAAGCTATGACAAACCTTGACAGCATATTAAAAAGCAGACACATCAGTTTGCCAACAAAAGTCCATATAGTCAAAGCTATGGTTTTTCCAGTAACTGTGAACGGATGTGAGATGGTGCTATGTCACTTCAGTCATATCTCACTCTTTGTGACCCTATGGACTGTAGCCCACCAGGCTCCTCTGTCCATGGGGATTCTCCAGGCAAGAATACTGGGGTGGGTTGACATGCGCTCCTCCAGGGGATCTTCCCAACCTAGGGATCAAACCCGTGTCTCTGATGTCTCCTGCATTGGCAGGTGGGTTCTTTACCACTAGTGGCACCTGGGAAGCCTGGGATGTGAGAGCTGAACCATAAAGAAGGCTGAGCACCGAAGAATTGATGCTTTCAATCTGTGGTGCTGGAGAACTCTCTTTAGAGTCCCTTCCTCAGCAAGGAGATCCAACCATTCAGTCCTAAAGGAAATCAACCCTGAATATTCATTGGAAGGACTGATGCTGAAGCTGAAGCTCCAATACTTTGGCTACCTGATATGAACAGCCAACTCACTGGAAAAGACCCTGATGCTCGGAAAGATTGAGGGCAGGAGGAGAAGGGGGTGACAGAGAATGAGATAGTTGGATGGCGTCACTGACTCAATGGACATGAGTTTGAGCAAACTCTGGGAGATAGTGCAGGACAGGGAAGCCTGGTGTGCTGTAGCCCATGGGGTCACAAAGAGTGGGACACAACAGAGGGAAGTAATTAGTGTCCTCAAGTTTTTTGCTTGAGCCTTGGGTGGATGCATTATGTAGAAATGGGGAACATTGGGGGAACACCAGGAAGCAGACTGAACGTTTGACTTGGGGTAACTATTTATTTGGAAAGTTGCTGTCATTAAGGTTCAGTTAGAATTTGAATGCATTCTTTCGCAATTGGGATTCCAAGAGGATGACCCCCAGCATGTTGTGCTCACAAAGCAGTCAACGCATAACTACCTGACCTTTAGAACTGGCAATGCCTGTATGCAAAGGAATTAACAGTATATATTGTAAATATTTTGAAATAACTTATTTTACCAAAGTACTAGTATTTACTCATTGCTTACTCCATGCAGATCAGATGCTGAATGGTTTTGCTTTCCCAAAGCAGCACTGATTATTTGTAATATAGTCTGGGTTAGGTTCATACTTATCTCATCACACTGAAATATCAGATACTTTCGAAACAATAATCTTTGTTTCTTCTTCATCCAGAAGAGGGGATTCATTGATTAAATTTAAAATGTGTTCTGCAACATCATTCACATTTTCTGGGGAGAGAAAAGTGAAATATAAAAGCTGCTGCATTACCTAGTTTTGGGCCATGCTGGTCTGTGTCTTTCCATTTAAAAAGTAAAGGCAGTAAAATGGAAACATATACCAAGTTAGCAAAATTTGTGAAGGAAACACTGGACTTCAATTTCTACAGTTGATGGAGTCCCAGAAAGTAGCACATAAGTCACATTTTTATTCACTAAATCCTTTTTTAAATACTCCCCTAGGGAAACCTTTCTTGTCACTAAAGATTATCTTGCAATTAGATTCTAATTAAGTTAAGACTTTTGAGTATTGGATTGAGTTAAGTAGATCCCATCTGTACTCAAATATCACACTCACTCTATGCTTTCATAATCAAGGATGGTGATTATGTTGTTCTGTCAAGAACCAGCAACGTGCAGAACAAAAGCAAATATGGACCACATAACAATAAAGAGCACTTCAGGTTTTTCTAGAGAGTAAGCACAATAGATATTAATTCACCCACTTTTTTCTTCACTTTTTATTATGGAAATTTTTAAATATGCACAAAAGTAGAAAGAATAGTATAATGAATCTCAGTGTACCTCATGAATCACCTAGCTTCAACAAGTGTCAATGAAGAGCTAATCTTATTTTATCTACAATTCCGCCTACCTTCTCCCAACCCCAGATTATTTTAAAGCAACCCCCAGACATCATATCATTTCATCCATGAACACTTCAGAATGCATCTCTAAAACAAAGGACTATAATTATCCTCCAATTAAAAATAAAAAATAATAAAATAAAAAACTTTGTCAGAACCACAATACCAGTATCATATCTTTTAAAAGTTTAAAATAATACTCAATATTATCAAATATCCAGTCAGTGTTCAAAAGTCCTCATGTCTCGTAAGTGCTTTTTAAAAGTAGTTTTTTGTTGGGATCATCACCCACTGTTAAACAGCTTTATTAGACAAATACAAAACTAGGCTTAAGTTTGATATAACCTATATGAAGCAGTATTCTTGTCTGGAGAATCCCATGGGCAGAGGAACCTGACAGGCTATAGTCCATGGGCTCACAAGAATCGGACACGACTTAGCAACTAAAGAGAGAGAGAGAGATGAAGCTGGGCTCCCTTGTGGTGCCCTCCCAGCTTAGAACACTCACATTCAAATCCAGTAACCAAAATATAATGGAAAATAATTGAAAAATAATGTGAAAGCCAACAATAAATGATTTTTGAGAAATTTCTTTTAAAAAGAAAAATACAGTCTGTTGGGAAAAATTCCAGAGAGAGATTACATTCATAACACACTTAACCCAAGTTACATTTCAAATGACCAACTCTTTCTCTCACTGTTTCTCTCTCTCTTTGCATCCTCCACAGTTGGCAGCATCTCTCCAAACCTCTCTCTCCTACCCCAAGTGCCCCACAACTTTATCCCCAACATAGCTTACAAAGGCCATTTTTTTCTTTCTCCCATTTTCCTCATTTCTTGCTTTAATCTCTGTCTGTCTGTCTCTCTCTTTAGTCTATTCTTATCAACATAAATTAAATAATCTTAACTGAGATCCTCTCAATTGTCTCTCTTTAACCATTACCCCAATCCGTCCAGCAATGGCAGAAAAATAGAGCATTCTCAGTCACAGATGTTTCTACTGCTCTTATTAAATTGTCCAGGCTTTGCTGTAAATGGGAGCTGCCTCCCTGGGTCATTATTCTTTGCGTTTCAGTGATGGGACTTCACTTCATGCACTCCCTGCTGTGGCCAAATGAAAGTAAACAATAGGCCAATGGGAGACTATTATATATTGTAGAAAGTAACTACAGACTTTTCACTGGGGGTTGTATGGTTTTTAAGCAAAATTCAAGACTAATTACATGCATTGTGTAAAAATTCTAAGTTCCCAAGCAAAAGCAATAAAAGGAATCCTCCTTTATTAGCTGTAGAATAACCTCCATTGCTTGAAGTAGTTAAAATTAATCTGCCAGTAATTACAATAATGAAAACAGTAACATCGGTTATTCATTGAGCAACTTCTATAAGCCAGTGTTCTAGTTATCTACTGCTGCAGAACAAACAACCCCAAAACTTAATGACTTAAGACAACAGTTTATTGTTCTCTCTCATTGTTCTCTGTGTTGATAAACCTCAGGTGAGCACTTCTCATTTGGAGTCTCTCATGTAGGTGCAGTCAGATGACAGGTGGGACTGGAGTCATCTGAAGGTTAGACTGGACTGGAAGTCTAAGATGGCTCCCTCACATGCCTGGCAGTTGAGGCTACCATGGACTGGTCAGTTGAGGTTGTTGCCTCTTGAGTCAGTTGAGGCTCTTCCCTACACATGACCTCTCCCGCTGGCTTAGGCTCAGTGGTACGCTGATCTGGTTTATGGTGTACTGGAGCCAGCTTGTGTCAACTATTGAGAACCAACTGTTACATTTTCAGGAATTTTGTGAGCCATTATTAAAAGTTAAATTACATAAACTTCCAATTAAATAAAGCATATTACAAATAATAGTGATAATCAGAACTCATTACTTCCTAATTATTTTACTGCATTTTAATAATCTATGCTCTTGTGATTGTTCACATCTACTGTGTTCATGCATCTCTTACCAACTTTATGTTCAGTGCTATATGTTGTAGTTTGTGTTCAGCCTTGGGAGGAGTATTACAGCAAAGAAATCAGCAAATGCTACAAATTTATTACTTTTTCCCCATAGAGCTTGCCATTAAACATTTTCCAGCACACCGCTGTTTGGGCTTTGGAGTCTGGGTTCTAAGAGGATGAGAACGTACCAATAGAAAGGAAGGAGAAGATTCCAGTCTTCTTAAAAGTTAGTTCCATAAATGGTGCAGTAGTCACTACTGCCCAATTCTATTGGATTAAGCAGTCACAAGCTAGCTCTGATTCTACTCTCAGTTGACAAGGAGGGAATGAATCGATGGTGGCTACTTTGGAGACAAGATACCATAGCAGGGCCGTATACATTCATTTCTTTTCATCTTATCATCACCTTAAACCTATGTGTTGGGTACTAATATTATGTCTTTTATATAGATTAAGAAATTAAGACACAGAGATCCTAACCCAAATTTTAATCCAGGCCTGTTTGATTCCAAAGCTAGTGTTCTTCAATATCATTTCCTACTACAGCATTTGTGCCTTTGTCCCTTTTCTCCATGGTGTTGGGGGTTGGAGCAGCTGTATTTTGCAGGCCTTCTCCCTGACATTCTGAGAATTAAATAATTCTCTATCAATCACATACTCTTCTACCCTGATGGTGGAATGAACACAGACAGGAGACAGTTTTGTGAAAAGTTCTAGCCAACTTCAGAGAGTGATGCAGCCTCAACATCCTAGAGGTAACAAAAATTCAGCACAATGACGAATCTACAGAACTTTGAAATAAGGGTGGTTTTTCTACCTGTGATATTAAGGAGTTTTGTGAATTGAGAATTTAAGTGGGGAACTTATGAGTTTTCTCCAATCAAGATATCTCACACTTGTCAGCAAGATTGAAAGCTAAAGAAAAATTGTTTCAACGTGAATGCATTTTTCTTTCCTTAAGTGTACTCATTTGTCATTAAGCTTCTACCTTACAAGGTGAAGGATTCCTCCAAAGCTAATACATTTGATAGTTTATTTTTCAGTTATATACATTAGAGTCACCCTCTCACTCTTCTGTTTCTCTGCAGATTTTTTTAAATAAAGTGACTTCTGACAGTTAATTTTCTAAAAATCTCAATCCAACGCCATGCTTTTGTTGTTGTTACGGTTGTTTGTTAACTTTTTCTTCCACAGAGAAAATTCTATTAGCATGTCTAAGAAAAATGTGTCACTCAAAAGGAGAGAGGCCAGCAGGAAACACAGACCTTTCTATCTTGTCACCCACTCACTTCAAGCTGCAACACTCTCTCTTGCCCGGACTCATGATTTCAGATCCAGAAACCATCAGAGATGTGCTTGCTTTTCTAATTCCTCTAGGTATTCCTTGGCAAGGATCTCAAACTTAAATCTTCTGCAAAAAGACAAGACTCAGAAGTTCACTGCCTCAGGGCTCTTCCCTGGCCCTTTTGCAGGGTACTGGAATGCCTACATCTCAATTTCTAACTCTTCATGATGGGAGGAAACCACTGTATGCAGTAGAGCAATGCTCGACAGGATGTGCATAAACCAAAACTATGTGTGGAAAACTTTATGCATAATTTAAAAAACACTGAAAAGCAGAGGCAGGACTTTCAGGATAGTGTAGTAAGGAGAGGCTTACTTCAACAAGAGAGATCTCTAATGCTGGTCAAAGTTAGCTAAGATAATCATTCAAAGTCTCCGGAGACTGATGGGAGAGCTTACAGCAGACTGACAAGCATTTATTGAAGAAAATCTACAGAAATTTGTCAAGTGCAGTGGCGGGCCATGGCATCTGAGCTAGGAACTGCACCCATCCTCCACAGATCTGCCTTGCGAACGAATTGTTCCACTGGGCTAGGCAGCTGAGTGGCACTTAGCATCTCCCCCAGGTCCCTGAGATGGAAGAACTATTCTGAGTGGATTTGATGGCAAGTGAACATGTGCAGTTCCCACCTTTCCAACTCTGAGCTGTTGAAGATCCATACTAGGCAGGGGCAGCAGCTGAGTGTCAGCAATAAGTCCCTCTTGTGCCCAAGCTCACACACACAGCTCCTGCTGCATAGGGAAGACCCTAGTGAAGTACCTGGTGAAGGGCATATTCACCACCATCACCACCCCCAAGCTCTTGCCCCATAGGACAGATATTTTGCCCAGAGGAGGATAGAAGAAAGCCTCAAAGATTGGTAATACTCTTCTCCTAACAAGGGCACAGACTTTAATTGGATCAAACTGTGGAGCAATTTATACCCTGCTAAGTCGCTTCAGTCGTGTCCGACTCTGTGCGATCCCATAGATGGCAGCCCACCAGGCTCCCCCTTACCTGGGATTCTCCAGGCAAGAACACTGGAGTGGGTTGCCATTTCCTTCTCCAATGCGTGAAAGTGAAAAGGGAAAGTGAAGTCGCTCAGTCGTGTCCGACTCTTAGTGACCCCATGGACTGCAGCCTACCAGGCTCCTCCACCCATTGGATTTTCCAGGCAAGAGTACTGGAGTGGGGTGCCATTGCCTTCTCCATTTATACCCTAGGGTTTTGTAAAAAATGACAGAGCAATCAACTATCAACTAGGATGTTAACAACTGGCTGTGATACCAACAGAGTCAGGCCAGCCAGAAGCTTAGTGGGGAAATCAGAGAAACAGAGATAACTCAGCTAGAGCCACAGTCATTCCTAGTGCTCAAGAAAAATGTGTACATCTCCAAGGCTTCATCTTAAGGAGCAGCATCAAAGGATGTACACTGCAGGGGAAACAGACTTCACCAAACTCGTCTAACCAATGGCATTTTTTACAGAGATAGAGTAAACAATTCTAAAATTCATATGGAACCACAAAAAAGATCTGAACAGCCAAATTGACCTTGAGAAAGTAGATCAAAGGCATTGCACTCCTTGATGTAAAAATATATTAAAAAGCTACAGTAATCAAAACAGTATGAAGTTCATATGAAGACAGGCATATAAATCAATGGAATAGAATAGAAAGCCCAGAAATAAATCCATATATCAACTGACGTTCAACAAGGATGCCAAGAATATACAGTGATGTTCAACCACAATGCCAAGAATATACAATGGGCAAAGAGGGTCTCTCCAGCAAATGGAAAACTGGATATCCACATACAAAAGAGTGAAATTGGACCTTTATCTTATACCACACACAAAAATCAACTCTAAGTGGATTTGAGACTTAAAACTTTAAAACTCCTAGAAGAAAACATAAGATAAAATCTTCATGATACTGATCTTGGCAATGATTTCATGGATGTGACACCAAAAGCGAAGATGACAAAACCAAAAGTAAGCAAGTTGGACTACATCAAACTAAAAGCTTCTCACAGCAAAGGAAATAATCAATAAAGTGAAAAGACAACCTACAGAAGGGAGCGAATATTTGCAAACCATGTATTTGATAAGGGGTTAATTTCCAAAATATACAAATAACTCCAACCACTCAGTAGAAGAAATCCCACAGAACTGAATTTAAAAATAGGGTAAGAACTTGAGCAGACACTTCTCAAAAGAAGAAATACAAAAGGCCAATGGTATGTGAAAAGGTGCTCAACATCACTTGCCGGGGTCCAGCCCCGGTGGATCCAGGGAATTCGAAGCGGGGACGGCGTCGGCGAGGATCAGGAAACAACTGCTTAATTAAACGTTAATTAAGGATATAAAGAGTAATAGAATAAGGATAGCTCAGTGAGGAAATTCAGTGGAGAAAAGAGGCTGAATAATTCAGCCAGAAGGTAAGAGAAAGAATGACATGGTGAGACCAAGTTTCGGTGAACAAGGCCCGCACTTTATTTTCCAAAGTAGTTTTTATACCTTAAGTTATGCATAGAGGATAATGGGGGAAGGGGTAGAGTCTTGCAGCAAGCCAGGCTTTCTTCCTGCAAACTTATCATATGCAAAAGCTTAGGTGATTTGCATCATCTTCTGGCCCGGAGGCCTGTTAACATTTTAAGACCTTTTCTTCAGAAAACTTATTTTTCTCTAAAGGTGATTGGTCAGGAGCCACCCTCCAAAAGCATTAGATAAAGTTGCATTCCTACAAAGCAAAGGTGTGGTGGGCTATAACAAGAAAAAGAATTAACTCAAGGGTCCCAGGTTACAAACATTAAAGCTACTATTTACACCAATTATATTAATCAATACACTGCCAGGGACACAGCAGGTAAGGGATATGGAGACTTAACAGCAAACATTGGCCCAACAAGTGAAAATCCCTTCACCAATACAATTTCTAATCAATCTTTTAACTGCTCAAAGGAATCTGTATTTAGACAGTTTAGAACATCTCATGCCTCTCAGTTTGGAGGCTCTGAGCAATCACATGTGGCCGAAAAAACCTATTCAGGCAGGCTAGAGGACTTCCAAGGGAGTTTGTAGGTTGAAACACTGTCACACCCAGGAATTATTAACTGGAGCTGTAAGCTAACTCTTTTTTCAGAGAGAGGTAGTGGGGGACAGCCCCCCATAAAGTCAGAGGTGTAGGTGAAAGCACAAAGCAGAAAGTAGGCAGACTCTGGTTTTGGGGGTAGATTGCTCGAGAATTTCCAGGGAGACTCCTGAGGCTTGATCCCGCCTTTGCGTATGCCAAGCCTCCTTCCTCATGACCTTTGCCAGGGGCGGAGCTCGCTCCCCACAATCACTAGTCATCAAGGAAATGCAGATCAAAACCACAATGAGATGGTAATTATTAGAAATAAATAGATAACAAGTGTTGGCAAGGGTGTGGAGAAAAGGGTACCCTTATACACTGTAACGCTGGGCTGGAAGAAGCACAAGCTGGAATCAAGATTGCCAGGAGAAATATCAATAACCTCAGATATGCAGATGACACCACCCTTATGGCAGAAAGTGAAGAGAAACTAAAAAGCCTCTTGATGAAAGTGAAAGAGGAGTGTTACAAAGTTGGCTTAAAGCTCAACATTCAGAAAACTAAGATCATGGCATCTGGTCCCATCACTTCATGGGAAATAGATGGGGAAACAGTGGAAACAGTGTCAGACTTTATCTTTTTGGGCTCCAAAATCACTGCAGATGGTGACTGCAGCCATGAAATTAAAAGATGCTTGCTCCTTGGAAGAAAAGTTATGACCAACCTAGATAGCATATTCAAAAGCAGAGACATTACTTTGCCAACAAAGGTCCGTCTAGTCAAGGCTATGGTTTTTCCAGTGGTCATGTATGGATGTGAGAGTTGGACTGTGAAGAAAGCTGAGTGCTGAAGAATTGATGCTTTTGAACTATGGTGTTGGAGAAGAGTCTTGAGAGTCCCTTGGACTTCAAGGAGATCCAACCAGTCCATTCTGAAGGAGATCAGCCCTGGGATTTCTTTGGAAGGAATGATGCTAAAGCTGAAACTCCAGTACTTTGGCCACCTCATGTGAAGAGTTGACTCACTGGAAAAGACTCTGATGCTGGGAGGGATTGGAGGCAAGAGGAGAAGGGGACAACAGAGGATGAGATGGCTGGATGGCATCACTGACTCGATGGACGTGAGTCTGAGTGAACTCCAGGAGATGGTGATGGACAGGGAAGCCTGGCGTGCTGCAATTCATGGGGTCGCAGAGAGTCAGACACAATGGAGCGACTGAACTGACTGACTGACTGATACACTGTTTAGGTAAATGCAAACTGCTGCACCACTGTGGAAAATAATAAAAAGTTAGACATAGAACTACAATATGATCCAGCAATACCACTTGTGAGTATATATCCAAAGGATATAAAATTATTATCTCAAAGAGATATCTGAACTTCCTTGTTAACTGCAGCATTATTCATAATAACAAATATATGAGAATAACCTAGGAGTCTGTAGAGAGGTAACTGAATAAATAAAATTTTATTATATGTATATATGTATACATACATATTAAATGGAATGTTATGCGGCCTTCAGTCCAGCTCAGTTCAGTCACTCAGTTCTGTCCTACTCTTTGCGACTCCATGAATCGCAGCACGCCAGGCCTCCCTGTCCATCACCAACTCCCGGAGTTCACTCAGACTCACGTCCATCGAGTCGGTGATGCCATCCAGCCATCTCATCCTCTGTCGTCCCCTTCTCCTCCTGCCTCCAATCCCTCCCAGCATCAGAGTCTTTTCCAATGAGTCAACTCTTCGCATGAGGTGGCCAAAGTACTGGAGTTTCAGCTTTAGCATCATTCCTTCCAAAGAAATCCCAGGGCTGATCTCCTCCAGAATGGACTGGTTGGATCTCCTTGCAGTCCAAGGGACTCTCAAGAGTCTTCTCCAACACCATAGTTCAAAAGCATCAATTCTTCGGCGCTCAGCTTTCTTCACAGTCCAACTCTCACATCCATACATGACCACTGGAAAAACCATAGCCTTGACTAGACGGACCTTTGTTGGCAAAGTACTGTCTCTGCTTTCCAATATGCTTTCTAGGTTGGTCATAACTTTCCTTCCAAGGAGTAAGTGTCTTTTAATTTCATGGCTGCAATCACCATCTGCAGTGATTTTGGAGCCCCAAAAAATAAAGTCTGACACTGTTTCCACTGTTTCCCCATCTATTTTCCATGAAGTGATGGGAAGATGCCATGATCTTCCTTTTCTGAATGTTGAGCTTTAAGTCAACTTTTTCACTCTCCTCTTTCACTTTCATCAAGAGGCTTTTTAGTTCCTCTTCACTTTCTGCCATAAGGGTGGTGTCATCTGCATATCTGAGGTTATTGATATTTCTCCCGGCAATCTTGATTCCAGCTTGTGCTTCTCCAGCCCAGTGTTTCTCAGGATGTACTCTGCATATAAGTTAAATAAGCAGGGTGACAATATACAGCCTTGACGTACTCCTTTTCCTATTTGGAACCAGTCTGTTGTACCATGTCCAGTTCTAACTGTTGCTTCCTGACCTGCATACAGATTTCTCAAGAGGCAGATCAGGTGGTCTGGTATTCCCATCTCTTTCAGAATTTTCCACAGTTTATCGTGATCCACACAGTCAAAGGCTTTGGCATAGTCAGTAAAGCAGAAATAAATGTTTTTCTGGAACTCTCTTGCTTTTTCCATGATTCAGCGGATGTTGGCAATTTGATCTCTGGTTCCTCTGCCTTTTCTAAAACCAGCTTGAACATCTGGAAGTTCACAGTTCACATATTGCTGAAGGAAATCCTGTCATCTGCAGCAACATGGATGAAACAGAAGAGTATAATGCTAAGTGAAATAAGCAAGACTCACAAAGATCAGTATGCATGATCTCACTTATATGTGGAATCTAAAATAGTCAAACTCACAGAAGCACAGAATAAAATGGTGATTACCAGGGTTTAGAGAAGAGGGAAGTGAGTAGTTACTAATCAACAGGCATAAACATTCAGTTAAGCAAGATGACTAAGTTCTAGATATATACTATAAAACATTGTGTCAGCCGTCAATAGTAATGCATTGTACATTTTAAAATTGTCAGGAAAGTAGGTCTCACGTAAAGTGTTCTTACAACAATAAAATTAAATTAAAAGAAGAAAGAAAGTAGATTGGGCTAGGGGAAAGAGGGAATGGAGAGTGATTGCTAACATGTATGGCGTTTCATTTAGGAGTGATTAGAATGTTCTAGAATTAGTGGTGATGGTTGCACAATCTAGTGAATACACTAAAAAGCACTGAACTGTACACATTCCATGGCTGAATTTTATGTCAATATCTCCATAAAATTTTAATTACATTGAGATTAACTTATCAAATCACAAATATCCAAAAATCTGATAACATGCTGTGTTGATTTGAAGATGTTCAGAAACAGGCACTTTCACACCTTGTAAGTGGGAGTATAAGTTGGTGCAACTATTACAGAGAGCATTTTGATATCATGAAAAGTACGATTGATTTGAAAAGATACATGCACCCCAATGTTCATAGCACTATTTACAATAACCCATACATGGAAGCAATGTAAATATCCATTGACAGACGAATGGATAAAGAAGATGTGGTGTATATATGTGGGATATTACTCAGCCATAAAACAGAACGAAATAATGCCATCAGCAGCAGCATGGGTGGATCTACAAGTTATCATACTAAGCTAAGTAGTTCAGACACAGACAAATATCATATGATATCACTCATATGTGGAATCTAAAATACGAGAGAAATGAACTTATTTACAAAGCAGAAACAGACTCAGAGACAAAACAAATTTATGGTTACCAAAGGGGAAGCAGGGAGGGATAAGTTAGGAGTTTGGGATTAACACACTACTATATACGAAATAGATAAACAACAAGTTCCCACTGTATAGCACAAGGAACTACACTCAATATTTTGTAATAACATACAATGGAAAAGAATCTGAAAATTTATATATACACACACATATAACTGAATCACTTTCCTGTACATTTGAAACTAACACATTGTAAATTAACTATACATGCATGGATGCTAAGTCGCTTCAGACATGTCCGACTCTGTGACCCCATGGACTGTAGCCTGCCAGGCTCCTCTGTCCATGGGATTCTCCAGGCAAGAATACTGGAGTGGAATGCCATGCCCTCCTACAGGGGATCTTCCCAACCCAGGGATCGAACCCATGTCTCCAACAGCTCCTGCATAGCAGGCAGCTTCTTAACCACTGAGCCACCAGGTAAGCCCAAATTAACTATACTTCAATTTTAAAGCTTCCCTGATAGCTCAGTTGGTAAAGAATCTGCCTGTAATGCAAGAGACCCCAGTTCAGTCCCTGGGTCAGGAAGATCCACTGAAGAAGGGACAGGCTACCCACTCCAGTATTCAAAAATGCCAGAAGAAATAAAGCAAGCAAGAAAAAAGAAATGCTAATGTAAAGTACAGTGTTATCAATTCAAAAAATTTTGGCATAGCAAATAAAAATAATTTATCTTAAAAAAGGTATGATTGACCCAGCAATTCTACTTTTGGGAATTTATGCTTTGAGCATACCATACTTACACAAAATGACACGCGCACAATATCCATTACAGCAGTTTTTTAGAAAACAAGGTGTAATTATCAAGTTAAATGTCCATCCATATGGACATCCATAGGCAACAGTTTAAAGAAATCAATTGGGGCATATCTGTGTTAATACAATGCAGTGAAAAAAAATAAGGAAGCTCTTCATACATTAATACGATAATTTCTGCAATATAATATTAAGAGAAAGAAGCAGGGTACAGAACAGCATGTATATCACTTTCCACTATGTGTACAAAAAGGGAAGAAGAATATACATACACGTGCACATTTCCTTATAGATGCATAGGTATCTCCATGGATACTAACTAAGTGGCTGGGGTCAGCTGTGGGAGGAAGAGGTTTTACAGCATATCCTTTTTAATTTTTTCAATATTGAACTATATGAAGTATTATCTACTAAAACTCTTAAAAATTAAAATAAAACAAAAATAATAACTAACCAAACGTCATAAAATAGAAAATACTATGAAACAAAAATCACTGACAG
This sequence comes from Bos indicus x Bos taurus, assembly GCF_003369695.1. Classification (NCBI taxonomy): domain Eukaryota; kingdom Metazoa; phylum Chordata; class Mammalia; order Artiodactyla; family Bovidae; genus Bos; species Bos indicus x Bos taurus. Next base: position 125,971,883 of record NC_040105.1, read on the forward strand.
TTCTGACTTCTCACGCTCCACTCCCACTTTCACCACCAATAACTACCTCATTTCTGAAACTGGATTGTTGTCAGGTAGATTTTCCTATGGGAGGTTTGCCTGTATTCTCTCTGACCTCAGGTCAAGTAGACAAACTAACTGAGGATCCATTATTTCTCTAATGTGTGCAGAATAGTCTTACCATCACTTATTGTAATATTAGCAAGATTAATATTACACAATCTTATTAGGAAGCGCTTGAAGCAATTTGCATTGTTTAAACTTTGGTTTTTCCCAGTGAGATTTGCCAGTGTCGATACTGATTGAGCTGAAAAAGAGAGGAGAGACGAACAGAATCTTCATCGTTGGAGGATGAGGTCAAAATAGTTTGAAAGCGAATGGTGAAGGAACTGGTATGTCTTTGGCATGCCCCCCCTTAGCCTACTGCCAGATTCCTAGCTGAGATGGCAAAGGTAGGAACCCAGTGTTTGTACAGTGAAGAAAACTTTGCTCTTGGGGAGCAAGTGAATCTAGGGTTCCCATAAAGGAAGCATAGGCAAGAGAGCCCCACATGGGGCAGGGCCACGTCCACTAGACCAAGAGTCAAGGCAGAGATTTTTGCCGCTCTGGACATGACTCCTACCCTCACTTTTGCCTCTTACCCTCATTTTAAGAGAAAATTCCTGTTACAATTGTGGTCTTTATTTCAGCATATTCAATCACTCAAGACAGTATAGCCCCCACTGTGGATCATTGGCCCGCATCATCCACCCTCCACTATGCCCGATCCAGTTCAAGCCAGTTCATTGCAAATCAGCTAACCCATTTATCAGGAGTCTTCTGTGTTCTAGGACCGGTAGTAGGTACTACAGACAAGCAAGACAGCTCCTTGAGGAGCTTGCAACTTGGTGCTTTGAGATTGTAAATGTAACTACATTTATTAGGCAAAATATGAAATGGAAAAACTGTAGAAATGAAACTGAATCTATTGAAACACCAAGCAAGGAGAACTTATTTGTAACTTTTGAGCTGAGCTGGGCACTAAAAGAACAGAGATGGAGAAAGTGCCCCTTCCCCACAACCAAAGAGAGCAAATAGCACAAGCAGAGAAAGAGATGCAAGTCCAGAAGGGCAACGGTCCATCTGTGGGGGAAGGAAAGGGGCCTGAGGGTGTTAAGTACTTTATTTAGGGTTTTGGATTTAATCCTTAAAGCAATATAGAACTGGAGTGGGAAATCGGCATGTTGGCAGCCATACTTCAGGAAAATTATGCTGGTAGCAGTGTGAAGTAGAGCTGGGGGTGGGGAGGTAGTGGGCAGTTAGAAGGCCAGGAGAATGCTCTAATTGTAGGCACCCAGGGAGTGGCAGTGGGGTCAGAAAGGAAAGGGCAGATGTGAGCTCTGTTTGTGACCATAAAAGCTGCATGACTCACTAAGTGACTAGGCATAGGGAAGAAGAGGTAGGACTCAGTCACCTTCCAAAAGACAGGTTTTACATTTTTGTCAAAACCTGCTGTCCCTCCCGTCTGCACACTTAAGTTAATGGCATAAACCGGTAGCAAACAGCAAGAAAAGAGGGGCTGATGAAAAAAGGAAAATGTTAAAGTAAAGAATAGTAGAGTGATTTAGTAAATTATTATGGGCCATCAATGAGGTAGCTTTTGAGGCAGGTTTTTGAAAAGGTCATTAAGACAATAAATGTAAAGCATGGAAAATGTTTGATAAACCACTGAGTGAAAGGTTAAATAACATTACTGCTATAAGAAGGGTGAATACCAATACATAAAATTTAAAATGCATTAAAGGCTATGTGGGAAAAAAAATACCACCACCTAAAAGCAGCTGTGTTCAGGTGGTAGGATCATGGGTGGTTTTTTTTTTTTTCTCTTCTGTCTTCTTGAAATTTTTTTCTGAGTTGTTATTATGTGGCATGTGTATGCTTAAGCAGACCCAAAAAAGTGAAAGAAAGGAAGATGGGCACTAGTGAGGGAAGGAGGAGGTGTGCTCAGACAAAGGACTTGGAAACATGCTCCCAATTAAGCAGATCTTTGTGTACCCAACTAGCAATTAGAACTTAGCCGGTGCATACCAGAGTCTAGTAGCACTTCCATCTTCATTTTTTATGCATCTAGTTTGGGCTGTCTCAGTAGGGTTGGTTAAGAGCCACTTATATGTCCCTTTGTATTTAGAGGCTGTTTCTTCGGCTTTGCACTTTCTAGGCTCTACAGAGAAAATGAATGCGCATTTGAAAGGGCAAAAGGCACTTAAAAGTTTCATGAACATCCATTACCACCCATCATTATTACCCTGCACATAAACATCAGCAAATAAAAGGGGAAACTTTTCTACCAGGCGATTTAAAGCAGGTTGAAAATAACACTAAATTGAATCTTTTTTTAAAAATAAGGCTCCCAGTCAGATCTCACATTTGGTCCTTTGCTTTAAAACTACCACTTGACAGGACAGTTTTTCTGCTTTGGTTTCATTAAAACGGTACATACGCAATGAAAAACGTCAAGCCACACAAAGAGATGTAGAGTAAAAATCGAAAGTCCCCACCTGCCGACTGCCTTCCTCTTGAGTGCAGTTGTTAATAGTTTGGGGTGCAGTGACCAGACACTAAAGGCTGACTTCTCTTTCTTAATGGACTTTGGGCTGGACTTGGTTTTAATAAATTCAATGTATTCATCATAAGTAGTATAGATCAGGATGCTCTGTTCTGATATTGATGTTAAAAGCAAAGTTTTGCTGCCAAGTGTTGTCACATAAAGGGAGATGTGTCCTGAGCTGTTTTTGTTAGAAAGTCCCAGTTTTTACTGACCACCCACTTGGTTTGTTTGATTTCAGAAATCAGGGTGGCCAGAGAAGCAGGTCAGCAAGCCTTGCCCAGCCATCCCAGTCTCCTCTCTAAGGACATAAAACACCTTCCTCTCCTTCTCTAAGTATTTAAGCAAGAGAAAAAGTGGTCCCACTCCACTGATGAACTGGCTGCTGCTAATATCCAGAGCAGGTCGATGGTCTCTGGTAAATCCTCTGGTACTCTGGATTTTTTTTACAAGCTCTTCCAGGTAAAAAGGCTGTCAGGGCACAATGAATACCAAGGATGTGGAAAGGAACTTAAAGACAGTTTCTCTCCCCCTCTGAAGGCAGGGCTTCTTGCTATGCATGCATTTGGAACTTTATTAAAAAAGGGAATTGATTCGTATGAAAACACTCACCCAAATTACCTAGTTTTCTCATTGCAGCATGTCCAGACTTTACTGATAATATCAACTGATCTTGTGTGAAGTTTCCATGCATGAAGTTGCCATGTATTTTACTTTTGATCCTGCTAATCAATTTGGTGGGTGCTAAAAAAGAGGTGGCCTTTATGATGCCCTGACAAAGACAGCTAAAAAGCAGAGCAAAAGAGAAAGATGTTGCAGTTACGGCCACAGAGTGCAACTTGGCCTGCGGTGCTGAAACTCTGTGCAGATGACTTAATTAGTACTCCATAAACATCAAGCATTTTACAGCTATTAAGTGGAAATCTTCAGAAATGATGGAGTATAGCACATTGAAGTCATCTGATAAATTTTCTCATATCCAAAACAAACAACTCAAAACCCATTTTTAAAAGAACAGTCAGCAACATTTGCATTATGTTGAAATTGACTAGCTATGCAATTTCTAGGGGTTTGTGATAATTAATAGAGAAGATGGAGCATTCAGAGAAAACCTTTTACTCTTCTGGTCTCTAATTTATCCATCATTACCTCAATAATAAGGCAAATAGGCACATGCTCAATTAGTCTAGAAAACTGTGCTCTGCAGAAGGCCTGTTTCTATAATAAAATAATAATGATGATAATAATAGTAGCCAACATTTGTAGAGCTCTTGTCTGCATGTTTTAATTCATGTTATCACAAGAACCTTATGAGGTAGTGCTATTATTACCCCCATTCTGCAGATGAAGAAACTGAGCCTTAACCAAGGTCACAAAGACCTAATATCTTATTTTGGAATGTTCTGTCCATTAAAGATATGATGTGAAAGAACAGGGCTGTTCTTAACTTCAAGCTCTATAGCGAGGTCCTCAGACATTCTCAGTACTCTATCTTCCATTACAAAGCACATTTCAGACTCACAAGTTTACCTCTGCTTTTTCTCCATTTCCGTTTGTAGATCCATCTTTTGGAGGAATACTCTCTTATATTTCCTATCAGCTCTTAAAAGTCAGATGTGCCTGTGTTTACTCAGAATTTCTCTCTATGTCCAATCGAAGCCACGCCTGCCCCATCCCCACCGCTGATCCGTATTTAGGGAAGTCCTTGTTCATACTACCCGTTCCACTGGTAGCCAGTCTCTTCTCGGCTTTCATCTTCTCAGTTTGAAGAGGACTTTTCTTTTTAAACCTCTCCTCTTTCTGCAAGAGTAGAGCAGACCCTCTACCGTTCACACCCTGAATATTTTAATGACCTTCCCATGAAACTTCTGTAGTTATATGTCCTTTTTTTTCTTTCTTTCTTTTTCTATTGGAGTATAATTGCTTTATAATGTTGTGTTAGTTTCTGCTGTACAACAAGGTGAATCAGCTCTATGTATACATACACTCCTTCCCTCTTGAATCTCCCTCCCACCCACCCCCATCCCACCCCTCTGGGTCTATATGTCCTTCTTGGATTGCATCAAGCAGAACAACAATAATAGCCAGCGTTCCAGGAGGACCTGGACCACGAGCCTGAACAGGACCGAGGCTGCTTTCCAGGTTGTTTTGCAATTTCCCTGCTCAGTATTTCGTGAAGTTTTTTGATGACAACACTATATTGCCCTATCCCCAAATTATGACCACTTTGGACCCCATTTTCTCTTCACTACAAAGAGGCAGCAGGCAGGCTGCTAGGCTGTGCCATGACCAACTAAAGCAACTTATTTCTTGAAGGCAAGAGCCCAATTACAGCATCTGCAAAATAACCAGCAGGTACTTTGATCTCCCTCTGACAGCTCTGACCAACAGGCTACACATACAGAATTAAATGGAAAGAAAATTAAAAGTAAATGTACCAGCTCTGAATAAACTCAGCTCCTACCTGTATGGTACGTGGGAAATTGTAGACAGTCCTTGCCCTTCTCTGTTTCAAATAACGCAAAAAAAAAAAAAAAAAAAAAGTACATAGTCACTGAAAACTTTAAACAAATGTCACAATCGACTACAGGCCTATTGTTAACAACTACAATCATAATTATACTTTATATCTATGTAACCCATTGCCATCTACAAAGCACCTGCCAAACATCAATGCATTATTCCTGACACCAACACTGTAGGGTGGATAATGCACAGATGTGTACCCCATTTTCTAGTCTCAGAGAAATTAAATGATGTGCCCAGTATCCCACAGCTGACGGGTCACAGAACTGGCAGCAGAATCAAAGCCTTCAGACTCTGGATCGAAACATGGTGATGACAAATAAAACACTACCAGGATTTCATGCTCTACGTCCTGTACTAAGCACTCTATGTGGGTTATTCCATTCCTTCTTTCCAACATCCTGGTGAGGAATGGTCATATTATTATCTCCATTTTACAGATGAGGAAACTGAGGCACAGGGAGTTTAATTAAGTTGCCCAAGTTCTCATAATCAGGAAGTGGAAAAGCAGGGAGTCTAACTCAGGCAGCCTGACTCTGGGGGCCACATTACCACCCAAAGGCTTTTACACCTATTATTTGAGAGGAATTTTATTTTATTTTATTTTATTTTATTTTGGCCCCGCCTCCAGCCTAGGCTTCCGCCTCGCCGGGACCGCGCTGCCCGGGGGCGCCACGCTTCGTCCCGGCGCGCCCACCCACTCCGGAATTTTAGTTATGTCACATTATGTATACTGTTTTCAATTTTTACATTCTGACTCAGGTATTTACATCATTTTAAGTGATGGCAGATAATTTGGAATGCACTGTAGGCTTGACTATATTTTGTGTAGTCAAAATATTTATCTCAGATTTAAATAACTTAAAACCTTGGTGCATACTAATTCTTTCAGAATCTAACATTGTAAAGCTTTAAGGCACTGGAACAAATAATGGGAGATAGTTTTGTCACATTGACTTGAATTCCACACAAGAGTGGATTTATTACGTGAACGCCCATTTTGCAAATAATTGTGTCACTCTTGGAAAAAACAGGTTTCTTTGCCAGATGCCTACAACCAAGAACTTTCATTTATCATTTGCAATCCTCAAATCATTCCATACTCCCATAGACCCCAAAATGTGCCTCAAAAACTTACCACATAGACAGTTCAGAGATGCAGAGATTGGTTTTCTTAGTGGATTCTTGTGCAGATCCCAAAGAAAGTAATGTAATTTGCCCTTCAATTATTACAGCTGAACCTTGCCTGATAATATGCACTTGAATGGAAGAGCTATTTACCTATATATAATCAGGTATAGGGTGGGTTACAAGTGGATTTGTTTTGAAAAAATACTTACAAATTGGTCCATGGTTAGTTCTTCCCCAGGAATGTCTCTGTACCAAAATCACCAGAAAATTATAGGAAAATAAACCACAGTACCAAATACATGAGAGAACAAGTTCAGGAGAAAGACAACTGTGGGTAGAATGGTAGAATCCCCCTGCTTGAAATTCAGATAATACTAGGGCTTTAAGGAGACACTTTAAAATTAGAGCTGGGTCTAAAATGCCTGTTCAACCCTCCTGAAAAAAAAAAAAAGAGCTGGGTCATTATTTGCATACCAAAATGGTGGTAAGCCTTTGACTCAGCGATCCCACTTCTAGGAATCTATTCCGTAATAGTATCAGCAGGGGTGTATAAAAAATATATATACAAAGGTGAAGAAAATCAAATGTCCAATTGGATAAATACACCACAGCACATCCATACAAAAGAATTCTATGCAGTCATTAAAACAAATGAGCTACATCTGTAAGTATTAGCTGGAAAGGATATACATGATATATTCTAAGGCAAGAAAAGAAAGTTGTAAAACAGAATGTGGTCCCATTCTCTTAGTAAACTCATGACAACAAATCTAGAGAAATATGTAAATATATAAAATAAGCCATTAACCAGAGTTCTTAAAGTAGGTGGGGAAAGGCAGCTTTCTGGAGATTTTTGCTGTCCATGTCATATATTTCTGTAAAGCTCTAAGTTTTTACATTGACCACATATTACCTCTGTAATAAAGAAAAATCATAGACATAGTTCTTTGAAAGAATGGTGTATACTTTAGACATTTCCAATTTTCTTTTAATAACCTATCATGGATTTACTTCCATTACTTTCTGTGAGCTTTCTTGAACCCATTTATGTTTGAACACGCAAAAGAAACAAAAATCCCAGTGTATGGAAGACAGGCAGTCACACTCAGTGTTTTTTAAAAAATCAGCTAACCATGGTGTACCAGAACCATGCTTAGTTTTCAAAGGGATTCTTTGGGATTTTCCTTTAACAGAGGACTAGTATATGTGCAGGACAAGAGCAAAGAAAATCCTCCTCAGATGACCAGTTAACTTTGTTACGGCCTTCCGGGTAGTACTCAGCACCTGCCAATTTCACTGCAATCACCTCTCCAAATCCCCAGGCAATTCTGGAACTAGCTAGCATTCCTCACTTGAAACATTGCAAGTGCCCTTAGAATTTCTAATTCTTGAAAGTGCATTATCCAAAAATAAAAGGCCTTATCAATCCTCATACAATGGCCATCCTTAACCTTTCATCCCTTTAAGACATGATTTTTTTCCCTAAGTCACAGAAGCATAGCATTGTAAAGCTAAGAGGGGTTTTAGGGGTAACTGAGTCCAATTCCACTACTTCCCCTATTTACTTTTTTCTGTTTTGTTCTCTCATTGACTTTATACCTTACAGTAACAATACAAACCTCTTTATCAATCTGAAGAGAATCTATAGTCAGAAGGGAAGATGCAACTCAAAATGCAGCAGTCTCAAACAAAAACCAAGGATATACCTTCCAGATAGGAACAGACCCACAGCAGATGACATTCACATACCTGCTTTTAATTTGAACAGCCAGATTAGCAAGAACAAATGCACTGTCTTGAAATATAGAATTCAACTGTAAAAGATAAAACATTTGTTTTAGTACTCCTGCTCCTCTTTCTTTACCCAGCCAAGTTACCTGAGATGATGTGATCGTTAAGCTGCATTTATTATTTCAGTTGGTTTAACATTTCCATCTGCTCCACTCAGCTTTTTGATTTACATTTTACCTATTGGTATGGGATGAACTGCATCCCTGCAAGATTCGTGTTGAAGCTCTAACCCACAAATGTAACTGTATTTGGAGATAAGAACTTTGAGAAGGTAGAGAAAGTGCAGAGTGTTAGTTGCTCAGTCATGTCTGACTCTTTGTGACCCCATGGACTGTAGCCCACCAGGCTCCTCTGTCCATAGAATTCTCCAGGCAACAACACTGGAGTGGGTTGCCATTCCCTTCTCCAGGGGATCTTCCGGACCCAAGGATTGAACCTGGGTCTCCTACATTGCAGGTGGATTCTTTACCATCTGAGCCACCAGGGAAGCCTTTAAGAAGGTACTTAAGGCTAAATGAGGTCATAGGGTGGAGCCCTGATCTGACAGGACTAGTGTCCTTATTGAGAAGAGGAAGAAACACTAGAGATCTCTCTGTGTACACACACACAAAAGGCCATGTGTGAGGACACAGTGAGAAGCCAAGGACAGAGGCCTCACCAGAAACCGACCTTGCCAGCACCTTGATCTTAGACTTCCAACCTCCAGAACTGCAAGAAAATAAATATCTGTAAAATAATATATACATAATTTAATCATTTTGCTGTGTGTGTGAAATTGGCACAGTATCATAAATCAACTATACCTCAATTAAAAAGAAAAAGAAAAAAAGTCTGTCATTTAAACCACCTAGTACATCATGTTTTGTTATAGCAGGCCTGGTGGATGAATATACCAACCCATTTTCAAGCACTTATAATCATGTTGTATATACTTGAAAATAAATGCTGATGGGGAGAGAGGGGAAACAGACATCATCAGTTACTGTTGGTGAGGGTGCAAGTTGGTACCACTTATCTGGGAGGCCACTTAATGATAGTGATCAAAATGTAAAATATTCATGTCCTTTGACCTAGCAATTCCAGTTCTAGGAATTTATCCTACAGAAATATTCAAGTACACCCCCTTCAAATTTATTGCAAGAGCATTACTGTCAGCATTGTTTCCAAATAGAGAAAAAAAATAGAAACAAACTAAATGTCCTCCAAAGGATGCCTGGATTAAAGCTACCACATTACAACCTCCTAAGGAAATTGTTTTAAAGTGTATGCTGCTGCTGCTGCTGCTAAGTCGCTTCAGTCGTGTCCAACTCTGTGCAACCCCATAGACGGCAGCCTGCCAGGCTCAGCCATCCCTGGGATTCTCCAGGCAAGAACACTGGAGTGGGTTGCCATTTCCTTCTCCAATGGATGAAAGTGAAAAGTGAAAGTGAAGTCACTCAGTCATGTCCGACTCTTAGCGACCCCATGGACTGCAGCCCATCAGGCTCCTCCGTCCATGGGATGTTCCAGGCAAGCGTACTGGAGTGGGGTGCCATTGCGGTAGGTCTATGTTTACTAGCATGAATGAGCCTAAAGACACATGGTTAAGTGAAAAGAAAGCAAGTTGCAGAATAGCATAATTAGCATGATTCCAGCTACTTTTGCAAAAGAACATGTATGAATCACTGTTAATATATATAGAAAAAATCTGAAAGAAAATGCTTCAAACTGTTAAGAGGTGTTAATACAATAAGTGATATTAGGGAGGACATTTATTTTCTGGATTTCAGATTTTAGTGTCTGAATTTTTTACAGAGAGTAGGTATTACTGCTTATTATCAGAAAAATGTAAGGATAAATAAAACATTTCTTGTGTAAAAGAGAGAAGAAATGAAAGTACAGAAAACAAAAATATTTAAGTACAATGGCATACACTGTTATCACAGCTCTCCTAGGTTCCCCAAGTAGGGAAACATGGCAAAGGTGAAGAATTCATATCAGTGGAGAGACATGGACAGTTCTAAACCAATTAATAACACCTCATAAAAAGCTTTCCAGCATTGACACTATAAAAGACAAACCACATACATCTTCATGGTGTTGCTTAGAGAGTGGATAAATTTGCAGCAAAAAGAAAAATCAAAACCAATGTGCTGTAACGTATTATGCATAGAAAAAAGTGAAGCCTAGTTTTATATATATCGGGTTGGCTAAAAAGTTCAAGTTTTTCTGTAAGATGTTACATATTTATATACATATATTTATTCACTTTTTTTAGATGTAGCATAAATAGTCAATAGATTATTTACCCATTTTTTTGCAAATTCTTTTCCAACACTGGTAATAGGGATCCTTGGCTCTTCATCAAAGACAGAGAGGCTCATTTCAATATTATAGAAGGAAACTGTAAAAATAAGGAGATCAATTTCATTCCTTTAGTTCAAGAAATTTAACATCTGCAAGTCTGGTCAAAACTGCTCTTCACTTTAAAGAAACCAAACAATGAAACCTCATTCTTAAACTCTGCTTAATTTAACTCCAAGGTCAAGAACCAGTACTTTTGGATCCATAAACCAAAGCAAACCAGGATGTACCCTGGCAATTTTGCTTTAATTTTTTGGGCTGTTCCTTGATTTCTGCACAACTGACAGATATTCTACAACTCCTCCCAAATCCTAGTTTTCATTGGCCAACAGATTTCTAGTCCTTTTAGTGGCCAAGCTGAACATTATCTCACAGGTTCATTTGTACTGAGCAAATGTTTATTTCTTCCTATGCCCTTCTTTATGCTTCTGGCTTTTCTCTTTATTCCCTTGTTTCTCTTGTCTGTACTATCAAATTTCAATTTAAAAAATTTTCTATTTTAGAATATTAAAGTTGAGAAAATGGATTTCCCTGGTGGTCCAGTGGTTAAAGCTCCACGTTTCCATTACAGGGGGCATGAGTTTGACTCCTGGTTGGGGAAATTCTGTATGCCGTTGGTGTGGCCAAAAAAATATCTATGTGTATGTCTATATCTATATATAAAAGTTGAAGGAACATCCAATATTTGAATTATTTGGAAGCCAAATACTCCCTGGTCACAGATAAGCATTAGAAGCCAGCTGGAAGTGGGAACTGGAGAAGACTGAAACCTGCATTAACGGAATTCAAAAAGAGCAAGCTAGAGTATCTTCTGGTGTTTTCTGGTATGTGGTCAACATGTTGGACCTAAGGCCATATAATCCTCTTATAGGGAAGGGGGTAAGGTTCCTGACCCATGTCCACACTGGCAGAGTCAGAGCATTAGGAACAAAATGGATGGAAAGGAGGCTTAAAAATGTCATACATTTGCATTATATGTCAATAAAGGAAAGGTAAGAAAGATGGCTAGAGAATTGTGTTTGGAATAAGGTACCCACTGTAGATACTGTCTGAAGGAGATAAGAAACACCTGTACCCTTCTTTTGCCCTTTCTGCCTTCAGAGAATTGGCTCTCTTTGAGAACACATATCCCATTGTGCATACATTCTATTATGCGACATACATTGCAGAACGTATCTATGGACTTAACGGCAATAGGTGAAGTCAAAGTTTTGGTAGATAAAAAGGAAGGTGTGGAGTCCAGCCAGGTTGTCTCAAAAGAGGAAGAAGGTGATGAGGACACATTTGCTGTAAAAGGATGTGTTACTCCAGTGGAGATGAGCGGAAATAGGGCTCCAGTAGCAGCGGATGTAGTGGCAGCTATATTTAGAAGGGAGTCCTGTGTGGGCTTAGGAAGAACTAACATAGCGGGTGCTGATGCAGCTGGGATTCTGCTCCATGCAGATGTTGTTGTAGGGCTAGGTAGAAACATGGCACCAACAGATGGGGTATGGTCAACTGGAGGTGATTTACTCATTCTGCTAAAGGATGGAGCTTGAGGCACAGTCCTGGAGTTGGCAGTCACAGTGATTCTGGAAAATGCTTCAGAAGATTTGGAAATGTAGGGACTGTCATCTGTGATTTTTATAGACACAGGGAAAAGACTTGGGAAGCCCGTAGTGATACCGCCCATGGTAGGTGTAGGGGTGGTTTCGGCGAGTACAGCACTTACACCAGCAAAAGATCCTATTGTAAAGTGAGTGTGTGGGTGTGTTGGTGTGATGTCAGAAGTCAGAAATGTCAGGATTTTAAAATCTCTTCTAAGCCATGCACTGTGAGGCCACCCAAGATGGGCAGGTCATGGTGGAGAGGCCTGACAGATGTGGTCCACTGGAGAAGGGCACGGCAAACCACTTCAGTATTCTTGCCTTGAGAACCCCATGAACAGTATGAAAAGGCAAAATGATAGGATACTGAAAGAGAAACTCCCCAGGTCAGTAGGTGCCCAACATGCTACTGGAGATCAGTGGAGAAATAACTCCAGAAAGAATGAAGGGATGGAGCCAAAGCAAAAACAATACCCAGTTGTGGATGTGACTGGTGATAGAAGCAAGGTCCGATGCTATGAAGAGCAATATTGCATAGGAACCTGGAATGTTAGGTCCATGAATCAAGGAAAATTGGAAGTGGGCAAACAGGAGATGGTAAGAGTGAATGTCGACCTTCTAGGAATCAGCAAACTAAAATGGACTGGAATGGGTGAATTTAACTCAGATGACCATTATATCTACTACTGCAGGCAGGAATCCCTTAGAAGACATGGAGTAGCCATCATGGTCAACAAAAGAGTCCAAAATGCAGTACTTGGATGCAATCTCAAAAACGACAGAATGATCTCTATTCATTTCCAAGGCAAACATTCAAAATCACAGTAATCCAAGTCTATGCCCCAACCAGCAATGCTGAAGAAGCTGAAGTTGAACGGTTCTATGAAGACCTACAAGACCTTTTAGAACTAACACCCCAAAAAGATGTCCTTTTCATTATAGGGGACTGGAATGCAAAAGTAGGAAGTCAAGAAACACCTGGAGTAACAGGCTAATTTGGCCTTGGAATATGGAATGAAGCAGGGCAAAGGCTAACAGAGTTTTGCCAAGAGAACACACTGGTCATAGCAAACACCCTCTTCCAACAACACAAGAGAAGACTCTACACATGGACATCGCCAGATGGTCAACACCGAAATCAGATTGATTATATTCTTTGCAGCCAAAGATGGAGAAGCTCTATACAGTCAGAAAAAAACAAGACTGGGAGCTGACTGTGGCTCAGATCATAAACTCCTTATTGCCAAATTCAGACTTAAACTGAAGAAAGTAGGGAAAACCACTAGACCATTCAGGTATGACCTAAATCAAATCCCTTATGATTATACAGTGGAAGTGAGAAATAGATTTAAGGGACTAGATCTGATAGATAGAGTACCTGATGAACTATGGACAGAGGTTTGTGACATTGTACAGGAGACAGGGATCAAGACCATCCCCATGGAAAAGAAATGCAAAAAAGCAAAATGGCTGTCTGAGGAGGCCTTACAAAATAGCTGTGAAAAGAAGAGAAGCGAAAAGCACAGGAGAAAAGGAAAGATATAAGCATCTGAATGCAGAGTTCCAAAGAATAGCAAAGAGAGATAAGAAAGCCTTCCTCAGTGATCAGGGCAAAGAAAACAACAGAATGGGAAAGACTAGAGATCTCTTCAAGAAAATTAGAGATACCAAGGGAACATTTCATGCAAAGATGGGCTCGATGAAGGACAGAAATGGTATGGACCTAACAGAAGCAGAAGATATTAAGAAGAGGTGGCAAGAATACACAGAAGAACTGTACAAAAAAGATCTTCATGACCAAGATAATCACGATGGTATGATCACTCACCTAGAGCCAGACAGCCTGGAATGTGAAGTCAAGTGGGCCTTAGAAAGCATCACTACGAACAAAGCTAGTGGAGGTGATGGAATTCCAGTTGAGCTATTTCAAATCCTGAAAGATGATGCTGTGGAAGTGCTGCACTCAATATGCCAGCAACTTTGGAGAACTCAGCAGTGGCCACAGGACTGGAAAAGGTCAGTTTTCTTTCCAATCCCAAAGAAAGATAATGCCAAAGAATGCTCAAACTACTGCACAATTGCACTCATCTCACACGCTAGTAAAGTAATGCTCAAAATTCTCCAAGCCAGGCTTCAGCAATACGTGAACCGTGAACTTCCTGATGTTCAAGCTGGTTTTAGAAAAGGCAGAGGAACCAGAGATCAAATTGCCAACATCTGCTGGATCATGGAAAAAGGAAGAGAGTTCCAGCAAAACATCTATTTCTGCTTTATTGACTATGCCAAAGCCTTTGACTGTGTGAATCACAACAAACTGTGGAAAATTCTTCAAGAGATGGGAATACCAGACCACCTCTTGAGAAACCTATATGCAGGTCAGGAAGCAACAGTTAGAACTGGACATGGAACAACAGACTGGTTCCAAATAGGAAAAAGAGTACATCAAGGCTGTATATTGTCACCCTGCTTATTTAACTTATATGCAGAGTACATCTTGAAAAATGCTGGGCTGGAAGAAGCACAAGTTGGAATCAAGATTGCCAGGAGAAATATCAATAAACTCAGATATGCAGATGATACCACCCTTATGGCAGAAAGTGAAAAGGAAATAATAGACTCTTGATGAAAGTAAAAGAGGAGAGTGAAAAAGCTGGCTTAAAGCTCAACATTCAGAAAAGGAAGATCATGGCATCTGGTCCCATCACTTTATGGGGAATAGATGGAGAAACAGTGGAAACAGTGGCAGACTTTATTTTTTGGGGCTCCAATATCACTGCAGATGGTGACTGCAGCCATGAAATTAAAAGATGCTTACTCCTTGGAAGAAAAGTTATGACCAACCTAGACAGCATATTGAAAAGCAGAGACATTATTTTGCCAACAAAGGTCCACCTAGTCAAGGCTATGGTTTTTCCAGTGGTCATGTATGGATGTGAGAGTTGGACTGTGAAGAAAGCTGAGTGCCGAAGAATTGATTCTTTTGAACTGTGGTGTTGGAGAAGACTCTTGAGAGTCCCTTGGACTGCAAGGAGATCCAACCAGTCCATTCTAAAGGAGATCAGTCCTGGGTGTTCTTTGGAAGGAATGATGCTAAAGCTGAAACTCCAATACTTTGGCCACCTCATGAGAAGAGTTGATTCATTGGAAAAGACTCTGATGCTAGGAGGGATTGGGGGCAGGAGGAGAAGGGGACGACAGAGGATGAGATGGCTGGATGGCATCACCAACTCAATGGACGTGAGTTTGAGTGATCTCTGGGAGTTGGTGATGGACAGGGAGGCCTGGCGTGCTGCGATTCATGGGGTCGCAGAGAGTCGGACATGACTGAGCAACTGAACTGAAGTGAACTGAATATCTCTTCTGGAGAGGAAGATATAATGTGAAGAGTATTGGATCTAGTTGCCAGGGCTGAACCTCAAGGAAGACTAGTTAAGATCCAAGTCAACATGGGTGAAGCAGCAGCCTTTGAAATGATAGATTATGAAGTGGCATCTGAAATATTTGATGGGAGTGTGGTCCCAGGAGTTACAGATGTAGTTGTCTTCTCAAATGTGTGCTTAATGTCAGCCAAAGTAACAGGTATAGATTTTGAAGATATTGATAATGAAGGGGCTCTCAGACATCCTCAAGGTAGGAAGAGTTCCTGTTGCGGAAATTGATGACATTGCCATTACATCTCCAGGTACAAGACCAGTCTAAGAGACTGGGAATGTTGACAAAGATTCTAGACTAACGTAAGGACTCTCTGTTTGCTTCTTGTGGGATGTAGGTACATGAGTAGTGGTAGAAGCTGAAAATTGAGAATCTTCAGCTGTGGGTGTGTTTCAGGAAGTCAAAAGCAGAGACTGGGCATAACTAGATGTGGTTTTTGTTTGTAGAACTGGAAATCCAACTCTTTGGGACATAGGAGGAAGAGAAGTCTTTGGAGTAGAGAACTTGGCTTCAGTACTTTGAGGTGAAAAAAGAATTGATGTCGAAGAGGGTGAAGTTGTACCGGATGGAATCCAGGGAGGGTATGAAACAGGTATATTCACAGACATGGCACCTTTTGTCAGTTCAGCTGTTGAAGTATTTTCTGATGAGGAAGTCTTCTTTTCTGTATTTGAAGAATGATAAGTGGTAATTTTTACACTTTTTGTGGATCCAGGAGTGCTCTTAAAGCCAGTCAAAGATGGGGAAATTTGAATGTTCAAGGAAGTGTGGAGATTTTCCAGAGTAGATGAAAGCACACTTTCAGGGGCACCAGTTCTGGAATGAGTACTTATGAGAGCTGTTGCTTTACCACTGCTTACAGTTGAAAGAGAGCTGTTAGTAATCCCAGGGAATATGCTCAGAGTGGTGCTCTGATATCTTTGTGATGATTGTTGGGTTGTTGATAGAAATGATGAAAATGTGGTCTTTGGAATGGAAGAAATAGCTTCTGTGTTCTTAGAACTGAGTAGAGGAGAGACAGGGATGCCTATGAATGGAGTCACTGTCCCAGCCATGATAGTGGTTGGAATGGTTTTCCCAGAGGGAAAAGTTGGCTCTGCTGGGGAGGAAAAGGATGTAGGTGTGATGCTGGATGACACTTTAGTTATTTCTGAAGTAGTGAAAGCAATGGAAGCCACTGCATTTTTTGAAGCAGACCCAGCATATGTCAAAGGTGTGACATCTAATGACAATGTTTGCATGGTCATAGAAGGCCTGGGGGTAACTGAAGACAATGAAGTATGGAATGATCCACCTGTTGTGGAAGCATCAGAAGAAACAGTAGGAGGTGGAAAAGCAGAGACATTAACTGACATTGAGGACATCTCAGACCCGGCCCAGAAGTGGCTACAGAGGTACTTTTCAAACAATCTGAATGTCTGTTTTAGAAAATCCAGTCATTAGTACAGTAGGAGTGCCCAAAACACTTTTAGAGGTGAAGGGAGTGACACTAACTGGCCATGAGGACATCTAGTAGATATGAATGGACGTTATCATAGAAGTTTTCCCAAGAAGTGCTATAGATACATTTGAAGCAGAAAGGGCTGTAGTGATCCTGTCAGTAGACACAGCTATAAAATTGGCCCTAGATAGTCGAGCTGTGGAAGGAGATGGGGACTCAGGGGAAGTCTGTGTGCTTTCAGAAATGAGAGAGGCAACTGAAGACACCTCAGGCTGAGTCCTAGGTGAAAGCAAGTGTAAAAAAGTTGTTTTATTGTTTATAGGATTTGATATGCTGGTTGTCCCGGAAGTTATGGTATCTACAAAGGAACTGTCCTGGCGGTGTGAGAAAGGGTGAGTCACGGAGGTGGTGCTTACTATCTTTTTCTCAGTCCTGGGAGTATATACTGAGAGGGCACTCATGCTCCCTTTTTCAGGAGATATAAGTGTGGTAATTGTCAGAGCCCGTGAAGGGAGAGCTGTTTTCCCAAGACCAGTAGACATTTCTGAAACATGGACCTCCTCTGTGTTACTTGTGGTTGAGGTAGATGGAGTCTTTGTGCTCCCAGAAGTGGGAGATGGAGCTGGATTCCCCTCAGGTGGAGTTTCTGAAGTCCAAGGTGCTATGTAGATGTGGGTGGAATTAAAGATATCTGTAGTTTCATTGTATGAACTCTTAGGGGTCGTTTTCATTGATTTTGTAGAAAACCAACTTTTTCTCACCTCAGCAGTTGTTGTATTTTCCAATCAGGTAGTCAGCTTCTCTGCATCAGGAAAGGGGGAAATAGACTCATCTGTTGCTTCCAGCATTGTTGCAAATGGAGAAACCTTGATCATCACTGCTAGAGGCGATTTTCCCTCAAGATAATGGGAAGTTGTTTCTTTCCTTGTCACAGTAGCTATGAATCTTTGTATCATTGCAGAGTCTGGAAGGGGGGGGGCGCTGTTGTCTCTCCAAATGCAATTGTACCATTTGTCTCTGTGTGTTCTCAGAAGCACTCTCCTCAGTAGAAAAAATTGGTTCCACATCAGCGAGGGTAGATATTCTATCTACAAGTAGAACAACTGTCTCCCTTGGTGTTGAAAGAAGTTCATTTCCAAGTACTGTGAATGCAGGGGTGGTTTTTAGTAGTAAGGTGCTAAATTTAGACTCAGGCAGTCGGGTTACAGATGTGACTCCAGAAACCATGGAGAAGTTAGTGAGCCATGGAGATGTCAATTTGGATAGAACTGTTATATATCTGTCTGTAGTAGTATTAGCGATAGTGGTGGCCTTGCACTCTGGATGCTTCTGGTTGGATGATAATATTAGTAGTTGTGGATTAATGCTCTGTATTAGAAGTACTCCCATGGAACACTGATGTCAACAAGGTCTGATCTGGCCTGGAAGTCCAAGTGATCTCATTTGTGAAGAATAGATGGACACCTTCATCACTTGTTGATGTGGGACCAGACTCAGATTCCTTGGATGTGGAAGCTGATCTAGTGGAAATCAGAGGAAGCATGTTTCCACCACCTGTGGGTATATTCTATGCATATACTGGCCCAGTGATTGTGGAGGAAAATATAGTTTCAGCCACTGTAGGTGCAAGTGTTTTCCCAGGAGTCAAGGCTGTATGTGTTGTCTCAACATCACTAACGATCTGTACACCCTGAGCTTTGGTGAATGGAGAGGATGTTCTGAAAGAAAGTGCCATAGAAGAGGCCTCTTTTGGTATGAAGGTAGATATTGCGTCTTCCACTGTGGGTGAAGAGTCAGCCTGGAAATTTGTAGATGGTGATTCTATTTCAGCTGTTCTTAGCACAGGTGTCATCTCAATAGGGAGAAGGCAATGGCACCCCACTCCAGTACTCTTGCCTGGGAAATCCCATGGATGGAGGAGCCTGGTGGGCTGCAGTCCATGGGGCTGCTAAGAGTCGGACACGACTGAGCGACTTCGCTTTCACTTTTTACTTTCATGCATTGGAGAAGGAAATGGCAACCCACTCCAGTGTTCTTGCCTGGAGAATCCCAGGGACGGGGGAACCTGGTGGGCTGCTGTCTATGGAGTCGCACAGAGTCGGACACGACTGACGTGACTTAGCAGCAGCAGCAGCAGCATCTCAATAGACCTAGTTGAATAAACTGAAAATGGTATTTCCATATCAGTTGTGGCCAATATGGATGCTATCTGCTGCTGCTGCTAAGTCGCTTCAGTCATGTCCACCTCTGTGTGACCCCATATACGGCAGCCCACCAGGCTCCCCCGTCCCTGGGCTGTCTGATTTCTAGGAAATACAGAATCCATTGAAACAGCTGTGGAGATAAGCACAGACTCAGGTGGCAGTGTTGATGCAGTCCCAACGGGAGTAGCTGTAGTTGAAGTCGGATCCACTGTGGACTGACGTACACTTCTAGCAGCTGTAGATGCAGGAAACTCCTGGCTAGCTGTGGCAATAGGGAGTGCCCCAATACCTGGGGATTTGTGTTTGGGCCAAGATGTTGTAGACATGGATTTTGACTCAATCGGTGAGAATAAAGATGCTGTCCTCATAACAGCCGACTGAGATCCAGTTACTGAAGGTTTGGATACAATTGAATTGTTGGTAAATCTAGATGTGTACAGGAAATTAGTAGCTACCGCTGAATGAGAAGTCTCAGTAGCAATGGATTCAGCCATTTTGGTTGTCCTTGTGCTCTCTGAAGACGGGGATTTAGTTATTTTCATGGAATTGGTAGTAGGGCCTACGAAGGTACTCTTGGTAGACAGAGCAATGGCTGCTGACGTAGACAAAAGGTCTGCTGCAAATGTAGCTGTTTCAGCTATGGAAGTCTTTAAAAAAATTGGCGTAGGACTCATGTTGATATATGGCTAAATTTTATTAAAAAAAATCGGTGCAGTCATTGTTTTCAGTGGTGGAGATGTTGTATTGGAATACGGTCGAGTTGTATAATCAGTTGCAAATACAGGCATGCTTTTAGACACCACTGTAGAAGAATATCAGAGAAGGCAATGGCACCCCACTCCAGTACTCTTGCCTGGAAAATCCCATGGATGAAGGAGCCTGGTAGGCTGCAGTCCATGGGGTCGCAAGAGTCGGACATGACTGAGCGACTTCACTTTCACTTTTCACTGTCATGCATTGGAGAAGGAAATGGCAACCCACTCCAGTGTTCTTGCCTGGAGAATCCCAGGGACGGGAGAGCCTGGTGGACTGCCGTCTATGGGGTCGCACAGAGTCGGACACAACTGAAGCGACTTAGCAGCAGCAGCAGCAGTAGAAGAATATGCAGTCTTTTGTGGTTTTAGTCCAGTAACTTGGGATGGAATTGTCAAGTCTATTTGTTGTGAAAGAGTGGAACTTGTTTCTTGAATTATTATATTTTCAGAAAGAACTGGAAAGTTACAAAGCATATGTTAGTTTGGATTCAACTTTAGAAGTCAGAAAAGATTCTTTAAGGAAGAGCTCTATAATGGCTTTTCATATTCTTAAGAGGAAATAAGTATCAGATATAAATCAAATCATGTGGTTACAATTGACCATTGAATAACAGGGGTTGAGCTGTGTGGGTCCACTTACACATGGATTTTTTTTCCAATGGTATAAACTACAGTAATTCACAATCCACGGTTGGTTGAATCCTCAGGTGTGGAACAGCAGATACAGAGAAACAACAGATACAGAAGGCCAGTTGTAAGTTGTAATGGAATTTTCACTGCTCTGGAGGGTTGACATTCCTCACTTTCCCTTGTTCAAGGGTCAAATGTACCTGGTTTTTCTTAAGATGATTTTCTACTTTCCAAAAATCTATATATGGTTCTCATAATGCCCTGGTTAAGTAACAAGTCAAAGGACATCAATTCCATTATATCTTCATTAAAAAAAAAAAACAAAAAACAGGCATTCCTAACAGAGGGATGCATGGTAGCACACTGATTAAGAGGATTACCTTTGGAAATGAATCAATCTCTTGAAAGACACAAGTTATAAAAACTCACTTAAGAAGAAATAGATAACTTTGAATAGTCCTGTATCTATTACAGAAGTTGGATTATGTCTTTAAGTCTTCCAAAAAAGAAGATTGGCTTTGGATTCAAACAGATGTATTTTTAAATCATGGTTTCCTCATTTATTCATTATGTAATCTTGGACTAGTTAGTTTACCTTTCTGTGCTTCACTTTCCTCCTTTCTAATAAGAGATAATAACACTGACCTTAAAAAATTGTTTTGAGGGGATTTTCCTGGTGGTCCAGTGGATAAGACTCAGAGCTCCCAATGCAGGGGGCCTGGGTTCAATCCCTGGTCAGGGAACAAGATCCCACATGCTGCAACGAAGACTGAGCATGCTACAACTAAGACCCGACACAGCCAAATAAATAAAGATTTTTTTTTAATTGTTTTGAGAATTGAGTTAATGCATGTAAAAACTCTTAGCATAGCCCCTGGGGCACAGTAAGTGCTCAAAAATGATTAACTTGTCAACTGCTTATATTCGTCTCAAAACTGTAGATTGAAAATGTTTTGATCTGGGACACCAAGATTTAAATTTTCTTGAACATATGCCATTTATGTATATATATTTACAAATAATGTGTGTATATATATAATAAATTTATACTATGTATATTATAAACATAGTCAAAATATGTCAAAAGAATGATAAAAATAAATAGAAACTTTCCAATATTTTCTTCCTGCACTCTAATGTATTATCTGTATGCTCCCTAGAATTGTGCACCTCACTTTGAACACCACTGGAGCCTATCTTATGTCTCAATTCAAGTCAATTAAATTGAACAAGTATTGTAAATACTATTGTAGATTCTGTGAGAAATGTATAGAGTTTATGGCATGATTTTTTTCCCTCAGAGAGCTCACACTTTTATTGGAAAATCTTATATTACTGAAAAATTTTTAGACAAAATGTAACATAATATTTTAAAAACAAAACAGTAAAAACACAATGAAATAATACAGTTGATGATAAAGTGAGCAATGGAATATACTCAGGTTTCACGTCTCTAAAGTAATGAGTTGGCCAAAAAGTTCGTTTGGATTTTTCCATAAGATGTTACAGGAAAACCTAGGTGAACTTTTTGGCCAACCCAATACAAGGGGCAATCGGTGCACTAGCTCCAAGCTAATGAGGAAGCTTTTTTTTAGAACATGTGGGCCTTTTGAGAAATGATAGGGTTTGGATAGTGAAAGCAAACTCACACAGCAATGAATACAGAGGCATTGAAAGGACCAGTCTAACTGGAAGGGAGTTATGTTGGATAGGGGTACAGAAGAATGTCAGACTAGGATGGGCGGGCAGACAGAGAAGAGAAGAGAAGATAGTGGCTTTACTTACTACAAGCCAAGCACTGTGCTACTTGCTCTCACATTTAATGCACCTAACAACCTTATAAGGTAGATATCACAATTAACCACATTTTAGAGTTGAAGAAACAGAGTGTCAGAATCTTCACATGAATTACTTGCTCAAATTCACACTTGGAGGTTTATCATCCATAGTCTTAATCACTATACCATTTGCAAAGATGTAAATTCTTGAACAAGGAGATTGAGTTGATAAAAAGTAAATTTTAAAAGGTGACTCAGATGGTAAAGAAGCTGCCTGAAATGCAAGAGACCTGGATTCAATCCCTGGGTCGGGAAGATCCCCTGGAGAAGGGAATGGCAACTCACTCCAGTATTCTTGCCTGGAGAATTCCATGGACAGAGGATCCTGGTGGGCTACAGTCCATGGGGTTGCAAAGAGCTGGACACGCCTGAGTGACTAACACTTAGACTTAGTCTTTAAGGAAAATGGATTCTATGGCAGTGTACAAGATGGATAGGAATGGGAAGAAACTGAGGGCAAGGAGACTTTTAAGAACACTGATAGAGTCGTCCTCTCCACCTCACTCCCACCAACCCAGCCATCCACTCCACATGCACTTGAGCAGACAAGCACTGCTGGACATAGCCATATAGGAGGGTGAATTAATATTTCTATAAATTCATGATCACCAACCTCAAATAAGCCTTTCACACGTGCATCCAGCCTAGTACATTTCTCTGGTCAATTTATGCTCCTACTCTGCAATAACTATTGATAGTCTTCCCCATTCTCAGACTTTACCCTCACATGTTTATCAAGTAACCTTGCCTCTTTCTTCATAAAAAAAAACAATAGAAGTCATCGGACAGAAACTTAGCTGTGCTGACTTCCCCTCCTGATTTTAAACACGTTCCACTCTCTTGCAAAGAAAACAAAACCCCTATATCCTTCTACAGGTACTGTCCTCTCACTCTTCTCCCCGTCACACCCAAACTTTTTTAAAAAAGTTTATCAGACATCCCTGGCGGTCCAACGGTAAAGACTCTATGCTTTCACTGTAGAGGGCTCAAGTTTGATCCTTGGTTGAGTTCAGATGGTAAAGCATCTGCCTGCAATGTGGGAGACCTGGGTTCGATCCCCAGGTTGGGAAGATCCCCTGGAGAAGGAAATGGCAACCCACCCCAGTAGTCTTGCCTGGAAAATTCCATGGATGGAGGAGCCTGGTAGGCTACAGTCCATGGGATTGCAAAGAGTCGGACATGACTAAGCAATTTCACTGGCACTGAGGAACTAAGATCCTGCATCCATGCAGTGCAACCATAAAATAAAATAAAACTAATAATAAGCCAATAAAATAAAACTAATAATCTTTAAAAAGTTTATCGATACTGGCTATATCCATGTTCCCCTGACCCATTCTTTCACCCACAATAAGCTGGCTTCTGCCGTCATCATTCAACTGAACAGCCCTCACTAAGGCCACCAGTGGCCTCCATGTAGACAAATACTATGAATCCAAATACAATACAAATACTATGAATACTTTGTCAGTCCTCATCTTACTTGACCTTTCAACAGCTTTTGATAATGTTGACCACTCCCTCCCTCTTAAAATACTCTTTTAATTGACTTCCAAGACATAATGCACTCTTGGTTTTTCTCCTACTTCTCTGGCCACTCCTTCTGGCTATCACCTTTGCAGACATACTTTATTTTACCTAGCCATTAAATATCAGGGTTCCCCAAGGATCGGTCCCAGCACCTCTTTTCTTCTCACTCTATGGTTTCTTCACCCCTTGGATTCGAAGTTACACCAATACACAGATAAATCTTGAAGTTATATTTCTAGACTAGATCTCTATTCCAAACTCCACACTTATATAACCAATTGCTCACTTGACATCATCTCTTGCATATATATCTCATTAACACCTCAACTCAATATGCCCCAATCTGAAGTCTCTCCAAACTGGGTCCTCTTTTAGTATTCCCTCAGTGAATGACATCATCATACATTACACTGTGCAAGTCAAAACTCTGTCCCTCTGTCTCCTTTGCTTTCTTTCATCTGCTATAGCCAATTCATAATCTTGTCCTATGGATCTTACCTGCTAAACATCTCTAGATTCCATCTTTTTCTTCATCATTATCACTTACAACTGTGCCAAAGCCACCATCAATCTCTCACCTAGACTATGACAGTAGCTTCCCAACTAGATTCTGCCTTCATTCTTGGTGCTCCTCCAATCTGTTCCATAATACGATCAGAATGATCTTTTTGACATGCAAATTTGATCATGTATCACACACACACACACCTTCACATACTTAGCTCCCTTTAGTGGCCTTGTGTTACTTATAGGATTAAAAGAGAAAAATTGTCAGGACTTCCCTGGTGGTCCAGTGGTTAAGAATCTGCCTTGCAATGCAGGGGATGGGGGTTTGATCCCTGGTCGGGGAAGTAAAATCCCACATGCGGCAAAGCAGCTAAGCCCGTGAACTGCAATAACTGAGTCCACACACCACAATGAAAGATCCCAGACGCTGCAGTGAAGATCCCACGTGCCGCAACTAAAACCTGAGGCAGCCGAATAAATATATAAATAAAGTATTTTTTTTTAAATTTTAACAGAGCTTAAATAAACTATGCATGGTTTGGTCCCTACCTACCTACCTCTTCATTCTCAGTTTGTACTAAATTTCTCCCTTGTTTTCTGGGCTTCAACCCATCAGCCTCATTTTAATCCTCTAATACTTGGCATTATTCTCCCACCACAAAAGCATTGCATATGCTGCTTCTTCTACTTCGAATGATCTTCCCACCCTTCTTCATCTGATTAACATCTCTTCATCCTCCAGATCTAGCTCATGCATCACTTCTTCAAGGAAGCCTACCTTCTTTTGCCTCCATGACTGGGTCAAACCAATCTATTCTAGGCTCTTATGACAACCTTCTTATGACATCCCTCATACCTCTTCTTCATAGTGCTTGTCACAGATGCAATTTTACATGTGCGCATGGGTGCTTATTAATATATGTCTTTCTCACTACACTGTATGGGTAGGGACCTCGTCTTTCTTTGCTCACTCACCATTGCATCCTCAGTGCCTAATACAGTGCCCAGCACATGGTAGATGTCCAATATATATTTGCTAACTAACTGGACAAGTGGAAATGATGAAGGTTTGGAATAAGATGAGAGTAGTGTGGGAAATCCCAATCCTAAAGCTATTGGAAAGGAAGAATTGACAGGATATGTTAGCAAAGAGGTTTAAGAAATGAAGATAGAGAAGTCTCAGGGAACTTGACTTCTGCTTTTGAACTAATTGGAGAACAGTGGTGATATTCATAGAACTAGGAAAATTGGGAGAGCAGCCTCATTCAGAAGGAAAACACCCACTTCAGGCTTGGATAAGGGGAATTTGGAATGATGGCGGAAAATCTAAGTGAAAACGGTACATAGTAAAATTCAAGACTGAGTCATAATTTTTCTGCAGTTCAAATCACCCAAAATGAAATCATGCATATTTACCATTGGGAAATTATTATTTTGAATCTACCTGGGAAGCACAACATCTATGATATAGGAATAACTATGGTGGTAGACAATCTACTAACTTATTTCACTGTCTCAGGCATTAAAATTGCTTTTAATTTGCATGTACAGAAATTCTGAGATGTGTGTGGGATGTTCTTTGAGATTCTGTGGTCATCAGCAAATAGAATGAGTGACAATCAGAAACCTGCAACTAACTGTATAGATCAGTTGAAAAGTTAACACATTTATAAAAAGAAAACAAAATGGTATAAGAAGTGCTTTTTAACTTAATTTTACAACATTATTTCAATTATCAGAGATTCACATCCTATCAAGCTATAACAGCACAATATTTATTTCAAGCTTTCTGCCTTCAGATTTGACCATAACTGCAAGTAAAAGAATTGTCAGGATCTTGGCTCCCATTTTTACAGATGGCTTTATCACAGCCAATTGGCTTAGCAAACCTGTTAAAATGTCACTTATATCACACTGGAGGAGTGTGGCATCCCAGGGCCTTAATCACTCCCCATGAATGCACTAATTATTGAGAGAAGGGTTCACAATTCCCATTCCTTAACAAATGATTTATGATTGAGCTGCATTCACTTTTAGGAAAACAATAATACACTAAATACCACAAAAGCCTAAGTTATGTTCTTTGATGCAGCATTCAAACAACACTGTTACAGAAACCCTTAACAAGTAACAGGAAACTCTTTTAGAACATAGAGGACGGGAATTAGGCATGGTATTTTATCTAGAGAGGGCTGAGCTATAGATGTTAATTGTTATTAACACTTCTTGTAAGCATCTCAAAAAGAAGCAAAAGATTGAGAAAAAGAAAGACAAATGAGCTGAACAAAATTGCCAAGCAGGTGGCATTTTAAGTACCAGATATTGCTTAGGAAATAATGCAACTTTCATTTTAACTTAGGGGCTTCCCAGGTGGCTCGGTGGTAAAGAATCCACTTGCCAATGCCGGAGACATAGGAGATAGGGGTTCAGTCCCTTGGTCAGGAAGATCCTCTGGAGAAGGGAATGACAATTCACTCCAGTATTCTTGCCTGGGAAATCCCATGGACAGAGGAGCCTGGTGGGCTGCAGTCCGTGGGTTAGCAAAGAGTCTGAGCAACTGAGCACACACACATGCACACATTTTAACTTAAAACCTGGATTTGTATATTTAAGCAAACAAATCCCATTGAATCTTTCAGATGAAATGTTTTTAATAAAGACTCAAGTCTTCTGTAATTAAAGCACAGAATTTTAGAACTGCCTTGGAGATTGTATTCAATCCCCTCACTTAGAGATTAGGCCCAAAGAGGTGCAGTGTTGAAAAGATGAGATTTTCACAGGTGAAATATGTAGAGAAGAAATAAGACTGTGTGCGCTGGTGCTTCAGTTATCTGGTACCCATAAGTGCATGCCCTCAATTTACACAGAAAACCACAAACCCTGGAGAAAGAAGGGACTCTATCTAGAAGAATCAAGGATTGGAAAACTTAAATAATAAAAGCCAGGTTGTGCAGATGCTGAACTGCTCAACAGAAAGCAATCACCCAGAACAGTCAGATACAAACTTTAGAAGAGATCATCACAGTATTAAACCAAAACATGGAGACACCTTGCAAGCCTTGGCATTGAAACCCATTGGGAATCCCAAATTATAGCCATGCTCTGAAACAATGTTGTTTATGTTTAAACAAACATCTTGAAAAACATCTACTTCTGCTTTATTGACTATGCCAAAGCCTCTGACTGTGTGGATCACAACAAAGTGTGGAACA
Organism: Bos indicus x Bos taurus; assembly: GCF_003369695.1. NCBI lineage: Eukaryota > Metazoa > Chordata > Mammalia > Artiodactyla > Bovidae > Bos > Bos indicus x Bos taurus. The sequence goes on from NC_040105.1 coordinate 125,999,393, forward strand.
TTCTTAAAGAGGTGGAAATACCAGACCACCTTACCTGTCTCCTGAGAAATCTGCATGCAGATCAAGAAGCAACAGTTAGAACTGGACATGGAACAACAGACTGGTTTCAAATTAGGAGAGGAGTACATCAAGGCTGTGTGCTGTCACCCTGTTTGCTTAACTTATATGCAGAGTACATCATGCGAAATGCCAGGCTGAATGAAACACAAGCTGGAATCAAGATTGCTGGGAGAAATACCAATAACCTCAGATATGCAGATGACACCACCCTTATGGCAGAAAGCAAAGAGGAACTAAAGAGCCTCTTGATGAAGGTGAAAGAGAGAGTGAAAAAGCTGGCTTAAAACTTAACGTTCAGAAAATGAAGATAATGCCCTCTTGCCCTATCACTTCATAGCAAATAGATGAGAAAACAATGGAAGGAGTGACAGACTTTCTTTTCTTGGGCTCCAAAATCACTGCAGATGGTGACCGCAGCCATGAAATTAAAAGACTCTTGCCCCTTGGAAGAAAAGCTATGACCAACCTAGACAGCATATTAAAAAGCAGAGACATTACTTGGCCAACAAAGGTCCGTCTAGTCAAAGCTATGGTTTTTCCAGTAGTCATGTATGGATGTGAGAGTTGGACCATAAAGAAAGCTGAGTGCTGAAGAATTGATGCTTTTGAATTGTGGTGTTTGAGAAGAGTCTTGAGAGTCCTACTGCAAAGAGATCCAACCAATCTGTCCTAAAGGAAATCAGTCCTGAATGTTCATTGGAAGGACTGATGCTGAACCTGAAACTCCAATACTTTGGCCACCTGATGAGAAGAACTGACTTATCTGAAAAGACCCTGATGCTGGAAAAGACTGAAGGAAGGAGGAGAAGGGGACAACAGATGATGAGATGGTTGAATGGCATCACCGACTTGATGGACCTGAGTAGGCTCTGGGAGTTGGTGATGGACAGGAAGTCTGGCATGCTGCAGTCCATGGGGTCGCAAAGAGTCAAACAGAACTGAGTGACGGAACTGAACTGAAACAATATTTCTTGAATAATCACTCATATCCCAAACAGAGTCGATCTAATCCCATCAGAAGCTTTTTAACCAAGATTCATGGGAATTAAAGATCTTTTCAAACCCTAAGTCTAGCAACTAATTAGAATGGGCTAGCAAACCTGTTCAATTGATGCAGAAAAATCTTTTGACAAAATCCCACATCCATTCATGAAAAAAAATATCTTGGCAAGTTCGGAATGGAGGGTGTTTCTATTAACTTGATAAAGATCACCAAGAAACCTACAGCTAACATCAACCATAATGGTGAAAGGCTGAATGTCTTCCCACTAACACTGCGAAATAGGCAAGGATGTCAACTCTCACCACTCTTATTCAACATAAATAGTATGGAAAGTTAGAGGCACTCCAGTAAAAAAGGAAAAGAAATAGTAGGCATTGCAGATTAAGTGATTGTCTTGTCCATGCAGAAAATCACAAGGAAGCTAAAAAAAAAAAAAAAAACCCTCCTAAAACTTAAAAGTGAGTTCAGTAAGGTTGGAGGACACAAAATTAACACAAAGTAAAGCGTTCTTAGACTTGACACCAAAAGCATGATCCACAAAAAGAATAATAATAAATTATACTTCATCAAAACTAAAAGCTTTTGCTCTGTGGAAGCCCATGTGAAAAGGATAAAAGAATAATCTACAGATTAGTAGAAAAGATTTGCCAAACATATGTCCAACAAAGGACTAAAATATATAAAGAATTCTCAAAACTCAACAGTAAATACATCCAATTTAAAAAGAGCAAATAAATTCGTACTCCGGGATTAACATATATACACTGCTGCTGCTGCTGCTAAGTCGCTTCAGTCGTGTCCGACTCTGTGCGACCCCATAGACGGCAGCCCACCAGGCCCCGCCATCCCTGGGATTCTCCAGGCAAGAACACTGGAGTGGGTTGCCACTTCCTTCTCCAATGTATGAAAGTGAAAAGTGAAAGTGAAGTCGCTCAGTCATGTCCGACTCTTAGCGACCCCATGGACTGCAGCCCACCAGGCTCCTCCATCCATGGGGTTTACTACATATAAAATAGCTAAACAATAAGGACTTGTATAGCACAGGAAACTATACTCAATATCTTGTAGTAACCTATATGGAAAAGAATCTGTAGAAAAATATATATGTGTATAACTGAATCACTTTGCTGTACACTTAGAAGTAACACAACATTGTAAATTAACTATACTTCAATTTTTTAAAAAAGAGAAATTAGGCAAAAGACATGAATAGTTCATTGAAGAGGTTATATAGATAGCAAATAATCACAGTAAAAGAGGTTCAACATTCTTAGGCATCAGGGAAATGCAAATTAAAACCACAATATGACATCACTACACAATTACCAGAATGGCTAAAATTGAAAAACAGTGACAATACTCGATGCTAACAAGAATGCAGAGAAACTGGACCACTCATACACTGCTGGCAGAATAGAACATGGTACAACCACTTTGGCAAACAATCTGACAGTTTTATATAAAATGAAATGTTCAACTATTACACTTTGGGGCATTCATCCCAGAGAAACAAAAACCTATTCTCACGCAGAAAGCTGCACACAAATACTCATAGCAGAGGTTTTTTTGGTAATAGCAAAAAATTAGAATCATCCCAGATGCCTTTTAACAGGTGAATGGCTAAACAGTGCTATATCCACACCATGGAATCTCACTTTGCAGTGGAAAGAAATGAACTATGGGTAAACACAACAACCTGGATGACTCTCCAGGGAATGATGCGAAGTCAATAAAAGCCAATCCTGGGCTTCCCGGGTGGTTCAGTGGCAAAGAATCTGCATGTCAGTGCAGGAGACGCAGGTTCAATCCCTGATCCGGGAAGATCCAACATGCCGTGGAGCAATTAAGCCCATGTCCCACAACTATTGAGCCTATTCTTTAAAGCCCACAAACCACAACTCCTGAGCCTGTGTACTGCAACTACTGAAGCCCACGCACTCTAGAGCCCATGCTCTGCAACAAGAGAAGCCACCACAATGAGCAGCCCAGGCACTGCGGCTAGAGAGTAGCCCCCACTTGCCACAACTAAGAAAAATCTGCACAGCGATGAAGACCCAGTACAGCCAACAATACAAATAAATAAATAGATAAACTTTTAAAAAGCAAATCCTTAAAGGTTACATATTGTATGATTCAATTTGTTAATGTTTTTGAAATGACAAAATTTTAGAAACAGAGGACAGATTATTTGTAGTTGTCAAAGGTTAGGGATGCGAGAAGCAGAGATGTGGGGAAAGGGAGGAAGGTGGGCATGTTTATAAAAGGGCAACATGATGGATCATTGCAGTGTTGAAACCATTAGCCATTCTGTATCTTGACTGTTGATGGACACACAAGCCAACACAGGTGATAGAACTGTATAGAACTTAATACACACACACACACACACACGAATGAGTACAGGTAAAACTAGAGAAATCTGAATAATATCAGTGGATTGTGTCTAGGTCAATACTCCGGTTGTTACGTCATAGCTTTACAAAAACGTTACAATTGGGGGAAACTGGGCAAAGTGTACAAGGGATCTCCAGCTGCACGTGAACCTACAGTTATCTCAGTGAAAAGTCATTAAAAGGAGCAAATCCAAAAGTCCACACCCTGCAGGCAGTTGAACAGTAAATGAATGTCCGTTTGTACTGGAGAGACCACAGAAGCCATGGAGAGTGGCCTCCATCTTTGAAGGGCTTACGAACGTGTTTCATCTCATTCACCTTTTGTGAACAAGAGATCACTTGTGCAAATGACCTGCATGAGTTTTGCTGTCTGTGTATTTTAAAGTGGTGATAATCCATACTAATTCATAGGGGCCTGTGGACTTAATTGCCATTTGCTCCTTCACTTTGGACCAAATTGTATTATTGTAACCATTGGGAGCTAGAGGACAGAGGTATGGAGTAGCTGAATATTCATGAGGCATTTTGTTGTGGATGTACCTGCCAACAGAATATTAAGTAGAACATTTGATAAGGTACCAAATTCTGCTTGTGATTTGGGTATATCACCTCATATTAAATCTTTGCATTTTTCTAGACCACATTTCACATCTGATTTTTTTTTCAATCACGACCTCTGGAAATATAATTCAGAGTGTGTTTATTAGATTTGTGAGAGATAATGGTGACCAGAAACTGTCACAGACACATCTGCCTATGGGGTAGAAAAAATACAAAATGAGCATCTTTAAGATGATGAGGAAAAAAAAATTGTTTTCAAAATGGTGTCTGTATTCAGTTTCCAGGCAAGGACACAAAAAATGAATCCTGCAATAGAGAGAGAGAGAGGCTAGAAGTTTCCATCTCTGAATCCATAGACGAATGTCAGCCTGTACAGGAGAATACAAATAAGGAGGTTTGAACGAACTTCAAACAGCCCTTGCTTATCATTCATGATGAAAAATGAGTATCACACAGAGAATTGATGTACAGGGGCAAAACCAAATCTCATTTTAGCTAGAAGAGCCCATCAGAGCATCCTATCAGAACTGATAATTGGACAGAAGGCTTAATAGTGGGCCAGACAAATGTCTTAGATAGTATGTAAACTATAAAATCAATCAGTGCATATTTTAAGAATGGTTAGTTCATAAAGTAATTCAAAACAGCTGGAGCATTAGATTAATTAATGGGCTTCCCTGGTGGCCCAAACAGTAAAGAATCTCCCTGCAATGCAGGAGATTTGGGTTCGATCCCCAGGTCGGGAAGATCCTCTGGAGAAGGAAATGGCTACACACTCCAGTATTCTTGCTGGAGAATTCCATGGATTAATTTCATAAATCTCAGCAAATCAACAGCTTCATGCACACAACGACTTTATGCTTTGATACAGGGTAGATTTTGCAGAACTGACTCAGTTCATGTTACTTTATTCTTTTCCAAGAAGGGATTTTTCAAATGCATTAACTGAGTGATTTAATCTACATACCTTTAGGAAGACTCCTCACCTTCATACATTCCCAAGTCACAACAAATCTTTGTTGGATCATGTGTCTGAGCTGAGATTAGACAATTATGCTCAACATACCTAGAGAGGAATTTTAGTTTGTGATCAGTCCCTAATTGTCACTTCAAGAAATTTTGGTCACCATCCATTCCTTTTAAAAATACATTAGACTTTTGTCATATCTAAAGCCTGGAAACAACTTAAAAGTCCTTCAAAGGGAACTCATTGAATAAATTATACCATAGCTCTATTCTATATAATCAGAAAGCCCTATATTTTCTGATATTGAAATATCTCCAAAATATACTATAAAATGTAAAAAAAAATACAGAGGACTATGCTTATGGTCATGATCTCAAATGTGAAAGAGAAAAATGAAGAATATTTACACTGAAACACAGTTTTAAACTGTTTCTGCAAGGATATTTAAAAAAATTAATCATTACTTTTAGGGAGAAGCACTTGGGCTAAGGGATTGAAGTGGAAGGAGACTTTCACTTTATATCTTTCTGCATTGTTTGAATTTTAGCCATGCATGTCATTACTTTTAATTTAAAAACTGAATAAATTTTAATGAATAGTTAAATTAATAAAATAACTAGCAAAAATGGTAAATCAATTTAAACTATAAAAGTTTATATCCTTTTGTCTTGAAATTGTACTTTTAATCATGTGTCCTATGAAATTACAAGCCCATGTATACCAAGATGTGTGTACAAGAAAATTCATTGTAGCGTTATTTGTAACTGCAGAGTTGGGAGCAATTTAAATTCCCACTGATGGTGAGTTAGTCAAATAAATTGTAGTACAATGGATATATTAATATGAAACCCCAAAACAAATGAGGTGGGTATATTACTAAACATGTGTCCATCATATTAAGCTAAAACAAATCTAATTGTAAAACTATGTGTACATATGCGAATATTATTTTTGTTTTTTAAACTATACACACACATTACACCCGTGCAAACATACACACATTATAAATCCACAGGAAAAAAATTCTAAAAGAAAAATGACACCTCTGTGGAGAGGATGCAGGGTAGGTTTTACTATATACTTTATGTACTTCTGTATTATTTGAGTTTATTTTATTCACAACAATATGGATTGCATTTATAATATTTTTAAATAAAGAGATGCTTTAAAACTACTCTAAAATGGAATTACTAATGATTAGCACCTTTGCCTTGATTCTTATTAAATAATAAACACCTTTATTAAAATAAACCCCTTGTTTATTTCTGAGATATCCACAACTACAATGAATACTTGTTTATTAAACTCAGGTAGTGTTCATGGTTTTCAGCAAACGTTCCCCCAAAGCCTTGTTCTCATGAATATATAAATATATACATATATAATTTATGAGTAAATAGATTTATTGAGAATTATAACCTAGTAATGTGCTCATTACAATTTATTTTTGAAAGGTCATAATCTTTCTATGGAACATAAATAACAATTTATTAGGCAAAAGCTGAAGCTAGACATGTAGTAACCACTCCTATTTATTCAGATAATTGCCCTCTTTTTCCCAGATGTCAGACGGCAGCATGGAGGTAGAAGAAATTCTGTGGTGTTATAGTTCCTTCAGTGGGGAGCAGGCAGTGATCGTAGCTGATAACCAGGTGGGTTAGCAGCAGCAGCAGCAATTCACTTCAAAGGAAGCTTCTAAGACAGTGTCTCATAACATTTTGGGGGGCCACAGACTCCTTTGAGGTAGTCCTGCAAGCCATGGAGGGTGAAAAGAATGGCTTTGCAACAGGACAGATCTTTGTTCAAATCCCTGCTCCGCTACTTATTTGATGGGTGACCTTCAGCAATTTATTTAAACTCTCAGAGCCTCTCTTTCCTCATCCATAAAGTGCCTGGCACACAGCAAGGACTCAGTAAAAGGCAGCAATTATGCTATTTTAGAATATGATGAAAACTACAGACTGTCCTCGGGGGAAAAAAATTCACCTTACATTTTTAGCATGGTGCATACCATCTCAAGGGTTTTGCTCACCCGTCAAAGCTGTTTTGAACCTCAGGTTAGAAACCCCTGGTCTAAGGTTTGAAAAGAACATTTGAAGACACCAGAATAATAAAAATAACATTTTCTTTTTTTTTTTCTACTCCTTTTACTGTTATTTTAGGTTGTGTTTTCTTTTGCTTGTTCATTGTATTGGATTATTTGTATATTATGTCCACCAGGACTTAATGAGAACAAGAGGATAGATTGTACATTAAAAAGTGTACAAAAGAGCAAAATGAATAAGGGCCATCTAACACTTTAACACTTCAGTTAGATTTAGTCATTTACCAGCAAAGTGTAGGAAAGACCATTGCCATTCACTGGCCAGATTAGGCTTTCAAAGACCACCACGAAGTATATGGATTTAATAGAGCCATACTTCTGGTTCCTTCCATCAAAGATAAAGTTACTTGAAACTGCTTTGAGTGAGCTGTTCAGGCTTAACCTACTAGTTCCTAGCTCAGTTTTTGTAAGCAGAGCCAGCCTGGACTTTTCGCTTTCATTTTCTAGCCTTCACAACAGAGAAAAACCAAATGCCTTCAGGTAGTAGCTCAAAGGAATAGCTCTCCTGTTCCTTTGCATTAGTCTGAGCTCAAAGAAATACAGAAAGCTTCCGGAATGTGCCGCTGCCATTATCTCAAACAGCATCCAGACCACTGGTGAGAATCTATCTCCAGAGTCAGTAAGAGCCCTATAAGGCATGGATATAGCCCCTAATCCCTCTCTGCTGCTGCTAAGTCGCTTCAGTCATGTCCGACTCTGTGCGACTCCAGAGACGGCAGCCCACCAGGCTCCCCCGTCCCTGGGATTCTCCAGGCAAGAACACTGGAGTGGGTTGCCATTTCCTTCTCCAATGCATGAAAGTGAAAAGCGAAAGGGAAGTCGCTAGTCGTGTCCAACTCTTCGCGACCCCATGGACTGTAGCCTACCAGGCTCCTCCGTCCATGGGGTTTTCCAGGCAAGAGTACTGCAGTGGGGTGCCATCGCCTTCTCCGAATCCCTCTCTACCCCCTCCCAAATCCATAATAACAGTAAATAATATTCCTCTAAGAACAAATAAACATTTCAGGAAATGAGAAAAAATTCTACCTGGATGCTGTTATCAATGACTTCGCCCACGCTTTGGCTGCTGCTGACAATGATGGAGAAGATTGGATTTGAGAAGTGGGGACATTCAGAGAAAAATGATCTTAAATTTTCTCCTTAAAAATGGAAAGAAATACATGTGTAATTCAAAAAACCCAATTTTCTTACAAGAGTTTACTTTTAAATGGTTCTCCCACATCACTACTGCTTTCAAAAGAAAAATTAATTGGTATACCAATACTGTTTCCCACTGAAAGGGACTGGGATTCTTTGGTAAAATGGCTGAGTCTTGGGCTGAGTGGGAAAAGTACAAGATGAGCCTGTAACACTAGTATTGTGCTAGAAGCTAAGGAAGTACTCAAAAAATAATGGGAATATGTCAAAAGGACACAAGAGCCAGACTGAAGGACTCCCACTGGCCAAATCTGGGCCAATCTGAGCATGAAAATAAATGATAGCAACAGATTGTAACCCATTGAATAAACTAAGAGTCCATGAGTTCATGCTGATATAAACATACAAACAATCAGAGGAATAAACAAGTAAATGTGGAAGAAGAAGACACTCTTCCTCACAATAGAATATTAACTAATAAATATGGGAAAATGATGGAGTTCTAAAAATCATCATTTTGTAGTCATTATAATAATAAGTGATTGAAGCATGAATCATCAATAGATATAAAACTACTGGGTGAAAGTTTAATAAGAACAGGATATTGACATAGTTTCCAAATATCTCCCAGGAAATTACTTAATTACAAAGGAAAAAAATAGTAACTTTGCAGTGGAGAAATCTAACAGTCATTATCAGAATCAATTGATTAAAGTTACCATCAGCAGTAATGAGACCAACTGGCATCATGAAAGGCAGGGAAAGACAAAGGATCTGTTTCAGATAGAATCTATAAAGACTCATAACTAAATCAAATGCATGATCTGAATTGGATCCTGGACCAAGTAAAACACGAGAAATTATTAGGACAATTGGATAAATTTGAATATGAACTATGAATTAGATATTAGTATTTTATCAATGTAAAACTTCTTGATTTTGACCACTGTACTGTGGTTCTGTAAGAGAATTTCCTTATTTTCAGGGAATTACACACTGAGATATTAAGGGATTGAAATGAAGTCTTATATCTGCAACTTAATCTCAAATTGTTAAGAAATAATTTGTGTGTATGTGTGTGTGTGTGTGTGGGTGTGGGTGTGGTTGTGGGTGTGAGAGAGAATGTGTGTATGGAGTGGGGGAAAATGAGGAGAGTGAGAGGGAGAAAGATAAAACATATGAGGAAATTGGAACAGTCAGTGAACCTGGGTAGAGAATATATAGAAATTTTTTGTCCTATTCTTGAGATTTTTCTGTAAGTTTGAAATCATATCAAAATACAAGACAGAAAATAATATTTGCTCTAAGTTAAAAGAAAAATGACAAAATCGTGGCAACCTTAGGCCCCTCTGAGGAAGACAGAACCTGAGCCGAGGAGTGGGTTGCTTAGAGTAGCGAACAGAAGAGTTCTGTACCGTCAGTATCCTTGCTAAGAAAGACCATTCATCAGTTACTCACAGCAGCGCAGTTTCACATCAACAGTTGGAATGATCTTGTTGACGAGCCAAACATCTTTTTCCCAATTAAACACATTTCTTCTCAGACACTTCATAAACTCTTCATTTCCCAGGATGTGGTCCCAGAGTTGAAAGTAGTACAAGCTGCTGGTGAACCTAAGAACCAGGCCTTGAACCTGGTCATTGTCTTTCTTGAGAAAATGTCCTAGAACCAGAGTCCCATTAGGCTCTAGGTTTTGTGGTTGATCCATAATTACCAATATCCTTTTCTTATTCAGGAATAGCTCTAATCTGCCTTTTACACCATTCCATACCAACCATACTGTGTGCCACTGAAATGGAATCAGGTGGTAACGAATGTGAAAGGTCTTGCCAAAGTTGTACACAATTACCTGCTGATGATCTCCTGAGAGTTCAAGTTCTATGTCTTCTCTGCCCAGGAAAGTATTATTAGTAAGGTAGGAGAAAGCCATCCAATCACTTGATTTGACACTCACAAATCGCAGGTCAAGGCCTACTGTGAATTGACTTAGTCCAGGAATATTGTTGGTCAGGCTTTGCCATATGTATCAGCTTTGCCATAAAAATCCAGCCTTTTTCCTTTCAGTGAGAGTGAATCTGTCCACATTTGGGGGAAGGGAAAAGAGAAAACAAATGAAATTTCAGTAACAAAAAAATCAATTTTAACATCTTCCTTAGCTATAGAGTCCAGAGAAGGCAATGGCACCCCACTCCTGTACTGTTGCCTGGAAAATCCCATGGATGTTGGAGCCTGGTAGGCTGCAGTCCATGGGGTCGAGAAGAGTCGGACACGACTGAGCGACTTCCCTTTCACTTTTCACTTTCATGCATTGGAGAAGGAAATGGCAACCCACTCCAGTGTTCTTGCCTGGAGAATCCCAGGGACAGGGGAGCCTGCTGGGCTGCCGTCTATGGGGTTGCACAGAGTCGGACACGACTGAAGTGACTTAGCAGCAGCAGCAGCAGCCATAGAGTCAAATCCAGATTGTACAAGACTATTATGAGTCAATACTGGTGTGCATAAGCCAAAAGAGTAGATATTAAAAAAAAAATCACCTCTATTTGACATTGACTTTATTTTGGCAGAAGAGCTTCTTCCTAATTATATTTAGCCTGGGATAGTATGAAAAGTTAGATTAGTGTTCCCAGAGGCCACAGCACACACCAACTGAACAATTTGGGGGAGGGGGCAGTTAGAAGTGTGTGGCTAGTGGCGGGAACAGGCCAAGAAAAGGCAGCTTGGACTTAAAATTTGCTGCACGTAATACTCACTCATACAATCAAAAGATAACCATTTCCATCTACCTAACTGCCTTATTATATTCACATTGCAACAGCAATTTATTTCTCCAATGCCTTTTGCTGATCCAAATTACCTGATTTATTCTGCCTCTGGAGATGTCTTCTCACTGAGGCACTGACAGGGGCCTGAAGTATGGACAACACTGGAGCTGCAAGGCTTCTGTTTGCATTCAGGAGGGGTGCAGTGGCACTGCCCGGAGTGCAACCTGATTCCCTCCTACCATTTCCTCACTAAGAGGGCTGCAGCAGCTTTAAGAGGCTCAAGATGGCCATGGACCTGGTTACCATTGACTCTGGAGTCAGACGACCTGGGTTGGAATCCCAGCTCTGACACTCTTCAGGTAGGTCACTTTGAGCAAGTAACCTAACCTCCCAATGCGTCAATGTTTGCTTCAGTAAAATGAGAATTTAGGAGCACAAAGTTACATGAATGCATAACCCAAGGTCACCACCAAATAAGTCTCCTACCTATCAGCCTTACAAGATTGATTGAGGATTAAGTGAGATGATGTGTGTTCTCAAACATTACTGAAGGACATGTGCATTGGTCCAGTCTTTTGGCAGGCAATTTGGCAGAATCTATGAAGGACAGAATAAAGGACAGAAATGGTATGGACCTAACAGAAGCAGAAGCTATTAAGAAAAAGTGGCAAGAATATCCAGAACTATACAAAAAAGGTCTTCATGACCCAGATAATCACAATGTTGTGATCACTCACCTAGAGCCAGACATCCTGGAATGCGAAATCAAGTGGGCCTTAAGAAGCATCACTATGAACAAAGCTAGTGGAAGTGATGGAATTCCAGTTGAGCTATTTCAAATCCTAAAAGATGATGCTGTGAAAGTGCTGCACTCAATATGCTAGCAAATCTGGAAAACTCAGCAATGGCCACAAGGCTGAAAAAGGTCAGTTTTCATTCCAATCCCAAAGAGAAGCAATGCCAAAGAATGCTCAAACTACCGCTTGATTGCACTCACCTCACATGCTAGCAAAATAATGCTCAAAATACTCGAAGCCAGGCTTCAACAGTACATAAACTGTAAACTTCCAGATGTTCAAGCTGGACTTAGAAAACGCAGAGGAACCAGAGATCAACTTGCCAACATCCTCTGGATCATCAAAAAAGCAAGAGAGTTCCAGAAAAACTTCTGCTTTATTGACTATGCCAAAGCCTTTGACTATGCGGATCACAACAAACTGTGAAAAGTTCTTCAAGAGATGGGAATATCAGACCACCTGACCTGCCTCTTGAGAAATCTGTATACAGGTCAAGAAGGAACGTTAGAACTGGACATGGAACAACAGACTGGTTCCAAATAGGAAAAGGAGTACGTCAAGGCTGTATATTGTCACCCTGCTTATTTAACTTATATACAGAGTACATCATGAGAAATGCTGGGCTAGATGAAGCACAAGCTGTAATCAAGATTGCCGGGAGAAATATCAATAACCTCAGATATGCAGATGACACCACCCTTATGGCAGAAAGTGAAGAAAAACTAAAGAGCCTCTTGATGAAAGTGAAAGAGGAGAGTGAAAGAGTTGGTTTAAAACTCAACATGATCTGAGAAAACTAAGATCATGGCATCCGGTCCCATCACTTCATGGCAAAGAGATGGGGAAACAATGGAAACAGTGACAGATTTTATTTTGGGTGGCTCCAAAATCATTGCACAGGGTTACTGCAGCCATTAAATTAAAAGACACTTGCTCCTTGGAAGAAAAGCTATGACCAGTCTAGACAGCATAATAAAAAGCAGAAACATTACTTTGCCAACAAAGGTCTGTCTAGTCAGAGCTATGGTTTTTCCAGTGGTCATGTATGGATGTGAGAGTTGGACCATAAAGAAAGCTGAATGCCAAAGAATTGATGCTTTTGAACTGTGGTGTTGGAGAAGACTCTTAAGAGTCCCTTGGACTGTAAGGAGATCCAACCAGTCCATCCTAAAGGAAATCAGTCCTGAATATTCATTGGAAAGACTGATGCTAAAGCTGAAACTCCAATGCTTTGGCCACCTAATGTGAAGAACTGACTCATTTGAAAAGACCCTGATGCTGGGAAAGATTGAAGGCAGGAGGAGAAGGGGACGACAGAGGATGAGATGGTTGGATGGATCACCGAGTCAATGGACATGAGTTTGAGTAGGCTCCGGGAGTTGTTGATGGACAGGGAGACCTGGCATGCTGCAGTCCATGGGGTCGCAAAGAGTCGGACATGACTGAGAGATTGAACTGAAGTGAACAAGGATATTTATGGCAGCATTGTTTGTAACTGAGAAAAAAAATAGGAAAATCTCTGTCTATCAAGAAGTAACTACTGCTGCTGCTAAGTCGCTTCAGTTGTGTTCAACTCTGTGCGACCCCATAGACGGCAGCCCAGCAGGCTCCCCCGTCCCTGGGATTCTCCAGGCGAGAACACTGGAGTGGGTTGCCATTTCCTTCTCCAATGCATGAAAGTGAAAGTGAAGTTGCTCAGTCGTGTCCAACTCTTCGTGACCCCATGGACTGCAGCTACCAGGCTCCTCCATCCATGGGATTTTCCAGGCAAGAGTACTGGAGTGGGGTGCCATTGCCTTCTCCAAGAAGTGACTAGTTAATTGTTATCTGTATACAATGGAGTCATAAAACAAAGTAGATGTATAGAGTCGTGGAGAGATTTCCAAAGTTTACTATTATGTGAAATGGGAGTTACATAAATGGCAGAAAGTATTATCTATGTGCCAGATCCTATTTCAAAAATAAGATAAAAATGTGTGTGCTGGCAAACACTAGAAAAAAATCTGAAAGAATATATACCAAACAGGTAAGAATTGAGTATCTTTAGGTTTGAGGGTTTAGGGGGATTTTTACTTTCTATGTTATTTATTTCAGTAATGTTTACAATCTTAATAAATAAGGCATTATATTTCTAATCAGAAAAAAGGTGGATGTATGGATAAATGATAGATAGATAGAAACCACTTGTGGCCATACTTGGGGTCCTGCAGATAGAGGTAACTTCTGCTTGTGTGTGTGTTAGTCCCTCAGTCATGTCCAACTGTTTGCATCCCCATGGACTGTAGCCCGCCAGGCTCCTCTGTCCATGGAATTCTCCCGTCAACAATACTGGAGTGGGTTGCCATTCCCTTCTCTAGGGAATCTTGCCAACCCAGGGATCGAAGCCGGGTCTCCTGCATTGCAGGCAGAATCTTTACCATCTGAGCTACTTTGAGCAGAAGTGTGGTGTAGTGAAATCCATAAAGGCCAGATTCAGGCCCCAGTTTTAACCCTTCCCTAGCTGCATGAACATGGGAAATGAATGCAGGTAAAAGCATTTAAATATTTTAAAATTTTTTATTAAAGTATAGTTGATTTACAAGGTTGTTTAGTCTCAGGTGCTCAGCAAAGGGATTCAGATATATATATATATACACCAGTGAACCAGTGAAGTTGATCAGTCATATCCAACTCTTTGTGATCCCATGGACTGTAGCCTACCAGGCTCCTCCATCCATGGAATTTTCCAGGCAAGAATACTGGAGTGGGTTGCCATGTCTTTCTCCAGGGGGTCTTCCCGACCCAGGGATCAAACCCAGGTCTCCCACATTGCAGGCAGATGCTTTACTGTCTGAGCTACCAGGGAAGCCCATATATACACACACACATTCTTTTCCAGATTTTTTTTCCATTATAGGTTATTATAAGATATTAAATATAATTTCCTGTGATACATGGTTATCTATGCTGTATATAACCCACTCCAGTGTTCTTGCCTGGAGAATCCCAGGGACGGGGTAGCCTGGTGGGCTGCTGTCTATGGGGTCGCACAGAGTCGGACACGACTGAAGTGACTTAGCAGCAGCAGCAGCATGCTGTATATAATAGTGTGTATATAGTAGTGTGTACATGTTAATCCTAAATTCCTAATTTATCCCTCTCCCACGTGAAAGCTTTTAAGACAGTATCTGGCACATAGTGAGCACTATATGAATGTTAAATAAACTAACATCACTTCTCTATGCCTCGTTCCTCCATGGTAAAACGGGAGGAATAATGACCTACCTTGCAGGGATGTCATGAAAGTAGATGCAATAAGTAACAAATTAGGCAATAACTAACGCTTCGGTCACATATGTGAGAAAGTTGGTAAACTGTAAAGCCCCATATAAATGTCAGCCCTGTTTGCCCTGTTTGCCATCATCATTATCAGAGGTCTCTTCTCCCACCAGCTCTTTCGCGCCCTCACACATGCAAGCGCATCCACGCTGAGCCCTTTCTGTAGCCTCCAGGCCCCAAGCAGGGCTCCAAGGAGGCCGGGCTGTGATGAGGCGGGACAGGGGCTTTGTCCTTCTGTTTGGCCAGCCAACCAGCGTTCTCTGCCGGGCCTCTCCAGGGCCTGCTTCACAGCCACTTGTGTTTTTGCATATGATTAAACTATGCACTGCAGATGTCTGCTTGGATGCTGCCATCTGTTCCCTGGCAATTTTCAAGTTCAAATTGCATGATTGCTCCCCTGAAGTGTGTTCTCTCTTGATTTGGCTCCTCTGTGTCTCTTTGCCTCTACCCTCTGTTTCCTTTTATTTTAAATTACATTTATTGTTTCTCCAATTTTAGAAAAAGAAGTGTTTTTTTTCCCCATTATAAAAGTAATACTGTACATGTTTTTAAAAGAAAAAAATGGAAAGTATTAGAAAGTAAAAAGATAACAAAGTCAGCCAGAGTCCCACCACCAGAAACAACCATTGTAAACATTTTACAATATTTGCTTTGTTCCATACATGGTCTATGTTACTGAGAACATATTGTGTGAAAAATGTGGTGCCCTGCTTTCCTCACTTAACATTATGACATATGTGTTCTCCATGTTAGGAAAACCCTATCGTAAACCTTATTTCAATGACAAAGTTACAGCCACCAGGAGTAACTGTATCTGTATTGATAAAACATATATAACATAAAATTCACCATTTTACTCATTTTAAAGTATACAATTCAGTGACATGTAATACATTCACAATGGTGTACAAACATCTCCATTATCTATTTCCAGAACATTTTCATCACTCCCAAAGGAAACCCTGTACCAATTAAGCAGTCGCTCTCCTCAGCCTGGCCCCTGGCAACCACTAATCTGCCTTTTGTCTCTGTGGATTTGCTTATTCTCGACATTTCATACAAATGAAATCATACAATGTGCCTTTTTGTGTCTGGCTTATTTCACTTAGCATAACGTCTTAAAGGTTCATCCATGTCACAGCATGTGTCAGTACTTCATTCTTTTATATGGCTGAATAATATTCCATTGCATGGGTATACCACATTTCAAAAATTCATTCATCCATTAATGGATATTTGGGTTGTTTCTACCTTTTGGCTATTATGAATAGTCCTGCTATGAACATTCATGCTATTTGTTGTGCTTGAACATGTTTTCATTGCTTTTGTGTGTATACCTAGGAGTGGGTCATAGAGTAATTTTATGTTTAACTTACTGAGTAACAGCCAAACTGTTTTCCAGCAGCAATCTATGAGGGTTCCAACTTCTTTACCTCCTTGCCGACCATTGTTTTCTGGGGTTTAAGAAATATTATAGCCATCCTACAGGGTGTCCATGGCATCTCACTGTGAGTTTGATTTGCATTTCCCTAAAGAATTGGGAATACCAGACCACCTGACCTGCCTCTTGAGAAATCTGTATGCAGGTCAGGAAGCAACAGTTAGAACTGGACGTGGAACAACAGACTGGTTCCAAATAGGAAAAGGAGTACGTCAAGGCTGTATATTGTCACCCTGCTTATTTAACTTCTATGCAGAGTACATCATGAGATACGCTGGGCTGGAAGAAGCACAAGCTGGAATCAAGATTGCCAGGAGAAATATCAATAACCTCAGATATGCAGATGACACCACCCTTATGGCAGAAAGTGAAGAGGAACTAAAAAGCCTCTTGATGAAAGTGAAAGTGGAGAGTGAAAAAGTTGGCTTAAAGCTCAACATTCAGAAAACAAAGATCATGGCATCTGGTCCCATCACTTCATGGGAAATAGATGGGGAAACAGTGGAAACAGTGTCAGACTTTATCTTTTTGGGCTCCAAAATCACTGCAGATGGTGACTGCAGCCATGAAATTAAAAGATGCTTACTCCTTGGAAGGAAAGTTATGTCCAACCTAGATAGCATATTCAAAAGCAGAGACATTACTTTGCCAACAAAGGTCCGTCTAGTCAAGGCTATGGTTTTTCCTGTGGTCATGTATGGATGTGAGAGTTGGACTGTGAAGAAAGCTGAGCACCGAAGAATTGATGCTTTGGAACTGTGGTGTTGGAGAAGACTCTTGAGAGTCCCTTGGACTACAAGGAGATCCAACCAGTCCATTCTGAAGGAGATCAGTCCTGGGATTTCTTTCAAAGGAATGGTGCTAAAGCTGAAATTCCAGTACTTTGGCCACCTCATGCGAAGAGTTGACTCATTAGAAAAGACTCTGATGCTGGGAGGGATTGGGGCAGGAGAAGGGGACAACAGAGGATGAGTTGGCTGGATGGCATCACCGACTCGATGGACGTGAGTCTGAGTGAACTCCAGGAGTTGGTGATGGACAGGGAGGCTTGGCGTGCTGCGATTCATGGGGTCGCAAAGAGTCGGACACAACTGAGCGACTGAACTGAACTGAACAACTAATGATATTGACCATCTTTTCATGTGTTTGTTGGCTGTTTACATATCTTCTTTGGTGAAAAGTCTATTGAAGTCCTTTGCCCATTTTTTAAACTGGATTGTCTTTTTGTTGTTGAGTTATAAGCACTCTTAATGTATTCTGTGTACTAGGACCTTATGAAATATGTTGAAATATATGACCTGCATATATTTCCCCTTCTGTAGACTGTTTTTTTCTTTTTCTTTTCTTTTTTGGCCATGCCATGTGGCATGCAGGATCTTAGTTCCCCAACCAGGGATAGAACTCATGTCCCCAGCAACAAAATTGCAGAGTCCTAACCACAGAACTACCAGGGGCTTCCCAGATGGTGCTAGAGGTAAAGAATCTGCCTGCCAATGCAGGAGATGCAAGAGATGCAGGTTTGATTCCTGGGTTAGGAAGATCCCCTGGAGGAGGACATGGCAACCCACTCCAGTATTCTTGCCTGGAGAATTCCATGGATAGAGGAGCCTGAAGGGCTACAGTCCATGGGATTGCCAAGAGTCAAACACAACTGGGCAACTGAACCAGCACAAAAACCACTGAACTGCCAGGGAAGTCTCTGTAGGCTGTCTTTTAACTTTCTTGCTAATGTCTTTTGATGCACTAAAGATTTTAATTTTGATGAGGTATAATTTACCTATTTTTCTTTTGTTCTTGTTCTTTTGGCGTCATTTCTAAAAATCTACTGTCAAATCTACTTCAGGGTCATGATGATTTACCTCTATGCTTTCTAATAAAAATTTTATAGTTGTAGTTCTTATATTTAGCTCTTTCATCCGTGTTAATTTTTTATATGGTGTGAACTTCATTCTTTTACCTGTGTTTACATGTATTTTTATGTATACAATGGATATATGTTTATATATCCAGTTTTCCCATCACTTTTTGTTGAAGATTACTTTTCCTCATTGAATGGTCTTGGTACCCTTGAGACCATTCAATGAGGAAAAAGTAATTAATTGACCAGACGTATATGGGTTTCTTTCTGGACTCTAATTCTGTTCCATTAATCCATGTCTATCCTTATGCCAATAATGTATTGTTTTGATCATTGTAGCTTTGTAGTTAGTTTTTAAATCAGGAGGTATGAGTCTTCTAATTTTGTTCTTTTTCAAGGGTTTGTTGCCTATTCAGTGTTCCTTGCAATTCCATATGAATTGTGGCATCAGTTATTCCATATTTGTAAAAAAGGGCATTGGAATTTTGATAGGGTTTGCATTGAATCTAGAGATCTCTTTGCGGTATATTGCTATCTTAATATTAAATCTATAAACATGGGAGCTTTTCCATTTATTTAGGTCTTCTTTATTTTATCAATGTTTGTGGTTTAAGTGTAGAAATCTTTCACCTACTTGGTTAAATTTATTCCTAGGCATTTTATTCTTTTAGATAGTATTGTAAACAAAATTGTTTCCCTAATTTCATTTCAGATGCTCATTGCTGGTGCATAGAAATACCGCTAATTTGTATATGTTGATATTGTATCCTGCAACTTTGCTGAATTTGTTTGCTAACTTAAATATCCTTTTTTTTTTTTTTTTATTCCTGAGGATGTTCTTTATGTAAGATTTTATTATCTGTGAATATAGTTTTACTTTTTCTTTCCAGTTTGGATGTCTTATTTCTTTTTCTTGCCCAATTACTTTGACTAGAACTTCCAGTATAATATTGAATAGAAGTGGTGAAAATGGATATTCTAGTCTTGTTCCTCATCTAGAGGAAAAGCTTTCAGTTTTTCACCATTAAATATGATGTTCACTATGGGGTTTTCATAGATGCCCTTTACAAGTTGAGGAAGTTATGTCCTATTTCTAGTGTGTTGAATCCTTTTATCATGAAAAGGTGTTGGATTTTGTCAAATACTTTTTCTACATCAATTAATATGATCATGTGTCTTTCCCCTTCAATCTATTCATGCAGTGTATTGTATTGACACATTAATTTTTATATGTTGAACCACCTTTGCATTCCTGACATAAATTCTACTTGGTCAGGGTAGATAATCCTCTTAATATGCTACTGGATTTTGTCTGTTAGTATTTTGTTAAGAATTTTTGCATCTGAGACAGGGTGCTCAGGGCCGGAGCACTGGGATGACCCTGAGGGATGAGATGGGGAGGGAGGTGGGAGCAGGGTTCAGGATAGGGAACACATGTACACCCATGGTGGATTCAAGTCAATGTATGGCAAAAACCACTACAATATTGTAAAGTAATTAGCCTCCAATTAAAATAAATTAATTAATTAAAAGAAAGAATTTTTGCATTAAAATTCATATGGGATATTGATTTGTATTTTTCTTTTCTCAGGATGTCTTTATCTATCAGCACCATTTTTAAACTCTAGCAGATTGATACAGCAAGTTCATGCCCCAGGTCTGTTACTCAGTATGTAATTTTGTTTTTTGCTAAATTCCAAAGCCGTTTGCCTGATGATGCCAAGTTTAAGCAATTTTTAAGCAGAATTGAATTCACTGAGTATTAAACAATGCCACTTTCCCCCGGAAGGCTCCTGCTTTTTATTATCTGATTTTCAGGGCAGGAGTATAACTGGAGCCTTGGCCCCTACTGCCAGTTTCCAGTGCCCAGCATAACAGCTGGCACATAGTAGGTCCTTTATTGCTACATGCTGAATATATAATGGTTGTGCACTGTATTAGGCCACTGAGTTGGAGACTAACAAGTGGGTTGATGGAGGGCTGTCCATTGTGCAAAAGTTATCAGCGATGTGGGTGAAGCATCTGGCATAGGATGACAAATTCTGAACTACAAACTGAACTTGTGCGCCCTGCCCTCTGTTTTAGAAAATCTTTGGCAAAATATCAGGAGAGAGTTCACTCTCCCTATCAGACCCCAAAAGTAACAAATACATTCATTGTAAAAGTCAGTGAGGGGATTCCTTGGCATACCAGTGGTTAGGACTTGGCCCTGTCACTGCTGTGTGTGACCCAGGTTTAATCCCTGGTCGAGGAATTAAGATCTTGCAAGTAGCACAGCCAAAAATAAATAGATGATAGATAGATAGACAAATTTTCAAAAATAAAATAAGTAAAAGTCAGTAAATAAAAAATTTAGGATTCTAGGGACTTTCCTGGTGGCCCAGTGGCTGAGAATCCACACTTCCACTGCAGGGGGCACGGGTTAGATCCTGGGTTGGGGAGCAAGATCCTACATGCCATGTGGCCACACACACACAAAATTAGAACCCTAAGAGGTAGATAATCAGAATGATTTTTTTTCAACAAAATCCCTTTGTTTTCTGAAGACAGGATTAGTAATCATCAGATATATTCTATACTAGCTTTTCTGTCATCTCTTGGTAAAGATTCTCCTTGAAATGTTAAAGTGTTTCAAAGGTTAGGGGACTGAGATTTCAGGAGCGCTGCTCTGCACCATCTTAGGAGGAGTGAACAAATGGGGTTCCTTCCTGGCCAGGCACTGTGGGCATGACCTGGTCTCTGTTTCTCCCCTATAAAGTAACCTGCTTTCCTCTACTTTATGCAAGAGCTCTGATCCAGAGACCCTGACCGAGTGTCTGAGTGGAATAAGTTGCCAGGGAGCTGTAAGCAAAGAACCACAAACAACAGAAATGTATTGTCTCACAGTTCCGGAGGCTAGAAGTCTGAGGTCAAAGTGTAGGCAGGGTCGTTTCCTTATGGGGCCCCTGAGGGAAAAATCTGTTTCTGGCCTCCTAGTTTCTGGTGGTTTATGGACAATATGGGGTGTTCTGTGGCTTCTGCTACATCACCCTAATTTCTGCCTTTATCCTCACATGGCCTTCTTCTTGTGTGCCTATCTGTGTCCAAATGTCCCCTTTGTATAAGGACCACCAGTCATATTGGATTAGGGGTCCATACTACTACAGTGTAACTTCATCTTTTTAATAATGTACTAATTACGTTTGTAATGACCCTATTTCCAAACATGGTCACATTCTCAGGTGCTGAGGGTTAAGACTTCAACATATGAATTGTGGGCGGGATAGAGTTCAACTCATAATACTGCATAAGGCTCAAAGCCCAGCTAACCACCTGGCAATACCTCCTGTCCAAGGAAGGAGAGAAATCAGAGCTGATTTGAGGGAAGGGGCTCCCTAGAGTCATTGGCTGTACCAATCCTGTAAAGAATCTGCCAATTCTGAAGGTGAACATTCTGCCAAGTGTATACCATGCCTGCCTCAATGAAGGAAAAGTCATTACTCATAAAAGGGCTCTTCTGGCTCTTAGTACACAAATCTTTGCAAAAGAATATCCAAGAGCGTTGAAAAATTTAGTAGACCAGCCTTGGCTGTCTAAGTAGATATAGTAGATACACGCTTTATACTGGGGAGCTCCATTACCCACATCAGTGTGGCCATCATATAGATAACCATCCACATGATGATGGCTACTGCCATCCACTGCCTATACTTCTCTCTGGTCTTGTGAGTAACCAACTATTCTTTAGATAAACCCTTGTACACTGTTTGTGAGATTGCAAATTGGTGCAGTCACTATGGAAAACAGTGTGGAGCTCCTCAAAAAACTAAAAATAGAGTTACCATATGACCCAGCAATTCCACCATCTAGTATATATTTGGAAAAAATGAAAACACTGATTAGAAAAGATACATGCACCAGTGATCAAAGTAGCACTATTCACAAAGCCAAAATATGGAAGGAACCGAAGTGTCCGCTAACAGATGAACAGATAAAGAAGATGTGCTACTTATTGTACTATTTCCAAACTGAACCTTAATACTGATACAGCTTAATAAGGCAAAGGTATCCTGACAATGTTGGTATTACTAATATTTTTATATTATTGACAATAATATTTTGTATAAGTATTAACATTTTTAAAAGATTTATATATACACACACATATACACACAATGGAATATTATGCATCCATAAAAAGAATGAAATTCAGCCACTTGCAGCAACTCAGATGGACCTAGAGAATATTATGTTTAGTGAAATAAGTCAGACAGAGAGAGATACAGTATGATATCATTTATACATGGACTCTAAAAAGTAACACAAATGAATGTATATGCAAAACAGACTCACAGATATAGGAAATAAATAAGCAGTGGAGGAAGGGATAATATAGGAGTAGGGGATTAAGAATTACATGTTATTATGTACAAAATAAGCTACAAGGCTATATTACATAGCACAGGCAATTCTAGTCATTATCTTGTAATAACTTTGAGTGGATTATAATCTGTAAAAATATTGTCACTATGCTGTACAGCTGAAACTAGTATAATATTGTAAATCAATTATACTTCAATAAATTTTAACTAATTAAAACAGATGGTATACTAACCTGGAACTTTACATATAGAAAAAAAATTCCTATACCATCAATGAATAAATTTGCCCCCTACAAATGTAAAAACAAAAATGAAAAAAACAGATCTTCTGTATATAGAAGCACCCAACTTTGAGCCTCATTTCTCTCACCAGTCCAGTCACAGAGTTATCCAACATGGCCTCTCCTCCAGATCATGTATGTGGCTTGCCAAGAGTTCTTGGAATAGGAGGCAGAGGAATCACCTTCACAAAGGTAATGAGATTGTCCCTTCAAATCTTGCATCCAAGGCCATGTCTCACTCAACAAAATAGATGTTCTTATTCATAAAGCCAAAAGCATCCTGGAACATTCATTTACTGAACAATGATGGTCATTGAGCCCTGATCATGTGGCAGTATTGGAATACAGTGATAGAGTGAACACATGTCCACACCAGGTCCCTGGCCTTAACATTCCAGAGAGAGAGAGGCAGTCACTCAACAAGAGAAGAATTACGAACTCTGAACTGTGCTCTGAAGGAAATTAAAAGGCTGATGAGCTAGAAAATGGCGGGGGGGGGGTCAGGAATGTCTACATTCAATCAGATAGTTAAGGACAACCTCTGTGAAGAAGAGTCACTTTAGTCCTAGGGGATAAAAAAGAGCTAGGGTCACAAAGATGTGAAATAAGAGCGACCCAGACATGGGTAATAGTATGTGCAAAGGTCTTGAGATGGGACTGTGCCTGCCACACTCGAGGACTAGGAAGGTGTGTCTGGAGTGAGAGAGAGGAAGTGTGGTAGGAAATGAGGCCCAAGAGGCACTGGGAAACCAGACCATGCAGTGCTTTTTAGGGCTAATTACAGAGTATCCTAATTGTGATGGAGATGTACTGACAAATTTTGAGTAAAAGAGCGACTGACTTAGTACCTTAAAGGAGTTCTCTGATTGCTCTGTTGAGAATAGGCTATTAAAGAGCAAAAGTAAAAGCTGGGATCCACGAGTCCGTTCCCTGTGTCTGCATCTCTATTCCTGCCCTGCAAATAGATAGCCACTGGGAAACAGCTGGACAGCACAGGGAGCTCAGCTGTGTTGACCTAGAAGGGTGGGATGGGGGATGGTGGGAGGGAGGTTCAGGAGGGAGGGGATAGATGTATACTTATGGCTGATTCACTTCATTGTACAGCACAAACTAATACAACATTGTAAAGCAATTATACTCCAATTTTAAAAAAATAAAAAATTGTTTTTAAAAAGCAGGGAGCCCAGCAGCTATTTATGCTTTATTCTTTCCCTTCTCTTTCCCCTTCCCCTCCATTCTGCAGCTATTCAGTTCCTGACCTCAGTCTTCACCCGCTCCTTGCTGGTGCTGCTCTCACCGTTCAGGCCTTATGACAGATTTGGTTTCTTCTTCTTGACCCTTGATATTCTTTCCATGGACATGGTTTTCCTCCGTACTCTGGCCTCATCCAATGATGGCATCTGAATCACCTTCTGCCCGATCTAGGCTTGACCTCACTCTGTCTCCCACGCAGACCCTTATAGTTGGGAATCTGGAGACTCATCTGAAGTTCAATGGGGACTGTTTCAAGAACCAATTTTTTTTTCCAGGAAAAATGATGAATTTCTCACCAATTGAAGGACAATGAAAACTAATTGTTGGATAACCTAAAAGAAACACCTGGAGTAACAGGCAAATTTGGCCTTGGCGTACAGAATGAAGCAGGGCAAAAGCTAATAGAGTTTTGCCAAGAGACTGCACTGGTCATAGCAAACACCCTCTTCCAACAACACAGGAGAAGACTCTACACATGGACATCACCAGATGGTCAACACCGAAATCAGATTGATTATATCCATTGCAGCCAAAGATGGAGAAGCTCTATACAGTCAGCAAAAACAAGACCGGGAGCTGACTGTGGCTCAGATTGTGAACTCCTTATTGCCAAATTCAGACTGAAATTGAAGAAAGTGGGGAAAACCACTAGACCATTCAGGTATGACCTAAATCAAATCCCTTATGACTATACAGTGGAAGTGAGAAATAGATTTAAGGGACTAGACCTGATACACAGAGTGCCTGATGAACTATGGACAGACATTTGTGACATTGTACAGGAGACAGAGAGCAAGAGCATCCCCAAGAAAAAGAAATGCAAAACAGCAAAATAGCTGTCTGAGGAGGCCTTACAAATAGCTGCAAAAAGAAGAGAAGCAAAGGAGAAAAGGAAAGATATAAGCATCTGAATGCAGAGTTCCAAAGAATAGCAAGGAGAGATTAGAAAGCCTTCCTCAGTGATCAATACAAAGAAATAGAGGAAAACATAGGATGGGAAAGACTAGAGATCTCTTCAAGAAAATTAGAGATACCAAGGGAACATTTCATGCAAAGATGGGCTCGATAAAGGACAGAAATGGTATGGACCTAACAGAAGCAGAAGATATTAAGAAGATGTGGCAAGAATACACAGAAGAACTATACAAAAAAGATCTTCACAACCCAGATAATCACTAAGGTGTGATCACTCACACTCATCTAGAGTCAGACATGCTGGAATGTGAAGTCAGGTGGGCCTTAGAAAGCATCACTATGAACAAAGCTAGTGGAGGTGATGGAATTCCAGTTGAGCTATTTCAAATCCTGAAAGATGATGCTGTGAAAGTGCTGCACTCAATATGCCAGCAAAGTTGGAAAACTCAGCAGTGGCCACAGGACTGGAAAAGGTCAGTTTTCATTCCAATCCCAAAGAAAGGTAATGACAAAGAATGCTCAAACTACTGCACAATTGCACTCATCTCACACGCTAGTAAAGTAATGCTCAAAATTCTCCAAGCCAGGCTTCAGCAATACGTGAACTGTGAACTTCCAGGTGTTCAAGCTGGTTTTAGAAAAGGCAGAGGAACTGGACATTGAATTGCCAACATCCGCTGGATCATTGAAAAAGCAAGAGAGTTCCAGAAAGACATCTATTTCTGCTTTATTGACTATGCCAAAGCCTTTGACTGTGTGGATCACAATAAACTGTGAAAAATTCTGAAAAGGATGGGAATACCAGACCACCTGATCTACTTCTTGAGAAACCTGTATACAGGTCAGGAAGCAACAGTTAGAACAGGACATGGAACAACAGACTGGTTCCAAATAGGAAAAGGAGTACGTCAAGGCTGTATATTGTCACCCTGCTTATTTAACTTCTATGCAGAGTACATCATGAGAAACGCTGGGCTGGAAGAAGCACAAGCTGGAATCAAGATTGCCGGGAGAAATATCAATCACCTCAGATATGCAGATGACACCACCCTTATGGCAGAAAGTGAAGAAGAACTAAAGAGCCTCTTGATGAAAGTGAAAGAGGAGAGTGAAAAAGTTGGCTTAAAGCTCGACATTCAGAAAACTAAGATCATGGCATCCGGTCCCATCACCTCATGGCAAATAGATGGGGAAACAGTGGCTGACTTTATTTTTCTGGGCTCCAAAATCACTGCAGATGGTGATTGCAGCCATGAAATTAAAAGACGCTTGCTCCTTGGAAGGAAAGTTATGACCAACCTAGACAGCATATTGAAAAGCAGAGACATTATTTTGCCAACAAAGGTCCATCTAGTCAAGGCTATGGTTTCTTCAGTAGTCATGTATGGATGTGAGAGTTGAACTATAAAGAAAGCTATGTGCAGAAGAATTGATGCTTTGAACTGTGGTGTTGGAGAAGACTCTTGAGAGTCCCTTGGACTGCAAGGAGATCCAAGCAGTCCATCCTAAAGGAGATTAGTCCTGGGTGTTCATTGGAGGGACTGATGTTGAAGCTGAAACTCCAATATTTTGGCCACCTGGTGCGGAGAGCTAAGTCATTTGAAAAGACCCTGATGCTGGGAAAGATTGAGGGCAGGAGGAGACGGGGACAACAGAGGATGAGATGGTTCGATGGCATCACCGACACAACGGACATGGGTTTGGGTGGACTCCGGGAGTTGGTGATGGACAGGGAGGCCTAGCGTGCTGTGGTTCATGGGGTGCAAAGGGTCAGACACGACTGAGCAACTGAACTGAACCTAAAAGAAACATTGTCTTGATTCATTAATTTTAAGGCTTAAAATCAATTCATCTATTGTAATTTTTATTGATCAATGACATTCCTCACAAAACGCATTTTAATCTTCAACTTTTTCTTCCATGACTTCACTAAAGACTTCTAGGTCCCTCTATTCCCAGATCCCTCTTTACCCACCACACACACAAAATCCACTTAGAGTTTGTGTCACACACACCACCACCGTACAGGTGTTCAAAGTTTTATAATTTCAAACTGCATTAATTTATTAAATCAACAAATATGTACTGACTGCCTCAGCTGTGTGTCAAGACCTATGCTGGATGCTTTGGATAAAGAAACAGGACAAACATCCTGCCTTTGAGGAAACTGGGAAAAGATAAGTCAACATCTTAGCAAGTAGTCAAGGCCAGGCGACAGAGTTGCCACTGTGACCCCTAGATCCAATTTCAAGCTTCATTATAAGAAACAGAGTTTCCCATCAGGCCCTGCACACAGTCAGTGTTTGTTGCTGATGGTGATGATGATTTGGTATTTTTCCAGAAGATCAGCTCTCAAATCTGAGGGCCATTCCAATTAAACCCGAAGTATATTTCATCAAGGAATTGTCACTCATTGGCATGTATGGCCTTTTAGCTAAAGACTGATGTGCTAAATGAGCAATGTTATCTTACTGAATTCACTTAACATGGATGACATTGCAGTCTTCCAAAACGATCTCATTCTCAAGTTTCCAAATTACCAGCTACTGCAGTTCAACTTTCTCAATCATCTATTTGCTGCAGAATAGAAACAAAGACAGAATCTGTCTTTGTTTTGATCACAGTCCAGTCAAGGGTTGGGCCTCCCAGATCAGATACATGTTCCTCACCATGAATCAGTGACCAGCTTTCATCACACCTCAGCTTTCCCATGTGTTTTCTACGATTGTTGCTATATATGTATATAATAGCGATAGGAAGATGATATCATAATGCTCCAGGGAGCTTTAAATAAAGCATTATGCATAAAAGAAAACAGTCTAAAAGTAAAACCAAAGCTTCAGTTAAGTGCTGATTGGCCCCCAAATGGCATTTCAGAGTTTCATTAAGAAATGTCAAAGACAGCAGTAGTCCAAGCTATTATCTACTTGAGGCCAGTTCTCCATCTATCACAGGTAATCCTGAGTGAGTGGATTCACTTGCTGAAGCTCCAACTTGTCCTCTAGCCATATGAACTAACAGGAAGCCATTAAGAGGCAACCCAACAATTTTTCAAATACTTTATTTCGATAACCTACTGTCCATGAGATATTAAAAGGGTTAATAAGAATACATTTTCTTACCTGAGAGAAAGATAAAACTCGACATGAGAATGGTTCCATAAAGCTTCTGATATATAATGTGTTCTTTCATTGTTTAAACCTGCAATGAAAAATCAGAAATAAGCTGAGCTCAGTCAGAAGAAACGATTTCCAAGTGCATGTGACTATACTTGCCCTTCGGATCCCACACAAGACTTTTCCTGTTGCTTAAAGACAACATTTATTGTTGCTGTTTAGTGCTCAGTCGTGTCTAACTCTTGTGACCCCATGGACTGTAGCCCTCCAAGCTCCTCTGTCTATGGGATTTCCTAGGCAAGAATACTGGAGTAGGTAGCCATTTCCTTCTCAAGGATCCTGCCCCAGGAATCAAACCTGTGTCTCCTGCATTGGCAAGGGAGTTCTTTACCACTGAGCCACTAGAGAAGACCCAAAGCTGACATAGTCAGCCACAATATAGATGCTTGTGAGTTATGCAGCTTGGCTGCCACCCCATCGACAGATTTATTTGCATATCCACCTAACACATTTTATTGAGTGCCTACTATGTGTCAAATACTGTTTTACACACTGGGAATACAGTGCTGGAAAGACAAGACAGAGATACCTGCTTTCATGGGGCAGTTAGCCCAGAGGGCAACTCAGTCATTAAATGTATAATTACAAAAGGTGATGTATTCAGCCTTTTTCCTTTAAATGGCAGAAACTGTTGTTTTTTTTTTAATTGGAGTATAGTTGCTGTACAATGTTATTTTCTGCTGTATAACAAAGTGAATCAACTATATGTATACATATATCCCCTCCCTCTTGAGCCACCCCCACCCTCCATTTGCGCATTCAACCTTAATGCGCATAACTTCAACCCAACTTGCCATTTTAATGATGCTAAACTTTTTGGAGGAAGCATTATGCAAGATCTGATAGACAAAAGTAACTCATCAAATCATTGCTATTTCTAAAAGCACATCTGTTTAGAGAAACCTGACTATTTTCTTATGTTGACCCACCTTCTCTCCTTAAATAATCATAACTAAAGCTGCTTATTTGGGAAACATACTGGAAGTCCCCCTTGTTCCAACCAAAAGCGGTATTAAAACTACAAATCCTATGGAAACTATTACAGAAGCTTGGCAGTAAGGCACGGGTGGGTATTTTCTGATTTTAAACAAAATACACTTCTGAATGATTTACCACTGATTTTCACATTTTTTTCTATAGAATAAGGCAACATATTGTATTTCTTTCCACTTCTAAGCAGGGTTTGGAGTGAATTGACTCACTTTATATTTAAAGTAACAGAAGCCAATTAGGAAACCAAATGAGTCTTGGGCGTGCTATGAGCACCAGCCATTAATAAAGCTCTTCATATTTACCAAGTGTGCTACTGCTATTCTCATTAGAATAATAAGGAAATTTGTATGACTTGGATGGATTTTCTAAACTACAAGCTTAGAAGTAAGGGGCTGTCTAAATCTTTTATGACTTGCGAGATGAAATGCAGGTTAAATTTCCAGTGCTGGAAGAGGATCTGACTGAGAATCCGTAACTAGCTTTGAGACTGTATTGCTTATTGCCGTTCCTTCATTTTCCTGGGCCTCAGTTTCCTTATCTGTAAAAATGGAGATAATAATCTGCCTATTTCCCAGAGCTGCTACAAAAGAGGATCAAATGAGGTGATATTTCAAAGGCAATTTTCAAAGTATAAAGTGCTATAGAAATGGATATGATTGCTATCTATAAAATGGAATTTTCAGCAGCAAACAATCCAATTTATACCTTCCTTGCATTTCCTCTTAACTTTTATAACAATTTCAAGGTATATTTCAGAAACTTACCTCGCACCCCATAAATAAACGCTGGAACATTCATACTACAGAATACTATGCAGTCATTAAAAGGAATAAGGTAAGTCTCTATGTTTATTAGGCATGAAAGGTGGGTTGGAGGAGGGGGGCTGATGACTGAGGATTTTTCCTCTGTATACCATACAATTCTGTACTGCTTAATTCTTTCATAATTAGCATACATTACCTACATAATTTTGAAACATGAAGGAAAGGAGAAAGAAAAGGAGGGAGGGAGAGAGGAAGGGAGGGGAAACAGGAAGGAAGGGGACAACAGAGATAGGAAGGAAGAATGGGAATGAAAGGGGTTTCCTGTATGCCTCATACCATTTTGTACTATTTACTTTACAGTGATCCTGCATTACTTTCATAATTTAAAAAAAAATGAAGGAAAGGAAGAAAAAGGCAAGAGAGAAGAGAGGGTAGAAATGAAAGACTTTTATGTCTCATACAATTACATGCCATTTGGTTTTTATGATGAATATCTGTTACTTTTGTAGTTTAAAGAAATTTAAAGGAAGGTGAAAGAGAAAGAAGGAAGGAAGACACTTACCTGAGGACTAGACTCCCTTAGCCTCCCACCCCTGTGTCACTGTGGAGTCCAGAAGATGAGTTTGTTTTTCCAATGACTAGATCTGGTTTCTGAATCCCTACATTTGATGTGAAATGAGACAAGCAAAAAATAAAAATAACAAAGCAGGAGGTTCATTATCTGCTGGCCATGCCTCAGTCACCTTCTTCTGTGGATCAGATCAGCCTCTCTGCTCTTAGCTTTATGGGGCTTGTTGATTGGGCACATCCCCTTTTTGTGGCTCGTAGCACGTCATGGGGCTGCTCTCCCAAGCAGGAAATCAGCAGGAGTAAAGTTCTCAGGTGTATCACACACACTTGCAATAACCCATTAATTTGAGGACTCTTTCCCAGTTTTCAGTAACGATTATCTTCAGTTGCCAGTTGATTATGGCTTTGGTAAACTGAATCTATTAAATAGACACTTGTTCACTTAAGCTCGTTTCATTTTATTAAGACAATGGGGAGGAAGGGGCAATGATGTTCAGAACTAGAAGCAGAAAGCAGAGGCCAAGGAAGTATTAACTTGTTCACATCTCACACTGTCAGTAAAGGGAAGCCAGCTGTTTACTCTCGCTGCAGATCCAGCCTTCAAATTGCCTTGAAAAGAAGTAAACTTCCAGAACTTGTTTGTTGGAGTCATTCTCAAGATGGAGGAGGTAGCTTTTGCCCCAGGAGGTGTCAGTGAAGACCTTTGGGGATGATGGAAATACTAAATCCCATCAACCATCCAGAGATGATTCCTGCCACCCTCTGCATTTCCAAGATCGGAACCCTGAGGTCCACAGGGTAGAATGAATTGCTTAAGGTCATGGAGCTTAGGAGAGGCAGAGCAGGAATGAAAACTGAGGCTCCTGACTCCCAGACCAGTGCATTTTCCTTTCCACCTCACACCGTAAATGGGAAAAGACCATCTAAAAAGAGGCTGAGTCAACCTATCATCTGTAGGTTTTCCATGGGGGAAGGGGGAAGAAGGGGTGTATAGAATCACCCCTTTTGTACTCGTAGGATTTTAATCATCTGCATGTATTGCTTTTTCAAAGAAAAACACTGAGGCTTAGTTTATTTGGTTGTAGCGCAAATGAAATAATTGACTAGAAAATGAAATGTGGAAAAAAAATAAAGAAGTTGGAACCTTTTGGTCAAGGAAAAAAAATGCCACCTGAGGAGGAAGAGCTTTCATGGCTACCTTCCATTCTCAGGAAGGTTATTAGGAGAATGTTCTCCATATCTATATAGTAATAGGAAACGGATTGAAACTGCAGTGGGAGATATGAGTTAAATATAAATAAGTTATTATTGACAATAGGGGTTGATAAACACCAGAAAAAGCTATCACAGGATGTTATGAGCCATCCATTCCTGGAAACTCGAAGGTCTAGAGAGCCATATGGCTCTGCTGATTGAAGTGTCCTCCCACACAAAGTGCTGAGCTTGGTGACACTTTGTCCCTGTTTTGGACAATACAATAGACTCTTAATCTGGTGAAGGTCCAGGCTGTCATCATTCCCTCTTCCCTTTCCTGCAATGAGCATCCCACCAGGCCAGTTAGGAGTCTGATGGTTTCCATACAACATGGCCCCCCAAACACAAGCATGCTACTGAATTCAGGGCTGAACCATATAGAAACAGTGGAAGAGTCCAATGCTGGAGGAAAAACCATCCGAATGGGTGACTTCCTAAGGGATTTCCAAGGACAATCTTGATTATATTTGATTGCTACCAAAAACACTGGGGTCTTCCCGGGTACCTCAAATGGTAAAGAATCTGCCTGCAATGCAGGAGACCCAGGTTCAATCTCTGGGCAGGAGGATCCCCTGGAGAAGGGCATGGCAGCCCACTCCAGTATTCTTGCCTGGAGAATTCCATGGACAGAGGAGTCTGGCAGTCCATGGCGTCACAAAGAGTCAGACATGACTGAGTGATTAACACAGACACACCTCAAATGCTACCTACCATCCCACCAACTCCCTGCTGGTAGTGGTTTCTGTGCGTACCTTCATACTTTTGCTTTATATGTAGGCATCCCTCGACAACATGTAATACTATTTCTAACAAAAGGCCAGCTTAGCTATTTGCGGTAAAGTGTTCTTACATAACCACAGTACACTTATTGAAATTAGGAGACTTACCTTGATGTACTATTATCTCCCATACAGTTCATATTCATATTTAACCAACTGTTTCACTAATGTCCTTTATTGAAGTTTTGCCCTCTGATCCAGGGTCCAGTCTAGGATGACACATTGCTTTTAGCTGTTATTAGTTTTCAGTATCCTTTAATCTGGAAATATTCCCTCAACCTGTACTGGACTTTAATCACATTGACATTTTTGAAGTGTACAGGCAGCTATTGTGCAGAATGTCCCTCAGTTTGGTTTTGCATAATCTTTGCTCATAGTTCAGGTTATATATTTTTGGCAGGAATAGCACAAAAGTGATGTGTCCTTCTCAGTGCATCACACAGGACACACATGATGTTATTTTGTCCCATTATTGAGGATGTTAACTGTGATCACTTGGTTAAGATGATGTCTGACAGATTTCTCCATGTTAAAGTTATTCCATTTGTAATTTGTAAGTGATCTGTAAGAAAATACTTCAGTTCAGTTCAGTTCAGTTCAGTCGCTCAGTTGTGTCTGACTCCTTGTGACCCCATGACTTGCATCACGCCAGGCCTCCCTGTCCATCACCAACTCCCAGAGTTCACTCAGACTCACGTCCATCAAGTCAGTGATGCCATCCAGCCATCTCATCCTCTGTCGTCCTCTTCTCCTCCTTCCCCCAATCCCTCCCAGCATCAGAGTCTTTTCTAATGAGTCAACTCTTCGCATGAGGTGGCCAAAGTACTGGAGTTTCAGCCTTAGCATCATTCCTTCCAAAGAAATCCCAGGGCTGATCTCCTTCAGAATGGACTGGGGTTGGATCTCCTTGCAGTCCAAGGGACTCTCAAGAGTCTTCTCCAACACCACAGTTCAAAAGCATCAATTCTTCGGTGCTCAGCCTTCTTCACAGTCCAACTCTCACATCCATACATGACCACTGGAAAAACCATAGCCTTGACTAGATGGGCCTTTGTTGGCAAAGTAATGTCTCTCCTTTTGAATATGCTGTCTAGGTTGGTCATAACTTCTCCTTATACTTAGTCTGTGTAAATATCCTATTCCTCATTGTCTTAGTTCACTCAAGATGCTATAAAAAATTACCAGAGACTGGGTGACTTATAGACAAGAGACCTTTATTTCTCACAGTTCTGGAGACTGGGAAGTCCAAGATCAAGGCACCAGAAGATCTGGTGTCTGGTGATGGCCCACCTCCAGGTTCATAGACAGCTGTATTCTTGCCGTGTCCTCACAAGGCAGAAGGAATTAGGGAGCTCTCTGGGGCCTCTTAAAAGGGCACTAAACCAATTCATTAGGAATCCATCCTCCTGACCCAATCACCTCCCAAAGCCTCACCCCCTAGTACTATCACATTGTAGACTAGGCTTCAACATATGAATGAGAGACACAAACATTCAGTGTATAGCACTCCTTAAACCTTCAATCAATAGTTTTAGCAGTCATTGCTAATTTTTGCCTAATGTTTGCCAAATGCCAGTTTTCTATTTCCATCATTTGTCCTTCACTTATTAGTAAGTTTTCTACAGAAAGGAAGAGCTTTCCCTTCTCCCATATTCATTCATTCATTCATTCATTTTTATCAGTATGAACTCATGGATTCTTACTTTATTGAGTGGTTTATAATCTGTTATTATTTTGATGTTCACATAGTCCTAAATGGAACAAATTGCCAGTAGGAACTCTTTCAAGCTGGGCTCTGTGTCCTTTTGACACATCCCTGTGATTCTTTTTTTTGATATTTATTTATTTGGCTATTCTGGGTCTTAGTTGTGGCATGTGGGATCTAGTTCCCTGACCAGATACGGAACCTGGGCCCCCTGCATTGGAAACATGGAGTCTTAGCCACTGAACCACCAGAGAAGTTCCAACACATGCCTGTGATTCTCTGAGAACTTCTTACCTTCTTGTACAAGGTACTCCAGGTTTATCTTGTATTTCCCCTGCCTCAGACTTACAGTCTGCCATTCTTTTAGGACCCCTGGTTCCATTTAATGGATAATAATGTCTAGAAGCCAAGATCTGGGTCATGACAGACTTTTGAGTTGAAGAATAACATGATTTGACATGTTTTAAAAGGATCACTCAGCATGCCGTGCTAACAATTGACTCTAAGGGGATGAGGGAGAAAGCAGGAAGACGCATTGGTGCTGACAGAGTAGACTTCTTTCTCTGCAGTGCCAGTCTGAGTATGTGACTCTTCTGCCAAAATTTTTCAACAAATAATATCATTATCATTTAATTATCTAACGATTTTCCCACTCATCCTTCAAGACTCAACACACCAATTAAAAATATATATATATTTATTTTTGGCCGCGCTGGGTCTTGATTGCTGAGGACTTTTCTCTAGTTGCTGAGAGTGGGGGGCTACTCTCTAGTTGTGGGGCTTATTTGCTCCAACGCACATGGGATCTTCCCAGACAGGGAATCAAACCCAAGTTCCCTGCATTGGCAGGCAGATTCTTAACCACTGGACCACCAGGGAAGCCCCAGTACAGCTATCTTTTTCCTGTGTGTAGCCTTCCCTGAGCAATTCCCTCTACTTGCATCCCATCCTAGGTACAAATGATCATTCAGGCCATCGTGAGATAGTGCCTTTCCTTCAGTCAAATTTCTAGACTCTGGAAGGGAGAAAAGTCACCTTTTCAGGTTCCTTTTGTCCCAATTTATCAACTATAATGATTGGCCCTCGGGTGTGAGGCCTTCGGAAGCTCAGATTCACTAGACCCTGGCCCCATAGTACAAGTGAAGCCCCAAGGCTGGAATCCTTGAGATTAAACAGAGGTAATAGGACTTTCAGGAGAGCACAGCCCTGCACAGACAACCCTAGGAAGATGGGTAGGCCAGAATTCAAAGGAGCCTGGGGCACAGGGAAGAGGGAAGTAATTGACTAATTAGGAGAAATAATTCAGTTGAGTTTTTCCCTGTTTATTCCCTCTGTTCATACTCTGTTTTCATTTTCTTTAATTAATGTATTGTTTTACTTATTTTTGGCTGTACTGGGTCTTTGTTGCCGCACAGGCCTTTCTCTAGTTGCAGTGAGCAGGGGCTGCTCTGGCCGTGCTGCACGGGCTTCTCCTGGCAGTGGCTTCTCTTGTTGCAGAGCATGGGCTCTAGGCTCCCAGGCTTCAGTGGTTGTGGCTCCCAGGCTCTAGAACTCAGGCTCAGTAGTTGTGGTATGGGTTTAGTTGCTCCGTGGCATGTGCAATCCTCCTGGACCAGGGATCGAACCCATGTCCCCTGCATTGGCAGGTGGATTCTTAACCACTGGACCACCAGGGAAGTCCCTTCAGATGGAAGCCCTTTTCTTAGTGCCCTCCAAATCTTACTGAAGCCCAGCAATAACGTTATTCCTCTTGTTATCTGACAATGAGTTACGGTCATCCAAGTAGGTCAGATCACAGCCTTTAAACCAGCTGGAAAACTGTAAAATGCTTCAAGTTAGTCCTCCTGCAAAGATCTAGCTTTCTGAAATACTTCCTTCAGGGTCTTAGAGATGAGTCTCATGAGCAGGTCTTGGGTCCCTATCAAAGTGCTCTAATGTCAATGCCCTCCAGCCACAGGCCACCAGGATCACAGTCGCAGTTGAGCTTTTATTACTTGTTGCCACGAAGGAGAATACACACCATGAGGAACCATAAGGTGTCTCAGTCAGAGGGAGTTAGAAAGGACTAATTACAGGGTTTGGGTTTTGGTTGGGTAATTTGGAGAGAGTTTAAGAAAGCAAGGAAGGCTTCCCTGGTGGCTCAGTGGTAAAGAATGCACTTGTCCCTGCAGGAAAAATGGGTTCCATCCCTAATCTGGGAAGATCCCACAGGCAGTGGAGCAACTAAGCCTGTGCGCCACAGCTACTGAGCCCACGCCGTAGAGCCCACGCTCTGCAATAGAAGTCACCGCAATGAGAAGTCCCCGCACACAACTAGAAAGTAGTCCGCTCAGCACGGAAGACCCAGCACAGCCAAAAATAAATAAAATCATGAAAGAAAGGGTTTGCTGTAGATAAGGTGCTGTCAGAAAGCGGGAACCAGTGTATCGTTGGGTATCTCAGTAAATCTGACTAGAGTGAGGCTAAAGTTAGAATTGGGAAAGGCTGAAGCTAGCATTGGTGGGTAACCAGCAGTCACTGAGATTAGCGAGGAGAAGGTGATGTTTGGCAGTGTGTTGGTTGCACCGTGACCTTGTTTTTGTTTGTGCTTAGACAAAATTATGAAGTGACCTTGTTTTGTCTGACTTGACTGTAGTCTTGGAGTAATCTTATCTGACACTGCATGCCAAGTCACTTCAGTCATGTCCGACTCTGCGACCCTATGGACTGTAGCCAGCCAGGCTTCTCTGTCCACAGGATTCTCCAGGCAAGAATACTGGAGTGGGTTGCCATGCCCTCCTCCAGGGGATCTTCCCAACCCAGGGATCGAACCCTTGTCTCTTACATCTCCTGCATTGGCAGGTGGGTTCTTTACTACTCATGCCACCTGGAAAGCCCTATCTGACACTGGTGTTCTGTAAAATTATGTCTCACAGGAGAAGACCATGGTCTAGCTGTGAGTACCAGTCCAACCTATACCAACACCGAGGCTCAGATGTAAGCATCAGACAATTTCCTGGTTGTCAGGGACTGCTTCTTTTCTTTCTCCTTTGGCCCAAGGCAGGTGAAGTCAGGCTGCTGGTCATTACTCTTGGGTAGCCAGATTTCCCCGCTACAGATTGGGAAGTTGTTTTGAAATCACAGTCTGTACTGGGACTGGGATTTTTCTCTCCTGCTTTCTGCAGAGTGAGTTGCTGCATGCTCTGATATGAAAATGACTGCACAATAAGAAGTCAATATAAAAGGACTTTGGGTATTTTGCATCAGCCAACTGTAACACAAGCAATCATCAGAATCAATGACCAGTAATAGGTCTTGAAGTCAGAAGTCTAGAATATAAAACCCAGATAATGAAAACATGTTTCAGAATTCAGTCAGGTTTGTTTTAGATAAGCAGGTGGCTTTTTCTTTTAGCCTAGTCACAAACTCTTCTGCTTGCCCTGTAGTGCTTACATAAGTATAACAAGTAACATTGCTCTAGCACAAACTTCCCCTTGGCTGGCTAAGAGGAAATCAAGGGCAATGTGATTGCCCAGGACAACTCTGGCTAATAAGTTTAGATGAGTTTGTTGAGCCTCCAGAGCAGAAGCATACCTGTTACAACTTCCATTAGTGGCAGAGACAAATTTCAGACTCCTATTCTAGTTGAATTATCCTCATTATGGGAATTTCAGCTCATAGTGCAGATGTAGAAAGGAAATCAATTCTCCTTCTTGGAAGTGCTCCTGAATGACTTGCGTTTGCCTCACTTTCGAGGCTTCTGGGCATCCTTCTCAAGGTAGAAGGCTGACGTCCACATAAGAAGTGGTACCCTAGTGGAGCACAGATTATATTATGCAATGTTAGGACTGCAACTATCACTTACTACAATAGAAGTGAGCCAATTTGTGTCTCTCAAGGTGGACATATCTCTTTAGTGGAGTTAAATATTTCCCACAAAGCAGGTTGAAGAGAACAAACAGACCACTGCAATCAAAATATGCTCAATATTAGCATCTACTCCTGATTGACCAGGCCTTGCTGATAGGATTATAACAACTTCAGCAGAAACATTTTGTTGATGTGAGATCAAGGTCCAATTTTCATAAGACTAAAGGTTGAGGTTAACGCTGTGAGGAAAACAGGTACCAGAAGGGACTTGTAAAAGGGAATCTACCTCCTGAAGTGTTTCAAGGAATAGCTATTAAATTGTTGCCAGCAGAGTTAGGTAGGGGGTAACAGAGTCCGCAGTCAGTTAAATTCAGAGCACTGGTTACAGGGAAAACACATAAGAAAGTCTTGCTTTTTCTTAAGTGATAGAAGGAGACATAGGGTGACAAAAATCATGGGATGGAGATAAGGGATGTCCCATTAGTGTTCTAAAAGGCATCAAGTAGAATAATAGGGAGGTTTAGTGAAAGAGGAAAGGAATAGAAAAGAAGGTAGAAGAATCAGAAAATTCATCTTGTTCTGTCATCTGGGGCAAATGCTGTTCACCTTAGAGGTCAGAAACTTGTCCTGTCATCTTGGATAGAAGCTGTCTACCTCTGAAGTCAACAGACTTTGGAGGATTCCTAAGAATCCAAAGTTTCAGGTCTCCAAGTAGAGTGGATGTCTTGTAATCAGGATGAACTCACATGTATCTTTTGAGGTGAGAACCATGAACCCAAGGATCAATATATTGGAGCCATACAGCTGTGACATGTGTTAACAGTACCTGATAAGGTCTTCTCTTTTGAGGCTCAAGAGCAGTTTTTCTCCACTATCTTTTCCAGAAGATGAATCTCCTGGTTGCCAGAGCACGTCAAGGCTGTTCAGGTTAGATATTTTGGCAATGTGACTGTACACATAGGTGATAAAGCCAGAGGTATTGTCTGAATCCCTTGCATTAACAGAGTAGAATTGAAGGCTGAGGGTGAGATTCCCAAACACATAGAGCTTATTATTTCATTAACCTTCAGTAATTCATAAGCTAGTTTGTAGGTCCCAGAGGCAATTGACCTTACAGACATTAAAGTTAATGGCACTACTTTAGGTCATACAAGATTTAGGGTTTCTGACAGCATTACTAGTTTATACTAATTAGTTCTCTCTATTTTTTATGAGGATGCTGGTTGATAAGGACAATGGAAGTTTCTGGGTAAAAGAGGAAAAGTTTACTGAGCTTCTTAATAATGGCGTTGGTAAAATGAGTTTCACTATGACTTACAGGCATAAGTTAGAATGCCTCACAACGGAAAAAAATGAGATTAAGATTTTATTTTTCCCAGTTAGAACCTACTGCATGTTTAATTGTGTGCCACCCAAATTCATATGTTGAAGTCCTAACCCTCAGAACTTCAGAAAGTGATTTTTTGGAAGTAGAATCTTTGCAGATGTAGTTAGTTAAGTTGAAAGGTCATCAGTGTTAGCCCTAGTCCGGTATGACTAGCATTCTTATAAAAAGAGAAATTTGGACACAGAAACAGGCACATAAACAGGGAAATTGATAGCCATCCACGAGCCAAGGAGAAAGGCCTCACAGTCCCAGAAGAAGCCAACCCTGCCCACACCTTGATCTTGGACTTCTAGCCTCCAGAACTGTGAGACCGTCAATTCCTGTTGTTGGCGCCACCTAGTCTGTGGTGCTTTATTATGGCAGCCCAAGCAAACTAATCCAGGGCTGTAACCCTCTGCCAGAAAACGTTTTAACCACCCTGCAAATAAACAACAACCAGATACTCACAGCCTTGTTACTGTTGTTTAGTCACTCAGTTGTGTCAAACTCTTTTGTGACCCCATGGACTATAGCCCCACCGGGCTCCTCTATCCATGTGATTTCCCAGGCAAGACTACTAGAATGGGTTGCCATTTCCTCCTCCAGGGGATCTTCCCAACCCAGGGATCGAACCTGTGTCTCCCGTGTCTTCCGCATTGCAGGCAGATTCTTTACCAATGAGCCACCTGGGAAGCCTACTTATAGCCTCGTGAGGAGATATTTGTAGAAATTAACTTGGAGGTATTCAAATGGCCCTTCAAGCTTCTATTCCTGTCCACAACCCAACTTTACAGTTTAACCAGGTTTATGTTGTTAGAAGGTAGAGCATGTTTTGGGAACATGCCTCTAAAATTACCCCAACCCAACAATATTAAGTATAACATCATGGCAAATTTATCTCTGCTATTATGGTTAATATCATGAAGAATTCTGGCTAACACCCATTTTAAAGAATTTGACATAACCGGTTAGCCATACCAAGAGTACCAAATATTGTCTTTATGAAATGAGCCTTCAAACTTTTCCAGATATATTTTTTTTCCAAATTAGAAGCTTCTATCTGACAATAAACAACAGCAAACAACAAACTTAGAGGAGTTTATTAATATTAAGGCCTCTCCTTTCGGAGTCATTACAGGAGCAATTATCTTAGTAAAAGCTGCTTATTTAGTGGCGAAAATGATCAGCTAAGGTTTTATCATGAGATGCTGGGTCCTTGCACTTTGAATGATGCTCCACTTTTATTGTAACTATTTCTTTAAGTTAATAGCATCTAAAAGTTCTTTAATTTGTCCATTTTTACAAGTGTTTCTGTTGAGGTCAGAAAACCTCTGTGTTTCAAAGCATTTTGAAGTCAGATTAACCTAAAGCCATATACTTACAACCAATATAAATATTTTCTTTTATCCTTTGTCAATTGGTAAGTCTAAGTGAGGGCAACCAATTAAGCCACCTGAATAGATTTAATTTATATGAGAGGTTTATATTCTAAAAGTAAATATAAGTCTGTGATTGTATATTCTGTATGTCAACTTTTGTTTTACTTTTTATATATGAACAATTAACAATTATATTAACATTACTCAAAGAGGGTTCTAGAAGTTCTCTACAGTATATGGTGTTGGGGAGGGGGAAATTTCTCCCTCTCTCCATCTTACATTCTTGTGGCTGGACTAATAATAAAATTGATACAAGACAGATTAAAAGGAGGAAAAGAAATAAATTTTAATTTGTGTGTACAAAAGTGTCATAGAAATAGGATCTAAGAAGTAGCCAAAGCAGGCAGCTTTTATACTTTTTAGACAAAGAAGAAATACATTTGTAAGGAATTGACAGGACAAAGAAATACAGATTTTGGGTGCTCAGTTAAAGAGGAATCTAAACAGAGTATAAGCTTGGGGTAATCAATGAAAGAAGCTACAAAGTTTGTTTATACAAACCATAGATAGCCTAAATTCCCCACCTCTGGTGTTAAGAGCATCCTACCTCCAGATGCAGATGTGTACCTTTCACAGGAGATTTATTTCCTTCTTTCGGGGAGACAGAAAGGACATCAGGGTGTCCCTCTTATACTGACAATGTCTAAGTAACTTTTATTAAAAATATTTAATATGTCATTAAAGCATATTTTGAGGTAGCCTGCTCTGGGCCCCAATGGATACTTTTTTGCTGTTGGATTTTTTGTTTCAACAGAGGGTATGGGGTTTCTTTTTTTAAGCAAAGCAAAGAGGCTGGGCTTATAGCATTGCAGCAATGGACAGTGATATTTGAAGAGGAAAGCAACAGCACTTTACAGGAAGTAGGTAACAAGCTAAAAAATGGTGAGCACTATTTTTTTTAATACAAGAGGTTTTACAGCATGGAGAACCATAAAGTTTACTTAGAACTAAACTCAGTAAGGTTTTCACATGTTTTGCTACTGCTGTTCCAGTTCTTAAGGAAGTGGGATATGTCTTGGCTCCGGAGTCTAATCAAAGGCTGAAATAAGCCCCAGGGCTCTGATTAGTGCCTAGAAGCTAAGGCAGTATCCTAGTACCTGTTCACACTCTTTATGAACAAGCCTACTTCTAGGCTTGTGAAGCTATAGAATTCTTGAAAACATTTTGTGGTTAACAGTTATTGTATCAGTCTTTGTGCTTATCTAATAATATGTTTCTTCTACCTTGAAAAGTACTCAGTCATTAAAACACATTCACATATAACCTGGTCCTGGTCTGCGTACATCACAGTTAAGGCCGGGTCATAATAGTTGATTAGCACACAATCAATCTGGGCAGGGTCAGGGTATAAATACAGGGTCACTCCTTGTGAGAGCTCAGACTCTGGAGAAGGGCCTAGATGAAGACATCAGAAGCCCACCTTCGTGGCTAGGCTCACATCCAGAGAATCACTAACATCTATCCACTCACCTGGGGTTGCAGTTGACATCTATCAAGTCCCATCAGAAGCAGACTTGCCTGAAAAAGAACAAGGTAGGAGAGAAAGTGAATGGGGTACATGGAAGAAGCAGCAGAGCTAAGGTTTCGAGGTGAAACTCTCCAAGACTGTATTTACTATTAATTTATTCTATTTGCTGCAAGAAGAGTTGGAGACAGCTTATAAAGATTCATTCAATAGAGTCATCCAAACAAATTTTAAATCGAGTAAGATAGAGCACAAAAGACTAAAGGGACAAAGCAGGTAATCTAGTCCAGGAGCAAGGTAAAGATGCAATTATGCTGCTGGGTCTCAATTCAAACCAGCAGCAAAGACAGAATTTGAACTAGAGTAGAAGGCAATGGCACCCCACTCCAGTACTCTTGCCTGGAAAATCCCATGGACGGAGGAGCCTGGTGGGCTGCAGTCCATGGGGTCGCTAAGAGTCGGGCACGACTGAGCGACTTCACTTTCACGTGTTGGAGAAGGAAATGGCAACCCACTCCAGTGTTCTTGCCTGGAGAATCCCAGGGACGGGGGAGCCTGGTGGGCTGCCGTCTTTGGGGTCACACAGAGTCGGACACGACTGAAGCAACTTAGCAGCAGCAGCAGCAGCAGCAGTAGGCTTCAAAGGAAATAATGGACTTGGACTTTGAAAGATAAGTGACTTTGTGTGGGTGGAGATGAAGTTAACAGCCATTTCAGGCCGAGGTTGAGCTCTAACACCTACACTAGGTCTGGGTAAAGCACCTAGAGCAAAGATGATGGGGAGGAGCCTTGGGAGATGGATGAGGCTAGAGGGAGAACAAGCGACAAATCACACAGAGAGTTTAATGAATGCCTGCTTTTCCATCACTCAAAAGTTTTCAAGGTTCTGAAGTAGGGGAAACTTAGATGGGCCTTAGAAAATACATTGGATAATGAGGTAAATGTAGTGTCTCAATGTGAGTGCACCTAGGTATGGGAATGGGCAGAGTTGTCTTTACCAAGGGTTGCCTGGTTACTGTAACTTAGGGAGACTGTGACATCACAAAATAGCAGCGGGGAGGATGGGTGGGGATGTGAAAGGATGGAGGGTGAGAAAATGGGGCCATGAGAGATTTCAGAGACCCCCTAGTAAATAACTACTTTTTGCACTTGTGCCCCAAGGAAGGTTGTTCAGAAAAGAGATACATTCCCTGACATATCTATTCATGTGTCTGAGTGGCTGAGGGGCCCATGATGAGGTGGAGTGGAGAGGGAGTGGGGAGGAGCCATGATGCCACACAATGGAGGTATGATTTGTCTTCCCCACATGGGGCCTTTTAGTCAATCAGGGAGCACCTTCTGCTGACACGTGAACAGTGATGTCAGGGATGACTAATACAACCCTCCATCTTCACACAATGCTCCCTTCCCCTGGGGTAGGGAGCACTGTGTGAAGATGGAAGTGTTATGGGGGAGTACTAACTTCTAGGTACAGCTAGTTTCTGTGGTATGGGCACCGAGGTGGGAAGCAAGAACACTGATTTCTAATATGAACACG
Source organism: Bos indicus x Bos taurus (assembly GCF_003369695.1). Lineage (NCBI taxonomy): Eukaryota > Metazoa > Chordata > Mammalia > Artiodactyla > Bovidae > Bos > Bos indicus x Bos taurus. The sequence goes on from NC_040105.1 coordinate 126,043,502, forward strand.
TGATTAAGTAGGAGATAGGCATTGGCCAGCTTCCACTAATGGGAGATTTTGGTTTGTGAGACAATTAAAGCCTCACAATGGGAGCATCATGGCTCCTCTGTCCTCCTCCTCCCTCCCTCTCTGTGGGTTCCTTAGCCAATCAGAGGGCACCTTGTGCTGACATATGAATAGTGATGTCAAGGATGGCTTCTGCTACCCTGTCAAGTCCTTTTCCTAGGGCTAGGTCTGGAGAATGAAAGTGGGTGTCCAGGTGGACTACTACTTTCCAAGGCCAACACTATTTCTACTAATAGCCTGTCACATGGGGTGCTGCCATCAAATCGAGCAGCTTGGCTGTTGATACAGAGTTTGCTATTAAGTAAGAGTCATCCATTGGTCAGCTTCCACCATTGACAGACCTTAGTTTGAGAGGCCATCAATGCCTCACAATGGAGGTGTCAAGGCTCCTCCCCACACCCCTTGAGTCCCTCAGCCAATCAGAGAGCACCTTGTGTTCACATGTGAATAGTGATATCAGGAATATTTTCTGCTACCCTTTCACGTTCTTTTCCTAGCACTAGGTCTGGAGAGTGAAAGTGGGTGTGTCTTGGGGGACAACCATCTTCCAAGGCCAATCTTCCAAGACCTCTCAAACTAAGGTCTCCTATTGGTGGAAGCTTGCCCAATGGCTACCCTCCTTGTCTTCACAGTCTTTTTATCAGCAGCCATGTGCTGGCATCTTACTAGAATTTCAGATCATAGTTTCTGATCTTTGAGAAGAACTAGGGTTGGCCTTAGAAGATAGTGCTACCTTCATGACATCTCCACTTCCATACTCTGCACCCTGCCCTATGGGAAGGAGTTGAGAGGTAGGAGAAATTATCCCCAAACGTCAAGTCTAGGGTACTCTCTGAGTGGTCGAAGGGAGCTATGGGAGGGGGAGGAGCCATGTAGCCTCCAATGTGAAGCGTTGTTGACCTCTCAAACTAAGATCTCCCATTGGTGGAAGCTGGCCCAAAAGCTGCCTCCTACTTAGTCACATACTCTGTATCAGCAGTCCCTGTGCTTATTTACCACTCCAGCAGCCCAAATCATAAGATTTGGCCTTTAAGACAAATAGAGATGATCTTGGAAGCAGTGCTCCTTCATTATACCTCCACCTCTAGTGCAGTCTACCTTGGGAAAGGAGTTCAGAGGGTTCCAGAAGCCATTGCTGACATTACTATGCACGTGTCTGACCAAGGTTCTCTCTAATTGGCTGAAGGGACCCATAGAGGAGGGGGGGAAGCTATGATGCCTCCATTGTCAGATGTCAACTGGCCTTTGAATCTACGTATTCCCATTGGTGGGAGCTGGACCAATAACTGCCCTCCTACTTAATAAGAGTTACTCTTTGCCAACCACGTGGGGGTTTGTGTTAGATCTAAAGGTGAAAAGGTCTCTCTCCCATTACCACTCTCCTGAGTATACGAAAAGCATAAGCGAGTTTTAATGAAGGGATTATTATGTCTTAAGATGTTAAGAGATAAATGTCAGTTGAGAGTTTATGGAACAGGATAGATACTATTACATAAAATGGGAAAGGAATTTTTAAATCTTTCTGTGTAGTTATATGTAAATGCATATACTATATGGTCTATATAATTTATATACTCTATAAACATATAATGTAAAAGCATTTCCAGTCAGAAAAGGTATAGGCCTTTTCCTGACCCCATTTGAATCTTTTGAAATTGATTTTAATTTGCTTTGGGGATATATATGAATTGGGCCATGGTTGCTATGGAGATCTCAAAGCTCATCCTATCTTCTCTCTCGTTATGTCTAAAATGATGTCTTTGGGGAGAGTCAAATTATGAGAATGAGGACTGTGGGTGTCTGCCTCTCAAGATGCCACTTGTTATCAGCTACCATCTTCTCCTAAACTAGAAAGGTTCATAGATTCCCAATCTTAATAGATGATTACATTTCATAGTAGATCTTTTATCCTGTCAACCATTCTGAATAACACACCAAATTAATTTGGGGGCATAAGTGGATGTGCTTTTTAGGAGAGTTTGGCTCTATTTTCAGCTGTGAATTATGCATTAGTAAGAATTATTTGGACAGCATTCATCATAGTTTCCAAAGTTAATGAAATTCCATTACACTTCAGTACATTTTCATTTCACCCAGTGGTAAATTAATTCTCCTTCCCTCTTTCAGTCTCTTGCTCCCCTTTTGCATCATTTACAGTAGTTAGAGAGTGGGAACATGGAGAGGTTTCACAACTAGAATAAGTTAAATAAGGGCCAGGAAAGACAGATGTTACTGATTCCCTCTGTAATGATGATGTACTCTATAACTCAATGCCAAGATGAGCAAGGTTGCTTGTTTCCACAGCTGTCACTGCTGTTTCCATTGCTCAAGAATTCAGGGCAAGGACCGGGTTCAGAGGGCTACAACTTAGAAGTTGGGCTCATGTCCCATCTTAACACAGAGCTCCCACTTATGAGCTGCGCACAGTGGCAGCTCAGGCCACCCAGTTCCCACACTGAATAGATTGCTTGACCTAGGGAAACTCTTTGAGCCAATGAGAGAGCCAGTAGCACTGCCATGTCCAGCTTTACCCCACTGAGAAGCAAACCGGGAGCTCTCCTAGGTTCTGGATATTTTCCTTTAATTGTCTTGGCCTAGTCCTTCCCTGGGAGAAGGCAATGGCACCCCACTCCAGTACTCTTGCCTGGAAAATCCCATGGGCGGAGGAGCCTGGTAGGCTACAGTCCATGGGGTCGCAAAAAGTCTGACACGACTGAGCGACTTCACTTTCACTTTCCACTTTCATGCATTGGAGAAGGAAATGGCAACCCACTCCAGTGTCCTTGCCTGGAGAATCCCAGGGACAAGGGGAGCCTGGTGGGCTGCCGTCTATGGGGTCGCACAGAGTCGGACACGACTGAAGCAACTTAGCAACAGCAGTCCTTCCCCAGTAACACCCTGCTTCCAGCCCTAGTTACTACTCAAACCAAACCCTGCTCCCACATGGCAAGAAACCTGTCTGTCTGGTTCTCCAGCAGCTGACCCAAGTGTACTCTGGCAGCTACTTTCACCCTCACTCACGGGAGGCTCTATGTGTTTCTAGATTCTTCTTCCAGTGAATAGTGGTTCAAACAGAGTTCTGGCTCTGAACTCAGAAAGACCAGGCATAGAGGGACTTGAACTTGCTTGGGAATGCTGCTGCATTCCAGACCAACTTGAGCCTTAGTTTCCACAGCATGAAACGTAGATGAGATCCCTCTTAGAGGAAGACATGAGATACTATCTGGGAAAATATTGAGCATTTGCCTGAAGCTTGGTAAATGGCAGTTCTTATGACTATTACTTAGGCCATTGTAGTGATGCTCTCTGACTGCTTTCCGAGTCCTTGTGCCTTTTCCCTTTTATTTGCTGTGAGGAACAGCCTCCTGCTCATCCCTGATGAGGCTTAGAGGGAGGCACTAGTGTGTGACAGGTACCGCCCCACTCACATAATACCCCTGGCTTCCTAGTCTAGGCCAGTCTAGTCCAACCTAAGCATGTGACTTGCTTCCTTCCTCATTCCCCCACTCAGAAATCTGCCCAGATCCCATTGATTACCTCAGCTATTTGGGGGTTGGCGTTTTGCCTACAGCAAGTTTGAGAAGGCTAGGGCTTCTTTCTGCTGTTTCATTCAGCCCTGCCTCAGGTCCCATGAGGCACTGTGCTGGACAAACAGATATTTAGTGAGAACCTGTTCCTACTCCAGACACCACACTAAATACTAAAGATTTGATGGTCAGCAAAATTAGACATAGTCTCTGTTCTCTCAGAACTCAGTCTACTAGGAGAGAGAGATACTAATTCACACCTTAATGATTTAATAACTCGAGGCTAAGATAGGTGCTCTGTAGAGTGATTTTTACCATAAAGCTAGAAGAAGCTAATAAAGCTTCCAGTAAATGTCAGGGCCCCTCATTTGAACAAGCCCCTATAAGATACTGTGAGTTATAGAATGTTCTAGATGGAGACAGGATATAGATATTAAAGTCACTCCCAAAATATTACCCTTGTGGCTCAGCTGGTAAAGAATCCACCTGCAATGCTGGAGACCTGGGTTCAATCCCTGGGTTGGGAAGATACACTGGAGAAGGGAACGGCTACCCACTCCAGTATTCTGGCCTAGAGAATTCCATGGACTGTATAGTCCATGGGGTCACAAAGAGTTGGACACAACTGAGTGACTTTCACTTCACTTCACAAGATGATACAAAATTTGAGGTGAAAAGGAAGATCATTTTCAGAGTGTTTACTGATTTCGTTGTATAAATAGGTAATAAACTTTCAGCCTTTATGCAGATATATGTTTTATTTTTAGAAAAAGGATGGAACTTTTGAATACTTTATAAAGGGAAGGGGTTCCAAATTCCTAAATATCAAAACCATACAAAAACAAGTCTGTTTCCATGGCTGAAAAAGTCCTCAGTTCTGTCAGAACAATTAGAAATGACCACAGTCAGATGAATTGTTTTCTGATCAATGGTATTCAGCCAAAGTACCTGGAATAAAATCAACCAGATGGCAATCCCATTGATTGTACAATCATCTGCCATTTTCCATTCCAAGGAAATGATCTCCACATGAACAATCCAGGCATGTCATAACACAGACGCCACTTCAGAGTACTCTTCAGCTTGATTTAGTTGCTCTGTATAACACAATGTGTATTTATTGAGATTATTTGATGCTCTCTACTTCAATTACCTCCGGACAGGTTCCTTCCAGAGGTAAAAGGCAGAGAGCATATTTATTTGCTTGCTTTCACCATATTGGCAGGTAGTCAGGCAACTGTGACAACATCTGTCTAGTAAACTACCCAGAGCTCCCAGGCCAGGAGGGTGATTTGAGTCAGGTGGAGATAAGTGGGTAACCTTGACAACCTTCTTAGTTGTCAGGGAAATTACAGAACCAGGGAAGTACCCTCAGTTCAGTTCAGTCCCTCAGTCGTGTCCGACTCTTTGCGACCCCATGAATTGCAGCACACCAGGCCTCCCTGTCCATCACCAACTCCTGGAGTTCAACCAAACTCATGTCCATCGAGTCAGTGATGCCATCCAGCCATCTCATCCTCTGTCGACCCCTTCTCCTCCTGCCCCGAATCCCTCCCAGCATCAGGGTCTTTTCCAATGAGTCAACTCCTCGCACGAGGTGGCCAAAGTACTGGAGTTTCAGCTTTAGCATCATTCCAGGACACCCAGGACCGATTTCCTTTAGAATGGACTGGTTGGATCTCCTTGCAGTCCAAGGGACTCTCAAGAGTCTTCTCCAACACCACAGTTCAAAAGCATCAATTCTTCAGCACTCAGCTTTCTTAACAGTCCAACTCTCACATCCATACATGACCACTGGAAAAACCATATCCTTGACTAGACGGACCTTTGTTGGCAAAGTAATGTCTCTGCTTTTCAACATGCTATCTAAGTTGGTCATAACTTTGCTTCCAAGGAGTAAGCGTCTTTTAATTTCATGGCTGCAGTCACCATCTACAGTGATTTTGGAGCCCCCAAAAATAAAGTCTGACACTGTTTCCCCATCTATTTCCCATGAAGTGATGGGACCAGATGCCATGATCTTCGTTTTCTGAATGTTGAGCTTTAAGCCAACTTTTTGACTCTCCTCTTTAACTCTCATCAAGAGGCTTTTTAGTTCCTCTTCACTTTCTGCCATAAGGGTGGTGTCGTCTGCATATCTGAGGTTATTGATATTTCTCCCGGCAATCTTGATTCCAGCTTGTGCTTCTTCTAGCCCAGGGTTTCTCATGATGTACTCTGCATATAAGTTAAATAAGCAGGGTGACAATATACAGCCTTGACGTACTCTTTTCCTATTTGGAACCAGTCTGTTGTTCCATATTCAGTTCTAACGGTTGCTTCCTGATCTGCATACAGGTTTCTAAAGAGGCAGGTCAGGTGGTCTGGTATTCCCATCTCTTTCAGAATTTTCCACAGTTTATTGTGATCCACACAGTCAAAGGTTTTGGCATAGCCAATAAAGCAGAAATAGATGTTTTTCTGGAACTCTCTTGCTTTTTCCATGATCCAGTGGATGTTGGCAATTTGATCTCTGGTTCCTCTGCCTTTTCTAAAACCAGCTTGAACATCTAGAAGTTCACGGTTCCTGTATTGCCGAAGCCTGGCTTGGAGAATTTTGAGCATTACTTTACTATCATGTGAGATGAGTACAATTGTGTGGTAGTTTGAGCATTCTTTGGTATTGCCTTTCTTTGGGATTGGAATGAAAACTGATCTTTTCCAGGCCTGTGGCCACTGAAGAGTTTTCCAAATTTGCTGGCATACTGAGTGCAGCACTTTCATAGCAATCTCTTTCAGGATTTGAAAGAGTTCAACTGGAATTCCATCACCTCCACTAGCTTTGTTCGTAGTGATGCTTTCTAAGGCCCACTTGACTTCACATTCCAAGATGTCTAGCTCTAGGTGAGTCATCACACCATCATGATTATCTGGGTCGTGAAGCTCTTTTTTGTACAGTTCTCCTCTGTATTCTTGACGCCTCTTCTTAATATCTTCTGCTTCTGTTAGGTCCATACTAGTTCTGTCCTTTATCGAGCCCATCTTTGCATGAAATGTTCCCTTGGTACCTCTAATTTTCTTGAAGAGATCTCTAATCTTTCCCAATCTGTTGTTTTCCTCTATTTCTTTGCATTGATTGCTGAGGAAAGCTGTATTATCTCGCCTTGCTATTCTTTGGAACTCTGCATTCAGATGCTTATATCTTTCCTTTTCTCCTTTGCTTTTCACTTCTCTTCTTTTCACAGCTATTTGTAAGGCCTCCTCAGACAGCCATTTTGCTTTTTTGCATTCCATGGGGATGGTCTTGATCCCTGTCTCCTGTACAGTGTCACAAACCTCTGTCCATAGTTCATCCAGTACTCTATCAGATCTAGGCCCTTAAATCTATTTCTCACTTCCACTGTATAATCATAAGGGATTTGAGTTAGGTCATACCTGAATGGTCTAGTGGTTTTCCCTACTTTCTTCAATTTAAGTCTGAATTTGCAATGAGTTCATGATCTGAGCCACAGTCAGCTCCTAGTCTTGTTTTTGCTGACTGTATAGAGCTTCTCCATCTTTGGCTGCAAAGAATATAATCAATCTGATTTCAGTGTTGACCATCTGGTGATGTCCATGTGTAGAGTCTTCTCCTGTGTTGTTGGAAGAGGGTGTTTGCTATGACCAGTGCGTTCTCTTCACAAAACTCTATTAGTCTTTGCCCTGTTTCATTCCGTATTCTAAGGCCAAATTTTCCTGTTACCCCAGGTGTTTCTTGACTTCCTACCTTTGCATTCTAGTCCCCTATAATGAAAAGGACATCTTTTTTGGGTGTTAGTTCTAAAAGGTCTTGTAGGTCTTCATAGAACCGTTCAACTTCAGCTTCTTCAGCGTTAATAGTTGGGGCATAGACTTGGATTACTGTGATATTGAATGGTTTGCCTTGGAAACGAACAGAGATCATTCTGTCGTTTTTGAGATTGCATCCAAATACTGCATTTCCTACTCTTTTGTTGACCATGATGGCCACTCCATTTCTTCTGAGGGATTCCTGCCTGCAGTAGCAGATATAATGGTCATCTGAGTTAAATTCACCCATTCCAGTCCATTTTAGTTCGCTGATTCCTAGAAGGTCGACATTCACTCTTGCCATCTCCTGTTTGACCACTTCCAATTTGCCTTGATTCATGGACCTGACATTCCAGGTTCCTATGCACTATTGCTCTTTACAGCATCGGACTTTGCTTCTATCACCAGTCACATCCACAGCTGGGTATTGTTTTTGCTTTGGCTCCATCCCTTCATTCTTTCTGGAGTTATTTCTCCACTGATCTCCAGTAGCATATTGGGCACCACTGACCTGGGGAGTTCCTCTTTCAGTATCCTATCATTTTGCCTTTTCATACTGTTCATGGGGTTCTCAAGGCAAGAATACTGAAGTGGTTTGCCATGCCCTTCTCCAGTGGACCACATTCTGTCAGACCTCTCCAGCATGACCCGCCCATCTTGGGTGGCCCCACACGGCATGGCTTAGTTTCATTGAGTTAGACAAGGCTGTGGTCCATGTGATTAGATTGGCTAGTTTTCTGTGATTATGGTTTCAGTGTGTCTGCCCTCTGATGCCCTCTTGCAACACCTACCGTCTTACTTGAGTTTCTTTTACCTTGGACGTGGAAGTACCCTACTCTTGCTCAAATGAAAGCCAAAGCCATCAATGAGGGGAAGTAATTAGTCCTGATAGTGAAAGGTACTGTAAATCCTGTGATCACATGCATCCCCTTGTCAAGAGATGTTCTCCAACCTTCACCAGTCCTGGGAAGTTAGGGTGCTGGGACTAATTCAGGACACAGCAAATCCATACATAAACCTGAGGATTAAAAGGCAGTGTGATGCATTCCTTAGAGGGAGCACTGAATTAGGCTAACCTCTGGAGACCATGTAATTTTAATAGAAAAAAAAAAGTCAAATAAATGCCCCCTCTTTGGACCAGGCTTCAGGCTAAGATCATGAGCTTAGTCTTTCTCTAGGGTTCTTCATTTTCCTTAAGAATGATTTTTGTCACCACATAACACTTGGTCACTGCTGTTCAGAGCTGCTGCCTCTGCTTATAACAATACTTCATGGTAGCCCCCAACAACAACACAAAAACCTCCATTCTAGACAAGAGACCAAATTATTCCACATTTTCATCCTGCTTCCTCAAAGATATCTCATCTCATCAGCAATATACAAGCAGTACAGATACTCTGAATCCCTCTCAGCATTTGATAGTATCAGTTTTGCTTAGTTTTAAATATTTATTTCTTTTTGGATAGTTACAGAAGGCAAGGGATCCTGACTTTTTTTTTGGCCACGTGGCATGTGGAATCTTAACCACTGGACTGCCAGTGAATTCCCTGAGTGTATCAGTTTTTAGTTTTGCTTTTTGTTTTAGCCATCCTGATCCGTACATAGTAGTATCTCACTATGGCTTTAATCTGAATGTCCCTAATGACTAATGAGGCTTGAGCACCTTTTCATGTGCATATTTGCCAGCATTATGCCTGGCACATAATAATTGCTCCCTTCCAAGATGGTTTCTCCTCCCTTTTCCCCAAATACATGATTTTAACAGATGTCATCCAGAGACAAGACTTTACCTCCCCCGCTCAGGATTTTAGGTAGCAGTCACAAGCTTGAGGAGAAAAGCTTGGGAGACCTAGGAAGAGAAACGGATGTCTTTGAGAATTTCTCACACATCACACCATATAAGTGACTTCAGACTTCTGGTGGTAAGAATTGGCCACATCCTAAAAATTATTTTCAATACTAGCTTCTTTGGATTAAACAACACACACACCATGGGTTTTTTTTTTAATCAAATAATTATTTCAGTGAATTGTACAGTGAAAGTAGACAGCAAAATTTGAAGGCAGCTGTGAGAAGTCCTGAAAAACTTTCCATATGCCCTGCTGGCTGCATTTTTACAATTATCATTCATATACAAGGAGATGAGTGCATTTACTACCATATAATCTCCCCTTCATACTCCGAAAGGAAGTCTGTAGTTTCTTATTTCTTTTGCTGTTTCACCAATAAAAGCACCCTGATTCTTGAAGCCTGTAATCTGATTACAAAGTCCATTTTGACTCATTAAGTATTTACTGAGTATCTAAAACACACCAAAACTGGCCTAGGCAATTTGGGGGAATTTACTGATTATAAAAGACACAATCTTTAGCCCTGGAGGCAACTTGTGGTCAGTCTACTGGCAGCTTGGGCTTATTTCAGGAAACAGCTGAAAATTCCGCTGATAGTCTAGACTTGCTTTGTGGAGACCAGGCAAGAGGTGTGGCCTCTTTTTTTAAAGCCTTTTCTTTTTTGATGACCCTCCTGACACAAAGTTTCTATAGTCCCCAGCTCACTTCCTCTTTTTTAAGAGCCTTCTCAGCTTGTGTTCAACCGTTTCCTGTTGACCTTTTCTAAATGTGCTTGTTTATTATTATCTGCCTTAAAAGCAAAAAACTGTAGAGAGGCAGCATAAAATGTTATATAAGCTCTTGCATCTATTCTTAGCATAAAAAACAAATAAAAAAAAGACCAAAAGTGGGAAGAGGTGGGACAATAGATGATAGATTCTTCTTCATAGAAAGTCTTCACCCAATTGATAATTTAATGGGAGGAAGACGGGCTCATATTTGACAACAAACACTGGAAGGAAGTCCATCCCTTTTCGTGAATAACTGTGCATGCTTGTTGATTACTGAAGGGACTTTTTATGAGAGAGGAAGGAAGGTTTGAATCACTTAACTATACAGTCAGTTCATAACAGTCTGTGTTAAGCAATTGTTCTGATGAACTGAACAACAGACAATCAAAAGTTCTTCCCCTTATTTACCTATCTTCCTGCATAGATCTCCCCCTCCACTTCCAACCAGCAAGCAATTTGTTAGAAATTAGGAAATGTTTTCCCAAGGTAATCTCTCCCCCTACAGGCAAATAGCCTACCAAGCAGCTGGACCAATTCCCGGAAGAGAATTGCTGGATTACTCTGCTCACGTTTACAATGGGGTCTACGTGTTGAGAAGGGACTCCTATCCAAGTTCTCACGGAAGAGGTGGTATAGGGTTGTGATTAAGGGCTGAAGTAGTCAGGGGAGCCTTGGGACTCTGGGTAAACTGCTCTGTGAGCGTCAGCTTACTCTGTTGTGAAATGAGGATCGTAATTAGTACCTCATGGGGCTTTTGCCAGATCTAAATGATACGATAAAGGCAAAGGCCCTGACTCAATGAATACACTTGGTGATGTCAGCCATCATCGTTGTCATCATCATGATTAAATGTGGTTGACTGTGCAGAGGATAATTACAAGACTATGTGGACCACTAGAATTAGGGGCTATGAGTTTGTTGCAAGTCGACTTTTTAAAAAATACATTCTAGCAGAAGCAAGTTATCCAGCAACCACCTTTGCTTTTATGCTCACTTCTGATATTCTTTCCTGCAAGCAGCGGAAAAGGTAAGATTACACCTAGCCCACTGGGAGCTATGGTCGCTCCCCCAAGGATGGGACTGCCTCTCTGGAAGATGAGATCCTTCACTGGGGGCTTCTAGGAACCCTAGGGAGAAGGCAGTGGCACCCCACTCCAGTACTCTTGCCTGGAAAATCCCATGGATGGAGGAGCCTGGTAGGCTGCAGTCCATGGGGTCACGAAGAGTCGGACACGACTGAGCGACTTCACTTTCACTTTTCACTTTCATGCACTGGAGAAGGAAATGGCAACCCACTCAGGTGTTCTTGCCTGGAGAATCCCAGGGACGGGGGAGCCTGGTGGCTGCCGTCTATGGGGTCACACAGAGTCGGACATGACTGAAGTGACTTAGCAGCAGCAGCAGGAACCCTAGAGAGACAGCCTTCCCTCTCTCCCTGCAGTAAGAGCGCCTTCTAGTGCCTAAAGCTCCACTCAGGGTCTGTGCCTTCTGGTTTTTGTCAGACACCCATTCCTTCCCATCAGAACCGTCAGGCTTTCTTCAAATATGCAAATATCATTGATTCAGTTCAGTTCAGTTCAGTCACTCAGTTCTGTCCTACTCTTTGCGACCCCATGAATCGCAGCACGCCAGGCCTCCCTGTCCATCACCAACTCCCGGAGTTCACTCAGACTCACGTCCATCGAGTCAGTGATGCTATCCAGCCATCTCATCCTCTGTTGTCCCCTTCTCCTCCTGCCCCCAATCCCTCCCAGCATCAGAGTCTTTTCCAATGAGTCAAGTCTTCACATGAGGTGGCCAAAGTATTAGGAGTTTCAGCTTTAGCATCAGTTCTTCGAAAGACACCCAGGACTGATCTTCTAAAGGAATGGACTGGTTGGATCTCCTTTAGAATGGACTGGTTGGATCTCCTTGCAGTCCAAGGGACTCTCAAGGGTCTTCTCCAACACTACAGTTCAAAAGCATCGATTCTTTAGCTCTCAGCTTTCTTCACAGTCCAACTCTCACATCCATACATGACCACTGGAAAAACCATATCCTTGACTAGATGGACCTTTGTTGGAAAAGTAATGTCTCTGCTTTTCAATATGCTATCTAGGTTGGTCATAACTTTTCTTCCAAGGAATAAGCATCTTGTAATTTCACGGTGGCAATCACCATCTGCAGTGACTTTGGAACCCAAAAAAATAAAGTCTGACACTGTTTCTACTGTTTCCCCCTCTATACCGCATGAAGGGATGGGACCAGATGCCATGATCTTCGTTTTCTGAATGTTGAGCTTTAAGCCAACTTTTTGACTCTCCTCTTTAACTCTCATTAAGAGGCTTTCTAGTTCCTCTTCACTTTCTGCCATAAGGGTGGTGTCATCTGCTTATCTGAGGTTATCGATATTTCTCCCGGCAATCTTGATTCCAGCTTGTGCTTCTTCTAGCCTAGAGTTTCTCATGATGTACTCTGCATATAAGTTAAATAAGCAGGGTGACAATATACAGCCTTGACGTACTCTTTTCCTATTTGGAACCAGTCTGTTGTTCCATATCCAGTTCTAACTGTGCTTCCTGACCTGCATATGGGTTTCTCAAGAGGCAGGTCAGGTGGTCTGGTATTCCCCTCTCTTTCAGAATTTTCCACAGTTTATTGTGATCCACACAGTCAAAGGCTTTGGCATAGTCAATAAAGCAGAAATAGATGTTTTTCTGGAACTCTCTTGCTTTTTCCATGATCCAGTGGATGTTTGCAATTTGATCTCTGGTTCTTCTGCTTTTTCTAAAACCAGCTTGAACATCTGGAAGTTCATGGTGCACATACTGCTGAAGCCTAGCTTGGAGAATTTTGAGCATTACTTTACTAGCGTGTGAGATGAGTGCAATTGTGCGGTAGTTTGAGCATTCTTTGGCATTGCCTTTCTTTGGGATTGGAATGAAAACTGACCTTTTCCAGTCCTGTGGCCACTGCTAAGTTTTCCAACTTTGCTGGCATATTGAGTGCAGCACTTTCACAGCATCATCTTTCAGGATTTGAAATAGCTCAACTGGAATTCCATCACCTCCACTAGCTTTGTTCGTAGTGATGCTTTCTAAGGCCCACTTGACTTCACATTCCAGGATGTCTGGCTCTAGGTGGGTGATCACACCATCGTGATTATCTGGGTCGTGAAGATCTTTTTTGTACAGTTCTTCTGTGTATTCTTGCCACCTCTTCTTAATATCTTCTGCTTCTGTTAGGTCCATACCAGTTCTGACCTTTATCGAGCCCATCTTTGCATGAAATGTTCCCTTGGTATCTCTGATTTTCTTGAAGAGATCTCTAGTCTTTCCCATTCTGTTGTTTCCCTCTATTTGCATTGATCGCTGAGGAAAGCTTTATTATCTCTCCTTGCTATTCTTTGGAACTCTGCATTCAGATGCGTATATCTTTCCTTTTCTCTTTGCCTTTCACTTCTCTTCTTTTCACAGCTATTTGTAAGGCCTCCCCAGACAGCCATTTTGCTTTTTTGCATTTCTTTTCCATGGGGATGGTCTTGTTCCCTGTCTCCTGTACAATGTCATGAACCTCAGTCCATAGTTCATCAGGTACTCTGTCTATCAAATCTAGTCCCTTAAATCTATTTCTCACTTCCACTGTATAATCATAAGGGATTTGAGTTAGTTCATACCTGAATGGTCTAGTGGTTTTCCCTACTTTCTTCAATTTAAGTCTGAATTTAGCCATAAGGAGCTCATGATCTGAGCCACAGTCAGCTCCTGGTCTTGTTTTTGCTGACTGTATAGAGCTTCTCCATCTTTGGCTGCAAAGAATATAATCAACCTGATTTCGGTGTTGACCATCTGGTGATGTCCATGTAGAGTCTTCTCCTGTATTGTTAGAAGAGGGTGTTTGCTATGACCAGTGCGTTCTCTTGGCAAAACTCTATTAGCCTTTGCCCTGCTTCATTCCGTATTCTAAGGCCAAATTTGCCTGTTACCCCAGGTGTTTCTTGACTTCCTACCTTTGCATTCCAGTCCCCTATAATGAAAAGGACATCTTTTTTGGGTGTTAGTTCTAAAAGGTCTTGTAGGTCTTCATAGAACCATTCAACTTCAGCTTCTTCAGCGTTGGTGGTTGGGGCATAGGCTTGGATTACTGTGATATTGAATGGTTTGCCTTGGAAACGAACAGAGATCATTCTGTCGTTTTTGAGATTGTATCCAAGTACTGCCTTTCGGACTCTCGTTGACCATGATGGCCACTCCATTTCTTCTGAGGGATTCCTGCCCACAGTAGTAGATATAATGGTCATCTGAGTTAAATTCACCCATTCCAGTCCATTTCAGTTCGCTGATTCCTAGAATGTTGACATTCACTCTTGCCATCTCCTGTTTGACCACTTCCAATTTGCCTTGATTCATGGACCTGACATTCCAGGTTCCTATGCAATATTGCTCTTTACAGCATTGGACCTTGCTTCTATCACCAGTCACATCCACAGCTGGGTATTGTTTTTGCTTTGGCTCCATCCCTTCATTCTTTCTGGAGTTATTTCTCCACTGATCTCCAGTAGCATATTGGGCACCTACTGACCTTGGGAGTTCCTCTTTCAGTATCCTATCATTTTGCCTTTTCATACTGTTCATATCATTGATTAGGTCTCCTAATCTTGCTCCAGGCATGGGAGCTATCATTTCAGTTCAGTTCAGTTCAGTTCAGTTGGTCAGTTGTGTCCGACTCTTTGCGACCACATGAATCGCAGCACCCCAGGCCTCCCTGTCCTTCACCAACTCCTATAATTCACTCAAACTCATGTCCATCGAGTCGGTGATGCCATCCAGCCATCTCATCCTCTGTCGTCCCCTTCTCCTCCTGCCCCCAATCCCTCCCAGCATCAGAGTCTTTTCAAATGAGTCAGCTCTTCGCATCAGGTGGCCAAAGTATTGGAATTTCAGCTTCAGCATCAGTCCTTCCAATGAATATTCAGGACTGATTTCCTTTAGGATTGACTGGTTGGATCTACTTGCAGTCCAAGGGACTCTCAAGAGTCTTCTCCAAAACCACAGTTCAAAAGCATCAGTTCTTTGGCGCTCAGCTTTCCTTATAGTCCAACTCTCACATCAGTATATGACTACTGGAAAAACCATAGCGTTGACTAGAGAGACCTTTGTTGGCAAAGTAATTTCTCTGCTTTTTAATATGCTGTCTAGGTTGGTCATAACTTTTCTTCCAAGGAGCAAGCGTCTTTTAATTTCCTGAGAGTGGATTTTATCAGATCAATTTTTAGAGTTCTGGGACCAGCCTGATGTCACCCTGCTTATGTCAACTACCTGTGTGCCTTGATCAAAACATTTTTTCTGTACAATGAAATGGGTTACCCTAGAAATTCTCTGAGGATGCTTCCTTCCTTCTCAAACCTTCTAGGGTTCTGGGATTCCAACTGAGAGAGAGAGAGGATCATGGGAAAGGACCCAGTATACACCCAATATCACATCTATTTAATAATAATGCCCAGAAAAGCAATTTTTCCAATATCAATTTGGTCAAAAGAAAAGTAATTGACTTTTATAAACCTTGTAAGATTTAACATATCTGTGAAATCCCTTGTACTGGTCAATTGGATGATTTCTGCTGGTTTTCCCCTATGGACGGAGGAGCCTGGTAGGCTGCAGTCCATGGGGTTGCTAAGAGTCAAACACGACTGAGCGACTTCACTTTCACTTTTCACTTCCTGCATTGGAGAAGGAAATGGCAACCCACTCCAGTGTTCTTGCCTGGAGAATCCCAGGGACGGGGGAGCCTGGTGGGCTGCTGTCTATGGGGTCGCACAGAGTCGGACACGACTGAAGCGACTTAGCAGCAGCAGCAGCAGCAGCACAGGAGAGGGCCTTGCCTGGAAGCCATGCTCCTTTTCCCCACTAGATGGCATCAACACTCAGCCTTGCCAAATAGTGTCTTTTCTGTTGTCATTTCTGCCATGCTCACTCTTATCTATATGTTGGATCTGGGACCTTGATACTTAGTATTTATAGTTCTACTTTCCTGAGCAACTAAACACGTCTCATTTCAATTATAAGTAATCATCAATAATGGCACAGATTCTAAAAAACACAAAATGTAAAGCTAGGAAAGAACTAAAGCCACAAGGGAGTAGGATCCTTTAATTTGTAGAGGATGGAACAGAACTGGAGTGACTTGGGTGAGGTCACCCAGGTAGGTAGTGGCACCTTAAGAACTAGAACTCAAGTCTCCTGAGTCACAGTTCCCAGGTCTTCTTTCCTTCTTTTGGGAGGTCAGTATGCTGTTAGTTTCATTTAGAAGCTGTGTATCCTGGGGCAGATTGAGTTCCTCATCTGTAATATGGTCATAATAATAGTATCTACTTCGTAGAGTTTTACTAGAATTAGAGACCATGTATGTAAGAGACCAGGAGGCACAGCACACTCAGGGAGGCATGTCACAGACAGGCAAGTGTGTCACACAGGTGTGCCACAAGCAGGTATGCCCAAAGGCATCTTGTTCCACAATTTCCCATAAGAGTCTAATACAATATATGACTTACACAGTGTTCCTTGTCTTTTCCCCATAGGGACAGTGCATACCTTTTAAACAAAAACAATAAAACTCAATTAGCCTCTTTCAGGGCTAACATCCTCTCAATGGTTGGTCTCTGGCTCAGGTATTAAGGTGAACTGTGCCTAACTCTTGGTTTCTCCCTCAGGGACACAGCCACTCCTTCACTTACTTGCCAGCTTCATGATTCATCCACGCCAATAAAACCTGAACCAGGTGAGGACCACAACCCCATCTAGTCCACCGAACTACTTTTGAAACATGGATCACTCCATAATCAGGAGCAATGGCACCGGCAGCGGTAAGTCTTTCTCCTGATAGTTCTATCGAGGGGGAGCACTGCATTTGCAAATATCACAGTGTAACTGAAATCAGGGACCCACTTCCCAGAAACTGTTCTTAAAATAGAAACGACTGAGTCTCTCCCAAAAGCCTAGAGC
This sequence comes from Bos indicus x Bos taurus, assembly GCF_003369695.1. Lineage (NCBI taxonomy): Eukaryota > Metazoa > Chordata > Mammalia > Artiodactyla > Bovidae > Bos > Bos indicus x Bos taurus. The sequence goes on from NC_040105.1 coordinate 126,060,493, forward strand.
TGTGCCAGGTTAGAGTCCTAGAGCATCACCATGACCATGTGAAGTCGCTCAGTTGTGTCTGACTCTGCGACCCCATGGACTGTAGCCTACCAGGCTCCTCTGTCCATGGGATTTTACAGGCAAGAGTAGTGGAGTGGGGTGCCATTTCCTTCTCCAGAGGATCTTCCCAACAAAGGGATCAAACCGAAGTATCCCGCATTGCAGGCAGACGCTTTACTGTCTGTGCCACCAGGGAAGCCCAGAGCATCACAGTAGCCGAATTAAATCCAAGTGATGACCACGCCTCACATTTATAAAATGCCTACACATCTATACAATGTTTTGTTTACTCTTTGCAAAGCACTTTGGGGTTTTTCTCTCATTTGATCCTTGAAACAACACTGGAGTAAGTATGGCAGGTAAGTCCCCATCTCATAAATGAGAATATAAGAGGCAGGACGAGATCAAGCACAAAAAGACCTTAGAATCAGACCTGAGTTCTTATCACAGCTCTTGTACTTCCTAGGTGTGTGACTTTGGGCAAGGTAATCTTTCTAAGCTTCAGTTTCCTCATCTGTAAAAGGAGGATGATCGTGGTAGTTATGACGATTAAATGAGATGATGCATGGAAGCCAAAGTCTTTAACACTCAAAATATTTAACCTGTGATTGTTAAATAACTGGTAATTTGTGACAGAAGTCAGAACAGATATCTCAAGTCCACTGGGCCAAATGGTCAAATCAAACACATGCAACATAGGTCTACAGTGAGATTTTTCTCTCTGAAATGGCAGGCTTTTCTTACCAACTAATCTTTGAAACCAAAATCACCTTTTTGTCCGTGATGGAAATTTACAAGTGAATCACCTTTCATTTGGTGAAGCCCTTGAGGCGGTCAACTTCTGTATGTTGCTTTTCTTAGGTTTTTGCCACTTACTGATACAGAACTGTTCATCCTCTTCTGTATTAGCATGCTCACTTCTGCTCCAAGACTCTGTGCAGAAGCAGGAAGTTAGGAAAAGGCCAGAAAAGCACTAACACTGCCAAGGACTGAAGGGTGGAGTGCGCAAGGCCAGGCTAGGAAGTTTCAGCCAAGAACTCCCAAGTTCCTTTTCTATGCCCAGACAGAAGAGTTAAACCACTTTTTTTTTCTGACTGCCATAGCGTGCCATCACTGATGACACACAAACACAGTAAACTGGTGCTATTTCTCTAGAGAGCAATCTGCTTTGAAAGCTCTTTATATGCCTCATTCTGTTTTTGAGAACATTTTCCAAAGAAACCAGCTAAAAAGGACCGCAGTGGGTGGGAGGGTGGCAAGCTGTATAAGGTTGTTCCAAGCCTCGCTATATATAATGGTGAAACGCTAGAAACCACCCAAATGTTCAATAATGGTAGCGTGTTAAAAAAAAAAAAAAAGTAGAGTATGGACCAGATGGAATGTTCTTTAAGCATTAAAATAGTAAGTATGGGGTCTGTGTTAAGTGAAAAAAAGAGATCAAGATGTGATATAGACACAAACATTACAACTCTGTAAACTCAAAATGTATGTGGACATAAATATCAAGGAAAGAAAATGTGTAATGCATAGAACCTTTTGATTTCATTTGCCTTAGCAACTGTGCATGCCACTTTGCAGATGTTATTTTAATCCTCCTGACAACTCATCAGCTAATTTCAACACACAAAAATGCCCCCTGCTGTGGTGATAATTTGGATTGTGTATAACAGCATTTTGAAAACTTTACCATATAGAGCTCTGCCGTTTACTAGCTGTGTGACCTTGGACAAGTCAGTCTCTCCAAGTGGCTTCCTTTGTAAGATGGGAGAGGACAGCGGACTAAATCTCTAAGCTCCGGATATTGAGTGTCTTCGAGGTATCCAAAGAGTCCCAGTTTGAGTTTTTCCATCTTTGGCCTTTCCCCAAAGTGTCCCTTCACAACAGATTGTCTTGGAGTGTGATGTAAAATGTCACTGGAGAAAAACAGGGCTTTTTTTATTTTAAAACTAGACATAATACAAAATGTTACATTACTCTCTGTCATATTTCCATGAATTCTGGGGACCCGGCTGACTGTGCTTCTTTTCGACCACACACACCCAGAAATTTGGCAGAAGTGGCAGGGAGGGGGAGACGTAGTCGGAAAAGAATTTGGGACCAGGCTCAGACAGTGTTAGGGAAAAATGTTGAAATTCTCTGCTGTGGCTTCCTGGAAGCCAAAGGGAAAATAGATTCTGCTTTGTCTTCAGTTAGCATTTAAATAAGCCTCTCACGCCGGAGGCAGCACTTCCCGCGGGTGTCTGCCCGGCCAGCGGAGGTGGGCGGGGCGGTGTGTTTAGCCACGTGACTGGGTTAACCCCTTCTAGACCTTCAAGGCCAATGTGCTTCCCTCTTTGCGATAAACTGCTGAGGCTGAGTATGAGCTTCCGAGGCGGATTCTCATCTGAGGCTGCTTTAGCTTTAGATTACCCTCAGGGGAGATCCTCTCTTCTTGCAAGTGCTAACTTCCAACCAGGCCGTTTCCATTTGTAAGAAGAGTGTCACAAGCATCCTAGTGACAGCCATCTATGTGTTTGGACTGTATCTGCTCCCGCCTTGTGCGTTCCCCACCGGAAGAGGGGTCTGGGGGAGGGGACGGCTGGATTCTTGCCACCTGAAGGGAAAAGGCCCTACCTTGACCCCGCTTCCCCGCCCCCCCCCCCAACAGCTGAGGGAAGCGGAGACGGAAGGAGGGTGGTAGCAGGAACACAAAGAGTCTCGGCCTTCTGTGAAGCTCCAGTATTCTGATTTAAAAGGAGATTTCTGAATGACCCTCATGTTTGTTCCCCACCCCGCTCCCCCGCAAATAAGCCCTTTTGTTAGATAGTTCCACACAATTAGTACTCTTTGCATGAAAATTTGATCTCTTATCTCTAACTGCAAAGCATTTGGGTTGCAAAATGTTTGTGCTCTTGGCCTTCTATGTTCATTCCCCTGTCTGTTACCTGGTGAGACAACTCCAGCGCTCTGGACTCAAATGGAAACTCTGTGCGGAGGAGGATGGGGAGGTGTGAGGGCAGATGAGGGAGAAAAAGCAGGATTAGAAAGTGTGGGATTATCCTGATCTGAGCTGTATTGTATATCGTCATGATTAATAGTATTAGGCATTTTAGGGGATAATTCTTCTAACCTCGTAGAATTATTGTCAAACTAAGTGGATCAACGTGGGGAAAAGATGCGTAACTCAAAGCCTGGCACATAATGCGTGCCTCTGAAATTTTAGCTATTGTTATTACTATTATAGCTATTGTTATTATTACTAATATTAGCTATTATTACTACTACTTTATATCTAGCTCATACTGTATACTGAACATCTGATGCTTTACATCAAGTGATTTCAAGATTTATAAAACAGTTTTAAGCAATTGTTTCCTCATTTTACAGATGAGGAAACCTAAGCGCAGGGTCAATGAGTCTTTAGGTGGCAGGACTGGGAAGCAAGCCCAGATATTTTGAGCTCCAAAGCCCATGCTCTTTTTACCACACGTGCATGCGTGTTAAGTTGCTTCAGTTGTGTCCAGCTCTTTGCAACCCCATAGACTGTAGCCCTTCAGTCTCCTCTGTCCATTGGAATCTCCAGGCAAGAATACTGGAGTGGGTTGCCATGCCCTTTTCAGGGGATCTTCCCAACCTAGGGATCGAACTTGCATTTCCCTGGGAATCCTGCATTGTAGGCAGATTCTCTACTGATGAACGACCAGGTGACAGTGGGCAAAAGGCAAGATGGTAGCCAGCCAGTCACTAAATTTCGAATGTTTATATATAATGGCAGCATTTCTCCCTGAACGAATTTGCTTCAAATATCATTCCCCCTTCTTTAAACAGAGCAAACACATCCCTGACTCACATGTGAACAAAGTCCTTTCACATTTAGAATTTTCTTTCCCCTGCAGTCAGCCCTATGGCAATTCCACAGGTCTGGGGCCAGATTCCAACTCACAGTGGAGGATGTGTGAATACCATAGGCTAAGAAAATCACACGAGACCAACTGAAAGCGGTCCCCAAAGTGCCATCTTACCCAGTTCTTTCCCAGCAGGCTGAGGATTAAGATATAAGTGAAACATATGGAGATGGGAAAAGCATATGTCAGGCCTGCTGTGGCCCATGTTCCTGTTAAGTGCACACACGGGGTCATTTTTAATCATGAAAACACCATCAAGCAGACTGCCCAAATATTTCTACAGAACTGAAATTGAAATCAGTGCTTTATTTCTCACTTTCTTTCTCAAGTCAGCCTCTTCAGCAGTTTCCCAGGGTAGGCACATCCAGAAGGAACCAGAATTTGGCATCCAGGCTCCTCCTCCCAGAGAAAGAAAAGAACTGGGTAGATCCAGATGACTGAACAATTCCTCCTGGGTATATTTCAGTTGAATTATCTCCAGGCATAATAATATTGACAACAACAAAAACAAATTGAACACAAACCCTCCACAGAGCACTGCGCAGGGTTCTGAGGGTAACACATATATGAATTTACTATCCAATAAATAGTCACTATTTATAAAGCCTGGTTTTAAAAGCCACTTCTTCCATGAAGCCTCTCTGGCTTGGCTGGTACTTGATCATCTCCTCCATCCCCACCTCCAGATTCAAGTAACAGCTGGATATGGCCACTCTTTTGGGATTCCTAGGTGGCTCAGTGGTAAAGAACCTGCTGCCAATGCAGGAGACATAAGAGACATGGGTTCAATCCCTGGGTCAGGAAGATCCCCTGGAGAAGGGCATGGCAACCCACTTGTGTTCTTGCCTGGAGAATCCTATGGACAGAGGAGCCTGGAGGGCTACTGTCCTTGGGGTCGCAAAGAGTCGGACACAAGTGAAGCAACTTAGCATGCATGCTTGGCCACTCCTTAAGCCCCAGCATAGACCACCAGGCACTGTTTTGGGTGGCTCTCTCCTGTTCTGGTTCCTAATACCTTTGGAAAACTCTAGAGAACTCTAGAGTTAGATTATCCTGAATTCGAATCATGCTTCTGTGAGGTGGGATGAGGGTGGGGGTAAGAGTAGAGATCAAGAGATCGGCTTGAGCCCAAATGTTTGTCTGGTTTTGCTGTTGCAGACAGAATAGGGTTCCTGTGAGGATGTAGTGAGAATTATGTGGAGCAGCAGGTAGGAGCCAGTTCACTGGTTCCTTCACAATAATAACTGTTGTTCAACATCCTTTAAGTATGTCTTTCATAACTCAGCGGGATCTCCATCTGTTTCCCTCCCATGTCCGTTTCAGTTTCATTGGGAGGATATAGGTCAAATTCCAGCTGGATTACATAGTTGTTCCTAGCACTGGGTCAGCAATTCTCACTTTTTTTCCTTCTTCTTCTAAAAGATTGTGTGGACAGCCTTTCACGGGTGTGCAGAGGAAAGTTCATTAGATAGGGTGCTGGGAGACCTGGGTTCCATCAGCTGTGGGAACTTGCATCAGCAAGCCTCTCTGAGCCTCAGGGGAGAATAAGAGGACTCAGTGTAGTGGCCTTGATGTTCCTTCTCAGCTCTCACATTCTGTGATCTGTCCTCGACACTAATATCTAGAAACTAAAGAAAAGCAATGTCAAGGGAATATGTTTTTCCTGAGAGCAGGGAAAGATGTTCTATTTACTTGGCCTCAGAGATAATGCTCTTTTCCTTTCCTCTCCCCCCCACCCTCCATCTATCCCAACACTTTGAAAATTCTGGAGAATTTTCTTTTCGCTTGGATGTCCGGCTGACTCTTAAGTTTTTTTCTATGTTACTGAATCTTTCAGCCCAGCTGCATAGAGAGATGACAACCCGTTGGAAGCCTGCTTCGCCTCTTGGCTGCCCACGTGTGCATCCCCACAGACCCACGTGCCTCAAAGCATGTGCACAGAAGTTCCCCTTTGCCCTGTCAGGCCCTTTTGTCTCTAAGAGTACATATTCTCTAAAGAGATCTGTGAGCTGGCCAAGAAAAAACAATGAGGCTTACAGTGCAAGCTTTTGACTCCCCAAGGATATCAGCCTAGTGACAAACAATTGAGTTTTGCAAAGGGATTCTCAAGAAGAGCCAGAGTTAGGGACAGAATTGTTTAGTCCTTTTGCTGACCCTGGGAAACTTTTCCTTCTTGGGTGGCAAGGAGAGGAGATTCTTGTGCATTTCACTTCCTATGTGTGATCTGGCTTTCTTTGGAGAGGAGATTCTTGTGCATTTCACTTCCTGTGTGTGATCTGGCTTTCTTTACCTTCCCAATACCTGTGTTAGCTCCTTTTCAAATGTAGATATGACTGTGTGATATGGATGAACTATCCTATGGGGGTGAGGGTGGGAACGAGAAGGAAAACTGTCTATTCAATGTGTTGTACCACCACACTCTGTCTCAGAAAATTGTGGTACAAAATGTTCTCAGGCTTCCCTGCCTGGCAGCTCAGGGTCTGTGATGTTCCTCCCTCCATTGTAATGCTCACCCCAAGGCCTTGGCCAGACCTGGCTTTCAGTGAACCCTAGAGCAAAGCATTTGCCTGCCCTTAGTGAACAAATGTCAAGTATCAGGATGTACATGACACTAGATCTGTATTTGAATTTTTAATATTTGTCATCATCAAAGTGTAATGATAATGCTAGATCTGGATTAGAATTTTTAAATATTGATCATCATCGAAGTGTAATGATATTAACCACTCAGGCTGAACTTGACATCACACTAGACATTCGGTACATTTCCTTGGTGGTATATGTTATACAGTTAATCACACTTATAGAATCAGAAACTCTGGGAATGGGGCCCAGCAATCTGTGTTTTAATAAACCATCTCAACTCCTCTTTTCCTCTCCGCTCCCATCTGGATTTTACCAAGTTTTAACTCTTTTAGAAATTCCAAAGTGTCTTTAAAGGGCATTCCTTGATATTTTATGCTTTTTGGCATCCCCTGAAGCTCCTTTTATATTACAGGCCCTGTATTTAGAATGAGAAGACACAGCCCATGTTTGCTCTACTTTATTTGAAGTCAAGCAAAAAAAATAAGGACATTTTCTTGCCCTTTAATAATTTTAAGTCTAGACCTTTTCAACACCCCAGTGGCCATTGAAAATATTTTCATTTCTTCCTCCGTCAGTACTGTGGAGGCTTTCAGTACTCTTTCATTCATTCAAAAAATATTCATTGCAGGATAAACAGTGAAATAGATGTGGCACATTTTCCTTTACACATACATTTTGAAGTCAGCCCTGAGTACCTGGCATTTACAGTCTTAGCTGAGCCTTTTAGAAGAAAGGCTGCTTAAGAGAAGTCATATTTATCTCTATTGTCAGATATATATTAAACATCCATTTTCAATGGTTTCTTATTGAATAGTTTGTGTCCATCTTATTAAAGGCTTAAGAGACTGTCATAGTGGTTTTGAGTTAAAAGATTTAATTTTAGGAAGACCTCACCAGTGATAAAAAGTGCATGTCTAGGGACTTCTCTGGTAGTCCAGTGGTTAAGACTCTCCGAGCTTCCAATGCAGGGGCTCAGGTTCCATCCCTGGTCCTGATGGGGAAACTAAGATCTCATGTGCCACAAGGCTGAGCCAGAAAAAATAATAGGCTGAGTGTGGGGACTGCATCAATGGAGAAGTGAAGACATGGGCTAGGAATTAAAAGTGGACTAGGGCTCATCATCTGGTAAATCAGAAGACACAGTGCAAGAAGTACTAGATATACATGGCCTTGAATCCTGGCTCTGCCACTTGTTAACTGTGCTAACACCGGGGAGGTTAACTCTTTCCTTATGTGTAAAATGAGGAGATAACAGAAGCTGCATCATGAAGTGGTATAAGAAATAGATGAAATAATCCATGTAGAACCTTAAGCACTGTGTCTGCCAGTGTATAAGTACCGGACAAATGACATCTGTTACTAAGTAACAGTAAGTATCTAAGACTCTAAGATGCAGCTACTGCTCCTAGCAGATTGCACCACCACCACGATGCCCTTCCCATCTGTTTGTCTGATCCAACTGACAGTGCTGGCCTCTTCCTCCTCCCCCCAGAAGCTCATGCCCCCCACCCTGGTGATCTCAGGACATGAGAATCATTCCCCCACCACATCCCAGGAAAGAGCAAGGTCACCCTGGTCCTCAGTGCAAAGGGAAGGGGAAAGGGGGGAGTGGGAAAGGGGGACTGAAGGGTCATTGGTGTGGGAGGGAGTCGGGGCAATGTGCTGCAGTAGGAATTTCGGAGCTGGGAAAGCTGCCATCAACCAAGCAAGAAATGACCAGAGCCTGAGGTGAGCCTGTAACTTAGAGAGAAGAAAAGTGCAGATTTGGGAAAAGGGAGGAAAACGTGTGAGTAGAATTGGAAGAGATGAGTCCAGAATGAAGCATCGCTCTTCCCCCTGTTTCACGGCCAAGCGGCAGTAGATGTGCGACAAGAGTCAGAAATGAGAGAATGAAAAACCAGAGCCCTGACTCTGCTGTGTATATGATGGATGAATCTGACAGGTAGTCTAGGATGCAGAGGGACAGTTGTCTCATGGCTGTGAAGCTTAGGACTCTTCCCACAGGGCTGTGATGGTAGCAGTTTCAATACAAATTGTTAGACTTGATAAGTGCACTGAGTGTTTATTACATGTGAATTCAATGTATTAGTAGAAAAAAAGTGACAATTCCTAGACCTAGTATGAGTGTGGTTTCTGAATATTTTTCCTGCTGGTGTCAGGTTTAAGGGAAAAAATAGCCAAGTAGGAAAGAAACAGCAGGAATTCAGGGTTTTTTTGCTCACTGGGGAACATAGGCTTTCCAAACAGGGGCGGAGAGAAGTTAAGTGGCCTGGGTTGTTTCCCAGCTCTGAGTGAGTTGGTCCAGAACACACTCAAGTCTCCCCAAGATGGCAGTCTTCAGTTCCAAAATTTTTCTGAGAAATGTACAGACAGTCCTGTGGGGGCTCCTTAGGGAGCTGCTGTAGCCCCAAAGATACATCTAAGGGGATCTTCCCTGTCTTTCTAGCCAACCAGTCAGGCGAAGGATAGGTGGTCATAAAAGCTTTTGTTGAATGACTCACCTACTGAATGTTTCACAGTGATCTGTCAAAGATGTTGGATAAAAAGAAGGGTTTATCTATAGATTAAAAGAGACCTGTTTGTGACGTTCCAGATAAATTCATCAAAGCGGAATTTCTGTGTAGGTATATGTGCTTTGCTTGCGCCCTAATCATGTGTCTTGATAATCATGGCTACCATTGTGTATATCATGCAGAACACTGGTGTCTCTATACAAGTAGGAGCAGGGCTTCAGGTACTATAGTGCCAAACGTTCCCTGCCCCCCTCAAAAACACACACTAGTATTTTTTCAAATTGAAGTCTAGTTGATTTACAGTATTATTTTTCTCCACCAATATTAAACTACATCTTCACCAACACTTACTTTCCGCTCTTAAATTTTTGCCAAATCTGTAGGTGTAACATGGTATCTTGTGGTTTTCATTTGTGTCCTCTTGAGTGCTTAAGAGTTTGAGAAAAAAAAAAAAAATTTTTATGCTTATTGCCATTGTGTTTTCTCTCCTGTGAAAGGCTTGCTCATGCCTTTTGCTCACTTTGAGGGGAATTGCTTTTTTCTTAAATATTTTTTAGATCTTTATGCATTCCGGATAGGAATCGTTTATGAATATTATATATGTAATATATAATTATGTATCTGGAGTGATTAACATCAATAAGTCCTCTCCTTCACTTTAAAGACCTAAAGACACTCTAAAGATAATTCACACAACTTTGAGACCTAACAGTGTCACGAGTTATTCTACAGTTTTAAGAAAATCTTTCCTTGTGATCAAGCCCCCTAGAGCATCACAGGAACCCTAGAGCATCACTCTTCCCCCAACCTGGGTCTTTCCGTCCTGTTTCAAAGACTAGCAAACTCATGATGCAAGCGCACCAAGGAGGCACTCAAGAAGACCTCCATAAGTGAACAAACGAATGAAGGGAAGATGTTCCTGCGTTGTTAGGTAAAGTGAGGAAAAAGGAAATGTTGGATGGCCGGCTGATCATCGGCCGGCCTCCAGGACGCACGGTGAGAGGAGAGCAGGGGAAGTAGAAGAGGGTGTCTTTATTTACACCTGGTCGTCACCGCCCAGCGGCTCACAACTTGGTGCGCAGAAGGCAGCGCTGACCGGTCGCGGGTCCGAGGTGGGCGCGGCGGCCCTTTGGGCCCCGCCCCTTCCCGCCCCTCGACGACGCCACGGCTTCGGCCCCGCAGCGGCCGCACGAGAGCCTGCGCACTGGGGCCCCAGCGCCTGTAGCGGCTCCCGGCTCGGCTGCTCTGAAGATGGCGGAGCGCGCCGGCGGCGGCACATCCTTGAGGGGACTGCGCGAACGGATGGGTGAGCGGGCCGGCGGCTCCCGGGGGTTCTCGGGCCCGTGCGGGACGCGGGATTCCCGCTGCTTCGGGGATCGTCGGAGCGGGAGAACTTTACTCCGGAGTCGCCTCGCGCGCCGTCGGGTCTTCATCTCACCCCCGCCGGAGCGCCCTGGGACGGGACGGGTCGCCGAGAGGGGACGCGGGCGGGAGGGGAGACCAGCCCAATTCCTTCAGCCCGCGGTCCAACTGCCACTGCCGACGGCCGCACCCCCTCCGGCGGGCGGGGCCCGAGGGAACTAACGGGCGCTACTGGGGCGGGAGGGCGGGAGGGCGGGCGCCTGGCACCCGGGAGCACGAGGACAACCCCGAGCCCCGCCTGCCTTTGGGGGGCGGCGGGCAGCCCTGGAGATTTCCCTGAGCCCTCGACGCTCGAGTTTTCTTCGTCTTCCACAATCGGAACCCCGGGCTCTCCGGAGGCTTGACTTCCAGCACCCTCCTGGTTAGGATTTGGTTAAGGTCCTGTGAGGAGGGGGCCGTGAGGGTCTTGATTTGAAATTTGGGATGAGACTTGTCCCCATCCCCCGCTCCTCTTGGCTTGCCTCCTGTAGCACGTGATCGCCAGGATGTCACCTTCCGTGGGACGTCTTGCAGACCCTAGGCTGAACTGAACGAAACTCAGCGCTTCTGGGTGCTTTCTTCTAAACTGGTCTCATCACCAAAGAAATTTTGATCCCAAATCGTTTTATTTTATAAAATTTGGCAGCGCATGGCTTAGCCCAGGAGACTGCTCCAGTGCTTGAGCTAGTATATGTTGCTTGTGGGAGGTTGCTTTTAGTTCTCGAGCTAGTTTGCTTCTATATGAGCTTGAGTAAAACAGTCTTATTGATTTTATTGAAGTCCTTCGGGAATTTTCCATTTGCAGTTAAGAAATTAATTTAGACTGGCTGCAATTGGAAGGGTTTATGTTACTTCAGAACGCTTTGAATTAACTCCCCAGAGACTATGTCAGCAGCAAATACACTTTCATTATGGCACAGGGGGAAAAACGCTTATGTCTTTAGTTTATTATGGTTCACCTACAGGGAGAGTTTGCAATAAATTCAGATTGTTTTATTGCTTACTGGCACCTAAAGTTCTCTGACATTGACTTATTTCACTGATTTAAACTAACCAGCATTCTGGATAACCGCCCCCCCCCCCAACGTATTTTTTATATTGAACATTGTAAAGTATTTCTAAAATTTTACATGGAACAGTTGCTTGGAATTCACAGTATTTCAAACCAAAAACTTGAAAACAAAAAAGGCTTAACCCAGAATCCTCGTTGACATCTTTGGTGCCCATTTCACATTAGGAATGAAAACATCACATATTAAAGTTTTCAGAGAATCACCTTGATTAAAAAGAACTTACTTCATGGTCACAGTATTTTCCTGAAGGGGACAAAGGGTCAATGAAATGTGCTGCCACTCTGTGGCAGTTGCTACTTTTCTCTTATACAAATAACAGTAAACTTTGTTGCTGTTTTAGGCAAAATTCCTTGAATCCCCCTTATTTTTGTTGTTCCCTGATTGCAAATTTCTTTGGTTTCTTTTTTTTTTTCTCAATATTTTCTCACTCTCTTCCTGGCCTAATGACATGCAAACTTTGAGTAATAAGGCCATGAACAGAGAGCCTTGGGGCGGGTGGAACGGATCTGCAGGGAACCCCACCACTCCAAACTACTCAGCTTTGAAGAAGGGTGGATCCAGGCCTGGGCCAGCAGCTGTGTGGGAAGGCTCAGGGACTGGGTTGGTCGAAGACAGTCTGCTGCTAGATACCCCTGGCAGCCTAGCTTTGAAGACTGCATGCAGTAGGAGCTCAAGACTTGTAGCAGTTTACCTCTTATTCTGTTACCCAAACAACAGTGAATAGCACTATATTCGTTAATCTGTAGCAATTTGGTTTCATGGTATGCTTGTTTCTTGCCACAACCATAGCCCTTCTTAAAATAATTTTTAAAAAACCTTTCATTCATTTTTTTTTTGCAATCTATGCCCTTTGCTAAGTAATAGAAAATACTATTTCACTAGTTGATGTGATTTAATGTTTCCAGTTAGTACTGAAGAAAGGTCATGGAGAGGTGGGGCTATAGATTTTATGTGGAACTCTGTGATGTCAAGAGCAACAACTGTGGCAGAATTGCTAGTAAGTTTGGGGATGAATATTTATCATTGATATCTCATAAGGTTAAACATTTTGGGGTGATCGTGCTTGGGTGCAGATTTAGGAAGATTATTACCATTCTTGAAATAACTGTCTTAGAAAAACGTTCTTCCTTTCTTGCATTTTGCTTGTCCTAGTAGAGCAGAGCCCTTATGACACGGATTGTGTGTTGAGGAAGGAGGTTTAGGAGAGAAGCAGAAATTTTCTACTATGTTGAAGTCAGTAATGACCTAAAATGCTTTATGTCCAGAAGGGGCCTCAGAATTTCAATGGTATCTTTTAAAAGTCTATCAAGTGTAAACTATTCTTTAACTTTGGCATTCTAGTGGCACCTATTTTTGGTTCATTGTATTCTGAGGCTTTTATTGGGTTAGATAGCTGGAATGATTTTTATTTTCTCCTTGTCGAAGGGGAATGGTGGAGTTCCCTGGTGGTCCAGGGGTCAGGACTCTGCTGTCACTGCTGAGGGTTCAATCCGTGGTTGGGGAACTTTGCCACAAGCCTTGAGGTGCCACCAAAAAAAAAAAAAGAGAGAGAGAATCGTTTTCTTTTTGTATTGTTTTTTACACATTTTCTTCAAACTTAGGCTTTTCTTAGCCACAGCTATTTCTTTAAAAAAATAAAAGGGTAAATGCTTTATTTTAAAATAATTTCCATTGCTGTATTTCCAAAGTATGTTTTATACCAAAACCAACATATTTCATGTACTTATTGTTGAATAAGTTGTATACATTTAGATCTTAATTCCTTGTGGTATTTTAAAAAGAAGTAACCTTAGAAGTAGCTGAAGTAGGAGTATTGAACTAAGTCATATAAAGGTTGATGTGGGTTTTGTACAGTCTGGTCCTTCATAATTATGTAATATTTCAAAGTAAAGTTACAATTGAAGTAAGTTCTGGCTTTACCAGTTCCTGTCTGTGTAATCTGGGAAAATTATATTTAGCTTCAGTTTGCTCATCTGTAAAGAAAATAATATCCACTTTATAGGATTATTATGAGAATTAAATGAGGTAATCAATGAAAACAACTTCATAAATGGTGAAAGTGATATACATTATTGATTATGGCAGTTTTTTGGAAATACAGATTAAGATTCATAATTCAGTTTTAGTAATAAAATCTACATGTTTTCTTATTTAATCTCCAGGCAGAAAGTAACTTTTAACTTTAATTTGGAGTTTAGAATTAGTATAAGAACTATAGAAATACTCTATTGCACCTGTTACTTTAAAGTGAATTAAATTCCGCATTGAATGGAGTTGAATAAAATGTTCATTTTGTTAACTCCAGACATGGAGGCTTTCCCCTAGTGTCTGGACATTTTTAGAGCCTGTCCTTTTGGTGAATATATTTCTTGTCAGTAGGAATTTGGAAGTAAGGGTCTAAAAGTCAGATTTGAGGGACATTTTCTGGTTGTCTAATGGTTAGGACTTGGCACTTTCACTGCCATGGCCTGGGATCAATCCCTGGTCAGAGAACTGAGATCCTGCAAACCACCCTGTGCAGCCAAAAAAAAAAAATTAGATTTGAATTATAACCTGTATGTGGTATGGTTCATTATTGCCACAACAACTACTTTACGTTTACTTGTGATTAATAAGATCTTTAAATGTGGTAAAAGTGTACATTTTGAGGGAACTTGTCCTTATGGCCAACTAAATTGTGCCAAAATATGGACTTTCCTTAGGACTTTTAAGCAGGAAAACTGAATATACAAAAGCAACGGTGGTTTTCTCTATGCTCACGTAGAAATGTGAGTGGAAGGGGTGGGTGTAGGATGGTTTATTTAACTTATAGACTATATAAGAATTTTCTTAGTACACCAGGACTGAAATTCAGAGAATAATTGTGGTCCACAAAATTGATAAATTACTGAAGAAGTTTATAACTGAAGAAGTTTAGAAGAGTCTAATCTTCAATTCAAATTTAGCTAGATCGTGGATTATCTGAGCTATTTGGTCACTGGGATTAAAAAAAGTCATTTCCCCTTTTGAAACGGTGGTCTCTATGGCAGCAGTTGCGTCACTTTCAGGGTTACTCTGTAAAATGGCTCCCAGATATTTCATCAGTGGCAAGTAACATCTCAGAGTCCATTCATTCTGAGTACAACCACAGACCCTCTAGTCTTATTTTAACTGCCCATCTTCAACTGTTCTGCGTTTTTCTTGATATGTAGAGACCAGAACTGTATGCAGAATCACAGGGGCATGTTTCCTGTGCTTTTATACTAGGGTGGAAGAGAGTTTTCAGTGTTATTCTCCAGCTCCTTCCTGAAGATGCCTGCTACTGTGAGGCATTTTAGATACAGTCATACATGGAAAGAGTTCAGGGAATTCCCCAATAACTTGTTTTGGTATCATCCACAATTTTAGTTTTTCTTACTTTCCCTCAAATTGTGCTCCCACACTCTTATACTCTTATACTTCACTCTTATTGAAGTTTATTTACCATTTTCTACCTGTTTACGCAAGATGTATTAATATTTATTAACTTGATATTTTCCCACCTCGAAAAACACCATCCCATTGGAACTTCTTTGAGTGTTTCTCCACCTTCACTATGCATGAGAATAGAGCTTTTAGCAACTGCAAAGGCCTGGGCCCCTTTCTCAGAGAGTGGAAGTGGGGAGGGGAAAGCATTGCTAATTTTTTTTTTTTTTTGAACAATTTGGGTGACTCTACTGGGGAGCCAGGGTAGATAGCCCCTGATCAAGGTAATTTATAAATGTTCTCCTTAATATTGGGCCCAATCTCTGAGGCTCTCACTGTTGACACTTTTGCTTCCAAATTCAAATCCATAAACTCCAAATCTTTTTTAAATTCGCCCAATTTATGGCGAAACATTTTTTCCGAATCCTTGCCAGCTCAGTTTTCCTAGTACTTGGTGTAATGTCTTGTCTGAGGCATTTTTGAGATCTGTTACTCATTAGCTCTTATTCATCCACCAGCTGCTTCCACTGACAACTCTGTGTGCACAGATAGGCTGGCATGTCTACAGAAAACAGTGTTAATTCTTTGTTGAATTGTTGAACATCATAGGTTCTCAGTATGTCTTTGCTGACCCAGAGTCATCTGTCATACCTTCTAGAAGAGATGCTATCCTTTATTCTCGAAGATACAATTTGCCACCCCTGGATTAGCTGTTTGTCTTCTTAATATTTAATCCCTTTCCTTTATCTCCCTGTATTTTAGTTGCTGCTGCTAATGCCATTGCTGAAGAAAGACGAAGTCAAGGAAGCTTTAGTTCTCTTCCGTCCCAGCCTTCAAATATAAAATCACCATTTAAGCCAGGTATAATTTCTAGAGTACTTTAATAGATCTCAAAGTGTTCTATCCTTTAAGTTTGATATCCTATTGATATCTAATTATATTCTTTTTTTTTAGTAATAGATGGCTCTGTGCTTAAAAATGACATAAAACAAAGATTAGCAAAGGAGCGGAGAGAAGAGAAAAAAAGACAAGATGATGGTATTTTTTAAATTAATTTTTATTGGAGTATAGTTACTTTATAATGTTGCATCAGTTTATACTGTACAGCAAAATGAATCAGGATGATGGTATATTTTAGACTTTTAAAAAAATCAAAATGAATACATTTTACATTAAGGTTACATATTTTCAAAGTGGTTTTACTTTTTAATCTTTTTTTAATAGTATATGTTATATAGCATGTGTTACTTTTTACTTTGTGTTATATTGGATTAAAAGCATATACTAAATGAGATGAAGAACAATATTTGGCCAAATTGTTTTGTTTTTGAAAGAGTAGTTTCTGTTAGCTTTAATTTTCTGAAAACTAAAGTATGAAAATTTCTTCAGTGTTTGTAGAAACAAGCAAAATGGGGATTTCAGTAAAAATGACTCTGAAAACAAAAATGAAGGAATTCCCTGGAGGTCCAGTGGTTAACCCTGTGCTTTCACTGCCAGAGGCCTGGGGTTCAATCCCAGATTGGGGAACCAAGATCCCACAAGCCATGGCACGGCCAAAAACATAAATGAATTTGCTAATAATCTTACCATAGACACGGTATCTTTCACTGATTGCTGTGCTTTCTCAAGTGTGACTTTGTATCAATTAAGATCTAAAAGAATCCTCCAATTAAAATAAGTAAATTTATATTAAAAAAAATAATATTCTTTTCTAAAAGAACCATAATCTTGAGAGAGTGCTTTTTCAGCTCTTTATTTTCCTCGTCTGGCCCTGTAAATCCACTGCAAAACTAGTGCTCACCTTCATTCAAATGGCACAGCAGTTGTCTCTGTTTTGGTGAGGAGCAGTTTCTTCCTGTAGCTCTTTAGAAGAGTATTTTTACAACTGCATGGATGCTCTTCAGGCTTTAGTGAGAGGAAATTTGAATGTAGGAAAACATCATGCTGGTCAGTAATATGGTATGTGCCTAAGCTCATGAAGGTCAAATTGGCATGCTTAATATGGTCTGTTTAGATGAGGCCTTTAAAAAGAAGTTTCGTATTAGAAGGGAAAAAGCCATATGTTCTGGCCATGTGTTTTTTAATTCTTATTTTAATGTACAGCATATTAATCTGATGGGGTTTGACTTCAGCTCAAGTCAGCAGAAACATCACATGAAAGAAAATATTTCTTTTGAATTTGGAATTTTAGTTTGGACAGGAGGAGAGTCATTTAAGCCAATTCAGTTCTCAGGAGTTAAATGAACACCCAGTGGAAATGATTCTTTCGTGGCCATCTCTGGTCATTTATATAATAAATCTTTAGTTATTAGCACAGGTTATGTTATTTTTAAGAAAGAGAATAAAATACACTAACTTTCCTTCTCTGTAATGTGGAAAACTTAAACATTTTCTTGGCTCTTACCTTGCTTTTGGAATATTTCAGCTAATAAAGAGACACAGCTACTTGAAAAAGAAAGAAAGTCTAAGATCGTATATGAAAAACAGATGGAAGAAAAACAGCGAAAGCTGAGGGAACAGAAAGAAAAGGATGAACAACGGAGAATATCTGCAGAAAAAAAGAGAAACGAAATGTTAGAGGAAGAACGGGTATGTGTTTTTTTTCTTTGTTAATCAGATGATACACTGTGTTGCCTGGTTCTGCAGTGCTTTTTTCTTAGCCCTTCTCTGCATTTATTGGAACCGACCCCGATTCTTCTGGAACTAGTACCAATTCTTCTTTGGTCTTCCCTTAAACATTAGCGGCTCTTGCCCCATCCTGATCTGAGGCCTGAGTTTAGGCTTAGTAACTGAGGTGAAGGCGAGCCTTGCGCATCCAGGGAGAGAGCCCTGTGCGCCTGCAGGATGCCTGCAGCCTGGGCTTTGCTCTGAGGCGCTCTCTCTCCTACCAAAGGTGTTGTCCCATTGCCTGGTATTCACCCACCCACTCTCAGGCCCTCTCTGATAGGGCCCCCTCTGCCCCTGACGGACCACCCCCCTTCTCACCACTGCCCTCATTGTGAGAGTGGCAGAGCCCAGCTGGATCAAAGCCTTCCACTCTCCCGTGGTTCCCGGTTCCCTTTTGTTTGCTCTCTCTCCCTCTCCCTTTATTGTTCCTTTCTCTGTGTTGTGGCCTTGCTCTCTTCCTATCTGGACTCTGTTTGGGTGTCTTTGGCACTCTGTTGATACGAGTCACTACCTTTGTCCTGCCCTCTCTTTCCCTCCCTGTCCCTCTTCAGTCAGTTTGCCTTTGGCTGTTTCTCTGTGGGCATCTGATTACCTGTCTCAAATTGTAGGATTCTCTCTGACACCAAGTTTTTCTCCTGTAGGTTGTTGCACATCTTTACTATGAGTGTCCTTGGCTCCTTTGGAATTGGCATGTTCCCTCCTATTCTTCACTGCCATTCTCTCTTTCTCTTTGTTCCAGTGCCCCTCAAGTGTCCCTGAGTGAGCCTTGGCCTGTCTCTGGCTCTTTGTCTGACTCTGGCCCTTTTCTGCCAATAGCACCCCCTTTTTCTTTTACTTTCTTTGTCTTAGCTTCTCCCTCCTTTTTGCTCCTCATCTTTGGAGTTTCTGCCATTGTTCTCTCAGTGTGTGGGTTTTTATCCTCTCTTTTTTTTTCTGTTGCTCTAATTTTAAAATATTTTTTCTTTCTTTTTCCCTTTGTTTCCATTTCTCTCCCAAGAGCCCTCTTCTCTGTGTCTTTCTCTGGTGCTCACTTTTCTTCCTAACTTTTACACACAGTTGGCCCTTGAAAATGCCTCACCCTCCCCAACTCCTTATCCCCGTCGGTGAATCTTCTTTATTTTAGGACTATTCCTGTGGTGTTTCTTCCCTGTCCATGGTTCACTAGCACCTTCTCTGTCTTTTCCCCCACATTCCAGTATTTAATGAATTCTCATTCAGAACTTGTATCACTCTATCTTCCTCTGTGAAATGTCTCCTTAAAATTACTTCTCTGTGGTAAAGAAGAGTAAAGGCCAGAGAGACTAAAGTTGACAAAGACAGAACCAAAGAGAGTAAAATAGGAAACTGTGCTGGGTCAGGAAAGCCCCCTGGAGGACAGAGGGAGAGCCCCAAGGACTGCAAGTAGAAAAGACCATCTTAGGAGAAGAGGAACCTGAGAGAGAACACAGGAAAGGAAGAAGCAACAAAATGGCACTGTAGACAGGGTGGGAGCCAGAGAGAGTGAGCCAGACAAGAGCCCAGAAGGCAAGGGGAAAGGTCCAAAGAGAACTGGCCCCAGAGAGCTAGTGCGGGAGAGCCCTAGACAGAGCAGGGACCGCTCATCACTGAGGAGGCTGCACATAGAAAAAGAGAATGATTCAGCAGAGCAGGAAAAAACCCCAGACTCAGTGGTGGGGAAGAGGGGCGAGTGTGAGGGGCACATGGGAAGGAGGACAGGAACTTGGACGTGAGCTGCAGATGCCAGAAGGAACCTGAAAGAGCATGGAGGGTCAGCACATTTGGAAACAGCAAAAGAGCTTAGGAGAGAGGTTTTAATAATACAAGAATATTCTGTTTTTAATCTTTATTATACTTCTGGGGTGTCTAAGTAATTTAGGACAACTTCCTTTCTGTTAGAAAATATAATTTAAAATATTGTCATTAGATAAGTTTCATTTTAAAATTGCAGTTGCTTTTCTCCTCAGAGGATATGGATGACTCCAATTTCCTAATATGTTCACCCTCTAAACTGGGAACATTGTAAGGATGATGTTGCTATGAAACAGTTGCTGTCAGGGAAGAATAGAAAACTTTCTGGCCCTGAGGTTGATTTGCTTACGTGAGTGTAGTCCATGGTATGTTACAGCACAGAGATGAGGAATAGAAAACTGCATCTCATTTCTGACAGTGGCGCTGTTTTGCCACTGTGTAGCATTTGCATTCGTAGACCTGTTATCCTGCGCGGTTTAGACTAAAGCTGAGGTCAAGACAAACACATCTCTTTTTAAAAACTTGATTAGTTAACACCAGAATTTAAGAACTTAGAAATGTGGATATAATAGATGATCTGGCATAGTTTCATTGATGCATGTTAGTTGATTTTTTATCCTGCCTCATTCTACAAAGAATTTAAGGTATATTTTTAAAACTATATACCACAACCAGATGAGAAAATCAATGTTTGAGTGAATCAAGCAGAGGGGGGAATTAAAATAAGAAAATAATAAAACATAAGGTATGACTAGCATACATCAAAGCATACTACTCAGTCCTTGTATAGTTGCTGGAATAGGCTACACCTTTATTTCTAAATTTCCTGATGATACAAGCAAAGAGGGAAGCATGGTCAGTTTCTCGATTCATATCCGTAAGATTAAAACCTACTTAGTTGGGAAAGTATGGATTCATACCTGAGATGTTTCCAATTTTAACTTTTCTCTTTTATAAAAAAAATTTTGCCTGATTAAAAAATTTAGTGGTAGGGGTATTTTATAACTGATAGATCAGAATTATACTAGTGAATATAATACATATGTAAACATTTATTGGCTTTTATTTTAAATAGGAAAAATTCAAAGCCGTCCTTCATCGTACACTGGAAAGGAGCAGCCGCGTTGACCGTCAAAAAAGATGGTCATGGGCAGGCTATACAACAGTAAATTCCCAAAATAAGACCGGTAATTAATACAACTGCTAAACTTTTAAGTTTATTCATTTTCACATGTAAATATTAGCTGTTAGTATAAGGTTGCATTTACAATGGGTTTTCAGCTTTGTCTCCTAAGTGAAAACACTGCCATGTATTCTTTGGCATGCATTTAAGTTTGTGTCGTGTGAGATTGCCAAAGAAACAGGTGAAATCTTAGAATAACTTTATTTTATACGGTATATCCAAAATCTTAACCATTTAAACTTGTAATCTGTGTTAAAGTGAATAATAATTGATAAGCTTTGCACACCTTTATCCAGTGCATATTTTAAAAATAAATTGCCCTGTTTACTAATGATGTACTATAATTTTTCCTATGTGTGGATGTAATTCTAAGCAATTGCATAAAATGTAAGTTAAATTTCCATAATTTATAAGGAATGATCGACAGTGAGCATTGTGTACCTAATTAATACATATTTATGCTCTGTATAAGTACATCATGAGCTCATCTTGTTTCAGCTAATGATGCTTTTTTAAATATGAGTACAGTAAATCTTGTATCTTTTCTCAGTCAACAAACATTCTACATCTACTGAAAAGCTTGAGCAGGGGACTTGTGGATTACATAGACAAATGTCATCTACTGGTCTTCAAAATTCTGTTGCCAAGAGTAAGTATTTATTTCATGTATTTTACTGAATTTCAAACCAGTGAAATCAAGTCTTTATATGTATTTCTATAGTACCACTTACTCTTTAGATCATAGGACATTTAGATTTATTTTAGAAGAGCACCACGTTTCGCAGTAGAGATGGTCATTACTTTTTTGTATTTTCATCAGTATAAATCCCTGTTTCTTTAAAAAATTTTAAAAAAATTTTTGGCTGGGTCTTTGTTGCTTCGTGGTTTTTTCTCTGGTTTCAGTGAGCAGCGGCTTCGCTCTCGTTGCAGTGCATAGGCCCCTCATTGTGGTGGCTTCCCTTGTAGAGCGTGAGCCCTAGGGCGCATGGGCTTCAGTAGCTGTGGCACATGGGCTCAGTAGTTGTAGTTCCTCAGGCTCCAGAGCACGGCTCAGTACTTGTGGCACACGTACTTAGTTGCTCCAAAGCGTGTGGGATCCTCCCAGATCAGGAATCCAACCCACGTCCTCTGCGTTGGCAGGCAGACTCTCCACCACTGTGCCACCAGAGAAGCCCCTTGTTTCTTGGTTTGTGTACTAATGGTATCAGATGGGTTTGTTGGGCTCAGGTAGCCCAACAGCTATGAAATATATTTTGACCCAAAGACATTGCCATTAAGTGACACAATAATTTATTTTAGAATTAATCCGTATTCTGTCTAACCTAAAACTGAAATCCGGTTTTCCAGAAACTAGAGTAGTCCATTCAATTTCCGTTAAGATTCATGAATATTACCTAATTTAAGAAAAATAATAGCATATATATAGCAGTGGACAGGTTAATCTGCTTCATATATATGTAAAGTTGACAAGCAAGTTACCTTCCTATTTTATAATTAAGACCCCAAGAAATTCAGTGATTTCCATTCCACCCTGCTCTTCTGTGGTTTATATTTTGGTTATCTGATCATAATTTTCTGGTCATTTGATCATAATTTTAAACTGTACATTCCACTAACAAGTCTGTGTTTTTCCTCAAAGCAAATAAAGTGGTTTTTAACTGTTAATGAGACAGTATTTCTAAGCTCTACTTTACAACTCTTTGTAGAGGTAATGCAGCGCTCTTTAAAATAAAACTTACCTACTGCAGATACTTCAAATACATTTTGCTCCTGGTGTTTGCCCTTTTAATTAGCACTCCTTAGTTTCTTGACCAGGAATTGAACATGCACCCTTGGCAGTGAAAGCGTGGAGTTCTAACGACTGGACCACCGGGGAATTCCCTAGCATTCCTTATTTAAAAAAAAAAAAATCTTTACCTGAGTGTGTCAGTGACCATATCTGGCTTATACTACGTGGTGCTTCTCACTGATAGTTGGAATGGATTAGATAACCATACCCATCAAAAAAATCCTTTTTCTTTCCAGAGAAAAAAACAGACATGATCTTTGCAGGAAAAAGACATGGTAAACATATTGCACTTCATTCTCTCAAACTTGGCTGTAGAAAAGATATACAATTTTTGTACCTGGTGAATTGAAACAAAGGCATAATTTTAGTTTGAATTAAAAATGTTTCTTTTGTGTTATTAGGTGTCTGAGCATTTTTTGAGCATGCTGATTGCTCTAAAATTCCAGTGTGGAAAAAAGATTCTGGACATCATTTAAAGCATATATTTAGTTAATTGTAGCAGTGGTTAACTTAGTGGGAAAGATTTCCATTTTTGTCTAAATATATGCTGAAAAAGGATTTTTTGTTTTGTTTATACTTAAATTACATCATTTGTACTTTTAGAACTCTTAAAATTTTCAACAATGAACTTGAGAGATCTTTCGTTATTTGTCAGTTTTGACGCATCTCATTTTCTCTTGTAATAAATAGTCCAGCAGAAGTTGATCCACTTTCCGTCATTAACCTTAGTATGCTTTTCCAGAGCACTTTTACATATAGCCCAGGTTCATTCATAGATTAATATGGGAAGATTTTCTCTAGCACCTTGCTTATCATATAATAAAATTAATTTATTATTCACAAAACTCAATCCTTTAGAAAAATTAGATAACATTCATTGCAATGTCATATTTGTATATTTTCATTTTATTTTAATTGTTTCACAAGTGTTGACCCTGTTTTACTATCTAATTGATTGCAGGAATTAGCAAAGATTTCTCCACAGACATTTCTTAATTTTTATTATAGTGAGCAAACGCTAGTGTGTTTTCATTAATATGTGTATCTGCTGTATTCGTGAAACATGTAAAGAAAAGGGACAGGTGATGACTTTCAAGTTAGTAATGAGTTCAAGTGCAATGAAGAAACAATTCCAAGTAATTTTTTAAATGATATCTTTACTTGTTTTTAATCCAAGAAGGTATGTGTGGAAGATACTTTATGAAATAACTTGCTTTATAGTATATTCCTCTAAGTCACTTCAGTCATGTCCGACTCTGTGCGACCCCATAGACGGCAGCCCACGAGGCTCCCCTGTCCCTGGGGTTCTCCAGGCAAGAACACTGGAGTGGGTTGCCATTTCCTTCTCCAATGCGTGAAAGTGAAGTCACTGAGTCGTGTCGGACTCTTAGCGACCCCATGGACTGCGGCCCACCAGGCTCCTCCGTCCATGGGATTTTCCAGGCAAGAGTGCTGGAGTGGGGTGCCATTGCCTTCTCCATTATAGTATATTACACACTCTGAAATGATTAATGCTGTAATTAATGATTCCACGGAAAATAAAATCAATATTTTCACTGGCTTACCTTTGTAAAATCCCTTCAAACTGAAATAAAACCTGTTCAATCCAGAGAGATGAACATTTCAAACTCAAATGAATTTCATAGCTTGCTTTATATTTTCATTTTTTAAAAAATATGTTTGGCTGTGCTGGGTGTACTGTATGCAGGATCTTAATTCCCTGACTAAGGATCAAACCCGCGCCCTCTAGTGAAAATACAGCCTTAATCACCAGGGAAGTTCCTAAATAGCCTTTCTTTAAATCTTGACTGATTCAAATAATCTGTTTTTCTTCTACTCAGTGCTGACTTACCATAAATTCACACTATTTTGTCATTTCTTGCAATGTGATAGTAAGGGATAGGTGATCTCATCACATGATCGAATTGATTACATTTCTGTGGATTGTGCTGTGCAATTACATTATCAGTTCTAGAATTTTCAAATGATGCTACATTATCAGTATTTAATCTATAGCTCCCCAAAAGAATTCTTGTTTTCTTCTTTTGGCCACTCACCTTGTGGGATCTTTGTTCCCTGACCAGGGATTGAACTCTTGGCAGTGACAGCACAGAGTCCTAACTCATGAACCGCCAGGGAATTCCCCAAAGGGTTCTTCTTTAAACAGACTTCCATCAGTATTCTGAGCCGGAATACTTAAAGTGAAATGGAAGTGTCTACACAAAAGGGATTATTTTCCCATATGACTAGTTTGGGTTGCTAACACTGTGACATCTGTGCCAAATATTAATTATCATTTTTATTTTAAAAATACTAGTTGAGAGAATTCCTTGGCAGTCTGGTGGTTAGGACTCGGTGCTTTCACCTCTTTGGCCTGGGGTTCAATCTTTGGGGAACTAAGATCCTGCAAGCCATGCAGCGCAGCCAAAAAAATAAAACTCATTAAAACTAAAGTGTATAAATTAGTTTAGTAATAGATGTCATGGACTGTGTCTAAAATTATACATTGTGTATTCCTAATTTGGGAACTTTGATATTGTCAGTCAGTATGAGACATTTTCTTTATTATTTCCTAGATAATTTTATTTCTCTTTGGATAACTTACTTAAAAGAGTAACCTGGTTTTAACTTTGGGCATGTAAAATCTCTTCATAATACTTGAAATTAAAAAAAATTCTTACAAGGAAGAGTAGTGAAGATAAAAAAAAATGTTTGGGAAAAAGGAGTGGCTCACTCCTGAAGGAATCTGTTTGTAAACAGCTTGTAAATAGTAATGTTCCTGGACTTCTCTGGCGGTCCACTGGTTAAGACTCCATGCTCCTAATGCAGGGGGTGCGGGTTCAATCTCTGGTTGGGGAACTAAGATCCCACATACTATGTGGCATGACCAAAAATTTTTCTTAATTTTCTTAAAAACTATGATTTCTTTGCCTTTGTTCTCCAGAAACACCAGAAAAGAGACGAAGTTCATCTTTGAATAGAAGATGTAGCAGACTGCATTCATCTACAGAAACAGAACAAGTAGAAGAAAAACGACCTGGTTAGTTATTTCTAAGTGCCAATCTTCACTGGTGGTTTAAATGTGTTATGTTTATGTCAACATTCAGCTGCTTGAGAAGCCATTCCAAAACACTGGAAGCCAAAATATCCCTTCTTTAACTAAAAAATATACTTTGGTGACATGCTTATTTGGCTGAAGCTAGAAGAATCTCTTTATTATTATTTTTTGCCTTTTCCCAAAACTGAATTTTATTGGAAGGTCTGGTTCTCATTAAGTGTCGTACAACAATAAAATATGTAATTCTGCCATGAAGCAGAGAACCAGACCATAGAATGTTGGTATAGATAGATTTGTCCTGAGGCACTTCATTCCTTCGAACATTTCATTAGTTCGTATGTAGAAAGTAAAGGGAAAGTGAAGTTGCTCAGTTGTGTCTGACTCTTTGCAACCCTGTGGACTGTAGCCTACCAGGCTTCTCCGTCCATGGGATTCTCCAGGCAAGAATACTGGAGTGGGTAACCATTTCCTTCTCCAGGGGATCTTCCTGACCCAGGGATCGAACCCAGGTCTCCTGCATTGGAGGCAGACACTTTAACCTCTTAGCCACCAGGGAAGCTCTAAATTACTGGCCACATTTTGAACTTCAGAGATTTGCTGCTTCACAGCATAATCCACATCTATCCTTTGGGGGTGTTTTCACTGCTGATCATTACACACAAGATTTCAAAATTATTACTGAAGTACTTGTTTATTTAAAGTTGTTTCTGACACCTTTCCCTTAAGTTTTCCCTATTAAACATGATAGTTCCTTTTTGTTTCATAACAAACTGTTCACTTACAGAAGATTCAGGTCACATCCTATTAAAACAAATGTCACTGTGGCAGGGATCTTCATGAACTTAAAAATTGGAGCAAGCTATTTACAGCAAGATTGACTTAATTCACTCAGTCCCTGGGAGCTCGTGGCAATGAACTTGACAAATGTGACTGTCAGTGACATATACCTGGAGGAATCCATGTCAGAGTGCTTTTGTCATTTATAACTTTTTTCTCCACATGTGAGTTTCTCCATAGAGACTCCATACATTGGGTATGGTAATAGATACATTACCTGGATCCCCGCATTGGGATTATTGTGGTATGCTGGGCTTCTGCCTGTCTATTCAGGTCCTATCTTCCCTAACAGTGCAGTCCCGTCAGGTGGCAGTGTTTGGTCCTGTTATGTACGTGTGGTTCTCAACTGCCTCTGCTTTTAGGCTGGGATACTTATCATTTAGAGCAGTTCACATTGCTCTTTCTTGCTTTCTTCATTTATTTGTGAGACCTCAAACTGAGTCCTTTCTGTTTGTTCTCATCATTTGGTTTGTTAGCTATGTACCTCTCTTTGGGAGAATACTTTAATTGGTTGCATGCTCATCCCAACAAAAGTGTCAGTAGCCAGGAACAAAGTACTGCTTCATTAATAGTTTAATAGCAATAATCCAGGTAATAAGCATAGGATAGAGTGCCTGAAACTGTTAGCATTTGTGCTTAAAAAGTAGGTTTTATCACTTAGTTTTTTACAGAAAGGCATAAAAATAATTTGAATCAATACTTTGCAAATGAGTAAGTCTGCACAACATTTTATGTTGCATATTTATTTTACGATGGCAAACTGGGGTAGTTATCAGGGTAATTTATAGGATGAGATAAGGAGTTTCGGTGGTTGTTAAATTTTAAAACCGTGGGTTTCTTGACCTGTGCTTAAATATATCAGTATTATAAAAAGGGCTGGATTTTAGGTACATAGAAAAACCTAAATAATATCAAGAGAGAAAGCCAACCTTTTTTTCTTAAAATGTGGAAGAATAACATTGAGTGGCTCTTTAGCTTTTAATTAAGAACATAAAGATTGTTAGTAAAATAAGGACTTCCCTGGCAGTCCAGTGTTTAAGACTTTGCCTTCCAATGCAGGGGGTCCAGGTTTGATCCCTGTTCGGGGAGCTAAAAATCCCACATGCCTTGTGGCTAAAAATTCCAAAACATAAAACAGAAGGAATATTGTAACAAATTCAGTAAAGACTTTAAACATGGTCCATGTAAAAAAAAAATGTTTAAAAGAAGATTGTTGGTAAAACAGATTTTCAGGGTTATGGGTCACATATCATGTTAAATATCCCTCTTGGTAGTAAGTCCTCAGTCATAGAGAGCTCTAATGCATTGTTCCCATTTTCTCCTTTTTCCCTCCACTTTTTCCTTTCCAGAATATATCCCGCCCCCTTTCCTTGTTTTTCGGTCAACATCCATATGATTAGTGAGCCAAAGTGCTGTCATAGACTTTGTAGCGCAGCTTTATTTCTCTTGATTCGAATTCCTGACTTTGCTTCTGCCTAGTTGTATGTGTGTCAAATTATTTTCTGCCCATCTCTCCCCAGTGTGTTGTGGGGTATTCTAATTCAGTTGGGTTCAATTCAGTTGCTTACTCTGTCTGACTCTTTGCAACCCCATGAACTGCAGCACGTCAGGCTTCCCTGTCCATCACCAACTCCCAGAACTGGCTCAAACTCATGTTCATCGAGTTGGTGATGCCATCCAACTATCTCATCCTCTGTCATCCCCTTCTCCTCCTGCCTTCAGTCTTCCCCAGCATCAGGGTCTTTTCTAATGAGGCAGTTCTTTGCATCAGGTGGCCAAAGTATTGGAATTTCAGTTTTAGCATCAGTCCTTCCAATGAATATTCAGGATTGATTTCCTTTAGGATTGACTGATTTGATCTCCTTGCAGTCCAAGGGTCTCTCAAGAGTCTTCTCTGACACCACAGTTCAAAAGCATCAATTTTATTTATTTAATCGGTTGTGTGCTCATCCCAACAAAAGTGTCCTTTTTTGACATCATTCAGACTCATGCTTTCTTTATGGTCCAACTTTCACATCCATACATGACTACTAGAAAAACTGTAACTTTGACTGTATGGACTTTTATCGACAAAGTAAATGTCTCTGCTTTTTAATATGCTGTCTAGGTTTTTCATAGCTTTTCTTCCAAAGAGCAAGATCCAAAGTCTTAATTTCGTGGCTTCAGTCACCATCTGCAGTGATTTTTGGAGCCCAAAGAAAAGAAAGTGTGTCACCGTTTGCATTGTTTCCCCATCTATTTGCCATGAAGTAATGGGACCTGATGCCATGATTTTTGTTTTTTGAATGTTTTAAGCCAGCATTTTCACTCTCCTCTTTCACTTTCATCCAGAAGCTCTTTAGTTCCTCTGTACTTTCTGCCATAAGGGTGGTATCATCTGCATATCTGAGGTTATTGGTATTTCTCCCTGCAGTCTTAATTCCAGCTTGTGCTTCATTCAGCCTGGCCTTTAGCCTGACGTACTCTGCGTAGAAGTTAAATAAACAGGGTGACAATATACAGCCTTGATGTACTCCTTTCCCAATTTGGAACCAGTCCGTTGTTCCATGTCTGGTTCTAACTGTTGATTCTTGACCTGCATACAGGTTTCTCAGGAGGCAGGTAAGGTGGTCTGGTATTCTCATCTCTTTAAGAGTTTTCCATAGTTTGTTGTGATCCACACAGTCAAAGGTTTTAGTGTAGTCATTGAAGCAGAAGTAGGTGTTTTTTTTCTGGAATTCTCTTGCTTTTTCTGTGATCTGGTGAGTGTTGGCAGTTTGATCTCTGGTTCCTCTGCCTTTTCTAATTAGAATTCTAATTACTTTTTAAAATATGTTACTCCCATCACAAATCTCAATGGTTTGTCTTAAATTTCTTTAGCTATTAGAAATCTAGTTATTATACTTTTATTTTCTGTAGCACAAACTGTTAGCGTTAAACAAGTGATTAGGCACATACAGGTATGTAAGTAAAATGCTTTCTCTGCCAAAAGTGAGGAACTGAAAAATAGCTGAGTCTTTTTGGTATATTTACCAAGTCTTAAAAAAGCTCCCATCAAATACCTTTTTAAAAATATTTAGGGACTTCCCTGGCAGTCCAGTGGTTAGGATACTGCACTCTCTCTGCCCAGGCTGTGGGTTCGATCCATGGTCAGGGAACAAAGATCCCACAAGCTGCATGGTGAGGCCCACACACAAAAAAAGTGTATTTTAAAGTAATAAATATTTAAACCAATAAATATTTAGTGAAAAAAAATTTAATGTAATTTCCTGTTATCCCAGTACTCACTGATAACTGAATATTTGCATTTATATATTTTTAATAAAGTGCAGTCATAACCTGCTTTTGTTTAGATTCAAAATATACCGTTTTCTGTGTCCAAAAATAGCGTATTATTACTCTTAATGACTGCCTTAGTATAGTCCAAATTTTGTGTTGGCTATTTAGATTATATTTTCAGTTGTTTCAGTATTATAAACAATGCTGTATTAAGTAACAACATACATACTCATTTTTTAATTTAATTTTCTCTTAAGGATAACCTAAAAGTGAAATTGCTGGAACAAAGAATATATAGTTTTCAGAGTGGCTTTTGATACACTGTTGCCAAAATGCTTCCATGGAGCATGTGCCAATCCCCCAGCCTAGTTCCCAACATTAGTATTATCGCTTTCTTCCATCTAACTAGTACCAGATACTATAATTTTTTCCATTTCTTAAGCTAAAAATATTTAGATTGTTAAAACTGGAAGAGACCTTGGAGATCCAGCCCATTCTGATTACTGTGTGTTAGTTGCTCAGTCATGTCTGACCCTTTGCGACCCATAGACTGTAGCCCACGGGGCTCCTCTGTCCATGGGATTTTCCAGGCAAGAATACTGGAGTGGGTTGCCATTTTCTCCTCCAATTCTGATTACTGTCTTACTGCAGTTTTTAGTATGGGTGAGAAGATGCTCTTGTTTATACTCTATCTTAAAATAATCATATATAGAGTGTCTTATGTAATCACCTGTAATGGCAAAATCCCTGGCCCTGGTGACTTTGTTTAGATTACTTTTTATAAGTGTCCAAGGTTTTGTAATTGTCTATGAAAATCATTCTGAACTATAGTGTGATTAAAATAGAAATGCTTGTTGCAGACATCAGCTTTGGAGAAGCATCTTACTTTCATCTAGAGAGCTCTGTTGCTTTCACAACGCTTCTCTTTTAGTGGTAGTGCCTCTGAAGTACCAACTTTGAGATGTTTCTGCCTTGTGTCTGTGATCCATTTCACTAAACATTTCTGTATGGTGTGTAATCCCTGTGATTTCCTAATAAACGACTGATTTTGTTTTTATACTGCTAATGGTACATTTCCGTCTTGTCAAATTTCTACCTGTGTGGAATTTCACTCTTTGTTCTCACTTATCCACAGGCATCCACAGTGTAATCCAGTATGTAAACATCCCCCTGCTTAGGCATAGCAGTGATGAATTGAAGAGTACCATAGTGCCTCGCCAGTCAACAGCGGTGATGCCTTTCCAGGAGAAGATAGAAATACCTTCCAAGACTAGTGTGGGAGTGGCCCCCAAGGCAAGTGTGGAAGTGCCCCCTGAGGTGAGCGTTGAAGCACTCACCAAGGCAAGCTTGGATGAATCCCCCCAGGTGAACGTGGAAGCACCCCCTGAAGTGAGTGTGGAAGCGTTCCCAGAGGAGACCATGAAAAAACACCCCAAGGTGAGTGTGGAAACATTCCTGGAGGCAAGCATGAAAGAACACCCTGGAGTGAATGTGGAAGCACTCGCAGAGGAGAGCATGAAAGAACACCCTGGAGTGAATGTGGAAGCACTCGCAGAGGAGAGCATGAAAGAACACCCTAAGGTGAGAGTGGATGCACTCCTAGAGGTGAGCATGAAAGAACACCCTGCAGTGAGTGTGGAAGCACTCCTGGAGGAGAGCATGAAAGAACACCCTGCAGTGAGTGTGGAAGCACTTGCAGAGGAGAGCATGAAAGAACACCCTAAGGTGAGAGTGGATGCACTCCTAAAGGTGAGCATGAAAGAACACCCTGAGGTGAGCGTGGAAGCACTCGTGGAGGCGAGCATGAAAGAACACCCTGCAGTGAATGTGGAAGCACTCGCGGAGGCGAGCATGAAAGAACACCCTAAGGTGAGCGTGGATTCACTCCCAGAGGTAAGCACAGAAGAACACCCCAAGGTGAGTGTGGAAGCACTACCAGAAGTGAACATGGAAGGACCCTGTGCAAATGTGGAAACATCACCTGAGACCAGTGAGGACCTATCCCTTGAAGCGCATGTGGGTCCATCCCCGGAGGTGAGCATGGACTCATCCCCAGATGTGAGTGTGAACCCATCTCCTGAAGTGAGCATGGACTCGTCCCAGGAGGTGAGCACGGAAGCATCATCTGAGGCTAGTGTGGACATATCTCCCGAGGCGAGCATGGTAACACTCCCCGAGGAGAGTGTGGAAACATCCCCTGAGGAGAGTGTAGAAGCGTTCTCAGCGGCAAGCATGGATGCACTCCCAGAGGGGAGTGTGGAGGTGCTCCCCAAGGAGCCCACGAAAGGGCCTTCTGAGGCAAGTGTGGAGGCACCCCTGGAGACCTCCCCTGAGGTGACCGTGGAAATATCTTCCAAGGTAAAGTGAAAGATTCTCCACAGGTTCGACAAGTGCCTTTCATTGACAGATTTTCTATTAAAATCTATATTTTTTGTTGTATAGATGATGATGGGTCAGATTT
Source organism: Bos indicus x Bos taurus (assembly GCF_003369695.1). Classification (NCBI taxonomy): domain Eukaryota; kingdom Metazoa; phylum Chordata; class Mammalia; order Artiodactyla; family Bovidae; genus Bos; species Bos indicus x Bos taurus. The sequence continues at coordinate 126,092,435 of NC_040105.1, forward strand.
CACAACATGCAGCATTCTATGATAAAATATATTCACTTTAATGATTTAAAATTATCTGATACTCATTGTCTCAGAGTTTCCCCCCAAAGTTGGAATAATAGATCATTTTTAATAGAAGGGATAAAATATAGTGGTTTATATGAATTATGTTTCTAAACTCTGAAGGAGTGTTTTTGAGAACTATCGCAGAGGTCAGTTAGGCTTTACAAATAAAATTAAGTTTTGAAGTAAAAGAATTATTTTAAATTATTTCTATGACCTGTTTGAATTGTATAATATAAAATGTTAGTCTGGAAGAATGAATGTCTGTACCTAAGTCTCATGCATGAAAGGAGAATTGGGATTTTAGGAGCATTTTATTCAGAATTTTTTTCTTTTGAAAGGGCAGCCACAAAAGGTAATACTAGTAATTTTTTTATATGATCATATTGATTGGTTCAGAAATCAGAAATGGACGAACAGCCCTCAAACCCTATTACCAAGAAGCGCATACCACCATCGCAGATACCGTGTTATAGATGGTCATCATCTCCTACAAGAAGGTGGCGTCCACCATCTCCCATCAGTGCTAGGTAAGTAGCTTATTTGCAGCTGTTCCTGATACATGTTTTACCAGGATAAACCTCGCATCAGTGTTTCATAAATAATGTAGTATGCATGGTAATGAAAATATAAAGGGAAAAGCCTTTAAAAATTAATTTACCTTTTATCTATTATAAAATATCGTATCATGATGTCAAGACATTATAGTGTGTGAAATGGTACAGTAAAAATCAGTACATATATATTATAAAGTCATACCAGACTTCCTCCATTAACTGTTTCTTTTTCCCAGTAGGCAAATTCAAAAGAATTGCCCCCCGTCACCTTCACCCGGCACGTCAAAACAATCGACACAGTTTTGTTTTTCCTATAAAGTAATTCCTACGCAGCGTACTGTATTTGCACAAAATGCATTAGGTACTATGGGAATGAAAAGCAAAGCCGTTTCTAACACCATTAACAACTCTGAGGCTCCAAGCCAAAAGGATATGATCTGTGAAGGTGAGTTCCTTCACTAACAAGTTCATTTCAGCCACCAGAAAATCTCAAGGTAGTCTGGGAACTGTCACTTTATTCCCCAGTTCAGAGAACTATAGGAAGCAAACTTTATTTAAAATAAAGAGCATTGCACCAGTCACACTGGCACAATGCTTGTTTTTTCTTGCTGCAACTTCTTATTTAGCCCCATTTTTGGAACTGATGTTTAGTGTGTACAGATGGGTTGGATGAATGCCATGGTCTAGATGGTCCCTGCAGTTCCTTCCAGCTCTGATAGTGGATGGCCCTTAGGTATTTTCCATCCTTGGAGACAGCACATCCAGCCGTTTGTAGCTGAGCAGGTTTCCATCAGGAGCTGTAGGGTAGTTTTTATGCATAGACCGTAACATGTGTCAGGTCTGTATGTGGGTTCTAAAAAATATACTGGTTTTTTGACTATCACGTGCATTCTTTTTTTTTAATTGAAGTGTAGTTGATTTCAAATTTTGTGTTACTTTATGGTAAACAGCAAAGTGATTCAGATACACATGTATAGATACTCCTTTTCATATTCTTTTCCATTATAGGTTATTATAAGATACTAAATACAATTCCCTGTGCTTATGCTCAGTCCAAATGAGGTATAAATCTTTTATTTTTCTTTTTTGGCCATGCTGCACAGCTTGGGGGGATCTTAGTTCCCCAACCAGGGAGTGAACCCAGCAGTGAAAGCAGTCAAGTAGGACCTTATTGTTTATTTTGTATGTAGTAGGGAGACGGCACTGGCACCCCACTCCAGTACTCTTGCCTGGAAAATCCCATGGACGGAGGAACCTGGTGGGCTGCAGTCCATGCAGTCACAAAGAGTCGGACACAACTGAGCGACTTCACTTTCACTTTTCACTTTCATGCATCGGAGAAGGAAATGGCAACCCACTCCAGTGTTCTTGCCTGGAGAATCCCAGGGATGGCGGAGCCTGGTGGGCTACCGTCAGTGGAGTCGCACAGAGTCAGACATGACTGAAGTGACTTAGCAGCAGCAGCAGCAGTGTGTATCTGCTAATCCCAAACTCCTAATTTATCCCTTCCCCCCTGCCTTCCCCTTTGGTAACCATAAGTTTGTTTTCTATGTCTGGGAGTCTGTTTCTGGTTTTTGTTTTTTTTTTTAATTGAAATATAATTGATTTATAAGAATTTTCCACAGTTTGTTGTGATCCAGAGAGTCAAAGGCTTTAGCATGGTCAATGAAGCAGAAGTATAGGTGTTTTTCTGGAATTCGCTTGCTTTTTCTATAATCCTCCTGCATTACTTAATTTTAAATACACTTAATATTTTGCTTTTTGAAGGAATTCCACAGTGAATTCTTTGTAACATAAACAGTCTTTTTATTATGATTTATTTATTCCTGATTTCTTAAAATCCTCATTTTCATATGTAGTTTATTTAAAACAAATTTGTCACATGAACTAAAATACTATGCCTCCATGTGGTCACCTTATTTTACTGATAGTCTTGCTTTCTTTGTTTATCCACAGTTAGCCACTTTATGATCAACCAAATATATTAACATACTGTTATCAACACTTAGTGAAATAATATTTATTTAATAAAAATGATGCACAATTTTCAGAATGTATGCTGGATATATTTTTGTTTAATTGACTTAAGATTTGTACACTTCAGGGAATTCCCTGGTAGTCCAGTGGTTAAAGACTAGGCGCTTTCACTGCGTGGTTCATTCCCTGGTTGGGGAACTAAGGTCCCCTAAGCTGTGCACCATGGCCAAAAAAGAAAAAAAAATTTATGCCTCATTTGGACTGAGCATAAGCTTATCTTCCTCCGTATTCAGTACATCTTAATTTTTTTCCATAGAGGTAATTTAGTCAGGTATCTCAAAACAGCTAAACCAAAGCAGGAACACATTATTTCTTTTGGGGACAAGTAGTTGTTAAAAGTTAACAGAATGGTACTTCTGTTGGTGGCTTGGGGTGGCCATGAGGGCATAGGAATTGGGCTTTTGAACAAAAGCTATTAAATAAATCATTTATAGTTTATTTATACATTTTATATCATGGACATACTGTTGTTTTTTTTTAACATTGCACATTGTCTTGCACCTCTTTATTGGACATAGAGGCAGTAGGTTCGCTAAACCTAACTGATTTGCATGTTAATTTAAACTAGAGTCTGGTAATAAAGGCACACCAGGACCTAAGAATGCTGAGGAGGCAACAAAAATTTTGGCAGAAAAACGACGCCTTGCTCGTGAGCAAAAAGAAAAAGAAGAAAGACTACAAAAAGAGATGGAACAAAGGTTGGCACAGAATCATCCTTTCTATACAGTAAATCTTGGTTGGGACCCAAATTCTGAAAGTCATGCTTTAAGTTAGATGTATATAAATTCTCAGAGTAACTGACTTTTTCTTCAATGTGAATCAGTGTGGGGAACATTTCAAGCAGACAGGACGCTAGCATAGATGAGTACATGTTCCTCTTTAGTCTGCCTGTGTCATGTGCTTTTTTTTTTTTTTTTGTCATGTGCTCTTGAGGTGTGCTGTAAAGATGCATAAAGAGATCTGCACTCACGTCAAGGGCCTAGCCCTCAGCAGTAGCACCTGAGTGATCATCCAGGACTGTCGCTGTTGGCATTCACTGGTGTCAGCCCCTTTCTTTATTTCAAAAGTCCTTTATAACTTTAGAATTTGTAAACCTGTTTATGAATAAGTTGCATACATCGTGACCCTTTCCTCCTAAATACTTCCCTGTATACTTCCTAAGAAGAAAAGCATTCTCTGATGTAACCAGAGTATTAATAACTAAAATCAGGAAATTTATTATTTTATTTTCTAATCCAGGGTCAACATACAATTCAGTTTGCTATTTGTCCCGGTGACAGTCTTCTTTTTAAAGGTTTTTAAAATGACAATTCTTTCTTAAAAGTTAACATGTGTGTAATAGGAAACTAAAAAACACAAGAAGCAAAAAACAAAGTCATCCATAATCACAAGCGGTTTACCTTTTGATGTGTCCTTCTACCAGTGACATACTTTATATGATCTTTTCAGTTCAGAATTCAGTCCTTAAACAGTTAATAAAAAATAATATATACACACACATAGAGACAGTAACTGGTAAAGCAACTTTGCTTGAAACTTTTTTGTAAGTTTGAAATGAAAAAGTTATCCCCCCAAATTTGTAAACTTGGAAAAGATACTTCCTTATGTTTTACTGGGTTTCCAATGACCTGCGGGCTGCAAATGTCACATACAGGTGTGGGCTGCTGCTGCTGCTGCTGCTAAGTCGCGTCAGTCATGTCCGACTCTGCGACCCCATAGACGGCAGCCCACCAGGCTTCCCCGTCCCTGGGATTCTCCAAGCAAGAACACTGGAGTGGGTTGCCATTTCCTTCTCCAATACAGGTGTGGGCTACTTCAGTCTAAAGGTTTCTTGATCTTTGAACTCGAGGCCCATTTGATTTGGGTCCCTGTAATGTAAACCTCTGTCCACAACCTGCAAAGAATAATGACTGATGTTGTTTTTAACTATTATTTTTAAATCACAGTCATCCTTTCCATGTACCTTATATGGGTTTGGGAGAAAGGAAGAGACATTTTGAATAGCAAAAAACCCTATAACTTGAAGAATATTATTTATTAGTTCATGTAAACAGAGCTAGTTTCACATTAAAAACCCTGAATACCAGTCATTTTGATTGGACTTTCCTCCTCTGAGCACCACCAGACCCGTCTGTAAATTCCCTCTCTCACACCCCCATGTGAGATCAGGTGTGAGCATATGTCTAGTGCAGTTAAGAAGGAGTGATTATATGTGTGTGTGTGTGTGTGTGCGCGTTTGTGTTTTAAGATGCAAAGTAGCCCACTACTTGATAAAAATCTTTGTCTTCTCAAAGGCTAGTTCCCCCTATTTAAATAGGTGAAATTATGCACATCCTGTGGAATAACAAAATGTAGGGAATCTGGTGTAAATATAAATTGTATTACTATACACAAGCAGCTTCACTATAAAACTGCACATAAAAAGAATTATTATTTCATTTCATTTTCATCAGGAAAATGAAAGATGTAGCAAAGAAAGTGGATGATGGTCAAGAAGACGAGTTTTCAAAATTTGGAGATGGACAACAACCAAAGGAGATGAAGAAGAGAGAGAGTCAGGAGCAAGAAGACCAAAAAGTAGAACTCCAGGTTTGCTGGCTCTCCCTGAGAACCAGATTGTAAAATTCAATAGAAACCCAAAGCAAAAGTCTGTTTATCCAAGAAAGAAAATGGCCAGATGCTGCATGCTCTGGTTGCATTTTTACATTATGGTCTAGCTTTTACCCAGTGTTGCTGTCAGTCCTCCGTTACCATTAGCAGAATCCTAGGATTTTTCCAAGTGAAACAAAAGCAGAAAGCAGCAAATTACAGACCATCAGTCCTGTAGTTTAAATACATAAATATTACAGGTTGGCTTCAAGAAATCCAGATTGCTCGCAGAGATTAAATATCCTGTGTGATATTTCCCAATCGTGCATTCTGTGGTGACATACCTGCACCCCCTAACAGATCAGATGAAAATTGTGAATCCTCAGCAATTCACCAATTAGAATGTCTCACTAGTGTAAGTTAAATCACCTGGTAAACCCCAAAACTGAGCTCAGACAATATTCAGCTTAAATTATTATTATAGCCTAATTTATATAACAGTTTTAGTGTGTCACTTATCAAAATCAGTTATATGTTTCATAAATGACTATGCATTTGCATTCCTTGAGAAAGTATCTTTAAGAATACTCTTGGTGCTTTTGAAGTGTAAGACTTGGCTCCTGGTACCTGTGTCAGTGGAAGACTACACAGTCACATATTTCAAAATGATAGTGGTCTGACAACCTTGAGGTCCTGAAGGGGATTAACATGCCTTCTAAATCTCTAGCCATAATAGTTAGCCTAGTTCTGTACACTTTTGCTAACACTTTGAAAACTGATGATCCATGAATGTTATATATATGACTCTCAATCCAAAGGTTACATTTTATTTTGGATAACATCTTACTGTTGCATTGTTGTCATTCAGATAGATTGAGAGTCAATGATATTTTTATACAAATTTCCTAGAAAAGTGATGCCAAAATAAAAGCTCAGGAGGAGGCTGACAAACGCAAGAAGGAGCATGAGAGGATTATGTTACAGAATCTGCAGGAGAGATTAGAAAGAAAAAAGGTATGCCTCTTCTCTGTTGGGGGGATTTGATTCTTTGTTTAAAACAATGTTGGGCACATGGTTCCAAACTATGTTTTTAAAAATGACAAGTGATATGCTAGCTGGGGTTGTTTTTCCTCTGTACTCTCTCATCTTAGGATCTGACCCCTTCTCCCTAGAATGGGCTCCTCTTAATAACCGTAGTTCTTCCTTGTGGACCACTGATGACCATCACAGGGATGTCTCTCTACAGCAAAGCTCCTTTGAACAGAATCCCTTGGGTCATGGTAGGGGTTGGTAGAAGTTTGAGGTTTTTGTTTGTTTGTTTGTTTTTTGAGTTTTTTCTAAACTGTGCTGGAAATTGGAGCAACTGAGCTTGAAGAAGCAGAAGGTGTAGGCTTCTCAGAGAGGCCAAGGTGCAGGCTCTTTGTAAGGTTGGACTTTAATTTGTGCAACCCATGTGTCTCCTCTGGGAGCAAGGAAGACCTCAGACCAGGCTGAGGGACTTCCCGGCCTCTCCAAAGGGAGATCAGTAACCTTGAGGAGGCCAGAGAGCTAGAGCTCTCCTTACCTTCAGGGAAGAAGGGAACTCTTAGCCTTCCTGCATGTACTCCCAGTAACAAAACCCATGACAGCATTGCATCTTTGAGGTGCATTCTTTTCATTAACATCAGCTTCACTCATGGTCTGTTTAGACAAAAATCATGTTCACAAGTTCTGATTGGTTTGCAATAATATGTGCTTAATCTAGTAATAAATTTTCACGTTGGCAAAAATCAGGAGTGAGAAGTCATATGGATTTCTGTGTTAGGGTAACAAGTACACCTGTCACCATTCAGAGTGTTTTCTAGATGACCGACTGTGAAACTGGGCTTGGAGGAAAGTGCCCACCCAGCTGCTGGCTCAACATCTTGCATTGACTTTGGCACAGACAGCAGTATTGTCTGCTTCTGGAACACAAAAATAATCAACTTCTTCAGGACCAGTGTTTTGTTTTTAATGTTTTCATGTTTGAATTTTATTTTTTTTAAAAATAGAGAATTGAGGAAATTATGAAGCGGACGAGAAAGCCAGATTCGAATGCCTCAAAGGTAGTCTGTGTGTTCCTACTAGCAGTGTATAAGAATTCCTGTTGTTTTACATTCTTGCCAACTTTTTAATTTTTGCCAGTCTGTGGTGCTAATGAAATAACATTTCACATTTCCTTGATAATTAAAAAGGTTGAGCATGTTTTTTCCCATCTTTAGTTAGCTTTCATGTTTTTTCTTGTATGGAATGCTTTGTTTAGTCTTTTGCCCAAAACTTTCTGGCTGACTTATCTTTTTCTTACTTATTGGTAGTTCTTTAAATGTTCTAGATACTTCTCCTTTCTTGCTTGTATGTGTTGCAAATACCTTCTCTCAGTTTGTGGCTTATCTTTTCTTATTGCTGTTTGCTGCTACATAGATGTTCTTGATTTTTCACATCATGGAATTTATCAGTATTCTTGGATGACTAATGGAGTTGAGTCCCTTATTGGCCATTTGGGGATTCACTTTGGTGAAGTGTCTTTTCAAGTCCTTTGCCCCAGTTTCTATTCAGTCACTCGCATTCTTCCTACTGATCTGTGGGAGAATTTACAAGTTCTGCTTCTGAGCCCCTTGGATATTTGTACTGCAGGTATCAGCCCCCAGGCTGTAGTTTGCCTCACACTCTCATAATGTCCTTTGATGAACTGAAGCTTATTTTAATGAACTCAAATTTAGCAGTGTTTTTTCTTTTATGGTTAGTGCTTTCAGGGTCTCTCATAAGTATTTGTTTATCCCTCCCCCAACGTCTTGTCTTTTGATGGTTTGCATTCTTCTCAGATCTTTTGGGGGGCTTCCCTGGTGGCTCACTGGTAAAGAATCTGCCTGCCAATGCAGGATATAGGTTCAACCCCTGGGTGAGGAAGATCTCCCAGAGGAAATGGCAACCGACTCCAGTATTCTTGCCTGGAGAATCCCAAGGACAGAGGAGCCTGGCAGGCTACAGTCCTGGGCTTGTGAAAGAGTCAGACACAACTTAGCAACTAAACAACAGATCTTTTATCCCCAGATTCTGTGTTCTTTACCATCTGAGCTACAAAACTGATATTTTGCCTATTTAAAATTGCCTAGTTGTGGTCATTCACATCATTATGAAAATTTAGAATAGAAATGTCATTTCTGAAAAGTGATGGCAATCACCCTCTCAGAGAGCAGGTAGCACATTGGCTTGAGAAGTCCTGCCTCAAGCAGCAGCCAAGAACATTTTAGCCGTGGCACCACCTGAGCTTAGGGCTCCAAGGAGGCAGAGCCTTTACACCATCCCAGAGCTGTTGTCCCTTGGCTCCCATTCAGGGAAGTCTGCCATTTTTGGCTGTCTTTCCATAGCTGAAAGACAAAACTTGGGTCACCTGTCCTGTCCTCTGTAGATTCTTGGGGCTAAAGAGGTTAGATTTCTTTTTTACCTTTTAATTGAAATGACAAAAGTTAGCAATCAATCCAGGCGTGAAATCTACGTTCTCTGAAATAACTGTCAGGATGATTGAATGTTAGATGCAATCATGACTTTCTTCTCTCATTGTAGGCTACAGAAACACTGAGCAGTGATGCATATGAGGAGGATGAGGCAGATGATGAGGACGAGTCAGAAAGTGACAGTGATTCCTTTGATGACGTGCATCCATCAGGTTTGCTTGCCTTTTGAGTTCTGTTCATCACCATTTAGGAGCTAGACTGTGTAGGTTCATCCAAACTTCCTCTGCTTGTGAGCTGTTTGACTTTGAGCAAGTTACTTAACCTCTCTGTGTTCAGTTTTCCTGTCTGAAAAAGGGGAAGCTTATATTGTTCTCCTGGGATGGGCATGAGATTGCAGTGAGATCCCAAAGTACTAAGAATGGTGCTTGACACACAGTAAACTCTTAATAAATATTAGCTGCTACGACAACTGTTCTTTTGTTTTGTGCTGAGAGACTGCAGATGGCAGCTCTTTCTCAGCTCAGTGTGAGGCTTACTAGCATCTCACAGTTCAGGACCCTGTGTGGCATTCATGACTGACCACAGGTAGAATGCCACTCCCTGCCTCACAGGGAGAAAATGAGGATCCTGGCGTTCTGTGAGTGCCCCTAAGTTACATCATTGAGTCTCATTCCCTAGTGAGTGTGAACCACAGTAATGGCATTTGAGAAAACACAGTTTGTCCACCCTTTATGTCTTAGTGGGTATCAGGCACATGGGAACCCTGCTAGCTACTGGGGCCTCAAGGAACCTTAGCCATTAGGGAGCCAGACATGAGCCAGATGGTGGTGCTGCCACATGCTGGTTGCACTAAAAGAATTTAGGCCAGAATGTCACTAGAACAGAGCAGCAGGAGCAGCAGAGGGGTAGGCTGGGCCTTAGGCCATTGAGAAAGGTTCAGATCAGAGGTGAGACTAAAATGAGAGGGTCGTCGGAAAGAGGGAGAAGAAGCACGGAGCCGTCCTGCCCTCTAGCCACCATTACTTGCTGGCAGAGGGGAGAGGGCATGTTCCTTCAAGGTGGCCCTTGGTGCTTTCAGGGCACAGTGGGCTTTTGGCCTGACCCTGCCTCCCCAGAGTCCTGCCTCCAGACAACTCCTGTCTTCCAGGTAGACGTCGCTTGCCCAGACTGGCAGGCTCACAGCCTTCACTTTGCTTGTCTTTCTTGTTGAAACTCCAATTTTAATCTTGCTGCTTTTCTTTTTTTCCCTCTAGCTACTATAAATGGCGTGGATTCATCCCCAAAACCAAAAACACATGTTAAAAATGTGAAGAACACTAGCAAGTTTTTAGATGTGACTTCTAGCCACATCCATAAAGAGACAAAAGCATTTTTAAATACTGACATGAAAACCTTCAGACAAAAAGGAGTGAAAGACCCATTGAATCAGACAAAGAGTACCAGGTGAGTCACTCAGAGTTCATCAGAGTACACCTGGGAGGGGTTATGAGTGGCATCCTCAGAAGGATGCACAAGGTTACTGACTGAACTCTTAGTTTGTCCCAAACACTATGTCAAGTGCTCTACTTACAGGAACAAACTCAGTAAGGATAAGCATCCCCATTCTTACAGACTCGAAGACTGAGGCATGGGCTTCCCTGGTGGCTCAGTGGTGAAGAATCCGCCTGCCAGTGCAGGAGACATGGGTTTGATCCTTGATCCGGCAGATCCCACCTACCATGGAACAGCTAAGCCCAGGCACCACAATTATTGAACCTGTGCTCTAGAGCCTGGAGGCCACAGCTAATGAGCCCCACTTGCCACAACTACGAGGGTGTGGCCCTTGCTCACCGCAACTAGAGAAAAGCCTGTGTAGCAACAGAGATCCAGCACATCTAAAAAATAAAAGTATTTTTTAATGAAAGAAAACTGAGAAATGGAGAGATTATGAGCCTTATTCAACCCAGCATCCCACAGTTCAAGGGCAGAACGTAAATTCAACCCAGAAATACCTGATTGCATTCTGAGTTTTTATTCACACTGGTTAATGTTGTCTCATACAATCAGGGAAGGGGACGTTGAGTGACTGCAGTATAACAGACATTTTATCTGTCTAAATTCCCATTGCAACTCTGGGCATGATATTAAAGTCCTCATTGTACATTTGGGAAACTGAGGGGCAGAGATAAGGTCAGAAGAACAGGACCAAATTCTTAGAAAGGAAGGCTCATTGGGTGATTGCCTGAAAAAGAATGTTACTTGCCACTGAGGAAGGATATCTGGGAGCCATTTTATAGTGTAACCTTGAAAGTGACATCACAGTTTCTGCCATAAATACCACCATTTCAGAAGTGGAAACTGATTTTTTTTTTAAATCCCAGAGACCAAATAACTCAGATAATTCATGATCTAGCTAAATTTGACTTGAAGGTTAAACTCTTCTAAACTTCTTCAGTTATTTCTATCATCAATTTTGTGGACCACAGTTATCCTCGAATTTGAGTTTTAGTGTATTAAGAAAATAATAAAGCTTCTGTCAGGCAAAGCCTTGGTTTGGGGACAATCAGGATTATAACCAAATATCTCGTTCCAGATCCTCCACCAAAAGACCAACCAACCGAGCAGCAAAAACTGGAAAGGCGGAAACCAGCAGCACCATGCGGCCTTCCAGGAGTTCACATTCAGAGGTTCAGAAGTGGGTGTGTGACCGAATCATCAACTTCTCAAGAGAGACAGAACCACCTGTGTCCAGTTTCCCTCCTGAGAGCCCAAAACTCCAGCTGAGAGGCTCCGTGACATCCTGCCTGAGTCACCAGCCACCTATAGACAACAAAAACAGAAGCAAATCTGTGCCAGCTCCATCAGGTAAGGCCCTCTCCTGTTTCCACTTCGTTTGAAAGGTAGTTGACCTTCAACCCTCCTCTGTTTCCAGCTGTGCCAGGGCTTGGCACCGTGTAACTTTGGAGGTGAGGGAGAAGACAGTGGTGGGTCTAAAACTAGGTTGAAGAGCCCCTCATTAAGTTAGTTTTGAGAACATTCATGACATGACCAATTGTTAATACACAGAGTAGGTTCATTTCAGACAGTGGACTCCTCTGCACTCCTGATCCACTGGCTGCTCTGCAGCACACAGATCATTTAAGGCGGTGGTGGTGGTGGTATAGTCGCTAAGTCATGTTCAACTCTTGCAACCCCATGGACTGTACCCCGCCAGGCTCCTCTGTATGTACATGGAATTCTCCAGGCAAGGATACTGCAGTGCATTGCCATTGCCTTCTCCAATTTAGGACAGAGGGTTGGTGAATTTTTTGGAATTAGTCCCTCAGCTTGTGTTTCCAAAACCAAAAGGCCTTGGTTTTTCTTTCCTTGAGAAGCTCTGTTTGAAATTGAGAGGCAGCTTCAACCCATTTGGAGGTTGGGGAGCATTTATAAGAGCACCAGTATGGCAGCAACTTGGGGTGGGGGGCCTGCTGCTGAGGGTCCCAGGCCAGCCTCAGTGTGGGGCAAGAATCCACTTGGTATGGAACCAGCATCTTCACTAATAAACGTTTCTTTTTCCCTCTGGTCAGATATGTAAACCTCGTCCAGCCTAGAAGAGAATCCATTCTTCACTCTGGATTTTGACCTCCGGGCCCACCTTTCAAAATTTCTCTGCTTCCTACATGAACCCAGCAAAGAAAATGACTCAAAAAAAATCATCTTAACATATCTCAGAAGATGCTCATATCATCTTGAGTCTTGCCCATAAGCAAGGGTTCTGAGTAAAGAGTCATTTTATTTTGCTGTAAAAATCTCCATTGTCTGTCATTCTTGTATTTTCATGCCAACACATTTGTGTATCAAATGTGTCTTTATAAAATGTTCACTCTTAAGCATATATAAAATGCTAAGAGAATCTTACACCAAAAGAAAAGTTTTTTGTCAGTACCTATTTGAAATCTTAAAATCATGTTTACTGCATTTAACAGTTACATTTGTTTTTGTTGTTTTGTCGCTGAGTCGTATCTGACTCTTCCAACCCTATGGACTGCAGCCCACCAGGCTCCTCTGTCCATGGGATTTCCCAGGCAAGAATACTGGAGTGGGTTACCATTCCCTTCTCCAGGGGATCTTCCTGACCCAGGGATCGAACCCATGTCTCCTGCATTGGCAGGCAGATTCTTTACCGCTGAGCCACTAGGGCAGCCCCAACAATTGCTTTAATTTAGCAATAAAAACTCACATTCAGTCTGGTAGAGAACATAATGGGTCTTAAGGGTCTCAAGATTCCTCACACAAGTTTCGGTGGATTGTTCTTAATATACAAAGACAGAAAGTTGCAAGATAGAGTGAATCACATTTTATCGTTAATGTATGTTTGTTTTTAACTTTGCCATAGTCTGCCGGTCCTGAGCACAGACACTGGTACCTTCAAATGCTGGCGGTCCTAGAAGGTGTAATTTTTTTTTTTTCATCTTTCCTGCTTTTGTCAGCATTTCATTTTGGAAGTACATATTGAGGTTTATAAGAACATGTTATTTCTATTGTGTACATAAGGCAGTATTTGGCTGTTGTCTGATGGGGTATGTTCAATTCCTCGACATGTTTACCGTGTATAATCTTTTTCTGCTTATGTTCTCCAGGCCTGCCATTCAGTATACACTCAGGCTTGAGATGTGGAACCAAAATTTGTTTGCCGGCTGCAAGTGTGTAAAGGAGCAGTGTTTTTCTTTGGTCCCCGCTGTAGACAAGCACATACACAGTGGACATGCACACACGTATACGTACACACAGGTGTACACAGAATGTATGTTTCCTGAAATCCACTGAATCATGCTTAAACGATTGACTAAAACTTGAATTCAGATTGGTTGTCCTGATGCTAATGAGTTTTCTGGTGGATCACAAATAGCTGGAAGCAGGCCCATCTTCCTTTGTAGCCACCAGTCTTGAATTAGTAAAAGGAAGTAGTTATTCTTTCTGATTCCCTAGTTCTTTGCTATTCAGAGTACTGTTACCTTTGTTATAGATCAGAGCTTGGTGCCTTAGATTTTAAAACTTTATATACACAATCTCTTTTATATAAAAGGCAGAGGCAATCATTGTAACAAAATGTGTTTCTGATATTTTTCTGCACAAATTTCACACGTTGAAACACTGTTAAACCTTCATATGTGTGCTCTATGCAATAAACTTTGCAGGTAAAGCGAGTTTTCTTCATGTTTAATAGCACAAAATGTACTGAAGGCGGTATAAAGGTGACACCAGCTTGTAACCGAGCCGTGAACACAGGCAGGCGGTGTGTTCGATGAACAGTAATCACATCGTCTGGTGCCCCTCTGCAGCCACTTGGTGGTTCGGCCCTGTGCTACCGCGTGCGACATTAAGATAGGAATTTCGAACTCTGCTTTGCTCCCTGCACCTGTTTCAGTGCTTGTTACTCCTGCCTGTGATGGCTCTGACTTATATTTGAGGCCAGTAATTAAAGTATCTTTCTTTTTACTGTGGAAAAATGTACGAGTGGCATTTAGTACATTTAAAATGTGAAACTGTCACTGCTATCTAGTTCCAGAATGTTTTCATTACCCTAAAAAGAAACCCGGGACCCTTAAGCAGTCACTCCCCATTCCCCCCTGTGCATTCCTTTTCAAGCTCACATCTGGTGCTGGCCACACGAAAACACAGTTGCTTTTGACAGTCTGCGCATGTGCTCTGGGAGTCACTGTGCTCCGTTGCCCGCACGTGACATCACTTCAGGACATCACTGTTACTGTGTGTGGCCAAACCGCCATTTGGATCTGCCCGTAAATGTTTAGCTTCTACTCTGGAAACATGTTCCACTCCACTGGGTTTTGTGTTGGATAAAGGTGCAGTCCTTTTTTATCCCCGATCTGTGGCATCTGGTGCTTTGAGAATAGTGGCAGCCGTTCCCCACTTGGCATTCCATGCCGGGCCATGCACTAGGATTGCTGAACCAGGGCATTCCTTGGTATGCACGCAACCTAAAACACCAATATAGCACCCTCCTGACAGCTCTGAGGTGTTGACACTGACCCAGCCTCCACACTTGGCATAGGCTGGTGTCCTCTGGGGATACACCGGTCACCTCACGTTTCCCTTGCTCTCTGGAAAACCTTTTTTTTTTTTTTTTTCTGGAGAACCTCTTGGTGTCCACTCCCCTGAGCAATAGGCCCCTGGCCTCTCCCAGTGTCACCCCTCTCCCCTCCCTCGTGTGCAGTGAAGCCTTGCAACAGTTTCAATCCCCAACAACCACAAAAATGCAGTAAGGACACTGGAAAGGATGCTGGACAAGTCTGAAGACCTGAATCCCAGCTGAGGTGGCTACAGGCCCACCAGGTGACTGCACACGACATGGACCTCTGAGCCCTCTGCTGTGGTGAGTTGGAGGCTGGGCTCCAATCACTGAAGGCCTTCAGTTCTCAGGAGTCACTGACTCCCTGTGGCAGGAGCTAGAGGGTTGAGAAATGGGCATGGAACTGTAGCAGCAGCTGGTGCCAAGAAGCACAAGCCTGAAGGCAGACTGTCCAGCATGTCTCATCAGGGAATACCCAATAGGCCCACCTCCACCCCCACTGTTCCACAGGCCTGGTTGGTTGCAGACCACTTTGACCTCCGTCTCCCTTCCCACCAGTCTACTTTTGACTGTTCCTGGATAGGCTTGTCTCATAATTTCTCAGACTGTTGTAATAACCGTAGTTACATGTTCTATATGCCAGGTACTTTAGAGGCATCATTTTAAACCCTCACAACAACCCTGTGAAGTGGGTATTCATTTTTACCTAGGACACAGATTCGTGGAGGTGGGTATTTATTCAATGTTAAACAACTAGAAAGAGGAAGATCTGGTGCTCAAATTCAAGTCTGATTCTAAAAGTCTTTGGGCTTTTGTGGTGGGTAATATACTATCTTTGGTGCTAGAGATAAAAATAATTGCTAATGTTTGTTGAATGGTTTTCTTGGATGTTGCTTTTCTTGCGTGCCAGTCGGTTGCCATGCTTAATAAATAAGCATTTGTATAATCATGTAATGTGCATGTGACTCTGCAAGGTAGGAATTCTGTCTTGTTTTACAGGCGAGGAAGCCAGCTCAGAGAAGTTAGGTGACCTGCCCAAGGTCTCATACTTAGGAAGTGGCAGTGCAGCCAGGATTGGAATCCAGGCAGTATGGCTGCAGAATTTACCTTGTTACCGAAAAGTAGATTATATTCTTGATACTCTGATCCCCTTCATTATGAGGGAGAAGAGGGTTCTCTGCTGAAAATTCTGTAGCTAGAATTTCCCCTCCTTCCTCCTGAGTCTTAGGTTGTCATTGTTAAAATTGACTACTGAGCACTGAGCGTGGTGCTTCCCTCGTTGTGATGTAGTGGACAGTGTTCTCCCCTATGACAAGGCAGTGTCATAAGCCTTACAGCCTGGGCTAGAGGTGTGCCCAGGGGTGTGTGTGACCTTCAGTTTTCTCACGTGGAAAATTGGGGCATTAGTGCCAGTGTTGGCTGTGAAGACTTGATATAATTGTTTAAGGTGCTTTTCAGGTGTTACGCAATATCTGGGGGGCCCAATGTTGGCAGGCCTGTTGCTGGGGGACAAAGGAAGAGCCCGGGAATGGCAGGAAGGGTGGAGGGGGCTACAGGTGATCTCAGGCAGGGTTGTGCAGTCTAGTCATACAGCTTTTTCTCCGCAGAGCTCTTTAGCCTTGGCATAGGCCAGGGTTTTGCATGCCGAGTGGGATGGGAAGCAAAGGGTGACGGGACTGAGGACAACAAGATGGGGTCAGTGATAGGGTGTAGCATCTCGGGGAGGTGATGATGGAGAAGGGCTGAGAGGTAATTGAGCCATCAGTCGACTGGAGAGCTAAGAACTAGTTCAGTGAGATGAAGAGAGAACAGGAAGGGAGGGAATGCCGTCAGAGATGCAGGTCCCAGTGCAGTGAAGGCCTAGGATTTCCGTGCCAAAGCAGCAGAGGTGGGGGCACTTGTGTCAGGGTTTCCCCCTGGGGCCCCCCACCCTTGCCACTGCCCATCACCCAGCTCCTTTAGGAAGCAGAGGGCCACCATCTCAACTCCTCACCTCACCCCTACTTCTTGGGGCCCCAGGAGATGACCCAATAGACTCTTATAAACAGAGTTTAAATGATTTTAACTGCTAATTTCTCTAGGGAAACACACAAGAGGCTGTTCTCCATTCATAGAAATAACTTGCTACAAACAGATCTTGATTCATAACGTGGCAAATGCTAGCTTCAAACATGTTCTGTCCTTTCACTACCCCGGGTGTGAGAGTTCCTCCAAAGACCTCCGCCTTTAGCTGAAATGTCTTTCCACCTGAGGAGCCTGCAGCAGACACCTGTGTCACTGGGCCTCCGGCACCATCCTGAAACAACTACGTGGTGTGGGCAGGTTGGATGCCCCAAGAACCTGAGCCTCAGCGGTGTGGCCATGAGCCATGATCTAGAAGCTACCTCTACCTCTGTCCACACCATCTCCACCTCCCCCACCCGAGGCAGAGGGGCCCCAATGAGCAGCCTCCCAAATGACTGGTGTCCTTGAGCAAGATCACCTCCTTCTGAAGGCCTGGCAGTGGAGGAGTGGCCGCTGAGGCACAGCAGGGCTCCACATGGCACAGGGAAGGGCAGTCAGAACATAGACGGGATGACTTCTCGACACACTTCAGCTGCAGTTCCCTTTCTGGCCGACCCCTGGCCAACGGAAAGCAATGTGCTCTTTTTAAGGTGATCAACATCTGGGAAATGTTATTTGTGGTCAGAGTGGGGTTTTTCATTGTTACTGTTTTTTACTGGATCCAAGTGCTGTTATGGGTTTCTTTTATCTTGTTTATAATTCATGTAATTGAACTGAACTGAGTATGTCCTTGAAGGAAGGAAAAGTCATTCAGGTTTCTGGATCTGCAGTATCACCTTAGAACAATTCGACCAAGCAGAATTAGAAGTCAGGAGGCAAGTTATTTATATGCTGCTTTATTTCTGTAAGGATACACGGAACCGTTAGATGATCACTGCTAATGACAAAATGTAGAAATGAGGCATCGGCTTCTCTAACCACTCCTATGAGAATGTTAATATGCATCATCATTACATGTGTACTCTTGATATCGTCTCATTATACTATGTAATATAACATTGTAGCTAGAATACAGTAATAGGGGATCCTGTGACTCAGGTGAGCATTGCGTGGAACTCTGGTTCTGCCTGTGGGCACAGTGGCCTCCATGCTCCCCTAGAGCCAGCTAAGCTCTGGAGGAACAGTCCTCAGAATCACAAGAGAAGGGAACTGGCAGGCCTGGTTAACACACCGACACAGAGCAGACAAGTACTATGTTACAAGGGATTCCACTTGTCACTGCTGGGAAATGTCATATCCGTTGTCAATGACAGTTCTGGCGCCTGTTCACCTACCCCTCTTGAGTTTTATGGTTACTTCTGTAGGATGAATTCAAAACTGTAGGAACGTATAAGGGGGCTAAAATACTCTCATGCAAGTCTCCAAACCCATAAACTATGCTGCTATTAATTAAAACAAAGGAATTATTAATTAAAAAAAAGATAAAAGGACAGCTGGGTTAGTTTTGTTAAGCTTCCAAAAGTATTCGCTGTGATGACGTTCTTCTGTAACAGGCTCGTTTTCTCAGATCTGCCTACACTTTCCAAATCACCTGCACGTTCCATGCTTGAAAGTAGGAACGCTCAGAAAACACGCCACACAGGGAAACCAAACGTTAGTACAGGGAAAAAGGTCAGTTGAGAATTACAGCTAAATTCAAATGTTAATTTTTTGGAAATTCGGATTAGTTATTTGAAAGCACAAAAAACAGAAGGAAGGTTTTGATGAGGAAGTTATTTAAACCATGCATTTCAGTAAGTTCTTTCTGCTCACAGAACAGGGTGAGCAGCTGAGTTGGAGCAGCCGCTCCAACTCTTGTGTCGTGTGATGACAATGTGGGTCCCAGCTGAGCCACAAGAGGTGTATCAGTGGGGCTTTATCGCTTAGGCTTTTTGCTTGCATCACTAAGCAGCTACGTGGTCAGCGCTTTTCTGCTCTATGATAAACATGCAGAAGAATCAATCTACCTAAGTATTTGTTTCCTAATTGCAGCTATGGAGAAATAAACTTTGCTGCAGGCTTGCTTTTTGCTAAATCCTAATATGATCACTGTGTGCCCTTAACTCAAGTAATAACTGTAAAATGGGAGAAAAGACAGAAGGAGCGACTCTGAAGAGGTGAAAGGCCGCTCTTGCCCTATGGGTGGTGCCGGGCAGAGGGCAAGGACACAAGGAACAAGACTCAAATTCCATTTTACAGGACAGGAGCCCCTGTCACTTTACAGCTTTTTGGCACAGTCGGGGCAATACACTTGCTCCTGATGGAAAACAAAGCGCTTGTTGGCCAGATTCACGGAGCATTTTTTGCAGTGGAAGCAGTAGTCGTGCCAGGATTGTCCTTCATAGGCCACCACACTGGAGCCTTTACCAAACCCTGTGGAAGAAACAGAAGCAGACAAGAGCGACAGCTGAGTGGACACAGGTGGCAGCCAGGCTGCCGCCTTGCCCATTCATGGAGCCGACAAGCACGCAGGCTGCATCCGCCTGGCGCCCGGCCCCCCGCTCCACCGCGCACTGTCCCCCACGCCGCCGGGACCTGAGAAGATGCCAGAGCTCCGCCGAGGGCCCCCTGCTCTCCAGAACCCACATCCCCAGCCACCGCCATCGCCCTGTGACTGACGCGCACCGACCTCCCAGCACAACCAGTTTCTTTGATTTAGGTCAGGGCCATGGCATCAAAGTGGCCACCAGGAGGCAAACTTGGGCTGTTTGTGGGGTGTGCACTTACCGGGCCTCGAGGAGCTGCTAAGCTTCGATTTTTTCTATAAAGAACCACCACCCACGAGGGACAAGTCCTCTCTCCACCCGGATGCCTGCCCCGGAGGTTGGCGCTGGGAAACAGGGTGAGAGGCAAGCGTTTCCCGTGGCACACTGGGGGCTTCCTAGCTTTAGAGACTGGGTGGCTCACTCTTGACACAGTCCTTTTCCCTGAGGATGGCAAAAGTCTTCTCAAATGTACATTTCAAGGCTCCCCGGGAGATGGGAAAATTGGAGGCGGGGGGGAGAGGGCCCAGGGCACGTGGACCGCGGCCGCGAGATGAGGAATGAAGTGATTAGCTCGGCTCCTGATCGCAAAAGAACTGCCCACCAGCACCTCTGAGCTAGCCTTCCGCTACGGGGTGTTCTCATCCCAGCTTCTCGCTCTCTGGCCTCCCCCCTCCCCGCCTCCCCCACCCAAGCCCACCGTGCTCCTCTCCCCCGCCTCCCCCCAGCACCCCCCGCTCCGCGCAGTGCCTGCCCGTGGCCGTGGGTCTCAGGCTCGTGATCTCCGGCAGCAGCGTAAGTCAGCAGTAGTCGTAAGTGTTCTGTGTTGCAAAGGCTAACCTGGCCTGGGGGAGAATCCAAACTACTTGGGGGCCTTTGGGACCACAATGGCAGGGGGAGAAGGGCATTCTTTAGGGCCTTTGTGGATGAAACCGACGACGTAGGAAAATGAGAGATGGTTACCATGCGCAAAACCTAGCCTGGCAGACTTAGCAAGGACTCTTTAGCCTACCAGTGATTGGGTTCTTGCATCCAGCACACTTCTTGGCCACAAAGTTCTTGTAGCAATCCACGCAGTAATACTGGTCCTCCACAGCGGTGAAACGCTGCCCAGCCAGCTTCTTAGAGCAGGTAACACACACAAAGCACTCGGCATGCCAGGGCTGATCCTGGTAAGTGATTCCTCCAGATGTGATGGCCTAGACCAGGGAGTGTAGCACCGGATTCAGATTCAACAACCATTTTGTTGAATGCCTACTACGTGCCAGGCACTGTGCTGGGCGCTCTGGTCTATAGTATCTCATTAAATCACCACAACGGCCATGGGAGGCAGGTGCTATTATTATCCGCCAGTTACAGATGAAGACACTGAGGCTCAGAGAAGATGAGCCCCTGTGCAAGGTTACTACATAGCAACTGGGTGCAGGAGGCTGGCCTCCAGAGCCAGCGTGCCCTTGGACAGCCTGCCTTGGCCTGGGCGCTGCTTTCTACTACCAGTCTCCTCATCTGTAAAACGAGAATGACAATTCCTACATCACAGGGCTGTCGTGAGGATGGAATGGGAGAGTGTGTGCCAGTGCTCTGCAAACTGTCAAACACTTAGAACTCCCTGGACACGCACCTTGTTGCATTTCACGCAGTGCTTGGCAAACTTGGCCTCATGGCAAGTCACGCAGTAGAAGTCCTCCCCTTTAGGGAAGAAGCTTCCTGTCCCGATGACTTGCTTGCAGTTGCTGCAGGTGAAGCAGTCTTTGTGCCAGACAGTGCCCTTGTATTCCACGTTCTGATCTCCTGCGGGGGTGGGGGGAAGCGAAGGGGTAGCCCCACTGGCAGTGCCCTGCAGGGGGCTGCATCCACTCGGGGTGCGGCCTGGGCCCTCCAGAGTAGATGGAATGCAGGCCCTGCAGTGCTTGGCCCCATGCGGGGAGTTCTCCACCATGTCCTGCATGTGGTCATGCCCACCCAGACTCTCAGGAAGGGAACCCCGGCCGTAGTGATTTAGGGTCAGATGCCTGAATCCCCACTCCCCCACCCCCATGGCCTTTGTGGATACAGAGATGCAATGTGACCCGTAATTACACCTTAAGGAAGAAGCATGCTTCGATCACTTACTATCCCAAATGAGAAAGCGCTACATACTTTTCACTTCCTTCTCTTGCCACAGACAGTTCTCTCCAGTGTTCTTTTAGCTGCCAGGTGTGTGCGTGTGTGCAAGCATATATGTGTACACATATATTCAGGTATATATATGCGTGCATATATACGCTGAACTCCAGCATCAGCTCCCCGCGGCTCCAGCCCCATCCCCGCAAGCAACCCCTTGCCACGTCTGCCCTCAGGGCCTCCTCCCTGGCTGCCCCGGGGCTGAGTGTGGCTGGTACCTGCTACAATGGGCTTGAGGCAGCCCTTGCACTTGGGGTTGTCCTCCCGAGTGGTGCACTTGTTGCACAGGATCTTGTTGTCCTTGGCCACGAAGGTCTCACTGGCCAAGGGCTGGAGGCACTTAGAGCAGCGGAAGCAGGTGTCGTGCCAGTAGCGGTTCTTGTAGTGCACCTCCTGGGAACCGAGCAGTAGCCGGGCATGGTAAGCAAGACCTCCCACAAGACCACACAGTCCCCCCGCCCCCCTGCCCAGAGCCCAAGCAGAAGGGCCAGGGCCCCATCCACACCCCCCCCGGCCCCGCCCGCCCGCCCCCCACAGCCGCCACTACCTTGGAGTCGGCGCCGATGGGCTTGCGGCACTGCACACACGTGTTGGCGCAGAACTTGTCGAAGCACTTGAGGCAGCAGTGGTGGCCGTCCTTCTGCACGTACTTCTTCCCCTGCAGGTTGTCTCTGCAGTAGTGGCAGTCGAACTTCTCAGCCATGGTGCCTACTTTATAGCTGGAAGGACCTGTAGGGGGTGAACAAGAGGGACAAAGAGCCAAGGGTTAGGCTGGAGAGTGTGCCTGAGGGGCTCCAGGGAGGCCACCCTGGGACCCAGGCAACAGGCACCTCACCAAGACACCCGTGACAAAAGCATCCTGCCATGAGTCCCTGGCACCCTGAAGGGGGGGTACGGTTGGTGAGCGAGGGCAGGGCTGGGATGGGCAGGCTGGAGAGGGGAGGCCGGTCTACACCAAAGGACATGCTGCTCTGGGTCGAGTCTGCAGGTGGCAGCTCGTGGGCTCCCCCTTCACAGGAAGGAGGTGCCCAGATCCTCACCAGAGACCCAGCCAGGAGCCCCGTCACCCTCCCCAACTTTCTCAGCACAGAGAGTATTATCTGGAGGCCCCGCTCTCCTAGCTGCAAAGCTCAGTTCATCTGAACAAAAACTTACTACTGACTCTAGACCACACTAGGCATGGAAGCAATAATTAGTCATTTAGTTTAAATGTCTGCATTTATTTTAAACATGCCAGAGCACTTTTTAATCCCTACAAAGATCCTAAAGATTTATTACAAGATACTTTACTAACTTTTGAAGCCCAAGCATTCAGGCAAAAGAGGACTTATTAAAATGGCATCTCCATAGGTACCAGCCAGTTTTGCAACTGAAAACTATCTGTCATAGTGACATTTGGTTTTGAGATGAGCCAAAATCAAATTCCCCTTTGTTAGAGCATGTGAAGATCAATATGGTTAATAAACTATACGATTTAGCACATTTGCTTTTTTTAAAAAAAAAAATTGCAACTGTAAAGTATAATCTGGGCAAAAAAGACTTTTAAAAGATTTTAAGTTGATTATTCCAAGAACCCCTTCCACTTTGTTCCTATGAACAACTCCCCTTGCCCCCTCCCCACCCCAAAGTCACAGCCCATAAAAAGCACTCTGAATCCTGCTACTTAAAAGATAACAAATGTGAGTTTCTATTAGCTCCCAACTTTTGTAAGCATATGCTAATTTCTTCCTCTCTCCCTGAAAAAGAAATTTACACTGGTAAATAGACAATGATTATTTAATTTGCCCAGGAAACACCAAAACAGACACTATTTTCTCCAGCTACCCACAAACATGGTTACTGGGTGAGCCAACATCCCAGGACTAATTTAGAGAGAAAGGAGGGAAGAGGAACGAGCACTTGCCTGGTACTCACCGTAGCTCTTCCGCTAACTGAACAGCCCCGGACTCCCACTTTGGGTCCCATTCCCAGTTTTTTTTTTTTTTATACAAACACATGTCCACGTTGTTTGGATCCTGTTGCCGCAGGCAACCAAACAGCAGAGTGAGCTAAGGAAACCACACCCTGTGTCTGAGCAGCGCCAGGGAAGGCGGTGAACTCTCACTCAGAACCAGCAGCCTCCAGACAAGGGCGGGTGCTCGTCTCCCCCGCCCACCCACCCCGACCCCATCAGTTACAGCTCCCACAGACAGACCCTCCTCTCCAGACACCTGACGACTGAAGACAAGGAGTGACATTCTTCTATGAAGACAGGGGCTTAGGACAGTTGTGTCACAGTTCAGAGATTTGAGACCCGAGAAAAGTTTTTACTGGTACTTTCCCCCCAAAAGAAAACTGGGGTGCCCCCCTACATAACTGGGTTAGAAAGGAAAAGCAGAGCCATGATGAAACCAGGTCTATCTCCTTGAACCACACACTGCGTACTTAAGGGAGCTTTTAACTCTCTTCAGCCCCTGTGTACACGGGACACAGTGCCTGTCACAGGGACAGAATGTTGACAATCGCTCTCCTTAATTCATTCTTGTTGGCCTTTCACATGCCACATAAAATCCTTGTCTTATTAGCTTTTCCATATTGAAATTGTACACTCAACAAAGATTTACTTTCTTGTTAAGAGCTTCATGGAGAAACCAAATAAATCTCCAGTAACAGTAAGCGCCAGGAAATTAAATTATCAGTGGCTCCTAAATGCCATTTGGCAGGTAATCAGAATTTGTAAGATTAGACAGCGCTGGCTTCCTGTGTGGCTAGTAACCATGGCGGATTTAGTCCTTCACAGACTATCTTCTTGGACCATATTTGAAGATCCCTCCTTCTCTCTTACCAAAGTCTATAGAAGTCTGAACCCAACTCATTTTAATATATATCACTCTCTTCTGATATCATCCAAAATAGAAATGGATTCTGATATTTGTATCCCAGAGTACCATACACAGACCCACCTAAAGGCTGGGTCTATCTCGTGGCATTTCTGAGTCCTAGCTTTATGGTAAAAATACAGAAATTTTTACATTTACATTTACATGTAAATTTACATTTACAGAAATTACAAAAATGTCATACCCAAAAAGACTACCAGAAAACACAGTGAATTCTATGTAGAGGTTTTTGAGAGAAGGAAAACCACTGTGGTCCACAGTACCATAAGATCTTACCTGCCAAGCCCTTCCCAGCTTAAAACCACATACTTTCAAATAACTATTTTACCAATGCCAAGTTCTTCACTGGTTAATTTTCACAGTTCTGGAACATGACTTGCTCAGAGTTTCTAGGCACCCAGTGAACTAATCCATAATCCATGGCTCAGCAATGAACACGGCAGAACAAGAGTATGTTGAAAACAGACTCTGCCAGTGAAACTGTTCACACCTACAGTACATGGTTGTCAACCAAGCAGAAGGAAAATTCAGTGACTCAACCCCTGGTTAATGGTACCACTAAGTTTCTAAAGTCTGACCACTTGGTGTTTTTGAATCCTCACTATAGGCATTACTTCTTCTTCTTGTAGGATGAAAAGTCCAGGGTTATTTCATATGTCCCGCCACAGTATACTTAGAGAGTTTGTATCCAGATGGAGTGACAGATTTCAAAGGGCATACCCTTTTAGAACAATTTCCACAGCTGACTTGAGCCTTTTTCATGTATGTGGAAACACTTATTTGTCAAGATAAAATAGGCACTTCTAGGAATGCAAGCTTTATTGCCTAATAAGTAAACAGGCTGGAAATACTCGAAGCATGTTAACAATGTCGATGTCAAATTCATGAACTTTAGTACTTTTCTGCAATAAATCCAAATAAGTGGAACTTGGGCAACCTGAATGAGATTACCTCGTGTTTTTCTAACTTTATGATTATTTGGTCAAAAACTATTTCAAACCTTCATGCAGAATACTTAGGTAGAAGTTGGGGTAATACATTCCTGCTGCAGAAATAGTTACCACAACAGAACTCTGCATAAAATATGGATAATGTGCACAAGAGCAAAATATTGTTACTACTTGTCATCAAATAGATCAACAACTCTAAGAAAATGGCTTATAAATGACAATGCAGAGACAGACAGAAGTTCCTAAAAGACAGCAAACACTCTGATCTGTGGGCTCCACCAAAATGATCCACCGTGAAGATCTGACTTTATGAGAGAAAATCTCTACACTTTCCTTTTTTCCCCTTTGCTAGAAATAAGAGACTAGAGGGAAAAAATGGTGAAGATGGCATTTTTATCTCCTCTTTAATCTTACTGAATGAGATCCACTTAGGAGTTTAGCTCTTAGGGAACAATTTTCTACATCCTTAGCAATTTCTAAGTTTGTGAAATACAAAACCTTTTAACCTTCCAAAATTTCCAGATCTCTCTGCCTTGGCCTGTTGCTGTTATCAGGAAAGTGCAGGTCATCAATCAAAAGATGAGACACTGGATACATAACATTAGAACGATCCTTTCCTTCAAGGTTGCCTGTCCCTGTCCAGAACATGTGTGCCCCAGGGGAGATCTCTGACTAATCTTACTTCACAGTGTGGCCCTCACCCCTGCGTGCTAGTGAGGTTCCTCTATCACAGGAATGACTGCAAGTACACTAGCAGCCCTGGAGACCCGATCCAGGGCCCAGGCGACGTGGGTCCCACAGTTCGTGCCTATGGATTGAGTGGAGGTGAGTTATCGCTGTTCAGCTTTTAAAACCTCTTTTATTAAAAACATTTAATAACAAATATTTCTGTTTTAGAAAATCAAGGGACTGCTCATGGGACTCTAAGGTGCTGATGTCTAGGTGACAGTCCTTTATAGACTTAGCCACTTGGAATGCAGCTGGAAATGTGACTGGGTGATCAAATTTTAGTATTTATTCCAAGATGGTAGCCTAACTTTCTCGCTATGCCTGCTTCAAAAGACAAATCATTTTTCACTTAATAAACAAGCTTCCTCTTTCAGAAAATTCCTGAGCTATATCCAACATGCTAAGAGGGCCCTATATAAACCTCAGTATCTCAATAAAAAGTTTGGGCTTTCAATTTAATCATGTACACATACAAGAAATACAACATTACACAACATTTGTTTATTATAAACTTCTCATTAAAGATACAATTTGTATTTAATAATCTTGTTTCTGTTTTATACATATTCTCTCAGGGATTTCTTGCTAATCTGCATTCTCCCCCTCCTGCCCAAGTGGCCCACAATAAGAATATCTAAGGAAAAAGTGAATATTATGACTAGGTAGCATTTTTCTAACTATGTGCTTTCCACGAGTGGCATAATATACAGTATAAACAATGAACAGCAACTCAAATGGGGAAAAAATGCAGGTTATTTCTGGTCTGTTAATTGCTAAGTCCAGGACAAGACATTAGTCACTCCATGTACAAATGCTGGCTTCTAAAGAAAGGGTATACTGCTTTCCTGAGAACATTCAACAGAGCGAAGCCTCAGCTGATGAAAGGGAGGCTTATGCAGCAGCCACACCCGCACACCTGGAGGTGCCCCCCACGCGGGGCGGGCTTCTGAGGCACCACTGAGAAGTGGGCTTTCAGAGAATTTCACAGACAATTCGAAAGTCATTTTTGCCCTACAAACAGACCACGTTCAGGAGGCTTGCCTGCAATTTCTCTTTTGGCTCATTGGTCACAGGTAACCTAGCTTAGATGACACCTGGGATCAGGAGGGGGCTGTGTAGAGACGATCCAGTGAAGCATTCCGTGCCCCTGAACCTTCCCTGGGCAGATCCTCTCCCAGAACTGCTCTGTTCTGACACAGAGCTTTTCTGAACGTCGCACACAATACATGCAGCACGTTCTGCCTTTCACACCGGAGAGAAAGGCCCGCTGACCTGGCAGCCAACAGAACGTGTGTTGTCCGTTTCTCTAGTTGTAGCAAAGTAGCAGGCGGCCGTTTGGTAGTCACTGAAAGTACAAAACGTTCAGTCTCACCCTTGAACAAGGTTTCTCACTACCACTTTCCTGTGATTTCCGGAAGCCAGTTCACTGGGTCTTCTCCCCTTGCCCACTGTTCCCTTTATATTCTGGCCTAGAAAGGGAGCTACATGATTTCACTGCCCTCCCATCTGCCCCATCGGCAACTTTAAAGGCCAAAGGGTAAGGAATGAAACCTGCAGAACTTTGCAAACGGTAAGTATTCAATACAAAAGCATCAGTTTTTGTCCTTGAAAGGTCCTCTCAGTATGTGGATGGTCCCTAAAAATGGATTAAGATCCATTCAGTCATCAGAGCCTCTACTCTGTCCACACAAAGTCCTTTTCAGGGCACTATGGGGCTTCTTTCTGTGAGCACTTCTTTCTCAACTGCTTTCACGGACCTATGAACCTAATGCAACAGAAGATGCGTTCTGATTAAAATAAACTATTAAAATAGTTCCTGATTGAAAAAAACATCTAGACGGTGTCAGCAGTTTGTCCAGTCAGAGTTAGAGCCTTCAGATTTACATAAAAGTAATGTCAGGATTTGGTGCCATTTAAACACCCAAGGTTGGGTGTGTTATAAACGTGTCACCTTTGAAATATATTTCCCCATTCTGTCATTTAATTAGTAAATAAAACAGGGAGTTACTCTACCAGTTAACACACGTTCAAGGTCCACTGGAACAACTGCTACAGCTGACTAGTTTGTCTACACCCAAAGAAAGTGTATGCTGGCCGCTTACCACAATCTCAGGCGTGTGGTGCCGTGTTTGTAAAGGGGCTCCTGGGGGTGGGGAGAAAAACAGACTGCTCTTGAACACTTGGGAACAAGGAAGACATTGCATGCTGATTCCCTAAAGCAGTGCATTCCATTATAGTGTATTTGTTTTAAATACCAAAAGAGAAGTTTAAAAGTATTTCCATTGTTTCAATATTGACAGTCAATTACAAGTTTTCAAAAATGTTTTTTCCAAAAGACTGCCACTGATCATTACTTAACCCCTTAATCTGAAAGCTGAGAGATGGCACAAAGTGCCTGGTTGCTAAGAAAGGGAACTGTTACTTAGGCAGAAGGCAACAGAACCACAGCGACGTTCCTGGCTTTGCAGGAGAGACAGGCAGCAGGCTAACTCCAGAAAACTGGGCTTTCTGGGGAAAATGGCCCCCCTTCAGGTCTTTGGCTCTATCTCGGGAGTCCTGTCCATGGCCAAAGGGCTTTCTCAATGTCAGGAAAACTCTCATTGTAATGATAATGATGCTCCAGAGGTTCTGAAGCTTTGACCCCTTTTCTGATGAGAACAGTTAATAATCTATGTGTATACCTGTGGCGGATTCTTGTTGATATATGGCAAAACCAATACAATATTGTAAAGTTAAAAAAAATAATCTACGTGTCATATCAAAAGTATCATAGCTGTTTCTTCGGGAAGACTCAAAACACAGCTCAGAAAAGGAGAAGGTATGGTTAAGTCAGTATGGACTTTCTTAGTTATAAATCTTCCTCCTTCCAGCTCTGTATCTGATTGACCTTTTCCAAATACTTTAAATTCGATTTATAGCACTGTCAAGATGAAGATTTGTGTCTTATAAATAACAACAAAAAAATCCTGATAACAAAGAAAACCTCCTTCCTCACACAGTCTCCTCCAGCTTCATAAGATGTCCTGGAAACTGTATGATATAGTAGTATATTTATGTATTAAAAAATATACTACTCAAACTGATGATTTTACTTGAGTAAGAATAATCTTTTGTCTTGAAAACAGCAGTTGAAGAAGGCAAGGACAGAACAGAGATGAGTTAGACTTATTTACTATTTAGACAAGACTAAAATACTTTCATCGAAAAGTATCTTTTAGACCAATGATGGATTCAGTGCCTGAATAAAACTGTGCTTGCTAGAAGATAAAGAATATGAAGCTTTTACCTGAGTGTCTATGGGAAGCCATGGCTCAGACACCAAGTTCAGGAGCAGCACCTACGCCAGTCTTCCCTCGAGCCCAGCTGATAAGGCTGCGGCTCAGTTGTGAACATACATTTAAGGGGAAGTGGCTAACACAAAAATAACCAAGAGCAGATGGCCCACCCCTCCCCAGAGATCACAACCTTAATCCCACTAGAAAATTCTTAACCATTTTAGGTGATCCAAGGGAGAAGAATAGGACCCAGTAAAAATACCAAACACTACATATAAATACCTGTGGGGCTACTCAGCATCCAAATTAGCTCCAGAGCCAGAGAGGCCACATAGAAAGTGATCCCTGTACCGGAATAAAATTTAGACTCAGCCCTGGCATACCTTAACGCTGAGCCACCCTCATTAATCCACTTTATATGCCTAAAGAGCTTGCACTTGGTCTTCTGGAGAGTTTGTGTGCTGTTAATGATAAAAGTAACTATAAGAGATAAACTTCTGTTACCAGTATAATTAAAAGGGATTAGACATGAAGAATATACAGATCAAGGGCATTATCTCTGTCCTCCTTGGTCTGCACTAGAGATCAGCAGAATACTGAAGAGGGCAATTCTAGCCACATATCTCCTCAGTGTCAGCGTGGGGCAGGAGGGAGCAGCATACACGCATATATACCTACTATGTACGCCAAGGAAGAGACACTGTCCTATAAACAAAATCTCTTGCTTTTCACTGCCAGGGACAGTAAAGGTAGAAATAGGGACAAAAACATGGCGGCCTAACACGCTCTAATGGCTTCACGGGCCAGACGCTGGCTGGAGGCTGGTCATTGGGATGGAGCTCCAGGAGGAGCTGAGGTCCTGAGGATGGCCTGTGAGTCTGTCCCCCACCTCTGTCCTGACCCTTCTCTGGCTTCATCCCTGCCCCTCCTCAGCCTCATGCCCTCCAGACACACCCCACCTCAGATCCCCACAGCCATTCCCTCAGCACAGAGCCTCTCATGGCTGCTCCTCTGCCTCCTTCAAGGCTTTGCTCCAAGGCACTTTTGCAGTGTCATCTTCTTTGGCCACCCTGTTTAAAAGAGCAACCATGCTCCCCACCCCACTCTCCCTACTCTCTTCCCCAATTTGCTCCCCATGAAAGCTGTGTGTTGAAAAAGTGTATTTAAAGACGAGAAGCATTAATGAAGGCACATATGAAACGGAGACATAGTCCCACCTGGATTCCTAAAAAGTGGCCTTAGCCATTGAAGTGTAAGAAAAGGAGACAACCTTCACTCTGGGTCATGCCGCGTCTCATCTAGTGCTTGTCACTGGTTTCACCCTATTCACGCATCCCCTCCGCACCCCCTCCTTCCTCCCCGCAGGCCGAGGGCCGAGGTCCGAGGTCATGCTTTACTTGGTTTCCTGTTCCCAGATCCCACAGGTAAGCAATACACGCTTCATGATGAATGAACCAATGGGTTTCGTGGTTCTTATGCTCTTCAAATGTTTAAAGAGAAGTTTTTCTAAAAGTTAGCAAAAACTATCAATAATTCCTGGTTGGCTGTCAAATGACATGATGGTACAGGCAGATTTATTACACATTAGTGTCAAAAAAAAAAAAAAAAGCCCGGGGAAAGAGAGGAAGTGACATTGCCCTCCCGCCATGCCTCCACAGCCTCCTTATCTCAGCTGATTGCATTCTGGCAGGGAGACCGGCCAGGCTGAACTATGCCGCACCCCTAATACAAACTCAAACTTTTCACTCAGAGGAAATGCTCTTATTTTATCAGATGATTAACCTTTACAAACTCTCAATTTTCGATTTTAGTGAGGTGTATTTTTAGGTAGAGCTAAGGTATTTTTAAACGTCTGTCTGGCCTGCTCTGAACAATAAGCTCGGCAGTGGGCCCCCAGGACCTTGGGCAAGAAGAGTAATTCCCTTATCCGCCTGATCCTCGTCAAAGGTGGCAACACAATACAGACAGACCAAGAGCCATACAAAATAAGCAAATACACCTAAATCTCTTTTGCCTGAAACACAAGAAAAAACACAGAAGCAAGAGAACTGCTTTCTGACCGTTCATTAATTAGTCAACTCCAACAAGCCAGAGTGAGCTGGGAACTCGGGCAATGACA
Organism: Bos indicus x Bos taurus; assembly: GCF_003369695.1. Taxonomy (NCBI): domain Eukaryota; kingdom Metazoa; phylum Chordata; class Mammalia; order Artiodactyla; family Bovidae; genus Bos; species Bos indicus x Bos taurus. Next base: position 126,123,826 of record NC_040105.1, read on the forward strand.
ACAGCATTTATGTTGCAGTTTACACCAAGGAGGTGAACTCTGCCTTCTTAAAAAATTCATGAGGTATGACCACCATCTGCTTTGACATCTGTCCCCACTGCCCATGTCCTCAAGTCACAAAGCTACAACTTTCACAAAACCAAAACAGAGAAGGCCTTCTGCTGGGTGAAAATCAATTTCTCAGTAAGAAGAGCAGGTGGTTCGGTGGTTCAGAAACCTTGGCAGTTACTCAGTGTCTGAGCCACCTTTGTTACATATTAACAGCATGATGTGTGCCAACATCCTTAACAATCACTGTCCTGTTTACAAAGCACCTTCATGTACTGTTGGTGGAGCTGGTTGCTGTTTGATGAACAAATCTCTTTAGTGTCTAAAGGCCATGTTTCAGGCCTTTCAGCCTCGCCTGCTCCAGCAAACATCAGGATGATTTTTGGTGAGTGCTGGGCATCACAATGTCTAAGTCTCCTCTCACAGGAGAACCCGAGAACCATTTCAGAGGTTAGCTACACACTCCTGTCATCCAACCACTCTGCATTTACATTTAACCTACCTTTGGCTGCAGCTATAGATAACACCACCCCATCCATTCATTGATTTTATAACACTTCCTGAACACGTGTCTCACTGTGCAGTGCAAAATATTTTGCTGGTCACAAAGAATGAGAGACAGCCCTTCCTTTGCAGTGTACCAAGATCAACATACAGATGACTAGCAGGCCAGGCGTGGCACGCTGCGTACGACAAGACAGATGGAAAAGTGGTATCAAGATTTATCACAGTCAGAGATCACATCGGGTTTGGGGGACTGGACAAGGCTAGATGGCTGTGGTGATATGTGCCCTGGTCCCTGAAGAATGGGGGAGACTGCAGCGCACAGAGAAGGGGAGGGAGCATTCCAAGAAAGGGGACAGTGTGAGCAAAAGTATGAGAAGACTGAGGCCCGCTCCAGAGGCAGGATGCAGCCCAGAGTGGGCGGGAGCGTATAGCCAAGAGAGCCATAGTACACAGCGCCTCTCTTCCTTACTCACTCACTCCAGAAGCAGGGAGGGGCTCTGACAGGGAACGGTGGTTCTCCCCTGAGATGGCAGGAGGACAACCTTCATGAAAGCACCCTGGGCAGTGGGCATGGAGAGGAGAGCTGAAAGGGCCACTGTGGCCCAGGACTGAAAGGACAGCTTAGGTGCACTGCATGGGAGAGGCCGCCGCCCTTCTGAGGTCATTCGTGATTCTGGGTGATCAGGGAATCAATGGGGCACTTGGGAGGCAGAGCCAGTGTAGGCAAGAGTGGAGCTTTATAACAAGGTTCTTCTGAGATGTCAACAACTAAGCCCCTTTAATGGCTTCCCACATGTCAAGCTGAGAGAGAAATAGGGATGAGGGTAAGGTCGGGTGGAATCATGTTCATGGGGATTCTCACCCTGCAATCGAAACTCAGAATCTCTACCTCACAAACAACTCTGGGAGGATCAAACTTCCAAAGTTCAAAGGGGTGCAACCTAAGAGTCAAACATGGCGAATGCAGTGACCCAGTTGGCCACACCTTGGGAGTTCCTCACTCACAGCTTGGCTTGTGGTGACCCTTCTCCCTTTACCGTAGTTTTCTTTTACTGAAGAAATCGGAAAACTTACTCAGGTTTAGCTACTTGGCCGTGAGTCCAGCCAGAGACAACAGGCTGATAACAACCTGAAATGGAGTATTTGTGAACCTATCACTACTTTCCCCTTAATTTTTCTCTTCCATTCTTCTTCTCCCCATGCCTGCTGCTAATACATTAATACACTGCAAGTTTTAACTTTGTCAGGCTCCCCAGTCCTTCCGCCAACAATTTTCCCGAGCGACTCCAACCGTGAGATTAAGGCACCCAGTCATGCTCTGAGACATGGTGTGATTCAATGCTACACTCTCCAGAGTATTTCTTGTCCTAAGTGCTCTTGCCAGAAAAAGGCCAGGACAACTTCTGCCATCTCATGTTCCTGTCAATCTTTAGGGTGAGAAGAGTACTTTTTCTTACTGACAAGCCAAATTTTGCAAAGTCACTGCTTCAGTGTCACAACCGGTCAAAGAATAAAACAAGGGGACCCCCAGAACCTTACAAGGGGCAATTATATCAGGTAAGATCCAAATGAAAGCGAACCTGGAATTTTTCCTCCCCAAAGGGGAAGCTTTCGCTCAAGAAAGGGTGGCTATCAAAGGGGAAGATCTGTTACAAATGAGATAAAATACATGGAACCAAAGGCCCTGGCACCAGCAGAGCACCCTGAAAATGTTCATTCACTCCTGTGAAGGCCTGTTCATTTCACAATTCACCAGGGCTCAGAAAATTTTCGTGTAAGACTCACAGATCAAGCATTTCAACACGTGCCATGGCCTCTGCCATTTGATTTTTGAAAATGTCACTCCATGATTAGTAACAGTTTTAAATGTCTCCTGTCCCCAAAGTCTGCCCCTTCCCATACTGCTCCTACACTCTCACCAAGATGTAGGAACTATCCTAACCACATCCCAGAGATGTTTCTGTGGCCTTCTAACCAGAAATCACCATCAGGACAACAGTGAAGAAATGACTTTCACAGTGAGCCACTATGATGATCTCAGATTTAAATATATATATTTGAAGTGTCACTTAAAAGAGGAAATAAAGAGGAAGTGAGAAAAATCAGAAAGAGTTTTAGAAGGAAATATAGAATACAAACACAGAGTTTTGATTAGAGGAAAACGAACACTTCATGAAACCGAGAAGCTCGTAAGGACAAATCTTTGTCATATTTTAGGTGTTAAAATTCTCTCCCAGTCTATTTCTACCAGCCACTTGTGATCTATCTGTTTTAGTTCCATGTTGCCATGTGCCATGACTCAAAACACCCATTCAATCATGCTAAGTCCTGGCATTTACCAAGCCCCCACCTGTTATGGACATTTCAAGCCTTTGATAGATGCTTGAGAGCTAAACATTCCATGAACCTAGCCTATAATTTAGCCAGCTGATTAATATATGTAACAGGAAAGAACAGCAAATCAAATAAGCTTCCATCTCCTTACTCTTAACTCTGCTACAGGGGACCAGAGGTGTGATCATAATACCTTATGAGCCCTGCTTCAGGGTGTGATATCTTCACTAGTAACATACAACCTATCTTCAGGCATCAAAGGACTGGAATAACTCCAAGCCTTCATTCTGCATCGGTGCTTTCATCTCCCAAGAGGGGAAGCCCCACAATTCAGGGTAGAAGTTGCAAACACGAGTGGTTCTCTGGAGTTGGTCATGGTGCCCAGAAGTGAGTGTGAGAGCACATGGGCACGACAGGCATCCAGCCATGATCTGGGCATCACTCAGGAAGTTTAGGGTTTGTCAGGCAATAGGGCCAAATGGGGTTCTAGAAGACTGAAAGCCTCACTTGGCGGCCAGCACACAAACAGAATGATGGTGACATGAGGTCCAGCCAACACAGCCCGAGAAGGAGTCCACAGCTAGAGTGGCAGAAGCCACCACAGGTCACACACTCGGGAAGCCTCCATCACGTCTGCCTCAAACCCCAAACCTTCTTGTTAGTTTTCCAGGGGTATGTTAATCAAAGAGAACAAGCATATGAATACAGACTGAATGTAAACAAGACTGGGTTGTCAGAGGCACGAAAACCCAAACGAATGGTGATGGCGATCACTGTACTCAAGGACTCAAGAGATGAAATGGTTCAGACCGCACCATAACTATTTTGGAAGGTTTCCACAAAAGAAAATCAAGTCTTAATTTTATATGAGATTGTTTGAGCAAGTAACATTGTTCTAAGACAAATAACATAGAATTTTCCCTGAGTTTAATATGGGGTTATGTTTTATAAAGTTTCAAAGGAATACAGCATAGTAGCTAAGAGCATGGGCTGTGGAGCCAGAATGTCTAGAACTGACTCTTGCCTCCTCCACCACTTAGTGGTTGTCTGCAAGCACGTATTAGTTAACTTCTCTGTGACTCTGCTCATCTTTAAAATGGAGGTAACAAGAGTACCTAACCTTAACAGGGCTGTCATGAAAAACGAAGCAGTAAATACTGGCAACATTTATAACAGCGGTTAGCACGCAGCAAGTACAACCTATTTTTATTTATTCAATTTCACTCTAAAAATATAGATGTTCCAAGAAGCAAATTCCTGCAAAAGAGGAATGTATCTTCAATTCACAGGGGACATGTGGAAAAAAAGATAAGAGCTCAGGATCTTGGCCAAGAGCCCAGCTGCAAGGATTTTGGGCCCAAGAATGACTGGGGCCACCAAGAGCAATTCTGAAAGTCCTAGGAATTCAGAGAAATCAGTCTTTGGCAGCAGGACCATCCAGGGGGAGAACTGTCCCTCCCATATTTTCAAGGAGGTTTACAGATTACAGAAACCTATGGAGATTGAAACTCTGCTCTTTTAATCCTCTAGTGAAAAGACAGGACCTACTAGATCTAGGTCCCCTGCTCAGTCTTGGGCTGGGGAAGGATCTTCCCCACGTCCCTCCTACATGTAAGGGCCTAGTGAGCCCAGTGGATGATCAGACCTTCCTACATGATCAAAAAGGCCTTGCTTTGATGAGGCGAATTAATGAGGTATGCTCCCTGTGGCTCACACCTCTGATCTTCAGTTTGCCTATGAAGATGAACAAGAAGAGGCTGCCTGTACTCCAGGAACCATAGCTTAGTCTTGGATCATGTGAGTTCATTCAGAATAGAATGCCAAGGACATGAAGCTGAAGACGTGGTCTTCTTAGGCCACTTACAAGATGAGGTAAGGCTGCTTGTGGGGAGACTTCACTTGAGTGAGCACACTCAGGCCGAAGGTCTCAGAAGTGGCAGAGCTGAGATTGTGCCTTGTCTAACCCATCCCTGAGCCAGGATACACGGTGGTCACCCTGCTGTGCCCAACCCAAGATGAGCTCAGGTGTAAGCACCTGGAGTGGGGAAGACTGACAGGAGACTGTTCTCTGACCAACCCATGGACAGGCTGATGCTGTGATGGCAATGGCCCAGCACCTATGAACACTTGGTGACTAGGGGAAGAGAGGTCACATTGTCAGGTCCACCAATCTCACCCCAGAGCCCCAGAGCTAAGCCCCTCCTATTAGGAAGGGCTTCTCAAACCCTGTGACTCAACATGACCCGGACAACCCAAGGAAGTGGTGGCTCAGTGGCTCACTGGGGAGGCAGGCTAGGGGCAGGGGTTGCCCTGAGGTCAGCTGTGAGGAGAGGAAGGGCAGGCTTCTCCAAAGATTCTGAGGCTTCTTTGAAACCTCCCATCACTTTCTCTCTTAGTGGTAGGAAGTAGGGAATGCCTGCAGCCACCATTTCTCAATCCCTTATAACTGAAAATCCTTTCTTTGGTAATTTTGCTTAAAATTCTATCAACCAGGACTTCACTGGGTTAACAATGTTCCACTAGAAAACAGAAAATTCACTGGTGGGTATTAGTGAAAGTAGCTAAGGATATGAAGTTTTTCAGTGTTATCAGCAATGCTATATAAAATATTTTACAACAGAAAGATTTCTTTGGTGCAAACTTAAAAGTTTCTTGTTTTATATGTTCACAGTGACTCAAAGTTTCCACGTTCATGACTTCACCAAGTTGTTTTTTATTTTATTTACTGAGATACTACTTACACAGCATAAAATTAATCGTTTTAAAAGTGTACACTTCAGTGGGTTTTAGTATATTCATAAAGTGGTGCAACCATTACCCTTATCTAATTCCAGAACATTTTTGTCACCCCCTATTCCCTCTCTTCCCAGCCCCTGGCAACCACTAATCTACTTTCTGTTTCTGGGGATTTGGCTATTTGGGTATTTTCATGTAAATGGAATCATATGATGTGTGACCAAAAATTTTGTGGCTGCTTTCTTTCACTTAGCATGTTTTCAAGGCTCTTGTGTGTTGTGGATGTTTAAGTACTTCATTCCTTTTTACTGCTGAATGATACCTATTGTCTGGATATCCTGCTGCTGTTGCTGCTGCTGCTGCTGCTACTAAGTCGCTTCAGTTGTGTCCAACTCTGTGCGAACCTAGAGACGGCAGCCCACCAGGCTCCCCTGTCCCTGGGATTCTCCAGGCAAGAACACTGGAGTGGGTTGCCATTTCCTTCTCCAATGCATGAAAGTGAGAAGTGAAAGTGAAGTCGCTCAGTCGTGTCCGACTCTTATCGACCCCATGGACTGCAGCCTACCAGGCTCCTCCATCCATGGGATTCTCCAGGCAAGAGTACTGGAGTGGGGTGCCATTGCCTTCTCCTACAGCTTGTTTATTCATTCTTTGACCAGTTGATGAACATGAACTGCTTCTATTTTTTAGCTATTATGAATAATGCTGCTGTGAACGTTGTTTCTGCATATGGATTTATTTTCTTTTTAAAATACATATTGAGACAAAAAGGTAGAAGAGAGTATATAGTGAAAATTCCTTTCCCCTGCCTGTTCCAGACACCTATTCCCCTTTCTCCATCAGGAACCAATGATACTGGTGTCTTATGTTTCCTGAGATACTGGGCATATGAAACACAGACAGCCATGTACATGTTTTCTTTTTAAAAAACCTAACAATGATACACTACACATACTCTTCTACACCTTACCTTTCCTATTCAATGTATCTTAGAGTTTTCATGTTAGTACTTCAAGAGCCTTGACTTTTGTAACATGTATATGGTATTCAGCTGTGAAGATGAACCACAATTTATAGTTCGTTACGGATAGACATATAAGTTATTTCAAGTCTATTATTACAAACACTGATGTAAGAGATATGCAAAGTTTAAAATGATGGGATGTATTAACTAAAAAAGTTGGTGAGTTTGATCAGACTGCCTTTCTCTAATACCAAGGGTCAACTTGCACTAAAAGAAGCAGCATTGTGATTTACAAGGAAAGAGACAGAAAGGAAAAGGCTGAAGAGATCTCAAGTGGATCAGGCAGCACCCACCAAAGCTTACTGAAGTGGCAGATTATTTTTGTTCAGGCAAAGAAGATACTACTTGGAAATCCCGTGCCAACTACGTTAAGGTTACCCTCAGCTAATAAGCCACACAGACAGGAAGTGGTTTTGATTCCAAGTTGAGTGCTCTTTGCACCAAACCACAATGCTTGGCCAATGAGTTACAAGACAATAAACTGAGTCAAACACTTATCCTGACAACATACACATGTGCTCATCGTGGTGCAGTGCTGCACCGTGAGGCACCGGGACAACCGAGATGTGATCCCTCAAGATTGAGGAGGCGCCTAGTGTTCATCAACTCTTTAGGCAGAAAAGGTATAAAGTATATATGGTATTTGACTTTCACAGGTGCACATTCTCTTCTTCATCTACTGAACAAAATAAAAGGTGGCTTCTCAGTTGGGGAGAAGCTGGCCTGGAGCCAGCTGAGCTGGGCACAGGGCCTCCTAGGCCAGCAGACGGGCACAGGAGCCCATGCTCAGCACTGAGCCAGAGCCGGTGTGGCTGAGTCACACAGCTGACCTTCACCTTGCCCGCCCGGAAGGCAACACTGCACACCTTATGGAAACCTGTCAGGGATTTTCCAGTTCTGCATCAGAGCTTTAAATGGACCCTGTGAGTGTTCCTTTTGTAAAGCAGAAGAGCAACTTAGTTTCTATCATCTCAAAAGTCAGTCTTTTCTGAAATGGGCACTTGCTTTTTTAAATTTCACTTTAGAAGCCAGGCAACTCCCGCTCTGTCACTGACTTAACCAACTTAGATTGTTCCTCCCTGTTTCTTCGACAAACAAGAAAAAGAAATCTCCCTCCCACTCCCACTCCAATCTCACAGTGAACATTTACAAAATTAACTCTTTGGGTTTCAGGAAAAGGGGTTAATGCTTATAAATCAGCATAGTATATGCAACTGGTTAAAACATACGTCTACCAGTAATTTTTGTTAGATGTTAAAACAGGGATCCTCGGTCACGGTGTTGTGGCAGGTCAGTGTAGAGGGCCAGGAGTATACTAAAAATAACAAAAACAAACTAATTTTAATTCTCTTCAAGCTGTCTACTCATTTAAGGTCATAAATAAATGCTAAAATATGTTATATAAATGACTACACTGGACAAGGGAGTGGATAGAGAAAAGATGAATTCAGGAACTGTGAAAAAGGACGTTTAATTTGGAAAGTTTTTAGCAAGTGCAAAATCAATTACAAGTTACGTTTGTCAAAGTACATGAAGACAACATTATAAAAGTTAAATTCATTTTAAGCTTCCATTTAATGCACAGAACAGTGAACATTTGGTTGGCTTCATTGTTTTGTAACTCAATGAATGGGCAATAGACATGGAATCAAAAACCCCGTTTACCTGATCACAAGCCAATTTAATTTTTCTTCCTCATCAGTAAAATGGAGACATGAATACCTGACCTGCCTTCCCTATAGGATTGTTTAAAGAACCAAATTAAATCCTGTGTGTCCAAGTACTATATGAACTGAAAAGTAGTATAAAAAAATCTGGAAAAGAAAAATATATATAAAAATCAGGCTTTGGACCTCAGTAGATAGTGTCTTTTAATTTTTCAAGTGGATTTCATTTTTCACACGACTTAACCAATTTCATAGTAGACACACACATATTTATACACCACTAAAATCTAGTAGCAGAACACTGCGAAAGGACTAGCAAGGATCCTCTTTCTCTCATGTTAGCCCAAAACTTCCAAGGACACAGAATTTAGAAAACAGGCATACGAGTATTCTAGTTTTCCTTAGGGTCTAATTATTTAATCCTCTTGCTATTTCGTTAATATTTGATTCTTTGCAAAGGCACAAGTAGCAGGAAACAAATATATAATAAACAAGTTCCACACAATCTTGGTTCTTTGCTTTGATCTAAAAATCAAAAGCATACTCCTCTGCCTATTTGTAGAGGGTAATTTTAAGTTGCTTTAAGTATGGTTTATCCTTCATTCTTTACAAACAGAACAACTTGGAAAGCTCTCCACAGAAGAAAAAATTAAGCCAAGGTTGGTCAGAAGACTTTTTTTCCCCAGAAAAATTAAATAAAACAAGGAGCACTTTTTATTTGTTGTCAGAGGGCTGGAGATTTAGTAACCACTTGAAGAAGTGAGTTAATCCCTTTGTAACACAGCCAAAACAGGGTTTATTTTCCTACTGTTATGATGGTAACTTAGAACACACAGGACAACAATATCAAATATCAATTCCCTCCAGAGTTGTAACTTTCTAAATGTAGTAATTAGTAATTTGTCAAGATTATCATTCAACATACGAATAATTTCTACAGAGTAATTGTGCCTTGATGCCACTTTCTATATCAAGTCCTCAAATGCTATCAAATATAAACCAGGTACGGTTTTCATGAAAGAAGAGTACAGGTGTTACAGATGGATAAACTGAGATGTTAAAAAGATTAACTGTCTTGCCTTAAGAGAGGGGAGCAAGGGCAAACTAAGAATAGAAGCTCATACTGTCACCTGTCCCCATAAATCTAGAAGCTTTCCACCTTCCTACTAGGTACACAGTCTGATCAATTTCTACGTGGTTTGAACATCTGTTTTGCAGTAAGGAAGTGAAGTTTCTAAACTGTTTGTGGACATGTCGTTTACTCCAGGGTGGCCCTGTACATATGAATGACAGAATATAGAGTATTCATATACAAAACAACAGTTTTCAAACAAAATCAAATCAGGTTAATAGTAATTATTCAAAAACTTGAATTATAACAGAAACTAGACACAGTTTTAAACCTCTCTACTACACCATATACAGTAAATCCGTTTTATTATCAGAGCTTATGAAAGTCTCAGATCAAAGAGCAAGTAAGTAGTAGAGGAATCAAAACCTTTGCAACCTAATAAGTCTCTTCCAAGACCAAAGGGCATTATCCTTTCATGGCGCTAAGGACTTCTAATAGGTTTCAAAGAAGTAGTGTGTCTGTCTCAGGGCATTGCTTAAATTTTTAAAACACCCTATAGGTAATTTTTAAAATCCATGTTCTTCTGACACATTTAAGATATATCTAACCACCCAGTTCTTTACCCATATCCCCAATCCTAACTTTTTATTCTTAAACATTAAATTTTTCTTGGAAGCTTCACAGCTTGGAAGCATCGAAGAGATCTGCTTCTACCCAGGCAACAGCAGCTGGAACTGAAGTGGAAACTGAGGGATTAGCCCCTATAGGGAGGGGGCCCAACTCCTTGGAAATGCTTTTAAGGGCTCTTCAGCCAGCTAACTCAGGAGTGCAAGGGAAGACTTCCAGAAGGAAATATACCCAGCCAACCCTGGGGCCAAGGGAGAGTGTGTGGATGGGATTCTTGGGATTGAGAATAAAAAGAACAACAATGCAGCTTTGCAAGGACAGAGGGCATGCTTTCCACATCAAGGGGGCAAAAGCCACACTGAAAACCTCTCATCTCCATCCCAGTCTCAGTGTTCCCAATTGTAACAAGAGTGTTTCTTAATAATTTGCACTTAACACCTTGACACCAGGGTTTGGGACAGGATCTAGCAGAGAGCAAATTTAGTCCTTAGTTAATTGTTTCCCTGTTTTCCAAATGCAACAGATTTTGTTGGACTGACCAACACTGATGTATTTTTTAAAACACTTTTAAAGATGACATCCTGCCTCTCTGTAAGAACTGGAAGTTATTTGGCTCCTGTCTCAACGATGAAAACAAAATTTACAAGCATACCCCCCCTTCTCTATCAGGGGTCAGCAATGTCTGAGTCACAAAAAAGTCCAGATTTAAAAATAAGCCAGTATTCTTTTCCAACTCCACGCCAGAATTCCAGAAAATGTGCGACTTTTAAAATAAGGCTCCTCATTTTTTTGCCCAGTAAAAGTGGGGCATCTATTTGACATCTTCTTTCACGGGACACTATGCCACTTTAGGCATATTTGTATATTGTTCGAAAAGCCAGACTCAAAGTATGTAAAATACATGAACTTACTTCACTGGTGAAATCTACCACATATTCTTGGAAATGCATCCCGAAGTCATTTGGACTGACAGATACAGACAGAGGGATGACTAGATATGTCATCAGACAAGCAGAGTCAAATGCTGATGGGACACTCCAGAGGCTGGGGATACAGGTGTTCTTCACACCATCATTGCAAATTGGAAATCTTCATAATAAAATTTTAGCAGAAAATAAAAATAGATAAGCAAACACTTAAAAACAAATCAACTTCAGTGATAAACAAGGCAGGTACTGGCTTAGACTACAGGCAGAGAATGGGGTCCAACCCAGAACGAAAGGAGCAAAGTGAGTACGGCGTCCTCCAAGTGAAAGAAAGAAGCCAGAGCCACTGTAAGGCTTTTCGAGCATCATCAAAGCAGCCCTGAAAATCTCCTCACGAACTATACTATTGCACCCATACATTTTCAGACTTGTGTTGAACACTTTGAGCTATGGGCCAAGACAGAGAGCTTTCGCAAGGTTCCCTAATCCATTCACACGGCCCCATCTGAGGGATGACACTGGAGCCCGCCTCCAGCCTCTTGACTACCTCTCCCCTTTTATGGTGGTTTCAAGTTGAAAGCAATACTCATCTGTTTCCAGATTCCTAAAGGTACTAGAAAAAAAAAATCTAAATATAACAGATGGATAAGTGCTCACGGTAACTGGAAACCAAAATGTAACTTCAGCTTTTGCAGGCCGATGCCCTAACACATGGCTTTAGTGTAATGGTCTCACTGAAGACCTTTTGTCTTTATTCCCACAACAGAAATATTATCCTGACTTTGATGGATGACAGATAAGTGTTATTCAAAATTTTATTTTAAGCTGACATTAATAACCTTTACTTACTTTAAAGTCATTCAGTAAGTGTTCTCGTGTATGTCAAAATTTTCTATGAAACACAGTTGAGGGTGTCTGTTGCTTTTTTATTGTCTTTAAAATAGTTCGATGCACTTTAAAAATCTAATTTAAATGTTGGTGAAACCTCTGAAACATTTCTATGAGTTATAGGGTTCCATGGAATATAATGTGAAAACCAATAGGTTAGAAGGACCCTCTATTTGTGGTCAGTGTTTATAAAATCTACCATCCTTAGGTAATATAAAGAGCCACGGAACCCTCTCAAGATTTTATATAATGCTACCATGCTGGTAACTTCCTGTTTTGGAATCCCTTTCCTCATCACTTATAGTATTTAACTCAAACCTCCTGCCCCACTATCCTCAACACCAATTCTCCAGTTTTACACCTATAAACAAGACCCTCAATTCTTATTTCCTACACGGGCCTTTCAAGTTTCAACACTACAAATAACGTGACCATGTAATGTGGGAGATAAAGGGCAGCAATATAAAGTGCTTTTCACTTGCTGGTGGTGAAAAATAAACAAAAAGTCCCCCGAGTCTGAAAATGGAGCTTATTTCACATTCAACTTACATCTTTTCCTAGCCACCACCAAAGTAAGTGTCAGAATCTTAGCAAATCTGATAGCAGGTCTAAGAATTTCAAAATTGCAACCACATAATGATATGCACGCTGCAGCATCTGAGGGTGAAGTGTATTATATGGACACCTGCAGGTTGCTCTCAGTGAGCATCTGAGCCTACTTTAGTGAATAACACACTATGGATCAGGAATCCCCTAGCCACGTACACTGATACTACATACAAACTCCTCACCAGAATCCACAGAAAAACTCCACTGGTTCTGGGAAAGAAACACTTGGAATATCTTAGGGAATTATTAATTCATACCCCCGAATCAAGTATGGGCTTTCCAGGTGGCACTAGTGGTAAAGAATCCTCCTGCCAGTGTAGGAGACATAAGAGATGTGGATTGGGAAGATCCCCTGGAGGAGGAAATGGCAACCCACTCCAGTATCCCTGCCTAGAGAATCCCATGGACAGAGAAGGCTGGCAGGCCACAGTCCACAGGGTCGTAAAGAGTTGGACACGATTGAAGCAACTTAGCAGGCATGCACAAAGCAGGTATAAAAATGGTCATAACACACACATATCATGTGGATTAAGAGGTTTCCATAGTCTTGGAAAGACCACAAATTCTCACCAAACTACCTAAGGACCACTGCTTTCCTACTTAGGTGAAGAACTGGTACAGAAACTAAATGTTCACCCATCAGATGGAGATCCTTCAGTGAGACATGCTATACAAAGAAGGAATTATCTGGCTGATAGGACAGCAGAATGAGACTATTATCCTAAACACATTTTAATATACGTCATCCTTTTTAAATTTAAATTGATTTCATCCTTAGACCTATTAAAACCAAAGTAAAACATTAAAAATTAAAGACATGAGGAAATAAGCACAGTTCTCCACAGTAGGCTTTCAACACACAAGGATAACATGATGATAATGATGTGGATGTGGATAGTGATGAGGATAAAAGTGCTTGCTATGCTTCCGCAAGCACTGTTAACAGCTTTCGGCCTTGACGTTTTAACTTCTGTAAAAGCTTTGACCTCAGCTATGCTTACTGTACTGACCATAATAAAATGTATATGACTATGATCTTAATCTCATAAATTTTCTAACTTCACAGTTGTAAGACACTTGAGCAAGGTTTCAACCCCAGAACTTATGAGTATCCAACATTCGTCTCACAAGTATGGATTTCTTTCACCAGTGAACATCTGTTGTTGGCTTCTCAAGTCTCTGTACTATTAATAGAAGAGTTGATGATGGAGAAAACCTTAAAACAACTTCCATATCCATTGAGTTTTATGATGTTAAACAATTGTAATAAAAACATTAAGTATTCACAAGTTCCTATCAGACTTGAACTGAACTTGATGACAGACTTTAACACTAATATTTTATTGAGGAATAAGGATGTAAGGGCACTTAAGTCGCTTATCTTGTCTCAGTCTTTGTACAGTCCTCATGAATCATTTACTAATTCCTTTGCTTGGTTTTAAAGAAAATTAACACATGTGAGTTTGTTCCTAGAGAAGATGAAAGGACTTGCAAATAGATAAATTATCCATGAGTAAACTAACACACTATACACTAGCATTAAATATGGCACTGACTCGATTTGTGATATATTATTAAATTTCCTAAAACTGAAGTATCTTTCTTGTAAGTCTCAAAGTGTCATACAGAAGAGGATAAAAAGTTTTACGAAATGATTTGAACCAACTTCAAGTTCAAGATGGTTTGACTCTACCTACCTCACTGTTCAGAGATCCATGTTTTCATTTCACATCATTTGGGTATGGACAGAGCACTAGATTTGAATTCCAATGTCCAAACCTGACTTCTTCTGTGGGAATCCCAGTCAAATCTAACCTTTCTAGTTTAATACATTTGAACTCTGAAATATGGTTTCAACATTTCTATGCATGGAGACTTGGAATGATGTAATAGATAAAGGAGATACTTTTTTAAAATAAAAAATTATAATATCCAATCAATGTTCCAATTGATTTAATATTCTTAGAAAAGATTCACTTTTAAAAAGTTCTCACTGAGAGTTAATTCACATTAACAATACTTTATTTTAATTGAAAAAAAGTATTTCCTGGGGCCAATGGTAATGTTGCACATGTTTACGTGTGTATGTGTATGTTTATCTAAAAGACTTCACTTTCTCTACAAGTGCTCCATGAACTCTGATTGAACATGGCAGAAGAATCGAAGACTCTGGAGATACCACTTTTCCAGAGTCCAATTCGGACACTTTCTCTAAGTGAGGCAGTTTCTCTCTTATGGTAAAAATGAATTCTCTCTATATCAGAGGCTGGGAAAGTCAAGAGATGTACAAGAGGTCAAAATTAAGTCCATTAAATCCCAGCCCTGGATTTAGTCACCATGGAGACAGGGGAGATAAATAAACCAGCAACCTTAACAAATGTGCTGCACCTTTGCCAGACATCTCTCTGACTTTACCGTTATTTTTACTTAAGTATCTTTCAGTCCAAACATAACTGACGATGAAGACTATGAAACCAAACAGAACGAGGCCCAAAAGAAATAGGAATGCTCATGCCGGCAAAGGGCAGGCAAAGAGTCAACAGCAGCCCCCCTCAGCAGTGTGCTCTCTGTTCCCCTTGAAAAACGATTGCAACACGAAGCTCCAGAGGCAATGACATATGGGGAAAATATGTGGCCCTACAGCCAGAGGAAACCATGTCAAAAAAGAAAAACAGACATGAAGTAACTGACCTAATTAAAGGAGAAAAGTATACTGAGAGCAGGGAGACGGGAACACAGCTGGAGGGGAGGGGGCGCTGTGAGAAGCTCAGGACACTGAGGTGGGGTTTAGCTGCTTCTTTGATGGAAACCAGGAGCTGAAACGGGTGCTGCCCTTCATCATGGCTCCCCTGCAGTGAACACAGAATCCAGACACGTGAAGGTCCACCCCCGGGCCTGCTGCACACCAATGGGAAGCTCTGAGACAGACAGTTACACCTTGTCACGTGGGACACCAAGATGCCTTGCCACAGACCACAGGAAGAAAAGGGGGAGGCCTGGGATGGTGGAATGAAGCAAGCAAGAAGGAACCAGACTATCAGAGCTTGGCACTCAGGTGCTGGGCAGGAGTCTTCACTGTGTTTCACAATTATGTACTAAACACCTACTGTGTGATCAATGGACACATCACTGCTTGTGATATGGCGTTGACTTAAGAGGTAAAAGCTGAAGACTCTCAACGTCTAACGTGTCCCAACAGGATAACAACACAAATAAAACTCAGAGTGCTACTTACATTTGTCCAGGTGCCTTCTAGTTCTTCTCCATATGTACATGTCACTTGACAAGGTTATAACTACAGCAGATATACCATTTTGCATTCTACATTTTTAATCAGGTTGTATTATACAAATTCTTTCATACTGCTTTGCAAGTGTCAAAATTTTAATTTTGAACAGATACATGGAATTCCACTACTTAGAAGTATCATAATTATTTATCTAAAACTATTTGTTGAATAAATGAACCATTTCTCTAATGCTGGATGTTTAAATTCTAATTTTTGTCCTTATAAACAACACTGTGATGAATATCCATAACATACAGCTTTTTTCTTTTCTTAGAACAGCTTGTTTCTTAGGACACATTTCCCCCAGATAGGATTACTGGATCAAGGGGTACCAATCTTTATGACTTTTGCCATATATTGCCAAATAATGTTCCAAAAAAGCTTTTTACCAACTTACAATGTTACCAGCAATGAGTAAGTGTTTACTGGTTCCAAGGTAACCATAGTAGCATCAGGTTTTCTTTTTGTTTTTGTTGACTTAACAGATGAGAAATGTACCTCGTTGCTATTTGAATATGCTCATCTTTGCACATCTGTGATGCTGAACATTTTTCCATGTGTTCATTTACTTTGTGATAGAACGTGAATGTCTTTTACCCATCTCCCTACTGGAGAATTCATTTAGCCAACAGAGATGGAGACTCTCTGATATGTCAGGCCTTACAATCTATATGAACTCCGTGCACAATATGGAAACCAATTATCCTGTCATATTTACTACCAACTCTTCCTGGCCTGTTTCCCTTTTCAATATTTTGCCCCAGCTCTACTGAAGCACAATGACAAAAACTGTACATATTTAAGGTATACAATACAACGTGATGGCTTGACATGCATACCCTGTGAAAAGACTATTGCTATCAAGTCAGCACCTCAGTTACCACTCTGTCTCTGTGTGGTGAGAATGCTTAAGATCTAGTCTGTCAGTCCATTTTTATCTATTTGATTCCATTGACCTCTTCCTTTCTGAGATCTATCAATTGTTTTTTGTGGCCATGTGGCACAGTTTGCAGGATCTTAATTCCCCAACCAGGGATTGAACTTGGGGCCAGAGCAGTGTAGCATGGAGTCCCAACCACTGGACCACCAGGGCAGTCCCCAGAGTTTGATCACCGTATAGTTTACAAGGTTATCATATTTCCAGGGATTTGATAATTACGCTATTTTCTGTGGTCTTCTTTAGAAGTTTCTATAAGAGTCTCATAAATATATCCTGTAATTATAAAATTCAAAGCTTCAATTTCTACTTCATGATTTGTGACCTTTAACATATCTCGCTCTTTCAACAGAAGCACTTAGTTTAAAAAACAAGATATAAAATAAAAGATGGGGCTTCCTCATGGTCCAATGGCTAGGAATTCACTTGCCCAGTGCAGGGGGCCTGGGTTCGATCCCCAGTCACAGAGTGAGATCCACAACTAAAAGTTCACATGCCAAAACAAAGATGTGGTACTGATGCTCCTGCTCTGAATCAGGTCCCATCAGAAGTTACCCCTCCTATCAGATGTTTACCCTCAACCCTTTTAAGGTATTCCCTTCAAATGAGCATCACCTAGTATGCACTTGAAAATTCACACACTGCTATTTTGAGAGGAAGGATGGCTCTAACTTTGTAGTCGCAATAGCGCAATAGACCTGGGGTTGAAAAGTCACATGTGTGTAAAAGCCAAGCAGGTCTTACAAAATAGTAAGACATTCAGATAATGGCACCCGACCCTTGTCCTTAGTGTCAAGGAGATAACAGAGTGGTGGACACTGTGGCAAGTTTCAGAGCTCATGTTCTATCTAAAGATACAGCAGCTATTTGGCTCCAGCCTAGCATTGCTCAACAGGAATGCAGGCTCGATGCTGCCAGATCTTCTGATATTTCAAGAGAAGATGAAAATCTGGATTTTTTTAAAAAATGTGAAATCTCTCAATTTCTAAATGATTGGCAATTCACTTAAAATTTTAAAAGAACACCTCTGTGTGCCAGATCCAGCCCACCAGCTTGAGACCTTGGCTCTAGACAGAAGATTTCCAAAGTCTTTAAGCCTGTGTGACCCATCTGGGCTGCTTTTCCTGCTTACTACTAGTGCACCAAGAAGAGAGGTCACATGAATAGACATGGTACGAATCAAATCACCATGACTACTACTCTTACAAATTTTGTTTTGTGAATATTAAAAACTGCCAAATCGATAATGAAAGTGACCATATGTCAATCATATAAATATTTCCTAGAAGTCAAATTAATGCTTCCTTAATTGACAAAATAATCTCTACTACAAAAACTAACACAGAGAATACCCAGCTCAAGTATGCATTAAGAATTACATTGTATTCAAGTTTTTGTTCCAAGTAATTCCATACCTATTGGGCAGCCAAAGAGAACAAATTCAAGTTCTTCAATTATAAAGCTTACCTGTGAAAAATGCTGTGCTAAACATAAAACAGGATACATTATCATTAAAGAAACATAAAATATATTGTCATGTGGAAACTGCAAAGTCCATTTTCCTTAACTGTCCAGTTTTTCCAAATAACTTTTAAAAACAAGAATGTGAAATACAGTTACATTTGTTTTCATTTTGGGGGCATTTGGGTCCCAGACACAGCTGCACATGCTCATATGGAGGTGACATAATTCACCAGCTCAAGGAGCAAACTGGAGATGGCGACTTTGGTTTGCACCCCTGAACCCATACTGGTCTACTCAATGCTGGGCAATTTATTTTAAAAAGGAAAATCAAGCTTTAGCTTCCTCATTTGCAGAAGGGAAAATAATCCAGGGATGTCCTACCCTTGAAGACTATTAAACCAAAATGTGTCATTCTTTTTGTTTTGCTCACTCTTATATTCCTGATCCAGTCCACAGAAGGGCTGAATGAATGAATAAAAGAAAGGAAAACACATCAACACATCATAAGACACCACAACATCGTGACCGTTGAGCCATTACTTTAAAATCAATGCCACAGATTTCTGTCACAGTGAAGCAGAACTTAATGCATTCTATTTCATTAACTCACTTGAGAAGTTCACTGCTCTCAAAGAAAACCCAAAGATGTTACGTTTTAGTCAAAGATGTCATCCAGGGAATTGTTAATATCAGAAAACCACTTCAAATATGCCTTCACAGGACTTAAACTAAAATGTTCCATTTTAAGAATACAGTCTTGTACACATAGTTTCTACTGAAGTTTTCTTACTGACAAAGTTTGTCAGGGCTGCAAACTACAGTGGAAGTGGTAAGGGCAAAAAATGTATCTGATAGGCCAAGTTTCACCTGGCCAGCATTTCCAACTCAGTTGATGGGAGGATGTTTTTAGCTTTTCTGTGTATGTCCGTAAACAATCCAGTGTCTGTTTCTGTGGAAAAATAAAAGCAAGACCTGTGAAAGGGCACAGAGCAAAAACCTTGGCTCCTTAAACAGAACTTTTCAACTGCCCTAGGGCTCCTTGGAGGAGAAGAGTTGCAGCCTCCTACATGAGCCAAGGCAGTTCTGGTTTGGTGTTCTCTACTGTGGATGTGACTGGTGATAGAAGCAAGGTCTGATGCTGTAAAGAGCAATATTGCATAGGAACCTGGAATGTCAGGTCCATGAATCAAGGAAAATTGGAAGTGGTCAAACAGGAGATGGCAAGAGTGAACGCCAACATTCTAGGAATCAGCGAACTAAAATGGACTGGAATGGGTGAATTTAACTCAGATGACCATTGTATCTATTACTGCGGGCAGGAATTCTTAGAAGAAATGGAGTAGCCATCATGGTCAACAAAAGAGTCTGAAATGCAGTACTTGGATGCAGTCTCAAAAACGACAGAATGATCTCTGTTCGTTTCCAAGGCAAACCATTCAATATCACGGTAATCCAAGTCTATGCCCCAACCAGTAACGCTGAAGAAGCTGAAGTTGAATGGTTCTATGAAGACCTACAAGACCTTCTAGAACTAATACCCAAAAAAGATGTCCTTTTCATTATAGGGGACTGGAATGCAAAAGTAGGAAGTCAAGAAACACCTGGGGTAACAGGCAAATTTGGCCTTGGAATATGGAATGAAGCAGGGCAAAGACGAATAGAGTTTTGCCAAGAGAACGCACTGGTCATAGCAAACACCCTCTTCCAACAACACAAGCGAAGACTCTACACATGGACATCACCAGATGGTCAACACCAAAATCAGATTGATTATATTCTTTGCAGCCAAAGATGGAGAAGATCTATACAAGTCAGCAAAAATAAGACTGGGAGCTGACTGTGGCTCAGATCATGAGCTCCTTATTGCCAAATTCAGATTTAAACTGAAGAAAGTGGGGAAAACCATTAGACCATTCAGGTATGACCTAAATCAAATCCCTTATGATTATACAGTGGAAGTGAGAAATAGATTTAAGGGACTAGATCTGATAGAGTACTGGATGAACTATGGACGGAGATTCGTGACATTGTACAGGAGACAGGGATCAACATCATCCCCATGGAAAAGAAATGCAAAAAAGCAAAATGGCTGTCTGTGGAGGCCTTACAAATAGCTGTGAAAAGAAGAGAAGTGAAAAGCAAAGGAGAAAAGGAGATACAAGCATCTGAATGCAGAGTTCCAAACAACAGCAAGAAGAGACAAGAAAGCCTTCCTCAGCAATCAATGCAAAGAAATAGCAGAAAACAACAGAATGGGAAAGACTAGAGATGTCTTCAAGAAAATTAGAGATACCAAGGGAACATTTCATGCAAAGATGGGCTTGATAAAGACAGAAATGGTATGGACCTAACAGAAGCAGAAGATATTAAGAAGAGGTGGCCAGAATACACAGAAGAACTGTACAAAAAAGACCTTGACGACCCAGATATTCACGATGGTGTGATCACTCATCTAGACCCAGACATCCTGGAATGTGAAGTCAAGTGGGCCTTAGTAAGCATCACTATGAACAAAGCTAGTGGAGGTGATGGAATTCCAGTTGAGCTATTTCAAATCCTGAAAGATGATGCTGTGAAAGCGCTGCACTCAATATGCCAGCAAAGTTGGAAAACTCAGCAGTGGCCACAGGACTGGAAAAGGTCAGTTTTCATTCCAATCCCAAAGAAAGGCAATGCCAAAGAATGCTCAAACTACCACACAATTGCACTCATCTCACACGCTAGGAAAGTAATGCTCAAAATTCTCCATGCCAAGCTTCAGCAATATGTGAATCGTGAACTTCCAGATGTTCAAGCTGGTTTTAGAAAAGGCAGAGGAACCAGAGATCAAATTGCCAACATCCGCTGGATCATGGAAAAAGCAAGAGAGTTCCAGAAAAACATCTATTTCTGCTTTATTGACTATGCCAAAGCCTTTGACTGTGTGGATCACAATAAACTGTGGAAAATTCTGAAAGAGATAGGAATACCAGACCACCTGACCTGCCTCTTGAGAAACCTATATGTAGGTCAGGAAGCAACAGTTAGAACTGGACATGGAACAACAGACTGGTTCCAAATAGGAAAAGGAGTACGTCAAGGCTGTATATTGTCACCCTGCTTATTTAACTTCTATGCAGAGTACATCATGAGATACGCTGGGCTGGAAGAAGCACAAGCTGGAATCAAGATTGCCAGGAGAAATATCAATAACCTCAGATATGCAGATGACACCTCAGTTACGGCAGACAGTGAAGAGGAACTAAAAAGCCTCTTGATGAAAGTGAAAGAGGAGAGTGAAAAAGTTGGCTTAGAGTTCAACATTCAGAAAAGGAAGATCACGGCATCTGGTCCCATCACTTCATGGGAAATAGATGGGGAAACAGTGGAAACAGTGTCAGACTTTTTTTGGGGGCTCCAAAATCACTGCAGATGGTGATTGCAGCCATGAAATTAAAAGACGCTTACTCATTGGAAGGAAAGTTATGACCAACCTAGACAGCATATTAAAAAGCAGAGACATTACTTTGCCAACAAAGGTCCACCTAGTCAAGGCTATGGTTTTTCCAGTGGTCATGTATGGATGTGAGAGTTGGACTATGAAGAAGGCTAAGCCCCAAAGAATTGATGCTTTTGAACTGTGGTGTTGGAGAAGACTCTTGAGAGTCCCTTGGACTGCAAGGAGATCCAACCAGTCCATTCTAAAGGAGATCAGTCCTGGGTGTTCTCTGGAAGGACTGATGCTAAAGCTGAAACTCCAATACTTTGTCCACCTCATGCGAAGAGTTGACTCATTGGAAAAGACTGATGCTGGGAGGGACTGGGGGCAGGAGGAGAAGGGGACGACAGAGGATGAGATGGCTGGATGGCAACACCGACTCAACAGACATGAGTTTGGGTGAACTCCGGGAGTTGGTGATGGACAGGGAGGCCTGGCGTGCTGTGATTCATGGGGTCACAAAGAGTCGGACACGACCAAACTGACTGTGGTAAGACCTAAAGCTTTATTTGAGGACAGGATTTTATCATTTAAAAAAAAGTTTGAAAACAACCCTTCTGGATAAAGGCTGGGGCTGATAGTAACGCCAGGACTTTAACCTTAAAATGGAAGAGTTGATCATAGCTGGCAGCTGAGAGAAACAGGGAAGGATCTCTGACTACCACTATAACTGATGAAATTGATCAAATTCAGATTAAACATTTCTAAAAAGCTGTCCTACTTGTTCACTCTTTAGGGTTTAATATCTTTAAGCTAAGCTAAGCTAAGTTGCTTCAGTCATGTCCGACTCTGTGCGACCCCATAGACGGCAGCCCACCAGGCTCCCCCGTCCCTGGGATTCTCCAAGCAAGAACACTGGAGTGGGTTGCCATTGCCTTCTCCAATACATGAAAGTGAAAAGTGAAAGTGAAGTCGCTCAGTCGTGTCCGACTCAGCGACCCCATGGATTACAGCCTACCAGGCTCCTCCATCCATGGGATTTTCCAGGCAAGAGTACTGGAATGGGGTGCCAGGCTTCATATTTTCTATCTAGGGTTTAATATATTTAAAAATCTCTGACAAATATTAAAAGCAGCAAGGGAAAAACAACAAATAACACACAAGGGGATTCCCATAAGGATAACAGCTGATCTTTCTACAGAAACTCTTCAGGCCAAGAGGGAATGGCAGGACATACTTAAAGTGATAAAAGAAAATAACCTAGAGCCCAGATTACTGTACCAAGCAACGATCTCCTTCAAATATGAAGGAGAAATCAAAAGCTTTTACAGACAAGCAAAAGCTGAGAGAATTCAGCACCACCAAACCAGCTCTCCAACAAATGCTAAAGGATCTTCTCTAGACAGAAAACACAGAAAGGGGGTATCAACTCAAACCCAAAACAACAAAGTAAATGGCAACGGGACTATACTTATCAATAATTACCTTAAATGTAAATGGGTTGAATGCCCCAACCAAAAGACAAAGACTGGCTGAATGGATACAAAAACAAGACCCCTATATATATTGTCTACAAGAGACCCACCTCAAAACAAGGGACACATACAGATTGAAAGTGAAGGGCTGGAAAAAGATATTCCACACAAATAGAGACCAAAAGAAAGCAGGAGTAGCAATACTCATATCAGATAAAATAGACTTTAAAACAAAGGCTGTGAAAAGAGACAAAGATGGATACTGCATAATGATCAAAGGATCAATCCAAGAAGAAGATATAACAATTACAAATATATATGCACCCAACATAGGAGCACCACAATATGTAAGACAAATGTATGAAAGGGGAAATTAACAGTAACACAATAGTAGTGGGAGACTTTAATACCCCACTCACACCTATGGATAGATCAACTAAACAGAAAATTAACAAGGAAACACAAACTTTCATTAAATGATACAACAGACCAGCTAGACCTAATTGATATCTAGGGACATTTCACCCCAAAACAATGAATTTTACCTTTTTCTCAAGTGAATACAGAACCGTCTCCAGGACAGATCACATCCTGGGCCATAAATCTAGCCTTGGTAAATTCAAAAAAATTGAAATCATTCCAAGCATCTTTTCTGACCACAATGCAGTAAGATTAGATCTCAATTACAGGAGAAAAACTATTAAAAATTCAAACATATGGACGCTGAACAACACGCTGCTGAATAACCAACAAATCACAGAGGAAATAAAAAAAGAAATCAAAATATGCATAGAAATGAATGAAAATGAAAACACAACAACCCAAAACCTGTGGGACACTGTAAAAGCAGTGCTAAGGGGAAGGCTCATAGCAATACAGGCATACCTCAAGAAACAAGAAAAAAGACAAATAATCTAACTCTACACCTAAAGCAACTAGAAAAGGAAGAAATGAAGAACCCCAGGGTTAGTAGAAGGAAATAAATCTTAAAAATCAGGGCAGAAATAAATGCAAAAGAAACAAAAGAGACCACAGCAAAAATGAACAAAGCCAAAAGCTGGATCTTTGAGAGGATAAACAAAATTGACAAACCATTAGGCAGACTCATCAAGAAACAAAGGAGAAAAACCAAATCAATAAAATTATAAGTGAAAATGGAGAGATCACAACAGACAACACAGAAATACAAAGGATCATAAGAGACTACTATCAGCAATTATATGCCAATAAAATGGACAACTTGGAAGAAATGGATAAATTCTTAGAAAAGTACAACTTCCCAAAACTGAACCAGGAAGAAATAGAAAATCTGAACAGACCCATCACAAGCACTGAAATTGAAACTGTAATCAGAAATCTTCCAGCAAACAAAAGCCCCGGTCCAGACGGCTTCACAGCTGAATTCTACCAAAAATTTAGAGAAGAGCTAACAGCTATTCTACTCAAACTCTTCCAGAAAATTGCAGAGGAAGGTAAACTTCCAAACTTATTCTATGAGGCCACCATCACCCTAATATCAAAACCTGACAAAGATCCCACAAAAAAAAAACACTACAGGCCTATATCACTGATGAACATAGATGCAAAAATCCTTAACAAAATTCTAGCAATCAGAATCCAACAACACATTAAAAAGATCATACACCATGACTAAGTGGGCTTTACCCCAGGGATGTAAGGATTCTTCAATATCCACAAATCAATCAATGTAATACACCACATTAACAAATCGAAAAATAAAAGCCATATGATTATTTCAATAGATGCAGAGAAAACCTTTGACAAAATTCAATGTCCATTTATGATAAAAACTCTCCAGAAAGCAGGAATAGAAGGAACATACCTCAACACAATAAAAGTTATATAGGACAAACCCACAGCAAACACTATCCTCAATGGTGAAAAATTGAAAGCATTTCCCCTAAAGTCAGGAACAAGACAAGGGTGCCCACTCTCACCACTAATATTCAACATAGTTTTGGAAGTTTTGGCCATAGCAATCAGAGCAGAAAAAGAAATAAAAGGAATCCAGACTGGAAAAGAAGAAGTAAAACTCTCACTGTTTGCAGATGACATGATCCTCTACATAGAAAAGCCTAATGACTCCATGAGAAAATTACTAGAGCTAATCAATGAATATAGTAAAGCTGCAGGATATAAAATCAACACACAGAAATCCCTTGCATTCCTATACACTAACAATGAGAAATCAGAAAGAGAAATTAAGAAAACAATTCCATTCACCACTGCAACGAAAAGAATAAAATACTTAGGAATATCAATGAAGTCAACCACTTCAGTCAGTTTTTACAAGTCAACCACTTGTAAAAGAATGAAACTAGAACACTTTCTAACATTATACACAAAAATAAACTCTAAATGGATTAAAGATCTAAACATAATACCAGAAACTATAAAACTCCTGGAGGAGAACATAGGCAAAACACTCTCCGACATAAGTCACAGCAGGATCCTCTATGACCCACCTCCCAGAATATTGGAAATAAAAGCAAAAATAAACAAATGGAACCTAATTAAAATTAAAAGCTTCTGCACAACAAAGGAAACTTTAAGCAAGGTGAAAAGACAGCCTTCAGAATGGGAGAAAATAATAGCAAATGAAGCAATGGACAAAGAATTAATCTCAAAAATATACAAGCAACTCCTGCAGCTCAATTCCAGAAAAATAAACGACCCAATCAAAAAATGGGCCAAAGAACTAAGCAGACATTTCTCCAAAGAAGACATACAGATGGCTAACAAACACATGAAAAGATGCTCAACATCACTCATTATCAGAGAAATGCAAATCAAAACCACAATGAGGTACCATTCCACACCAGTCAGAATGGCTGCTATCCAAAAGTCTACAAGCAATAAATGCTGGAGAGGGTGTGGAGAAAAGGGAACCCTCTTACACTGTTGGTGGGAATGCAAACTAGTACAGCCACTATGGAGAACAGTGTGGAGATTCCTTAAAAAAACTGGAAATAGAACTGCCTCATGATCCAGCAATCCCACTGCTGGGCATACACACCGAGGAAACCAGAATTGAAAGAGACACGTGTACCCCAATGTTCATCGCAGCACTGTTTATAATAGCCAGGACATGGAAGCAACCTAGATGTCCATCAGCAGAAGAATGGATAAGAAAGCTGAGGTACATATACACAATGGAGTATTACTCAGCTGTTAAAAAGAATGCATTTGAATCAGTTCTAATGAGGTGGATGAAACTGGAGCCTATTATACAGAGTGAAGTAAGTCAGAAAGAAAAACACCAATACAGTATACTAACACATATATATGGAATTTAGAAAGATGGTAATGATAACCCTATATGCGAGACAGCAAAAGAGATACAGATGTATAGAACAGTCTTTTGGACTCTTTGCGGGAGAGGGCAAGGGTGGGATGATTTAGGAGAATGGCATCGAAACCTGTAAATTATCACATGTGAAATGAATCGCCAGTCCAGGTTCGATGCACGATACAGGATGCTCGGGGCTGGCGCACTGGGATGACCCAGAGGGATGGTATGGGGAGGGAGGTGGGAGGGGGGTTCAGGATGGGAACATGTGTACACCCGTGGCAGATTCCTGTTGATGTGTGGCAAAACCAGTACAATATTGTAAAGTAATTAGCCTCCAATTAAAATAAATACAGTATACTAACACATTTATATGGAATTTAGAAAGATGGTAACAATAACCCGGTGTACGAGACAGCAAAAGAGACACCGATGTATAGATCAGTCTTATGGACTCTGTGGGAGAGGGAGAGGGTGGGGAGATTTGGGAGAATAGCATTGAAACATGTATAATATCATGTATGAAACGAGTCGCCAGTCCAGGTTCGATGCACGGTACTGGATGCTTGGGGCTGGTGCACTGGGACGACCCAGAGGGAGGCAGGGGGAGGGAGGAGGGAGGAGGGTTCAGGATGGGGAATGCGGGTATATCTGTGGCGGATTCATTTCGATATTTGGCAAAACTAATACAATATTGTAAAGTTTAAAAATAAAATAAAATTAAAAAAAAAAAATCTCTGGAGAACTCTGTATCAAATAGATGTAACAAAGGCTACTACCCTAACTGAAATGACAGGCCCTATACTGCATGTGGGACAGAGCATGGAACTGGGCGGGGTGGAGGGGAAGGCAGAAATGCAGCAACCTTTTGAATGGATGAAACTAGAAATCCTGAGTGGTCTGGTGCCAGCAAATGTTACTACCACTCTTATAAACACAAGGAGACTGGGGTCCAAAGAGCAGCAAGACTGTGGCTCCGTACACTGTGCCTAGATGAACTGTCTTACAGAGTTCCTTGTTCCAGTTTTTGCAAAGGTGAACATCCCCTATCTCTCAAAAAAGACAGAAAAGAGTAACCTGGCATCATCACAGAGTCTCCAGAAGCTGCCAAAGCTACTAGGACTAGGCGGATGGAGGATGCCTCTCCAGGGTATGTGAAATGGAAGGACTGGCCTTGCCCGGCTGCTCACACCCACGCGGCTGCGCTCAGAACTTCAGTTCCTCAGAAGATGATCTGCCAACCACATTAAGGTGACCCCACGGAAATGCTCCAAATTGGTAGACTGTGAGCGGCTGCCCCACACCTTGGCTCAGCTCACCCCAGGCCTGAAGAGTCCTGACAGCTGACTGGGCGGCCCAGGAGCTGCTCCACGCAGCTTTCCTGTTCCCTACCATCCACAGGGTGCCAGAGGCAGATCTGTAGCCTCAGGCCGACCTTCTAACTATTCTGCTGTGCTTGGCACATTCACTTCTCATGCCCCCAAATTAAAAGCAAATGAGATGTTTTCACCCTTGAAAAGGCAATCCCCAGAGACCTCGTATCTAGGGTAAGCAGTGACATTGGTCAGCTCAATTAAAACAAACGCGCTTAAAATCTACCACACAGATAAAGATTTCTGGACAGTGTTGATGCGAACGCCACACACCAGAAGGTGGAGACTGGTGTAATAATGTGTGGCAATTGGGAAAACTTACCTCACAGTGGATATGTGCAGAACGGGATGTATTCGGTGAGGGCGGGACACCGCTAACAACCACCTCTGATGTGCCTAAGTTAGGAAAAAATGAGAAGCAAGAGGTCAAGTTACCTTTTCAGGAGAAAAGCTAGAAGTTTCTTAAAAAAAAAAAAAAAAAAAACCCTCACGATCCAAAAGTCAACTTCCTTTGAAATGGCTCACGATAACACCTTCTTCTCTGTATTTACAACTCTTGAAGTTAAGGAAAACTGCCAAGATGTTCTGCATATTTCCCCAAATGTCTGTTTATCATATAACATTTGCACCGGCAATGGATCTGGCCCCCTCATTATCAAGCTGTATTAGCTCAAACACTCAGCATTGTTAGCAGAGTGAGCTCATGGCCTATTTCAGTTTTAAATTAACATTTGGCAATCACCCGGGTAATCAAAACAAATGACTCAGTCATTTAGAATAGATTTATTAGTTGAGTCTCCCCCCGCTCTTTTAACATCTCTAGTGTATTTTGCCACAGGAGAGCTCAGAGCCAGACAGAATGTAGAGCACAAGTCACCAGAGGAATATTTAGAGGTGTTGCCATGGAGATGAGGTGCTTAGTGACTGCTGAAGTTATCTCCAATCAACAACAGGATTAGGCAGCAGGCTGGTGGGCAGGCTCATCCCCGCATGGATGGTTCTGCCTGACTAGGAAACAGGTGTGCCCTGTGCTTTTCCCACTGACACACAAAATGGTACACTCTGACACGCTGCCCTCTCCACACCCTCCAGGCCTCCCCACAGGCAGCGCTGACATCACCACCTTACCCGCCCCCCATTATTCAGAAAGGACTGGCTGGGGCTAAGGAGAAAGGAAGTGTGATCACTGTATCTTCCCCAACATGTGAAATCCTGAAACCCACACCAAAGGCTCTTTTATATCAACTGTGAAATGTACATGAGTGAAAGAATTTGAAGGAAAAGACAGCTCCCTGAGAGAAGGCCCTCCTCCCCCCACAACCCAGGCCCACCTGTTCTGTTCACTCCTCCATTCCCACACCTAGAACAGTACCTGGCACACAGGAGGCACTCATGAAGCATCCATTGAATGAAATAAGGCAAACAAAAACCAAAGATTATAACCAGGCTCAAAACTCCCCACGCTCCACAACCAACTTGTTTCAAGCCGATCATCAAACAAGCAGTGGTTAGAGATTTTCTTTTTAATGTTAATGAATGCGAAAATAAATCCAGTTAGTTCAACAGGCTAATGGGTTCATCAATTTAGAGACCTTAATGACAACTGTTGAAGACAACTCTTCAAATTCAGTATGGACAAGTCTGCTGATGATAGGGACAGGGGTCTTGTCTGCCAGATCTAAAGCCCCAGATCTAAAGACAAATTTGTTAACTTTCAAAAGTGAATGCTTAAATTGACTGACTCCAAAGAAATGCCTTCTAGTCCCCTTCCCACCTACACTTAAGGAGAGACAATATTTTCTTGTTCTATCATATGAACAATGTCTCATTGGTTCCATGTTCTACCTCATTTGTCTTACAGGACTTTAAGTTTCTTGGTGACAGGGACAGAAAGCCCCGATTTCTTGGGGACAGGGACAAGAATCCCTGATTTCTTTTCTACCTCCCAGGACTTAGCATGGTATGTATGTACAAAAGCCTTGGCTCAGCCTCATCTACCACCACCCGCACCCCAATCATACGGAACTCACTGTTTCTAAAAGGTGCCACACCCTTTCATGCAGCTGTGGGAAGAATGCAGCATGGCACAGCTGTTCACAGCAAGGGCGCTGGAGTCAGACTGGCTGGGTTCATGTGCTGGCCCCGCCTTATATCAGCTGTACAACCTCTGGGAACCTCATAATGGTAAGTGACATCACAGAGGGACTGGACGCTGGCAAGATGGCAGGGCATGTAAAGCCCCTAACCAGGGCCTCACTCATATAAGGTACTCAGTGAACATCACATATATATTTATCACGATGATTACAGCAGGCAGAGAATGAAATGTTATCAAACTTGGATAATAATTTCATATTCTGCCACAGACAGTTGGCCCCAAGCATACCCCTACGTAGATCCAACCCAACCTAAACTTTGAATCTGAATCCATCACAGTCTAGCCTCATGATAAGTGACCTCACAGAGGGACTGGACGCTGGCAAGATGGCAGGGCATGTAAAGCACTTAACCAGGGCCTCACTCATACAAGGTACTCAGTGAACATCACATATATATTTATCACGATGATTACAGCAGGCAGAGAATGAAATGTTATCAAACTTGGATAATAATTTCATATTCTGCCACAGACAGTTGGCCCCAAGCATACCCCTACACAGATCCAACCCAACCTAAACTTTGAATCTGAATCCATCACAGTCTAGCCTTATGATACTAGTCCATTTTACTCACTTTGTCGGAACCAGTTTTTCCTAGAGATAGATTCGATATGCAGTGGGCTCTATTTGAAGGAATCCCATTCTCTAAACAACCAGAATAGCTTCCTCCCTAAGATCCCAACACTGCCAGTACCTTCCCTGCTTTCTCTCTGTCTACTCCCTACCTCTACAAGCTCAGGCTCTAAGGAGCCTTGTGGGGCCAGAGAACTTGTTTTCCAGTAACCACACCAAGTCACCGGCTCTCTTGAGTCCTTGAGTGTTATGTTCCCTGACACCCTCCAGAGGGCAGTAGAGAGAAAGGCCCAAAGGCTGAGCACACAGAACTCTCTGCACCGGGGTCCAACTTGGTCCCCTGCCAGAGGAGTCTTGGGTTGCAGAGTTCATGGTTTCACCTTCAAGAACTACCCCACAAAGAAAGACAAAAACATACAGCAAGATTTTAACAGCATCTGTATCTCCATTTCACTTTATTGTCAGGGCTAGTGCCCTCAACATTTAGTTGGGGTTGGGGGGATAAAGGCACTCATGGCGATAGTGTTGTGTACACTTTTCAATCTGCAGTGTGCAACTGTGGCCCTGACCAGACATAACACAAATTGTGTTGATGATATTGCGCAAGTCAAAGAGTAAAAACAGGACAGCAGCCAAACATACTGGGTAAAATGTGATGACAGCAAAGTAATCCAAAATAAAACCCAAACACTTTAGGGTCAGTCATGCTTTCAAATAAATCACGTTAATCTTATCCCACCCTGACAGAATTAATAAGTGAAGTTAGACAAACTATTTATGTTATTCCAGAAGCCAGAAGCTACATTATAGTGACATTCAACATACACAATCATTCTCCTTCAGGTTTAACAAGGGTATTTTGGTCACAGATACTGATGATCCTATCACTATGGACAGCCAAGCCTAAATGATCCCCAAATCACCAATCAACTCAGTGAATTATATGGAAACATAACATCCAGAAACAGCAGCTGTCTGAATGAACCTAAAGACCAGTTGAATCAGTCAAAATGGATGAGCTCCATAGAATCATTGTCTCCTCAATTGTCATGGTAACCATTCCTTAATCATATCCTTCCAAATATTCTCTCCTACCTTAGAAACCAAAGAGCAGTGAACCCCAAATACCTTCTTAATTAGGTATGCTTGTGATGGTACCAGGCAGCAGCTCAGACTTATTTATCCTGCTTTGATTCAAATGCTTACACTGCTATGGTTGTCAAGACATCAGCATATGCACGTCTAAAACACATTTGAAATGTTACCATTATATGCAATAAGAAATACAAATGAGATGGCCACTGGCTTCTTTCCTTCAGCAGAAGAACTGATAAAGCGGCTCTTACCCAGTAAAATTATGTGTTGGTATAAACAAACAGTTAAGACAAAAGATGCCTCATTTTAATAATTTCAACATAATCAAGATCTATAACATCATAATCAAATCTTTACCAACACATTAACTTAATACATAAACAAAAACCAAAAGGATATTATGTTATAGAAATAAAATAAAATCCAATTTTGTGTCCTTAGATTGAATATAATACACTCTATGTCTGGAAGATTATCTATTTCACACAAGTTTCTACATTTACTTTATATGATATAATATTCTTCAGAAATTGGAAAGAGAAATGTTTTATGTTTATTCAACCTGGCAAAAGAGAGGTTATATTTTTAAAAGATATCTATTAGATATATTATACATTTTAAGTTGTGATCCTTCTAGATTCATCCTTAGACTTTTATGCACAACTTTTCCAAAGTTAGAGTAGTAAGCCATTTAAAAATATTGCATTGGAATATGTGGAACCTTTTTAAATATAGAATTTGCTTGTACTGGTTTCCAACTAGTAATAAAAGGTCTTTCCTTCCAGAAATGCACAACCTGTATACTAATAAAAGAGGAAAGGTAAGCAGTGTGTCCACCAGGCCCCAAATAAGCACTAAGGAGCTCTTTCGACAGGCCATTTCTGGATGCAAATTTACAGAATTTTTGGTCACAAAGGGTGGATGAAAAATAAAAATATATTCATTCCTTTTTAATTGGCATACTAAAATTTGCAACAAAAGCAAAAATAATCAAGTGGGACTATATAAAATAAAAAAGCATCTGTGCAGCAAAGAAAATGATCAACAAAGTGAAAAGGCAACCTATGGAATGAGAGAAAAATATTTGCAAATCATATATCTGATAAGGAACTAGTATCCAAAATATACAAAGAACTCATACAACTCAATGGCAAAATAAATAATCCAATTAACAAATGGGCAGTGGAAGTGAATAGACATTTTCCCAAAGAACACAAACACATGGCCAACAGGTACATGAAACGACGCTTCAACATCACTAATTTCCCTGGTTCAATATCAGGGAAATGTGAACCCAAACCACAAAATCACCTCACACCCACAGAATGGCTATTATCTAAACACTACAAGTAACAAGTGTTGGCAAGGATGTAGAACAAAAGGAACATTCTTACACTGTTGGTGGGAATGTAAATTGGTGCAGCCACTACAGAAAACAGTATGGAGAGTCCTCTAAAAATTAAAAATAGAACTATGCTATAATCTAGCAATTATATTTCTTGGTATTTATCCAAAGAAAAGCCCAAAGATAATCTGCACCCCCATTCATCGCAGCACTACTTACAATAGCCAAGATATGGAAACAACCCTCTTACCCATCAATAGATTAATGGATAAAGAAGATGTAGAACATGTATATACAATGGAATGCTACTTAGACATAAAAAGAAGGAAATCTTGCCACTTGCAACAACATGGATGGACCTCTGGGGCATTATGTAAGTGAAATTAGACAGAGAAAGACAAATACTGTATGATTTCTCATATATACAATCTAAAATTTTTATTTTAAAAAGCTCATATATACAAAGAACAGGGGTTGGGGAAATGGGTGAAGGGGGGGGTCTAAGGTTACAAAAACACACTATAGGTATTTTCCTCATATGCTTTTACATAACTGCTGGCTAATGAGCTTTAAAAGACTAAAGAAACGTAGAAAAACAAATAAAACATTAAGAATACTTAGGAATACAAAAGTCATCGATAACAGAATAAACTAAAATTATGAGGCATGAGGAACAAGTAGGAACAACGCAAAAAAAACCCATCACCACAACCACCACCACCAAAAACGAACAACAACAAATGGCGAAATCCAGCAAGAAAAATGGAGCAGCAAATATTTGCTAAAGTTAAAAGGTAAAACCTTGAGATCCTGTCCTTTGCCCTAATGTTCAATGGTATTTTTGTTTTAAAAATATGAAGACTGATGTCCTTTCAATGACTATTACAACAGTTCCCAAATAAAACAAACAATAGAATAAAAATTCACTGAATTGACTGATAGGCTTGAATTAGTCACTGCCAAGTTTACGACTTTCCCACAACTCCAAGCATTCTTTTGTCAAGAGAAACAGGATTCCCCGCTCCCACCCCGCCATGATGACCACGGGTGGCTTTCTGGGTGACTATAATTTGTGTTTTTTTATAACTCATTGGGGAATACCTACCCAATTAGAACTCCACAATCAAAGCAACGATGGACAAAGGATGAGTACAGATGCATAAAATCTGACAATTCTGATAGCTGCCTCTGCAGGGCCCAGGTTATCCCAGAACAAGAGAAATTCCTGAGCCAAAGGCTTAGTTCTAACCCTACCTTCTCCCCACAGAGCTATCACTGAATCCTAGCCATTTGTCCTACAAAGAGCTTTCATACCTTTTCTTCCTTATAATCACATTTCTACAATCCTAATTTGGTTCATGATTACTTCAGACCTAGACTACTTACTTCACCAGGCTTCCTATGGCTCAGATGGTAAAGCATCTGCCTACAATGCGGGAGACCTCGGTTCGATCCCTGGGTCGGAAAGATCTCCTGGAGAAGGAAATGGCAACCCACTCCAGTACTCTTGCCTGGAAAATCCCATGGACAGAGGAGCCTGGTAGGCTACAGTTCATGGGCTCTCAAAAGAGTCAGACACAACTGAGCGACTTCACTTCACTTCACTTCACTTCCTGTCTTCACAGAGCTGCTAGAAGAACTGTTCAAATGTACCACCTTGAATGGATCACTCCCAATCCTCCAAACTTTCTTCTCCTTCAATCTAAACGCCAAATTTCTAGCATGAAACTCAAGGCCTCCCAGTCATATTCAAATCTACTTTTCTCCATCCCCCCACACTCAACTTCAGCTTTGGCTGACTCCATGCCTCTGAGCTTTGTTACCACTGCAGAGTAAAAGGTGCTTTGATGCATGTCACCTTCCCTAAATCAGTGAGATTCTCAAATTGGCTGCACCTAGGAAGCCAAAGCAACTAGTAACGTCTGAGTGGCCCTCATGGTCCCCCAGATGAATGAATATGGAGCCAAGTTTAAGAACAATCGTCCCAGTCTCCTGGGGGAGAGGGTTACTACTGTTGCTGCTGCTACTGCTAAGTCGCTTCAGTCGTGTCTGACTCTGTGTGACCCCAGAGACGGCAGCCCACCAGGCTGCCCTGTCCCTGGGATTCTCCAGGCAAGAACACTGGAGTGGGTTGCCATTTCCTTCTCCAATGCATGGAAGTGAAAAGTGAAAGGGAAGTCGCTCAGTCGTGTCTGACTCTAGCGACCCCATGGACTGCAGCCTACCAGGCTCCTCTGTCCATAGGATTTTCTAGGGAAAAGTACTGGAGTGGGGTGCTATTACCTTCTCCAGGGGAGAGGGTTACTGAAACACAAAGTGTTGAGCTGCATCCCCAGTGCTTCTGATTCAGTGGGTCTGAAATGGGGCCCATGAATCTGCATTTTCAACAAGCTCCCAGGTAATGCTGATGCTGCTGGTCCAAGGACACCACTTTGATAAATGCTAGTCTATAGTTGTGTGAAAGTGAAAGTGAAGTTGCTCAGTCGTGTCCGACTCTTTGCAATCCCATGGACTGGAGCCTACCAGGCTCCTCCATCCATGGGATTTTCCAGGCAAGAATACTGGAGTGGGTTGCCATTTCCTTCTCCAGGAGATCTTCCCAACCCAGGGATTGAACCTGGGTCTCCCGCACTGTAGGCAGATGCTTGACCATCTGAGCCACCAGGGAAGATAGTTGTGTAATCAGTACAATTATATAGTATAAATATATGTACCATATACACATAATAGTAACTATCATATGCATATTTCATTTGGCAACAGAGAAGGTACTATCTCCTGGAATCCTTCTATTATCACCCTGTACTGTTGTTTAACTTTTTAACCCATTTGCTTTTGAACCAATCTATATAGAAAGTCTTAGAGATTATCCAGTCCAATTCCTTTTCCAAACTGAGACCCCGAGAGGGGAAGTACTTTGCCCAAGGGATCATCAGATGGTTATTGGTAGAACTTGGGCTAGCACTCAACACTCCCGACTCCTTCCTCTTCCCCCTCAGTTCAGTGGTCTTTCCACCACATCCTTAATGTGTCTCTAACAGCTTCTCCAGTTAGGATGGATATTCCTTGCTTGAAGAGATCCCTTTTGTTTTTAATATTCTCCACTGCATCTAGCAAAGTGCCCTGCCCATAGAATAAACGGTCAATAAACATCTGTCACCCTGCTTATTTAACTTCTATGCAGAGTACATCATGAGAAACACTGGGCTGGAAGAAGCACAAGCTGGAATCAAGATTGCCAGGAGAAATATCAATAACCTCAGATATGCAGATGACACCACCCTTATGGCAGAAAGTGAAGAGGAACTAAAAAGCCTCTTGATGAAGGTGAAAGAGGAGAGTGAAAAAGTTGGCTTAAAACCTAACATTCCAAAAGCGAAGATCATGGCATCTGGTCCCATCACTTCATGGCAAATAGATGGGGAAACAGTGGAAACAGTGGCAGACTTTATTTTTGGGGGCTCCAAAATCACTGCAGATGGTGACTGCAGCCATGAAATTAAAAGACGCTTACTCCTTGGAAGGAAAGTTATGACCAACCTAGATGGCATATTCAAAAGCAGAGACATTACTTGGCCAACAAAGGTCTGTCTAGTCCAGGCTATGATTTTTCTAGTGGTCATGTATGGATGCGAGAGTTGGACTGTGAAGAAAGCTGAGTGCCGAAGAATTGATGCTTTTGAACTGTGGTGTTGAAGAAGACTCTTGAGAGTCCCTTGGATGGCAGGGAGGTCCAACCAGTCCATCCTAAAGGAGATCAGTCCTGGGTATTCATTGGAAGGACTGATGCTAAAGCTGAAACTCCAGTACTTTGGCCACCGCATGCGAAGAGTTGACTCATTGGAAAAGACTGATGCTGGGAGGGATTGGGGGCAGGAGGAAAAGGGGACGACAGAGGATGAGATGGCTGGAGGGCATCACCGACTCGATGGACGTGAGTTTGAGTGAGCTCTGGGAATTGGTGATGGACAGGGAGGCCTGGCGTGCTGCAATTCATGGGGTCGCAACGAGTAGGACATGACTGAGCGACTGAACTGAACTGAACTGAAAACATCTGATGATTTCATTTGAGGAAGTGTTCAGACTCTTACTCTAGAAGCTGGCTTTTGTATCCTATGAACCGTTTCCCGAAGTGCTGACAACTGGGCAGCCTTGCTCCAATCAATTTAGCTGCACAGTAAGTCCTTCTCATTGGCATACACACAGCCAGAGTGTGCTATAGGGATGATAACACACAGAAAGGAAAATTTCAGCTTCCCAGGTGGTTCAGCAGTAAAGAATCTGCCTGCCCATGCAGGAGACACAGGCAAAGCAGGTTTGATCCCTGGTTGGGAAGATCCCCTGCAGAAGGAAATGGCAACCCACTCCAGTATTCTTGCCTGGAAAACCCTATGAACAGAGAAGCCTGGCAGGCTACAGTCCATGGGATAGTAAAGAGTCAGACATGACTAAACAACAACAGCAACAAAAGGAAAATAGGAGGGGTTTTAAAAGAGGAAGGAACAATAAGCTTATGAGGTGACACAAATCAACTTTCAAGTTGTACATCAGAAACTTTCACAAGTACCCCAGGTTCCATCTGATACATACCAGGCCCATGCAGCTGTAACAGCCCAGCAGTGGGGGAAGTCTAAAGTACACTACTCTGGGGACTCGATGCCCTCTGCCAAGGGGCCCCAACTTTTTTTGAACTTTCCTTGCACCTTAACAGAAAAATCCAGGGTAAGCAGGAGACAGAGGGGAAGGGAGACCAAGAGGAGACAAAGGGCAGCAGCAGCAGAAGGGTAAGCAGGGCAGACCCTGTCACATACCCGCCCTGCCTGCCATCATCACAGCATCTCCACAGGCTTTCCAGCTATTTCCAGCAGCCTGGCTGGGAGGAGCAAGACTGTGCCAGGCCTCTTGACTGACTGAGTGAGCCTGTGTACACCTGTGGGATGAACACAGGATGCACTGGTCAGACCGTTACTTCTGCTGCCTCTACAATGGACAGGAACTGCACGTACAATCCAGTCAGCTTGCAGAACTTGGTGTCAATCGTGAGGGTGACCACAAGGAATGTAGTGCTTGTGCCACCATTCGGGTCACCACTGGCCCACAGTAACCCATGACCTTGGCAGCCAAACTGGAATCCCGAGCCTCCATCAAGGATTGTGACTCAACGGAGAGATTCTCTCTGTCCCTTCTTTCCCCTTCCCATTAAAATCTGGTGCTTCCAATAGAGGTAGGACCACATGTACAGTCAACCAGTCAAGCACTGAAATCAAGAAAAAATATGTGAAAGCTTTCCTAATAACAGGCATAACAATAAGTATATATACCAGATCCATACATTAAAAAATTCTTCCAATATACAATGAAATTTAATACATTAAACAGGTGAACTTGATAACCAACTCCCCCTTCATGAGTAATTTTGCAGCTAACTGTATGAAGTTTTTGACCCTGGGTCTAATCACAGAGCTGATGGACACATTCCATGAACAGTCACATCCCCAAGACAGCCATTCCTTGAGTGACTGCCCTCATTTATGTTCTAATTCCTAATGCTTTGTCATTTTTTTCTCTTCCAATGACTTTAACACCATCCCAATGTTTCCTTATCTCCCTCAGCCTCAAAGTCCCTCTCAGGCCTGATCCCCACCCACCCACGCCTACATAGAATGGTCTGTTCACACAGCCAACTCAAGAAAGCGACACGTACTTGAAGATGCTCATAATATTCACTCAGTTCCAGGAATATAGAAATCATTTATAGTAAGACCTTAAAAGACCTCATCTTTTCACATAGGTTTACTGTCGCATTGGCCAAGCTGGGTAATTGCCTGGAGGTTCTGGTGTCAGATTTATGCTACTACAAGCCAAGAAATAACCTTTGGTCCAAAGCAATCAAACTCTGCCCTGGATACTGGCTCCAAGAGTTGGCATGAGCTCACCGATTGTCACTGTTGCTGGTGACACCACAAATGCAAGGGTCAAAAAGGGGCTCTTTGAGTTGTAAGGCAGGCAATTTGTCAAGCCTGGGGCTCCACTCCACCACAAAGATGGCACGATGCCTCAGTGACCACAGACAGAGACAGTTCCCAGTGCTCACACTGAGCTGCCCAGTAACTCTTGTACAACCTGAGAGTGGTGAGCAGCTGGGCAGCTCTCCCAGGAGCTCACACTGTCACTATTCAGGGAGCCTGTGGGCTAAGTTAAGGGCTTTCCACACGGCTCTGTGGGAAAGAATCCACCTGCAGGAGGCCTGGGTTCGATCCCTGGGTCAGGAAAATCCCCTGAAGTAGGAAATGGCAACCCACTCCAGTATACTTGCCTGGGAAATCCCTGGACAGAGGAGCCTGCTGGGGGTCATAAAGACTCGGACACGACTGAGTGACTGAGCACAGCACAGCGTGACTCAACTCACAGCACTCGTGAGAAGCACTTCTCTTACGTTATGCTATGCTCAGATTCAGTCATGTCCAACTTTTACATTACTATACTTAAAAACAAACACTGTGATTTATCTACAAGTTAATAATAAAACGTGCCTGATATATTCATTATATTTCTGAATCTCAAGTGAAAATAATAGATTTATTAAAGCAGCTTTATTTTTTGGCAATAATTTTAAAATTGTACTATAGTTGATTTACAATGTTGTGCCAATCTCTGCTATACAGCAAAGTGACAGTGTTATACACCTATATACATTTTAAAAAGCAGTTTTAGAGTTACAGAATTGAACAGAAAGTGGTTCCCACATACCTTAATAAGACCCCTTTCCACTTTCCTCCATTTTTGATACCCTGCATTATTATATTTTGTATAGTTGTTGAACCCTCATTGATAACTATTAACTAATCTTAATAGTATACATTAGGGTTCACTCGGTGTATGTTGTGCATTCTATAGATTTTGACTAATGTTGAAGGATTAAAAAAAAAAAAAAAAACCCTTTCCAGGAATGCCCTGGCAGTCCAGTGGTTAAGACTCCCACACTTTAACTGCCGAGGGCCCAGGTTTGATCCCAGAACAGGGAACTAAGATCTGACAAGCTGCAAGTTATGCCCAATAAAAACAAAACAAAATCTTTCCAGTACTTTTTGAGGAACAATAAATCTCCTTACCGCAAGAGCATTTTAATTGCTTTAGCTTTGTAAAAGTAAGTTTTGTAGGAACATTGTAATGTACATCACTCATTCCTTTTCAGTGAATCATGGTTTCAACAACTGTCTATAACAGACCCACATACTCAACTTTATCTGAAAACCAACCCTTCACAACTCTCAAACCACCAGCATGGCCCCAAACTTAATAGGAGTCTGAATTATTGGACCACGAAACAAAAAGAAAAATAATCTCCAAGATGACATCTGACCACGAAACAGAAAAATAATCTCCAAGATGACATCTGACCACGAAACAGAAAAATAATCTCCAAGATGACATCTGACCACGAAACAGAAAAATAATCTCCAAGATGACATTTGACATGTTGGAATTAGTCTGCTGATGACTTGGTCTGGAGATGTTTATAAAAACAGCTTTGTCATGAGAAAGCAGAGCAGCGTAAGAGAAGTAGTAGTATCAGGAGACAAAAAAGAGGAGGAAGAAGAAACCTGGGAAAGAAAAGCAAAGAAGGGCAGAAACAGTCGAAATCAGGAGCGTCAGATGGAGACTAGATGCAGGACAGAGCGACAGCAATGGAAAGGAAAGCTTGTTAGACACAAATTATGGTGACATGGATTATTTTGAGGGAGTGAGTTAGGAAGGGAAAAACTGCATCTCAATACTGTGTGTGTGTGTGTGTGTGTGTGTGTGTGCGCTCAGCTGCTTCAGTCGTGTCTGACTCTTTGCACCCAATGGACTGTAGCCCACCAAGTTCCTCTGTACATGCGGCTTCTCCAGGCAAGAATACTGGAATGGGTTGTCATTTCTTCCTCCAGATCTTTCTGACCCAGGGACTGAACCAGCGTCTCTTATGTCTCCAGCACTGGCAGGCAGTTTCTTTACCACTAGCGCCACCTGGGAAGCCCCTATCTCTACTATAGCCCTTCAGTTGCCTAATCATTCGTTCAACTGAATATATCAATGGGAAAGCAACAGTCAGCATGTGAAAAGCTGGCTTTGTACTAGTGTGTAAAGATGGTATACCTTCCATCCACTTTAAATTCCCCCTGAAACCATTTCAAATCTTTCGGAAGGCTCAGGGGATAGGGTTATTCCTGAATAATTATATATTGATACACACACTAGCTGAAGGTATAGATCTACAGGTGTAAAACATTTGTTCTCATTGCTTGCAGTCTTAATCTATGAATAAGTATGAAGCAAGATTCAAATTACATTATGTGTCCTATCCTTGAGGGATTTGACACGTCACTACCTATTTCAGAAGAACATATACCACTTTTCCATTTTATTAGAATTGTTTCTCTCTTGGTTTCTATCTCCCTTCAATCCAAGTATGTACTGAGACTATTTAATAGAGGCTATAGTTTACTCGCAGACAAAATTCTTAAGTACACATCTTTAAGCAATCAGGAAAAGATTCTAGAAAGTCAAACCTGGAATCTGCCTGTAATATTATTTTATCTCAAATACAGAGAAGAAAAGGGTGTTTTGGATTTATATCTGGTCTTTGGATCAAGGAAGATCCACAAACTTTTCAAATCTAAGTTAGAAAGCAGCTTTTACACAAAAGCAGATCAGCAGTGGCCTGGGGACTGGGGCAAGGGAAGAATGTGCTGCAAAAAAAGAAGCGAAAGGAAGCATGTAGGGGGAGTGAGTGCCCCAAATATTCCACATCCCAGAGTGGCAGTGGCCTCATGGGTGTATACCCCTGCTGCAACCCAGATGCCTTAACTGGATGTAGTTTACTGTACATAAATTATACTCGATAGAGTGGCTATCAGATTATCTTAATAACCATTCCACAATGCATATGTATATCAAACCATCACATTGTACACTTCCTTTTTTCTTTTTTCATATTATTTTTAACCATTTTTCAATTGAAGTGTAGTTAATTTACAATGTTTTCAAATTTACAATGTTTTCAGGTGTACAGAAAAGTTATTGTTATATACATATATCTATTCTTTTTCAGATTCTTTTCCATTAGAGGTTATTACAAGATATGGAATATAGTTCCCTGTTATACAGTAGGCCCTTGTCTATTTTGTATATAGTAGTGTGTACATGTTCATCCTGAACTCCTAATTTATCCATTATAATTTACTTATGACAGATTTATTTATTGTACTTAATTTATTGTACCACACTACACCTATAAATATATATAATTATATATGTTATTCTTTAATAAATTGGGGGAAGTTGATATTT
The DNA here is from genome assembly GCF_003369695.1 of Bos indicus x Bos taurus. Classification (NCBI taxonomy): domain Eukaryota; kingdom Metazoa; phylum Chordata; class Mammalia; order Artiodactyla; family Bovidae; genus Bos; species Bos indicus x Bos taurus. Next base: position 126,166,035 of record NC_040105.1, read on the forward strand.
AGAAAGTGGCTCCAAAAAAGGCCAACTGTTTTATCTGTAGATGCAAGTATAAACCTCCTATTACCTCCTATTAGCTTGGCTGCTTCATTTCTTTTCCTTAGTGTGGTTACATGTGCTTACTACACTGGAAATTTTTGCATCTTGTGGCCCAGAAGGGAAGGGTCCAGAATTTGAAAATCTGATCTGACCCTGGTATTTGGAGATGTAGAATCTTTGACAAGGAACTCAAAGTGTCTCCTTAGCATCTAGAAACCATCCGACTGATGATATATATTTTTTTAACATTTTAAGTATTTGAAGCTATCATTATTTACAGGGTGCTTTTTACAAACTTTTGAAAAAGAAAATTTTGTTAATTCAAATGTCTAAATTCACCACTATGGTTTAGTGATATAAAAATGTTTGGAATTGATGTGTCTGTGCGCCTGTATGTACTTTTTAGTCTATAAGCAACCTGGGGGGACACCTGTTACTTCAGGTCACCTAGTCACACAGAAGTGTAGACGATAAATTATGTCTATACACAGACGCTGACAATCAGCTTCCCAAACAAGAATAAAGTCTTATAGTAGACCTGACAGAGATCCACTGAAAAACCAATCCTTAATGTCTTCCCAATAAATCACACATTTTTAATCTGACAGATGCCAAACAGCCTTATCCGCACTCTAAAACTGAAAGTGAATAACAAAACTTGTTGAGTACAGAAATTAACTTTTGTACCATCCTTATCAAAACAACCTTGACAATAAAATCTCTACATTGCCAGCTATCATGTCTTTAGTACTGAAAAGCATATTTAGAATTTTGTGGATTTTGCAAATTCTTGTGATTAGAACGTCTACTATGGACTATGTCCTGAACATATGTAAGAACCAGAGTTTTTAGGTGGGTAAATAAAACCTACAGAAAGTAGAATGCTGGCAACCATGACTTATTTTGATAGCTCTTTTCTTTTTCTAGGTTTCATTGCACTTACAAAGCCAGTACACATGTATCTTTTATCTGTGTATTTTACACCTAGAGTACTCCCAAAATAAAGTGCAAGCAAATCTCATTGGTTTAAATACAGAGGAAAACCCATTGTCAGAAGAGAAATACAGCATACTGCAGGAAGCTGGGAAGAGCTGGCAGCTCACTGACAATATACATACTCATTAGCAGGCAATAATGAGGAACAGGAGCAAAAACTACTTCAGAACACACCCCTAGGCAAGGGTACAATTTTCTCATTTGTTCAAATAGTAAGCCCTTGGCAGGGAGTATCCATAATCATTATTCCATGTAGCTTTAGCATTGGCTGGGCCCCTGGCCACAGAGAAGGGATGATTTTGTGTTAAAGGTTTACATGTGTATGCAGCCTATGTAATCACCGGATGTACTCTGTTGAATTCTGTTCTAGCAGTGACATTTCTGTATCAAGCAACACTGGATCTCACCACACACTTGCTCTAGAGAGCAGCTTCCCTGCCTATCCTAGGCTGAAAAACAGACCTGGTCCAGGGTGGGCTAACTGTAATCCTGGCAAACGAGGGAAGGGGAAGACACGGCGGCAGAGGAACTTGATGAGGGCTCCGGGAGCCTGGAAAAAAGGCAAGTGGGCAGAGTCCATTGGACCCCCCCCCCCAAAAAAGAAGAAGGAAAGTCACCCTGAGAGTAAAATAGACATTCAGGCAAAGGAGATATGAAGAGAGTGACCCACGCAGCCACAGAAAGAACAAAGACGGCCAAGAAAGAAAGGGAGGAAAGTCGAAGAATTGATTTTTTTTCACCGTGCTAGATTTAAAACAACGTCCGCACATGTGGGCGCACGCGCATGTGTGTTTGCTGCAACTGAACTTACCAAGTTTGGAAGCAAATACATCTTTAAAATTTCTTTTCCACAATTTTAACTTTCCCACAATTTTAAGACATCTCATTTTATAAAGGCAAAGGAAACTTTCATGCAGCGGTGGCTCCAATTGGGGCCTTCCAGGCTAGTATGTGTAAAGACTCATAAAGTTGCTGCTGCATTTCTGTGATTCTAGGCATATTCCATAGGCTTTGGTACTTGTCCTTACCTCCCAGGCCAAAAGAAATTAAAGGCTAGCTGCTCAAAAGAGGTTTCCCACCACTAATGTTCAATTTCAATAAAGCAAATAACATGATAAACTCCTGCAAACAACTGTTCTGATCATTTTCTGAAATTAAGAAAATCATGGCCTTTTTGGTATCCTTTACTATATAGTTAACATACTTTCACCATAATAACTTGTTCTCTTGAGAGACAGGCCAACAGAAGGTTCTGGCTTTGAAGAGTTATTAATTAGGAAATTAAAGCTTACCTACACATGGAGAACCTAAAACTTCAAATTGGAACTCTAACATTAACACATCATACAACCTTGGATCATGCGCTTGGCCTCTTTGAGCCTCAGTTTTCTCACCTGTAAAACAAAGGGAGGTGGATTCTAACAGCCCTTTAGCTGAAATTCTCCTACTCAAGTTGGAGGAGGAGGTATTTTCAGAAGCTTACAGGAGGAGGCCACATGATCTTTCTCTAACTCTTGGATGGCATTCTCATTTCACTCTTCATGACCACGACTTCTATCTAGAGATGCAACAGTAATTCAGACTTTTTGGTAAATTTTTTTAAAAACCTAAGACTACACTTATAAACTGGAGATTCTGCAATGGACTTGGGTCCACCGTTAAAAAAAAAAAAATCACTGCATTTAAAAAAGAAATTCAAAACACTATCACTAATTTGGGGGTGGTGGATTATAACTGATTTTTATTTTCTTTAGGCTTGTCTGTATTTTCTGAATTTCCCCACAATGAAAAAGTGCCGTTCTTATTTTAAAAATAGATTTTCAAAATGATGAATGTGTTCTTGCAAGTTTTACCAGATTTCTCAAGTCCACTCTAAAATCCTGGGGGAAGGGGTAACAAAATCAGGCAGTATCACAAAACATGTCCACATACAGTGGTTGATTACTCAAGTGGCTGATTGCTATAGTCAGAATCAGGACATTATTATTATAATCAGAATCTATTGCTCACAGTTTTATGTGGAAATCAAAATGTACATTTTATCTAGATAATCTTTCTCTCTTTTTTTTCCAGCATCCTGGCCTTTGAGGATCACTGTTAAAATTCCTTTAAAGTGAACGAAATGAAACATGAGGTACTTCTTCTACCCACACACACACACAAAAAGCTTGCCGGACAAAATACGGTTGCTATTGGGCTGGTTTTCATTTTTCCTCTTTTTATGCTCTAAAACACAACACATTTAAAGTTAAAATAAATATTTAGCTGTCAAAACAAAACACACACCCCCATATGGAAAACACAAGCATGAATTTGATGACGTTTATTGTAAAAACAATGTCCACAGCAAAAACAAATGTTTAAATTGTGTACAAAGACTACAAAACTAAATGCTGTCATTGTTAAGCTCTATACAACAGTTCGAAAAAGGCAGAAGGTAAGCTGTGGCAAGGATATACATGCAATTAGGTAACTTTTAGTTTCACCATTATAAAAACAGTGTTTAAAACTTTCACGGTAGACAGACTACAAAGTTCTCCAAAATGACAACTGCAGTTTCAGTTTGGGTAGAACTCTAGAACAAACTTCATATTGACCTGCATTCTCCTCAACTGAGGAAGGTATAGTGGCTCACCTCTCCATTCTCCACCTGGCTGTAATCCATTTCTACAACACATTACCTCTGAAAAGACTTTTTACCTAGGACTACTCACTCACCTCTCTGCAGTAGGCTCCTTGCCTCACCCCCTTCAGCAACCCAAGCTTCAGAGAACGCAGCAAGGGACAATGGCTTACTCATAGGACTGAAGTTCAAATCCCAACTGCCGCTTATTAGTTGTGTAATCTTAGACAAGGTACTTAACCAACTTCATCCGTGCATCATAACCACTTTGCACAGTTGCTGTCAGGATCAAATTACATAATGGGTATAAATTCTATTCCTATTTTCTTTTTTAAAAAATTAAATTATTTGGCCACCTCAGGTCTTAGTTGGATCACACGGGATATTCATTGTGGCATGAGGGCTTATTGCCTCGCGGCATATGGGATCTTAGCTCCCCAACCAGGGATTGAACCTGCATCCCCTGCACCACAAGGCAGATTCTCAACTGCTGGACCACCAAGGAAGTCCCTCACATATTTTCTAGAGTTAATAGTAGGCCTTCAAGTAATGTCAGTTCTCTTTCTCCCCCGACTTCCATATGATCAAATTTAACATTCATAGTTTTAATTACTCTTCAGCAAACTCAATGGTATATAGGACATATTGTAATTTTGATTTTAAGTAAGATTTTGAATGGAGCACACCACAAGGGAGACAGTATGATGTTGTGCTCAAAACCATGAACTTCTGAGGAGTAGTAGACAATCTTAATTTTGGTGTCTCTGTTTAACTGTGACCAGCTGTGAGACCAAGGGCAAATTACCTCTCTGAGGATGGTTCTTCATTTAAAAACTGAAGTGACTATACAATGTATACAGGGGCCTAGCACAGGGTTAAGTACCATAAATGACAGCTTTTATCAGTCTTAATTATTTGGGTTGATGTTCAGGAACTAGTCACTCTTAAGACTAGTAAAGTAAGCTCAAATCCTTATTCAAATCAAGACACTATTAGTGTTCTCTCCTAAAATTACATTTTACTGTGTTTCATACAGGAAATTACATCAACCTCAGCATTATTCACAATTGGGGTCAGGTGATACTCTGTTGTAGGGGGCTTCTCCGTGCATCATAGACTGTTTAAGCCTCTTGCCTGACCTCTACCCACGAGACATACCCAAAGCTGTGACCACCAAAACTCTTTCCAGACATTGTTCCATGTCCCCTAGGGGGCAAAAGTGCCCCAGTTCAAAATCACTGGTCTAGAACTACCCGCAGATGGGAACTCTCCAACATTTGGGAGGGAGCCCCACAGGAGAACAAAGTTTTACTCGCACTCTCATTTAGTTTTATCTATTCCTGAACGCTCCATCATTCATTGGTACCCATAAGTCAAAGCTTACCACAGAAAAATCAATTTTTTGGCCCAATTTGCTGTCAGAAGCTGCTTTAAGTCACAGGAAAGAACGCTGGCCTGTTTATGTTTTCACTACTCTGTATGTGCATGCCAAGTCACTTTTGTCATGTCCGACTCTTTGCGACCCTATGGACTGTAGCCCACCAGGCTCCTCTGTCCATGGGATTCTCCAGGCAAGAATACTGGAGTTGGTTGCCAGGCCCTCCTCCAGAAGATCCTCCCAATCCAGGGATCAAACCACATCTCTTACATGTCTCCGGCCCTGGCAGGCGGGTTCTTTACCACCAGCACCACCTGGGAAGCCCATTACTATCTACAGTCATACAAAATGTTGAACTTTAAAAATCAAGAAATCTGCTATGTCCTAATTACATAAAAAATTTAAAAGGCCATTGGCCTTAAGATGACTTATAAATCATAGTACCCAAACTGACAGACTATGTCTTCGTTGGGAAGGTGAGATGGAATTTATGCAGTAAGTAAATACCCCAGAAAAAATGGCTCCCCTGTTTGCACGGCTGTAGAATGTTTACTGTCCAGTCCAAAAGACTCTGGACAACTCTCGATTATTCACAATGAATTCACTGTCTATTTTTCATTTTAATAACTGCACCAGAAAGCAGGAGCCATTTCTTATCCACTGTGCATCTAGCACAGAGTATCTAGCACAGAGCCTCCAACAGAGGCGGTAACTCAGCAAATGTTGGTTGAATAAATAAATGGTCATATAGTCTGCTTAATTAAGTACTCTGTTGACCAAAAAGAAAAAAGAACCTTTCTTTGCTCTCGTCCAACAGGAGCTGAAAGAAAAGATCTTTTAAGAGAAAATAATTATAGTCTACTCCCTTTTACTCCAAATCCAAACAACTGAAAAATTCAATTAACCAAAAAATTTTGTAGGTAAAAGTTGGGGATAGCAGCCAAATAGATAAGGCCTAGAGTTCAAGCAAGCATGAACATTTGTTCAACTCCCACAAGGTCATAAAAGTTGGCACAAGAGGGAAAGAAGGGAACCCAGAGGTGGGAAGCAGGAAAACAGAGGGGGATCAGCCTCAGGAGGTTGAGGTTAACGCATCCATCCTTTAGTGAACAGCTCTTTTTTTTTTTTTAACGTCAAAACTTTATAGAGGTGAGAGTCAAGGTCTTAAATTAATTTGTAGGCTTGATTTACAAATTACTTTTCAAATGTATATAAGCAAAACTTTTAAGAATATTTAGAGAAACTTCCCTGGTCGTCCAGTAGTTAGGAATCCGCCTTGCAATGCAGGGGACACGGTTAGATCTCTAGTCAGGAACTAAGATCCCACGTGCCACAGAAGAACTAAGCCTTAGTGCAGCAATGAAAGATCCTGCATATCGCAACTAAGCCAAGTAAGTGTAAAAAAATATTTGGAAAGATATATGACCATATTTTTGTTAATTTTTGAAGTTTATTTTTTTTCTCCCCTCCTCCAGTCCTGAAGGGCAAACACCACATTCTCAAAAAGCTGGGTAAAAGACACTTCATTTACTCCTTTTGTCTAGAGAAATTCTAGGGCCCACCACCATCACATGCTTCTCTCTGTAAAAAATTTAACCACTCCCAGCATTTTATTCACATGAGAAAATATCAGATTTAAATTGCACTTTTAATGTATTATTTTTAGATCATTGACCAGTGTATAGAATTGGGTATCACATTAACATTAGAAATGGTGCAAATAACAGTGTTCATTTAAATGTACTCTCGTCCATCTTTGAGATCAAAACCTCTATTTTCACTTAAAACATTTTCAGTTTATCATTTCCAGTACACAAATAAATTATCTTGTTTAAGTGGTCCATTAGCTGGACACATTAAGTTAGCTTCAATTTCCTGGTATCACATAAGGGGAATTTTACCAATTTAAATCTTATACCATTTTTTTAAGCTTTCACTCAAAAATCTAGACTTGGTTGAAAAAAAAATGTTTTCGTTCTCCAAAAATTCAATATGGGAATGGTAACTCAGAATTTAAAAAACCAGATATAGTTACAGAATCTGTATGGTAGTCTTAAGACTATATACTTATTGGTAGGTGGCTTGCACAAATCATGGTATATCTGACCAGTTTCCTGTTGCATAAAGATTATATTTGCTCTTAAAAATGTTAAATAAGCATTTTTAAAGACTAAAGGTAAAGACTAGATTGGAACCTTATGTAACCAAAATGGGAAAGCACATATAGCCTCACCACATTAAAGGCCTGAGCCTTTTCAATATGTATTCTTCCTAAGAAAATATGAGCATGAGTTTCCAAAAGCAAAGCAACCATCCCAGAAGCCCTTGCTTCCTCAGTGTAAAGAATGGGGAGGGTTCTGTTGTGTTCCTGGAGATGAGCTGGGGAGGAAAAGGCTTCGCAAAATTCCAAGGGGCTCATAATTTAAATGTATGCTATTCTGCAAATGCTCACATTTCCAAGGAACAACATAAAATTTACATTAAAACTGTCTTAATCAAGATAACGAAAAAAAAATTATTCCTGCAGCTCTATAAGCTTGCCATAGATTTGATAACCCAGGGAAGAATTACAGGCAATTACAAAATGATGGCTCCAATTAGGAAAACTGGATCTACTCCAAATTCAAATCAAAGGGGGCTCAGACAATCCCGATAGAATAATTTAAATGACTATAAGGGACTTCCAGCAAAGACGTACGTTTAATTCTATTTCTACATCTTCTGAAAGCCAAGGAAAATACTACCACGACGTATCTCTCGCACTTCAGGAAATTCAAAAACCAAACCTGGAATCCCCTTAATAAACCTTGTTCTCTTCTTTTCCCAAGGGGTCTCGCTGGTACAGGATTTGTATTGTAAGGGGCAATCAAAACAAACCTGAGAAACCCGTACAGTCTCAAACGCAGAAAATCATATAGCGCCGAACACAAACCACACCAAGTCTTCCCTTGCCAATTTCCAAATCTCTACCTAGTCCTGGATGCCTGCGAAGAGGCCGCAAGGAATGGAAGAGAAAAGAGAAACTTCGAAAGCAGAAACCTCTCTCCCAGAGCCTAGAACAGACGGCACCTTGTTGGGATTTCACGCTTTTTGAGACGGAAAGGTCACACCCTGCAGTTTTGAAAATCCACCTTCTAAGACTCAACCCGTGTTACAGAACCTTCCTCCAGCTTCTCTAGGTTTCGCGCTGGAGCTGAAATCCCCCTCTCCCCAACCCCCATTCGCCCACCCCCCGCCATCCCCTAAGAGAAGAACCAGAGCGGGCCCTCCATGTCCTCCTCTTTCCCTCTGCACTCCACCCCCACTCCTCGAACCACCCCCAGCATCCTCGACGAGAAAACCCTGGGAGCCCCTCACCTCTACTCCTTCCCTCGCACACTCCCGCCCGCCCTCCTCGTTGTACGAACCGAGGCAGGTTCCCCCTCCCTCCCTTCCTCTCTTCCTCCCCATTCTCGCCACCCTCAAGAAAACCTAGGGGACGCCCCCCCACTTCATCTTTACCCACTCCCCGTAACCGCAGCTAGCTATCTTCGTTGAGGGAATCGAAAGGTGCCCCCCACCTCGCCCCACCCCCATTGCCCTCCACCCCCGGGCAGAAAGCCCAGGGCCCCGTACCCTCGGTTCCCACTCCCCACCATTCCGAAGAGGAAAATGGGGAGAATCCCCTCCTCCCTCGCGCTGCCCCCACCTCCAGGCGCTCCTGATCCCCTCCACCCGCCACCCCGGCGACGAGAGCCCGAAAACCGAGGGGAGGCTGAGGCACGCACCGGCGGGAGGGGAGGGGAGGGGACCCCGCGGCCGGCCGGCCCGCAGTCCCCACCCCGGGCCGGACGGCCGAGGCCCGAGGCCCCAGATACCCGCCCCGGGGGCCAGCCCGCGGGCAGCGGCGGGGTAGGAGGGCAGCCGCTCCCCCGGGACGCGGGCCCACGGGGCGGGAGGCACACACGCATGCACTCACACGCGGAGAGAAAGCGGGCTTACTGCCTGGGGATGCTCGCCCGCACGGCTGTCTCGGCGGCGGCCGCTGCCAGCACCGATACGGAGGCGCGGCGGCGGCGGCTGCGGACTGAGCCCCCTCGGCCGGGCGGTGGATGTAGGGCGCGGGAGGGGCGCGAGAGGAGGGGCGCGAGAGGAGGGGCGCGCGGGGGAGGCGGGGAGGGAGGGCGCGCGCGCGCGCGCGGGGGCGGGGGCGGGCGCGGCTGGCCGGGGGCGGGGCGGGGCGCGCGCCAGCCCGGGCCCGGCCCACGGGGGCTGCGGTGCGGGGCGCGCGCGCCGGAGCCCGCCCGGCCGGGGGCGGGGTGGGGTTGGGGCGCCACGCACCACGCGCGGCCACGTGCCCCCGCCTCGGGAGCGGCCCGCCGACTGCAAGGCGCGGGCGCGCGGGGAAGGTGGCTGCGAGGAGGCGGGGGCGAGCGCTTCCCCGGCTGGCGTGGGAGGCCGAGGGGAGGGCGGGCCGGGGGCGCCCGAGCCCCCCCCTGGCGCCGCAGCCCTCGAGGCCGGCGGGGAGTCACGAGTCACTGCAGGCGGCAGCGGCCGGCGCCGGGGAGGTGGGAGCAACAAAGGGAGTCGAGCGAAGGTGGCGTCACCCGGGGCCCCAGCTAACCTACGCACCCCCTGCAAAGCAGCCCGGGTCCGGGGCGCACCGCGATTTGGCCCCAGACTGCAAGAGCCCTGTGGTTCTGAGGGACGCCAGAGGACCCACCGGCGACCCTTCCCCTTAGTAATCGGCCGGAGGGAGCGGAAAGGATCCCCAACCATTAGCCAAAAGCCACCATACAGAGGGCTTTACATCATTCGGAAAAGCACCGATGGCAGAGCAGCACGTGGCTACTCATTCATTCACTCAACATTCGGTTTACTGAGCCCTCACCTTGTGCCAAGCACTCTGCCAGGCGCTCAGGGTATAGGGCAAAGTCAAGCAGAACACCCTCCACTTGCCCTCGGAGCTTGCAGTCTAGTGGGGAAGACAGACGACCAAGAAGTGAGAAAATAATCAGATTTGGCATTAGGCCTGTGCAGGGAAAAAAGAGGGTGCAAACTGTGTGGTTAGGAAAGTAGGAGGTGGCATTTAGCCGAGCCCTGAAACTTATAAAATGGCAACTATTGGAAGAGCCAGGAGAAAGCCTTGCAGAAAGAGGAAGCAGACGTATGAAACCCAGGAGGGGCAAATCTTAACCTCCTTAAGACTAAGAGGTGGTGGTTGTGATCAGCACCAGAAGAGCTAGGGAGAGCAGCATAAGCCTGGATAGGTTGACAGGGACCAGATTGTGGACTGCATTCTAGTCAATGGACAAGCCATTTTATTGCAAAATCAATGGAAGGCCAGTGAATGAATGACTTTACCCCTGGAGCATGACATGACCTGATTTATATTTCTTTTCTGTTCCTTTTTTCTTTAGGGATAATTGTAGATTCACATGTTTGTAAGAAATAATACAGAGAAATCCCGTGTATTTTTTACTGGGTACTTACCCAGTTTCCCCTTGTATGATGCAAGATCATAAGTACAAAATCATAACCAGAATATTGACATTAGTATAATCTACCAATCTTATTATTTCCCTAGTTTTATTTGTACTTTGCCATTGTTTGGTCGGTAAGTCGTGTCCAACTCTTTTGCAGCCCCATAGAGTGCAGCCCACCAGGCTCCTCTGTCCATGGGATTTTTCCAGGCAGAATACTGGAGTGGGTTTACATTTCCTTCAGGGGATCTTCCTGACCCAGAGATCGAACCCACATGTGCTGCATTGGCAGGCAGATTGTTTACCACTGAACCACCAGGGAAACCTTGCTGCTGCTGCTAAGTCGCTTCAGTCGTGTCCGACTCTGTGCGACCCCATAGACGGTAGCCCACCAGGCTCCCCCGTCCCTGGGATTCTCCAGGCAAGAACACTGGAGTGGGTTGCCATTTCCTTCTCCAATGCATGAAAGTGAGAAGTGAAAGTGAAGTCGCTCAGTCATGTCCGACTCTTAGCGACCCCATGGACTGCAGCCCACCAGGCTCCTCCATCCATGGGATTTTCCAGGCAAGAGTACTGGAGTGGGGTGCCATTGCCTTCTCCGAGGGAAACCTTATTTGTACTTAATTCTATCCAATTTTATCATGATTTTATCACCTGTAGACTCGTGTATCCACCACCACAGTTGGCATACAAAATACTTCCATCATTGCAAGAATCCATCATGTTGCTCCTGTAGCCTCAGCCACCTCCCCAGTACCACCCTCCCCCTACCCCCACCAGTTCCTTGCCATTGGCAACCATTCATCTGTACTCCATTTCTATAATTCTGTTATGTTAAGAATGTTATATAAATGAGTCATACTGTGTGTAACCTTTGGGGATTGTTTTTTTCACTCAGCTTAATTCCCTTACGAGTCATCCAAGTTGTGCCTGTCTGAAGTTTGCCCTCTTTTATTGTTGAGTGGTATTCCAGGTCCAATTTGTATTTTTAAAAGATCACCTTGACTACCTATGTGGAGAAAGGTTCAGAGGAGACTGAGGCTCAAAACAGGAAAACTAGTTAGGATGCTTCCTAATAATTCCTATCAAAGCGGATGGTGGTTTCTATTAGGCTGGTGCCTGTAGAGGGAAGTGGAAGGATTTGATGAAACAGGTTAGGTGAGGAAAATGGAGTTAAAGTAGAGAAAGTTGTTTTGAGATGTTTCACTGTAAAGGGGAACAGAAGTGGAGTGGAATGGGAGGGACAAGTAGGGACAAGAGAAGATTCCTTTCTCTCTTTCATTTGAGAGATGAGAGCATGTGGAGGGATAATCAGTAGGGAGGGATTGCTGATGGCTTACCAGTGGAGTCAATCCCTGCCTAGCCCAGAGGAAAAGAGAGCTGGGGCCCTCCACCTGCTGAAAGAAGTTCTCCAGTATAAAGACAGCGGAGGTATATGCTGATCAGGGGCCCGGAGGGTGGAGGAGTCAGGGAAGGGCAGTTATAACTCCTATTTCCCCCCTAGTGCACAAACTGGGCGGAGAAGGCGATGGCACCCCACTCCAGTACTCTTGCCTAGAAAATCCCATGGATGGAGGAGCCTGGTAGGCTCCAGTCCATGGGGTCGTGAAGAGTTGGACACGACTGAGCGACTTCACTTTCATTTTTCACTTTCATGCACTGGAGAAGGAAATGGCAACCCACTCCAGTGTTCTTGCCTAGAGAATCCCAGGGATGGGGGAGCCTGGTGGGCTGCCGTCTATGGGGTCGCACAGAGTTGGACACAACTGAAGCGACTTAGCAGCAGCAGCAGCAGCACCAACTGGGCACTGGCCTCCCATAGCAGGGAGCATACATCCTTGCAAGGTTCCCTTTTCTTCCTCTGGTGCATAGCTCTTCCCCTTTCCCATTCCAAGCCCTAAAGTTTGGTCTTTCTGGATGGTTGGAGAAGCTGTGGCTTCATACTTGCTAGAAAAAGAAGTCAATCTGTCCCATCCTGATCCCAAGAAACTTCTGAACAATGAACTGTTGCAGGTAACTCTGGGAATAGAGTGCCAGCTCCCAGCTTTATTTTTGGGGCTCCAAAATCACTGCAGGTGGTGACTACAGCCATGAAATTAAAAGACACTTGCTCCTTGGAAGAAAAGCTATCCTAGACAGCATATTAAAAAGCAGAGGCATTACTTTGCCAACAAAGGTCCATCTAATCAAAGTTATGGTTTTTCCAGTAGTCATGTATGGATGTGAGAGTTGGACTATAAAGAAAGCTGAGTGCCAAAGAACTGGTGCTTTTGAACTGTGGTATTGGAGAAGACTCCTGAGAGTCCCTTGGACTGCAAGAAGATCCAACCAGTCAATCCTAAAGGAAATCAGTCCTGAATATTCATTGGAAGGACTGATATTGAAGCTGAAACTCCAATACTTTGGCCACCAGATGCAAAGAACTGACTCATTGAAAAAAGACCCTGATGCTGGGTAAGATTGAAGGCAGGAGGAGAAGGGGATGATAGAGGAAGAGATGGTTGGATGGCATCACCAACTCGAAGGACATAAATTTGAGCAAGCTCCGGGAGTTGGTGATGGACAGGGAAGCCTGGCGTGCTTCAGTCCATGGGATCACAAAGAATCAGACACGACTGAGTGACTGAATTGAACTGAACTGAACCCAACTCCTAAACAGCCCAGAGGCATCCAAGAGGGAGGGCTCTAGGAAGGGCCCTCTCCCAGAGAACCTTCCAGCTGTCTAGCCACTTGGCATTCAACAAGCGTTACTTGTGGTTCATTCCTCACAAGATCCTTTTTTTCTTCCCCACTTCGTTTCTCCATCTTTCCTTCCCCCCTTCCTTCTTCTGCCCACACTCTTTCCTCCCTTCCGCAGATGTTTGTGTCCTGCTCCTACTAGATGCAAGGTCCAGATCTCCCACATTGCCCATGCTTGACCTACACCCTAGACCAGTCCTATCTGCCTCTTAACACTTCATCTCCTTGGATTTGAACTCAACTTTTGTGGGTCATGGAAACACATTGTTCCACTTAAAATATGTGGGAGACTGTGTTGCAGAATAAGCAAAACAGATAAAAGGAAAGAGGCTGCCCAAATTGTGGACTTGTGTGCTACATTCTGGTACTGTCTTCATCAAGAAGCAAAAAAGCATCAAGAAGCAAAAAAGAAATTAAACAGACTAAAATCAGATGGTATGATCTCAGATCTGATCTTTTTCATTTCTGTTTGAGTAATGAAATAGGCCCGAGGACAAGGGTCTTAGATTTCGACAGAATTTAAAGCACCCTGGGAAGGAAATATGAAGCATTTATTAGCATATGAAGTTATCAACTCCCTTGCCTTGTCTTCAAAAAGTACGGGCTGACAAATGATTCTGTTATTGAAAGTGTATTACCTACCAGACAATTTATATGCATCATTTTATTTATTCCTCATTTTATTTACTCTTCAGTTCAGTTCAGTTGCTCAGTCGTGTCCGACTCTTTGCAACCCCCTGGACTGCAGCACGCCAGGCTTCCCTGTCCGTCACCAACTCCTGGAGCTTGCTCAAACTCATGTCCATCGAGTCGGTGATGCCATCCAACCATCTCTTCCTCTGTCATCCCCTTCTCCTCCTGCCTTCAATCTTACCCAGCATCAGAGTCTTTTCAAATGAGTCAGTTCTTCACATCAAGTGTTGGAGCTTCAGCTTCAATATCAGTTCTTCCAATGAACACCCAGGACTGATTTCGTTTAGGACTGACTGGTTTGATCTCCTTGCAGTCCAAGGGATTCTCAAGAGTCTTCTCCAACACCACAGTTCAAAGGCATCAATTCTTCGATGCTCAGATTTCTTTATAGTCCAACTCTCACATCCATACATGACTACCAGAAAAACCATAGCTTTGACTAGACGGACCTTGTTGGCAAAGTAATGTCTCTGCTTTTTAATATGCTGTCTAGATCTGTCATAGCTTTTCTTCCAAGGAGCAAGTGTCTTTTAATTTCATGGCTGCAGTCACCATCTGCAGTGATTTTGGAGCCCAAGAAAATAAAGTCTGTCACTGTTTCCATTGTTTTCCCATCTATTTGCCATGAAGTGATGGAACCAGATGCCATGATCTTAGTTTTCTCAATGTTGAGTTTTAAGCCAACTTTTTCACTCTCTTTTTTCATTTTCATCAAGAGGTTCTTTAGTTCCTCTTCACTTTCTTCCATAAGGGTGGTTCATCTGCATATCTGAGGCTATTTATATTTCTCCCAGCAATCTTGATTCCAGCTTGGGCTTCATCCAGCCCAGTAATTTTTGCCTGATATACTCTGAAGATAAGTTAAATAAGCAGGGTGGCAATGTACAGCCTTGACGTACTCCTTTCCCGATTTGGAATCAGTCTGTTGTTCCATGTCCAGTTCTAACTGTTGTTTCTTGACCTGCATACAGATTTCTCAGGAGGCAGGTAAGGTGGTATGGTATTCCCATCTCTTGAAGAATTTTCCGCAGTTTGTTGTGATCTACACAAAGGCTTTGGCATGGTCAATAAAGCAGAAGTAGAGGTGTTTGTGGAGTTCTCTTGCTTTGATCCAGTGGATGCTGGCAGTTTGATATCTGGTTCCTTTGCCTTTTCTACATTCAGCTTGAACATCTGGAAGTTCATGGTTCACGTTCTATTGAAGTCTGGCTTGGAGAATTTTGAGCATGACTTTGCTAGCGTGTGAGATGAGTGCAATTGTGCAGTAGTTTGAACATTCTTTGGCGTTGCCCTTCTTTGGGATTGGAATGAAAACTGACCTTTTCAGTCCTGTGGCCACTGCTGTTTTTTCCAAATTTGCTGGCATAGTGAGTGCATCACAGCATCATCTTTTAGGATTTGAAATAGCTCAACTGGAATTCCATCACCTCCACTGGCTTTGTTGGTAGTGAAGCTTCCTAAGGCCCACTTGACTTCGCATTTCAGGATGTCTGGCTCTAGGTGAGTGATCATTGTGGTTATCTGCATCATGAAGATCTTTTTTGTATAGTTCTTCTGTGTATTCTTGCCACCTCTTCTTAATATCTTCTGTTTCTCTTAGGTCCACACCATTTCTGTCCTTTATTGTGCCCATCTTTGCATGAAATTTTCCCTCAGTATCTCTAATTTTCCTCAAGAGATCTCTAGTCTTTCCCATTCTATTGTTTGCCTCTATTTCTTTGCATTGATCACTGAGGAAGGGTTTCTTTTCTCTCCTTCCTATTCTTTGGAACTCTGCATTCAGATAGGTATATCTTTTCTCCTTTGCCTTTCTCTTCTATTCTTTTCTCAGCTATTAGTAAGGACTTCTCAGACAACCATTTCACCTGTTTGCATTTCTTTTTCTTGGAGATGGTCTTGCTCCCTGTCTCCTGTACAATGTCATGAACCTCCATCCATAGTTCATCAGGCACTCTATCAGATCTAATCCCTTGAATCTATTTGTCACTTCTACTGTATAATCATAAGGGGTTTGATCTAGATCATACCTGAATGTCTAGTGGTTTTCTCTACTTTCTTCAGTTTAAGTCTGATTTGGCAATAAGGAGTTCATGATCTGAGCCACAATTGGTTGTTGGTCTTGTTTTTGCTGACTGTATAGAGCTTCTCCAAAATCTGATTTTGGTATGGACCATCTGGTGATGTCCATGTGTAGAGTCTTCTCTTGTGTTGTTGGAAAAGGGTGTTTGCTATGACGAGTGCATTCTCTTGGCAAAACTCTGTTAGCCTTTGCCCTGCTTCATTTTGTAGTCCAAGGCCAAATTTGCCTATTATTCCAGGTATCTCTTGACTTCCTACTTTTGCATTCCAGTCCCCTATGATGAAAAGGACATCTTTTGGGGGGCATTAGTTCTAGAAGGTCTTATAGGTCTTCATAGAACCATTCAATTTCAGCTTCTTCAGCATTACTGGTTGGGGCATAATTTGGATTACTGTGATATTGAATAGTTAGCCTCGGAAATGAATGGAGATCATTCTGTCATTTTTGAGACTGCACAAAGTACTGCATTTTGGATTCTTTTGTTGACTATGAGGGCTACTCCATTTCTTCTAAGGGATTCTTGCCCACAGTAGTAGATATAATGGTCATCTGAATTAAATTCACCCATTCCAGTCCATTTTGGTTCACTGATTCCTAAAATGTCTATGTTCACTCTTACCATCTCCTGTTTGACCACTTCTAATTTACCTTGATTCATGGACCTAACATTACAGGTTCCTAGGCAATATTGCTCATTACAGCTTTGGACTTTACTTCTGTCACCAGTCATATCCACAACTGGGTGTTGTTTTCACTTTGGCTCAGCTTCTTCATTTTTTCTGGAGTTATTTCTTCACTTTTCTCCAGTAGCATATTGGGCACCTACCAACCTGGGGAGTTTATCTTTCTGTATCCAATCTTTTTGCCTTTTCATACTGTTCATGGGGTTCTCAAGGCAAGAATACTGAAGTGGCTTGCCATTCCCTTCTCCCGCAGAGTATGTTTCGTCAGAACTCTCTACAATGACCTGTCCGTCTTGGGTGGCCCTACATGGCATGGCTAATAGTTTCATTGAGTTAGACAAGGCTGTGGTCCATGTGATCAGTTTGATTAGTTTTCTATGATTGTGGTTTTCATTCTGTCTGCCCTCTGATGGAGGAGGATAAGAGGTTTATGGAAGCTTCCTTGTGGGAGAGACTGACTGAGGAAGGAAACTGGATCTTGTTCTGATGGCCAGGGCCATGCTCCGTAAATCTTTAATCCAATTTTCTGTTGAAGGGCGGGGCTGTGTTCCCTTCCTGTTATTTGAAGAAAGTGAAAGTGAAGTCACTCAGTCTGTCTGACTCTTTGTGACCCTGTGGACTGTAGCCCACCAGGCTACAGGGATTTCCCAGGCAAGAATACTGGAGTGGGTTGCCATTCCCTTCTCCAGAAGATCTTCCTGACCCAGGGATCAAACCCGGGTCTCCCACATTGCAGGCAGATGCTTTAACCTCTGAGCCACCAGGGAAGCCCTGAGACCAAACTATGGAGGTAATGAAGATAATGACAACCTCCTTCAAAAGGTCCTGTGCCCACACTGCCACACTCAGTGCACACAACCCTGTAGCAGGCCACCACCGACCCACACCTCCACTGGATACTCCTGGACACTCACAGGCAAGACTGAGCCAGACCTGTGTTTGAGTCTTCTGTGGAGGTATGGGTCAGCAGTGGCCTGCTTCAGGGGCAGGGGCTCTGGGTGAAGCTCCCAGGATCACACAGCCTGTGGCTTAAGCCCTCTTGGAGGAGGTTGCCATTAACCCCACCATAGAGCCACCAAGCAGACGACCCACAAAGTGCAGAACAATTATACCAAAGAAATTCTTGCACTGTTAAGAAACTTCTAGGACCCACAATAGATTTCCCAACCTGGGGATGTAGCAGAGGGACTGAGAACCCACAGAGAATTTTACTTTGGAGGCCAGTGGAATTTGATTACAGAACTTCCACAGGACTGGGGAAACAGACTCTTGGAGGGCACAAACAAAACTTTGTGCGCACCAGGACCCAGGTGAAAGGAGCAGTGACCCCGCTCTTCATGTTAGATAATATCTCCACTGTACAGGTGAGAAAACGGAGGCTCACAGAGGTCAAGCAACTTTGTAGCCAGGATTTAAAACCAAGTAGCATGGCTCCAGCAGAGAAGGCAATGGCAACCCACTCCAGTACTCTTGTCTAGGAAATCCCATGGGCGGAGGAGCCTGGTAGGCTACAGTTCATGGGGTTGCGAAGAGTCGGACACGACTGAGCGACTTCACTTTCACTTTTCACTTTTCACTTTCATGCACTGGAGAAGGAAATGGCAACCCACTCCAGTATTCTTGCCTGGAGAATCCCAGGGACGAGAGCCTGGTGGGCTGCTGTCTATGGGGTCATACAGAGTCGGACACGACTGATCTGACTTAGCAGCAGCAGCATGGCTCCAGAGCCCACAATCCAAACCAGTATACTCTACTTCCAAAATGATGAAAGAAGAGAGTTAATCAGTTTTTACTATGGTCATCTGAAGTGGCTGCTTCTTTCTGGTAAATGATTCTTTTTACAAAGTGATGCTGAGTCCTTCATCTTTATGACTTCTCTTAGCAATGGAACCCACATAGTTCAAGTGTCTCCTTCCACAAGGGGCCTCAAACCTACTGACTGTTGCTCATCACATATAGTGGCAATGACGGAGCCCAGCCTAACTCCCACTGAGCACAGCTACCTCTCCAGCCAGGCTTACCTCCCCTTTCTCCCCTCTCAGACCCTAGGGGCCATCAGCCTGGGGCCTAGGAGGTTTTGAAACATACCTTGTTCATCCCTTTTGGAAACCTTTGTTATTTCTGCCTAGAACACAGTTTTGGTGACTTCCTGCACATCTCTACATTTCACAGGTATTCCACTGATGTCTGCCCCACCCTGACCTATTTCTCTTCCTGTATCTCTTGTCTGTGTTAATGGACTGCCATCACTGCCCAGGTGCCCAAGGTAAACTTCCATATCCTTCTACTCCTTCTTTCACATACACTAGGTCACCAAGCCCTGTACATTCTACTAGTGAAACAGTCAAACCTTACCTCCTCTTGCAATTAAGCCCTGACCAAGTCAGTCAGAATTAGTTTCTCCTATTGCAATTGGTTTATGCTGTGAGTACAGCAGGTAATTGTTTACACACCTGCTGATTTCAGGGATCTTCTCCCCCACCAGATCATAGGCTTCTTGAAGGCAGGTAATGTGTCTTTCCTGATTATACCTCTAGTTACTTGGAACATGGTAGGCATTCAATGAACATTTCTTTTAAAATATTTCATTATAAAAATAAACATATACAAAATAGAGAAAACAGTATAATGAATTTACATGTACCCAACATCCACCTTCATCAATGATCAACACCAATTTTATTTCATTTACATTGCCCTATCCGTTTCCTCCGACATGTGCACACACACTGGCCTTTTTTAAAGCAAATGCAACACATCATATTCCACCTAGAAATGTTTCAGTATATATTGTTAAAAGACAAAAATTTTCCTTTTTAAAACATAAATACATGACGGGAAAAAACATAAATGCAATATCACTGTTACACCTCAAAGCAATGAACTAAAATCCCTTAATATCAACAAGTACCCAGTCAGCTTTCAGAATTCCCCCAGATGTTTCAAAAATGTTTTTCACAGTTTATTCTAATCAGGATATTTTCAAGCCTCCTTTATTATATTTGGTTGATATGTTTCTAGTTAATTGTTCTTGAATGAATGGATGGATCCTTCATACCTTCTCTCACCCATGTCTCCCCTAGTCCAGATTGCATCAATATTACAAAGACTCATCTGTACGATGCAAGAATCTGTTCAGGCTCCTCTGAACATCCAAGCTAAAAATAACCTCTTACTTCCTGACCTTTCCCTATCCTTCCTGATCCTTCCCTATTATTTCCTATTCTTCCCGGCCCTTCCCTACCTTTCCCTATCCTTCCCGGCCCTTCCCTACCTTTCCCTATCCTTCCCTACTGTTCCCTATCCTTCCCGGCCCTTCTCTATCTTTCCCTATCCTTCTCATCCCTTTCCTTCTCTTCCCTTCCCTTTTGAATCTCTGGAGAACTCCTCTCTCCTCTCTCCCCACTCCCCCTCCCCATTTCTCCTCTCCTCCTCTCCCCTCTCTCTCTCCCCTTCCACTCTACTCTCTCCTCTCTCCTCTTGCTCTCCTCTCACCCTAATCCTCTCTCCTTTCTCCCCTCTCCTCTCTCCATTCCCTTCCCATTTTCAACCTCCTAACATGAATCTCTGGAGAACCCTCTCTCCTCTCCCCCCTCTCTCTCCCCTCTCCTCTCACTCTCCTCTCTCCTGTCTCCTCTCTCTCTTCCCTTCCCATTTTCAACCTCCTAACATGAATCTCTGGAGAACTCCTCTCTTCTCTCTCCCCTCTCTCTCTCCTCTCTCCCCCTGTTTCTCCTCTCTCCCCCCTCTCTCTCCTCTCTCCCCTCTCCTCTCTCCTCTAGCTCTCCTCTCTCCTCTCCCCTTCCCATTTTCAACCTCCTAAAATGAATCTCTGGAGAACTCTGAATCTCCCACAGGTGGGTTCCCTTCCCTTAGCATGCCCATCATGACATCTCTGACATCTCATGACAACTCCTGACATCTCTTCACATATCCTCAATGACATTCATAACCTAATCTCACTTAATTTCCTTCTCCTGGTTTCCACATATGCAAAATGGGACTGACATTATCTAAAACACAGGCTTAATATGAGGATAAAATTAAATTACATGCCACATGTAAAGCAGAGCATAATATCAGACATACAGGTGGCAAATATTCAGCAAATATTAGATTCCTTCTCCACCTTTCCACCTTGACATGCCCATCTTTACAAGTACAATTGATAAATCTCTCTTTCTTTACAGTCTAAAAATCATGTTAGGAAAAGTTATAGACTTGCTCAAGATCACACATGAAATCAATAAAAGTGAGTTGAAAATCTAATTCAGGACATTTCCCTGTGTATTTTTTTTTTTAAACTTTCAGACATTTTATATAAGAAAAGTACAAAGGACTAAACAATGTTCCCGCCACTCAGAATTAACAGCTGTCAACACTTTATATTTACTTTTGGGAAATAGGATAATTAAGTGGTGCAGATTAATATTTAATATTAGCCAGTGCCTTCAGTTCTATTCTCTTCTCTCTCCCAAGTCAACCACTCTTATGAGTTGGTTTTGTTTTATGATTTTAAGTTTGATGTACAGTACTGGTACCACTAGTATATATCATTTTACTACTTATTTTTGTTTATCTGTTTGACCCACATCATGACTTTATTCCTCTCCTTCTCTCCCTGCCACCATCATTTTAGAAGTCATATGTTCTAATAAAAGCTATATATGACAAACCCACAGCAAGCATTATCCTCAATGGTGAAAAACTGAAAGCATTCCCCTAAAGTCAGGAACAAGACAAGGGTGCCCACTCTCACCACTAATATTCAACATAGTTTTGGAAGTTTTGGCCACAGCAATCAGAGCAGAAAAAGAAATAAAAAGAATCCAGATTGGAAAAGAAGAAGTAAAACTCTCATTGTTTGCAGATGACAAAATCCTCTACATAGAAAACCCTAAAGACTCCACCAGAAAATTACTAGAGTTAATCAATGAATATAGTAAAGTTGCAGGATATAAAATCAACACACAGAAATCCTTTCATTCCTATTCACGAACAATGAAAAAACAGAGAAATTAAGGAAACAATTCCATTCACCATTGCAACGAAAAAAATAAAATACTTAGGAATATATTTACCTAAAGAAACAAAAGACCTACATATAGAAAACTATAAAACACTGGTGAAAGAAATCAAAGAGGACACAAATAGCTGGAGAAATATACCGCGTTCATGGATTGGAAGAATCAGTATAATGAAAATAAGTATACTACCCAAAGCAATCTATAGATTTAATGCAATCCCTATCAAGCTACAAACAGTATTTTTCAGAGAGCTAGAACAAATATTTTCACAATTTGTATGGAAATACAAAAAACCTCAAATAGCCAAAGCAATCTTGAGAAAGAAGTGTGGAACTGGAGGAATCAACCTGCCTCACTTTAGGCTCTACTACAAAGCCACAGTCATCAAGACAGTATGGTACTGGCACAAAGACAGAAATATAGATCAACGGAACAAAATAGAAAGCCCAGAGAGAAATCCATGCACATATGGACACCTTATCTTTGACAAAGGAGGCAAGAATATACAATGGAGAAAAGACAATCTCTTTAACAAGTGATGCTGGGAAAACTGGTTCACCACTTGTAAAAGGATGAAACTAGATCACTTTCTAACACCATACACAAAAATAAACTCAAAATGGATTAAAGATCTAAACGTAATACCAGAAACTATAAAACTCCTAGAGGAGAACATAGGCAAAACACTCTCTGACATAAACCACAGCAGGATCCTCTATAACCCACCTCCCAGAATATTGAAAATAAAAGCAAAAATAAACAAATGGGACCTAATTAAAATTAAAAGCTTCTGCACAACAAAGGAAACTCTGTGCAAGGTGAAAAGACAGCCTTCAGAATGGGAGAAAATAATAACAAACAAAGCAATGGACAAAAAATTAGTCTCAAAAATATACAAGCAACTCCTGCAGCTCAATTCCAGAAAAATAAACGACCTGATAAAAAATGGGCCAAAGAACTAAACAGACATTTCTCCAAAGGCATACAGATGGCTAACAAACACAAAAAGATACTCAATGTCACTCATTATCAGAGAAATAAACCATTTCACGCCAGTCAGAATGGCTGCTATCCAAAAGTCTACAAGCAATAAATGCTGGAGAGGGTGTGGAGAAAAGGGAACCCTCTTACACTGTTGGTGGGAATGCAATCTAGTACAGCCACTATGGAGAACAGTGTGGAGATTCCTTAAAAAACTGGAACTAGAACAGCCATATGACCCAGCAATCCCACTGCTGGGCATACACACCGAGGAAACCAGAATTGAAAGAGACACATGTACCCCAGTGTTCATCGCAGCACTGTTTATAATAGCCAGAACATGGAAGCAACCTAGATGTCCATCAGCAGACGAATGGATAAGAAAGCTTTGGTACATATACACAATGGAGTATTACTCAGCCATTAAAAAGAATACATTTGAATCAGTTCTAATGAGGTGGATGAAACTGGAGCCTATTATACAGAGTGAAGTAAGCCAGAAAGAAAAACAATACAGCATACTAATGCATATATATGGAATTTAGAAAGATGGTAACAATAACCCTATATGAGAGACAGCAAAAGAGACACAGAGGTAAAGAACAGTCTTTTGGACTCTGTGGGAGAGGGCGAGGGTGGGATGATTTGGGAGAATGGCATCGAAACATGTAAATTATCACATGTGAAACAAATCGCCAGTCCAGGTTCGATGCATGATACAGGGTGCTCGGGGCTGGTGCACTGGGATGACCCAGAGGGATGGGATGGGGAGGGAGGTGGGAGGGGAGTTCAGGATAGGGAACACATGTACACCCGTGGCAGATTCATGTTGATGTGTGGCAAAACCAATACAATATTGTAAAGTAAAAAAATAAATAAAAGTAAAAAATAAAAGTAAAAAGAAAGTCATATGTTCTATTTAGATGATTTAACCCAATGGAATGAGTGTGCCTATTCTGGGCTCCAAAATCACTGCAGATGGTGACTTCAGCCATGAAATTAAAAGATGCTTACTCCTTGGAAGGAAAGTTATGACCCACCTAGACAGCATATTAAAAAGCAGAGAGATTACTTTGCCGACAAAGGTCCATCTAGTCAAGGCTATGGTTTTTCCAGTGGTCATGTATGGATGTGAGAGTTGGAATGTGAAGAAGGCTGAGCGCCGAAGAATTGATGCTTTTGAACTGTGGTGTTGGAGAAGACTCTTGAGAGTCCCTTGTACTGCAAGGAGATCCAACCAGTCCATTCTAAAAGAAATCAGTCCTGGGTGTTCATTGGAAGGAATGATGCTAAAGCTGAAACTCCAAAACTTTGGCCACCTGATGCAGAGAGTTGACTCATTTGAAAAGACCCTGATGCTGGGAAAGATTGAAGGCAGGAGGAGAAGGGGATGGCAGAGGATGAGATGGTTGGATGGAGTCACTGACTTGATGGCCATGGGTTTGGGTGAACTCTGGGAGTTGGTGATGGACAGGGAGGCCTGGCGTGCTGGGGTTCATGGGGTCACAAAGAGTCGGACATGACTGAGCGAATGAACTGAACTGATTCTTCTCCCAAACAAGCTCTCCCACCCCATCCCCAACTCCTGTGTTTTTGTTGTTTATTATTTTAGTTCCAAGCTTTGTTTTGTTATGTTTTTGTAGAACATCTTGACTTCATACATTTATATATTGTAGCATGTTAATTTGATACGTTTATATAATATGACTGCCAGTATAGCCTTAACTAACACCTGTTTATGTTTTTAATTGTGGTACACTTACCATAAAACTCACCCCTTTAAAGTGCATAGTTCATAGGTTTTTAGCACATTCACAGTTGCAACCATCACCACTATCTAATGCCAGCACATTTTCATGACCCCAAAATAAACTCCATTAGCAGTCGCTCCCCTAGTCATTTCCCATCCCCCCTCCCAGCTCCTTGCCACTCCATGCATTTGTCTATTCTGGATGTTGCATTGTAGAGGAATTCATACAACGCGGTCTTTTGTGTCTGGCCTCTTTCACTTAGCACAGCGTTTTCAAGGTTCAGCCTTTATAGGGTTGAATAACAGGCTATTGCATGGGTATTTTGTTTGTCCATTCCATTTTGTTTATCCATTCATCAACTGAAGGACATTTGAGTTGTTTCCACTTTTTAGCTATTATGCATAAAACTGCTACAAATATTTGTATACAAGTTTTTGTATGGACGTATGTTTTCAATTCTCTTGTATATAAACCTAGGAGTGGAATTACTGGGTCAAGTGGTGACTATATTTAAACTCTTGGGGAACTGCCAAACTGGTTTTAAAAGTGGCTGCACCATTTTACAGTTCCACCAGTAATATGTAAAGGTTCCAATTCTTCCACATTCTCACCAGCACTTGTTGTTTCCTGTCTTTTTAGTACAGCCGTGCTGGTGTGTGTGAAGTGGTATCTCATTGTGGTTTTGATTTGCACTTCTCTGATAACTAAGGATGTTTGTCAATCTCTGCAAAAAAAGACAGGTGTGATTTTCATAGAGATTGTATTGCCTTTGTAGATCATTTTGGGAAGTATTGTCACATTCACAAATTGTCTTCTAATCCATCAACATGGGATGTCTTTCCATTTATTCAGGCCTACTTTAAATAGCATTTTATTTCAGAGTACAGATTTTGCATACTTTTTCATTAAATTTATCACAGTATTTAATCGTTTTGATGTTATAAACAGAATTGTTTTCTTAAATTCACTATTGGACTGTTAAATTGCTACTGTATCAAATTGCAATTGATTTTTATCTATTGATAGACTAACTTGCAACTTTCTTGAACTGGTTTATTAGTTCTAAGAAGTCTGTTTGTGGGCTCTGTAGGCTTGCTCTTTCATATATTAATATAAGATCATCCTATCTGTGAGTAGTGATAGATTTTTTTCTTTCTTTCCAATTTGGATGTCTTTTTCTTTTTCTAGGCATGATTACACTGGCTAGAACCTCTGGTACAACATAGAGTTGAATTGATAAGAATAGACATTCTTGGGACTTCCCAGGTGACCCTGTGGCTAAGACCCCATGCTCCCAATGCAGGGAGCCTGGGTTCCATCCCTGGTGGGAACTAGATCCCATGTGCCATAGCTAAGAGTTCCCATGGTAACTAGATCCCACATGCTGCAACTAAGGCCTGGCACCACCAAATAAATAAATAAATATTTTTTTAAAAGAAAGAAAAACACCTAAAAAGAAAAAAAAAGAATGTACATTCTTGTCCTGTACATGATCTTAGAGGGAAAGCTTTCAGGTTTTCACCATTAAATATTGCATTAGTGGTGGATTTTTTTTTGTAGAGAAACTGCCTCTGTCTTGCTAGTTTGTTGAGTGTTTTTATAGTGAAGGGATGTTGAATTTTGCCAAGTGCTTTTTCTGAGTGTATTGAGATTATCACATGTCTTTTTGGATTGTCTTTCAGATGTTAAATCAACCTTGCATTCCTAGGATAAATCCCACTTGGTCAAGTGTATAATACATTCATATGCTTCTGACTTTAGTTTGCTAATATTTTGTTGAGGATTTTTGCATCCATATTCATCAGAGATATTGGTGTATAGTTTTCCTTCTTATGTTGTCTTCATTTGGCTTTGGTATCTGGATGATACTCACCTCATGAAATGAATCAGGGAGGGTTTCCTCCTATTCTACATTTTAGAAGAGTTTGTGAAGAATTGGTATTAATTCTTTTATATTAATAAAAGAATATTTGCTAAAATTCACCAGTGAAGACATCTGGTCCTGGGCTTTTCTTTGTGTGAAACTTTGAAATTACTAATCCAGTCTCTTTACTTATTAAAGCTCTATTCAGATTTTCAGTTTTTTAAGTCAATTTCAGTAGTTTGTGTCTTTCTAGGAATTTTTCTTTCATCTAGGTTAATTTGTTAGCAAATATTTGTTCATAGTGTTCACTTACAATTCTTTTAATTTCTATAAGGTCAGTAGTGAAGTAACTTCTTTCATTTCGCAGTTTCATAATTTGAGTATTTTTTCCCTTGGACATTCTAGTTAAAGGCTTTCAATTTTTTAAAAAGAGCTTTGAATTTAAAAACTTTATTTACTTTTGGCTGCACTGGGTCTTCGCTGCTGTGCATGGGCTTTCTCTAGCTGTGGCAAGCAGGGGCTACT
The DNA here is from genome assembly GCF_003369695.1 of Bos indicus x Bos taurus. Classification (NCBI taxonomy): domain Eukaryota; kingdom Metazoa; phylum Chordata; class Mammalia; order Artiodactyla; family Bovidae; genus Bos; species Bos indicus x Bos taurus. The sequence goes on from NC_040105.1 coordinate 126,192,873, forward strand.
CTTCGTTGCAGTGTGTGGGCCTTCATTGCCTTGCGGTACTTCTCTTGCTGTCGAGCATGGGCTCTAGGCACCCAGGCTTCAGCAGTTGCAGCACTAGGGCTCAGTAGTTGTGGCTTATGGGCTCTAGAGGGTAGGCTCAGTAATTGGGGCACAGGAGTTTAGTTGCCCTGTGGCATGTGGAATCTTCCCAAACCAGGGATCAAACCCATGTCCCCTGCATTGGGAGGCAGATTCTAATCCACTGCATCAGGAGGGAAGTCCTAAAGGCTTTCAATTTTGTAGATACTTTAAAAGAAATATCTTTGTTTTGTTCTATTGTTTTTATATTCTCTATTCAATTGATTTCTTCTTTTTAAAATTGATTTATTGCATATTCTGATTTCAAAATCTATTATTACAACTTTATGTATGCTAATTTCTCTTTTTATCACTGGAGAGTTTGTGGGGTTTTTGTTTGTACTTTTTTTCTCATCTTTTTATTTTAAAATATTTCAAACCTTTAGAACAGTTGCAAGAAAAGTATAATGAAAATCCATGTATACTTCACCTAGATTCACCAACTGTTAATAATTTTCTGCATTTGCTTTATGTGTGTGTGGACATCTATATCCACCTAGCTATGTGTCTATCTCTGTTTGTATGTGTGTAGATAGGTAGGTATGTATTTATCTGTATTATTTGGTAGCTGTGGCTACATGTGACATGACACTTCACTCATAAATACCTCAATATGCATTTTCTAAAAATTAGCACATATGCCTACATAACCACATGGGCTTCCTACGTGGCTCAGTGGTAAAGAATCCGCCTACCAATGCAAGAGATGGAGGAGATGCAGGTTTGATCCCTGGGCCAGGAAGAGCCCCTGGAGAAGGAAATGGCAACCCACTCCATTATTCTTGCCTGGCACATCCCATGGACAGAGGAGCCTCATGGACTACAGTCCACGGAGTCTCAAAGAGTCAGACATCAATGAGCACACACACATCCTCCTACATAACCACAGTACAATTTTTACACTTGGTTCCAGCGGTTTCTACCAGGCTTTCCCCATTGTAAAGGTTCCTTTTCCCCCTTTGTAATTAGTAAGAAATCTGTGAAGTGATATTTTGGATTTCCCTTCCCTTCCCTGCTTTGCTTTCTGCCATTAAAGTGGTATCATCTACATATCTGAGGTTGTTGATATTTCTCCTGGCAATCTTGATGCCAGCTTGTGCTTCATCCAGCCTGGCATTTTTCATGATGTACTCTGCATATAAGTTAAATAAGCAGGGTGACAAAATACAGCCTTGACATATTCCTTTCCCAATTTTAAACTAGTTCATTGATACTGAAAAAAGTTCCAAAAAAGTGGGAGGATAAGGGAAACCTTTTATTTATATGAGAATTCCAACCAATAAATGTAGAAGAAATGACAGAAAGTCATTATATAACCACCACACTAACAACTGATTCAGGCACATGTGATTTTTACGTATTGATAAACTAGCAACTTTCTTGAACTTGTTTATTAGTTCTGATAGGTCTGTTTGTGGGCTCTGTAGACTCGTTCTTTCATATATCAGTATAACATTGTGTTATCTGTGAGTAGTGATGGGCTTTTTTCTTTCTTTCCAATCTGGATGATAATTTTAGCATCCATTGCAAAGAGGAACTAAAGAGCTTCTTGATGAAGGTGAAAGAGGAGAGTGAAAAAGCTGGCTTAAAACTCAACATTCAAAAAACTAAGATCATGGCATCTGGTCCCATCATTTCATGGCAAATAGATGAGGAAAAAATGGCAACAGTGACAGACTTATTTTCTTGAACTCCAAAATCACTGCGGATGGTGACTGCAGTCATGAAATTAAAAGAAACTTGCTCCTTGGAAGAAAAGCTATGACAAACTTAGATGGCATATTAAAAAGCAGAGATATTACTTTGCGGACAAAGGTTCATCTAGTAAAAGCTATGGTTTTTCCAGTAGTCATGTACAGATGTGAGAGTTGGACCATAAAGAAGGTTGAGCGCTGAAGAATTGATGCTTTCGAATTGTGCTGGAGAAGACTCTTGAGAGTCCCTTGGACAGCAAAGAGATCGAACCAGTCAATCCTAAAGGAAATCAACCCTGAGTATTCACTGGAAGGACTGATGCTGAAGCTGCAGTTCCAATACTTTGGCCACCTGATGTGAAGAGCTGACTCATTTGAAAAGACCCTGATGCTGGGAAAGATTGAAGGCAGGAGGAGAAGGGGATGACAGAGGAAGAGATGGTTGGGTGGCATCACCAAGTCAATGAACATGAGTTTGAGCAAACTCTGGGAGATACTGAAGAACAGGGAAGCCTGGTGTTCTGCAGTCCATGGGGTCACAGAGAGTCGGACACAACTTAGCGACTGAACAACCATTGAACAAATGGACTCTTAGGCTCTTTATTTATTATTATTCAGTGTGTTATAATTCATTCCTGCTTTTATTCATTTTGCTGTTCACATTATTGCAAATTTGGTTAATAGGAGCCTCTTCTAGCTGGCGCCTGTGTCTTTATTTTTTTATTTTTACAAAAGTCTATCAAATTTGGTGCATTTCCTCAGCGTCTCACATAACAAGATGTTCCAGGTGCACTTTGTTCTTTCCTTGCCCTGGACGTGGAATTAGCCCCTTCTCCAAGGAGATCTAGTTCCTTTTAGTGAGGAACAGCATGGCAGACATGGAGATGTACCATCCAGATCACCTTGTAAGAAAGGACTTAATGCCCTGCTGTGGGGAGTGCCATCATCAGGCCACTTCCTGCTGTCGGCCCCTTCAGGGTCTGCCTCAGCTGCAAAACCACTTCAGCTATATGCACACGCTTCCTGGAGCAGCCTGTATCCTAGGACCTTTTGTGTAGATGGGAGTCTTAGCTTAATGGTAAATTATTTTAAAGAATTTACTTGTGATGAGGAATTCTGGCTTCCAGGCAGACCTCTTACTTTATGCCGCCACTCTCCCAGCATTTCTCTTCTGACGAATGTGTATTTAAGCCATGCATGACATTTTTCCTGATTACTGCATTTCACATCTTTTTATCCTCCCCTGGAAATGCTAAAATTAGATGCATTTTCAGTCTCTGGTTCAATGCTGAGACAAAAGGCCTCCTCTGCTCTTTGATATTTAACAGGCTGATGTGCTGACTAATTCTGCAGCAGCTTTCTCTATTACTTCAGTTGCTAAATATAGCAGTGGATATGGTTGGAATCTGATAGAACAAGTTAATTAAACATTACTTTTCATCCATTAATTTTTCAGTTATTCACTGTTTAAGAGCAAATAGTATCATTGGAGAAAAAGCAATTCAAAACAGAAGCACATACATATTCAGAATATTTACATGTAATTGCCAACCATTTTTCTGTTACTTGAGGACTGAAAGCCACTGATAACTGTAACACCTTTTTTTTTCCCCCCCCCAAAATACGGTCACACACATCATAGCCTAGGGTTCTCTTTTTAGCATTATGAGCTGATGAAGGCTAGAGAGACCCAGTGAGGAAGAATCAGCTTAGGCTTGGGAGAATTGTTCTGTTTGGGGTTAAATCATGTCAACATAATTATTTTCTTAGTCCGGATCACCACATGCAGACTTCTACCATATATGCTTATGGTACAAATACACATCGCTTTCTTAGCCTGGTTTTAAATCGAGTTTAGAGTTGGCTAACTATTAACAGCAGTTGAATTCTGAAGAGCTACATGATTTATGTTGTTTATTGATTAATGGGTTTGGCAAAATTGAACAAAAATGGAAGCAAGTGAATTCTTGACTTGTTTTCTAGACTGGAATGATTTAGGAGTGAGAGCCATTCTCGATGGAGTTAGGTCTATATTTGGGAATTTGGTAAGAGGTACTTCTCTACAAAGCTCACAATGAAGTCAGCCATGAAGTAGAAGACAGTGGCTGAAATTATCATCATTTTAAGGAGTCACTTTTTCTTATCTGCTCCATCCCCCAATTTCTTAGCTTGGACACCACATTGTTAGTTGCTGCCAATTCAATACAAATGTAAACTCCCTTAGTTCTATGTGATTTTTTTTAAAACAAGGCAGGAATAAAGAAAGAAAAATAGTTCATGCTTGTTGACTATTCTGTGCTTGACATTTTAAAAAGAACTTTACTTGTACAGTTTCATTGGATCTTTTTTTACAAGAGGAGAAAAACAAACTTAAATATTTACATCCAGGAGCCCCATAAAAATATGAGACTCAAAGGCTAGTTGGAGTATTGGGGCTTATATACCAACCTAGAAACCCTACAAAAGAGATACTATATTATCCTATTTAATAGATGAGAAACCTAAAGCTTCAAAGAGGTTAAGAAACTTACCAAGGGTTGCATAGTTGAGAGGGGTGTCCGGTATTCAACCCCAGGCACTCTGACTCCACTATACATTGACTTCTTTTCATATATGTGCTTCTCACCATTTCATATAATTTTTAAAAAAGATACTGGATCATGATTTACCATTGACTTAGATAATTGTTTTGGGGAAAATTTTTGGTCATAGATCAGCAAGATTCCCCTTTCCCTGTCATTTTTAATAAGCCAATGAATGCAAGAATTCAGAACCCTGAGACCGCAGCCAGAAGGAGTTCTCAGTGGAACCCGTTCAGTTTTTAACTCAAGATATAATTTAGCACTCAACAGATAGGACCAGCTCTGGTCCCGCTGATCTCTATTGGGAGTTTTCTTTTTTAAAAAGTTTGTTTATTTTCGGCTGCGGCGGCTTGCTTCATGCAGCTTTCTCTAGCTGTGATGGCTGGGGGCTACTCTCTAGTTGTGGCGTGTGGGCTTCTCATTACCACGGCTGCTTCTGCTCCAGAGCACGGGCTTCAGCAGCGTGCGGGGTCAGTAGTTGCAGCTCGGGGTATTAGTTGCCCTGCGGCATGTGGGATCTTCTCAGACCAGGAATCGATTCTGTGTCACATGCATTTAAAGGCAGATTCTTAACCATTGGATCACCAGGGAAGCCCAGAAAATTTCTGTCTTAATTTCTGAACTATGTCATAGGTCTGAGCAGATTCCAGAAGTCAACCTCCCCCCTACCAATACACGAACCAAATGCCACCCGCAGTCCCCCAAGGGCCAGACCACAAGAGGCTTGTCCGCAGCCAAACACTGCAGCCCCACCTGGTCACTGCTTCTCCTCTTGGAAGAGGCCTATTTCTATCTTTCATACCCAAGATGATGGACACTGGTGACATTCAATTACAGTGTCTCCTTCTTCATTTGAGGGGCCAAGTTGCAGGTTTGCTCACTTCTCTATAGAAGTATTACAGAGGTCTCATGACCCATGTGAGATATAAAGAGCAAAGAACTCCTCATGTTTGCTTTATTCCCCTTGTTTTTTCCCAGGAACTTTATCTCTTATAAATAGGGTGTTCCTCAGCCCTGCCACAGCAGGCTCTCCTACTGACAGCCTGCTTCTACATGACTGTGCAAGGTCCCTGACTCAACTGGTTGAGTCAAATACTAATGAACTGATTAGTATTTCTTCACATATTACTAAGTGCTTGTGTGAGTGTGCTCAGTTGCTCAGTTGTGACCTTATGGACTGTAGCCCTCCAGGCTCCTCTGTCCATGGAATTTTCCAGGCAAGAATACTGGAGTGGGTTGCCACACCCTCCTCCAGGGGATCTTCTCAACCCAGGGATCGAACCCGCTTCTCCTACTTCTCCTGCATTGGCAGGTGGATTTTTTACCGCTAGAGACACGTGGGAAGCCTAGCACTGTGCAGTCTGCTGTGGAAGACTCCCAAGAGATATCAGGCATGGCCATCGTGAGGATGAGAAGTGGAATATTTCCTGTCATATCAGTAAACAATGATGTCACAGTCATCAGAGATGGCACCCCTCCAATGTGAGCCTGAGGAAACTCAGGAAGGAAAGAATACCTGCCATCCAGCAGCCATCAAACTGCAGCCACAGCCCACAGTGAGCCCCAAGGGAGCTCAGGGTGTGAAAACACAGGATACCGGCCCCACACAGCTGAGGTGCATTTCAAAGGAATGCTTTCAGTGAGCCCAGACTCTGCCATCTTCCCATATATAGAAAAGCGCTAGATTCCTTCATTTGGGATATCTGGTTTTCTGTAACAATCATCTTCTGATGTCCAGACTACCTGTCCTTTGTTGCAAAACTTCTATATAATCTGGTTCCCACCCCCACTACCCTGCTTCCTAAGAGCAGTTCTCTCAGGGTTACTTAAGCTGCTGCCTCCCAGGCTTAAGTCCTAAAAAATTCCCACCAAATAAAACACACCTATCAAGTTTTAGGTTGTGAATACTTTTTAAGTCCACAATGGAAATCCCTGACCACCTGCAGAGCCCTTGGTTCCTTCCCCCATCTCAGTTCCCCTCACCTTTCCCCTTTTTCTCTGTGCTCCAGTTCCACTGGCCTTTCCCTTCATTGACTGCACAAAACTTATTTCCACTTCAGGGCCTTTGTACTTGCTTTTCTCTCCACTTAGAACAATCTTCCCCCACCTCCTCACATGACTGGTTCCTTGTTATCAAGTCTTCTTTAACCACTGTATGTAAATATGTAAATTTAATCACCTCCAAGTCACTGGTCCACTGTAGTGTTGTCACCATCTTTCTATCCTCACAGTGCTATAACTCAGAACTGGTCTTGTTATTTGCTTATTGTCTCTTTCTCCTACTAGAGTGTAAGCTGCACAGGTTGCCTCTTTTCCCATTCCATCCTAAGTACCTAGAACAGCCCCTGCTAAGTTGCTGCTAAGTCACATCAATTGTGTCCGACTCTGTGCGACCCCATAGATGGCAGCCCACCAGGCCCCGCCGTCCCTGGGATTCTCCAGGCAAGAACACTGGAGTGGGTTGCCATTTCCTCCTCCAATGCATGAAAGTGAAAAGTGAAAGTGAAGTCGCTCAGTCGTGTCCGACTCTTAGCGACCCCATGGACTGCAGCCTACCAGGCTCCTCTGTCCATGGGATTTTCCAGGCAAGAGTACTGGAGTGGGTTGCCATTTCCTCCTCCAATGCATGAAAGTGAAAAGTGAAACTGAAGTCGCTCAGTCGTGTCTGACTCTTAGCGACCCCATGGACTGCAGCCTACCAGGCTCCTCTGTCCATGGGATTCTCCAGGCAAGAGTACTGGAGTGGGGTGCCATTGCCTTCTCCCAGAACAGCCCCTGGCACCTCACAAGTGTTCAAATAAATATTTATTAAATGAAGGAATGTTTAAGTACTAAATTACTTGTTACCCAGGTCTATAAGTAAATTACGGGTTCAGAGGAAGAGAAGAGGAAAGAAAGAAAATTGTAAAGAGGAGGTTAGAGTTAAACGGTGGGACAGCTTTAAAAAATAATGATTCTGAGCACATTTTATTATTTTTAGATGTGACCGATCTTTGTTTAGCTCCTTTGTTTGGCTCCTTTAAGCTCCTCTGTCAGTTAATTACATTTCAAAAGCCTAAACACATCAACGGAGACGCCATTCAAGCAAGAAAATCCTTTGAACACTTAGAAGAATGAGCCCTTCCTTAATTTTATCTGTTTATAAATAATACTCTGGGCATTTTAAGTTAAAATAAATTGAGGAATTGATAATTAGCTAATGACTAGGGTTTTTTTTTGTTTATATTTATTTTTAATTGGAGGATAGTTGCTTTATAATGTTGTGTTGGTTTCTGCTGTACAGCAATGTGAATCAGCTGTAAGTATACACATATTCCCTCCCTCTTTTTTTTATTTTAATTGGAGGCTAATTACTTTACTATATTGTATTGGTTTTGCCATACGTCAACATGAATCTGCCACGGGTGTACGCATGTTCCCAATTCTGAACCCCGCTCCCACCTCCCTCCCCATACCATCCCTATGGGTCATCGCAGTGGACCAGCCCCAAGCATCCTGTATAATTTCTCCCAACCTATTGAAGGAGGAAACGGACAGAACACGCTCCATCTTGAAAGCAGGACTCCATCTTGGGCCGGACTGTGGACTTTGAGCTATATGCCCAGTATCTATGGAAACGACATACCAACGGGAAAACCAGGCCCCCCAGATGGAAGAACCCCAGGACTCATACCTAGACTCTCCATTGCCTAAAAGAATACCCTAATTATCTGTGTAACCTAATAGAATTATAAATTCTATTATGCTTATTGGGGTATGACCGCAGGACTATTGATAATTGTCCACTGTTAACTACCTAGGCTTAAGGCATATGAATCAGGGGTTAACTTTGATTGTATCTTTCTCTTCCTTTGTTCAGACTAGTTTCAGGGAATTTGGGGAGGTGGGTTTGGGCACATACACTCAGGGTATATAAGGTTTTCACAAAAACTGGTTGAGGTCCTTGGCTAAGAGCAGACTCTGCCTTGGGCCCGCCGGTGTAACAAACTGCACTCCACTATCTGCATCGTCCTTCTGAGTGAGTTTGTTTCCCAGAACGCGTGGCTACAACACTGTCTCCAAACCTCAAAAAGGGGTTGAATTAGTTCAGGAGTCACAGATTCAAAGGCCACCTGGGGTCAGACAGGTCAGGTAGCGAAGACCTTGACATCCAGGAGCATACTTGCCCCCATATGCTGCAGGTGGGCCTGACATGGCCAGCTTTACCCGTTCTTTTAAGAAAAACCAGAAATCCAGATTTTTATGTGAAACTGTCTAATTTGTCAATGTTGGCAACTAATCTAAATAGTTTTAAAATATTCACAAGGCCAAGTAAAACATGTCTACAGGCTGAATTTGGCTCATGGATCCCTACCCTGGCTTTCTAAGTTTCTTTCCAACTTCTCAAATGCCTCCAGTTTATGAAATTTCTTTTTCAAAGTTGACACAAAATCTGGGTAAACATTGAAAATCTCTAATTAGCATAGAGGCCCTTTTTAAGATCAAAAGAAGACATTGTTTCAAGTGAGATACATTAATATTCACTGTGTACTTGAGTTCTGTCCAATATGCTAGATGTTGTAATGAAGTTGTTCACTAAATAAGCATAGAGCAAGGGAAGCCAGCAATCTAAGGAAAGGAGAGCATGCTTAGCTGTGATGTCTTAGGGCCAGAGTGGACAAGAGATTGACAGACTAACCTCTATGGGTAAGCAGTTGCTGTGAATTTATGTCTAGTGCAAAAAATAAAATTCATCCAGAACTTTAATAGTAGAGTAGATCTTGGTCTGTGAAAAAAGTTTAATCTCACTGGATCAGATTCTCAGTTCATTAAAGAAAAGAGAAGATTAATACTGGTAGCCAGGAATTTTCTGTGTCCTCTAGAAAACAAACTATATAGAAATACCCACTCATCCAAGAAGCATATTAACTACTTTATTAGCAGATAAGTTTCTGGAAGAACCAAAGTAAGCAGTTTCATATTAACATTTTTTCAGATAGAATGGGGTTGGCTTGGAATTTTTATGATAATATTAAACCCATTAGTGAAGTCAATTGTTTCCACATTACCAAAATATACTAATGCAATGATTTTTTAAAGTTTTATTACTGTGCAAACTATTGTAACATTGGGACCCATGAAAAACAGCAACCTAAAAATATGAACAACCTTTGATTTTTAAACTTACAGGTTGCTTATGGTGATTTTTTACTTCTTATTCAAAATGTCACAGTAACAATCTGAAAATAAAATTAAGAAAAATTCCATTTACAGTAGCCTCAAAACAAATGAAATACTTAGGAATAAATTTTAAAAAGAGATATAAAACTCATACTCTGAGAAGTATGAAATGTTGTTCAAATGTTGTACAAAAAAATTAAAGAAGACCTAAATAAATGAGGACAGTCCACAATAATGGGGCAAAAGATTTACTATTGTTAAGATAGCAATACTCCCCAACTGATTCACTAATTCAATGAAATCCCTATCAAAATTCCAACAGTTTGTTTGTTTGTTTGTTTGTTTTTGCAAAACTAGCAGTCTATCCTCAGGTTCATATGGAATCACAAGAGATCCCGAATAGCCAAGACAATACTGATAAACAAGAATAAAATTGGAAGACTCACACTTACCAATATCAAAACTTACTACAAAGCTGCTGCTGCTGCTGCTAAGTCACTTCAGTCGTGTCTGACTCTGTGTGACTCCATAGACGGCAGCCCACCAGGCTCCCCCGTCCCTGGGATTCTCCAGGCAAGAACACTGGATTGGGTTGCCATTTCCTTCTCCAGTGCATGAAAGTGAAAAGTGAATGTGAAAAGTGAAAGCAAAGCTGTTCAGTCGTGTCCGACTCCTAGCGACCCCATGGACTGCAGCCTACCAGGCTCCTCCATCCATGGGATTTTCCAGGCCAGAGTACTAGAGTGGGGTGCCATCGCCTTCTCCTTACTACAAAGCTACAACAGTCAAAACAGGGTAGTACTGGCATAAGGACAGACATATAGAACAATGGAATGGAATTGAGAGTCAAGAAATTAACCTATTAGCATATATAATAAATTATTTTTTCTTAAGGATGCCAAGGCCATTCAGTGAGGAAAGAATAGTCTCTTCAATAAATGTTGCCAGATGGACTTGGATCCCTATCTCATAACATATACAAATATTAACTGTGAATGAATTAAAGACCTTAGTGTAAGAACTAAACTATAAAACTCTTTGGAAGAAAATATAGGAGTATATCTTGGTGACTTTGGCTTAGGGAAAACATTCTTAGATATGACACTAAAGGCACAAGTGACAAAAGAAAAAATAGAAAAATTGAACTACATCAACTGACAAATTTTGTGCCTCAACAGGGCACCATCAATACATATATACAATGGAATGCTGCTGCTGCTAAGTCGCTTCAGTCGTGTCCGACTCTGCGAGACCCCATAGATGGCAGCCCACCGGGCTCCCCCGTCCCTGGGATTCTCCAGGCAAGAGCACTGGAGTGGGTTGCCATTTCCTTCTCCAATGCAGGAAAGTGAAAAGTGAAAGTGAAGTCGCTCAGTCATGTCTGACTCTGCAACCCCATGGACTGCAGTCTGCCAGGCTCCCCGACCCATAGGATCCTCCAGGCAAGAGTACTGGAGTGGGTTGCCATTGCCTTCTCCCTACTCAGCCGTAAAAAGAATGAAATAATGCCACTTGCAGCAACATGGATGCAGCTAGAAATTACCATACTAAGTGAAGTACGTCAGACAAATACCACATATCACTTATATGTGTAATCTGAAATATGACACAGATGAACTGGTCTATGAAATGGAAACAGACTCACAGACATAGAGAACAGACTTGTGGTTGCCTAGGGGGTGAGGGGTGGGAGAGTGGTGGATTGGGAATTTGGGGTTAGTAGATGCAAATGATTATTACGTTTAGAATGGATAAACAACAAAGTCTTACTGTACAGCATGAGAAACTGTAGCCAATCTCCTGGGATAAACCATAATGGAAAAGAATATATTAAAAAGAATATATGTATGTGTGTAACTGAGTCACATTATTATACAGCAGAAATTTGCACAACATTGTAAATCAAATATACTTCAGTTTAAAAAAGGCACCATCAAGGAGATGAAAAAACAACACACACATGAGAAAACATTCACAAATCATATAGCTTGCAAGGTGCCTGTATACAGAGTATATAAAAAGTACAACTTTATAATAAAAAGACAATCCAATTTTAAAAATGAAGAAAAGACTTGAATAGACATTTCTCCAAAGAAGACATACAAGTGGCCAATAAGCACGTGAAAAGAAGCTCAAAATAACTATTAGGGAATTGCAAGTCAAAACCACAGTGACTGAGTAGATCTTAAAAGTTCTCATCACAGGCTGAAACGGGGGTGAGGGGCGGAGGAGGTCCAAGAGGGAGGGGATATATGTATACACAGAGCTGAATCACTTCTTTGTACAGCAGAAATTGACACAACGTTGTAAGGCAATTGTACTCCAATTTAAAAAAAAGTAAATTAATCAATTCATCACAAGGAGACAACTGTAACTATGTGAGTTAATAGATGTCAACTAAACTTATTGTGCTATCATTTTGCAATGTGACATATACCAAATCATTGTTGTTTGTTAATTGGTTATACTTCAGTATAAAATTTTAAAAATCAGTATGTTGTACACCTAAAACAATATGTCAATTATGTCTCAATAAAGCTGGAAAGAAGTTAAAAATTACTTTTTAAAAAGAAAATAAATGTTGGAGAAGGATGTGGAGGAGTTGGAATTCTGTACATTGTTGGTGGGAATGTAAAACGGTGTAGCCACTATAGAAAACAGTATGCTGCTGCTGCTGCTAAACTGCTTCAGTCGTGTCCGACTGTGTCCGACCCCATAGACAGCAGCCCCCCACACGGCCCCGTCCCTGGGATTCTCCAGGCAAGAACACTGGAGTGGGTTGCTATTTCCTTCTCCAATGCATGAAAGTGAAAAGTGAAAGTGAAGGCGCTCAGTCTTGTCCGACTCCTAGCGGCTCCATGGACTGCAGCCCACCAGGCTCCTCCATCCATGGGATTTTCCAAGCAAGAGTACTGGAGTGGGGTGCCATTGCCTTCTCCAGAAAACAGTATAGCAGTTCTAAAAAAAATTAAATATCGAATTACTATGGACTTCCCTGGTGGCTCAGATGGTAAAGCGTCTGCCTACAATGTGGAAGACCCGGTTTCAATCCCTGTGTTGGGAAGATCTCCTGGAGAAGGAAATGGCAACCCACTGCAATTTTATGTTATGTGTATTTTACACAATTAGAAGTACTTTTTTAATTGGCAAAGAATCTGAATAGATACTTCTCCAAAGAAATATACAAATGGCCAATAAGTACATGAAAAAATGCTCGACTTCAGTAGCCACTAGGGAAATGAAGATCAAAAAGTATAATGAGATACCACCTCACACCTACTAGGATGGCTATAATTAAAAGACAGATAATAACTAGTATTCTCCAGGATGTTAAGAAATTGGAACTTTCGTGTATTACTGAAGGAAAAGTGGTGCAGCCATTTTAGAAAAGTTTGGCAGTTCCTCAAAAAGCTAAACATGGAGTTAACATATGTTCCAGCTATTTTACACCGAAGTATATATCCAAGAAAAATGAAAACATATGTACACACATATATACACATGTATGTTTATGTGTGTGTGTACACACATGTTTTATATATATATGTTCATAGTGACATTATTTATAATAGCAAAAAAGTGAAAACAAACTAAATGTTGTTCAACTGATGAATGGATAAAGTGTGGTAAATTTATATGATGGAATACTATTTGTCAATAAAAAGGAATGAAGTACTGATATATGCTACAATATGGATGAACCTTGAAAACATGCTAAGCAAAATAAGCCAGTCACAAAACCCCACATATTTATGGTTCCAGTCATATGAAGTGTCCAGAATTAGAGACAGAAAGTAGGTAAGTCTTTGCCTAGGGCTGGCTTTTGGGGATGGGGAGTGTCTGCTGATGGCTCCAGGGTTTTGTTTTGCAGTCTTTGTTTGTTTATTTATTTGGCTGTGCCAGATCTCACATGGGATGTCTGTGACATTCGAACTCCCAGCTGCAGCGTGTGGGATCGATCCCTGGGCCCCTGCATCGGGGGCATGGAGCCGCAGCCCTTGGACCACCAGGGGTGTCCTCAGGGTTTTGCTTTGAGGTGATGAGAATGCTCTAAAACTGTTTGTGGTGACAGCTGCATAAGTCTATGAATAGACTAAAACCCGTAGAGCTCTGTACATTTTAAATGGATGAATTGTCTGGTATGTGAATTATACCCCCATAAAACTGTTAAAATGTGATAATATTGTTCCACATTTACAGAAGTCATAGATTTATTTATCTCACAAACTTTGTTCACTGTAGTATACTATCATCTAGCATGGTGACTGGCACCTGTAGAAATTTGATAAATATTTGTTGACTAAATGAATGAATAAATCTTGACACATTTTTGCAAGGCCAAATGGCATTCCTTCTGATTCCTAAGGTGATGCTTATTTATAAAACAAATGCTTCCTTAGGTGGCAACAAAACAATAGCTACATCACTCTTGTCTCTCCTGTCCCAAGAAAAGACAGAATGGAGTGAGACCCACTTAATCTTATGGAAAATAGGGTGACAGCTCTCTACAGGAGCACAGGCAAGTTCTGTAACTCTGTAGCCCCAGGTGAGTGGTTAGTGGGGATGGTGGGTAGGGCTTCTTCTTACAGGACCTAAGAGCTTCACGGTTTCCAAGATTCCATTCTCTTTATCTTTAGCAAATAGACCAGGATCAAATACAGAGTTGAAAAACCATGATCCAGGAATTCTCCAACAAGGTATTTTAACAGAATTTTGTACAGAATCCTTATAGACTTCGTTGGAATTTGAGAAAACAATAGCTCAAGACACTCAACACCTGAGGAGTATTATATCAAGCTATACAACAGTCTATAAATAATGACAATGGTGTTTTGCATTGATGTATTATTACATAAAATAAGAAAGACATGTTGGGGTTTTTAGCTGAACACAACTGAGGGTATATTCAGTCTGCAAGCCTGCTTACTTCCTGAATCTTCTTGGAACTCTGAAGATGTAACTTTAAGGAAAAGTACCAGTGGTAAGGGACATAAGCAAGGCAAGGTTCTATAGAAATCCCACCATCTCAGCAATTGCTACACAAGTTATAGTCTAAATCAGTTAACCCATGTGAAGTGTCTGCAACTACACAGACAGGCCTAGAGTCTTATTATTTGAGTATGACATAATTTTGTGTTTCTAAAATTAAAAAAAAAAAAGATCTGTTAACCTCATGAAGACTAGTTACCAAGGCAAGAAGTCAGATACAGGGGTGGAAGACAAAAGAATCATGTTAGTGCTGTGAGGGGCAAGGTGGGGAGCTGGGTCCACCCCACCACAACTCTCAGCAGGTGCTCCACCTCAAAAAAAAGTCTCCTTCAAAATTTGGGACCCTCCCTATTTGCTGCAACTTACAGCAGTTAACTCCATTAATCTCTGGAATGTCTCAGTTAGTCAATGTAGCTTGTATTACCTGGTTTGGTTTCATGGCTACTTCCATAATATTAAAAAAGATTCTAAAAATTAAGAGCTGGAAGAACACTCAAAGATGAAAGATTGTTTATATTTTTACAGTGAACACAAGACATAAAATATGTTTCTCAACATTACAGCTGCTAAGTAACACAAATAGTTTTCCAGTCTCCTAAAAATTTGCTTATGTGCTTCTGCATTACAATGATAGCATTCAGAAGTCATGCTTAAGTCTTCTACAATTTAGGTGTACAATAGGCACAGGAAAGATCATTTCTTGTTTACTCTTATTTCTTTTGCTAGAATGAATTGTATGCCCCACCCCACTCCCAAATGCATGTGTTGAAATCCTCTTAATGTGAACTATGGACGGATGTTCATAATATTGTACAGAAGGCAGTGATCAAAACCATCCCCAAGAAGAAAAAATGCAAAAAGGCAAAATGGTTGTCTGAGGAGGCCTTACAAATAGCTGAGAAAAGAAGAGAAGCAAAAGGCAAAGGAAAAAGGGAAAGATACATCCATAAAAATGCAGTTTCAAAGAAGAACAAGCAGAGAGATAAGAAACACTTTCTAAGTGATCAATGCAAAGAAATAGAGGCAAACAATAGAATGGGAAAGAGAGATCTCTTCAAGAGAATTAGAGATACCAAGGGAATATTTCATGCAAACATGGGCTCAATAAAGGACAGAAATGGTATGGACCCAACAGAAGCAGAAGATATTAAGAAGAGGTGGCGAGAATACACAGAAGAACTAAACAAAAAAGGTCTTAATGATGCAGATAACCATGATGGTGTGATCACTCACCTAGAGCCAGACATCCTGGAATGTGAAGTTAAGTGGGGCTTAGGAAGCATCACTATGAACAAAGCTAGCGGAGGTGATGGAATTTCAGCTGAGCTATTTCAAATCCCCCAAAAATGATGCTGTGAAAGTGCTGCACTCAATATGCCAGCAAATTTGGAAAACTCAGCAGTGGCCACAGGACTGGAAAAGGTCAGTTTTCATTCCAATCCCAAAGAAAGGCAATGTCAAAGAATGCTCAAACTACCACACAATTGCACTCATTTCACACACTAGCAAACTCATACTCAAAATTCTCCAAGCCAGGCTTCAGCAATATGTGAACCATGAACTTCCAGATGTTCAAGCTGGTTTTAGAAAAGGCAGAGGAAACACAGATCAAATTGCCAACATCTGCTGGATCATCGAAAAAGCAAGAAAGTTCCAGAAAAACATCTATTTCTGCTTTATTGACTATGCCAAAGCCTTTGACTCTGTGGATCACAATAAACTGTGGAAAATTCTGAAAGAGATGGGAATACCAGACCACCTGACCTGCTTCTTGAGAAACCTGTATTCAGGTCAGGAAGCAACAGTTAGAACTGGAAATGAAACAACAGACTGGTTCCAAATAGGAAAAGGAGTATATCAAGGCTGTATATTGTCACATTGCTTATTTAACCTATATGCAGAGTACGTCATGCAAAATGCCATGCTGGATGAAGCACGGGCTGGAATCAAGATTGCAGGGAGAAATATCAATAACCTCAGATATGCAGATGACACCAGCCTTACGGCAGAAAGCGAAGGGGAACTAAAGAGCCTCTTGATGAAAATGAAAGAGGAGAGTGAAGAAGCTGGCTTAAAACTCAACATTTTGGTAACGAGGATCATGGCCTCTGGTCCCATCACTTCATGGGAAATAGATGGGGAAACAGTGGAAACAGTGGCTGACTTTATTTTTGGGGGCTCCAAAATCACTGCAGATGGTGATTGCAGCCATGAAATTAAAAAGACGCTTACTCCTTGGAAGAAAAGCTATGATCAACCTGCTGCTGCTGCTGCTAAGTCGCTTCAGTCGTGTCCGACTCTGTGCGACCCCATAGACGGCAGCCCACAAGGCTCCCCCGTCCCTGGGATTCTCCAGGCAAGAACACTGGAGTGGGTTGCCATTTCCTTCTCGAATGCATGAAAGTAAAAAGTGAAAGTGAAGTCGCTCAGTCGTGTCCGACTCTTCGCGACCCCATGGATTGCAGCCTAGCAGGCTCCTCCGTCCATGGGATTTTCCAGGCAAGAGTACTGGAGTGGGGTGCCATTGCCTTCTCCGATGATCAACCTAGACAGTATATTAAAAAGCAGAGACATTACTTTGCCAACAAAGGTCCATCTAGTCAAAACTATGGTGTTTCCAGCAGTCATGTATGGATGTGAGAGTTGGACCATAAAGAAAGCTGAGTGCCAAAGAATTGATGCTTTTGAACTGTGGTGTTGGAGAAGACTCTTGAGAATCCCTTGGACTGCAAGGAGATCCAACCAGTCAATCCTAAAGGAAATCAGTCCTGAATATTCATTGGAAGAACTGATGTTGAAGCTGAAGTTCCAATACTTTGGCCACCTGATGTGAAGAACTGACTCAGTCAGAAAAGACCTTCAAGCTGGGAAAGATTGAAGACAGGAGGAGAAGGGGATGACAGAGGATGAGATGGTTGGTTGGCATCACTGACTCGATGGGCATGAGTTTGAGCAAACTCTGGGAGATTTGTTTGTTCCAGGAGTTGATTATGGACAGGGAATTATGGACTGCATGCTGCAGTCCATGGGGTCAGAAAGAGTCGGACATGAATGAGCAACTGAACTGATTCAGTTCCATTGATCTCTTTGTCCATCTTTATGTACCGCACAGTAGGTTTAGAGTTATTGTTTAGTTGATAAGTCATGTCCAACTTTTTTGTGACCCCATGGACTGTAGCCCGCCAGGCTTCTCTATCCATGGGATTATCCAGGCAAGAATACTGGAGTAGATTGCCATTTCTTCCTCTAGAGGATCTTCCCAATCCAGGGACTGAACCCCGGTCTCCTGGGTTGTCAGGTGATTCTTTACCTGAGCCACCTGGGAAGCCCAGATTTAGAGTATGTATGTATTAATTCAGATAGTGTGCATCATCCAAAGTTTTTATTTTTCAAGATTGTTTTGGCTAGGACCTTTGCATTATCATATAAATTTTAGAATCAACTTGCCAATTTCTACAAGATAAATTTCTTGGGCTTATAAATGTGACTACATTAAATCCATAGGTCATTCCTGGGAGAACTAACATCCTAATATATTGATTCTACCAATCCACAAACACGATGTATCTCTCCCTTTATTTAGGTCTTTAATTTCTTTCAGTAATGTGTTTTTTTTCCAATCTTGAGAGCTTAAATGTCTTTTATTAGATTTTTCTCTTGGTGTTTGAAGTTTTTTGATGATATCATAAATAATAATGTTTAAAATTTTTCATTTCCCAATTTTTCACTACTATAATTGATATATAGAAATACAATTAATTTTGTATATCAACCTTGTATCTTGTGACCTTACTTAATTTGCTTATTAGCTCTAGTGACTTTTTTTAGATTCCTTACATTTTTATACACAATTATGTTATCTGAATTAAAAGCTTTACTTCTTTATTTATAATTTATATGCTTCTTATTTCTTTTTCTTGACTTATTGAACTGGCTAGAACCTCCAGTATGCCAGTATGATATCGAATAAAAGTGATAAGGATGGACATACTTGCCTTATTACCAATCTTAGGGGAAAGTACTCAATATTTCAGCAGTAAATATGATGATATGTAAGTCTCAAAAAGAATACTCTGCCTACTGTTTGAAAAAAGGGCTCAGTGGATATGAAAGGTTAGAGATAGAAATTTGTGACTCATAATTATGGATGGTATATAAAGCATAAATCCTGAGAAGTAATGAAATTTAGAGATTGGGTAATAAATTAAAAATAAATCAATAGCAAAACTGGTAAAATGAAAAAGATACCATCAGAAAACCTGACATAATAATAAATATTATTTATTAAGTGCTTACTATTTATCATAAACTATTATAAACACTTTTCATGTGTTCGTATTTACTCTCTGTGCAAACAGAGAGAGAGATCCAGCAAAAGACACTGAAGGAGGAGCTTGAAGAAATTCAATGTGGGGTGTCACAGGAACCAAGAAAAGAGATTGTGCTAAGAAACAATGACTGACTTCTGGATACTACTGAGAGGCAAGATAGAAATAAAAAAAGACATTCCTTCTATTTACCAACAAGGATGTTGGCTGCCTCAGCAAGAGTATTTTCAATAAAGTACAGTCTGGAAGATAGATCAAAGTGGGTTGAGGAGTGGATGGGAGCTGAGGAGGAAGAGGCAGTGTTAAGGAGATGGCTCTTTGGAGAAGTTGGGCTGTAAGAGGGCAGGGAAAAAGAGTATCAGATGGAGAGGGCTTTGGGGTCAACAGAAGAATGTTCATGCTCCAGGGCTCCTGCACTGTCCTTCACGGGTTTCTTCCCAAGTTGCCTTTGTCCACACTCATTCTAAGTGCAAAGTTCTGTCTCCATTCTTCTCCATCTGACAAGCTCTTATCCTTTAATATCCATAACAAATGGGAGGACTTCATTAAGTCGTGGTAAAATGAGCCACTTTCTCCACCAAGTCCCTAGGTACCACGGACACAATTCTATTAGACCATTCAGCATGTGGATTATAATGTAGTCATTTTGTCATCTGTCTCCCCTGTGGTCATCTGTCTCACCTCCTCCAGCGCAAAGGGCATGTCTGACTCATTTTTGCTTATTCCTTTGTTAAAAATCCTCCATTGGATGGAATATTACTCAGCCATAAAAAAGAATAAAATGGTAACATTTGCAGCAACATAGATGGGCCTAGAGACTATCATACTAAGTGAAGTAAGTCAAAGATAAATATATGATGTCATTTACATGTAGAGTCTTTAAAAATGATACAAATGAACCTGTTTACAAAACAGAAACATACAGAACATAGAAAATAAACATGTTTACCAAAGGGAAATGGTGTGGGGAGGGATAAGTAAAGAATTTGGGTTTACAGATATCAGTTCAGTTCAGTCGCTCAGTCATGTCCGAATCTTTGCGACCCCATGGACTGCAGCACATCAGGCCTCCCTGTCCATCACCAACTCCTGGAGTTTACCCAAACTCATATCCATTGAGTCGGTGACATCATCCTACCATCTCATCCTCTGTCGTCCCCTTCTCCTCTTGCCCTTAATCTTTCCCAGCATCAGAGTCTTTTCAAATGAGTCAGATCTTCACATCAGGTGGCCGAAGTATTGGAGTTTCAGCTTCAACATCAGTCCTTCTAATGAACACCCAGGACTGATCTCCTTTAGGATGGACCGGTTAGATCTCCTTGCTGTCCAAGGGACTCTCAAGAGTCTTCTCCAACACCACAGTTCAAAAGCATCAATTCTTTGGCACTCAGCTTTCTTTATGGTCCAACTCTCACATCCATACATGACCAATGGAAACATCATAGCCTTGACTAGATGGACCTTTGTAGGCAAAGTAATGTCTCTGCTTTTTAATATGCTGTCTAGGTTGGTCATAACTTTCCTTCCAGGAGTAAACATCTTTTAATTTCATGGCTGCAATCACCATGTGCAGTGATTTTGGAGCCCCCCAAAATAAAGTCAGCCACTGTTTCCACTGTTTCCCCGTCTATTTCCCATGAAGTGATGGGACCAGAGGCCATGATGTTCGTTACCAGAATGTTGAGTTTTAAGCCAGCTTTTTAAAAAAAATTTTATTTTATTTTTAAACTTTACAATATTGTATTAGTTTTGCCAAATATAGAAATGAATCCGCCACAGGTATACCCGCATTCCCCATCCTGAACCCTCCTCCCTCCTCCCTTCCCTACCCTCCCTCTGGGTCGTCCCAGTGCACCAGCCCCAAGCATCCAGGACTGGCGACTCGTTTCATACATGATATTATACATGTTTCAATGCTATTCTCCCAAACCTCCCCACCCTCTCCCTCTCCCACAGAGTCCATAAGACTGATCTATACATTGGTGTCTCTTTTGCTGTCTCCTACACAGGGTTATTGTTACCATCTTTCTAAATTCCATATATATGTGTTAGTATACTGTATTGGTGTTTTTCTTTCTGGCTTACTTCACTCTGTATAATAGGCTCCAGTTTCATCCACCTCATTAGAACTGATTCAAATGTATTCTTTTTAATGGCTGAGTAATACTCCATTGTGTATATGTACCATAGCTTTCTCATCCATTCATCTGCTGATGGGCATCTAGGTTGCTTCCATGTCCTGTTAAGCCAGCTTTTTCACTCTCCTCTTTCACTTTCATCAAGAGGCTCTTTAGTTCCCCTTCACTTTCTGCCGTAAGGCTGGTGTCATCTGCATATCTGAGGTTATTGATATTTCTCCCTGCAGTCTTGATTCCACCTTGTGCTTCATCCAGCCCAGAGTTTCTCATGATGTACTCTGCATATAAATTAAATAAGCAGGGTGACAATATACAGCCTTGATATACTCCTTTTCCTATTTGGAACCAGTCTGTTGTTCCATGTCCAGTTCTAACTATTGCTTCCTGACCTGCATACAGATTTCTCAAGAGGCAGGTCAGGTGGTCTGGTATTCCCATCTCTTTCAGAATTTTCCGTAGTTCATTGTGATCCACACAGTCAAAGGCTTTGGCATAGTCAATAAAGCAGAAATAGATGTTTTTCTGGAACTCTCTTGCTTTTTTGATGATCCAGCAGATGTTGGCAATTTGATCTCTGGTTCCTTTGCCTTTTCTAAAGCCAGCTTGAACAGCTTACAGATATACCTGATATATCTATATAAATAAATATATATTTACATAAAACAGGGAACTATATGCAATATTTGTAATAATCTATAATGGGAAAGAATCTGAAAGGGAATATATATATATATATTACAAATATACACACACACACACATATATATATATGTTGCTGTTGTTGGTTAGTCACTGCATTGTGTCCAACTCTTTAATGACCCCATGGACTGCAGCCTGCCAGGCTCCTCTGTCTATGTGATTTCTCAGGTAAGAATACTGGAGAGGGTTGCCATTTCCTTCTCCAGGGGATCTTCCTCACCCAGGGATCAAACCCTCGTCTCCTGCATAGGCAGGCAGGTTCTTTACCACTGAGTCACCAGGGATGCCGTACATATGTATGTGTGTATATATATATATATATATATATATATGTATATATATACATATATACATATATATATATGAGTCATTTTGCTGTGCACGTGGAACATTGTAAATCAACTATACTACAATTAAAAAATGAAGAATAAAAATTTTAAAATTAAAAAAAATGTGATATTAAAAATATCTGGTTATACAAGTGTGGTTAGCTTGTGAGAATTCACCAACCTCTACGCTTACACTCAAGAAAAGGGTTTTTTTTTAAACGCACAAACAAAAAAAAATAAATGCACAGACAATAAGAAAATAAAATACTGTTTCCCCTCCCCATTGTCTTCAGGTTAAAATCCAATTACTGAGCACCTACTTCATTCCCAGCACTGTGCTAGGTTCTCAGGTGATCCCAGCAAACACCTTTTGATCTCCCTGTCCCTCTCCAACTCTTAGCCGATGCTGACTGGAGTCTAGAGAGATCATACACATGTCCTGCTCTGGGACTTTGGGTTTCAGAATGGTAAAATCCTCGCTTAGCTCTGTAGGATACTTTATAAGGAGCTCAAAACTGCTGGATAAATGAACAGGATGAATTTACAAATGTTTTGGACTGAATGTTATACTTCTGTTAATATATTCTTGAAAATACTAAGGTCTTTTGCTATAATATCTTCATATTTCACATTCTGCTTGTGAGCAATTATCTATACATTCCTGTTATGGCTACATGCCATTAGCCAAAGTTCTGAGAAACTGATTTCAGGACCAGTGTGATGGAATGTTCTACCTACTTTTTAAAGGATCAACATAAACTTTCATATATTACTCCAAAAACAAAGAGGCAAACATCTTATTTCTTCATTTATAGCATTGGAGTGTATTACTCACACTTAATCTGTGTTTAGCAATCTGAAATGGGGCCTTAAGGTTGTTTGAATTCCTGGAGCCCTTTCACATTTCCGGACTTCAATTGAGTGAGATGAACACACAACAAGAGTAGCCATCTGTAAACAGGGAAAACCAACCCATATTAAGCAATTAGAATCAGAATATGGCTTGTGTAACAGTTCAGTTTTGAAGTCTAGTTCTGGCTAAATGTCTGACTTCAGCTAAATTGTTTAATTTCCCTGCTCCTTAGGCTCTCTGTTTTATAAAATGGAACAAATACTGTAATCTTTAAGATGACTAGTTGGAAGGAATATACTAACAATTGTAGAGCTGTTTGCTCAGAGAGTATGATTACCCATATGAATCCCTTTATTTGAAGGAAAGATAAAGGTTCTGTCCTCTGCTTACAAATCTCCTTAGTTCTCATGTAGATGTCTGTAAGAAAACTTAGGGACACAGAGAATTGTACACTTAAAATGGGTGAATTTTATGGTATGCAATTGATACCTTGTGCTCCCCTGGTGGCTCAGTGGTAAAGAATCTGCCTGCCAATGCAGGAGACGAGGGTTCAATCCCTGAGTGGGGAAGATCCCCTGGACAAGGAATTGGCAACCCTCTCCAATATTCTTGCCTGGGAAATCCCATGGACAGAGGAGCCTGGCAGGCTACAGTACATGGGGTTGCAAAAGAGTTGGACACAACTGAGTGACTGAACAACAAGTTTATTCTGCTTTCAGACATTTCATATTTCTCACTGACAACCTGTACCCATCTGTCCAATGAAAGTTTACTGAGAAAGACCAGTCTGGACCAAAAGGCCAAGGAACAGCAGACTGCAAGCAACTGTTTTCTTCTCTCTGTGCATTTAGAATAACAATCCTGCTCCTCACCCTGGGTTGAGCTGGCCTTTGTGGATCTCACCAACCTCATTTCCTTCCAAACTGCCTTTTGTCCACTAGGCCACACTGGCCTCCTTTCTGGAAATGACCAGCTTTTCCCCATCCTGGAGACTAGATTTCTTGTTCCCACTGGTTGGAATGTTCTTTACCCAGCTCTGGGGTTAGCTTGTTCCTTCTCACCCATGGGGTCTCCGCTGAAATAGCACCTCCTGGGAGAGACCTTCTCTGACCATCCTTTGTTTCTTTGTTGTTTCTTTTATCATAACCCACAATTAGGTTAATTCTTTTGTCTACTTGTTTGTAGTCTGGCTCCCTCATTAGAATGAAAACTTGTCAAAGCAAGTTTGTCTTATTTCTATGAAAAATGCTGACCTTCTGCAGTGGTTCCCCTTCCCCCCTTGACTCTGCCCATGCCTCCCTCTCTTTTCCCGTCATAGCTCTCCTTACAACCTGAAGTGCTCTTTCTTTGTTTTCTTCTTAATGATCTGGCTTTCTCTACTAGACTATGAGCTCCACGATGGCAGAGAATGGGTCTGTCATTCATTTCCGTATCCCCCGTACCCAGCACAGGCCCTCACACTGGATGAATATCAGAACATTAGTGTTTGTGTTTAGGACAAAACACCATGGTCACCTCTTCCTGAGTAAACACTGCTTGCTTTTGGCCTAGAATAGCAGAGGTGTTGCTGTTGAGTCCAAACCCATTTCAGTCTAGGCTGCTATAACAAAATTATCACAGACTGAGCAGCTTATGAATCACAGAAGTTTATTTCTAACAGTTTGGGGGCGCTGAGAGTCCAAGATTAAGGTGTTGAGAGATTTGGTGTCTGGTAAGAGCACTTTTCCTGGTTCACAGATGGCCATCATCTGTCTGTGTCATCACATGATGGGGAGATAAAGAGAGAGTTTTCTCGGGTCTGCTTTATAAGGGCACTAACCCACTGATGAGGGCTCCACCCCCATGACCTAGCCACCTCCCAAAGACTCACCTCCTAATATCATCACATTCACTTCACTTCAGTTCAGTAGCTCAGGCATGTCTGACTCTTTGCAACCCCATGGACTGCAGCATGCCAGGTTTCCATGTCCTTCACTGTCTACCAGAGTTTGCTTAAACTCATGTTCACTGAGTTGGTGATGCTATCCAATCATCTCATCCTCTGTCACCCCCTTCTCCTCCTGCCTTCAATCTTTCCCAGCATCAGGGTCTTTTCCAATGAGTCAGTTCTTCACATCAGCTGGCCAAAGTATTGGAACTTCAGCTTCAACATCAGTCCTTCCAATGAATATTCAGGACTGATTTCTTTTAGGATTGACTGGTTGGATCTCCTTGCAGTCCAAGGGACTCTCAAGAGTCTTCTCCAACACCACAGTTCAAAAGCATCAATTCTTTGGCACTCAGCTTTCTTTATGGTCCAACTCTCACATCCATACATGACCAATGGAAACATCGTAGCTTTGACTAGACAGACCACTGTTGGCAAAGTAATGTCTCTGCTTTTTAATATGCTGTCTAGGTTGGTCATAGCTTTTCTTCCAAAGAGCAAGCGTCTTTTAATTTCATGGCTGCAGTCACCATCCACAGTGATTTTGGAGCCCAGGAAAATAAAGTCTGTTTCCATTATTTGCCCATCTATTTACCATGAAGTGCTGGGACCAGATGCCATGACCTTTGTTTTCAGAATGTTGAGTTTTAAGCTAGCTTCTTCACTCTCCTCTTTCACTTTCATCAAGAGGCTCTTTAGTTCCTCTTCGCTTTCTGCCATAAGGCTGGTGTCATCTGCATATCTGAGGTTATTGAAATTTCTCCCTGCAATCTTGATTCCAGCTTGTGCTTCAGCCTGGCATTTCACATGATGTATTCTGCATATAGGTTAAATAAACAAGGTGAAAATAAACACTCTTGACATACTCCTTTCCCAATTTGGAACCAGTCCATTGTTCCACGTCTGCTTCTAAGTATTACTTCTTGACCTGCATGCAGATTTCTCAGGAGGCAGGTAAGGTGGTTTGGTATTCCCATCTCTTGAAGAATTTTCCAGTTTGTTGTGATCTACATAGTCAAAGGCTTTAGTGTAGTCAGTGAAGCAAAAGTAGATGTTTTTCTGGAACTCTCTTGCTTTTTCGATGATCCAACGGATGCTGGCAGTTTGATCTCTGGTTCCTCTGCTTTTTCTAAATCCAGCTTGAACATCTGGAAGTCCTCAGGTCATGTACTGTTGAAACCTGGCTTGGAGAATTTTGAGCATTACTTTGCAAGTGTGTGAGATGAGTGCAATTGTGAGGTAGTTTGAACATTCTTTGGCACTGCCTTTCTTTGGGATTGGAATGAAAATTGATCTTTTCCAGTCCTGTGGCCACTGCTGAGTTTTCCAAATTTGATGGCATATTGAGTGCAGCACATTCACAGCATCATCTTTTAGGATTTGAAATAGCTCAGCTGAAACTCCACCACTTCGACTAGCTTTGTTTGTAGTGATGCTTCCTAAGGCCCACTTGACTTTGCACTCCAGGATGTCTGGCTCTAGGTGAGTGATCATACCATCGTGGTTATCTGGGTCATAACATCTTTTTTGTATAGTTCTTCTGTGTATTCTTGCCACCTCTTCTTAATCTTTTCTGCTTCTTTTAAGTCCATATTGTTTCTGTCCTTTATTGTGCCCATCTTTGCATGAAATGTTCCTGAATAGAGAGAACTGTAAAAAATATAATAAATATTATATGTGTGTGTGTGTGTATATATATATATATATATATATATACATACATACATACATACAGTTGATTTTCAATGAAGGTGCAAAGGCAGTTATACAAGGAAAGGATAGTCTTTTCATAAATGGTACTGAGAATAGCCAGATATATGTTCTTTTAATTTATTTTAATTTATTTATTTGTCTTCACTGGGTCTTAGTTGCAGCATGCAGGATCTTAAGTTGTCGCATGTGGGATCTAGTTCCCTGACCAGGGATCAAATGGGGGCCCCTGAGTTGGGAGAACAGAGTCTTAGCCACTGGACCACTAGGGAAGTCCCATAGCCAGATATTCTTAATGAGAAAAAATGAACCTTGAACCCCTACATCACTGTTTACTTAAAAATTAATTTGAGATGCATCATATACCTAAATTCAGTTGAATATAATTAAAACTATAATGCTTCTAGAAGAATATGTAGGAGAATATTTTTATGACCTAGGGATAGGTAACAGGTTTTTTACAAGACATACAAAGCACTGACATAGAAGAAAAAATAAGGATAAATGAAACTTCCTCAACATAAAAAATTTCTCATCAAAAGACACCAGTAAGAAAGTGAACAGTCATGCCACAGATCAGAGAGAGTGTTCATAACACACGTAACAGACAAAAGACCAGAAACATAATAAAAAATGGGCAAAAGTCACTTTACAAAAGAAGGTAGATGAAGGGCCAGTAAACACATGAAAATACTCTCAATGTTATTAGTCATCTGGGAAATGCAATGAAAAATCATTTCACACCCTCTAGAATAACTAAAATAAAAATACTTGACAGCATAAAATGTCAGCAAAGATGTGGAGCAATGGAAAATCTCATGCATTGTTGGTGGAAATGGTGAGCTACTTTAGAAAACTGTTTACCAGATTCTTCTAAAATTAAACATACATTTTCCCTGTGACCTAACAATTTCACTCCCTAGGTGTTTCTCCAAAAGAATTATAATCATAGGTCCACAAAAAGACTTGTATAAAGAATGCTTGCTGCTGCTGTTGCTGCTGCTGCTGCTAAGTCGCTTCATTCGTGTCCCACTCTGTGCGACCTCATAGACGGCAGCCCACCAGGCCCCGCCGTCCCTGGGATTCTCCAGGCAAGAACACTGGAGTGGGGTTGCCATTTCCTTCTCCAATGCATGAAAGTGAAAAGTGAAAGTGAAGTCGCTCAGTCGTGTCCGACTCTTCGCGACCCCATGGACTGCAGCCTTCCAGGCTCCCCTGTCCCTGGGATTTTCCAGGCAAGAGTACTGGAGTGGGCTGCCATTGCCTTCTCCAAAAGAATGCTTACATCAGCCTTATTCATATACTCAAAAACTGGTTGTTGTCGTTCAGTTTCTAAGCTGTGTCCAACTCTTTTGACCCCAAGGACTATAGCGCGGCAGGCTTCCCTATCCTCCACTGTCTACCAGAGTTTGCTCAAACTCATGTCCATTGAATTGGTGATGCCACCCAACCATCTCATCCTCTGTTGACCCCTTCTCCTCCTGCCTTCAATTTTTCCCAGAATCAGGGTCTTTTCCAATGAGTCAGTTCTTCACATCAGCTGGCTAAAGTATTGGAATTTCAGCTTCAACATCGGTCCTTCCAATGAATATTCAGGACTGATTTCCTTTAGGATGGTCTGGTTGGATCTCCTTGCCATCCTAAGGACTCTCAAGAGTCTTCTCCAACACCACAGCTCAAAAGAATCAATTCTTTGGTGTTCAGCCTTCTTTATGGTCAAACTCTCACATCCATACATGACCACTGGCAAAACCATAGTTTTGATTATACAGACCTTTGATGGAGGACCAAAATATACATCCATGAACAGGAAAAAGGGAAAGCTGTGGTAAATTAATACACTGGAATATTAATCTCCAGTAAAAAGGAACAAACTACTTATACATATGCAACAGCACAGATGAATCTCAAAAATATTATGTTGAACAAAAGGAACCAGACATAAGACTATATGCCATATGATTTCATTTATATGAAGTTCAAGAGCAGACAAAATGAGTCTATGGGATAGAAATCAGATCATTGGGTGGCTGGAGGAGCATGGAGGAACTATCTGGAGAATTGGAGATATTTTATGGCTTGATTGTGATGTTGGTTAGGTGGAGGTATACAACTCTTTAAACTTATGATTAATCCCATCTCTCTCTCATTCTCTCTGTTGTGTCCTACTCTTTGCGACTCCATGGACTATAACCCACCAAGCTCCTCTGTCCTTGGAATTTTTCAAGCATGAATACCAGAGTGGGTTGCCATTTCCTGTTCCAAGGGATCTTCCTGACCCAGGGATCACACCCATCTCTCTTGCTTCTCCTACATTGACAGGCAGATTCTTTACCACTAGTGCCACCTGGGAAGAATTTTTATAAATTAAAATTAAATTAAAATACACTGAAAAAAACAGAAAGCCCCAAAGCCTGAAACACGAAAAAGACTTCATATATCCAACTATTTAATTGACATCTATACTTGGATAATTACGCAGGCATCTTCAATGGAACTCAGATACTAAATGGTGGTTTCAAAATCCTTTGATACCATGAAGAAAATGAAAGAAAGTCTTGTGATAGAAAATAACTGGACAAAGGACTGTTTAAAATTGGGTAAGTAAGAAGCCATGCAGTCAGCTGAGGAAAGAATGTTCCAGACAGAGGGATAGCAAATGCAAAGACTCTAAGATAAGACTGAGTTTGGCACATGCCTAGAACTTAGTGAACAAGGAAAAGGAGTGGGAGATGAATCAAAGAAGCAGGGCCAGATCACAAAGGGCAATGTAGGCCATAGTGAGGAGCTTGGATTTGATTTTATGTGTGATGAGAAACCACTGGATGGGTTAAACAGGCCCATGGTATGACTTGCATTATAAAGGATCACTCTTGTTGCTCTGTGGAGAATCAGTTTGGGGGATTGGGAATAGGAAAAGTAAAGTGACCAATCAGAAGATGTGTTGGTTATTCCCCTTAACCTCTTTATCTTCTATATCATTTCATTGTCTGCCTTTCTCTGACCTCGAAGGCTGATCCCCATAGATAGCATCTCCAGGGCCTCTTTGCTGGCTGGTTTCTGGTTGAGTTTAGGCCACGGGAGGCACTGGCAGGTGATCAAAGGTGAGAGCTGAGGGATGTGGGAACTCGTTGCCATTGCTCCCTGCCCCATTTCCTTCCTTCCTCAGCCAGGTCCTGGCTGGAGTTGTGTTCTTGCAGCTCCTTGTGCTTTCCCCAAGACTTCCCCATCTTTGGGTTGTTCTCTTAGGCCTGCTCTCACCTTGGTTAATGACCAATAGTTAATGGTTTACACCATCACTATTGACTACTAGTAGGTGTGATCTACTTACCTACAGCCAAACATCCTGGAGTGCAAAGTCAAGTGGGCTTTAGGAAGCATCACTACAAACAAAGCTAGTGGAGGTGATGGATTTCCAGCTGAGCTATTTCAAATCCTAAAAGATGATGCTGTGAATGTGCTGCACTCAGTACGCCAGTGAATTTGAAAAACTCAGCAGTGGCCACAGGACTGGAAAAGATCAATTTTCATTCCAATCCAAAAGAAAAGCAATGCCAAAGAATGTTCAAACTACCTCACAATTGCACTCATCTCACACGCTTGCAAAGTAATGCTCAAAATTCTCCAAGCTAGGATTCAACAGTATGTGAACCAAGAACTTCCAGATGTTCAAGGTAGATTTAGAAAAAGCAGAGAAACCAGAGATCAAACTGCCAGCATATGCTGGATCATAGAAAAAGCAGGAGAATTCCAGAAAAGCATCTACTTCTGCTTTACTGATTACACTAAAGCCTTTGACTATGTAGATCACAACAAACTGTGGGAAATTCTTCAAGAGATGGGAATACCAGACCACCTTACCTGCCTCCTGAGAAATCTGCATGTAGGTCAAGAAGCAACAGTTAGGACCGGACATGGAACAATGGATTGGTCCCAAATTGGGAAAGGAGTATGACAAGGGTGTTTATTGTCACCTTGCTAATAACTTACACGCAGAATACATCATGCGAAATGCCTGGCTGGATGAAGCACAAGCTGAAATCAAGATTGCAGGGACAAATATCAATAACCTCAGATATGCAGATGACACCAGCCTTATGGCAGAAAGCGAAGAGGAACTAAAGAGTCTCTTAATGAAAGTGAAAGAGAAGAGTGAAAAGGCTGGTTTAAAACTCAACATTCAAAAAACGAAGTCCCATCACTTCATGGGAAATAGATGGGGAAACAGTGGAAACAGTGACAGACTTTATTTTCTTGGGCTCCAAAATCACTGTGGATGGTGACAGCAGCCATGAAATTAAAAGACATTTGCTCCTTGGAAGAAAAGCTATTACAAACCTAGACAGCATAATAAAAAGCAGAGACATTACTTTGCCAACAAGGTCTGTCTAGTTGAAGCTATGGTGTTTCCAGCAGTCATGTATGGATGTTAGAGTTGAACCATAAAGAAGGCTGAGCGCCAAATAACTGATGCTTTTGAACTGTGGTGTTGGAGAAGACTCTTGAGAGTCCCTTGGACTGCAAGCAGATCCAACCAGTCAATCCTAAAGGAAATCAGTCCTTAATATTCATTGGAAGGACTGATGCTGAAGCTGAAACTCCAATACTTTGGCCAGCTGATGTGAAGAACTGACTCATTGGAAAAGACCCTGATGCTTGGAAAGATTGAAGGCAGGAGGAGAAGGGGATGACAGAGGATGAGATGGTTGGATGGCATTACCGACCTGAAGGACATGAGTTTGAGCAAGCTCTGGGAGTTGGTTATGGACAGGGAAGCCTGGCATACTGCAGTCCATGAGGTTGCAAAGAGTCAAACATGACTCTGTGACTGAACTGAATGGTTTACACATAATGGTTTATAGTAATAATATATAATATATATAGCAATAATAATATATACAGAATTATAGTTAATAATCATTATATTCTTTTCAGTTAATCTCTTTTGAGTGTGCCATCTGCTTCCACTTGTGCCCTGTATGGCACAGGTGACTGTTACAGGCAAAAAGATGCTAATGGCTTGAGCTCCAACAGTAGTGCTGAGAAGTGGAGAAGAAGGCTGATTTGAGATATATTTTGGAGTAGAAATCAGAGGACATCCTTAGCTACTGGTGGGAAATCCTTAGGGACTGGTTGTGGAGGATGGGAGAAAGAGAAATGGAGGGAAATTCCTGGGATTGTAGCTGATTGGTGGTGCTGTTCACTGAGGTAAGACTGTGTGAGGGAGATGGAGGCTTGTAGGAGCAGAGATGAGGAATCAAGAATTTCTTATCTGCCATGAAAAGTTTGAGTTGCTAATTAGACATCCAAATGGAAATGCCATGAAGGCCTGTAGACATATGAGTCTGAAGCTCAGTAGAGATGTTGGCTGGAGAAAGAAACATGGGTCCCATGAGTATGTTGTATTTGAACGCAAGGGGCAGGATGAGAACACTTCGGGAGAGAGTATGATAGGGAACTCCCATTGTATGAATTGTGATGGGAAGCAGGGCCCGCCTTCCACTGAGAAAATTGAAAATGCTGGACATTCACTCTCCCTGACCTCTGGCAGCCCAGACATGGGCAATGACCTAGGCTCAGTCAACCAAGGCCTCCTGTCGGG
This sequence comes from Bos indicus x Bos taurus, assembly GCF_003369695.1. NCBI lineage: Eukaryota > Metazoa > Chordata > Mammalia > Artiodactyla > Bovidae > Bos > Bos indicus x Bos taurus. The sequence goes on from NC_040105.1 coordinate 126,225,001, forward strand.
ACTTGGAATCTGAAGCCAGTGTTGCAAAGAAGCAAGGGACAGTTCCCAATTCCTTCTGATGGCAGCAGCTGTAGCATCCAAGTTGTCATTGGCAGTGGTTGGTGGTGACAGTGGTGGTGGGCAGTGTCCAGTCTGTTGCTGGGTGTGAGCTTGGCTAGGATGCTGACCCCTGAACTTCCCTCAGTTTCAGACCGTTTCCAAGCCTGGCTTATCAGCCTTCCTGTCAACTCTGTTTGCTACCTGATTTCCTGCCAGTGAATTACTTTTCTCCTTAGGTTAACCAGAGTTAGTTCCTGTTGATTGCAACTAAGAACCCTTTTAGCACAATGCCTTGAACTTGGTAGGCATCCAGCAAATATGTGCTAAACAAATGTCTGAATAAGTTTCCTCCTAACTTGAAATTAGAAGGGAGTCTCAAGCTTTTCCACCATGGCTGCCATGATCTAATGGAGACTATTCTTTTCCATTAATTGACAACTTTCCTTGGAGTTTTCAGAGGACAGAGAAACAAGAGGTCAGCAGCTGAAGTAACTGTCATCCTAATCTAATAGAAATAAACATGGTGACTCATGGGTGAAGTCAGTTTCCTTCTAAAAATGGCATATGGGAATTATTATTCACGGGGAATGATTCTTCTCTGGAGCCTCTGGTATTTAAGGATGCTTCAGAGCAACCCACCCACCATTTCCCATATTTTGAACAGCAGTTATAGAAACCTGTGAACTCTTGGTTTTAAGATATGTAGCCGCAATGAAGGGCTTCCCTGGTGGCTCAGATGGTAAATAATCTGCCTGTAATGCAGGAGACCTGGATTTGATCCCTGAGCTGGGAGGATCCCCTGGAGAAGGAAATGGCTACCCACTCCAGTATTCTTGCCTGGAGAATCCCATGGACAGAGGAGCCTGGTGGGCCACAGTCCATGGGGTCACAAAGAGTCAGACGTGACTTAGCGACTAACACACACACGTACACAGACAAACATAGTCACAATGAAAGCAAGGAAACCTTGTGTCCTTTGCAACTAGAATAAAGAGGTCACATGTTACTTCTCCAAACTTCTCAAGGTAATTCAATTCCTCCCTCTCCTCCAGTGCTTTTAAATGAAAGTCAACTGCTGTCTTTGAAAAGATTTAAAGAAGTTATTGAAACAACTGGAATCCAAATCTGCTCTGATAAAAACAAACAAACAAACAAAAAAATCATGGAATTATCCTATACTGTTCTGTTTTATATTTTATTGATTTTGAGCTGTATCAGGAGCCATCTGCAGGGGCTTTCTGTCTTACAGATAGCTCCAAACCCACAGAGAGGCCAGCTCCTCAGCTGTGGTGTGAACTTACTCCAGGGGAGTGTGTCATCAGTCAGAGCTCTCACTGATGAAAAATGGAAATGTCAGTAGCTGGAAAAATAAGTTAATTTTAAAAGGATCACTACATCTGATACCAGATCCTGTCAGTTCCACCTTAATAACCCTCTCATGTCTATATCCTCCTCCCCACCCCACTGAGTCTTGGCCAATGCTTCTCTAATTTTAATATGGACACCTGGGGATCTTGTTATACTGCAGATTGTGATTCCACAGGTGGGGAATGGAGCCTGAGATTCTGCACGTGTGACAAGTTCCTAGGTGACATACACACTGCTGATCTTGGACCACACTTTGAATAGCTAGGGTCTAGGCCACCATAACACATCTTATCTGGATATTTACAACAGCTTTCTATCTGGTCTCCTGGCTCCAGGCTTGATCTTATTTTCAACTGATTCTTCCTACAGAAGATAGAAATGATTGGTTTAGAAGTTAATCCTGGATCTGTATCATTCTCATTTCTCTCCACTTAAATTCCCCCAATGGCTTCCAGTATTCTTAGAATACCATCCGGACCCCTTCCTGTGGCACTGAAGGTCTCTGTGCCTGTGAGCCTCCAAACCCCACACTCCTCCACAGCACTGAGCACTCTGGTCCTCCCACATTGCTGGTGTTTGCTCGTATCTCCTGTCTTCTCAAGTCTTGCTGGTACTTCTTCAGCTGGGGCTGCTACCCTCTGTTTGCCTAGTGAATTATTCTGCTAAGGCTTTTCTTTTCCTCCACAGCTCCTGCCTCTTTCACAGAGTGGGGACCTCTCCCTACGGGTTCCCATGGTACCCTGAAAATATCTGTACCACCAATTTTATCAAATTGCATTTTAATTGTTTATATGGTTATCCCTATATTGTCACCCTGCTTATTTAATTTATATGCAGAGAACATCGTGAGAAACGCTGGCTGGAAGAAGCACAAGCTGGAATCAAGATTGCCGGGAGAAATATCAGTAACTTCAGATATGCAGATGACACCACCCTTATGGCAGAAAGTGAAGAGGAACTCAAAAGCCTCTTGATGAAAGTGAAAGAGGAGAGTGAAAAAGTTGGCTTAAAGCTCAACATTCAGAAAACGAAGATCATGGCATCTGGTCTCATCACTTCATGGCAAATAGATGGGGAAACAGTGGAAACAGTGTCAGACTTTACTTTTTGGGGGCTCCAAAATCACTGCAGATGGTGATTGCAGCCATGAAATTAAAAGACGCTTACTCCTTGGAAGGAAAGTTATGACCAACCTAGATAGCATATTCAAAAGCAGAGACACTACTTTGCCAACAAAGGTCTGTCTAGTCAAGGCTACGGTTTTTCCTGTGGTCATGTATGGATGTGAGAGTTGGACTGTGAAGAAAGCTGAGCGCCGAAGAATTGATGCTTTTGAACCATGGTGCTGGAGAAGACTCTTGAGAGTCCCTTGGACTGCAAAGAGATCCAACCAGTCCACTCTAAAGGAAATCAGTCCTGGGTGTTCATTGGAAGGACTGATGCTAAAGCTGAAACTCCAGTACTTTGGCCACCTCATGCGAAGAGTTGACTCATTGGAAAAGACTCTGATGCTGGGAGGGATTGGGGGCAGGAGGAGAAGGGGACAACAGAGGATGAGATGGCTGGATGGCATCACTGACTTGATGGACATGAGTTTGAGTAAATTCCGGGAGTTGGTGATGGACAGGGAGGCCTGGCATGCTGCGATTCATGGGGTTGCAAAGAGTCGGACACGACTGAGTGACTGAACTGAGAACTACTAAACTGTGAGCTTATTGAAAACATAGAGACTTCCTTTCTTCCTGCCCACCTCCTCTTCCTCCTTCCTTCTCTCCCTTCCTTTTTTCTTCTTCCTCTCCGTCGTCCCCTCTCCCTCTCTTCCTGCCTCTCTTTTCTCTTTCTCCCTCCTTCCCTCCCTCTCTCCCTTCATCCTTCCTTTCTGTCACACTGGAGTCCATGCCCTGCTTAGAATACCATATGGCATTATGTTCTTGGTGATTCTTTTTTTTTTAAGTATTTATTTATTTATTTTAGTTTTGGCTGTGCTTCCAAAGGCTCTAGGGGAGAATCCTTCCTTGCCTCCTCCAGGTTCTGTTGGCTTCAGATGTTCCCTAGCTTGTGGCTGCACCACTCCAATCTCTGCCTCCATCCTCAAACAGTTTTCTCCTCTTCTCCTTTTATCTATGTCATGTTTGTCTTATATTAGGACACATCATTAGATTTAGGTTCCATCCAGATAATCCAGATGATCTCTGAACCCTTAACCTAATTACATCTGTGAAGATCTTTTTTCCAAATAAGATTACACTCATGGATTCTAAAGGTTAGATAGCAGAGATATCTTTTGAAGGTCACCAGGCAGCCTCCTACAGTTGGTGACATAACATTAAGAGGTCCTGCCTGACCATCTCAACTGCATTTGAATCCCCACACTTCTGAATAATAGTCCTTTTCAAATGTGTCACTCCTTACACAGGAAAAAGAAAAACAAAGTCAACTTGATGCTGCTGCTGCTGAGTCACTTCAGTCATGTCTGACTCTGTGCGACCCCATAGATGGCAGCCCACCAGGCTTCCCCATCCCTGGGATTCTCCAGGCAAGAACACTGGAGTGGGTTGCCATTTCCTTCTCCAATGCATGAAAGTGAAAAGTGAAAGTGAAGTTGCTCAGTTGTATATGACCCTCAGCAACCCCATGGACTGCAGCCTTCCAGGTTCCTCCATCCATGGGATTTTCCAGGCAAGAGTACTGGAGTGGGGTGCCATTGCCTTCTCCGAAAGTCAAATTAGGTGTGTATAAATCTTTACACTGAAATGTTATAATGTGCAGCCAACCAGTTTGTATTTAGACAACAGTGTCCTTGTCTGTCCTTCCAGACAACCACTGGGGTGGTACTCAAAATACCCTACAACTGATCTGTTGCAGGTACCAACCCACCACAATGGATGCCACAGCCCATCAGGATGGCACCCACTATAACCAACAGGCACTTCTATGCTGGTGTCTATTGGCAACAAAGCAGCTGTAACCAATTCCTCACATTTAGGTAGTCACTTGGTTTTCAGTGATTTTTCATACTATTGATACTATTTGGTTTCCACAATGACACTGTGAACATAGTGGGGCATGTTATTTCACAGATAAGTGAACAAAATCAGAAAGTTGCCCGACTCACCTTGGATTGCTCAGTGACGTGAGGCAGATGCTAGCCTGGAGCCCTTTTAATGCCTAGTCCAGGACTGACTTTCCTTCACCATCTGGGGCCTGCTAGCATAGACTTATATATGATGATGATGAATATAACATCCATAGAAGATGAGGGCCAGACATCTCTTTACGGAGTTAATGGAGGCGCCAGGCCAATGGCCAAAACCCAAAACACCTTCAGGAGCTGGTAGATAAACTGAGTGCAGCCACCCACATAAGGCGGACAGACAGCATGGTGGAGCACGTGCTGATCTGGAAAGCACATGTCCCTCCTAAAGGTGTTTAAAATCAGATTTTTAGTAACTCTGATGTAGCCAGAGTTATAAACAAAACAACTCTGTTGGCCTTATTAAGCCCATAGGATATCTGCGTGTACCCTCTGATATACCAACCATCTCAATGACAGATGACAGAATTGAGATGCAGACAGGCCAAGTAATTCACCCAAAGTCAAACCGCTTGTTACTGACAGCTGAGATTAGAGAACAAACTAGTGCTGACCACTGGGGAGAGGTGAGGAGCAAGAGAGGGGTCGGGGATTAAGAAGTACAAATTAATACATATAAAATAAATAAGCTATAAGATATATTGTACAGTAGAGGGAATTGAGCCAATATTTTATAATAACTTTAATTGGAGTATAATCTATCAAAATTTGGAATCAGTATGTTGTAAACCTGAAACTAATATAATACTGTGAATCACTAATACCTCAATAAAAATGCACTTTAAAAATGTTACAATGCTTTAAAAAATGAGCTCTTCTTACTCTCTGCCCAGTCCTCCTCCTATCCTTACCTGTGAGAGCACTTGCTTCAACACTGCCCTGATAGGCCTACCACCCTGGAATTGTGGCTCATAATCCGGGTTTTTACTATCCCTCATGGCTCAATTGGTAAAGAATCTGCCTGCAATGCAGGAGACCCAGCTTCGATTCCTGGGTTGGGAAGATCCCCTGGAGAAGGAAATGGCAACCCACTCCAGTATTCTTGCCTGGAGAATCCCATGGGCAGAGGAGCCTGGCAGGCTATAGTCCATGGGGTCACAAGAGTTGGACATGACTTAGCGACTAAACCACCACCACTATCCCTGTGGTGCCATACTCCCTTGCTCCTCCTAATCAAAATTCCCCAAACCTTCTCCCTCTTCTTCATAGCCCTGCTCCACATTTGGTTGAAGCTGAAAAAGAAATTCATGCTAAGGCAGCAATGAGACCCAAGAGCTTACGGTGAATTAGTGTAGCCAGTTGGGTCAGCTGTTATGCCAAGTCAAGGATTCAGTCTCTTTATTGCAAAGTCATTAGGGAAAGCAATATAACATCATGAGGAAGAGTTTGGGATCTGTAGTTATAGAGACCTGGGTTCAAATTCTGACTGTGTGAGTTTGGGATAGTCACTCACCCTCTCTGTGCCTAAGTTTCATTCTCTGAAAAATGGTTATTATACTCATTTCTTTTTCCTGGCACTACTATGAGGATTAGAAAGAGTATATGCAAAGCTCTTAACACAGTGTCTGGCATTTGGTAATTCACTGGAAATGATAGATTTTGAAAATAAAATCTTAGACCATAAGAAAAGATGCATCTCATATGAGCATTCCTTGGCAGTCTAGAAGCGTCTATGCTCTAGGCCTGACTGAGGTTCAGAAAAGAGAAGGGTGAGGAGGGAAAAAAAGTTCTCTTGGTCAAATAGTGTTCCCACATGCTAATGTATATACAGAGCTACCACCATCACATCATCTTTTTGTAAGCAAAAGGTTTTTCATATATTTTAACCATAAATGGGAGTTTCTTGGCAGGGCTATTTTGTGATAGACCAAGAATAAATTCATAGGAAGAGAGTAATCATGGAATAGACAAATTGGAGCCAATATGCAGAATTTGGGATGTGAGCCAGAAAACACTAACAGGCCAGAGATAGACAATAAATAAAGCACAAGGGAAAGAAAAGAGAGACAGACTCCATAACTCTGTGTTCTGCTCAAGATTTCTTATCAATAACTGGAATAAAGACCAGAGGACAAATTAATTGAATTTGGGAGGGGCATACAACTTGGAAGGGATGGTTAAATAGCTTACATGACAGAATTAGGTTTCAAAAAGACCCAGAAAGAAATCCGACTTCCTGGTCTAATCAACATGGAAAAGCCCCTCGAACAACTAAAAAAAAAAAAATCTGACATAAAAAAAAATATAAAGACTTTAAAAGGTGGAAAGAAGAAGATGGACTTGACTAGGGAACCCAGGACTTCAGGAAGAACAAAGCCGTGAGTTCTCTGGGTTTCCCCTTGCCTCTGATGTATCCAGAACAAAGAGCCAGGAAAGTCTGCAACCTGGAACCATCAACAGGCACAAACAAGAAAAGCTCCTTGAGGGGCCCTCTCTCCCTACCCAAAGGACTAGAAAAAGGGTGGCCTAATACAACAGCAAACCTTTTTGACAACACCTGCCCCACCCCAGCTAAACACCGGTCTGTGTATCTACACCCCACCCATACCACACTGAACTGATTACCGAAGCTATATAGTAAGGCTTCCATGGGATGGTAGCATTATCTCTCCCAGTTCATGCTTCTTTTTCAAAATTGGTTTAAGCTCAAGTTCTTGCCTTTCCATTTCAAGTGGGTGCTTATATTATTGATTTGCATCATTTCTTATTTTCTAATGTAGTGCTGTAAATTCGAATGTAGAATTCAGTGCTGTAGATCTCCCTTCAGCACTACTGTAGTTGTGTCCCACAAATTTTAATGTGTTATTCTTTCACTGTTATTTTGTACAATGTTTTGTTTGATTTCCCTTGAGCCTCCTTCTTTGACCCATGGATTATTTAGAACTATGTTGCTTAGTTCCCAAGTGTTTGGAGATTTTTCTGTTATCTTTGTGTTAGTTTCTAGTTTCCAGTTGGTTTATAGTTTGATTCCACTGGGGCTGGAGAGCACACTCTGTGTGATTGGAACTCTTTTAAATTTGTTGGGGTTTGTTTTATGGCCAAAGACAGAGTCTATCTTGATGAATGTTCCATGGGCACTTCAAAAGTATGTGTATTCTGCTATTATTGGCCAGACAGTTCTGTAAATGTCCATTAGATACTGTTGGTTAATGATATGGTTGACTTCTTATATACCCTTGCTTATTTTCTATCTAATTTTTCTATCAATTGCTTAGAATACGGCACTGAAGTCTCCAACTATAATTGTGGATCTCCTGTCCCTCGTTTTGGCTGTATTAGTTTTTGCTTCATGTAGATGAAACTCTGTTGTTTGATGAATACATGTTTAGCATCACTGTCTTCTTCATGCATTGATCCTTTTATCCTTATGTATATTCCCTCTTTTACGTGGTAAGTTTCTGTTTTCATTTGAAGTTTACTCTATATGACATTAATACAGCCACTCCTACTTTTAAAGAAAATTAATCAGTGTGCGATATATCTTTTCCTACCCTTTTACTTTCAACCTACTTATGCTGTTATGATTGAAGTGGGTTTCTTGGAGAGAACATTAAGTTGGGTCATACTATTTAATTTTTGGGCGTCCCTGGTGGCTCAGAGGTTAAAGTGTCTACCCACAATGCTGGAGACCTGGGTTCAATCCCTGGGTTGGGAAGATCCCCTGGAGAAGGAAATGGCAACCCATTCCAGTATTCTTGCCTGGAGAATCCCATGGACAGAGGAGCCTGGGGGGCTATAGTCCATGGGGTCACAAAGAGTCGGACATGACTGAGCAACGTCACTTACTCACTTACCATTCTCCTTTAAATTAATAGATTTAGACCAACTAAATTTAATACAACTATTGGTGTTAGGATTTAAATCTGTTAGCTTATTGTTTTCTCTTTGTTCTGTTTTTTCTTGCCTTCTTATGGATCACTTGAACATTTTCTAGAATTACATTTTGACTTATCTGTATTTGATGCTTTTGAACTGTGGTGCTAGAGAGGACTCTTGAGAGTCCCTTGGACAGCAAGAAGATTAAGCTAGTCAATCCTAAAGGAAATGAACCCTGAATATTCATTGGAAGGACTGGTGCTGAGGGTGAAGCTCTAATGTTTTGGCCACATGATGTGAAGAGACGGCTCATTGGAAGAGACCCTGATGGTGGGAAAGATGGAAGGCAGAAGGAGAAGGGGGTGACAGAGGATGAGATGGTTGGATGGCATCACTGACTCAATGGACGTGAGTTTGAACAACTCTAGGAGATGGTGAAAGACAGGGAGCAGTCCTTGGAGTAGCAAATAATCAGACATGATTTAGTGACTGAACAACAATATTTGAAAAATGAAGAGGATAAATTATCCTACCAACATTCTCTTTATGATGCCATATAAATTCTCTAAGATGATACAGGCTTTCTCTCCAATGCTTCTTACTTCCTCCTGAGCCCTCCCTGGAAGAATCTTTAACATTCTTATTTCTATCAACAGTCTGTCCAGGCCAATAAATGATTTTTCTATCATGCTTTCCAAAAATTTTCCAGCCTCCACTCATTACCCACTTACAAAGTCACTTCCACTTAGTCATTTGTTACAGCAGTACTTCCCTGATAGAAAATCTGTATCAGTAAGGTTTCAGAGAAATAGAACCAATGTAAAATATATTTTGAGGTTTATTGCAAGAAATTGGCTTATGCAATTGTGGGGGCTGGCTAGACAAGTCTGAATTCCACAGAGTAGACCAACAGGAAGGGAACTCTTGGGACTCTCAGTCATGAGTTGAAGCTGCTGTCCAGAGGCAGAATTTCTTCTTCAGGGAAACCTTAACTCTACTGTCAAAAGCTTTCACCTGACTGAACCAGGCCCACCCAAATCACCTAGGATAATGTCCCTTACTCAAAGTCAACTGATCATACACTTTAAACACATCTACAAAATATTTTCATAGCAACATCTAGATTAGTATTTGATTGAATAATTGGGGTCTGTAGCCTAGCCAAGGACACATGAAACTGGCTATCATAGACTGTAAATCATCACATTCATCTTTTAAAACTGTTTGATGGCATATACTAAAGCTAAACATATATGTCCTTTATGACCCAGCAAGTATCCTTCTAGGTTTAGACCTAAAATAAACCCATATATTTACTGAAAGTCATGTAAAAGAATGTTCATGACAGCATTTATTTGTATTAGCTTGAAATTGGAAACAACCCAATTCCCCATCAATGGGAGAATGAATTAACAAAGTGTGGCAATACATTCAATGAACTACTACTTAGAAACAAAAAAGAACATCCTACTACTATTTGCAATAGTACAGATGACTCTCACAGACACAATGGATGGGTCATTCATCCATTTGAATGACTTTGAAAGAAAGTCATTCAAAGTTGAGTACATTCTGTATGATTCCATTTATCTCAAGTTCAAAACCAGGCAAAACTAATCTACAGTGTAAGAAATCAGGATAGTAGTTACTTGGGGTGGGAGTTATTGTCTGGAAAGAGGCACAAGGGAGCCTTTTGGGTGCTGGTAATGTTCTGTTTCTTGATCTGAATGGTGGTCACAGTGATGTGTGTGTGTGTGTGTGTGTGTGTTCCATGTGTGAAGATCAATCAAGCTGTATAATTAAGACCTCTGTGCTTAAATTATAGCTTAATAAAAAATTAAAATAGTAAAAACATCCAGAAAAGCTAGGAAAATGAGTTTAAACTAATAAAAACAGTCTTTAATGTCTAACAATTTTAAAGTAGAGCCTGAAGAAGACCTGATTTGGCAGCATGGGGAAAGACTTAGGGGCTTCAATTGACCACAAGTTCTGTGAGTCAGCAATATGACATGGCAATTTTAAAAGTGCAAGTAATTTAATTCACTTTAACAGATACAAAGTCTCTCTTATATTTCATCTTGTTGGTTCCAGCCCATAATTTTCAAATCTTTTTGGATCTTAATTCTGTTATGTAGGACAAAATGGGGTTGTACAAAGAACACTTGGAAAATAAAGTCTTGGAATAATCTTTCTAAGACAACAATCTAAAGTTGAGCAAAAGTCCAATGAGTTGTTTTCTTTGTAACTGGACTTAGATTTAGAGGCCAGATGCAACACATTTCAAAAGTTGTTGACAAATTTAAGAGAAACCAGAGGCCAAGAGTTAGGATGTTAATGAGTAGTAACACTGCCATATACAGAAGCACTTGAGACAAATAACTAAGGAAGGATGTGGAAGAGTTTTTATTCTGAATATTGGAAGGCCTGGCATTTGAAAGAGGGCATATCTGTTCACCACTAAGGACGGAGCTAAAGCTGCAGTAAGTGTAACCATGAAACTGACCTGGTTCCACTATATTAAGAAGGAATCTTAAAATTCAACATACAGAAAACTAAGATCATGCATCTGGTCTCATCACTTCATGGCAAATAGATGAGGAAACAGTGAGAGACTTTATTTTGGGGGGCTCCAAAATCACTGCAGATGGTGACTGCAGCCATGAAATTATAAGACACTTGCTCCTTGGAAGAAAAGCTATGACCAACCTAGACAGCATATTAAAAAGCAGAGGCATTACTTTGCCAACAAAGGTCCATCTAGTCAAAGCCATGGTTTTTCCAGTATGTATGGATGTGAGAGTTGGACTATAGAGAAAACTGAATGCCGAAGAATTGATGCTTTTGAACTGTGGTGTTGGAGAAGATGCTTGAGAGTCCCTTGGAATGCAGGGAGATCAACCCAGTCAATCCTAAAGGAAATCAGTCCTGAATATTCATTGGAAGGACTGATACTGAAGCTGAAGTTCCAATACTTTGGCCACCTGATACGAAGAACTGACTCATTGGAAAAGACCCTGAAGCTGGGAAAGATTGAAGATAGGAGGAGAAGGGGATGACAGAGGATGAGATGGTTGGATGGCATCACCGACTTGATGGACATGAGTTTGAGTAAGCTCCGGGGGTTGGTGATGGACAGGGAAGCCTGACATGCTGCAGTTCATGGGGTCACAAACAGTTCGACATGACTGAGTAACTGAACTGAATTTTCATGCTAGGGTCTTTGTGAAAGAAGGCGAGCTGGGGACTTCCCTGGTGGTCCAGTGGCTAAGACTCCATGCTGTCAATGCAGGGGGCCCAGAGTCAATCTCTGGTCAGGGAACTAGATCCTGCATACCACAACTAAGGCCCAGGGCAGAGAAATACACATTTAAAAAAAGGAGGAGAGTGGGCCATCCTTCAGGAGTTTAACCAGTTGCTGAATGACCTTGGGCTAGGTGGTTTTCAGAGGAGTCCAGGTGCATTGTGCTTCTTTCCAGATATGCAGAAGCAAAGAATATCACTGAAGGGAAGGAAGGTGAAGTCTCAAAGAAAGGAAAATGTTGACACCTATGTTCAATCATTGGGCTTCCCAGGCGGCGCTAGTGGTAAAGAATCCAACTGACAATGCAGGAGACATAAGAGATGACGGTTCAATCCCTGGGTCGGGAAGATCCCCCAGGGGAGGGCATGGCAACCCACTCCAGTATATTCTTGCCTGGAGAATCCCATGGACACATGAGCCTGTCAGTCTATGGTTCACAGGGTCACAAAGAGTTGGACACAACTGAAATAACTTAGCATGCACACATGTTTAATCATTACTCTCCATTTGCAATCTCTTAAATGTGGTCATTGGGGATGCCTGTAATGGTAAATCATCACATATTTTTAACTAGAAGTGGACCAGAAATACAAAGTAAGGTCGTTGTAACTTCCCCGAGGTGCTTCTGTAAAACAGAGCCAATATCAACCTTCAGCATTATGTTTCCAGAAAAGAGAGATCAGTTTCAAATGCTGTCTAAACCCTCCAGTTTATTTATGGGACGACCCACTAAAAAATCTTGCCTCTGTGAAGCAGCATATAAAACACCTTATTGTAGAATGTTCTCTTCAACTACAATCCTCTTGTCCCTCCCAAACTAAGTCCACCTATGTAGAGAATCCACCAGACCTTTACGCTCATGATAAAATGACCTTGCTTTCACTGTATTTAGTTGCTAAGTCATGTCCTACTCTTTCACCACCCCAGGGACTGTATTCCTCCAGGCTCCTCTGTCCATGGGATTTTCCAGGCAAGAATACTGAAGTGGGGTGCCATTCCCTTCTCCAGGGGATCTTCCCAACCCAGGGATCAAGCCTGAGTCTCCTACATTGCAGGCAGATTCTTTACCACTGAGCCACCAGGGAAGCCTATTTAATTTAGTAGAGTTGGCATCAAATATAAAGGATTATGCCAGCAAGTGTTGGTCAATCTGACCCTGTCCAGAATGCAATGCTTATTTTATTATATGGCTGCAAAAATATTGTCACAAGTATCTGTGACTATCTGTAAAGTACATAAAGTTATTAAAACACATTCTTTTACTAAAGGAGTACAAAACATTACATAAACAAATCAAGCTAGTAGCAAGCATATTTCATTTGCTTAACTAGCACTAAGGAAGTCACCAAAGCAAAGCATCTGATGGGCTGGCAGGCAGAAGGGGGATAATTTCAGGAATGGTATGACATGATAAATTGCCTCTGCTGTACATAATTTTCACTCCAGAAAATAATTCATCTCCCACTCTCATCACATTGTTCTCTCGATGCATATGTCAATTCCGTCATCTCCAGTGCCTCAGCAGGACCAATTTTGTCCTTTGTGGCTGGCATTCCAAAGATGCAAAACCATGAAAATAAAATAAACCCACAAAGCACAGCCTAATTTTGGACATCTTCTAAAATGCAAATGTCATTATTTGGGTCCCTTTTACATGTTTTCATGGAGAGTCTAGAGCACCCCATAGAATAATACCCTTTTGAGACAAGGCAGCTTGAGAGGAGGTATGAGCATCCACACCGTGACCCACTGGAGGCTTGGTTTAGAGTTCTAGCACTTACCAGATGTGTGAGTTTGAGCAGTTCACTTAACTCTTCCTCATCTGCAAAATATGGATATAATATGACTGACTTCCTAAGGTTGTTAAGCAAAGGCGGTGCCATGCATGTGAGGTGTCTACACACCATTTGTGTCTGTTGTTAGTAAGTGGTACTTGGTATCAGGATTCAGTGCTTTAACAAATATGTATTGAGTACCTATTTGCCTAGCACTGTTCTAGGTGCTTGGAACACAGAAGTGAATAAAGAAACCAAAGTCCCTTCATTGTTCTAATCCTCTGAAAAATACCATTGGTAGCTTGATAGGGATTGCATTGAATCTTAATAGATCTTAAATTGACTGAAAGGAAACAAATAATAAAAAAAAAGTAAAAAGTGTAGCTTGTCACAAAGTGATAATGACTTTGGAAAAATCGTAGCAGGGAAATTGAAGATGGAGAGCTGGTGTTGAGAGTGGGGTGCAGGCTTTGATGGGTGGTCACCTACGATGGTGACGTGTAAGCAAAGACCTGAAAGAGGTGAATGAATGAGCCAGGAGCCAGGAGGCTATCTTCAAGAAGTATGTTTCAAGCAGAGGGAACAACAACTCGAAAATCCTGAAACAGAAATGTATGTGGGGTGTTCAGAATAGCAGGGAGGCCAGTGTAGAGTGGTATGAATGATGGGGAGAGGAGTAGGAAATAAGGTCAGAGAGGCAATGCGGACAAGATCATGTAAGGCCATATATTGTCTGGCATGTTGTAGCAGGTGCTATGTATGTAAAAAAGTATTCTTATATAAGATCATCATCATTACCAGACACAAATATTTAAAGAACCACCTTTTTCTGTGTTAAAAGCTATAGAAGGTGCAAGGGTGACAGCAGAGAGATTTTTAAAATAACCAGATGAGAGACAATAGCAGCTGAGACAAGAGTAGCTGCAGTGGAGGTTGTGAGACACAGTCAGATTCTGGCTATAGTTTCAAGTTAGAGTCAGCAGAACTTTCTGATTTAGTAAACATGGGGTGTGAGTGAAACAGGGGAGTCAAAGATGATGCAAGGCTTTTGTGCCCCAGTAACAGGAAGGTTGGGCCTGTTGTAATCTGACCTGAAAACCATACAGGTGGAGCAGCTTCTAGGCGATGGGCAACTTCTTTTGACCATGTTAAAGTCTGTGATGTCTGTTAGACACTGAAACAGACAGGTTAAGTGGGAAGCTGGATATCCAAGTCTAGCATTTGGGGCAGAGGTCCATGCTGGTATTATCAGTGTATGAATTATATTAAAAGTTATGGAACTGGATCACCTAGGAGTAAGGACAAAGAGGAAGAGGAGCTGAGCCCTGGAACATTCCAATGTTGAGAAGTCAGGGGGAAGAATAGGCAAAGTCATAGAGATGGAAAGTAGATATATGGTTGTCAGGGGCTGAAGGTAGGGATGGAGAGTGACTGTTGATGGTTAAGGGGTTACTTTGGGGGGAGATGAAAATATTCTGGAACTGGATCATTGTGATGATTGCCAACTCCATGACTATCCTGTAAACCACTATAAAAGGGTAAGTTTTATGGTATATTAATTAAATCTCACTTAAAAAAAAAGAAGTTGGAGAGAAGAGGAGGATTCAACAAAGGAGACTGAGGCGTGGTCAGTGAGGTGGAAAGAAAACCAAGACAGTGGATTGTCCTGGAAAGAAAGAGGAAAAAATGTTTCAATAGAAGCATATCAAATGCTGTGGAGACCTTACCTACATTGCAGCTACATCATTAGATTTTGCATCATGAAGGTCACTGATGATCCTGAGAAGAGCCATTTAGGTGGAACAGTGGGAGTGAAGCCTTGACTGGAGTGAGATAGGGGAAAAAATCCATTGGTCACTGTTGGAGGATAATGGGGATTCAACTCATTATTTTGAAAACTGGAAAGTAGAAAGAATCAACCCCCCCTCCTGCCTTTCTAGGAAAATGATACCACTATAAAACCATATAGCAGGTGAGGGGGCATTTTTCTGTGTAGAAGTATTTCTAGCTAAAAAGTGAAGATAGGATGATGGAATTCTAATAATGCCATGTTGCAATCCTCGGTGGAAATCTATGCATTAGATCAGCAATATTAGCAATAACTGCTAACATCAACCAGGAGGCATTATCATACTCCCGTATCTCTTAATGGAAGCACATGCCACCATCAATGAAACAGTCTTTCTTTAAAAAATATCAAACTAAATCTGATTAAACCTCTCGATTTGACTACCAATGTGCATAAAACACAAGAGACAAAGGAGCATGTTAAATAAAACTACAGGGCTGCAGTCAGTAAGCTAGAGGATGTGGAGGATTTTAAAGGATAAACAAGTTCTTTCCAATAAAAGAATTCTAGGGGCAAAAAGAGAGATAGAAGTGGAATACTGATGACACTAAATGCTGGCAAGAATTTAGAGAAGCAGGAACTCTCATTCATTGCTGGTGGGAGTGTAAAATGGTACAGTCACTTTGGAAGACAGTTTGGTGATATCTTACAAAGTGAAACGTACTCTTACCATACGATCCAACAATCACGCTCCTTGGTATTTACCCAAAGGGGCTAATTTATGTCACGTGGATATTTATAGCAGCCTGATTCATAATTGTCAAAACTTGGAAGCAAGCAACCAAGATGTCCTCCAATAAGGGAGTGGATAAATGCACTGTGGTGCATCCAGGAAGTGGAGTATTATTCAGCATTTAAAAAGAAATGAGCTATCATACCGTGAAAAGACAGGAAGGAAGCTTAAATGCATGTTACTACGTGAAAGAATGTCTTCTAAAGCTACATACTGTCTGAGTCCAACTATATGATATTCTGGAAAAAGTGAAACTCTGGAGACGGTGAAAAGATCAGTGGTTGTCAGGGGCAGGGTGTGATGAATAGGCAGAACACAGGAAAATTTAGCCACATGATATTATAATGATAGATACATGTCATACATTTGCTCAGATCCATAGAATGCACCACACCAAAAACAAACCCTAATGTAAACTATAGACTGTGGTTGATAATGATGTGTCAATATACATTCATCAATTGTAACAGATGTCCCACTCTGGTGGGGGATGTTAATAGCGGAGGCTATGCATGTGTGGGGGTGGGG
Source organism: Bos indicus x Bos taurus (assembly GCF_003369695.1). NCBI lineage: Eukaryota > Metazoa > Chordata > Mammalia > Artiodactyla > Bovidae > Bos > Bos indicus x Bos taurus. The sequence continues at coordinate 126,241,504 of NC_040105.1, forward strand.
GGTATATGAGAAATCTCTGTATCTTCCTCTTACTTTGACTATGGACCTAAACCTGCTGTAAAGAATAGTCTTAAAAAAAAAATCCAACATGCCATGTGTCAACTTGGCTGTGGATCCATGCCCAGGGGTCCAAGCCGAACATTGTTCTCAATGTTTCTGTGAGGGTGTTTTCAGATGAGATTTCCATTTAAATGGGTGGCCTTTGACTAAAGCAGATTGTCCTTCATAACATGGGTGGGCCACATCCAATCAGTTGAAGGCCCTAAAAGAACAAATGGCTCACCTCCCATGAGCAGCAGGGAGCTCTGCCAGCTTATTGCCTTTGGACTTCCTCTGCAGCACTCATTCTTCCTGGCTGGTCAGCAGACTGCCTTTGTATTTGAACTGCAACTCTTTCCTGAGTCCTCACCTAGCCAGCCTCTCCCACCAGATTTGGGATTCACCCAGCCAGCCTCTCCCACCAGATTTGGGATTCACCAAGCCTCTGTAATCCTGGAAGTCAACTCCTTAAATCTCTTTATATAGTCACATCCTATTGGTTCTGTTTCTCTGGAGAACACTGACTAACAGAGTGTCTAATGCTGTATCCCTTGGTCTGCACCTGTTTCTTTTTTATTTAATAAATATCAATAAGGTTTTAAAAAAATCCAACAGAGGAATTTCAATATATTGCTTTATACTTTTCTGGATCTATGGTATCTAGAAATCTTTGGTGGTACAATTGGAATTTTCTTTCATGGAATTATATTTCTAAGGAATTCTCAAGATTAGATTTTTATTACAAAGTTTTTATGTTCCATTAGAACTCAGCCATTGGTCAAGGCAACACTCCTTTAGTCTTAACTTTGTACAGTTTCCATTTTCACTGCCTTTTTGAACTTTGTGCCTTCCTTGCTAACATCTTTCTGCATCTTTTCCATATATGTATGATAAATTAATGAGAAAGAAACACAGAGAAAGAGAGAGACAGAGAGATGTGATATGAATGGGAGGAGGGAATTTGGAGGCAATGAGTATAGACAATTCTTTTAAGGCACTTTAGCATGAAAGGGAAGAGAAAAATGAAAAATGGGGCAGTTAGAGAAGAAAATGAATCAAGAGACATGTTTGTCAGGAATACAGATCAATGGAACAAAATAGGAAGCCTGGAGATAAATCCATGCACCTATGGGCACCTTTTCTTTGACAAAAGAGGCAAAAATATACAATGGAGAAAAGACAGTCTCTTCAACAAGTGGTGCTGGTCAACTACACGTAAAAGAATGAAACTAGAACACTTTTTAACACCATACACAAAGATAAATTCAAAATGGATTAAAGACCTAAATGCAAGAGGAGAAACTATAAAGCTCTTAGAGGAAAACATAGGCAGAACACTCTCTGACATAAATCACAGCAAGATCCTCTATGACCCACCTTCTAGAGTAATGGACAAAAACCCAAAAATAAACAAATGGGACCTAATTAAACTTAAAAGTTTTTGCACAATGAAGGAAACTATAAGTAAGGTGAAAAGAAAACTCTCAGAATGAGAGAAAATAACAGCAAACAAAACAACTGACAAAGAATTAATCTCCAAAATATACACATAGCTCAATACCAGAAAACAAACAATCCAATCAAAAAGTGAGCAGAAGACTTAAACAGACATTTCTCCAAAGAAGACATGCTGCTGCTGCTGCTAAGTCGCTTCAGTCGTGTCCGACTCTGTGCGACCCCATAGATGGCAGCCCACCAGGCTCCTTCATCCCTGGGATTCTCCAAGCAAGAACACTGGAGTGGGTTGCCATTTCCTTCTCCAATGCATGAAAGTGAAGTCGCTCAGTCGTGTCTGACTCTTAGCGACCTCATGGACTGCAGCCCACCAGGCTCCTCCGTCCATGGGATTTTCCAGGCAAGAGTACTGGAGTGGGGTGCCATTGCCTTCTCCGAAAGATGACTTACAAATGGCTAACATGAAAAGATGCTCAGCATTGCTCATTATTAGAGAAATGCAAATCAAAACCACAATGAGGTGTCATCTCACACCAGTCAGAATGGCCATCATCAAAAACTCTACAAACAATAAACATCGGAGAGGGTGTAGAGAAGAGGGAACCCTCTTACAGTGTTGATGGGAGTGCAAACTGATACAATCACTTTGGACAATGGTCTGGAGATTCCTTAAAAAACTAGGAATAAAACTACCATACAGGGACTTCCCTACTGGCCCAGTGGTTAAGACTTCACCTTCCAATACAGAGGGTGCTGGTTCAATCCCTTGTCAGGGAGCTAAGATCCCATATGCCCTATGGCCAAGAAACTGGAACATAAGCAACAGAAGCAATATTGTAACAAATTCAATGAAGACTTAAAATTAAAAACAAAAACAAAGAACTACCATACGACCCAGCAATCCTACTACTAGGCATATGCCCTGAGGAAACCAGAGTTGAAAAAAGATGCACGTACCCCAGTGTTCATTGCAGCACTACTTTCAATAGCTAGGACATGGAAACAACCTATATGTCCATCAGCAGATGAATGGATAAGAAAGTTGTGGTACATATACACCATGAAATATTACTTAGATATAAAAAGGAATGCACTTGAGTCAGTTCTAACGAGGTGGATGAACCTGGAGTCTATTATACAGTATGAAAAAAGAAAGAGAAAGACAAATACTGTATATTAACACATATATATGGAATTTAGAAAGATGGTACCAGTGATCCTATATGCAGGGCAGTGAAGGAGACACAGACATCAAGAACATACTTTTGGACTCTGTGGAAGGAGAGGGTGGGATGATTTGGGAGAACAGCATTGAAACATATACATTACCATATGTAAAACAGATAGCCATTGGGAGTTTGATGTGTGACGCAGAGCATCCAAAGCTGGTACTCCGTGACAACCTGGAGGCATGGGGTGGGGAGGGATTTGGGAGCGGTGTTCAGGAGGGAGGGGAGACATTTATACCTATGGCCGATTCATGTCAATGTATGGTAAAAAAAAAAAATTACAATATTGTGCAGTAATTATCTGCCCATTAAAATTTAAAAAAAAATTTAAAAGAGACATGTTTGTTCACTGAACAGAATGATGTGGTAGAGCAGGAAAAATGACTGGCTTGGAAGAAGGATTGTTATAGCTATGTCCTTCAGTAGGAACAGAGGGTAGGGATCTAGTGAGGAATTGGAGTGGTCGCTCTTAGAGAGAAAACATACATTTTCCAAAGTAACAGATTTGGTTGTGGGAGCTTTAGGAAGTTCTTTTTCTCTTCTGCTCACTTCTATTTTCTCAATGAAATAGGACACTAGATCACTAACTGAGAGTGAAAAATGGGAGAAGAGGTGTTGGAGGCCTAAAGAGAGAGGAATAGATGTGACATGGTCTTCCACAGGAGTTGGAGAGTGAATGTGTAGGAAAACAGTTTGGTTGCCAGACAACTCCAAGGATCCACCTGTGGCTGCTGCTGCTGCTGCTAAGTCGCTTCAGTCGTGTCCGACTCTGTGTGACCCCATAGGCGGCAGCCCACCAGGCTCCGCTGTCCCTGGGATTCTCCAGGCAAGAACACTGGAGTGGGTTGTCATTTTCTTCTCCAATGCATGAAAGTGAAAAGTGAAAGTGAAGTCACTCAGTCGTGTCCGACTCTCAGTGATCCCATGGACTGCAGCCCACCAGGGTCCTCCGTCCATGGAATTTTCCAGGCAAGAGTACTGGAGTGGGATGCCATTTCCATCTCCGCCACTTGTGGCTAGCCGTCATGAATTTAAAGTGAGATCAGATAATGTGGTTTTGTATTTTCCTTCAGCCACAGTTCAGCTGCAGGTGCAGAGCAAGTAGAGAGGTGCACTTAACCAGGTTTGGGTTTTGCCAAGTAAGTCTGCAGATACGAGAAGGGCATTAAGCTGGAGCGTATGCAAGAGAGTGATTACAATGATCGAGTATGGAGTGCAGGTTCAGTAAGGAGGGGACAGAAGACATCAAGTAGATGCAGGACAGGGAAAAGGTCGTAGGATCAATGGATGGGAAGTTTCATGGGGTCAAAAGATAGTTGGCAGTGAGCTGGACAGACAGGAGATGCCAGACTCCTATCTAGCCTTGCAATGAGACATTGCAAGATTGGGTAGAAAAATTGGTAATGACCAGGTCTAGGATATGGTCATGGAATTGAGAGGCTGGGGTGGGGCTGAGGGCAAACAAGATCACTGGAGGAAAGGAGATCAAGGAACTGAGAGGCTGGGGTGGATACCAAAGTGGCTATGGTGGTGTTAGTGGAAGAGGCTATGGTTGTGGTGGCAGCTCCATACAGAGTTCAAATGTCTCCCCATCTGAGAACTCTGCTTTGACTCCTGAGGTTAAATGAGCCCCTCCCACACCTGTCTCTTACCCTTCCCATCACTGTGCATCCTATTACTCTATTTTGCTTTCTTTAATGCACTCATCATCGTCTGGAAAGATCATGCTTCTTTAGTTACTTTCTGTCCCCTTATTTTCTGCCTTTTACGCTAGAATCCAATGAATTCGTCTTCTCCAATGCTTTCTCCATGTGCTGTGCTTAGTCGCTGAGTCGTGTCTGACTCCTTGCGACCCCATGGGCTGTAGCCCGCCAGGCTCCTCTGTCCGTGGACTGCTCCAGGCAAGAATACTGGAGTAGGTTGCCATGCCCTCCTCCAGGGGATCTTCACAACCCAGGGATCGAACCCAGGTCTCCTGCATTGCAGGCAGATTCTTTTATTGTCTGAGCTACTTTTCTCCATATAGTGTACTTAATAACTGGCCATTAGAAAATAATGAAAAAAGCTTGAATGAGTTTGATCATGCATGTGCTGCCTCCTCAGCCTACAGGAGGGCCCTTCATGAAGCCTTTGGAAAGCTGGGTGAACAGGATTCATTTAGGGGAGGCTGAGCCTGTGTCAGCTGGTGAGGGTTTCTGGGAAGGGGGGTTTTACAAAAAGCAGAGGACTAGTGATGAGCCCTCAATTTCTGAAAAGTGTAGCTAGTGTTTTTTGCATTCAGGGGAGTGTTGGCTGTTACATGTTGAATGAATACAGAATTCCCCCAAGGGTCTCCCTGTGCACACCCTACGAAGGGTTCAAGCTTAGTTTCCAGCCAGCGGAGGAGTAATGCGACCTTGGGCTGACCTCCAGCTGCAAAAGTTGCCTTTCCTCTGGGGCTCTACACCTTTCCACATCCCATTCTTTTTTATCTCCACTGGCTCCAATCAGGCTCTACCTCCCCTTGCCTCTACTGAAATAGGTCCAGTCAAGGACACCAGAGACCTCCTGCATCCAGTCATTCTACTGTCTCTGCCTCAATGCTCAGTGGCAGCCTGAGCCACACAGACAGCTCTCCCCTCCCTGAAACATTTTCTTCTCTCAGCTGCTGGGAGATACCTAGGATTTTCCCCACCCACCCATCTCGTTAGCTACTCCTTCTCCTCTGCTTGGCCTCTAAATGTGGTGTGAGGGCCTCAGGGCTCAGTCTCTGGTGTCATTTTCTCTGCCTTCATCCTGCTTCTGGCTATTTCCCTCGGCTTTGCCTCTCCACTCCTATGGTCTCCGCTGCCACCACTCCCATCCACCTCCTGACAGCTCTTACAACTCCAAGACTCTTCTCTGGGCTCCAAACTTCAGTATTTCTGTCTGCCTACTAGACATCACCTCAAATGCAAACATCCAGAACAAAGCTGTGCCTCTTCCCTCCACCCCTCACCAAATCTCCTCCTCTGTGTTGCTCATCTCTTTAAATGGCACCAGCATAGCTCCAATAGCTCTGGCCACAAACCTAGCAGCATCATCAGTTCCTCTTTCTCCTCCCCCACCTCGATTTATAAATCCATCATCAAGCCCTCTCAGTCTTACCTTCTAAATAGCTCAGGATTCCATCTACTTGTCTTCATCTCCACTCATCACGCCAGCCAAGCCAGCATCCTCTCTCACCTGCATGGCATGTCCTAACTGATCTTCCTGCCTCCACTCTTGCTCCCCCACTGCAATGAGATCGGTGGTGGTTTCAAAACATAAATTGGATTGTGTCTCTCTCCCACTCAATACTGTTTAATGGTTCTTCCATTGTCATCAGAATACAAATCCCAAATCCATGACATGCTCAAGTTACCTCTCTGGTCTCCCCTGCATGACTGCTTCCTCTTTCTTAAACTCTGTGAGCTTTTCTTTGTCCCTCAGTTTTGCACAGTGAGCATAGGCCCTTCACATGTGTTGCCCATCTTCTCCCGTATTCAGCTTCACCTTGTTGACCTGGCTAACTTCTCCTTATCCTTTATGTCACAGCTCAAATGCCACTTCCTCTGGGAATCCACACTGACCCTCGCATTCAGCCTTCAGGGTCCCTGCTCTATGTTTCTAGAGCACACTACATATTCTCCTTGTCATAGCATCGATCTGACTGCACTGTAACTGCCAATTTTCCATCTCTCCATCTAGACTAGAAGCTCTGGAGGGCAAGAAATTCCAGTCTTTTGTTCCCTTCTGGATGCCATGTGTCTAGCTCATAGTAGGCTCTTTGCACCAGTTATCCTTATACTGGAATATTCCTCATGCACATCTTTAAAAGTTTGCCTGCTCATCCTTCAGACCTCAGGCTAAAGATCATCTCTTCACAGATGCTGGCCCTGACCACCAATCAGAGCTAGCCAGCCACTCACTATCACATCACCTTACTTCCTTTCTCTGCATTGCACTTGCCACTCTTGGATATTTTCCTTGCCTGTGAGCTTCTTTTTTATCTGTTCCTGGCCTGTCTTCCCCAGCAGGAACATACCCTCCATGGGAACAGGAACCTTGTCCAGTTTTGCCCCACATTATAGCATAGCAGCTAAGTTAAAGTATAGCTTGTGGTAAGATGAATGTTGGATGAACACATTTTGGATGAATTGAATGAGTGAACCAATGAATGAATCAATCAATCATTCAAATGTAACCCTCTGAGGAGAGCTGAGCATTCTCAAGTGGAAGCTGTAAATTAAGTGAGGAGCTTGTAAAACCACCTTCACAAGTTGAGGCCTAAGATGGGTGATCGTTGGATCCTGAAGGACCATGGCCAACATTCACCTAGCATGAGTTGTCTCTGGGACTCATGAGAGAAGGATACTAAGGAAGGTTCTTTTTTCAAATTTCCAAATGGCACAGACCTTTGGTATGGAGAGAAGAAAAATAGCTCCCTGTGGCCTCCCATGGCTTGCTAATGGAAGGCACTGGCAGGGACTGGCTTCTCAGAACTTTTGATGGGTACTGAAGGTTGATCAACTGGTAACAAGTAAGGCCTGGGACACAGATGTCACATGAGCACTCATGGAAATGAGTGGACCATTGTCTACACCCAGGGCAGGACTGGGATTTTGAACAGTCTCAGCTTTGCTGGAGGGCAGTGAAGAAGCATATACTGGCCAACAGTCCCCACATTCCACTGCCGCCCTGCCTCTCCCCGTCCCGCTACCCTCACGTCCTCCACCCCCAGACCACCAACAGCTAGAACAGAAAGTCATCACTCCACCTCCAGAAACTCTGGCCACAGGAACTTGTCCAACTTACTAAATCAAGCTCTTCACTTCTGTGAATACTAAGAAGCAAACCTAAATGGAGCCCTTGCCAACAAAACTTCTCGCTTGCTCAGCATTGAAGTCGAGCTTCTGAGCTTTCCAACAAACATTTCTGAAGCCACCCCCTTTCTTTTTTAAAACTGCAAACTATAGAGCTCTCTTGCAGAGTCCTCCTCCCTGCTACCCCCTTGATGGCGAGCCATGCCAGTTTGGACACCTCCCAAGGACCAGACTTTTATAAACCAAGCACAAGTTCCCTCAAATGCTGCTTGATTGATGGAAGTTCTGTGGGATTCGACCCTTAGAGGATTCACATTCAAAGTCTCCTTGATTATTAAGTACCGCCAGAATAGACACTAAGCCCCCCAGTATAAAACCAAATGCCCTGAAGTTCCATTTGCTTGCTGTTGCACACACTGTTGTAGGCAATTCAGAGCATTATGTGCCCTCTGGTCCAAGGTACCATGTGTGGTGCTGCTTAAACAATAGAAGACATAATTCTACCCTTAAAAGGGTCCAGTGGGGCCAGATCATCATATGTGCCCAGGACATACGTGTTAATGAAGACACTTGTAGTATAGACACATAAGGCGTGAGCAGTGTTCTCTCTCTATGCCACCTCTGGTGAGTGGGCTGAGCTCTCAGGTATCCTTTGGGCCCCATGACACAGAAGACCCAACTCCAGAATACCAGGAGCAGGCCACATCCCTCACCCAGGGCTAGTGAAAACAGCTCAAGTTTAAATTCTGGTCCCTGGGACAAGAAAATCTTAGAAGATCTAAAGAGCCTCGCAACCCAAGTGAGTTGCTCAGTTGTGTCCAGCTCTTTGCAACCCATGGACTATACAGTCCATGGAATTCTCCAGGCCAGAATATTGGAGTGGGTAGCCGTTCCCTTCACCAGGGGATCCTCCCAACCCAGGGATCTAACCCAGGTCTCCCACATTGCAGGTGGATTCTTTACCAGCTCAGCTACCAAGGAAGCCCTACCAAACTAACCCCCTAATGGAATGTCTGTTAACTGAGTCGACTGGAAATGACTAGCCCTGCCCACAAGGCCGGGTTGGCACGTAAATCTTGGAGCACCAGGGAAGAATTTGCACCTGTGGCTCTGGTCTCATCTTCCTTGCTTCTTTTAAAAAATTTTTATTTTATTGAAGTCTAGTTGATTTACACTGTTGTGTTGATTTCTGCTATACAGCAAAGTGACTCAGTTATGTATATATATATACATATATATATATATGTATATATATATACTTTTTCACATGATTTTCCACTATGGTTTATCACACGATATTGAATATAGTTCCCTGTGCTATATAGTAGGGCCTTGTTGCTTATCCATTCTACATGTGATAGTTTGCATCTGCTAATCCCAGACTCCCATCCCTCCGTTGCCTTCCCTTCCGCTTGGCAACCACAAGTCTGTTCTCCATGTCTGTGAGTCTGTTTCTGTTTCATAGATAAGTTCTTTGTGTCTAATTTTAGATTCCACATATAAATGATACCACACAGCATTTGTGTTTCTCTGTCTGACTCATTTCACTTAGCATAATGCCCTCCTAGTTCATCACTGTTGCTGCAAATGGCAGTATTTCATTCTTTTTATGGCTGAGCAGTATTCCATTGTGTATATGTACCACATCTTCTCTATTCATTCATCTGTCGATAGACACTTATGGTATTCCATATCTTGGCAATTATAAATACTGCTGCCATGAACACTGAGGTGCATGTAACTTCAAAGCAGTGTTTTTGGGTTTTTTGGATATATACCCAGGAGGGCAATTGCTGAGTCATGTTAGTTCTATTTTTAGTTTTTTGAGAAACTTCCATACTGTTTTTCACAGTGGTTGCACCAGCTTACATTCCCACTACACGTCTTTGCTCCTTAGTAATCCACTTGATCACACTCCATCACCCAAGCACATTTCCTTTAATGGGAGGCAGAAGAACAAACACGGAGCTGAGCAGTTCCTCTCAGAGGCCTGCACCTGAGGCTCTGGGAGCACAGAAATCAGTGAAGCCACAGTGAACTCAGGAAAGGTAGACATTTTGTGTGGGAGGCAATGGCTCCTAGGGGAAAAAAAAAAAAGAACAACCACAGAAAAAGCAACTTGCTTAACTGGTTATCTTTTTACTTCAGGGCTGGCCACACAATAACCCTGTCACAGGATGAGTTTAAAGGAAAATGAGAAAGCATTTCATGGTTTGCAGAAACCACCACACTCGAGCCCAGCTCTGGCATAGCAGTCCAGGGCACACAGCGCTCTGGGAGACAAGGGGGATCACCAGAGTCTGACATGCTCACTGTCTGCACTCTCTCCCCACCATCACGGGCCCACCCACAGCATACCACATCCCAGCCCCCAGGGGACTCTTTCCCATCCAGACTTGGCTGTGAGAAATGGAACTGGGCAAAGGACTCCCTGAGCCCTCAGCCTGGGCTGTTTTTAGCCGAATGGGTCCAATCCACCAAACCACAGCAAAATCTACTGCTAGCAGCTGTAAAGAGGTGCGGAAATGCGGGACAGATGGGAAAGGCCTTTGAAGTAGAGAAGCAGTCCCTAAACGGAGGAGAAAGCCGCATGCTGAGCAGTCATTTTTTTGAAAAATCAAATGGCCCAAGTGCAGGAAAACATGCAGCAAAATCCCCAAAGGTGTTTACAGAATACAACCTTGACTTTCAACTCCTTGGGTGAGGTAAAGTAGCCTGTGAAGAATTTGTTTGTGGATCACCTTTTAGGAAAACTACTTCAGACCCTGCAGCCAATTTCTTGGGATAATCTCATCACTAGACGGCATTTTCTCAACAATTGGTCAACGTCTGATCCATGCCCATGAGGCAGATGTTCCAATAAGGCCAGGCTACCGTGGCTCCCCAAAAAGCAGGTGAAGGGGGTTTTCTCAGGTGTTGTATAACTTGGCTGGGAAGAGCAGCCCCGACTATGTCACGCGTGCTGGCAGCAGCCCTGGAAGCAGTGTGCAATCTCCCAAGAGAGGACTTCTTGGAAGGGCAACACTCACTTAATGAAGGTAGAATTTCTGAAGTCACTGAAGAAATATGAAAGCTCTGATATGCTTGTTAAAAATCCATCTCTACTTTTTTGTGGTGCCAGGTGTTTGGGGAGGAGGGGCGGGGGCGGGGGAGGCCACTAATGTCACAGTTCTTGTCCTGAGCGGGAGGGGATTGCTGAGGGCTTCAGGGCAGGGCTGGGCAGACTTTCTCCAAAAGGGCCAGATAGTGGATATCTTCAGCTTTGTGGGCCTTGTGGGCTCTGTCCCACAGGCTCAATTCTGCCTTTGTGGCTCTAGCAGCCAGAGACAAAATACAAACCAATGAGCGTGGCTAAATGCCAATAAAACTTTATTTGCCAAAGCAGCCTGAGCCTGACTGGCTCTTTGGGCTGGATTTGGCCTATAGTCCATAGCTGGTGACCCTTGCCCTGTGCAAAGCGAAGGCTCATTTGCAGACTTCTTCTGGTTCAGCATCTCCAAACTTGCTGAAAGGTAAAAGGACAAGCTGAGGTCCCTAGACACCCATAATCACTTCTCTTCAACCGTTCTCAGTTGAATCCCATGATGTCATTCTGAAATGCAGTGGGTCACTGACAGGGTCACATTACTCAGAGAAAAACAGGATGTTCGACACCTAAAATATTCAGAACAGGCCCAGAGCTCATCGCTGCAAAAATGCTCTTATATAATGGGAAGCAAGGGAAGGGAAGGGAGCCATGGGCAGCTGAGCAGGGTCAGTCCCTCACAGAGCAGGGGCCAGCTCAGATGGTGGGCCTGCTGCCTCTCCCCCACCCCATCACATCTCCCCTTGCAGCTGTCATCCAGTGGCCAGATGACTTCATTTCAGCTACCCACCCCCCAAATAAAGGGGGTAATAATCTCTCACTTGGGAGAAATACCATATGGTAGATGCTTTGAAAAGTTGTAAGGAAAGTGGAAATTACTTAGGGGGAGAAAGCTACTTCCAAAAGCATGAAATTTGTCTAGAAAAGGATCAGGCAGTTTCTTTGAAATATCATAGCTTCCTAAAAACTCGAGTCTAAACTAACGGATTAGGCAACAAGAGGGACATTATCAAGGCAAATAGGCAGGGAGATCTGTTTCTTTTGTTTACATACCTTTAGTGCAGTTCAAATCCCCGACACTTATTCGCAAAGCCCTCCCATTACCTGCTCCTGCTAGAATCTCCAACCTCAAGGCCACCACTCTCTATCTCATACTCCAGGCTCAAAACTACGTGACACAACAACTTCTAATTCCCGAAGGTCCAGGGCTGTGTGGTTTCATGCTGCGAGGCCTTTGCTCGTGGGGTTCCTTGTTCTAGAAGGCCCGTCTTGCCCTTTAAAACTTAGCTTCTTTATATGCATAAGATAAGTTACAAGGATACATTGTACAGCACAGGGAATATAGTCATTGTTTCATAGTAACTTTAAGTGGAGTATAATCTATAAAAATATTAAATCACTATGTGGTACACCTGAAACTAATATTGTAAATCAACTATACTTCAATGAAAAAAGTCAAAATTCCGCCTCCTTTGTCTGTTCCCTGACCCTCCTAAATATGTTCAGCACCCTCCCTTCTGTGCTACCTATGGCTCTTTTGTACATATTTCTCCTATGGTATTTACCATACCGTTGAGTCATTTGTTTGATTATATGGCTGATTTCTTCAAGCAGACCACGAACTCCTTGCTGTCTGATACATCTTTGGATCTCCAGAGCCTAGACAGTACTGGGCTCATGGGAAGAGCTCCATAAGCATTTGCGGAATTAGGATGTCCAGTAGTGGGAGCACCATATTGCCAGGTGTTTTCTTTTGAACCAGAGCTATGTTTTCCGGGGCTTGCCTAAGTTAGGTCTCCACATTAAGGTCTCTAGACCACAACCATCTGTAGCCCTGGGTTCCTCAGCGTGAGGTTCCAGTCAAATGGGTCATTGGCATAACTCTTTCATGAACTTTAGTCCAACTTTTATACACCAAGCCTCCCAGTCCAATTACTGATAGTCTTCCAGATGGCTCCTTCTTATCCTTCAGGTCTCTTTTAAATGTCTTCTCTTCAGAGAGGCTTTCTATGGCACCCCAGTCCTCGGGTAGATCTTCTTATTACTCTATCTTGGCACACTGTTATTTTGCTTTATGTCATTCATCACAGTCTATAATGATCTGTGCTATTTCTTTACTTGTTTATTGGCTGCCTCTCCCACTAGAGGGTTAGCTCCACAAGGGACTAGCTTATTTGCTGTTGTAGCCCTGGCTTAGAACAGGACTTGGCATTTAGATAGCATTTAATAAATATCTGTTCAATGAATGAACGCTGTGAAGTCTGAGTAACATAATACACCTGGAATGCCTCACACAGTAACTGTTGCCTATGGGTGTGCTGTAAACGTTTTTGTATTGATATCTCTTCAAACACACTAATCCTGGGAAACAGCTAGGATAATGAAGCCACATGTTCCCTGCTCCCACGCTTGCAAAAATGCTTCCTTCCATCTACAGACAAATGAGAAGGGAGATGAAAGCCAAAAAGAGGGCAGTTGTCATCTTTCATGGACAAATAAGATGTATGCAGAAGTGGACAACATTCATCTCTCCTTCAAGGAAAGCAAAAGTTAAATTCCCCACAGCTTGAGCAACCAGGGAAACCAGAAATGTTCGCACATAACCTTAAAAGTGGATCTGACCATACTGCAGAGGAAGACAAGCCCGGGTTAGGAGATTATGACCATATAAGGCCCTGCAGGCCGCTCCCAGTGGAGACCGAGATAATTTGGCACCTCTCAGCAAAGACCAGCAGGACTGCGCTCAGGCCTTTGTTCACCAATAACCCCAGATCTGCTGTCTACATTTTCATCTAAACATTTGAGGAAAACTCTAATACCACCCTAAATATTTCAGGCTTCATAAACCCTTGAAAGAAGTGCAGAAAATAACTCAAAGGTGGTCATCATGGACATGCTTCCTAGAGATCTCCCTGATCTGCTAAGAGGGTGGGATGGGAGGGCAGGGTTCTGGAACAAGGGCTAAGATCTGCTTCTTTTTCTGCCAGTGACCTATAAGGCCAGAGAATTGGAAAACTCTTCTTGTAAAGAGCTGCTGCTGCTGCTGCTGCTAAGTCGCTTCAGTCATGTCCGACTCTATGCGACCCCATAGACCGCAGCCCACCAGGCTCCCCCATCCCTGGGATTCTCCAGGCAAGAATACTGGAGTGGGTTGCCATTTCTTCTCCAATGCAGGAAAGTGAAAAGTGAAGTCGCTCAGTCGTGTGCAACTCTAGCGACCCCATGGACGGCAGCCTACCAGGCTCCTCCATCCATGGGATTTTCCAGGCAAAAGTACTGGAGTGGGGTGCCATTGCCTTCTCCTGTAAAGAGCTAGGTAGCGTTTTTAACTTTGTAGGCCGTAAGGCCTCTATCACCACTCCTCAACTCTGCTATTGGAATGGAAAAGCCTTAGCCCACAGGTAAAAGAATTGGCATGGCTGTGTCTCAATTCAACTTTACAGATGGAAACTGAAATTTGAATCTTATATAATTTTTGCATGTCATGAAGTAGTTTTCTTTTGATTTTTTCCAACCATTTAAAAATGTAAATGCCACTCTTAGTTTTCAGGTAATATAAAAACAGGCAGGTGGTGGGTGGGTCTGAATTGGACTGTGGGCTGCAGCGGACCTCCCCCAGCAGCAAGCAGCCACACACAAGGAGTACAGCCTCAGGTGTTTGACCTCACTTGGATTTTTCAAACTTACTTTCTGGCGAGGTGACCTGGAACAAGGTGGAGTCTGAATCTCAGTTTTCCCCATCTGTGCAGACTTCTCCATCAGCTCTAGAATGAGGTTTCAAAGAGATAAGTCATGGGAAGCACTCAGTATATAGTTCTTGGCACACATTGTACGGGTGTGATAAGTATTAGCTACTGTTATCTGAAATGCCCTTTGCTGAGAGCCAGGTCTTCCCTTCTGATAACCCAAGTGCCTTGCACATCTGATACACAGTAGATGCTCAGGAATTGTTTGCCGAATGAATGACAGAAAGAAAGGAAGGAAGGAAGAATAAATGGAACCCCACTGAAATCTAGCAACTGATGCCTCCACTCACTAGCTGCACAGGCTGTCGGGTTGCAGCCTGTCTCACTTCCAGACATTTAGTTTTGGCCCAATGCCCTTGTTGAGTCCTCATTGTGGATAAAGGGTTGGGGTGGACTTTGTGTGATGTCACGATGTATCTGTGGTAGCTGATCAATAATCACTTGACAAATGAATGCATGAATGAATGAACAGGTATTGCCTAAACCAAGCACTATGGTGTTGGAAGTCCAAGAAAAGAGATTCTTTTCTCCCCTCCCCTGACCATGCCTGGGGCTCCTGATGCTGGGAGGAGTCACAAGAGCGAGAGGGACCCCTCTGAAAGTCTAAGTGAAAGGAGGCAGAAGGTCCTATTCCCTTCTCTTCCTCCCTCATTTGGCACCACCCGGGGCTACTGGTCTGTCCACCACCTGCCTCACTAGGAGACGTGGCTCCCACACAAACAAACTGGGGCTTTTTCAAGCCAAATTTCTCTCCACATCCACATCCTCATCCATAGGGCCCTTGCTCCAGCTGCTAAGGTAAAAGAGGGGTTAGCCAGTGATTCAGGCCCATGTGCTTCATGGGGGGAAGCCATTTATTTTTCTATAAACAGCATATGGTGCTCATCTATGCCTCCCAAGGAGGCTGTGGGGATTCCTGGCACGAGGGTGATTTTGTTTCAAAGACTCTCCTGGGTCCCAGGGCGGGAAAAAAAAAGCTGCTGAAAAGACAGAAAGGGAAATGATCTTGAGCCATCCGCAGCAGTCCCTAAACCACAAAGAGCAGCATGGGCGTATCTGAGGCTCCAGCGCAGGCCTCCCTGGAGGCAGGAAGGCCCCTGTGAGGCCCAGCCAGGCTGATACCACTCAGGCGGAGAAGCGGCGCGGGGATCAATGAGCGCTCTGTGCTTGGCCTCGGGCGCCACCGAGCAGGGGCCTGTGGGCTACGTGCGCGCTGACAAGACCCTTAAAGGATTCCAGCTTTCCTCCAGAGGAAGGCTTGACTTGGCTCCGGCTACAAATACTGTCAACCACATCATAGCTGTTTCACAAAAGTGCTCAGAAAATGGAAAATGTGAAGGGCATTTGTGGGAACCAAGAAGGAGCCAAACACAAGCACAGCATAACTTTTCCCACCACCCAGGGAGCCACCTTCCTGAGTCTCGAGTCTTGAAGAGACAGAAAGGGGAGTCGGGGCACCCACCCCATTGAGCTGGCCCCTATGAGCTTGGTGAGGCTCATGGGAATCGGCATCTCAGAGCCTGCTTTCGGCCTTTGAGTCTATGGTATCAGTCATCTCTTCTGATTAAGAATAGTGATAACAGGGCCTTTCCTGGTGGCCCAGTGGTTACAAATCCTCCTGCCAATGCAGGGGACGCAGGTTCTATCCCTGGGCAGGGAACTAAGATCCCACATGCCAAAGAGCAACTAAGCCCCTCATGCCACAACTAGAGAAGCTTGTGGTGTCACAACTAAGACCCAACGCAGCCAAAAATTAATAAACATTTTTTAAAAAAACTAGTGATAATATCTGTAACAGCCACAATGGATAGAGTGGTCACTGTCACCAAGGCACTGAAACTAAACAGCTATGTGAACTTGGACATTCACTGAACCTCTCTGAGCCTGAATTTCTTGCTTCTCTGTAAAAGAAAGACAATAATAGGGCTTACTTCAGAGGACGCTTGTGATGATTCAACAAAGCTATGAGTGTAAAGGGCTTAACCCTGCCCCTGGCCCATTTGAGGTACTCGGTCAGCAGCAACTTATTATTACTATTCCACATGAAAAGTATCAAGTGATTAAGATCAAAAGGGGACACAAGAACCGTCTGAACTCTGCCTTCTGCACCTCCTCACCCTCACTCTGCTCACCTTACCCTGGCTCTTCAATACACACTTGTCAATTTTCTCCCAATGCCCAGAGGGGCAGCCAGGATGAGGGCTGATCTGGCCATCCAAAAGCATAACCTAATCCCTCAGGGGTCCATGTGCTCATCAACTGCAACTCTGAGCAGACTGCCTCTTTCTTCCTCCCCACCAGGTCCATTTTCTGCAGTTTACATCTCCTTGACAGCTTCACTTTGGCCTGGCTCCACAGGGCAATGCATGAGGCATAGCCCTAGCCAAGTTGTCCATTGGCTATCTTGCCAGGTGACCAAACTGTGAGTCAGAAATACTCAGGCATTTGAAAGCAAAAGCACCCTTTCTGTGATGGCCACCAAAAATAATGCCCCCAAAGATATTTTTTCCCTTGTTTTTCTGAGTGTAAATCAGATGAGAAGGCGAGGGTGGAATGAATGAGGAGAATAGCATTGACATATATAAACCATGTGTAAAACAGACAGCTAGTGGGAAGCTGTTGTATAATACAGGGAGTTCAGCTTGGTGTTCTGGGATGACCAGGAGGGACGGGATGGGGGTGAGGGTGGGAGGGGGGTTCGAGAAGGAGGGGATGTATGCATACCTATAGCTGATTCACTTCAGTGTACAGTAGAAACCAACACAACATTGTAAAGCAATTATACTCCAATTAAAAAATAAAAAATAAACAACAACAAAAAAACCCAAACAAAACAACAAAGCAGAAGAGAAAAAAAAGTGAGTGGTGGCAACCAGTCCTGTGAAGAAAATGTTTCGTCTTGGTTTGTGCACTTGTTCATTCATGGCATTCTTAGTAAGTAGCTGAGTAATACACCACAGGCCTGGGGGGATCGAGTCAGACAAAGGTGCCTGAGCCTGAGGGGCCACTCTCCACTGGTGGAGGTGGACACAGTAAATAAGCAACTGTGATGTGGTGTGAAAGTTCTCTGCGGGAGAGGAGCCTGAGGTGCTGCTGGGCCCCAGAGGAACAGGCACTGAACTCATCCTGGGACTGTGTTTGTGACAACAACAGAAAACAGGCTTTGATGAAAATAAATGGAACTGAGCAGCCCAGGAAACCACATGCAAAGCACCCAGGGCCTGCCAAGGCAGCTCTAGATCTTGTTTCTCTGGGTCGTGGTGACTCTACTGCTATTTCTTGTCTGTTCCTGAGCCTGCTGATTGGGCTCTTGCCTCCAACCCTCAAGGAAGAGTTAATCCTTAAGAGAATACTCACAATATTCTTTTTAAATTCAAGTATAGTTGATTTACAATGTTTCTGTTGTACAGAAAAGGGATTCAGTTATACATATATGTATGTATGTTTTCAGATTATTTTCCATTATAAGTTATCATAGAATATTTAATATAGTTCCCTGTGCTATACAGTAGGACCTTGCTGTTTATCTGTTTTATGAATAGTGATGTATATATGTTAATCCCAAACTCTTAATTTATCCATCCCCATCCCCTTTCCCTTTTGGTAACCATAAGTTTGTCTTCTATGTCTGTGAGCCTCTTTCTGTTTTGTAAAAAAGTTCATTTGTATGAATTTTCTAAGATTCTACATGTAAGTGATAACATATATTTGTCTTTGTCTGACTTACTTCACTTAGTATGATAATCTCTAGGTCCATCTGTATTGCTGTAAGTGGCATTATTTCATTCTTTTATGGCGTAGCAGTATCCCATCGTGTGTGTGTGTGTGTGTGTGTGTGTGTGTGTCTATGTACCGCATCTCTTTTATCCATTCATCTGTCGATTGACATTTAGGTTGCTTCCATCTCTTGATTCATAGTGCTGCTATGAACACTGGACTTCATGTATCTTTTAAAATTCTATTTATTTTAATTGATTGATGATTGCTTTATAATATTGGTTTGATTTCTGTCATATATCAACATGAATTAGCCATAGGTGTACATGTATCCCCTCCCTCTTGAACCTTCCTCCCACCTCCCACCCTTTCCTACCCCTCTAGTTTGTTACAGAACCCCAGTTTGGGTTCCCTGAGTTGTACAGCAAATTTCCATTGGCTATCTATTTCACATATGGTAGTGTATATGCTTCCATGCTACTCTCTCCATTCATCTTATCCTTTCCTTCCTCTCCACCACCCTTATCCATAAGTTTGTTCTCTATGTCTGCATCTCCATTGTTGCCCTGAAAATAGGTTCATCAGTAACATCTTTCTAGATTTCATGTATGTTAATATACGATATTTGTTTTCTGACTTACTTCACTCTGTATAATAGGCTCTAGGTTCATCAAGCTCATTAGAACTGACTCGAATGTGTTCCTTTTAATGGTTGATTAGTATTCCATTGCATATATGTAATACAGGCTTCCCTTGTGGCTCAGCTGGTAAGGAATCTGCCTGCAATATGGGAGACCTGGGTTCGACCTCTGGGTTGGGAAGAGCCCCTGGAGGAGGGCATAGTAACCCACTCCGGTATTCTGGCCTAGGGAACTCCATGGACTGTGTAGTCAATGGGGTCACAAAGAGTCGGACACAACTGAGTGACTTTCACTTTCACCACAGTTTTCTTTATCCATTCATCTGTCAATGGATATCCATGTTTCTTCCATGTCCTAGCTCTAGTAAACAGTGCTGCAAAGAACACTGGGGTACATGTGTCTTTTTCAGTTTTGGTTTCCTCAGGGCATATGCCTAGAAGTGGCATTGCTGGGTCCTATGGTGGCTTTATTCCTAGTTTTTTAAGGAATCTCCATACCGTATTGTAACACAGGCTTCCCTTGTGGCTCAGCTGGTAAAGAATCTGCCTGCAATGCGGGAGACCTGGGTTCAATCCCTGGGTTGGGAAGATCCCCTGGAGAAGGGAAAGGCTACCCACTCCAGTATTCTGGCCTGGAGAATTGTCCAAAGAGTTGGACACCACTAAGCAACTTTCACTTCACTATATTATGTTCCATAGTGGCTGTATCAATTTACATTCCTACCAGCAGTGCAAGAGGGTTTCCTTTTCTTCACACCCTCTTTAGAATTTGCTGTTTGTGGATTTTTTGATGAGAGCCTTCATTTATCTTTTTGAATTAAGAGTTTTAATCTTTTCTGGGTTTGCACCCAGGAGTGGAACTGCTGAGTCAGCTCACAATATTGTTACAAAATCCAACATAAAAATCCCCAATCCTGTATACAGTAGGATTCCAATTTTGTACTTGTCTGTTTCTGTATGTGGGAGTTCATAATGCGCATGCAGAAAAAAGACTGGAAGGAAACACATCAAAACATTAAAAGTGGCTCTCTTTGGGAAGCATTCTTATATCTTCTTGTTAAATATTTTCATTTTCCCACAATGAATATGTATTCATCTTTATTATCTGAAATATACTGTTAATTTTAAAAACGAAGAGTTTGCAAAAGGCTGCATTGCTATATGATTCTGCTTATATGACATTCTGGAAAAGGCAAAACTATAGGGACAGAAAACAGGTCTGTGGTTGCCGGGAGCCTAGGGTGGGGAAGGGACTAACTACAAATGGACATGGGGGTTTTTGGAGTGATGACAACGTTCTGTATCTTGATTGTGGTGATAGTTACATGATTGTGTGTGTGGTTTTCAAAACTCACAGAACTGAACACTTAGGACAAATGTTGTTGTATATAAAAATTTCCTCAGTAAATCAGAGATTTCTTTTTGGTTAGAGTCTGGATCATTTCTCAGCTTCTATTATTTCTGAAGAATCAAATGGACCTAAGAAGATAATGAAAAATTAGAGGATATGATCTCAAAAAGGAAGATTAAAGAAAGAGATAAAGAAAAGTTTCATATTCCTGTCAGTCTCTTCAAGTTCAGTCTTAAGTGACTGGGGTTTGAGTTTGGTTTCTGTTCTTTGCTCCTTTTTTAATTTTTTTTTTCCTTTGCTCCTTTTTTAAAGTCACTTGAGACCAGGATATATATGAAAGATATAGTTTTTCTTGGTATTTAATGAGGTGACTTGAGTATGAATTCAAGTATATGATTTACAACTGGAGTGATATCTTTATGAAACATTTACACCTGTGACAACACCTAATAAAACTTATTTATTATTATTAGAAACATTGCTTTTATGGTTAGAACAGACTCAAAATAATGCCATTGGACCAGACACATACAAATTGATCATTTACCCTATTGATCTTGTCAGTGTCATATCTAAATTCAATCTGATGGAGAATTGAGAAAAGGGCAAGCCAGTGACATCATTTTCTTTAAGAAGATTGGGGTTTTAATTCACTGCACAGGACATGACATAAAGACTATGTTAGAGTAGGGAACTACATGAGCCAGAAGCTGGCATGAACTCAAGATTATCTGTAGAAGGAAAGAGCGATGCCTAGACACAGACTCTCCTTCACGTAAAAGGACTTGAGGGTCCCCTGTGTCTGGCATAGGGGCAGGTGCTACAATTCTTGTCCCGAGTGACCAAGGTAGACACTAGTGTTCAAATTCAGTCATATCATTTAAATATTTATCCTTGGTCCTTTATTTAATATCAAATCAGATAACTGTCCATAAATATTGACATTAGGTGTTGTTATAATCAAGATAGATTCAAAGCTACTCTTTCGTTGCCTCCTTAGAATAAATGTTATGGAAGACAGGTGGGCAACTGGCTCAGTGCAGAGAGAAGAGCTATTCTATTTACTTTTTATGAAGCTGCAAATTCTTCTGTTTCTCCTTGCTGCTGCTAAGTCACTTCAGTCGTGTCCGACTCTGTGCGACCCCATAGACAGAAGTCCACCAGGCTCCCCCGTCCTTGGGATTCTTCAGACAAGAACACTGGAGTGGGTTGCCATTTCCTCCTCCAGTGCATGGAAGTGAAAAGTGAAAGTGAAGTCGCTCAGTCGTGTCCGACTCTTCGTGACTCCATGGGCTGCAGCCCACCAGGCTCCTCCTTCCATGGGATTTTCCAGGCAAGAGTACTGGAGGGGGTTGCCATTGCCTTCTCCGTGTTTCTCCTTAGAAGTGGCTTTAAATGTGTGGTGCAGAAACTGTATGTACAGATGCTCCTGGTTCAAATAAAACCAGTTGAGAAATCACAGAGAAATACTGAAAATTAAAAAATAGTTAAGTAATGGATCCTGGTTAAGGGTATGATGAAAAGATGGCATGGAGTTCACTACAGAAAAAAAAAAATTACCTTGTTAGTCCATTTTATTTACAAACTAGGAAATTCAAGCTCTAGACCCATAAAGTCGATGGCCCACTGGATGTCTCCACTTGGATATCACACAGGTACATCATGCTCAGTATGTCCAAACCTGAACTTTTTCCCTTTCCCTCTCCCCAGCATATGCTCTTCCTGGGTTCCCCATCCTGGTGAATGGAGCTACTACCTACCAGTAACTCAGTCCAGAGAAACCTGGCAGTCATCCTTAACACCCTAACCTTCCTCACCTCCAGTATGCAAGCATTCAATAGGTTTCCCCCAAATGTGCTTTGCCATTCCCTTAGTGTTACCATTGGTCTCCACGTTCCTGGATCCAGTGGATGCTCTTCTATCTTTGTATGACTTTGACCTCTTTACTGATTCTGACATTGCTGGAGGTCCCTTCCTAATGAAAAAGTCTTTTTCTCCTTTGATATCTCTAACACCACTCTTCTTTTCTACTAGCCTCTCTAATCCCTTTAAATATGACTGGTTTTGCTTGTCTGTTTGTTGTTGCTTTGTATTTTTGTCTAGGACTCTTTCTATTATATACTTTCTCTTGGTGAGCTCATCTACTCCCAAAGTCTAAATCTCTCTCTTGTGCTTTGGGCTTATATAATTAACTCATCCTTTAAGACTCAATTCAATGCCACCTTCCTCAGGAATCACAGAAGAGTACTTCATCTTATTATAGGCCTGTCTTCACTACTAGACTGTGAGCCCCTTGAAAGCAGGAACTGTGCCATATTCACTGCTGAATTGCCAGGACCCTGGGTAGGTGCTCAGATAAAGTTTGCTGAATGAGTGAGTGAATGAATGATTAGTAGAATCAACTAATTGGTCTCCTATGAATGGTAGAGGTTTGAATCGCCCTACTGACATCCCTGGGCTTCCTAGGTGGCTCAGTGGTAAAGAATCCACCTGCCAATGCAGGAGAAGCAGGAGATGCGGGGTTTAATTCCTGTGTCAGGAAGATCCACTGGAGGAGGAAATGGCAACCCACTCCAGTATTCTTGCCTGGAAAAACCCATAGTCAGAGGAGCCTGGCAGGCTACAGTCCATGGGGTTGCAAGGAGTCGAACATGACCTAGCGACTGAGCACGAACACACTGACTTCCCTACCAATGGGTCAAAAAGAGTAGAGCTCAGCTGGATAGAGTATAGTGTAATGAGAGCAGAGTTGATGGCTGCATTATTACCCAGACCAGCCAGATTTGTCCTGGATGGTAACTCGAGGCCAGCTGTGAACTCTGACCAGCTGTCTTGAAAATGTAACGTTAGTCATCAAGAGAAATGGGTGAGAACACAGCATCACAAACCCGGATGGTGGTAGGGTCTCACCCCAGCAAGTAATCTTATTCTTTCATTGATGTCTCCCTTTAGAGGTGGGATTAGTGTCGGCTGATGGAAACCTTGGGGAGAGGGAGAGGAGACTTTTCACCTTCCCGGGGGCTGTACTTCTAACCCCACTCTCTACAGGGAAAGACTCAGGTGAATCAATTAAGTGTTCTCAATAGCTGAAGGGCATACTTCATGAGGTTTAATACACAGTTTTAGATCAGCACATCAGTCCTACAGTTTCTAGATGGGGGAATAAAATCCTACTGAGGAAGGAAAGCAGTCATGAGTTAACACAGAAGCAACTTTAGGAAATACCTAACAGGATCAACATTACCTTTTTTTTTTTTTAAATGACAGCTCTCTGTGGATCATCTTTCTCTCAAGGTAGTTCTGAAGTGACTTTTCCCAGCGACTCTGGAGGCAACGAAGACTTCATTTTGGAAACATTGGCTGGTGAGCTGGTGAGTCACACCTCAGATGAATTAATAAAAGTTAAGAAAACAAAAACCAGATGTTTCCTTCATCTTAATATAGGCCTCTGTGCTTTCTTTTGTCAGTTCTACTGTCAATTGCTGATTTCCTTCTCTTGAGGCAAAAATCAATCTTTAAAAAGTTTGAATATCTGCATCTTTTATGAACTCTGTCCCACAGTGGCTGTTTGGCTCAAATGTCCACACAGACTGCAGCCCCGGCACGGACGCTTTCAGCAAGTGAACGACACAGTGTTTGAGGACAGCACACCAGAGGGCTTTTGGATGCTCCACTGGGTTCGCTGGAGAACTGTCCCAACAGCCTTTGGGAGAAGCACAAAGTGAAGCCGTCTCCTTGCTTGCACGTAAACCTCCCCAGAACCAGAAAGGGTCCGGCCAGCTAGCAGTGGCTTCCTTTCCAGATCCTGGATTCACTTCTTGGCCCTTGACCCTCCCAGAAAATGCTAAGAACTTTAGAGCGCCTGCAACATATATTTTCATCTCCTGCCCAGACCAGTGGAGGATACACTGAAATCCAGAGTGACACACTTTTTAAAGTTTCCTAACACCACCCATCATTCCCTGAGAACTTTGGAAGTATTCTGTATTTTTGTAAGAAAGGAAAATAATTTATTTTTTCCTCCATCTATTGTACTTTGGTTAAAGCAATTATTTTCCCCAGACGCCACCCCAAGCAGAAAGCTCCAGATGTTCTTAGGTCATAATGGGAGAATAGATTGCAAGTCCTAGTGTTTTCCAAGCTTGTGTCCTCTCCCAGCTTTTTCATTTGGGGCCCTGAGTTATTTTCTCTTACTCTGCTTTTCCTGATTGGGTTCCATCTTCTCTTACCTTCCAGAGGCAAAATTGGATTCATATCTTTACTGCCTACATCTCTGAACATCTTTGTCATAAAAGGTTTTTGATATAGATGAACTTATTTGCAAAGCAGAAAGAGAGACACAGATGTAGAGAACAAACATACAGATGCCAAAAAGAGAAGGCAAGGTTGGATAAATTGGGAGATTGGGACTGACATATACACACTAATGTGTATAAAATAGAAAGCTAATGAGAACCTACTGTATAGCACAGGGAACCCTACTCAATGCTCTGTGGTGACCTAAATGGGAAGGAAATCCAAAAAATAGGGGATATATGTATATGTACAGCTGATTCACTTTGCTGTACAGTAGAAACTGACACAGCAGTGTAAAGCAACTGTATTCCAATGAAATTTTTAAAATAAATAAAATTATAGTACTACCATTCTACCCACTCACTTGCCTAACCCAGATCACTGGGAATCATTGTACCACCCCTCACCCTCAACTCAATCACCACGTTTAGTCTCCAAGTCCTGTTGAATCTATGGAGCACCTGTGCATGTCTCCTGCATTTTTTCCCTCCTCTCCACTCTTGACATTTGTACAGTCCAGGCCATGCCCTCTTTCACTAGGCTAAGCCATCATCTCTGTGTCCACTCTTAGTCTGTCCAGATAATCCATCATTCCCATTGCAGCCACAATGAGAGCGAGCTTTCTAGAACCCAAATATGGTCATGTCTTCCACACACTGCCACTCCCTGGCCAGCGCGTGGGCATGGTGGCTTGGGAAAATTCCTGACAACAGTGAGTAATGTGGAAGCATTTGTTAAAGATAGGCTAACATCACAGAAATGGCAGGGCCTCCTTCCCCAGCCTCCTGACCCCTCTCAGGGCTGGGCATTTATCATCCGGACATTCCTCCATCCCAGTGCCATGTTGTCTGTATACCTGCTAGTCTACCCCACTGGACTGTGAACTCTGGATCTTGTGCAGTTCCGTACCCATAGCATCGTGCACAATGCCTGACACAGAGCAGACATTCAGAACTAAATAAAAACAAGCCCCTCTCCCTCAGAGGCAATGCGTTAGTTGCCTATTGCTGCCATGACAATTTACCACAAACAGGAAGTGCAAGTGTTAGTCTCTCAGTCGTGTCTGCCTCTCTGCGATCCTATGGACTGCAGCCTGCCAGGTTCCTCTGTCTGTGGGATTCTCTAGGCAAGAATACTGGAGTGGGTTGCCATGCCCTCCTCCGGAGGAACCTCCTGAACCAAGGATCAAACCCGTGTCTCTTATGTCTCCTGCACTGGCAGGCGTACCCTTCACTACTGAGGCACCTGGGAAGCCCCACCACAAACAAAGCACCTTAAAACAACCCGCACTTGTCACCTTATGGTTCTGGAGGCCAGAAGTCTGACAGTCTCACTGGGCTCAAATCAAGGTGTCAGCAGGGCTGCCCTCCTTCCAGAAAATCTGGGGGAAACTGTTTCCTTCCCTTTTCCAACTTTTAGAGACTGCTTTCCTCTCTCTTTCAAACCAGCACTGAAGCATGTGTCTACCCCTGCTTCTGGTGTCACATGTGTTTTTCTGAACACAGCCAGGAGTGTTCTCTAATTATGTGGGCCTATGGGATTGGACTGGACCCAACTGGACAATCCAGGATAACCTCCCCATCTCCAGGTTGGCTGATTAGCAATCTTAATTTCATCTACAACTGTAATTCTCTTTGCCATGTTACTATTCACAGGTTCCAGGCAAGTTAGGAAGTGAAATATTAGTGGGCTCAAATGTTTAAATATCAGCTTCTTGGTTCCCCTTAGAAAATGGATCTCTGATTGTTGGTCTCAATAAAGTGTTAAAAAACAATTGTGTAGTGCAGACAGGGGGTCTGATCACCATTATCTCACTTTCTCACACCAAACAAGCTCTCAGATGGGAAAAACAGGCAGCTTTCATTGTCTGACAGAAGTCCTCCGGATTTTTCAGATGCAAAAGCAGCTCACATGCTTTTTGCCTAGTGCACATGGAAACGCAGCTGTATAGGAGATTCAAATGAAGAAAAAAATCATGTAATAAAGCCTTGTGACTCCCCAAGCAACCAAGAGTTGAATACTTGTCAAGCAATTTTGGTAGGATTAGTATTTAAACACATAGTGGACCACTTCAGTTCCAACAAATCTGGAGAAATTAAACCTTGTTTCCAAGAAGCGCTCACAGAGCTTTCAAAGTGTTTTTCCATCACTACAAAAAGAAAGAACTTGCACTGCTAAGCTGTCTCTTGAGTGGGACTCACACCATCAGACCACAGCAGTGGAAAAGAGCAGGACACCAGGGGCGGGGCTCCTGGACAGCAGGGCGGTGCTGCTCAAGGAGAGGGGCTCTTTCACTCAGTACACAGAATTGTCCAGAAACTGTCAGGTCTCACGGCAGTCAGGCTCCAGCCATGACAGCCCCAGCTAAGCCAGTTCTCAGAGTTCAGCCTTCACCGTGGCAACCGCTTGGGAACCCTCCAACTTGCAGAACTGGAGATTCGGAAGGAAAGTCGCTCACAGTAGAAGCATGGCCTGCAGAGAGTTTTCCCTATTTTATTCATGTAGCACCTCATCACAACACCTGGCGGAATACTCAAGCTCAGTGTCAAGAGCCTTCTGAATCCTGGTCAAAACGTTTCCATGTACATCACTTCATCTGATCCCCCAATCAGATCTGGCAGCTACTTGGGCCTGGAATCATAACTCAGTACCTACCACAGTGTTGGCACACGACAGTAGCTCAATAAGTGTTCACTGGATCCACGACCTGTCATATTTTATAAAGGAAGAAACAGGCTCGGAGAGGTTTAAGTAGCTTCCTCAGTGTGCCCAGTGGCAGGCAGGGCTGAAACCTGGCCATTCTGTTCTCCCACTCCACCATGCTGGCCTTCCAAACCCAACTCAGTAAAGGGTATGAGGATGTTTTGCTCCTTTTCAGCAAACTTTTGTTGAGCATCTACCCCAAACCAGAACTTCCCATTACTCTTCCCCTGTCCTCTGCCTGGCCAGTTCCTTCAAGCCCTGGTTTTAATATCAGCTCCTGAGCAAGGCCTCCTCGATGAGCCCTCCCACAGCCACCCAGCCCCTGCCTCCTCACCCAGTACCTCTCACCTGATTCCTGTTTGGTATTTATCCCAACCTCTAATTACTTGATGTGTATATTTGTTTATTTATGGTTGGCTTTCCCCAACTGGAAGTTCCATGAAGGCAGGAAGCCAGCTCAGACTTTCTGGTGACACTTAAGATGAGGGAGATGATGCCACTAAAACAAAAAGCCAACATGGTCTCAGGTGAATCCACAAATATGTTTAGAACAATGGACTCCTAGTGCGAGCATCTGAAATACAGGAAGGCAATGAGATTGTCAGTCTAGGGGCAGAAAGACTCAGGGGAGACACAGCAGTTTTTCTTTTCCAATAACTGAAGGCTGTGATCCCAAAGAGGACCATGGACGTGCCTCAAAGGGCTGGTGGGAGAGGGCTGAAGGGGAGGAAGTTGCAGGGACAGGTTTGGGTTCAAGGTGCTTCTCGTTATGAGTGCTGGGTACTTCCTGTCTTGCACACTCAGCTGTGAGTATAAGAGGGTTGCCTCCATCTATTTTCTTCCTCACTATATGTACCTGGTTATGGTTTCACTCAATATCTATTTGACTGAATGAATTTGTGTGGAAGTTACAGGTAGAGGCTGTCACTATTCACTGCCTGGAATGTTTCTCATCCTCACCTTGTCATCTGCTTGACCCTCTGCTTATTCTGTGGTCTAACCTTAAATATCTCATCATCAGGAAAAGCTTCCTTATCCCCCATGACCAAATGACAGTCCCGCTTAGAGCCTCCTGTACTTTTCCACCCTGTGATGACTGTATTTGGTGTTGTCTGCTACTTGAGGTACGTACTCCCCCACCAGAAGGCACTTGGTGTGTCTTGCCTGAATGATTCCCAGCAACACCATGAGATGGTCACTGGCATCCCCTGCTGTGAGGGCAGGGACCATTGCTGTTTGCTGCTATAGCCACCATGTGGGGCACAGTAAATACACAAATATTTCTTAAATGAATTAACTTTACAGCTAAGAAATTGCAAAAGCTTGGCAACAGTAAGCGGTCAATGTTACACTATAAGCAAGCAGCAGAGTCTAGATTTGAACTCAGGTCTGTGTAACTCCAGAGCCTGGGCTTTTTCTATCAATATTATACCAAACTCTGTGTGGGTTCACAGCCATTGTTTAGGACCTCATGCTCTGCCATCAAAGGTGGGCTCCTTAGTGAAAATATTGGCAGGCACACTGTGAAGGCATGGTGTTAGCCACGTTGCCTTGTCCATGGACTCAGAGATACAAGGGGGCACTTCACTAAGAATTCAAGAAATTTCCCAACCAGGGAACGTGTGTCTGGCAGCCAACAGTGCATCAAATGGAGGAACAGAGCTGAGACTTCATGCCCTACCCTGGCCTGATGACAAGTAAGTGGGGGGTGGGCAGCAGGACAGACATCTGTAATTGCCTTCATCATCCTTCTACTAATACTCAAGATGGAGTAGCCTGTCACCTGGCACTGGAGCTACTAGAGTAGCAGGGAAGAAATGTAGACTTTGGAGTCAAGACTGGATTTGAGTCCTGGCTCTGTCACTTACTAGCAGTGTATCAACCTCCTTCCAGCTAAGTTCCCTCATCAGTGAAAAGCGAGTAATGGAATATACCCTCCCGGCATTATGAAGATTAAGTTAAAATGGAAATGAAAAAAATACCTCTCATACACATTGCCTAGACCTAAGCGGGCCCCCAAAATGCAAACTACTTAGTGACTGAATGACTATTTTTGTCATTCCCAGTTTATTGCAAGCCTCACACATCAACGCTGCATCATTTGTGTGAAGTACTTCCTATCAAGGGCTTTCTGATTAAGTCAAGGCTTTTACATCTTCATCTCCAAACACTTGTGCATTGAGTCAGATAAACAAATATACTTTCTCAAACTTAATGTTAAGGTTTTATGTGTGAATTAGAAAACATGAGTTGGCTGAAGAAACAAGCCTGTGCTGTGGAGGCCACCACCTGGGCCCCTCAAGGACCATGAGCAAGGGAGCTGGAGTGGGTGGCACCAAAAGACAATCATGGTGTGGTTGGTGCCATTACCGGACTAGGCGAAGTGACTGTCAGCAAACCCCAACCTAGAGAACTTCTTACACACAATAAGCAAGACCTGTCTTTAACTTGGAAAAGGACTATTTGTGTGATTGTACTCTCAACCCAACTTGGAACTACCTTACCTAACTTTTTACAGAATTTACTCTCCCCACATAATGGAAGTTAACATGTTCATGACATTATCCATTACTGAGCTAACAGGCTACAAATCAATATAACAGAATTCAACTGCTTTGAATCATATTTCTTAAATGGTCCAACTGTGCCCATGAGCAAACACATCCAGCCTTACACATAAGCACCAAAAATGTGCCACCCCATAAGTTATGTTCTGTTAGGTTTCTGTTTGCTGCTTTTTTAAAAAAAACACCAGTCTTCCCCCTTTCCCAGTAGGTATATAGGTAGAAAAATAAATGAAGTCAGCACTCTTTACCTCTTACTAGAATAAACTGTGACTCAAACACCATGAATGGTTACTTGCAAGGCTATAATTTTTTTAATGACAGATTTTCCTAAAAGAAACCACTATAACGTCTGTCCAAGTCCTCCAAGGGAAAACAAAAAAATACATAAAGATTAAAAGTCTATTACTTTAACAGCACACTGCCAAACACGGACAACTAGGATACAATGCCAAGGAACCTTAAAAAATAACTTGAAAAGACACAACGTTCAAGTCATTCACACGTGTAGGGTCCACAAAGGACAGGAAAACAAGTCCGAGAACAGTCCTACTTGTGCATGATGAGAATTCTGCTCTACCTCATCCAGGTTCATTCAGGTGTCTTAAACCAACAGATGGATGAGCAGAGTTTGTTTTCTTCTTTGCTTGGAGATGCACACATAGATTAGAGGAGAGGAGAATCTTCCAGATGCTGATTTAAGCACAGCAGGCTTGGTTCCCCTTTGATAAAGTACGAAGGCAGATTCAGTTGACTCAAGCTTTATCAGTTTCCCTAAGAAAAAGTCTCATGCATGCTGAAACAGACAAGTTACTGAATTTGTCATGCTAAGTATTTACAGTCATTTTCATAAAGTGAGCCCAGTAACTTGACAGGATAAAAAAGGTAGTTGTGAATTCCTTGTATAACCTTTTACAGCGTGAATGACTTTGTGGGTAAATGACGCTGAAGTTCAAAGCCCCTCAAACATGTTAACAAGAAATTACTGACGGCATGAAGAGGCACACATTATAGAAAATGCACACTTCACGGGTTCCTGCATAGCAGGAAAGTCGCTACCACTACATAACAAATGGCTATGCCAACAGTTAGAGCTGCCACTCAAGGGATCAACAGTAGAATTCCCTTAAAACCGCAAGGAGTGTTTGCATCACAGCAAGAAAACCTTTGGGAAAATAAGTATATTTTGTTTGGAAAGATATTTTGCATTGGACAATTTGAACATCACATAAACAAAACCGTTTTCAAATTGGATAAGATTTAAGGCAATGCTACTCAGACCTGAGGGGGAAAAAACCTACAGAAGTTTGTTTTTCTTCCAAAACTCTGACAGGTCAGAATCAACATTGGAAAGGATCCCCTCTGCTAAGCATTCAATACACTGTTAGGTATTTGCAGCATTACAAAATAGAATACACTTTCATACTCTGCATATGAAATGGGCAATTGTTATACACTCTTCCTTGAAAACTGTAAGAAACAAAACAAACATGGCAGCTTAGGTATTTCCTATTAAAAGTCACATGAACATGAAGACAACTACACCTGGTAACACAAAGGCAGAACCGTCCTCACAACAAGCTCGGGAGCGCTGTATTCTCTCCTGACTGGCTGTGGTGTCCTGTGGAACGGTCATGGATTCATAAATTAACATCAACTACAGACTAACGAATGACAAGTAGACACAGTCAATTCAAAAATTTTACATTTTGCTCCTGTTTGGCTGCTAAAGAGCAGCGATTTAAATTGGTATAAAAACTTCTGACCACAAAGCTTGCTATACAGATAAAGTACATAATCAAAAAGTAAGCAGCAATCGAGTTTCTCATTTAAACTTATCTGGTATAGAGTATTTACAGATTTGGGGGGAGAGCTCTCTGAAACCACTACGCTCCTTACTTCTCCTGTCCTCTGCCCACCCCAGCCCCTCCAAATCGAAATCAAGTGTTCCGAACTATATACAACTATACTTTGGCTAAGTGGGCTGGATGGTGCAACTCTTTCCAAGGTCTTGGTCTGGAAAAAAGAAACAAAGTCTTGGAAGTCATGCATAGCGTTCTTTTCTGAGTAGCAGTGTACTGGAGCCAAAAAATTTACTTTTTCACGGCAAAGGGGAAAAGGGGCCCCAGCACTTCACTCCCCAACCTGAATGGGCAAGATCCGAAGCCACTGGCCTCATGCACCATAACAGGCCACCAGACAAAAAGGAAAGAAAAAGGTCACAACAAAGGCAGCAGCAATCAACATAACTTTCCAACAAAGCAACTTCTCCTGCCTGGGCTCCCCCAGAAACAGTGCTCCCTCCTTCCTCTCCCTCCCCTCCCACAAGACAAAATTAATTCACATCACAAGAACTTGGTGCTCTGGTTAAGTGGCAGGTAAATATAAGAAAGAGTAAATCTGTCACCTTGTATACCTGAACTGAGACATAAAGCTAACAGAACACAAGACATCACTGTGAAATTAACTTTCTAAACAGGTCCAGTCTACATAGTGCGGCCAATAAAAAGTAAAATGAAGAATTTGTTCACAATCTGCCTTGTACAGGGTATTTATAGTCTTTCAATGCTATATAAATAAATAGCATTTATATAGCTTAAACATTCAGAGACATGCACTGGGACTTTTTAGGTAGTACGAATTTCTTCACAATCACATGTGCAAATTTTACAGATCACTAAGTGAGTAACTAGTAAGCTTAGGCTGGACCGTGTCTCGTATTATCTAACAAATTTAAGGGGGGCTCAGAATCATCCATAGGTAGAACCAGGCGTGTTCCCCGAATGACCAGTTCATGGTCCCCAAAGGCAAGTTCCCGATCAAAGGCATCTTCAGAACTGTTTCCCATAAGTCTCCTAGGGGCACCGGATGATGCTGACTCAGTGTTCACAGTAGAATCGCCATACGTCAAACTAATATCACCATCATTGAGGATGAGATCAGAGTCATCGTCTTTCAACTGTTCCTGGTTCTAAATGCAAATAAAACAAGTTTTGAGAATTATTATGAAAAATTAAAGAAACATTTCCAATAGCTGAATTTTCAAGGATGCTGTATTTTCTCTGACCCCACTTGCCCCATTGTGTGCCTGCAGACTGAAGTGCTTGACAGCTGCCAAAATCTCTACTGCTTTCTCTTACCTCCTGTCTCCTCTCCCCTCCTTCAGGTATTAGCTCCTACTTATCACTGAGGTTTTCACTTAAAAGTCACTTTCTCCCAGAAGTCTTCTTTGATCGTCCAAGGCTAGCTTAGTGCCCTCTTGTGTTCTTCCCTAGCAGCCTGCACTTAGCCCTCTCCCTACAGTGGCACTTACCCCTTTTCATAGCTGCACATGCAGGGATCTGCATCACATCTCCCCCCACTAGACTCTAAATCCCTTGTATGCTGTAGTTCAACCACCTAACAATTTGGGGTACACAGAAAAGTATTCACTAAATGTAAGTGCAATTCATTGCTGAATAGGTTTAAATAAATGAAGCACTTACTTTCATGTCAACAATGCCTAGAAATATTGAACCTTCACTACCCTCATTACATACTTGTCAAGCAGCTCAAAAAGCTTTTGTTCTAATGGAAATTTGGGGGCCAAAAAGAATATAATTTCATAAAGTTCCAGAAGAGGGAAAAGTGTCCAGGATATATAGTGCCATTTTGGTTAATTAAAAAATGTACATGTGCATAGTGAGAAAGGGTCTGGAAGATCCCCTGGAGAAGGAAATGGCAACCCACTCCAGTATTCTTGCCTGAAGAGTCCCATGGACAGAGGAGCCTGGTGGGGTACAGCCCACAGGGTCACAAAGAGTCAGACACAACTGAGTAACTAAACCACCACCACATATCAGTAAACAATGATGTCACAGTCAGCAAGAAACTGCAGCCCTCCAATGTGAGCTGGTGAGCCTGAGGAAACTCAGGAAGGAAAGAATACCTGCCATCCAGCAGCCATCAAACTGCAGCCACAGCCCACAGTGAGCCCCAAGGGAGCTCAGGGTGTGAAAACATAGGATACCCGCCCCACACAGCTGAGGTGCATTTCAAAGGAATGCTTTCAGTGAGCCCAGACTTTGCCATCTTCCCATCATAAAAAAGCACTAGATTCCTTCTTTTGGGATATCTGGTTTTCTTTAATTTACAAAAACTTTTGACATTCAGACTTCCCACCCTTTGTTGCAAAATTTTTATATAACCTGGTTCCACCTACCCTATGCCTCAGCTCCAATCCACCCCACTCCCCCCACTCCCACCTCCAGGGAACAGTTTTCTCAGGGTTTCTTGAGATGCTGCCTCCCAGACTTGAAGTACCCCAAATTCCAACTTTTAGGTTGTGACTATTTTTCCAGTCAACAATAGAAAAGTCTAGAAGGGTATTCAACAAAATGATGATAGCAAGCTCTGCATGATAGGATTGCTAATGGTTTTTATAGTTTTCTTTATGTTTCTGTATTATCTGAAATTTTATTATAATGAATACTTATTACTTTTAAAAATCAGAAAGTCATTTTATTTAAATGTAGAGTAAGAATCATTGTAAATATTCATGTTGATACAGCAAAAAAAGTCTGTGACTAATACTCCTTGAGGGAAGTAGATAGAAACCTCCTACACCCAACTCTCCTATCCTGTGCATTTAAAAATGTTAAGTTTGTCTAAGATAGTCAAATAGACTGAGGACACTATTAGACTAAAATTTCACATTTGCTGTTGCTGGAAATTTTAAAATTCTTTGCTGTTGCTAGAGATTTGCCTCAACACTCAAAGAAAAAGACCTGTAAATTAAAAACCAAAGAAACCCGCTCCACCAACCAGCCATAATCCCTTCCAAGCCAATCCAGCTGTAAGTCTAAGCTGTAAGTCTAAGGAGCCTGTCTATCACTTAATTCAGCAATGCCCACAACAAAGCTCTGTGGGGCCTTCATACATCAGCAGGGGCTCTTCAGCACCTTGGACTGCCTTTATTAAGTTTGAAGTTTGGGGCAATAGCTACCAAATCTTAAAATGCATATGCCTTTTGACCCAGCGATTTAACCTTTAAAATCTATTCTTTATAACTTTATATTATTGGGTAAACATATATACAAGGATACTCACTGTAAACATTGTTTGTAATAACAAAAACACAAAAGGAATGAGACTGACTAGATCAACCTTAGTAAAGCTACACTACGCAGCCACCAATAGACAGAAGGTTCTTGTGGACTCTTACAAAGGTATCCATGCTGTGGATCATTAGGTGAAAAAAAGCAAGTAGCAGGACAATACTATTATAATCCTGTTAAGGGAAGCACACCGATTGAAACCGCCCACCTTGGCCAGGCACCATAGTAACTTTGCATGAGTTGTTGTATGACAGGAGATCCTGATAAGGAATACGGAATAAGCCACCACCAACCAGAAGAGTTCGGGGAAGGTTAAAAGGAGACACCATGTGTCCATCCACTTCCCAGAATCCCTCTCGCTAGCATCCATCTTGGCTGAGCGATGTGTGTGCCACCAGGAAAGACTCTGAATTAGAGTGATTGGCCAAAGACCACCCGGAAACTAATCCCATCACCATAAAACCCGAGACTGCAAGCCACACAGCAGAGCAGTTCTCCTGGGTTCCCTTACCCTACTGCTCTCCACCCGGGTGCCCTTTCCCAATAAAATCTCTTGCTTTGTCAGCACATGTGTCTCCTCGGACAGTTCATTTCCGAGTGTTAGACAAGAGCCCAGTTTCGGGCCCTGGAAGGGGTCCGCCTTCCTGCAACAATCCCATTGTAAAAAAACAATAACAGACAGTTATATACACACATAGAAGTTTGTATAGATAAAATATATCTGGGACTATCCACAATAAACTCTTAAAAAGACTGTCTCTAGGGGATGTGGTGGGAGAAAGAGAGTGACTTTCATTTATCACTTTGTACATTCTATACTGTTTGAATATCTGGCTGTAAGTATGCTGCTGCTGCTGCTGCTAAGTCGCTTCAGTCGTGTCCGACTCTGTGCAACCCCATAGACGGCACCCACCAGGCTCCCCCGTCCCTGGGATTCTCCAGGCAAGAACACTGGAGTGGGTTGCCATTTCCTTCTCCAATGCATGAAAGTGGAAAGTGAAAGTGAAGTCACTCAGTCGTGTCTGACTCTTAGCGACCCCATGGACTGCAGCCTACCAGGCTCCTCCATCCATGGGATTTTCCAGGCAACAGTACTGGAGTGGGGTGCCACTGCCTTCTCCTGTAAGTATGCTACTTTTGTAATTTAATAAGGAGTCAGCATAACAAAAAATTAAATTAGAAATGAAGTTTTATGGTTGTTCTGGGTTACACTGCATCCCCCTCATCCCCTAGAAATATGAAATCCTAACTCCCAGTATCTGTGAAAGTGACCTTATCTGGAAGTACAGACTTTTAAGGGATCATGTTAAGATGAGGTCTTTAGTGTGGGCCCTGATCAAGTATGGCTGGAGGGTGTCCTTATAAAAAGGGGAAATTTGGAGACACAGACCTGCACGTGCACACACACACACACACACACACACACACACACACAGGGAAAATGCCAGGTGAAGATGAAGACAGAGATCACGGTGATGCATCTTCAAGCCAAGGAATGCCAAAGATGGCCTGCAAACCGCTAGAAGCTAGAGAGAGGTCTGGAATAGACTCTCTCTCAGAGCCCTTAGGACCCAACCCTGCTGGCACCTGGACCTCAGACTTCCAGCCTCCAGACTGTGAGACAGTAAATTTCTGCTGTTAAGTTTGGGGTACTCTGTTATGACAGCCCAAGGAAGCAAATAGAACAATGTTGTATTCTGCTATATTCCACAGAACACACAGGCATTGTGCAGCTCTTCTGGCTTTTCATGATGGTGAGTAGGTCTCTGGAATCCAACAGCCAGGCCTCACTGACTTAGCTGACAAAGCTGGCTGACCCCTCAGCAGACAGCCATGTGGGCTAACAGGGTAAAGAGGGAATGGGCACTGTGCTTGATACGGGAGCCTGGGTAAAGTGGGAGGGAGGGACAAGACAACATGGGGTGTGCCCCCCACCCACCAGCAGTCAGTGTATGGACTCAACATAACATAGTGCTGCAGGGTACTCCTCCCTGACCCAGGTGCCACCCCAGCTAAGGCTCCCCTTCCCTGTCCATTCTCCATGAGACCTACGCTAAAACACCACAGAGGAGGTCATAAGGAAGTGTGTATGTGTGTGTGGGTGTGCATGTGCACACACATCTACACTGTTTTACCACACCCTTGCCTCTCAAGGTGTTACATCAGAGTAGTCAAAACTGACAGGTTTTGTTAACATGGGGACTTTATTTGATGTCACAGATTATTTTTGAAGGATTGGGTTAGAAGTAAAGTTTTTAACAAAAAACTTGAAAAAAACTAAATGCTCATATTTTAAAATAAAAACTGCTTAGCATTTGTCATTTCTTTCTTTGTTGCAGTACCTGCTAAATTACCAATCTTACATTGGCAGTTAAGGAAAAATATGGAATTTAGATTATATCTAGGTATGTTGATGCCTCCCATGAGATATACAATACAGGTAGATAAACTTGCCCTTATATATGAAATAAAAGACCATCTGCTGCACTTTAGGAGCATCAAAAAATGTTTTAGTAATCCTCTCATCATGACTGTGATGATCCAAATTTATAGATTAAAATATATAAAGTTAGTATTGAGTTCAGACCACATGCTGCAAATAATTGATTCTCCAGGCAAGAACACTGGAGTGGGTTGCCATTTCCTTCTCCAATGCAGTAAAGTGAAAAGTGAAAATGAAGTCGCTCAGTTGTGTCCGACTCTTAGCGACCCCATGGACTGCAGCCTACCAGGCTCCTCCACCCATGGGACTTTCCAGGCAAGAGTATACTGGAGTGGGTTGCCATTGCCTTCTCTGAAATTGAAAACCAGCACAGAAATAGAATTTTTTTACTAAAATTACTGATAGCAAGATGCTATTCCATATCTGTTTTCAAATGATGTTTCAAACACTGTGAATTATAATAAATTTAGAGATAAATTATATCTATTCCATATACAATTTATATAAAAATTATTATATATATAATAAATTTAGAGATTTCAGTGCACTTTCTAGCTGAGCAACATATGTTTATATTCCTGCTTGTGGCTTTTATATCATAAAAGCAAGCAAAGCAAAACAAAACAAAAACAGCAGTCACCCATCCATAGAGCAGATACATTTAAATTTAACTTAATGAAGAACTGAGGTTCTGGATGAAACCAACTTACCTCATAGGCCTGGGGACTGGTCAGGCATCTTGCAATGGGGCCACAGCAGGCAGGCAGGGTGGTGGTAAGAGGAGGCCCGCTATGCGTCAACAGAGGCTTCAGATAGCTGTGCTGGTTAAGGAAGAGCTGTGTTCCTTTCTTTATCAATTTAAAAAGAACACTCTGCTTGATTACAATCACTGTCACAGTGTACCAACCACTTCAGATAGCAAATATCCCACTTCATGACCCTGTTATGTCAGTGAGATAGCAACATTTTAAAATTTTGTAATATTATCTCTGTTTTACAAATATGGAAACTCAGGCTCACAGAAGTCAACGATCTGCCTAAAGTCACACAAGTAAATGGAGGACCAATACTCAAACCCAGATCAGTCTGATTCCAGATCCTATGACCTTTTGACCACTACATCATATTGCCTTTATGATTTTACTAAAGGCAAAATCACACTCGATTTAGCACCGAAGGAGATACAGAAGAAAGAATACTAAAGAGCCTGAAAAGCGATTAAACATTTCAGTAGTAGAATATAGTAATAAAAAATGGTTTTCATTATTTACTATGGATTCAGCTGGCCTCTTCAATGAGTTGAAACTTCAGTATCAGAGGAAATGCAATTCTAAAAATATTTTTAAAAATTATGCATCATGAGTTCCTCTGTCACAGACTCTCATTTTAGCATTCATCTATTCTCCAAAAATAAAAACAGATGCAATAATATATTTGATACTTGAAAGGAAAAAAGAGAGAATCACAAGAAAAAGCAGAGAAAGGGAGAAAGACACATATACATATTCCCTACTTTCTAAAATTACAACCTAAGGTTGTTCTCAATTAAAAATGAAAGAAATTTACATAAATTCCCATAAACTCTAAGGTTAAAGTACTTTGTATAAACACACTTATATAGTTCATAAAACATCTTGCCACACAAAAATCACTGAAAATCTGGAATGATGAATTGTACTAGTGCATCAAGTACAGAAACTACCACATCTTAGTTCAGTGGTACTTAACAGGGTACTTAGTACTGAGGCTAATAAGTCTTGGTGTTTAACTCTACAAGAACAAATTCCCTACAAACTAAAACTTATCAAATATTGACCAAAAAATCTGAATGGTCCAGTATCTATCAAACAAACTAAAACATTGCTCATACAAAAAGCTCCAGGCCCAGAAAGCTTCACTGGTTAAAATCTTCCTGGCACTTAAGAAGCAACACCAAGCTTACATAAAGTCCTCCACAAAACAGAAAAAGAGAAAAAGTCTTCCCTACTTGTTTTATAAAATTAGCACAGTCTTATTATAGAAACATGATAAGGATATTACAAGAAAAAAAATCACAAGCCAATACTTCTCATGAAAATAGACACAAAATATGAGCAACTAAATCCAGTGTCACACAATGAATAACATATCATGATCAAATGGGATTTGTTCCACCAAACTAAGATTGGCTTAACATTCAATTGATGAAAATCAGCAAGATAAAACACTAACAGAGAAAAAAATAAACACGTGATCATTTCAATTGATGCAGGAAAAGGGTCTGATAATACTCAATACCTATTTATGATAAGAACTCTCAGCAAACTAGAAAAAAAGAGAATTTTCTTAAATTGATCACAGATATCTCAAAAACTTATAGCTAATATCATACTTAATGGTGAAATATTGAAAAATATCCCTTGAGGTCAGGAATAAGACAAGAATGCCCACTGTCATCACTTATATTTAACACTGCATTGGGAAGGTCCAGCCACTATCAGTTCAGTTCACTCGCTCAGTTGGGTCCAACTCTTTGTGACCCCAAGGACTGCAGCATTGCAGGCTTCCCTGTCCATCACCAACTCCCAGAGCTTGCTCAAACTCATGTTCATCGAGTTGGAGATGCCATCCAACCATCTCTTCCCCTGTCACCCCCTTCTCTCCTGCCTTCAATCTTTCCCAGCATCAGGGTCTTTTCCAATGAGTCAGTATTTCCCATCAGGTGGTAAAAGTATTGGAGCTTCAGCTTCAACATCAGTCCTTCCAGTGAATATTCAGGACTAATTCCCTTTATCATTGACTGGTTTGATTTCCTTGCAGTCCAAGGGATTCTCAAGAGTCTTCTCCAACACCACAGTTCAAAAGCATCAATTCTTCGGCACTCAGATTTCTTTATGGTCTAACTCTCACATCCATACATGACTACTGGAAAAACCATAACTTTAACTAGATGGACCTTTGTTGGCAAAGTAACGTCTCTGGTTTTTAATATGCTGTCTAGGTTGGTCATTGCTTTTCTTCCAAGAGGCAAGCGTCTTTTAATTTCATGGCTGCAGTCACCATCTGCAGTGATTTTGGAGCTCAAGAAAATAAAAGTCTGTCACTGTTTCCACTATTTCCCCATCTATTTGCCATGAAGTGATGGGACCAGATGCCATGATCTTCGCTTTTGGAATGTTAGGTTTTAAGCCAGCTTTTTCACTCTCCTCTTTCCTTTCATTTTCACCAAGAGACTCTTTAGTTCTTCGCTTTCTGCCATAAGACTGGTGTCATCTACGTATCTGAAGTTATTGATATTTCTCTTGGCAATCTTGATTCCAGCTTGTGTTTCATCAAGTCCGGCATTTTGCATGATGTACTCTGCATATAAGTTAAATAAAACAGCCTTGACGTACTCCTTTCCCAATTTGGAACCAGTCTGTTGTTCCATGTCCAGTTCTAACTGTTGCTTCCTGACCTGCATACAGATTTCTCAGGAGGCAGATCAGGTGGTCTGGTACTCCCATCTCTTTCAGAATTTTCCACAGTTTATTGT
The DNA here is from genome assembly GCF_003369695.1 of Bos indicus x Bos taurus. Taxonomy (NCBI): domain Eukaryota; kingdom Metazoa; phylum Chordata; class Mammalia; order Artiodactyla; family Bovidae; genus Bos; species Bos indicus x Bos taurus. The sequence goes on from NC_040105.1 coordinate 126,282,205, forward strand.
GATCCACACAGTCAAAGGCTTTGGCATAGTCAATAAAGCAGAAGTAGATGTTTTTCTGGAACTCTCTTGCTTTTTCCATGATCCAGCAGATGTTGGCAATTTGATCTCTGGTTCCTCTGCCTATTCTAAAACCACCTTGAATATCTGGAAGTTCACCGTTCATGGATTGCTGAAGCCTGGCTTGGAGAATTTTGAGCATTATTTTGCTAGTGTGTGAAATGAGTGCAATTGTGTGGTAGTTTGAACATTCTTTGGCATTGCTTTTCTTTGGGATTGGAATGAAAAGTGACCTTTCCAGTCCTGTGGCCACTGCTGAGTTTTGCAAATTTGCTGGCATATTGAGTGCAGCAGTTTCACAGCATCATCTTTCAGGATTTGAAAGAGCTCAACTGGAATTCCATCACCTCCACTAGCTTTGTTCATAGTGATGCTTCCTAAGCCCCACACAACTTGGCATTCCAGGAAGTCTGGCTCTAGGTTGGTGATCACACCATCATGATTATCTGTGTCATTAAGATCTTTTTTTGTATAGTTCTTCTGTGTATTCTTGCCACCTCTTCTTAGTCACTTCTGTTTCTGTTAGGCCCATACCATTTCTGTCCTTTACTGTGTCCATCTTTGCATGAAGTGTTCCCTCAGTATCTCTAATTTTCTTGAAGAGATCTCTAGTCTTTCCTATTCTATTATTTGCCTCTATTTCTTTGCATTGATCACTGAGGAAGGATTTCTTATCTCTCCTTGCTATTCTTTGGAACTCTGCATTCAGATGGGTATATCTTTCCTTTTCTCCTTTGCCTTTAGCTTCTGTTCTTTTCTCAGCTATTTGTAAGGCCTCCTCAGACAACCATTTTGCCTTTTTGCATTTCTTTTTCTTGGGGATGGTCTTGATCACTGCCTCCTGTACAAAGTCATGAACCTCCATCCATAGTTCTTCAGGTACTCTGTCTATCAGATCTAAGCCCTTGAATCTATTTGTCATTTCCACTATATAATCGTAAGGGATTTGATTTAAGTCATACCTGAATGGCCTAGTGGTTTTCCTTACTTTCTTCCATTTAAATCTGAATTTTGCAATAAGGAGTTCATGATCTGAACTCTAGTCCCATCACTTCATGGCAAATAGAAGGGAAAAAGTAGAAGCAGTGACAGATTTTTTTGGAGGATCCAAAATCACTGTGGATGGTGACTGCAGCCATTAAAGTAAAAGATGCTTGCTCCTTGGAAGGAAATCTATGACAAACCTAGACAGCATAATAAAAAAGCAAAGACATCACTCTGCTGACAATGGTCCAAATAGTCAAAGCTATTGTTTTTCCAGTAGTCGTGTACAGATGTGAGAGTTGGATCATAAAGAAGGCTGAGCACCAAAGAATTGATGCTTTCAAATTGTGGTGCTGGAGAAGAATCTTGAGAGTCCCTTGGACAGCAAGGAAATCAAACCAGTCAATCTTAAAGGAAATCAGTCCTGAATATTCATTGGAAGGACTGATGCTGAAGCTGAAGCTCCAATACTTTGGCCACCTGATGCGAAGTACTGACTCACTGGAAAAGACCCTGATGCTAGGAAAAGTTGAAGGCAAAAGGAGAAGGGGGCAGCAGTGGATGAGATGGTTAGATAGCAACACCGACTCAATGGACATGAGTTTAAGTAAACTCCAGGAGATAGTGAAGGACAGGGAAGCCTGGCGTTCTGTAGTCCATGGGGTAGCAAAGAGTTGAACACAAGTTAGCAACTGAACAATACCATAGATACGCATTCATTCGTGTTTCGATATATTAGAATCCTTCCAGAAAGTGAATGTAAAAATCTAGCAAACAGAATATAGTAAGTAGTAGCTTCTAATGATAAGTGTCAAGTGCATTTTTCTTAAACATAGAAGGTTTTGATCAGAAAGTCAAAAGCAAGGAAAAAGGATTTTACATAGCTGTCCCAAAGTCACTTCAACAGAACATAAACTAGGTTCTGATTCACTTAAAGTCTCAGCCAGAAAGAACTCCATAATCCCTTTATCTAGTTCAATTTTCAAATAAGAAATTAATTTTAATAAATAGTGAGTGATACAATTTTTTAAAAGGCATGATTTAGGGACTTCCCTGGTGGGCCAGTGATTAAGACTTTGCCTTCCAATGCAGGGGGGTTGGGTTTGCTCTGGTCCAGGAGCTAAGATCCCACATGTCTCTTGGCCAAAAAACCAGAAACAGAAGCAGTACTGTAACAAATGTAATAAAGACTTCAAAAATAGTTCATATAAAAAGTATCCTTTAAAAAAATTTTTTAAAAGCATGATTTAAACAGGTTATTATATATAACCTGACTTAAAGTATAGCTATGAAGAAGACTGTTACAATAGGACAAGAAAGAAATCTGGTAAATAATGAAGCACTGGCATTCTGAATGGAGAGGAGAATCCTCCAGTCTTTGGAAAGGTCAGAGAAAAGACATCAATGATCACTGCGGTATCTAGCATTGCTGAGTTTCTCATTCCCATGCTTCTTCCTAAGCCTGCCTTTCCTTTTTTACCCTAGCAAGCACACTGACAAACACCAACAAATTCCTTTTGCGGCATTCACTCAATTAGCTAAAAGACAATAAATATTAAAGTTTACTCCATAAATAAACCTATATATCAAAGCAAGTCTATCATAAAGGCTCTTGAGTCCCTACTGGCTTCACGGGTTTTCAGAGGAATTCATCCATGTGTGTGGATAACCTTCTCCACTACACTGAAGGGGAAAAGGAAGACCAAAGGTATGTTTTATATTCCAGTTCAGGAAAAGAGTAGTCAAAACAGTTGTTCCATTAAATTGTAATCATTCATATCCATACTGTTTTTTTCTCAATTAAGGATACTTGTGATCAAAGTTATACCACATCCGGAAGAGCCACGCGCTCTCTGCTTTGGTAGTTCTTCTTTCACTTTCAGGAATACCCTGCAAACAGACAATAAGTAAGTCAATATATACATAAAGACAAAAAACACATTCATTTAAGAGTCATTGCTTTGTAGAATTACAAATATAGCCTAATTTAAGAGCTTGTATATTGCAGCTTAGGAATAAGAAACTGAAGTATTTTTCTGAACACTTCTATTACTCAGGCTGCTTCCTGATTTATGAGTCGACTGGCATTTAGCAAAATTAATGTGGGATAATCCACCCCCTAAATCTGAAAGCTTTACACCCACAATGTGAACTGCACCTTAAGCGGAAAACATCCCATAAACATTCTGATCTTTGGGAGTTGTCATGGGTCTCAAAACTAACTGGCATTTTCAAAGATGCTATTATGTTGTTAGAACATTAGCAAAATTTAAGTAAGTAGGGAAATTCCATGGTAAGCCAGGCTGGGTAGGAGGGAAAACTAACACAGCAAGCGGATCTCTTCAAAAACAGCTCCCCCCAAAACATAAACTGCATCCCCATGTGTAACACGGAGCAGTCAGCAGTGGCGCTGTGAGGCCATCTGGTTCATCTCGGCTCTGATGTGAACTAGTTGGGCAAGTCCCTTCCCCTCCCAGCCTGAGTTTTTTCATGAATACAATGCGAACCTTACTCAAAAGCTCTTTCCAGCATGAATGTTCTGTTTCCAAGATTTTCAAAGAGTACAGTTTAGATTCTGGGTTTGGTTCCTGTTTTGTTCCTGTTTTTCCTGATCCTCAAAATAAGTGAATCTTCCTCTCAGTAGGTATCAAAATACAAAATGTCTGAGAACACTGAACAGGCTTACAGTGTTTACTTTCACATCAGGAGGCATTAGTTTGTATAGCTCCACTTTTTAGAAGAGCAACAAATCTACAAATCTCATGATCCCCTCACCACACGAACACCTGTAAACCTAACCCCTACATGTTCCATAGTTACTAAAATCTTCCTCTGTGCTTCCCAGTGGACACTTGAAATATTGAGTAAACAATATACTGAGCCAAGGCATCCACAGTTTTGAGGGCAAAGTAAAAATGACATTTTTTTCTGGATGTCACAGTTGGTACTCACCTACCTGGCTCTTTCCCTGTCACTCCATTTCCATTTGTCCTCTGTGGTGACAGAGGGGACATAACAGGTAGAGGCATACACAGATGGTGATCAAACATTGGTCTGGGGAGCTGTCTGATCACTACTCTTTTTTCGACATGGGGGTGGAGGCACTGAGGGGCTATTACCCTTTGGAAACTACCCCAGGAACTCAGCATCATGGGAACTCATCCAGCCTGGTTTGTACAATTATTTCAAACCCATGAAATTATACTTTAAGGTTCTGATCACAAAAGAGGCAGGTGCGTCCTAGGTCACATACAAACTCATCACTCGATAGCTAGCAAAATTAGCATTCAGGAAATGAATCTGACAAAAAAAATTTTTTTAATTACACTCTGAAGACAAGTAGACCAGGGCCTGTTTCAGACAAGAAAAAGAACTATTGTTTTTAAAGAGATGCTTTCCATTTTCAAAAACCTCATTTCTGTTATTTCCCATCTCATGTCTAGGGCAGAGGCACCTATTCAGCTGTGCTCAGAAAGCATTAAAAGGTGGAAGAAAAATACCAGGAAAAGGTGGTCAGTCTAGAGAAAGCACGGAGTTACAATGCACTAGTCTACCAAGTTCTGTTTCAAGGAAACAACAGAGAAAGTGACACATGAGTGTAAGCAAGGAAACATGGGCAGGGCTGAGGCAGAGGGTAAGAAAGCACATTCTCCTGAACAGGCAGGGAAGCCTGGCTGAAGAGCCCAAGGCTTCCAGGCAGTTCTCAAGGGCAGCTGCTGGTCATCCAATTTGAAAGTTGCACAGGAAAAGCAGCTGGAGTGGGGCTTACATCAGAGACAAGACTTCATGCGGAAACCAAAATGGAAAAAGGCTCCCCGTGCCAGAACAGTCACTTGAAAACCCAGGAGTGCTTAAGGGACTGCTCTTGTCTGTGGCCAAAGCCCAGCCTTGCCCACAGATAGGGGAGCTGTCACCCTTGATAACCACACGCGGCCTAAAATTCAGTTTTGTCTCTATCGAGCAGTGAGAAAAGCCAGGAATGATATGATGTCAGTTAAAAGCTGATGCAAATAGTACAGAATCTAAATAACAGTGGCATGAAGTCTACGTAGACTTGTTTTCTTTCCAAGCAACCACACATTTGACAGAAATGCCAGGACAACACAAATGCATATTTACCAAGTGTTCTTGGTCTGAATCAACACCAACCCTAAAAGAAAAACACAAAAGGCAAATGAGATCTTGAAGCAAAAAAAAAAAAAAAAAAAAAAAAAAAGCCCTATTCACATATGAGTACTCTTAGGCAACTATTTTTCTCAACACAGAAGCTATGAAATGACTAATATTTTTGTGCTTCTCAATGGCTGCTGCTGTAGACTTTTGGCTCCTGCCACTTTCCTTAGCAACAGCTTGACTCCTAAGGTAAGCAGGGTCTACTAACCTTCTCTTCCCGCAAGCCAATCCCACTTACCAGTTTCAGAAAAAATAACTTTTTCTTTTGTAACCAAGTCCACAATAAGCAGGAGTCAGGGCAAGCAGTGCTGCCCAGTGGCCGAATAAGAACTCTAGGGCAGTTCCACAAACAAGGTTGGCCCATTGCAGTTCCGAGAGGAAGCTGCATGTTTTCAGACCTCTCAGCTCTCCTGGCAACATTCTGTTATGATGACTGAAGAGAAGGTCCAATTCCAGGGTGTTTTTCCATAGGTGAATGGATAGCTATTAGCCTTGGTTCTTCATGACTCTTTTTTATCTGCTTTCAATATCTCAGGGAACAGCTTCATTATGAGAAGCTCTCTTTGACTCCTCTATCTCCTCAATCTGAGCACTCACCACCTCTGTTCATTCTCCCTCTAAACTGTCTCTCAGATCCTCTCTCCTTTCCATTTCAACTGCTCAAGCTGGGACCTCATTCTGACTCACAGCATCTGGAGCAACTGGCTGTAAGGGTCCCCTGCTGCCAGGCTCTCCCTGAGAGTTAGCCATCTCAAGCAGAGAGCTCACTGGCTTACTACCTTTACAAAAGTCTCTGAGACCAGCTTGTAACTCAGAGGGTCAGGTCTAAAGTCCTTTGTGTGGCATTCAAGACTCTTCAAATTAGCCACCCCTGCCACTCTGGCCCAGTTTTCCCCTCACCCTCGCCCAAACACCTGCTGGTAGTGAGACCCGACTGCTCCTTGCCCCAGACCCTGTCCTCTCCTGAGCTTCCATGTCTGTGCTTGTGCTGGTCCCTCTATTTGAACTGTATTGTCCCTTATTTTGTTCTCCTTTTTTGAGTTCCAAAGGAACCATTCTATGACCCCTTCAGTCAGGATCATTTTTCCTCTGGGCTTTTACAGTACTTTCTAATTCTTTTATTATAATACTTAGTATAGTAGAGTATAGTTATTTACCTGTCCGTCTCCCCAGATAAGACTGTGAGCTCCTTGAGGGTAAAGGTCATGTCCCAATTCATCTCTGTATCCCCAGAGTCTAGCACAGTACCTGACACACAATAGGTGCTCAAATGTTTATCGATTAAGGCCACTACTACAGACAACACAGAAAAAAATAGCAGTGTGAGAAGCTGCAGCAGGAGCAGCCTAGTAACACCAAAGGGAGGAAAATGATGCACGACCTTATCTGGAAGGCAAGAGAATCAGGGCCAAATACTTGAAAAACAGATGGTCATAACTAGATTCAGAATTCCAAGAAATGCTCGTTTCTTCTTTGTTAAGATGGCCAGAAGCTATTTAATACCTCCTTCGCCATATTAAACTCTAACCACATTTGTGTATCTCAAGTGACATCTAGTGGTCTTGACAACACAAGTTTAATTCTCAGATGCAAGAGTGTTGGAGGCCAAGTTAACGTAATAAACATTTATCAGAGCAGTTACCACCTGCCAGGCACTGTGCTAAGCATAGGGCATAGACACGATTTACACACAGCCCTGCCCTCCAGGAGTTCACAGACTGGTGGGAAAGACAGACATAACTACAGCGCAATCCCCAAGGGCTCTGCAGTCCAGAAGAGCTGGGTTCCAATCTGACCTCAGCTCCTTTCTAGCTGTTTGAACTTAGTCAAGTCATGCGGCCCTATGAACCACAGTTCTATCACCTGAGAAATGGGGGTGATGGCCCCCATGCAGAGTTGCTGCAAGAACTAAACAAGAAAATGTGTCTAAAGATTTTAAAACAGTGATACATCATTGTTGTTGTTCAGTCGCTCAGTTGTGTCCGACTCTTTCTGACCCTGTGGACTGCAGCAGGCCAGACTTCCCTGTCCTTCATCATTAACACTTGCTAAATGGTAACTCTTATAATAACATCATCATTACAAGGCTGACTGAAAACAGTGCTATAACAGACGTACTCTACAGTAAGCAGACAGAAGAGTGGTTCTGAGAGAAAAGAAGAGGGTGAAAGGAGGCGGTGTTTGAGCTATGTCGTTTCCTGGGAGTGGAAGAGCAATCCAGGCAGAGCCAACAATGTGAGCAAAGGTTCAGAGACGGGGAAGTGCAAACTATGTGTGGTACACAACAAGGAGCCAAAGGTGACTGTCACAAACTACGCAAAAGGACAGAGGAAGAGCTGGCTGGCTCTCACTCACTGAGGAGCCACTGTCCACACAACAGGACAGATGACATCACGTTCTTGCTGTGAAATCCTACAAGACAGCAACTGGATTTTATTTATTTTTAAACAGAAAGTTTATTTTTAAGACATTCTTGTTTTATTTATACTACATTTTCTTTTTAATGGCTACACTGGGTCTTCGTTGCTGCGTGAGGGTTTTCTCTAGTTGTGGCGAGTGGGGGCTACTCTCAAGTTGCGGTATATGGGCTTCTCATGCTGTGGTTTTTCTTGTTGTGGAGCACAGGCTCTAGGGCATCCAGGCTCAGTAGCTGTGGTGCACAGGCTTAGCTGCTCCAACGCATGTGGAATCTTGTCAGACCAGGGATCGAACCCCTGTCTCCTGCATTGGCAGGCGGATTCTTTACCACTGGACCACCAGGGAAGTTCCGAGTGGATTTTAAAATCCAAACTCCTTACTGTGTCCTACTAGAACCAATAGCAGGGCTCCACCGACCACGCCAAGTTGGTGCACCTCCTGCTTTTGTGAATAAAGTCTTGTGGGAGCATGGCCATGGCAACTGATTCATGTATTGTCTATGGGGCTTTCATGCTGGAGTTGAGTAGTTGAGACAGAGACCATATGGCCTTCAAAGCCTAAAATATTATTCTCTGGCCCCTGACAGGACACATTTGTCAAGCTCTGCCCCTAAAGGATCTTGCCCACCTTGTTTCCTACCTGCCTTTTGGTTACTATATTCCACCTAGGTGGGCTTTTTTCCTTTTCATTCAACAGGCTGTTTGTTCCTGCCTCAGAACCTTTGTACTTGCTCTCCCCTCTGCCTGGACCACTCTTCTTCCTGCTCACTGCTTAACTGGCATTATCTTGTCATTCAGGTATCCTAAGCTCCAATGTAACCTCAGAGACACCTTTCTTGAGCTCCATCGATAAAATGCACTCTATGCCCACCTACTATCATAGCACCTTGTTTGCCATCAGAGCATTTAACATCATCTAAAATAGTCATCTTCATTTACTTACTTGCCAGTTTACTATCTGTCTTCTCCCACTACAGTACAGACTTTATGAGACCAGAGACCTTTTCTATCTTGTTACTACCACTGTACCTCTCCAGATCAGGGTCTCTTAACCTTTGCAGTACCAACATTTTGGCTCAGATTACTCTTTGTTGTGGGGGCTGCTCTGTGTACTCGTGGGATGTTCAGCAGTATCCTTGGCTTCTACCAACAAGATGCCAGTAGCAGCCCCCTCTCTTTGACTGTGACAATCAGAAATGTTTCCAGGCACTGCCAAATGCCCCTGTGGGGAACTGCTGCCAGTTGACGGCCACTAAATTTCACCTTAAAACAGCACTGGGAACATGGCTGGTGCTAAGTTAGTATTCATTGAATAAATGAATAAAAGACACATTTGAAGTATTGTACTAAGAGCTTTACAGACATGAGCTCAGGAATCCTTACAACAACCCTGGAGGAAAGTACTGTCACACATGTTACCAATGGGGAAGCTGAGGCTTAGAAAGGTTAAAGAACTTGCTCAGGATCACAGAATTACTAAACAAAGGGGCAAGAACTCAAAGTCAAGCCTAATCCTGCATATATGTTAAAACTGAAGGACTTTTTAGTATTCTCACAATTATACTCAACAAATTTGGGGGGAGGTAAGAGAAATTTAAATTCCAGTCTCTGCAAAGAGGCCAAAAAACCCCCAAACAACAACATTAATAATAGTTAACCTAAGACTGTATGATAATGTATACAACTGAATGCCAAACAGGACAGGCAAGATGGGGCCAAAGAGCTTGCAAAGCTGGTGAGGTGGATTCAGCTTTATGTGAGTAGGTAGGTTTTGGGGGAGCTTTTTCTGGGGGGTGGGGTAAACATGGGTATTTGGTTTAGTACGTGTGAAAGGCAATGAGGGAAGAGAACTGATTCTACCTAAACACTGAGATTCCACTTAAGAGTGTTATTTTTCCTAAATTATCTTACATTTAGCTTTGGCTTTGTTTTCCTTAGTAGAATAAGGAAGAACGTTTGTTTTAAAACTCTTGAGGAAAAAAAAGGAGTTTAATCCTTCCAAAATGGACCATCCTCATTTCTTGATACAGAGGTCTAGGACAAATCAAGTGAGATTGGAGGCTCCTCTGTCCACCATTAATGGTATTTATGAGCTTGAACAACTAGAAACTTTTAAAGCCTCTATTTCCCCACTTGTAAAATGGAGTGATTGTGATTAGATAAATATATCAAATGCACTTAGCACAATGCCCAGCACATAGAAGGTGTTCAACAAATGCCAGGTCCTCCCTAAAGTAATAATCAGGGTTACAAGAACATTATTTTGATGTATTTTTAATTATCCACAATAACAGCACAGGAATTGTAATAAAAGGATTAGAACAGTAAAGAGAAAGACAATCATAACAATATTCAAAGTCTGATTTAGGGCTGGTTGCTATTTAGAGTATTAAAAGAAAGGCATAAAATGGAGAATGGACTCTGTAAGATGTGAAAGAAATACTATTTTCTCTAATGAACCTTACACATTATGGAAGCTCAGTAGCTCTCAAGATCTATGAAGTTACAGCAAACACAGAAGTAAAACCTACAACGGCTTTAACTATAGACTGCTGTACCCATGGAAACAAATGCAGAACTCCTGAGATACAACAGAGCTTTTTCCAACTGAATACAGTAACTAGTGTGCATTCAAGACTAAGATCTTACAACCTTGGCCTTGGATTGTCAGGTCAGAAACAGTGCTGATCATGAAGATAAGAAAGAATGATAATATCTAGTTATTGATTTGGGCTGGGATAAATTGGACTGTCTCATATGCTGCAGATACAAGAAAATTTTTGATCCAGTTTGGAGATAAGAATAATAAGCCTTAAATATATGCATATCCCTTGACCAAGCAATTCGACTTCTAGGAATGCATCCTAAGGAAATAGCCAAGTGCACATTGGTACATGCATTTCCAAACACTCACACTGTTAATCATAGTAAGAGCAAAATTCTCAGCCGTAATAACAAAAACCTAAAAACAACACAAAAGTCCAATGGTAGAGATTTGGTTAATAAATTACAATATAAGCAGCCATTAAAATAATGATATTTACTAACATAAATGTCTATGCTATATTATATTTAAAAATCAGTTTATAAGAGTACCTACAGTGTTGCCTCTTTTTGTTAAAAAAAATACATGGAGCAGAGCAAGAGGTCTGGAAAGACATCCCTCCAAGTGTTAACAATAGTTTTTATCCTTCCTTTGCATATTTTCCATTTTTTCTGTGCTACATGTTATATACTTATTATAAGGAAGAAATGAAATATTAGGGACTTATCTAAGCTTAAAATTCTCTCATGGTTAAAAGAAAAATAACACAAATTACATTTTAATACTAAAATGAGGTCCCCAATCAATACATACCTTATATGCAAACATGACAGCATGGCAGTGGTGCCACCACCAAATACCCACACAGTAAAAAACACAATCAGAAGTGTGGTGCTGAACATCATCTGCCGGGCATAAGTGGCCGTATCTCGAATGGCCAAGGCAAACGCCATCGCGCCACGAAGGCCTACAAGGGAATAGGAGGAGGACAACATGAACTTCATAAATTCAAAGACATAAGGTACATTCTGAGACCTTAGAATAGCATGAACAAACACATATTTCAACATACGTAGGTATATACAACCAAATACAAAAAGAATTAGTAGATGATACTCACAAGCATTGATCATTTAATAATTTTTTAAACTCTATTGTAAAATGTACTTACACTAAAGTTCACTCTTTCGGGTGTACAGTTCCGTAAGTTTTGACAAATGTATAGAGGTGTGTGACCACTACCACAACCGAGACACAGTGGTTTCATCACCCCTCTCCCAAATTCCTTTGTGCTACCTTCTTTTTGGTCTAACTTCTCATAATCTTACCACACTCTTGGTAACTATTGATTTTCTCTGCATTGCTGGGTTTTTGTCTTTTTGAGGATGTCATGTAAATGGAACATACAGAATGAAACCATTTGAGCCTGGCTTCTTTCGCTCAGCACAATGCCTCTGAGGTCCATATATGTTCTATGTATCACTGGTTTGTTCTTTTTAGCACTGAGGAATATTCCATGGCATGGAGGTGCCATTATTTTGCATACTCCCTCACTCACTGGAAGACAGACAATTGGGCTGTATCCAGGTTTTGGCAATTATGAAGAGAACTGCCATAAACATGCACATAGATTTTTGTGTGAAAATGTGTTCATCTTTACCTCCTCCACTACACTTAACATAGTTCTGAACTGGGAATTTGGAACCAGAACATGAGAAAACTCCCACAGAAAGGAATGGGACACTTTTAAAAAGGATGTTTTATTGGAGGCTGTGATTTCAATGTTTAAGGGAGTCTAATATATTATCTTTGGAAGGGCTGATGCTAAAGCTGAAACTCCAATACTTTGGCCACCTCATGCAAAGAGTCATTGGAAAAGACTCTGATGCTGGGAGGGACTGGGGGCAGGAGGAGAAGGGGACGACAGAGGATGAGATGGATGGATGGCATCGCCGACTCTATGGACATGAGTTTGGGTGAACTCCAGGAGTTGGTGATGGACAGGGAGGCCTGGCGTGCTGTGATTCATGGGGTCGCAAAGAGTCAGACACAACTGAGCAACTGAACTGCACTGAATATATTATTGGCGTATTATTTCCATCTAAAATCAGACTCGTATATGCACGGTGAGTTGTTTACTGGAGGAGGCAAGAAATAGAGAGTTAAAACTTACCAGCAAACATCATCATGTGTTGAAAATTTGATCCAATCTTACTTCTTCTACCCAAATTAAGTAAGAGGGACAAGGGGTAAATATTGGCAGCTCTTCCCAAGAAAATAGCAATCTAAAATTATTAATACGTTAAGGATAATTCTTTTTATTGTTAACGTTATTTAGACCATGCATTCCTATCACTGGACTTTTGTACTATTTCTAGGATTTTGCTATTATGGCTAACGATTGAGGGGGGAGCCACCTGGGTCCCTAAGAACAAGGACAACTCCCTAAGGATGGTTACAAGGCTGTGCGGGTCCCTGGTGACTTTGTGGAGCAGAGCCTGCTACACCAGTTCAGACTTTTATATGAGAGAGAAATACATTTCTATCTTTTTTAAACTTTGGTTAACTTTGGTAATTGCCACATGAAACCAAACCTATATCCTAACAAATACAGCCAGAAGGAGAACAAGTATCTCCTGCTAAGAGTCAATTTCCATGGTAGGATTCTGTTTTGAGGAATTTCAACTCTTAACAGACTCAAAAACCTACAGAAAATATTTAGCCTTGGTGCTGGGTAAGTACTGTGGATTCAAGCCACTTGACTGCTTAAAAATTTCTCAAAGACTAGCAGGATATGAAGTTACTGATCTCATGGGAGTCTTCAAGTCAAGGTTCTTCTCTTATGAATAAGGCTTTATCTGTTTCTGCCTGAAGTTCATTCTCAGAAGACTAAGACTCGGTAGAATAGTATTTCAGTAATACTTCAGTTTCTAACACAGATCCTACTTAGAGTTTTAACTAAGAAAATATTTCCAACAATCTCTTTTGGCAGAATCTTCATTCTGAGGTGGTTTCTTAAAATACTACTTCTTTTGAAAATCACTAATTCAAACATCCCACTCTCTGACCACAATTTTTCTTTCCATGTTTCACATCCATCTATTGCAGATAATTCTTCCATTTCACTGGGACCTCCAGTCCAAAGACCCCTCTGCTTTTCCATCAGTCAGTCCTCTCCCTTCTTCATTTCCTTTTCTAGACGCATCTTAATAAAACTCTTTCCAATACTCAGCAATCCCTTTCCCCTCTGTTTTCACTGCACCAACTTGACAAAACTCCAAATTCAGATGGACTCAGCTATCTGTTTTCTCCATGCTTATAGCTAAATAGTCCTGGATAAAGTAATACAACAGGGCAGGCTGACTCTACTTTAAGATTTATTCCTCAAACTCAAATGGGTTCCTAACACCGCTCAGCGATTCTACTGCATTTCTTTGCTCAATGCACTTTTCTACTCTCTGCAACAACTATTTCCTCAAAACTCCTATCATCTATGGGAGCCAGCCTCCTAGAGGGTTCCCTAGTATTCACACCCTTGTGTAGTCTCAGCTCACACTTTACCAGGGTTTATGTGTGATCAACAGAAAACAGCAGAAGGCAGATGGCACACTGTCTCCAAGACTAGGTCATAAAAGGCCCTTTGCACTCCATCTTGGTGCTCTCTCATCTCACTCTATTCCCCTGGGGAAGCTATGTTGTGAGTTGCCCCATGGAGAGGTCCATGTGGAGAAGAACTGAAGCCTCCAGCTAACAGCCATGTCAGTGAGCTTGGGGTGGCTCCTCCATCCCCAGTCAAGTCTTGAGAGAGTACAGTCCCAGCCCAGAGCATGATTATAACCTCATGAGGGATACTGGAGCCTGCCAACTTAACCTGCCAGTTAAGTTGCTTCTGGATTCCAGACTCTCAGAAACTGCAAAATAACATGTTTGTTGTTTTAAGCTGCTAAATTTTAGGGTAATTTGTTACATAATAGATAACTGATAGGCCACCTGCTCCTATCTCACTTTCAGCAGATGATCTCACCTCCTGCTTTTCAGATAAAAATAGAAGTAATCAGAGAAATGCCATCTTGGAAATGTACATACTTCATCTCTACATACTCTACCTTCTCCTGGAACAATGGCGGAACTGTGCTTCTTCCCTCTGGAGGCCCATCCCTCCCCATGTGCTTTGGACTCCATCTCTTCCTGCCTTCTTGTGAAGTTGGCACTATTGCTTGCTCTCTTTCATGTAATCAGTGTCTCCTTTTCAACTAGGATTTAAAAACTCAATGAGAAAGAGAAAAAGAAGGGTGGTGGAGAGGGAAAGAGTGGGCAAGCCTCCTTCCATCTTTCATCATCTTTCAACTACTGCCCTGTGGCACAGACTGCAAACTGCTCTCCATCATCCAATCTCTCTTTCTTCCCTTCAGTAACAGAGGACAAACAGTTTTATCTTTTGGAGTTGGCAGAATGGTAAGAGACTTTTTCTTGTCATTTCAATCTGTCAGTATTATTTGTGCAATAAACAAAAACGTAAATAGCATAGACTAGATAAAAGAGTTGAAATCCTTATTTACTTCGCTCAGAGGAAAATATTATATATATTATTATACATATTATTTATATTAAAAATATATGTATCCTTATCAATTCTTATCAATCTTATCAATTCTTATCAATCATCCGACCCCCAAGAAAACACGTGCAAATCTCAATTTAAAAAGAAGTTTCCAAAACAGAATACATAATAAAGGATACAAATGCTCCTACTACAAATGTTGGGTTAAAGACATGGTTCTGGAAGGTGAACAGTGTCAGTCCCATGTAGGAGAAGATGAAATTCTCTGCCAAGAAATTGAGAAGCTCAAACAACTGAAACGAAATTTCAAAAGGTTAGTCCAGTAAAAATCTACATTAATTTGAAAACATGAGTATTACTAAGATATTGAAACAGATACTTCAAATATGTAATGTTCATGTATATCCTCCAAAACATGCGATTCAGAGGGAAGCAAATGTAGAGATGACATTTCTGGTCCCACAGAAAAAGCCATAAATGTTTCCCCTTCACTTGCCCAATCAACTTCCCTTCTTCAATTCCCATATTCAGTCATTCTCACCCTCATCCTCCAAACCCTGCCAATTTTTTTTTTTGGAATGTTCTTGGTTGTCTCAGCCACTGCGTTAGTCTAACTTTCATCACTTCCCATCGATACTGCTGGGGATGGACCCTAAGTGGTATCCCTGCCACCCTCGACTTCTACACCCTGACTCAATTAATTCCTAAATATGGCAGGTCCCAGACACTTCCCTCTTTACAGGCTGTAAGACCCAGTTCAAATCATTTTATCCTGGTACAGAGTGCTTCATGACAACTCTCACACCAGCTTGCCATGTGATTTCACTTTTTACATGGGTCTCAGCCCTCACTAAGAGAGTGAGGGCTTGCACATTATAGTCCTGTGCTCTGTTCCCTGCCCTGCTACCTGCCCACCTCCACCTGTTTACATCACTGTGATGAAAAGGCCACAACTAGAAGCATGAAAATTATAAAAGGAAAAATCTCATTTATAAAGGCAAATAAACAGTAAAGGTAATAAATCAACCATATATAAAGCTAGTAGGAAGGTTAAAAGACAAAGGTAGTAAAATAATCTATATCTGCAATAAGAGACAAAACAAAATGATGTAAAATATGATATCAAAAACAGTAAACATGGCAAGGGGGGGAAATGCATTTGAACTTAAGAGATCAGCAAATATATGCACCCCAACGTTCACGGCAGCATTATTAACAACAGCCGAGATATAGAAGCAACCTGACTGCCTATTAATAAATGAATGGATAAGATGTGGTGTACACACACACACACACACAATGGAATATTACTCAACCGTGAAAAGGAATTAAAATTTGCCATTTGCAACAATACGGATGGACCTAGTGGGTACTATGCTAAATGAAATAAGTCAGAGAAAGACAAATACTATGTGACCTCACTTATATGTGAATTCTAAAAACAAAGAATAAAAAACAGAAACAGAGTTATAGATACAGAGAACAAACAGATGGTGGCCAGAGGGGATAGAGTTGGGGGAAGAAAAGAAATAGGTGATGGAGATTAAGAGGTACAAATTTTAAGTTGCCAAATAAATGAGTCATGGGATGAAAGGCACAGTTTGGGGAATATAGTCAATAATAAGGTATTATCTTTTATCATGGTGATTATTTTGAAATGTACATAAAAACCAAATTGCTATGCTGTATAAGAGGAACTAACATAGTGTTACAGGCCTCCCCAGTGGCTCAGCGGTAAAGGATCACCAGCAATGCAGGAGCCACAGGAGGTGTGGGTTCAAGAAGATCCCCTAGAGGAGGGCATGGCAATACACTCCAGTATTCTTTCCTAGAGAATCCCATGGACAAAGGAGCCTGATGGGCTACAGTCTACAGGGTCACAAAGAGTCAGACATGATTGAAGTGACTGAGCATACACATACAACACAGTGTCATAGGTCAATTATACTTCAAAAATAAACTAACTCATAGAAAAAAGACATCAGATGTGTGGTTACCAAACGCAAGTTGTAGGGAGAGGGGAACTGGATAGAGGAAATAAAAAGGTACAAACTTTCAGTTATGAGATAAACAAGTACTAGGGATGTAATGCATAATATGATAAATATAATTAACACTGTGATATGTTATATATGAAAGTTGTTAAGAGTAAATCCTAAGAGTTCTCATCACAAGAAAAAACTTTTCCTATTTCTTTAATTTTGTATCTATACGACATGATGTGGTCACTATTTCATGAGGTATACAGATCAAACCATTACTCTGTACACTTTAAACTTAAGACAGTGCTGTATGCCAATTATAACTCAATAAAACTAGAAGAAAAAAAGCTATTAGAGGAAAACAAGGAAAAGAAGCTAACTGACCATTGGAATCACAATAGTAACAGCCCCTGGCTACTCTGCTGATCTATCTCTACCCTAAAAGCTGTCACCCTTCAATCTGCCAGTCTCATCTATTTCTGGAGCCAACAGAAGAGGAACTGAAGTGAGCAGACATCACTTTGAACAGAACAAAGATTATTTTAAAGTAAAAAAAAAACTGTTTTGCTGCAAAAAAAGTTTATTGACAAACTATAGTTTCTCTTACCTGTTTAGTTCTATGCTGAGACTCTGTGGACAAGTTGTTGTACGTATAATGGGCCTGTGTGATGCCACAAAACAACACTGCAACCACACCTATAAAGACAATGAGTTCCGAGTTCACATCAAAGGCGTGTTCCCAACTTTTATACTAAGGATCTTATTCATAGAAGTAAATTAGATGTTTAGTGTTAAATTTTTCAGTTGTGACTCACTTTGTCGAGAGGAACCGCTTCCACTGAAAATCTTTTACATTCTAAAATGATAGCATAAATGCCAACCCTAACAAGAGTGCTCAAACACTAGAGGAGTTGGTCCACACATAGAAAAAACATCACTGGCTAAGTCACTCCCTATAAGGGTTTACAATTAAAAGGAGAAAGTAACCTACCTGTGAAACCCCATGCTTCAGCTAAGAGGAAGGTACTCCAGGACATCAAGAAGAACAGGCCCGTCTCCAACAGCTGGAACTCTCGTAATTTGGTGAACTTTGTCACGTAAGACTGTCAAGGTTGATAACAAGATCTCATAATACAGAAGTGTTACTAGAAAAAATAATAGTTGAAGCAAGGCAAGCCTGAAAGCAGAAGGATTCTCTAGTCTCTAACACAAAAGTCACAGAATAAGGAGGCACCAAAGTGAAGAAATTCTGAACACAAGCATTGTACTAAGGAGTCAGCAGTCCTCCCTTCCATGAGGAAGCTCTACAGCTTAGTCCATCCAATTGTTTTATGGGTATCACATGCTTTGTTAGAAACCATGCAGTAAGGAACAGTGTGTGTGCGTGCTCAGTAACTCAGTTGTGTCTGACTCTTCTGAGACCCATGGACTATAGTCCACCAGGCTCCCCTGTCAACGGAATTTTCCAGGCAAGAATACTGGAGTGGGTTGCCTTCCTAATCCAAGTAAAGAACAAACATGACAGTAAAGGACAGGAGTGACAGATCAGATACACAATATGCCAACTCTATTAATTTGAGACCCAAAGCAAGACAGCTTCCATAATAATAGCAATTTATACCTAGTAAAAATGTCATTTTCATGAGATTTGATGTTTAATCCTCTCTGTGATGTAGAGTATCCCATGAGGAAACTGAGGCATGTCACTCACTCATACTAGTATAACAAGTATTTGATAGTTGCCAGTGGAAGGGCCTGTATCAAGCTGTGGCAAATCTCAGCCTGTAGTCTACATTCCCTTCAACAAATGTGTACTACAACACAATGATAAAGTTCCTCAAGGAACTTAGGCTAGGAAAGAGATACTAGCTGGCCTGGTCCTTCTTCAGAACTGTTTTCACTGTCCCTTTAAGGCTCAGTGTGCCTGAAAAAAAGCCCTAAGACAAGCTTCTTCCAGAACAAAACTAAGTACAGAAAATGAATATATTCTTGGAAAAGTATTTGTTTTCTATGAAAGTACCTTGAAAGTTCTGGAGCTGGAAGCTCTTTAGAGATCAAATCCTACTCATCTTCCACGCTCTCCTCACCCTCCACCTTCCTACACTGAGGTCCCATGGAGTGCAGTGCCAGCAATTCTTCTATATTAGGAGTTCCAAAAGGCAGACACCACAAGAGGCCTTGTTTATCTGTGATACACAGGGCATAGCATGTGGTATATAACAGATAATCAAGAAATTTTTTTGAAGAATTAAAAGCTTGATATAAAACAGAAAATTGAAGTTCCAGAAGTTTAGGTATACTTGCACTTAAAGAATCCAATAACAGAAGATTTAGATTCATTTATTAAACTGTCATTTTCTATTATATTTTAACTTATGAACGTGAAACTGCAATGACTAAGAAAAAAAGAAAAATTTTTGAATGAATACAAGAATGACTGGCTCAATGTTTCTAAAAGCAAACTAGTGGTAATGTGTAGGACTTGAGAGCATAAGGTTAAAATCGGTGAGAGCTAAGATGAACTCCCATCTATCCTAAGCCGGGAACTTTATTTTATTCAATTGGTATCAAGATCATACATTCCTATTCGTCCTATTAAATGAAGAGCAAAAGGATGCCAGGCTGAACAGCCACATGGAACACCCAAGGGGCTCTTTGGAAAATATCTACCTTTATATCAATTCAATCTGCTGCTGCTGTTGCCGCTAAGTCACTTCAGTTGTGTCCGACTCTGTGCGACCCCATAGACGGCAGCCCACTAGGCTCCTCTGTCCCTGGGATTCTCCAGGCAAGAATACTGGAGTGGGTTGCCATTTCCTTCTCCAATGCGTGAAAGTGAAGTCGCTCAGTCGTGCCCGACTCTTAGCGACCTCATGGACTGGAGCCCACCAGGCTCCTCCATCCATGGGATTTTCCAGGCAAGAGTACCAGAGTGGGGTGCCATCGCCTTCTCCCTTAAAATTCACCCCCAAAAGGTCACTATGTCTAAACAGAACTCCATAGTGAGTGTTTAAGGGCATGAAGCCCTACACAAAGCAATGAAATTCTTTTATTTATTTACTGGTAAAGATGATTGCCTAATTCAAACCAAGCACTTGCTTATAAGGTTAATAATTATAACATGATGTCAATTGCAGAAGTAGGTGAGACCACGGAACACAGTATTACATTACTCTGTAAAGTTAACAAGAAAAGATAAGTATAATAAAAGGATATTAAAGCTGTCACCACTCCAGTAGCAGCACCCATCGCGAAAGAGCCACTGAAGATTCCAAGGAAAATCCCAATAGACTTGAACATGGCTGTGACATCAAAGGTGTGGCTGTTGTCTCCAGCTGGCTGGTATGCTACTATTGAGCTACGAAAGAGAAAGAAATGGCTCTTTCTTCGAGAAGCAACTTTTACTTTTAAAACATTATCTAAAAAATTTTAAAAATTACCTAGTGTCAAGCTTGATGATGAAATAAGAGGGGGTAAAACCCCAAAACTTTGGATTTGAATTGCCAAAATAAGGACCAAAGGTTACCAAAACATGCTGCAGTGGATCAGCTAACAAGAAAACTCAGCTTTTGTTAAGTGACAATTTCAGGAGGTAGAACATGTTATTCAGTAAGATCCTCTTTATGAAGGTCGAACCAAGCCTTTTCCTCCCATCTCAAGATACCATGCAGCACTATTCTTTTGTGACTGTTTACTTACTGGTACCGAGTGCCTAAAAGCCCTAACGTACTAATAATATGAACAAACTCATGAAAAATTCCCCACGTTTCCAACACAGTATGCATAAAAATATAAAGAACACTGTTCAATACTCAATCCAGTCACATTTTGTTTTTCCTATGGGAAAAATAAAAAGGATGACTAAAGAACCCTTTCAACTTTTAGAATACCAGATGGCCCAGAACCTCCTATCTATTCACTCACTGAAATGGACTTTTATAGATAGAAGGGCTTGAAAGGCCTTCCAAGGAGTTAAGAGTCCACTCAACAGTACTTTTAGCATACCCAGCTGAATCCTTCACCTAAACTTCTGAAAGAAAGTCACTCTGTAAGAGGCCAAGACAGGTAATTAGAAGGGACACTCTCCATCTTGAACTCACAGTCTAAATCTGGTCTAAAAATACTTCTTTTGAAACAGTTGCCCCAGGAACTAAACACAGCTGAGAAAATCACTCTTGCTAGTGGGTCTCTGGCAAAAGCACCTACCATTACTAAGTCAGTTTTCATCACAGTTAATTGAGTACCAGTGTTTATATAATGAATCCAGACTCAAAGACATCACACAAGTCATGTCAAAGAAAAGAAGCAGAAGAAACACATTCCTAAGAATATAATGAATTCTCCCCGTGGTTATTGCTGATTTTTGTTTTTTCTGATTCGAGGCTAAAAAATGACATTGCTATACCACGTACACGAAGTTCTCTTCACACCTCCCTAGTTAAGTTAAAAAACAAAACAAAACCTAAGACCAAGCTAACATTTCCTAATTTTACCTATCTTATTGAAGTATAACTCCAATATGAATTTCTGGTAATGGAATATAGAAATTTCTGAGACTCAATCTGAATTGAAAACTTTAAAATCTGCATTTAGTCCAGGTTCGATGCACGATACTGGATGCTTGGGGCTGGTGCACTGGGTTGGACCCAGAGGGATGGTATGGGGAGGGAGGAGGGTTCAGGATGGAGAACGCATGTATACCCGTGGCAGATTCATTTTGATATATGGCAAAACCAATCCTGTAAAGTTAAAAAATAAAATTAAATTTAAAAAAATAATAAAATCTGCATTTAAATCTTCAAAGTGACCAGATCATTTTGTGATTGGTAGATCTGTTACTGTTTTAGTGAATATGAAATGGCTTTTCACGTCATACTATCTTACCTACACATAAAGGACCCTACCACTGTAAATTAGAGTTGACTATATTATAGCATGAAAATATAGCAGCTGGCTGGAGAAAGGAAATACGTTCTTTCTCTCTGGCCATAGTTTTCAAAATGCTGACAGGAACAAAGTATCAATGCAATGCCTTCTGAGATCACTTTCCCTGGAGTAGTTCATGGAAATTCAAGATTCACATTAATCATTATTTTATTCTTTAATCACTAAAATGTACAGGAAAAGCATGGTGGGCTGAGAACACATGACAGGTTTGTCTTCTTCCTTTTCAAATGCTGGCCTCTGGATTGAAATCTTAACTCATCTTTTCTACATCAGTCAACATTTTAACTTGAGGCAGCAGCATTTTTATGAATACTTAAAAAAAATCTTGAGAGTAATACAATGTACAATTTAGGGGGGAAAATCACCCCATCATTCCACTACCCTGACAGATCTCTTATTTTCCTTCTGTATTTCTTCCCCCTCTTTTTGTTTTTGTTCAGTCACTCAGTTGTGTCGAACTCTTTGTGACCCCATGGACTGTAGCACAACAGGCTTCCCTGTCCTTCACTATCTCCCAGAGTTTGCTCAAACTCGTGTCCATTGAGTCAATGATGCCATCCAACCATCTCATCCTCTGTCACCCCCTTCTCCTTATGTCCTCAATCTTTTTGTTACATGCATGCTAGTTCATGTTTAGTTGTAATCATAGTGAACATACAGTTCTGAATTCTGCTTCTTCAACTGACAATAAGAATGACTACAGTCTCTCTAGTCGTGGTTTTTTAAGACATCAAAATGGTCCAAATGGATATAACATGATTTATTTAACCATTTCCTCACTATTGGACATTTTAAAGTTGCTTCTAATATTTTTGCTACTATAAATAACAGTGTGAAAGAACATATTTGTGCTTTTTACAAATTTTGGACTGTTTTCCCATTCTACATTCTTAGAAACAAGGTATTAACTAAACCTATAGCTGCTTTTACATGTTGAGCAATAGCTTTCAACTAAATCTTTATTATATTTTAAGAGGGAAATATGACTATATCTCTCATTTTTTAGTAATGATATCCAATGGCCTAGAAATTCTACTTTCAAAAAATATCCTACAGAAATACTCTCAAGGATTCACAAAGATTTATATATAAATATATTCACTGCAGTGCTATTCACAATAATACGATATTAGAAAACACTAAATATTAATCAGCAAGGGAACTGCGGAGGTACATTGGTAGTGTATCCATACAATGGGATAAAGGAGGTATTAATGTAGTACAATGTCTAAGTGAAAGAAGAAAGTTACAGAAAAGTATGTACAGTGCTATGCCATTTTGTTTAAAAATTAATATTATTTATACATATGCTAATATCTTAATGGAAAAAATCTGGATGAAAACATTAATAAGTGGTTATTTCTGAGAGCTGAAATTTCAGGAATTTTCTACTAAGTCAGATACTTTAAATTTTTGTTAAAAACATGTATTAATTTATTATCATAAATGACAAAAGATAAAATACAAAAGAGCAGGTACTACCAATTTCAATGTCAATAACAATGTACAAGTGATGCAGTTTTAAAACGACATCAGGGTTTCTCAATCCCAGCATTACTAACATTCAGGGCCAGGTAATTATTTGTTGGGTAGTGGGTGCTGTCCTGTGTATTGAAGGATTATTTAACAGTACCCTTGGCTTCTACTCACTAGATGCCAACAGCAACATCCTCCTGTTCTTGATAACCAAAATGTCCCTAGACGTTGCCAAATATCCCCTGGTTGGGGGGTGGTAATGGTGCAAAACTGTCCCCAGTTAAGAATGACTATAGTAGACCATTACCAGCAGTAACTATTTTTCATTAACAATTTTGTTCTTGGTAACTGAATAGGTAAAAATGGCCACTAATTTCACATGTATATCTCTGGTGACTAGTAAAGCTAAACAGTTTCTGTCATGTTTGTCTACTCATACTTACATTTTATAAAATGTAAATGACCCTCAAAACATATTTTAAATTAGTATGAACTTAGGTCTCTAGGGTAATCATGGTATACCCGTTCAGAGGAATACTATTCAACGTAGACCATCTCTAGGTATACACAACCCTATCAGTACATAAGCTCTACCTCATACAGCAATGAGGGAATCAGTTTCACTCCACCTTCACCAGATTAAAGTATTGACATTAACAACAAAAAAAGTTACTGTCAATCTAACAGGTCAAAAAACAAATAAAAACAACTTCTAACATAAATTTCGAGAATGGATATCTTAACCTGTTAACTGCCTAAGAGAAGTCCTTCAGGAAGGGGTCCCCCTCTTTCCACAAGGCTGTTTCTACAGAATATACACGTTAGAAAATCACCAAACAGAAGTCAACACAAAGTAGACTATTCACATCTAGTGAAAGTTGCTCAGTCGTGTCCGACTCTTTGAGACCCCATGGACTATACAATCCATGAAATTCTCCAGGCCAGAACACTCGAGTGGGTAGCCATTCCCTTCTCTAGGGGATCTTCCCGACCCAGGAATCGAACCAGGGTCTCCTGCATTGCAGGCGGATTCTTTACCAGCTGAGCTATCTAATGTACTTTTAAAGGCAAACGAAAGATGATGAAAAACGTAATGCCAAGCACTTCAGTTAGGAACCTCCTACGAAAGTGAAAGTGTTAGTCGCTCACTTATGCTCGACTCTTTGAGACCCCATGGACTGCAGCCCACCAGGCTCCTCTGTCCATGGGATTTTCCAGGCAAGGATACTAGAGTGGTTTGCCATTTCCTTCTCCAGAGGATTTTCCCTACCCCGGGATCAAACCTCGGTCTCCTGCACTGCAGGCAGATGCTTTACCATCTGAGCCACCACAGTCGCAAAAAATTCTGGCAATAAATATGGTAGAGGGGGTAGAATTTATATGCACTACATTCACAAAAGAAGATCTGATCTTTTGCACATCTTCATGCACAACATTTAAGGAATTAGTGTTACATCTCAGAAAGGATAATTTTCCACTTTGCAGTTAGACAATGGGGTAAATCAAGTTGTGTAAACCAGAGTCAGTGACTGACTGCTCTTTTATGGTTAATGAAGTGGAAATTAAGGAGAGAAATAAAAGTAAGGAGGAAAGGTGAGAGAGTTTTACTTCTCTCTTGTAGAAAGTTCTGGTGTAGAGTAAAGGCAGTTGTCTATAGGGTTAGATATTTGCTTAGTAGGAGTGAGTTGGCAGGCCACAGCTCCTCAGAGGTTCACATCCACTCTTTCACCTGCAAATATCTTCTAGTAGCATATATAGTGATTTCTATACTTAGATTAAAATACTGCTCATTTTCATTGTTTTCAAAAAGTGTCCAGCTCTTTGTGACCCCATGGAGTCCATGGGGATTCTCCAGGCCAAAATACTGGAGTGGGTAGCCATTCCCTTCTCCAGGGAATCTTCCCAACCCATGGATCGAACCCAGCTCTCCCACATTGCAGGCAGATTCTTTACCAAAATTCTGTAAAACAATTATCCTTCAATTAAAAAAATAAATTTAAAAAGTATACTACTTAGCACTTCTAAAAATTAAGTTTCTGAAATGATTATGTTAAATAAGAGAAATATGGATTAAAGTATGAAGTATTTCTTAATCATCAAATTGGCAAAAATAGCAAAGTCTGCCATGTTGGTGAAGTTGTGAGGAAACAGGCACTCTCATAATTTGGTGGCTAAAATGCAAAACAGCTAATTGACAGGCATTTTAGCAATTTAACAAAATTACAAATGTATTTACCCTTTAACCCACTAATCTCACTTCTGAGAATTTATCCTACCAATAATCAATATACTAATGTACATATAAAACAGGCAAGTTCAAAGTTAATCACAGCAACATTATTTGAGATAGCAAAGAATTGTAAACCCTTTATGTTTCCAGCAATAGAAGACTGATTAAGTAAACTACAGTACAGTTCATAGTATTGTACACAGAATACTATGTGCCTGTAAATGAAGAATGAGAAACTCCTGGCTTTGATACAGAAAGATCTCCAGAATGTAGTTACGTGAGAGGAAGTCAGGTATAGAACATATACAGCATGCTACTTTTAAAATATGAAATGAGGCAAATTAAGAATATTTATTCATATACATGCTTGCATTTGAAGAAACACTAGGATACACAAGAAACTAATAAAAATGGTTACCTAAAGGGACTGAGGGGATAGGTGGATGAGGACAGGAGTGAGAATGTGACTTTTCAATGTATACCTTTCTATATAGTTTTGATTTTTGAACCATGTGAATATATAGCTATGCCAAAAAATTCAATTTGAAGAAAAAATGTCCATGTTAAAACAGAATGCAAAATTACATATACACTACAATCACAACTATGTAAAAATATTATGTATAGAAGAAAAGAAATTTTTAAAATGTCCTAGAATGCTTACAGTAATTGTCTTTAGGTGTCAGGGATACATGTCGCTTTTTCTTCCTTTTCTTCTGTGCATTTTTTAAAAAAAATTATTCGAGTATAGCTGCTTCACAATGTTGTCTTATTTTCTGCTGCACAGCAAACTGCATCAGCCATGCATATACATATATTCCTTCCCCTCTTTTTTTGGTTTCTATGAATTTTCCATGTTATCTATAAGCATATATTTATTCACAGGGGAAAATGCTTCAGGTTTTCAAATGTTTCTATTCATAATCTACTCTACTCAATAAGTGACTTCTGGTTCTTAGAATCCTAATGTTCGACATAGAGAATAAAATAAGAAAAAAAAAACAACACACTTACGAAGAGAGCACTATGGCAACAGCATCATTGAGGACACTTTCACCAAAAAGAAGTGCATAGAGTTCAACATCAACTTGAAGCTCGTGGAATATGGCAAGAACAGTCACTAGCAAGTAGAAAGAGTCACAGGAATATTAAGACATTACAAATATAACATATTTCCCTCCATAGATGATCATACTAGTTATTTGGAAATTCCTTTCTTCATCTCAGAATTCAATCCTAACAAACATTCATACCATATTAAAGATTCAGTAATTTTATGTCAATATTTTTCTTTTCCCTAACTGTGTACCTGTAATATCTCCTTCCTTTTTCTAACAGTCAAAAATAACCTTGGAGGACTGAGTTGGCCTACATTCTTTATGCAAATGCTAATAATCTTGCCTTGTACATTTCTTTCCCATAAAAAATACATTCAGAATTTCTTACAGACCAGGTGATCATTAATCTTTGATAAAGAAGACTATTACAAAAAGCATTTCCTGCTGCAAACTTCATTTTTTCCTTGGAGCCTTATAACTCACTTCTATTTGACTTGTAAATTTCAAGCATACCAGCTTAGCAGAGACAGTGGGAAATGAAAACACGAGTTTGGTTTCCGGTTGGCATAAAATTTATGACCAGAATTACAGCTGCTATATTTAACTTAATAAGAGGACAACTATCAGGCTATTTCAGCTTGAGAGGGAAAAAAAAACAAAAACAAAAAAACCTTCTCTTAGAAAACCATTACATGAGAATTCTTAGAAAATCAGAGGAGACTGAAGTTGCATTGTAACTTTAATTGCTGAGTCACGTACAGCTCACTTGCTAGATAAACTCAAGCAAACATGAAAGATTATTACAACCAGAGTTGGGAGAACCTCTTCAAATGCCAACTAAAAAACAGGAAGCTTGTACTTTAAAAGATAAAGTGTCCACTGCAAAGCATTTCATCCGGAATATCCTGATATCAAAGCTAACCAAGAGAAGGCAAAAAGGAGGGCTGGAACAATGCTGTAAAATTTTAAAAAGAACCTATGGCTCCCCCTTCTATCAAGTGAACAACTGCAAAATAATAGAATTATTATAGGGGTAAATACCTATATAACTCAGAAGAAATATAACCATTCAGCTTTATATAAGCAAAACAGTTCTGCTTGAGCCATCCAGGCAATACTCCCACTAAAACAAAACCAGAAGTTTTAAGTAATGTAGGCCAGTCCAACTGACTGAGATTTCTCCTAGACTTTGAAAAGTTGAGGATTTTGCTTCCAGTAAGAGAATATGGAGAACAGAGACCACTAGCTTCCTGCAAAAACCATCCCATCTTCATACTGATAATGGGAATAGCTACAAACAACAAGGGGGCAGTCTCGACTGTCTTTAAGGAGGTGATTTGCTTTTCAGTTTTAAAAATGCCAGACTACAAAAATGCCTCTCTAAAATGTCCTCTGAGCTCTTAAAATCATTTCTTACAGAGTATAGAGCATATTTTCCCACATTCTATAATGCCCTGTGTTATCAGAGTTAACACAGGAATTCAGAGATAAACTTTGATTATGCTAGATGATAATTAAAGAAGATTATTAACTTACAAGGTCAAAGGGTAAAACGAAACAAACCTACCAAGAAAACAAAATCTAGTAAAAGAAAACTTGCGTCCTTAGTTCAAAAAATGCAATCTCTGCTCTTATCCCTACATCGTCAGCCTAAACATGCTCTAAATTCTTAATTTGAATGTAGCTGTGAAGATCACCAATATTATATCAGGAAAACTACAGTCTAACTCATCTAACTCAATACAACAAAATTCACTGTCACGTCACGATAATATCAAAACTACTCCATAATCAGAAAGCCAATTTTCTAAAAATAGCTCTTTAATATATATTACAACCCACCAATGGCCCCAAATCACACTTGTTTGTATAATGGCCTTCTAACAGTCATTTTAGAACAATTTTTCTTACTCTTAAATTCAGATTAGCTAAATGTCAACAGATTTTTAGGGATCTGTTTTCTAGAAGCTTGAAAGGAAATGTATCATCATTGCCCATTCTTAACTAATACAGTTTGTCTTCTATACCCTGTCACCTGGGATAGAGACCAACCTAAAATTCTTGAAGGAAATGCTTTACGGTCCTCATCTAAAAAGCATCAAATTGTGGACCAGTATTAGGACATATAATAAAGAGGAAAAAAATTGTGTGCTTAAGCCAAAAGGATCCATGAATTTTGTTTTTTCCTTCCACAACTGGAAAGTATAGCAAGATGGGGAATACCTAATACTGAATTCTACACCTCAAAGCAAGAAATACATGCATGTGTGTTGTTGGAAAAACACTGTACACCTTAACTACTCAAGTTCCATATTCATGTAAAACATACCTGGATCAGTTGCTGATACGATGGCACCAAACAGCAGGCAATCTGTAAAGTAGAAATCTCCGGCAAGTTGTCCAGTTACTTTCATCAGTGTAACACAGCCATACATTATTGATCTGTTCAATAAACATATGTCTACTTTAGAAAAAACATCAACTGCGAAAGAAGTTAGAATACAATAAGAATAAGACGGGTCTACTATTAGTACTTTGTGACTAAACCCGCATTTACTGCATGTCATTTAAATATCGTAATGCCTTAGCCTTAAGGAAAATTCAAAGAACTTATTACCTATATGAATACATTTTACTACAAAAGTCCTTAGACACATTCAAGAATACAATATTGCAGAAGTCAAATATGCATTATTTTAAAATTATAATTTGAAGGCTAAAAGTGTTTTAAGCTTCAAATACTCACCCAATTACAAAACAAGAAATTGCAGTTCCAAGAAAAGCGTATGCTAGGATTGACCCAAGGTTTCGAAAGAAATGTCTCTGATAGGAAAAAAGTTTTACTGTGTTAGAATATTCACCAATTATTTTTAAAAGAAAAGGTTTCATATTCTAGTGTACTATGCTAATATTAAATGCATTATCCATTAAAAGAAATAACTAAGAGAGACTTCGTACAGGCATTAAATTCAGCATCTCAAAAGGATCAGGAGAGGGAGAAGCGAGGGGTGAGCTGGCCATTTCTGAGCGGCAGCGATAGTAAAGCCCGTGGAGTGTAAGGGTGTTCAAAGCATATGAAATACAAAAGCACTTACTCTTTTCAGGCTATATCCTGCATAAAATATGATAGGAGGAAGTAATATGTTGAAAAATACTTCTGGATCAAAAGTAACCTGTTAAAATAAAGAGTTCTTTTAGATGAATTCGCTCAGAAGATTTCTTATTACACTATGAAATGAGCAAAAAGAAAAAAAGATTAAATGTTAAACTGGTGAAAGCCAAGAACAGTACCATTGTGGTAACTGAAAAATATTTCATACAGGATAGCTGGTGTTCCACTTCTCAACCAAATGACAAGGAGATAGCATTGGAACAATCAGTTACATCCTATCTATGCAAAGTAGGTTAAAATGATAGTAACACTCTTCAAAATAAGAGAAAGTATGAACGTGTCTTTGCTTTAAATAAAAGAGGCCCCAAACTGGTAACATAAAATTTGGGAGTACAGAATTATTGTTGGCAAGAGGAAACAGAGTTCTTGCATAGGTAACATCTCTAAAGGTATATAGCATAATATAAAAAGTTTCTGTACAAATCAGATTTCTAGTCCTGACAGCCCATTTCTTTTACTATCTATTCCCTATAATAATATAGATGTCCCCTTCTGTTCATAAGGCTACAGTAGGATTTGACATGAACACAGAGCAGCTACACACATAGCCAAGCTAAAAGTTCATTTCCTAGAGCTTTTAAGGAACTAGAATTTTCCACAGGTAGAAAAAAGCTCTAGCTACAAAGTAAAATTTAAGTTTGTGTGAAATTTTGAAAAGCATTAAAGATGGTCAAAAACACAACCAAGTAGTTGTAAAAGCCAAGTCCTGTCAATGTAGAAAGCATATGTGGAGGCAAATGGTCAAGGGTGGATGAAAACAGAGATATGAGGCCCTGAGACACGTCAGGATGGGAACTATGAATGGGTCAGGAGAAAGCAGCTCCAGGAATGTCTGGGAGCCAGTAAGACTGAAACCAACCTACATCAAGTTTCATGCACACCATGGTACAGTACCTGATACTCAGGTTGAGGCCCTTATGAATCAAAGAAAGATTAAATTGTGCTCAGTATACAACACAAGGGCATCCCTCCTGGCTCAGTGGGTAAAGAATCCGCCTGCAACGCAGGAGACACAGGAGATGCCGGTTCAATCCCTGAGTTGGGAAGATCCCTGGAGGAGGAAATGGCAACCCACTCCAGTATTCTTGCCTGAAAAATCCCATGGACAGAGGAGCCTGGCAGGCTACAGTCCTACTGGTTGCAAAGAGTCAGATGGGACTGAGTGACTAAGCACTCTACAACACAATCAAGGCAAGAAAGAATTCAAAAAAATATTCATGGAATATTTTAGGTATTATCATATAAATGCTATGTGCTAAAGTACCATAAAACTCCAAGGGCCATAGGCAAATTGAAAGAAATATTTATAAATTCTGCTTAACTCAATACCGGTTACCATTTATTACAACTGTAAACATTACAGAGTGAAACAAAAACAATTACAGTACTTAGTTTCAATCAGAAAATCAAACTGTAGACATGACAATTTCCTTAGCACTGCATTACATTCATTCATTGAGGTTTTAATGCATTTGAAAATACTGATTATTCTAAATATCATTAAAAATTCATTATTTTTCTCCTGAATCACTTTGCTGCTATTATATACTTTTTAAAAAATCCAAAGGTTCTCTTTAATGAAGAACTTACCTTTCTAAGCATTTCATTATCTTGAACGTTATTGAGTTCATGTGAACTAATCTCTCCTTTCAGCGTATACTCATAAAATTTTCCACTAACATTTACCAATAAGGTAGTTGGGCTTGACTGCACTTCACAGCTCAGGGTCACGTTATTCACATCGCTTGGAACGTGAATGCCATATCGAAGCACAAGGCCCACCAAAAGACCTGGAAATAATAAAAGAATAATATAAGCTCTTCTTTCATACAGAAACTACTTCTTGTGTACCCCACACATACCTCTGGATTAATAACAGAAAATCTCTTATGATAGTTTCCTGTAGTTCAAAATACATTTTTATACCAAATGCAGTTACATTTTAAAGTCCTACTAAATTCACAAATCTAAGTGCCCAATTTAACTCCAGTGACAGGAGGGGAAAATATCCCTGGGGGTAACAACGCATATTGTATTCCTAGATTAAGATATAAATAAGTGATTAGGAAAGTAACAAAATGAGGAAATACCTTCAGATCATCTGTACACAGTACATGCTCCAAGGTGTCCCAACCTGACAGTATAATTATGTTAGAAATGTGTTTACCATCTCCATCTATTAATACCAATTCACAAGTCCTAACTTCTTGCTATTTTCTTAAGTCATTCCTAAAGCACTGCTGCTGCTGCTGCTAAGTCACTTTAGTCATGTCCGACTCTGTGCGACCCCATAGACGGCAGCCCACCAGGCTTTCCGTCCCTGGGATTCTCCAGGAAAGAACAATGGAGTGGGTTGCCATTTCCTTCTCCAATGCATGAAAGTGAAAAGTGAAAGTGAAGTCGCTCAGTCGTGTCCGACTCTTAGGGACCCCATGGACTGTAGCCTACCAGGCTCCTCCATCCATGGGATTTTCCAGGCAAGAGTACTGGAGTGGGGGTGCCATTGCCTTCTCCTCCTAAAGCACACGGCTGGCCAAATACAACTTTTACAAACTGGAAAGTTAATGTTTGTAGATTGAGTTCTTCTAATACTAAAGGTTCAGATTTTAATTTTAAAATATGTTTCAAAATGAAAACATGGACAGAAGAACTGACTTTGACACTATGATATCAATGTATTATTAGAATTTTACCTGGATCATCATATTGATATTCAGTTATTCACAATGTTCTAAGTACTATAAACCTAGATTGATCAAAAATGTTTAAAAATGACTTTATTGTGATATAACTCAAGTACCACAAAGTTTATCCTTTTAAACTGTACAATTCAGTGGCTTCTAGTATATTCACAAAGTTGTATACTGATCACTACTTTCCAATTCCAAAACATTTTCATTGCTCCAAAAAGAAACCCTAGACCTATTAGCAGTCACTCTCCATTTCCCCCACCCCAACTGCCATCCCCTGACAGCCACTAATCTACTTTTTCTCTAGATAAATCTGCCTATTCCAGATATTTCATATAAATGGAATCCTACAATATGTGACCTTTCATGTCTGGCTTCTTTTCCTTAACATAATGTTTTCAGAGTTTATCCATGTTGTAGCATATATCAGTGCTTTATTTCTTTTTATGGTCAAATAATGCTTCAGTGTATAGATATACCTCAACTGCAAATTGAACTCAAACATCTGGAACTTTCCTTAACTCTGCTTTAATGGCATTTTACCTTCCTGTCTCCGTCCACTCTAACTGGTCAGTCTTTCTTTTAATATATGTGAATGGACTATTATGCTAAGTAGGCCCACAGGGTTCACAAATGAAAACAAGGTCCCTCCTTCAAGTAGCTCTCAGTCCACTTGGCAAAGGGAGTGGGACATTAGGAAAGTCTTTCCAGAGGTGTCATCTAAGCAAGTAACAAAGTCAGAGAAAATGGTTTCCCAGGTATGAGGACTAGCAGTACATATCCAGTCACGGAAGAGTGAGAAAACATAGCCCATTCAGGGAATCATAAATAGTTCAGGATGGCTGGGATATCAAGTGTCAAGAGTTGAGGTGTGAAAGACTGGCAGGAGCTGAATCACGAAAGACCTTGCATGTTGGGGAAGGGAGTTTAGACTTTATCCTGAAAGCAAATGAAGCCATAGAAAGCCTATAAGCAGGGGCTTGACATCAGATTTCTATTTTAGCATGACTGGTCTAGACTACAGAGGTTCGGGAAGGTCAGATAAGAAGGCCACTGAGGTTATTCAGGCACTAAGAATGCAGGGCCTAATCTAAGACAGCAGAGATAGGGAGAGAGGGAGATTTTTTAGAAAGTATTATCTTGTAAAAGAATTTGGTGACTGAGCAGACTGGGAGCAAGGGAGATGAAAAACTAAGAGGAACCTAAAGTGACTTGGCAACTAGGTGGATAAGCTGGGCCAGTGAGTGAGGCAGGGGACAGATTTCTAGGGGAAATGTGCAGCTTCATTTTGGACATGTTGAGTTTGATGTACCTGTGATACATGCACAGTTGAGTATGTGGGATCTGGACCTCAAGGAAGGGGGAGGGTCTGGACTGGCGATATACACTTGGCAGTCATAAGATGGTTGAAGTCAAGTGCAGAAGGGATTACCTAGGGAGCAAACAAAGTGAGAAGAGGACTATGGATATATGCCCAGAGTTTTATGCCAAAATTAAGGGGCTGGTAGAAGAGAAGAAGACGATGGAGTCTAAGAAAGAAAAGCCACAGGCATAGGAAGAACAGAGGAGGAAGTGATGAAAACTAGTAAATGCTGCAGCAAAGTCAAGGAAGACAAGCATTAAGAAGTGTCAATTGGGTTTGGCAACAAGGAGGTCACAGGTGACCTTGGTAAGAGCAATTTCAGTGAAGTAGTGGAGGCAGAAGCTAGGCCAGAGTGGGGAGTGATAAAGCAGAAATGGGGAGTGCCAGAGCAGTAGTTGGCCGGGAATGGAGGAGGAAGCAGCAGAGATGAAGGATCCTTCTCTTCAACTTATAGTCACATGTAATTTTCTTTTTTTAAATGAGCAACAATGAGAAACTGGTAACCAGTACAATGGCATCGACTCTAAAAAACATTTTAACAAAGATTCAGATATTTGAAACAACATGATGGACATTGAGGGCGTTATGCTAAGTGAAATAAGTTGGACAGAGAAAGACAAATACTGTATTCTCTTTTATGTGGAATCTTAAAAAGAATAAAACAAAAAACAAGCTCAATAGATACAAGCTCTGGTGGTTGCCAGAGGCAGGTGGAAAGGGATGGGAGAAATGGGTAAAGGGGTATAAATTTATTTAAAATTTAATAAATAATAATTGAAAGATTTGATCTTGCTGTTTAGTCACTAAGTCGTGTCCAATTGTTTTGTGATCCCATAGACTGTAGCCCACCAGGCTCCTCTGTCCATGGGATTTCCCAGGCAAGAATACTGGAGTGGGTTGCCATTTCCTTCTCCAGGGGATCTTCCAACCCAGGGATCAAACCCATGTCTCCTGCACTGGAAGGCAGATTCTTTACCACTAAGCTACCAGGAAAAGATACACTTTGAAAATATTTCACCTCCAAAAAACAAAATTAAAAAGTGATGGCTGGATACTGTGTTTGATAAACATAATCTGGGAGAGAAAAGGTTATCACTCCACAGTCATCCTGTCTATATGATATGGAAATATCTCTTTTTTCTACTATCCCATAAGACCTCCTAATTAAGAGGCTAAGTAGTACTAAGTTGTCCCCTTACATTGATGTACAAAAATCACAGTTAAGCTATTACAAGCAGCAATAATATCAGCATAAATTCTTTCCTTATCCCCAAGCCTAACTATATAAGGAAGAGTACCCACAGGTTCTACTGCACCCCAATCCAATGCTGAAATGTCACTGTGTGTCCTGAGGAGGGCTCAGCACTTGGACAAATCTTATACCCTGGCAGTTAAAACACCAGCAAGGAGAATAATTACTTAGGTTGCAAAAAAATCAGATCTTCTTATTACAGCATCAGACAGCTGAAAAATTAGAATTTCTGTGAATAAGGTTGACAGATCAAGTTAACTTGGGCTCTGTGAAAGGTCAAATCCTAATCATGGAGTTAAGGCAGTTCTCAGTAAAGAGAAAGTACACAAAAGGAGTGCTTTGTTAAGGGGATAAGGCAGAAAATTCTCGCTTCCTACACAGAGGCACAAAAAATATTGATATCATGACATTTAAAATTACCACTGTCAGGCAACAAAGTGTACAACCACAAAGAGATATCTTTCACAAGAGACAAGTCCCTCCCTTCCTACACATTCCTGACCCTCTTGTGCTGGAGATCCTCCCAAGGACTGAGGACTCAGGCCCTCTGGACCCAAGGCCCAACCACTGTATGAGTCCCATAGTGGAAACTGGTTTTTTAATGGATTTCAGCACATCCTTCCAGCTTATCATACTAGAAGCCTCTGATAGTCAAAAATATGGAAGAAACTTAAGTATGGCCAAAATTGATAAAGATTTCTACAGGTTAAAAATATATGCATATTTGTATATGTGTGTGTATACATATATAATATTTATCTGCTTCTTGAAGAATGCTGTTAGATTCTGTCTTAAAAGTTAATCCAACTATTACGAATCTGTCACTATTTTCTCATCTATAAAATGGGGATAAATGACTTTCTCAACATTATTTGGCATTGACAAAACCAGAATTAAAATCTGCATTTTCTATTTCCAAAGTCTTTATAATTTTCTTATCACTTCCTGGCTTTCATGTCACTAACTTGTTCTCTGGTGGTTATGTCTCCATTCTCTCACAGGTTTCCCTCACAACTCACTTTAAAACCCCTGTAACTTTAAGTATTAACTCCCTTCATATCTGATCTTATGAAATTTAATATAACATAGTGAAGGAGAAAAAGCACAAGTTTGGAGGGCAGATAGAAGTATCAATTCTGGCTCCATCAAGTTCTAGTCTGTGATTCTACCGTAGATAATCTCTCATTGAACCTCAGTTTCCTCATACGTAGTGATGATAATACTAACATAGTTCGTTTTCATAAATAAGCTTTATCTCTTCGACATGAGGTAATATGTTTTAAGAGGCTAAGAGAATGGGGCTCTGAGGCTGACTGATTGAACTTCATCCTTACAAGTTATGTGACTTCAGGCAGGTCACTGAACCTCCCTGTGCCCCAATTTCCTCATCTGTAAAATGGGAAAGATAATAGTACCCATCTTACAGGGTCATTATGAGGTTTAAATGAGATATCTGGAGACCATCTAGCAGTGTCTAACGTTATAATGCTCAGTAAACACTTCCTATTCAGTCACTAGATTGTAAGTGCTTTGTGGGCAGGGAGGATGACTCATCTGTATTTTCCCATTATGTCTCATACATCAAAGACAATAAATATTTATTGATGAATCACATTAGTTAAACTTGGGACTCTGGATGCTGTAGTTTCAGGCATAATAAGTACTGCTTCCTTGCTTTTTGCTTTTTATACCATCTAAAAGCACACTGCAGTTTTCAGACTTACTAACGGTAACTCACTTTGAAGCTTCTTAAGCAAACTAGCCCAGGGAACAGAACACTTGGGTGCTTCAGCATTGTGTTTGTAACTAGGCTATATTATAATCTAGAAAGTGACCACGTTGGCAATTTAATCTCATTTTCTTTTTTTACCCTTGCTTCTCAAAAAGATAAAGGAGAGGCTTATTTTAAGTAGCATTTTTCCAGGATTTAGGTAGCTAAATCATCAGTGGACTGAATCTTGGTGATCTGGACATTCCCAGAGTAAGAAGTCTTTTCATCTGGAAGTAAAGCTAAAAACTAAAGGTCTTAAAGTACTATATTAACATAATAGCTATAATGGTACAAGTTGTAAGAAAAGGTAAATGGCAGATGGTAATT
Source organism: Bos indicus x Bos taurus (assembly GCF_003369695.1). Taxonomy (NCBI): domain Eukaryota; kingdom Metazoa; phylum Chordata; class Mammalia; order Artiodactyla; family Bovidae; genus Bos; species Bos indicus x Bos taurus. The sequence continues at coordinate 126,319,210 of NC_040105.1, forward strand.
ATGACTAGAAAATGTCCTAATTTTCATGGCACTGAAAGTACTTTGAGCCTCACCTATTCTCAAACTGGATTTGGGAGTTGGTCAGGAGCTGTTCATCCACAGCCCCCGATCACCCATACTGAGAAAATGGGACAGGCTAAAGAATGCCAAGTCATGGCAAATCAACCCGATTTGACACCCAGGTAAATCTCTTTTACTTTATATTCCACAAGAGACACCCTTGTTTTTTCTTCACACAACACCAACACTAAGGTACTCCATCACTTTTTATTAACTTAGAAACATCAGGGAAGGAAATCAGTAATCCCACTTTTCTCCTTTAGCCCAAGAATTAGAGGAGGTTAATGATATCAACTACCAAAGAACAAATGTTGTCAGGGCAATTCTAAGTCTCTATTTGACTTTTGTAAAAAATACTATGTCTGCCTCTTAACTTACAAGACTGAGTCAATTAAAAGAATCATTCTGAGCTTAACCTGAGAAAATGCAGTTATAACAGCAATAATAATGCAATTGAAACTCTCATTTAATGAGCATTTACTTAGGGGTCAGATACTGAGCTAAAAACATTTCTTCCTCACAATAATGCTACTATCATTGTTCCCAATTTATAGATGACAGTGTAAGAAGGTGAACTTGCCCAAGATCACAGAGCTATTGGCACAGCGAAATAGGAACCCAGGTCTGACTCTAAAACATGGGCTAGAAATCACGGTGGTGGTCTGTTTTTGTATGGTACAAGAGCTAAGAATGGCTTTTAAATTTTTAAAGGTTTACAAAAAGAAAAACAAAACAAAACAAACATTTTCACAACACAGAGATTGATGTGATCCACAAAGCTGACAATATTTACTCTGTGGCCCCTTTCAGAAACAATTTGCAGACCTGTGATCTAACCATCTTGAACCACTTTATCATACTCTATAGGAAAGAGGTTACAGTGATCGGTTCCTTATTTTAACACCATAATACTCATTTGGCATTTAATGGAATTTAAGATCCTTTATTTTCTTTATATGACTTGTCTACCCAAGAAAGATAAGTTCTTTTAAGGTAGGGATCATATATTTCTTTGTATTTTCTGTGCATAACATAGTAAGCTGAGTAGCAAATGTTTGTTGAGGATAGTAAATAAATCACACACTGTTATACAGAGAAATTAAACAGAGATATACAGTTTATCTGACTAACTCAGCTTAAGGAGTGCTGCAAATAGAATACAAAAACATGAAATATGAAAACCACCACCCAATATGTCTAAAATCTAAGAATCTCAGGAAGCAGAGATATTTTGCACACAGGCTTAGAATTTTATTACCTTACAAATGAAAAATAAGTCTGAGTTCCTGCATTTTCCTGATACACACAGCTACCTTTCCTTGCTATGCTACCCTTGAGCTGCACATTCCAGAAGTCTGTATTTACTGGAAAGGGATGGGGGTGGGGGGGTGCGTGGAGAAACGTCTTTTTATGCCAAGGCTTCTCCCACCTATCTGCAAGTCTGAGACACAAAGCTCAACAAGCTCATCAGTTTAAGCCTGTTTCAAATGCAGATAATCTTCACTCATGAACTGCACAGAAAGGACTGTTTATCTGCCCTCTTCTCTTCAGCCATATATCCCCTCCTGGTCATCCTAGATTAAGACAGCAATATGCATCTTTTCCTCTCATGAGTCCCCAGCAGAGGCCAAAATGCCTCTGAGTCTGTGGTTTGATTTGCCCTTCTCCCCTTATGATCAAAAAATAAAGATAAATAAGAAATCTCAAAAAGAAAGCACACTAAGACACAAGAACTGAAGCCATTTACTCAACAATCTGTCAACAACCTTATGCCATCAGCAAGTCACCCATCGCACTGCATATGCGTGGTGCTCCTAATTACTGTTTGGCGGAACTGTTCTGACCATCCTACAGTACAACACGCTGCCGGAAGATCTTTATCTCTTGTCCTTACCTCGGCACGGCCTGAATTAGAAGAGTCAACCATATGTATTCATATCAGATATCACAAGCCTAGTACAATACATCAAGATGTCATCAAAATTGCCCTAAGCCGCCTTCGGCTTCTTTCCCGTTCAGGTTTTTCTCAGCCTCCAAAAGACAGGGCATAGCAAGAGCTGGGTGATGGGGAAAGGTGGACTCTGGCTCCAAGGGAACGCCAGATGCTGAGCAGCAGAGATACTGCTGCAGCTTCAATGGACCTTAAACGAACTGACATCCCAGAGAAATGGATAGCTGGGCTGGCTTCCCCTCCCCCAGTCCTCAACCCAATCCGAGACACCGCACCCACTCCCTTTCCATCCTCAGTCCTGGGTCCCGAGCTCGGTAGGCAGAGGCGGAGAGGAGGGGTGCGGAAGAAAAGGGAGGTGGGGTCGGAGGGAAAATGGTGTGGACCGGCAGAGGAAAGGGGGGAGCGAGGCCGAGAAAACGGGGGACGAAGCTTAGGAGAAAATGGGGTGAGGCAGAGAAACGAGGAGTGAAGCAGGAAAAAAAAGGGGGCGACGGAGAGAAACGGAGATCCGGGAGAAAGGCGAGGCGGAAAATGGAAGCAATGGGAAGGGGAGCGGTACGTAGGCCGAGCAGAGCCAAGAGAGGAGGTGAGGCAGCCGGCGGACAGAGAAAGGGGGAGCGCCCGGGGCAGACACGGGGTTGAGACACTTGCCATAAATCATAGCCAGGCCGGTTTCGTGCAGGAAGCGGGCCCGGCGGTGCTTGAAGAGCCAGATCGTGAGAATGGTAAGCGTGAGCAGCAGGATGAAGATGAGCAGGTTGGCGCTGTCCTGCCGGTGGCTCTCCTCAGCTTGCTTCTCTGACACGATTTCCTCGTCCATGGCTCTCGCTTCTCCGCCAGCGCCGTCCGAAGCCCTGGCCCAGCCAAAGACGCCCACTGCGAGAAGTAACCAGAGCGGCCGCGTAAGCCGGCGGGCCCGGGGGCCGCCGCCGTCGACGCCGCGGCGGAGGGGCGCCCGCAGCCAGCCGCGTCGAGCCATGACTCCCCCCACCGCCCGCCCCGCTCCTCACCCGCAGCCGCCCGCGGTCGGACCACTCCCCGAGGGCTCACGGGAAAGGGGCGGGGCCCCAGGGAAGCCGTCGGAGCGCGCGCCGCCGCTGCCGCCGCCGCCGCCGCTCTTAAAGCGGACGCGCCACTCCCAGCTCGCTGGGCCCTATGACTTTGGCCTTCTGTCCCCCGCCACATCAGCTTCCCCCCAGGCTCCGCTGCCAGGGAATGAAAGGCCGTCGAATCTAGTCCACCGCCTTCTGGAAGAGAAACCTGGGTTCAGCGTAATCAAAGCAGTGGCAGATTGCGCTCAGTCTAGTTTGATCCTATTCTTAAAGGTCTCAGAGGAATGGATCTTTCATAACCCATCTCAACATTGTCCCCCAGTGTCTCTTAACAGGATAAGAAGTTGTCCTCTTGGGAAGGGCCTAAATCTCCATCTTTAATTTAAATTGGATTCTCCTTGTTGTGTCCTCAAAGGGGGGAAAAATAGCACTGTAATAGTTCATAAATAATTGACTCAAAGGCAAGGATTCTGCGTGTGTCTTTATGCTCGGTTTTCTTTACACGTAAACACCCGATGTAAGTCATCTCTTACAGATAAACTCCTCAATCTCGCAAAGATTCAGTCGGTTTGTGCTTAAATTTCCCTGTGCTCTAGTCTCCTCTCTCCCCAGGAAGAAATCTTTTGTGATGTGATGTGTTTCTCCTTTTCCTCTTGCTCCTTTCCTCTGCCATCTTAAAGGAGATTTCCCCAGCTCAGAAGCCACCTTTAACACCGTATCTCATCTCTCTTCTTCAAAGAGTATTTTCCCTGTTCTCAGCCTTTCAACCGTGTACCCAAGATTTTCACAGTTCTCACCACTCTGAGAACAGTGGATTTCTATTTTCTCCCTTCCTCTCAGATCACTCATTAGTCTTTGTGGGCTTTTTGTTCTCTCTAGACTTTCTCTAGATGTTTCATTTCTAATTCTGCAGGAATGAACTCCAGTTCCAAGACCTGACCTGCCACTCTCCCTCAGGCCTCTACCTGTTGGATCGTGAACGTAATGCTGGTGAGACTCTTACCAATTGCCAAAATTAAGAATGCTTTTTAAAAATTATTTATTTATTTAGATGTGCTGGGTCTTAGTTGTGGCATGTGGGATCTAGTTCCCTGACCAGGGATTGAACCCAGGCCCCCTACATTGGGAGTGTGGAGTCTTAGCCACTGGATCACCAGGGAAATCCCCTAGAAATGTTTTTGAATGAGCTCATTTCACCCCTACCAACACATGTTCTTTCTCATTTTTTTCATACTGTTGATACTAGCTATCCATCCAATTCCTATCATACTGCCTAGAAGTCATGACTCTCAAACGTTTTCATCTCATGGCCATATAACCTCTTTGCTAACACAAACAACATCCAGGCAACTCCCAGCTGCCCCGATGTGGTTCACTCCCATTAACCAGTTCATTAAGATGGTAAGCTTAAAAATAAGAAAGTTCTGGAATGGTGCTTATCTTGGAGTTCTGGCCCCGTTGGGTCAGAATCTGTGCCAGTGACTATGAACCCATTCTCTCCTCTTAGTACCTGGGTCTGCCCCTGTCTTCCCAATTTCATGGCTGCCTGTCCCTATACCCTGCCTCCAGCCTAACCACACTGCCCTGTACACACAAGGCTGGGCTGTGTAGAGACAAAAAACCCAAGTGAGAATCATTCCCAGTGTCTCCACTGCCTCCCTCCCCAGACCTATCTCTGTCACCCCAGAAGACCTAGCACATGAGCATCTCAGCTTCTTCAGGCCTAACCACCCAATCCAAGGCTGTTTTTGCCCCAGCGCAAAACCATTTTTTATTCTCCTAGTGTTTGGAACTTAAGGGAAAAAAAAGTCACAGTCTGCTCTCCTGACTACAGTCAGCAAAATTCTCCAAGCTCCAGACTCTACCTCTGATTACATGGCCCCAGCAACTTAGTGTCCTTCCCCTACCCTCTCCCTAGCAACGTCTTTATAGCAGGGTTCCAGAAGGAGTCTTGAGAGGGCAATAACTCTGTCAGGCAGGCCACCCCCTAGCAGGGGAGCCCTTGGCTCCCCTCAGAGTATACTTCTCTCTCAACTCAACACTGCCTGGTGTGACTCTCGCCCTCCATTTTTCCTCTCACTGCTGCTCCCCCTGCCAATCCTTGCATGTGCCTTCTGGAATGCCCTCTATTAGGAACAAAGTACCCAACGCTCTCAGTTGCTGCATGATGCCTGCTACATCTCCCCTTTTCCCCAGTCCCTGAGCCTCGCCCAGCACATCACATGCTCTGCAGCTGTTTCAAGTGGAGCCTGCTTATTTCCTCACCACTCCACACTTCTACACACACACACACCCCTCACCACTCCACAGTCCTGCACACACACACACACACACACACACACACACACACACCTCACGCCCTGTATCAGGTTGCCTGAAGGAGGAGCTGGCACTCCACTCACTACCCATTGGTTGCATTCCAAGCTCCTAACTGCCCCACCCTGCCCTGAATGCTAACACCCTCTCCTTCCCTGGTCCTCAAACGATTTCCTGATCACTCTCACACATTCAGCAAGGACTTGGGTATCTGGTTCACAGCTTCCTCTCCCCTCCCTCCCCTCACCACCCCCAAGCCTAGGCTCCCTTAGCCCCGCCTTCGAAGCTCAAACAGGTCAGTCACCTGGAATTCGAGCCCTGCCTCCATTTTTATTAGGAAAATCAAGATCCTCAAAAATAGTCTTCACCGTCCTCACCCTGCAGTCAGTCTCTTTCAGTATGCCATCAGTGCCCATGCCTTCCTCCTCCTCTCCAGCCCCAGTGCAAGTGGTGTTCCCTCCTCCCTTATGAAGCACGCCTCAGTCCCACCCAGCATTCCACCACCCGCTTCCTGCCTCTTTCAGGGTCTACTACTCCAAGAATCATCTTCCTCCACCATCTTCAGTGGCTCAGTCTTCACCACCCTTTCTGTTCTCCAAAACCACTTTCAGGGACTTTTCAGTGGTTTTGGAGTTCAGTGGTTAAGACTCTGCCTTCCAACTCAGGGGGTGCAGGGTTCGATCCCTGGTGGAAAACTAAGGTCCCACATGCCAAGGGATGCAGCCAAAAATTAAACACACACACACACTTTCAGGTTTCTCTTCTAGGAAACAGCTTCCCCCACCCCCCATCCACACCCGCCTCTACTACTAGCACGTTTCTCTCCTCCCATTCAGATCGAGTTTCTCAAGAGTCCTCTACACTCCCATCCACTATCAGCCAGCCAAACTGGCCTGCCCCTGTTTTGCTATGACCCCTGTTTTGCTATGACCTGCTGTGAAGCATGCTTTTGACATTTTTTAGTGGCTGAAAAAATCAAAAGAAGACTGTTTTCTGACACGTGAAATCCAGTGCAATTCATACTTCAGTGTCCACCAGTAAAAGTTTACTGGACACGGCCAAACACATTAGTCTACTGATTGTCTGCAGCAGCTTTGCAGACATAATACCAGCTTTGGTATTATTTCTGTTCTAGGGGTCAGGTACCATTGTGGGTGTGTGCTAAGTCACTTCAGTCATGTCTGGCTCTTTGTGACCCTATGGACAGTAGCCCGCCAGGCTCTTCTGTCCATGGGATTCTCTAGGCAAATATACTGGAGTGGGCTGCTATGGCCTCCTCCAGGGGATCTTCCCGACCCAGGGATTGAACCGGTGTCTTTTAAGTCTCCTGCATTGGCAGGCGGGTTCTTTACCCCTAGTGCCACCTGGGAAGCCCCTGTCTGTGACAGCTTTGGGACTACAAGGCAGTCCCAAATGGGTGGTTGAAAAACAGACGGTATATAGTCTGCAAAGCCTCCAGTATTTACCATTTGGTCCTTTACAGGAAATTTTGCTGACTTTTGCCTTGGCCACTGCCAATCATTATACTTTTATCAGAGGGATCTTTCTGAAGCACAAGTCTGATTACATATACCATGTGTCTGCGTGCTGTGTTGTTTCAGTCATGTCCACTCTTTGGGACACTGGACCATAGCCCGCCAGGCTCCTCTGTCCATGGGATTCTCCAGGCAAGAATACTGCAATCAGTTGCCATGCCTTCCTCCAGGGGATCTTCCCAACCCAGGGACCAAACCTGTGTCTCTTATGTCTCCTGCATTGGCAGGTGGGTTCTTTACCAATAGTGCCTCCTGGGAAGCCCTATATATACCACAGCCCTGCTCCAAACCCTCCACTGACCCCATGGCTTTCAGTTCTGGCTCCTTAGCTTGGCACACAAAGGTCCATACATCCTGACTCCAGACAGCTTCTTCACCATATATCCTGCCTTTCTCCCACAAATACACTGTGCTTCAGACTTTCTGAACTTGTTAGTTTCCTGAAAGCTTCATGTGCTCTCATGTGCCTCGCCACGTTCTCCCTCTGATTGAAGAGTCCTTCAACCCATTCCTCACCGAACTAACTTCTCATCTGACAAAACTCAGTTTAAAGGTCACCAAACATGGTACTGCCGACTAAAAAAATATGTACAATGTGAGGGTTGTGAGTTAAGGTTTGTTTGGGGCAATATGAGGACTGCAGTCCAGGAGACAGCACCTCAGATAGCGCTGAGAAACTGCTCCAAAGAGGTAGTGGGGACAGACAGTATATATGTGATTTTGGTAAAGGGAGACTACATGCAATCAAGCACATATTTTTTGTAAAAAAATTCTGCTGGTCTCATGAAGTTTCTACTAGTCATGAGAAACAATGGTCACCGTGAAGGATTTTAGTGCTTTTCTAGATATGAGGAGATACAAGAATTGGGCTCATAAAATTACCTCCTGAGAATATCTATCTGAGGACCTGTCCTGCCAGTTTTCCCAGAGCACAGAGTACCTCATTTCTGCTCTCCACCCTGAATTCCTTTGGGGGTATTGAAGGTCAGCAGCTGCAGCAGCACATGATTTAATCCTTGATAGAAAGTGAAAGAGAAGTCGCTCAGTCGTGTCTGACTCTTTGCAACCCCATGGACTGTAGCCTATCAGGTTCCTCCGTCCGTGGGATTTTCCAGGCAAGAGTACTGGAGTGGATTGCCATTTCCTTCTCCAGGCGATCTTCCCAACCCAGGAATTGAATCCGGGTCTCCCACACTGCAGGCAGACACTTTACCGTCTGAGCCACCAGGGAAGCCTTGGTAGAGGTAGATGGCAAGCACCCATGGCAAGTGCCAATTTGTAGTTGACAGTACATATATACTATGGAATATTACTCATCCATAAAAAGGAACAAATTTGAGTCAGTTCTAGTTAGGTAGATGAACATAGACTCTATCATACAGAGTGAAGCAAGCCAGAAAGGGAAAAACAAATATTGTATTTTAACACATATATACGGAATCTACGGAGAAGGCAATGGCACCCCACTCCAGTACCCTTGCCTGGAAAATCCCATGGATGGAGGAGCCTGGAAGGCTGCAGTCCATGGGGTCGCTGAGGGTCGGACACAACTGAGCAACTTCACTTTCCCTTTTCACTTTCATGCATTGGAGAAGGAAATGGCAACCCACTCCAGTGTTCTTGCCTGGAGAATCCCAGGGACGGGGGAGCCTGGTGGGCTGCTGTCTATGGGGTCGCACAGAGTCGGACACGACTGAAGTGACTTAGCAGCAGCAGCACACGGAATCTAGAAAAATAGTACTGATGAACCTATTTGTAGGGCAGGAATAGAGATGCAGACATAGGGAACAGATTTGTGGCTACAATGGTGAAAGGAGTTAGTGTTGGTTGCTCAGTCACGTCTGACTCTTTGTAACCCCATGTATTGTAGCCCACCAGGCTCCTCTCATCATGGGATTCCCCAGGCAAGAATACTGGAGTGGGTTGCCATTTCCTCCTTCAGGGGATCTTCCTGACCCAGGGATCAAAACCAGAGCTTCTGCATTGCAGGCAGATTCTTTACAGTCTGAGCCACCAGGGAAGCCCAAGGAGAGAGTGGGGCGGAATTGAGAGAGTAGCATTGAAACATATACACTACTGTGTGTAAAATAGATAGCCAGTGGGAAGTTGCTGTATAGCATGGGGAGCTCAACCCAGTGCTCTGTGACAACCTATAGGGGTGGAATGGAGGGAGAAGGTGAGGGCAGTTCATGAGGGAGGGAACCTATGTAAACTCATGGCTGACTCTAAGGCAGAAATCAACACAACATTGTAATTATCCTCCAGTTAAAAAAAAAAAAAATGGCCATCAAGCTTTCGACGATGCCCTCAGGCTGAGTTAGGGGCTCCTAAAGTAATGCTCAAAATTCTCCTAGCCAGGCTTCAGCAATACATGAACCGTGAACTTCCTGATGTTCAAGCTGGTTTTAGAAAAGGCAGAGGAACCAGAGATCAAATTGCCAACATCCGCTGGATCATGGAAAAAGCAAGAGAGTTCCAGAAAAACATCTATTTCTGCTTTATTGACTATGCCAAAGCCTCTGACTGTGTGGATCACAGTAAACTGTGGAAAATTCTGAAAGAGATGGGAATACCAGACCACCTGACCTGCCTCTTGAGAAATCTGTATGCAGGTCAGGAAGCAACAGTTAGAACTGGACATGGAGCAACAGACTGGTTCCAAATAGGAAAAGGAGTACATCAAGGCTGTTATATTATCACCCTGCTTGTTTAACTTACATGCAGAGTACATCATGAGAAACGCTGGACTGGAAGAAACACAAGCTGGAATCAAGATTGCCAGGAGAAATATCAATAACCTCAGATATACAGATGACACCACCCTTATGGCAGAAAGTGGAGAGGAACTAAAAAGCCTCTTGATGAAAGTGAAAGTGGAGAGTGAAAAAGTTGGCTTAAAGTTCAACATTCAGAAAACGAAGATCATGGCATCTGGTCCCATCACTTCATGGGAAATAGATGGGGAAACAGTGGAAACAGTGGCAGACTTTACTTTTTTGGGCTCCAAAATCACTGCAGATGGTGACTGCAGCCATGAAATTAAAAGACGCTTACTCCTTGGAAGGAAAGTTATGACCAACCTAGATAGCATATTCAAAAGCAGAGACATTACTTTGCCAACAAAGGTCCGTCTGTCTAGTCAAGGCTATGGTTTTTCCAGTGGTCATGTATGGATGTGAGAGTTGGACTGTGAAGAAAGCTGAGCGCCGAAGAATTGATGCTTTTGAACTGTGGTGTTGGAGAAGACTCTTGAGAGTCCCTTGGACTGCAAGGAGATCCAACCAGTCCATTCTGAAGGAGATCAGTCCTGGGATTTCTTTGGAGGGAATGATGCTGAAGCTGAAACTCCAGTACTTTGACCACCTCATGTGACGAGTTGACTCATTGGAAAAGACTCTGATGCTGGGAGGGATTGGGGGCAGGAGGAGAAGGGGATGACAGAGGATGAGATGGCTGGATGGCATCACTGACTCAATGAATGTGAGTCTGAGTGAACTCCGGGAGTTGGTGATGGACAGGGAGGCCTGGCGTGCTGCGATTCATGGGGTCGCGAAGAGAGTTGCACACGACTGATCGACTGAACTGAACTGAACTGAACTATATGGTCTTTCAGAGTACCACCCCTTGCCTCCTGCAAATCTCTCTCTTAGCCCTCCTGAAATATTATGTTTGATTTACATGTTTCTCATACCATGTCATGAGTATCTTGAGGGCAGAAAGCAAGTATTACTTATTTCTTTACTGACAGCCACTAGCCCAACACCTAACAAAAATAGGTACTCAATTACAACATATGTGAGCATCAGTGTATGTCTGTTCTATTTCCTTGAGTACCAAGGAAATCTCCATGTTTGCAGATGACATTCAGTTCCCGTAAGTACCTAGATTCAGTTCAAGGACAAACTGAAAGAGGACTTTACGGTATTGGGTACATAGTAAATGCTCAGGAAGGACTTACTGATTGAAAAGTATACATAAGTTTAGTCTAGTGTTTGTGGCAGTCCTTGGTTCTTTGGAGATGCATAATAAACACTGATTTAATTAATTCACATGTTGATGGAAAGGCTGAAAAGCTAAGTTGAGGCCGTATTGTGGAAGGTCTTAACACCACATAAAAGTTTAACTCATCCACTCCCCTGCTCAAAACCTCACCAATATTAATTTGGCAGCAGATAGGGGAATAAACAAAATGGGCAACAGGGGAGACCAGTGAAAAGGTTGGAAAGGTAGTCTTGCTGAAAAGTAGTGAGGCCTTCATTTATAGGATGCAGTAGGAATGGAAATGGAAAGCTGAAAGAGAAATCCAGTGCCGAGGTATGATTACCCTGCTTTAGCAACCAATGGGGTGGGTGGATGCGGAGTGCTTAAAGAAGGATGGAAAGATGACACCAGGGTTTTGAACCTGGATGACTGGAAAGCACAGGACAGCTAATAGCATTAAAATGGGAGTCAGAAGGTAGAGCTCAGCTCTGGACAGGTTGGATTTAAGGCAGCAGTCTCCAACCTTTTTGGCACCAAGAACTGGTTTCATAGAAGACAATTTTTCCACAAACTTGGGGGGTGGGGCATGGGCAATGGTTGTTTCAGGATGAATCAAGAGCATTACATTTACTGTCCACTTTGTTTTTACTACTATTACATCAACTCCACCTCACACCATCAGGCATTAGATCTCGGAGGTTGAGGACTCCTGATTTAAGAGACTGGTGGGATTTCCAAGTGAAGTTATCAAAATGGGCAGTTAGAAACTTGGGTCTAGAATTCAGGAGTGAAGTTAGGACCAGTGGTAGATCTGGGAGCTATATGCACAATGTTGAAGCTATGGGAGTCATGTGTTCTTCAAAGAAGGTAAGGAAGAAAGCCAGTCCTGGGCCAGTAGTATCGAGAATGCTATATTCAAAGAGCAGAAGAAAGAATAGGTCACACATATTGATTAGGACTCAACATAATTATGCTGGAGTTTTCAGTTTATTTCCTAAACAAACCAGCCCAATGTGCTAAAAAAGCAAATAAGATTTTTGGTGTCATTTTCAGTGTCAAGGCTATGTGAAATGAATACTCATATTACCCTCAGCCAAGTAACCTAGGATACTTGGTACAGATGTAGTAATGAAACCCCACGAGAAATATTAGTGGATCTGGAAAAAGCCCAGAGAAGAGCAATTAAAATAATCAAAGGGGTGCAGCAACTGATGTTTTACAAAAGACTAAAAGGATAAAGAACCTCTTCAGTCTGGAAAAACAGCTAAGAAGAGTCAATAGCAGCATCAACAACAATCACAATGGCTAAAATTTACTGAGTGCTTCCTGTGTGTGAGATTATTTTATAAACAATTTGTAAGTATCATCTTGCTCAATCCTGACAACAATCTTATCAGGTAAGTACTATTATTATTCCCACTTTACAGATGAGGAAACAGAGGCACAGTGAAGTTAAGTAACTTGTCCAATCTGCCAGTATTTAAACCCAACCTGTTTCTGGGGGTGTGGCCCTAAACTCACCTCTTCCATAAGCACACCGAAATTACAACTATTTGTGTGGCAACTATTGATGAGAAAGACCAGAAGGCTAATAGAAAAGATCTTCTACAACTAAAGATATAAAGAAGGAGCCCCAACGAGACAGGTAGGAGGAGCAGAGATGCAGTATAGTCAAGACCATACCACTGGGTGGGCAACCCACAAACAAGGATAATTACAACTGCAAAGGAAGAAGCAATGAGTCTGAGCCCCACATCAGGCTCCCCAGCCTGGGGGTTCTGCACCTGGAAGATAAGCTCTCAGAATGTTTGTCTTTGAAGGCTAGTAGGCTTACTTTTGGGAGAGCAAGAAGGCTGTGGGAAATAGAGATCCACTCTGAAAGGGTGCATGAAAAATCTCACATACTCTGGCACCCAGGGCAGAAGCAGTAATGTGCGAGAAGTCCGGGTCAGATCCACCTGCTGATCTTGGAGCGCTTCCCACAGAAGGAAGAGGTAACTGGAGATCACCCGAGGGACACAGACCCTGGCAGCAGCCATTTTGGGCAGCTTGTTCTACCACGTGAACAGTGGTGCTATCAAGTGCCTTTTGGAGCCCTCCATCTAGCTTATTCCAAAGAATAGCAAGGAGAGATAAGAAAGCCTTCCTCAGCAATTAATGCAAAGAAATAGAGGAAAACAACAGAATGGGAAAGACTAGAGATCTCTTCAAGAAAATTAGAGATATCAGATTTCATGCAAAGATGGGCTTGATAAAGGACAGAAATGGTATGGACCTAACAGAAGCAGAAGATGTTAAGAAGAGGTGGCAAGAATACACAGAAGAACTGTACAAAAAAGATCTTCACAACCCAGATAACCACGATGGTGTGATCACTCACCTAGAGCCAGACATCCTGGAATGAAAGTCAAGTGGGCCTTAGGAAGCATCACTACGAGCAAAGCTAGTGGAGGTGATGGAATTCCAGTTGAGCTATTTCAAATCCTGAAAGATGATGCTGTGAAACTGCTGCACTCAATATGCCAGCAAATGTGGAAAACTCAGCAGTGGCCACAGGACTGGGAAAGGTCAGTTTTCATTCCAATCCCAAAGAAAGGCAATGCCAAAGAATGCTCAAACTACCACACAATTGCACTCATCTCACACGCTAGCAAAGTCATGCTCAAAATTCTCCAAGCCAGGCTTCAGCAATACATGAACCGTGAACTTCCAGATGTTCAAGCTGGTTGTAGAAAAGGCAGAGGAACCAGAGATCAAATCGCCAACATCCGCTGGATCATGGAAAAAGCAAGAGAGTTCCAGAAAAACATCTATTTCTGCTTTATTGACTATGCCAAAGCCTCTGACTGTGTGGATCACAATAAACTGTGGAAAATTCTGAAAGAGATGGGAATACCAGACCACCTGACCTGCCTCTTGAGAAATCTGTATGCAGGTCAGGAAGCAACAGTTAGAACTGGACATGGAACAACAGACTGGTTCCAAATAGGAAAAGGAGTACGTCAAGGCTGTATACTGTCACCCTGCTTATTTAACTTCTATGCAGAGTACATCATGAGAAACGCTGGGCTGGAAGAAGCACAAGCTGGAATCAAGATTGCTGGGAGAAATATCAATAACCTCAGATATGCAGATGACACCACCCTTATGGCAGAAAGTGAAGGGGAACTAAAAAGCCTCTTGATGAAAGTGAAAGAGGAGAGTGAAAAAGTTGGCTTAAAGTTCAACATTCAGAAAACGAAGATCATGGCATCTGGTCCCATCACTTCATGGGAAATAGATGGGGAAACAGTGGAAACAGTGGCAGACTTTATTTTGGGGGGCTCCAAAATCACTGCAGATGGTGACTGCAGCCATGAAATTAAAAGACGCTTACTCCTTGGAAGGAAAGTTATGACCAACCTAGATAACATATTCAAAAGCAGAGACATTACTTTGCCAATAAAGGTCCGTCTAGTCAAGGCTATGGTTTTTCCAGTGGTCATGTATGGATGTGAGAGTTGGACTGTGAAGAAAGCTGAGCGCCGAAGAATTGATGCTTTTGAACTGTGGTGTTGGAGAAGACTCTTGAGAGTCCCTTGGACGGCAAGGAGATCCAACCAGTCCATTCTAAAGGAGATCAGTCCTGGGTGTTCTTTGGAAGCACTGATGCTAAAGCTGAAACTCCAGTACTTTGGCCACCTCATGCGAAGAGTTGACTCATTGGAAAAGACTCTGATGCTGGGAGGGATTGGGGGCAGGAGGAGAAGGGGATGACAGAGGATGAGATGGGTGGATGGCATCACTGACTCGATGGACGTGAGTCTGAGTGAACTCAGGGAGTTGGTGATGGAGAGGGAGGCCTGTTCTGCAATTCATGGGGTCACAAAGAGTGGAATAGGACTGAGCGACCTAATTGAACTGATCTAGCTTATTAGCGCAGGGACCTGCCCCCAGCCCTGCTCACCAGCCTGTCGGTACCAGTACTGGGAGACCTTAGGCCAAGCATGTAGCTGAGAGGAGATACAGTCCCACTCACCAGCAGACCTGCTACCTTAAGACCTCCTGAGCCCACAGCTGCCCCGGGACCTGGCCTTGTTCACCACAGGGCCCAGGACCTGTCCTTGCACAGCAGTGTACTAGCACCATCTCTGGGATTTCCAGGGCCCTGCAGCTAGAGATCCTGAGACCTGGCTCCATCCATCAGTGGACCAGCACTGGCCCTGGGAACACCTTCACCCACCAGTGAGTGGGCACCAACTCTGGGATCCCCTGGGCCCTGGTCCCACCAGGGACCTGGTGTACCCTGGTCCGACCAGTAGGCTGTCACAGCCTCAGGACCACCTGGATCCCATCCCTGTCCACCAGCAGGCCAACACCAGCTCTGGGACACCCTGGGCCCCTTAGCCAGTGGTCCTGGGATCCTTCCCCACCCACCAGTAGGCTGACACCAGCTTTGGGACCTCCAAGGCCCTATAGCCAGAGACCCCAGGAATTGGCTCTGCCCACCAGTAAGCTGGCACTAGTTCTTGGACCCCATGGGCTCCAGCTCTTCCCACCAGCAAGCCAGCACAAGCTTTGAGATGTCTTGGATGGCTCAGCCAGTCGCCCTGAGATTTGGCCCAACTCATCAGTGGATCAGGGCCACCTTTGGGACACCTCAGAACCCTCAGCCAGCCTTGTTAGGAATCAGCCCCACCCATCAGCAGGATAACAGTAAATCTGGAAACCTTGGCCCTCCAACCACCCAGCTCAGAACCTGGTTCTGTTCACCAGTAGGCTAGAAGTAGCCCTGGAACCCACTGGGGCTCTTAAGCCAGCAGCCTCATGACCTGATCCCACCCACTAGTAGCCTGCAGCCTCTGCACAAGGCAGAGCCTGGCAACCAATCGGACTGGGTGACAGCCATGCCTACCACACCACCCACAGTAGTCAGCCCACCACAACAGAAGGACCCATGCAGCCCACATAGGGGGCACCCCTACAGCACACAGCTCTGGTGACCAGAGTTGGGTGTGCTACTGGGACGCATAGGATATCTTCTACAAACGGCCACTTATGCAGGCTCAGAAAATATAATCAACTGTTGGGGTCCTCTAATGGACCGGAACCTGGTGGTCTGGAGTAGACAATAAGAAAGTGAAAGAGAGAGCCGGAGGGAGGGAGAGAGAGAGAGAGAAAGAAAGATATGGGGACCCAAGCTCTGATGGAGCAAAGGATTAGGAGCAAACACTCAAACATTTTTTCCTAAGTGAAATTACTGAAAAGCTGATGCAGAATAACTTGACAAATGAAACGCTGTTCACATCCAAATACCTGACCTTGTCCCCAGAAAAGAAACGCAGCCTGGCAGCTGTTGAATCTCTCTGTTCAGTGTGTCAAGGAAGATGATTATACTGTCAAGACCTACCTGAAAAGAAGGTGAATATTTTTCACTTTTGATATTCTTAGGAACAAATAACTTATTTGGCAAATGGTGTCTTTTTTATGTTTTTTTGGTTTTGTATTGTGAAATAGGCACTGAAGCTGATGTTATTTGGTTTTAAGAATCTTACAGACTGGAAACAGAAATAAAGCTATATTAACAATAGTTATAGGCTTAAAGAATATATTGCGTTGGAATCTAGTAAAGTCTGTTCTGGATAAGGAAGATAAAAGTGTTCTTGTATATTCCCCCTTATTTAATTTTTTATTTGTAGTTTCAGTGTGTAATGTGTTTGTTTAATTATGTCTTGTGTTTGTGGATTATAAGGAATGTATGTAATCTGTTTAATAGAGAATGAATGTAAAAACTGTTTGAATTGTTTAGAAATATAGGCAGGGCCATTGTCTGTTTTTATAGAATTAGGTGTTCTCATTATTGCAAAGTAAGCTAACAGGTGGGTTATGACATGTCATGTAGTTTCACCTCGGAGAGGTGTGGCCCATATAAAAGAAGAATTTGTATCGATCGAGACATGTAAGAAGGAAGAGCAAGAAAGTTCAGGACAATGAGTTACATCCACTTGCCATAAAATTCTCTTTCATTTGTCATAAACCTTTTTTATATTTTTGTATTTATCATTTTATTTGTCATTTCTTATATCTTTTTATGAAAAGCATATATCTTACTTTTCTTTAGCAACTATGAAGTGTCTTGTATATTAGCATTTTATAGATTGAATATATTTATTATATTATATATTATAATATATATTTATTTTTATATAAATATTTATATTTATTAATAGTTTAAAATCTCTTTAGTTTTTCTGTAAGAAAAACTTTTTGTAAGAGGAAGTTAGTGTTCAGTAATTAATGTTTTAAAATCTTACTTAATTTGGAAATGACCTAGCTATTTAATAAACTTTTATCATTTAGTTTAGTTGAATTCTAGGAATTTAAGTTACCCCAATCCTAAGAGATTATTTTAGATAGACATTTTTAAAACATAATTATTTTTAATACAGTTTATTTAAAATTTTTCACCTTATTTATATATTTTTATATATATAAAGAGTTAGTTTTTTGTTGACAAATTTAGTTTTACCTTAAATCTAGGCATAATAAAAGTATCATACAATGTTGATGATTTAAGACATGTCTTAATTAGATTAGCAAATAATTATATTTAAATTATATATATATTTAAATAAACATTATATTTAATATTGAATATTTTTCAGTTCATGTGAACTTGAATTTAAATAGAGCTCATTAACTTCATATTATCCAAAAACAAAGACATACATTGAGATATAGATAATTTTAGATAGACAGACATAGTTTTCTGTTTAAATTTAAATATCTTTTTGATATATATATATATATATATACATATATATATATAGATAGATATAGATTTTAAGTTTATATATATAATTTAAATATCTTTTTGATATATATATATATATACATATATATATATAGATAGATATAGATTTTAAGTTTCACCAATTTGCTTATAGCTGGAGTCTCAGATAGAGTGGGCTGTGTATCCCAAGGACACGATAAGAGTTAACTTTAATTTTTTTTCTTAGGCTTGTTTTTGTTTCCCAGGTAGAATTGGAGCTCCAAAACAGTATTTTAACAAGTTAACCTTTTCCTAACTGCACGTGTAAGAAGAACCGGTTTTGCAATTTCAAAAAAGATTTTATTTTAATCAGTTTTCTCTGGAGTCTAAAGAATATCATGGCCATTCAGTGTCAAAAATATCATTTCTCCTTTTTGTAGTTATAGTATATTATTAATGATATATGCATGAGGGAATTGCTGTCACACTGGATATAAAGTCTTGGCTATAAAATTTTGACAAATAGTGGGACTGTTAAGCGTACCTTGAGGTAATATAGTCCATGAAATCTTTTATGAGGCCCGATATGATTAGGATAATGGAGAGAGAAAGTGAATCTCTCCTGGTCTAAAGGGTGTAAAGGTATATTAAAAAATCAGTCTTGTAAATCAGTAATAATAATGTGTCAATTTTGAGGAATAGTAGTAGGTGATGGGATCCCTGGTTATAATGTACCCATAGGTTTCATAGAAGCATTAGCTTTTCTAAGGCTTGTTAAGAGATACCATTTGTTAGATTTCTTTTTTATAACAAAAATAGGAGAGTTCCAAGGAGAGTAAGATTCCTCAATATGTTTTAATTCTAATTGTGTGTCTGTAAGTTCTTTAATAGTCTGTAATTTTTCTTTCGTAAGGGGCCATTGTTCTGTCCAAATAGGCTCGGCATTCTTCCAAGTTATTTTAATAATTGCTTTGTTTGTTAAATGAGCAGTGGCCCTTAGCAAAAATATGGAATGTATATCTGAGTTTGTCATTGCATAAGTAAGTCCCTTCCTATTAGATTAAGGGGTGCATCTATCACACAATATCTTAATGTTGCAGGCTGGCCTTTTGGTCCTTCATATGGGTAGATTTGAACATTTTGATAAATTTTTTGTACTTTGGTTTGACAAATTCCTGCAATTTGGCAAGAGATTTTTTGTATAGGCCAGGATTTGGGCCATAAGTGTTTGGAAATAATAGTAATATTAATATTAGATCCAGTGTCGAGGAGACCAGAAAATCTTTTACCATTAATTTTGATATTTATATTTGGCTGGGCATATTCAGATACCAATGATGTCCATAAGGATTGTTTTTGATCTGTACTGCTGAATCTGCTTGTCTGTACATTATTAGAGGAGTTAATAGAAATGTAAGGTAAAAGCTGGGCTGGAAGAAGCACAAGCTGGAATCAAGATAGCTGGGAGAAATATCGATAACCTCAGATATGCAGATGACACCACCCTTATGGCAGAAAGTGAAGAGGAACTAAAAAGCCTCTTGATGAAAGTGAAAGAGGAGAGTGAAAACGTTGGCTTAAAGCTCAACATTCAGAAAACGAAAATCACGGCATCTGGTTCCATCACTTCATGGGAAATAGATGGGGAAACAATGGAAACAGTGTCAGACTTTGTTTTTTGGGGCTCCAAAATCACTGCAGATGGTGACTGCAGCCATGAAATTAAAAGATGCTTACTCCTTAGAAGGAAAGTTATGACCAACCTAGATAGCATATTCAAAAGCAGAGACATTACTTTGCCAACAAAGGTCCGTCTAGTCAAGGCTATGGTTTTTCCAGTGGTCATGTATGGATGTGAGAGTTGGACTGTGAAGAAAGCTGAGCGCTGAAGAATTGATGCTTTTGAACTGTGGTGTTGGAGAAGACTCTTGAGAGTCCCTTGGATGGCAAGGAGATCCAACCAGTCCATTCTGAAGCAGATCAGCCCTGGGATTACTTTGGAGGGAATGATGCTGAAGCTGAAACTCCAGTACTTTGGCCACCTCATGCGAAGAGTTGACTCATTGGAAAAGAGGAGGCCTGGAATGCTGCGATTCATGGGGTCGCAAAGAGTCGGACACGACTGAGCGACTGAACTGAGCTGAACTCCATCACGTCCATCGAGTTGGTGATGCCGTCCAACCACCTCATCCTCTGTCATCCCCTTTTCCTCCTGCCCCCAATCCCTCCCAGCATCAGAGTCTTTTCCAATGAGTCAACACTTCGCATGAGGTGGCCAAAGTACTGGAGTTTCAGCTTTAGCATCAGTCCTTCCAAAGAACACCCAGGGCTGATCTCCTTCAGAATAGACTGGTTGGATCTCCTTGCAGTCCAAGGGACTCTCAAGAGTCTTCTCCAACACCACAGTTCAAAAGCATCAATTCTTCAGTGCTCAGCCTTCTTCACAGTCCAACTCTCACATCCATACATGACCACTGGAAAAACCATAGCCTTGACTAGATGGACCTTTATTGGCAAAGTAATGTCTCTGCTTTTGAATATGCTATCTAGGTTGGTCATAACTTTCCTTCCAAGGAGTAAGTGTCTTTTAATTCCATGGCTGCAGTCACCATCTGCAGTGATTTTGGAGGCCCAAAAAATAAAGTCTGCCACTGTTTCCACTGTTTCCCCATCTATTTCCCATGAAGTGATGGGACCAGATACCATGATCTTCGTTTCCTGAATGTTGAGCTTTAAGCCAATTTTTTCACTCTTCTCTTTCACTTTCATCAAGAGGCTTTTTTAGTTCCTCTTCACTTTCTGCCATAAGGGTGGTGTCATCTGCATATCTGAGGTTATTGATATTTCTCCCAGCTATCTTGATTCCAGCTTGTGCTTCTTCCAGCCCAGCATTTCTCATGATGTGCTCTGCATAAAAGTTAAATAAGCAGGGTGACAATATACAGCCTTGACGTACTCCTTTTCCTTTTGGAACCAGTCTGTTGTTCCATGTCCAGTTCTAACTGTTGCTTCCTGACTCGCATATAGGTTTCTCAAGAGGCAGGTCAGGTGGTCTGGTATTCCCATCTCTTTCAGAATTTTCCACAGTTTATTGTGATCCACACAGTCAAAGGCTTTGGCATAGTCAATAAAGCAGAAGTAGATGTTTTTCTGGAACTCTCTTGCTTTTTCAATGATCCAGCAGATGTTGGCAATTTGATCTGGTTCCTCTGCCTTTTCTACAACCAGCTTGAACATCTGGAAGTTCACGGTTCACGTATTGCTGAAGCCTGGCTAGGAGAATTTTGAGCATTACTTTACTAGCATGTGAGATGAGTGCAATTGTGCGGTAGTTTGAGCATTCTTTGGCATTGCCTTTCTTTGGGATTGGAATGAAAACTGACCTTTTCCAGTCCTGTGGCCACTGCTGAGTTTTCCACATTTGCTGGCATATTGAGTGCAGCACTTTCACAGTGTCATCTTTCAAGATTTGAAACAGCTCAACTGGAATTCCATCACCTCCACTAGCTTTGTTCATAGTGATGCTTTCTAAGGCCCACTTGACTTCACATTCCAGGATGTCTGGCTATAGCAAATTAGGTAAAACGAGGTGACACAGAAACATGTTCCAAACAAGGGAAAAGATAAAACCCTAGAATGACTAAGTGAAGTGGAGATAGGCAATCTATCAGTAAAGAGTTCAAAGTAATGATTGTAAAGCCATTCAAAGAATTTGGGGGATGATTGGATGAACAGAGTGAGAAGTTAGAAGTTTTTTAAACAGAGTTAGAAAACATAAAGAACTAAACAGAGATGAAGAATACAATAATTAAAATGAAAAATCACTAGAAGGAATCAACAGTACTGAACAGATCAAGGAGCTGGAATACAGAGTAGTGGAAGTCACTGAAGCTCAGCATAAAAATAAAAATGAATAAAAAGCAATGAGGACAGCTTAAGAGACTGCTGGAACAATATCAGACATACTAACATTCACATTAAAAGGGTCCCAGAAGGAGAAGAGAGAGATAAAGGGACTGAGAACATATTTGAAGATATATTAGCTAAAACTTCCCTGATCTGGAAGACAGGTAAACAGACATCAAGGTCCAGAAAGCACAGAGAATCCCAAACAGGAACCCAAATAGGACCACACCAAGATATGCTGTAATAAAAATGGCAGAAATTATAGATAAAGAGAGACTATTAGCGGCAACAAGGGAAAAGCAACAAGTTATGTAAAAAGGAACTTCTGTAAAGTTATCATATCCCTTTTCAGCAGAAACTCTACAGGCTAGATATATTTAAATTAATGAAAGGGAAAAACCTACAACCAAGAATACTCTACCCAGTAAGGTCTTAAGTCAGGTTTGATAGAAAGATCAAAGTTTTACACACAAACAAAAGCTAAAAGAGTTCAGCACCACTAAACAAGCTGTACAATAAATGCTAAAGGAACTTGTCAAGGTGGAAAAGAAAAGGCCACAATTAGAAACATGAAAATTACAAAAGGAAAAATCTCATTGGTAAAGGCAAAAATACAGTAAAAGTAGTCAATCAACTATTTGTAATATTAATAGGAAGGTTGAAAGATAAAAGTAATAAAATCATCTGTATTTGCAATAATTAGTTAAGGGTACACAAAACAAAAAGATGTAAAATATGATATCAAAACAGTAAATGTGGAAGGAGGGGGGCAAAAATGCAGGGTTATTAAAATAGCTATATGAAATGACATGTTTACTAAACTTGTAGTAATCATTTCTAGGGAAGGTGGGTTTTTGAACTAAGTAGGAAAGGACAAAGTGTGCTAGGTAGGGGGAGAATATGCATGGGAAATGGATACATGGACATGGTGCATGAAATTACTTCTCCAGCTGGATGGCTGTTAATCAACTTGAAAACAATTCTGGGATTGCAGTGCTTTTTCTATTCAACCAGCTCTCCTGGGGAAACAGTGATGAGCCTTCATAAACATCTCTATCTCCATAGGAAATGCTTTAGAGATGGCTATCCCCACCTTTAATAACATCCTCATCACTTATCCACTATGCATATGAACAACGGCTATTTCTTTGGGGAAACTAAACACACTTCTTGCATCACCCAGGAATTTAAATGCTCTTTCTCATGACGTTTGACTCTTGTTCTAAGAGCTCGTGAAAACACTGCTGCCATTAGCTGTACCTTGCACCTCTGGGAATAGCTCTAATGTACAGAACACTGTATGAGTGGACCCAAGGTATTTAGTAACTGTAACTTAGTAAAGTCTTTAATAACTGTGACTATGAATATCTTGGCTTCCTTTCAGATTGGAATCTAAAGATAAGACAATTAAAGACAATTAAAATCCTACCCCATGAATATGCTGCTGCTGCTGCTAAGTCGCTTCAGTCATGTCCGACTGTGCAACCTCATAGACGGCAGCCCACCAGGCTCCCCCGTCCCTGGGATTCTCCAGGCAAGAACACTGGAGTGGGTTGCCATTTCCTTCTCCAATGCATTAAAGTGAAAAGTGAAAGTGAAGTCGCTCAGTCCTGTCCAACTCTTAGTGACCCCATGGACTGCAACCTAACAGGCTCCTCTGTCCATGGGAGTTTCCAGGCAAGAGTACTGGAGTGGGTTGCCATTTCCTTCTTCATCCTGATTGTGAGGTTTATACATAGTTAGAACTGGACATGGAACAACAGACTGGTTCCGAATTGGGAAAGGAGTATGTCAAGGCTGTATATTGTCACCCTGCTTATTTAACTTATATACAGAGTACATCATGCAAAACGCCAGGCTGGATGAAACACAAGCTGGAATCAAGATTGCCAGGAGAAATATCAATAACCTCAGACACGCAGATGACACGACCCTTATGACAGAAAGCAAAGAAGAACTAAAGAGCCTCTTGATGAAAGTGAAAGAGGAGAGTGAAAAAGTTGGCTTAAAACTCAACAGACTGAAAACGAAGATCATGGCATATGGTCCCATCACTTCATGGCAAATAGATGGGGGAACAATGGAAATAGTGACAGACTTCATTTTGGGGGGCTCCCAAATCACTGCAGATGGTGATTGCAGCCATTAAATTAAAAGATGCTTGCTCCTTGGAAGAAAAGCTATGACCAATCTAGACAGCATATTAAAAAGCAGAGACATTACTTTACCAACAAAGGTCCATCTAGTCAAAGCTACGGTTTTTCCAGTAGTCATGTATGGATGTGAGAGTTGGACTATAAAGAAAGCTGAGTGCCAAAGAATTGATGCTTTTAAGCTGTGGTGTTGGAGAAGACTCTTGAGAGTCCCTTGGACTGAAAGGAGATCAAACCAGTCCATGCTAAAGGAAATTAGTCCTGAATATTCATTGAAAGGACTGATGCTGAAGCTGAAACTCCAATACTTTGGCTAACTGATGCGAAGAACTGACTCATTGGAAAAGACCCTGATGCTGGGAAAGATTGAGGGCAGGAGGAGAAGGGGATGACAGAGGAGGAGATGGTTGGATGGCATCACCAACGCGATGGACATGAGTTTGAGTAGACTCCTGGAGTTGGTGATGGACAGGGAGGCCTGGTGTGCTGCAATCCATGGGGTCACAAAGAGTTGGACATGACTGAGCAACTGAACTGAACATTTGTAAGAAATATAATATACCATACTTGACATTGATCAAGTACTCTGTCAACTCTTGGCTTAGAGGTGAATGAACTGGTGAGGGCCAGAGAAAAATAATGACTATAATTAAATGTTTGGAAAATGGGATCCAGGACAAAAGCTATATAGGTAAATTTGAGGAAATCTGATGATTCCTGGATGCCTTCCTTTCTTTCTTTTTTTTTTTTTTTAGCTTTGAGGAAACTCAAATATATCAGAAAATGCTTATCATCAAAACGTTATCAAAATGTAAGTGTGTGTACAAGTCCAGAGGGATTTTTGAACACAATTCAAAATAACAGAAGGATGCTCTATAGAGATCCTTTCTAAGGAGGATACACCCCCTCTACTTTCCCACAATTCATTCATTGTTTCAGTAAACACTGAATGCCTACCATGTGACAGGCAATGTTCTAGGTATAGATACAAATCTCTGCCCTCTTGGAACTTACATTTCTGGGCAAAGAGAGATAGTAAACAAAAGAAACATAATCAATAGGTAAATTGTAGTGTATCTTAGAAAGTGACATGAAAATAGAGCAGTCGAGGGGCCTCAGGAATGGGAAGAATGCAAATTTAAAAGCATAGCCAGGATAGGCCTCTAATAGCAAGTGAGGTGAATAAATTGAGTAGCTAACATGTAGAATTCTGACGTTAAAGGGAAAGCATGGTGATCATCATACTTTGCATTTACCCTGTGATATGCAGTTTACAACATTGCGCCAGCCAGTCAGGTGGCAGGGAGGAGTTGATGGGAGTTTGGGAAAAGGAATGAATTCTATTTTGGCCATATTAAGTTTTAAGTGCCATGTGATAGAAATAAATGATCAGCAAGGAGTTGGAAATGCAAGTCTGGAGCTTAGGAGAGACATTTGAGATACAGCTGTTGATTTGGAATCACTAATATTGACAATGGCTGAAAGCAGTGGGGAGGAATAGGTGACCTGGCCAAAGGAGAGTAGAACGTAAAGAGGTCAATGTGAAATGTCTACATTTTAGGGGATGAAGACAAAGATAAAAATCGAGAGTATATTTTATTCTGATCAGAGAGACAGAGAGAAGATGAGCCAGTATTGTTATCATCCTTTTATTCTTCCCTTTTTATTTCAACCTAATGTGAAATGTGGGCTTCCCTGGTGGCTCAGATGGTAGAGAGTCCGCCGGCAATGCGGGAGACTTGGGGTTCGGTCCCTGGGTTGGTAAGATCCCCTGGAGGAGGGCATGGCAACCCACTCTAGTATCCTTGCCTGGAGAATCCCCATGGACAGAGGACTGAGCTTTCTTGGTGGCTCAGACCGTAAAGAATCTGCCTGCAATGGGGGGAGACCAGGGTTCAATCCCTGGGTCGGAAGATACCCCGGAAGAGGGCATGGCAACCCACTCCAGTATTCTTACCTGGAGAATCCCCATGGACAGAGGAGCCTGGCGGGCTACAGTCCATGGGATCGCAAAGAGTCGGACACGACTGAGCGACTAGGCACACACAATGTGAAATAGGTCCCCTTAGTGACAAAACACTCCTCTGGCGCTACACCCCTTTGGGTGCGAATCTTTCACATAGACCACTTACAAGTAAAGAGAAGAGGACTAACTTTTACTGAGTGTACCCCGCTTGCAACGTGTTCGGGGCCTCCAAATCCCGGGTGGTTTTCCTCTACACCCCCACTAGCTCCCTCGCTTTCACACTAGTGCCTCCTTCCGTAGTGCCAGTTTCCAGTACGCTGAAGTACAAGAAAGGTCGACAGAAAACAAAGAGCACAACTTGAAGAAAAAGCAAAACAAACAAAAATCCCCGGCCAAGACATAGGGATCTGGTACTGACAGCCTCTAACTACCTCCTGCTGCGTCCACTGTCCCTCTGCCCTACCCGGAACTCTCCATAGGCCCCGCCCCCGGCTCTCCGCAGGCCACGCCCCCCTGCCCCGCGGCCCGCGCTCATTTGCTGGCACCTTCGTCTCCACTTCCCCATTGATCCGCCTGCGCTTCTTCTTCTACGCTCTCCACGCAGCCCCGCCTCTCCGAGAGCGGCAGCGCGGCGCAGGCCCGGCTCTTCAGCATTCCTGGACCTTTTTCCTTGTCTTTTACCCCTTCTTCCCAGCATTCCCGTTTCCGCTTTCTCACGGCTATTCTGTTTTTCCACCTCTGAGACGCTTCGCGCCCAGGGGTTCAGTGACGTCATCTTTCTGCGCTGCGCGGACAACCGCCGGTGGAGGAAGGAACGGTTCTGCCGCCCTTCGCTTCTTTTGTTGGGCTGCTCTTTCGGAGTCATGGCGCCGTCGCTATGGAAGGGGCTGGTGGGCATCGGCCTCTTTGCCTTAGCCCACGCGGCCTTTTCCGCTGCGCAGCGTAAGTGCCTGGGGGACAGGGACAGCTCCCATGCGGGACTCTGCGGGCGGCGTGTGGGCGCACCCAAGAAGGAGTGTCGGACCGAGTGGCCCAGAAATGGTCATTTGAGACCTTAGAGTTTGGGGTGACTGTGAGAAGCGGTGCGGGGCTCCCCGGTGGAAAGCTTGGAGTCTGAGGAGAGTGGGGCAACTGGGATTACAGCAGGGTTGGAAGGGGATGTTGGGGAGAGGGGATCGGTGGGCTGCGGGGTGGGCAGAAAGGGAGCCTTTCCGGGAATCTGGGACAAGTGTTGTCAGATCCATCGCGGGGTTGGTAAAGTGTCAGATCGAGGACTTCGGATGCTCATGGTTCCATGACAACTAGGTGGACAGCGTCTTGGGCACTCCTGGGTTTTCCAGGAGGACTGAGAAGTTAGGTGACCACTTGCCTCTGGGAGGCACTGTGATATGGGGCAAAGAGCACCGGGCTGGGAGACTGGAGGGCTGGTTCTTAAAAACTTGCTTTACCGCTAAATCTGTGACCTTGGGCATATCATATCCCTTCTCTGATGCTTCATTGAGGTGGATTTTAATTCTTGCCCTTTCTATGTCAAAGAGTGATTGGGAAGTTTAAGAAAAAGGCAAAGTAAAAGTACTTTATCGTACATATACAATTGTATTGTCAAGAAGAAACTTAGACTCCAGCAGAGGATGCAGTGCAGTGAGACGGTTGATCTGTTTGGAGGTCTTCCTTCTCTCCTAGACCGAGGGTTAGCAAACTCTAGCATGTGGGTCAAATGCAGCCTCCCTCTTGTTTTTGCAGTGAGCTAAGAATGTTTTTAGAGTTTTAATTTGTTGGGGGTGGGGGGAGCAAAAGAATATCATTTTATGATCCATGACAGTTATATAAAATCCACGTTTCAGTGTCTATCGGTGGTTTTATTGGCACACAGTCATGCCCGTTTAGGTATTTTCTGGCTGCTTTCTAAGGGCAAAGTTGAATAGTTGCAACGGAGATAGTAAAGCCTGCAAAGGCTAAAATATTTATTATCTGGCCCTTTACAGGAAAAGTTTGCTGATCTCTTTTGTAACCTATAGAGCCCACGAGGGCAGGGATGATGTATATTTTGTTCATTGCTGTAATCTCAGTGCCCAGCATAATGTTCCCTACAGTAGTTACTCAATAAATTTGTTGAATGAAGGGAGGAAATTCAGAGTTGAACTTTTTTCCTTTATTTGCTAGATTACTTTCCATCTTCAGGAATAAAGTGGAAAAGGAAATGCGAATTCCTTCAAAGCTCCAGTTTTCAAGATAAAATCTTTCGTTCTATGTATTATGTATACGGTAATTAAAATGATCCAATTATTAAAATTACATTTTTAGATACATGTATTATGACAACATTTGTCTTGACAAAAATTCAGCTTTAATTTTTTTAAAAATTTATTTTGAAATTTTAGATTTACAGAAAGGTTACAAAGATAGTGCAAATAGTTACTGTATTCTCTTCACCCAGTTTCTCTCCTTGGTAACATCTTCCATTACTATGGTATGATATCACAACTAGGAAACTGACATTGGTATATTACTATTAAGTACAGTCTAGCTTTTATTTGGATTTCACCAGTTTTCCCATTAATGTCTTCTTTCTATTCCAAGAATCAATCCAGGATATCACATTACATTTAGTCCTCATGTTTTCCCTGCCTCCTTTCTCTCTGACAGTTTCTGCAAAACTCCTGTCTTTAATGATGACAATAATAATAGCTTACCATGTGCCAGGCACTGAACTAAGCACTTTATGTGTATTGTGTAATTCAATCCTTCCAAAATCCCTGTGAAGTGAAGTGAAGTGAAGTCGCTCAGTCGTGTCCGACTCTTTGCGACCCCGTGGACTGTAGCCTACCAGGCTTCTCCATCCATGGGATTTTCCAGGCAAGAATAGATATTATTGTTATTATCACCTTTGAAAGATGAAGAAATTGAGCCACGCTGCTAGGAAACTTGCACAAAATTACAAAGATGATAAATGGGGAGGCTGGGCTTCAAATACAAACAGTTTGATTCTAGAGCCTATGTGCTACATTGCTTGGTAAAATTCAGTCTTGAGTAATTGGTTGAAATTGCGATGTGCTTAGGTGCTAGAAGGTGCAGTGATGTCCTGAGGGAGTTCAGAGTCAAATGGAGAAACAAGTGATTCAAGCAGCAGTCACCATAAAGTGATATAGATGCTAAAAGTAAAGATACATGGAGATGGGAGCAGTTGTTTTTTGGAGGTGGGGGAAGGGGTTAAGAGGCACCTAGAGCCTTGCTGATCAAGTGTGGTCAATCATCTGGGACCTTGTCAGAAATGCAGAAACTCAGACCCCACCTCAGATATGTGGAATCCGAATCTACATTTTAATAAGATCCCCAGGTGATTGTATGCACATTCATTTGAGAAATGCTGCCCTAGAGGAGACTAGGATACAGTGGTACTGTGTCATTTTCTACTATAGACTTCAGCTGTAAAATATTACAGTCCTAGAGCAAGGAGACAGGTGACAGAAGTCCAACCCTTTCGTTTTACAGATGAGGGAATATCCTACTAAGGTAGGGTTAGAGTCAGATTAGGCTTCAAGCAAAGAAAGGTAGCTGGGAATTGGACAGTAGGAAGTTAGCCAAAACCTACTTTGGCATTGGTTTAATTTTTATTTTACACCTGTCCTGTGATGAAACTTGTGAGATAAAACCAGAAATGTCTCTAAACACATTCTCTTTTAAGAATCAGTGAGTGCATGCTTACTCACAATTTGAGTTTTTAAGCATGTTATATTAAGTAGAGGGCTTCCTTGGTGGCTCAGTTGGTAAAGAATCCACCTGCAGTGCGGGAGACCTGGCTTCGATCCCTGGGTTGGGAAGGTCCCCTGGAGGAGGGCATGGCAATCCACTCCAGTATTCTTGCCTGGAGAATCCCTAAGGACAGAGGAGCCTGGCGGGCAGTAGTCCATGGGGTCACAAAGAGTCTAAGACAACTGAGCAACTAAGCACAACACATATTAAATTAAGTAGAGACTGCTAGGTTCCTCTAGAATTAGGATTTTGTGTTTTTATGTGAGATGAGAATGCCTTGTGGCATTTATCACTGCAGTAGGACCTCTTTACAATGCTCATGTTGGAAACAGACCATTATTACCATTGAGGCTAATTGTATCTTGTCAGATTGTGGCAGCAAGTAGCACCCTATGGTGCTGTGGCATGCTCATCTTTCCTGTGATGAACTTTATTTTGGCAGAGCGCCTATCCTGTATCTCCTTTGATTCTTATATTATTCCCATTTTACTGATGCAGAAATCTAGGCAGTGAAAGGATACTATATTCTCAGGCACATTCACCCTCTCCCTCCTACATTTTAACACTCTGAGATTGAGACACATGTTACAGTCCACTAGAGTGTCTTTCACATTGAATGAGATTATGATAAACTGAAGAGCTGGTGTTATGATCCAGGCTTCTCAACTTCCAAACCTTGATCCTTTTCCTTCATACCCTGCTGCCTCCTGAGGCTAAGGCAGTAGCAGAATTAAATCATAGAAGCAGAAATTGATGTACAGGAATTACTCCTATTCCAACGCTGCCCCAGGATATTCTCTTGAGAAAAACATTTCCATAGCAATATTACTTTGTCCATATTATGTAATGGTAGTGCTATTTTAGAGTTGAGATTTTTCTGTAGACTTAATTTTTAAATAATTGTGATTTCTTTGATCAGTTAGTGAAAGAATTTAAGAGAATTCTAGTTTTCCTGTAATAATGAAAGAAAAGTTGTTTAGGTATTTCTTCCTTAGTTTGCTCACTTTTCACTCTTCTGTTTTATAGGATGAGAAAGCAGGTCATGATGGGAATAAAATAGTTCAGGATCAGACTGACTGCCTTAGAAGATAGAGGTTTTTGAGGAATCCAGGATTAGCATTGTTTGTTTTAGCATATGTCAGTTGTTTCTTTGGTATATTGATTTGCTTGCATTTTAAGAAAAATGGGCTACAGTTTCCTTAATGGTGTGCTTCTGGTTTATAGATCGTTCTTATATGCGATTAACAGAAAAGGAAGATGAATCCCTGCCAATAGATGTAAGTTGGTCATTTATATTCCATTGAAATATATATAACCAAATCACTTTGTTGTATACCTGAAACTAACACAACATTGTAAATCAGCTATACTTCAATAAAAATATATATTTATATACAGTTTAAAAATTAGCCACATAGCTTAAAATGTATTTAAAAATTTTTTTATTTTTTATTCTCTTAATTTTCCAGACATGAAATAACATCTGTTATATACTTTTTGTCACTGATTATAAAGCCCAAAGATGTAGAAACAAAATATTTCTGTTTGGTTTCTAGAACTTAGTTTATTTATTTTTTGGCTGTGCCACGCAGCCTATGGGATCTTAGTTTCCCAACCATGGATGAAACCAGGCCCCTGGAATGGAATTGTGGAGTGCTAAACACTGGACCATGGGGGAAGTCCCTAGAACTCAGTTTAAATAGTCTTTCTAGAAGTTGCTCTGTCCATAGTCTAAGATGAACTTAACAAGTTGATTATTTGACTTTATCTTTTTTGGCTGCACCTTGAGCCATGCAGAATCTTAGTTCCCTGACCAGGGATTGAACCTGTGTCCTCTGCAGTGGAAGCATGGAGTCTTAAGCACTGGACCGCCAGGGAAGTCCCCCACTTTTTAAAAATCTTATGTTTTTTAGAAAAGTTTCTTTTATACATAAAGTTTAAAAACAAGTAAACCTAACAAAACATTGTTTAGGGGCATACACAGAGGTGATAAAGATTAAAAAAATAGGAAGTGCTTTTTTTAAAGTTGCAATAATATGTGAACTTCACTCACAGTTTTTTATCTTTCCTGGATTTTTTTTTTTTTTTTTGGCTGTGCTTTGTGGCTTGAGAGGATCTTAGTTCCCTGACCAGGGATCAAATCCATGCCTTCTGCAGTGGAAGTGCAAAGTCCTAACCACTGTACTGCCAGGGAATCCTTCCCCCAACTTTTTTATCTTTCTTGGATTTTTAATGTACAAAAGTAGTAAGTTCTTTGTAGAATCAAACAGTGTCAAAAGTAAAATTGACTCCATATATTAAAAAAACACTGACCCCATGCTCACAATTCTCCTTCTGTTCCCAACAGTTTGGAGCGTATCAGTAGTTTAGTTTTCTTCTGTGCATAAGCAACATTATCTTTGTTTGTGTGTATATAGTTTTATGTAACCAAAACACACAGGATTTTTATTGATTTATCTTGACATATTTTCACGACAGCTCAGAGTTACCACATCCTTGTTAATGATGTCTGTGATTGCATTGTATGAAATAGGTCTTGGTACACTGATGATGGGGATGTAAACCAGCATAACATATGACATTAGATTTTGATTTAGAAAATTAAAGTAATAGCTTGTGGCTAATTTTGACTTTAATTGTCTGTAATTCAAGATATGGTAAATGTGACTATTAACTCACTCTTCTGTTACCTTTGTTTTTGTGGTAGATGCATACACACACACATACACATGCACTTGTGTATATGCACTCATTTCTATCTGTTTCAAATAACTTTCTTCTGTTTACAAATGGAAAAATTTGAAAAATACAGATAATTACAATCAGGAAAATTAAATATGCCTGTAATCCCATGTTGGTTAATATCAAACACTGCAAATTTTTGTTTACATGCTTGCACAACCTCTTTGGAAAGCAGTTTGGTATTACCTAATAAAGTTGAATTTGTGTATACTCTCACGCCAGTGATTGCATTCCCTTGTGTTAGGAGACATACACAAAGGTATCCATCCTGACTTTGTAAAAGTTACAGACAGGAACTAGCCCACATAGCTATCAACAGTGCATGGATAAATTGTGGGAATTTCATGTAATGAAATACAGTGAAAATGAATGGACTATAATAACTATATACCACAATAGGGAGGAATCTCACCAAAAGAAAAAAAAGCTCAAATGGGAAAAAGTAAGCAATGTATGTTTTAGACGTACACATAGAGCTGGTAAAATAAATAAAAGCAAGGAACTGATTAATACACAATTGGGGCCAATGGTTAACTGGCAGGGAGGGTGAGGGATATAATTGGAGAGGGATACCTGGGCCTTGAAAGGGACTGGTAATATTCTCTTTTTTAAGCTGGGTAGTGAGTGAGGGCGGAGAAGGCAATGGCAACCCACTCCAGTACTCTTGTCTCGAAAATCCCTTGGACGGAGGAACCTGGTATGCTGCAGTCCATGGGGTCGCGAAGAGTTGGACACGACTGAGCGACTTCACTTTCACTTTTCACTTTCATGCACTGGAGAAGGAAATGGCAACCCACTCCAGTGTTCTTGCCTGGAGAATCCCAGGGACGGGGGAGCCTGGTGGGCTGCTGTCTATGGGGTCGCACAGAGTCGGACACGACTGAAGTGACGCAGCAGCAGCAGCAGCAGCAGTGGGTAAGGGGTGTTTTTTTTTAATACTCTGTGTTATTTAACACTAATACATTAAAACATTTATAGTTGCTCTTAGAAGTTAGTCATAGTTGATAACTGAGTTCTGAATGGCTCAGTACCTGTTTTGCTATTTGAGCAAAACCCAGACGTGTTATTGCAGCTGATCCACAGAACTTATAGAAGATACTATTGTGTTTGAGTCCAAATCATTTAAAGTGAGAATTGACTGCTTGATAGCATCTGGGAGAAATACCTGATAGAGGCTAGAAACGGAGAGAAAATTGTAAATTTTCATAATATTTGTTTGTTGTTGAGTAATCTTAATCTTTATACTCACAGATAGTTCTTCAGACACTTCTGGCCTTTGCAGTTACCTGTTACGGTATAGTTCATATTGCAGGGGAGTTTAAAGACATGGATGCCACTTCAGAACTAAAAAATAAGTAAGTCTTTTCCTTTTCATAGACATTTAATTTCATGGGGGTTTTGCTTCATTTACATAGTTTAAAATTATGTTTTCTGGTACGTAAAAGTTGGTTTTGTTTTTACATTTTGATCATGCAGTTTGTATGAGTAATGAGGTAAAAAAATTGAGTCAGTATTTGATTTGACAGGAAAAATGGAAGTTGAATGACAGACTGTTGACATTAGAATAAGATGTTATATTATGGTTGCTTAAAATTACTTGTTTGTTGGTTGGATAGATGGATGAAAATAGATATATAAGGAAGATATTCCCTCAGGCATGTTTTCCTTCTTTCCTTCCCTTCTTCCCTCTCCTCTACCCCCTCCTCCACCCCTCACCACTTTGCTTCCCTGTCTCCTTTCTCTTTTCCTTCCCTTGCCCTCCCTCCCTCCCTTTTTCCGCTTTTTATCCTCTTGTCCCAGCTTAGTCGTTGGAAGATTAAGGGGTTTTCTGTTTCCTCTATCCTTTGAACCTAGTCTGTGACATAAACTCTGCTCTCAGGCCCTTTTCTGTCTTCAGACTAAAGTATATTTGTTATTCTGCTTTGTTTTTTCCTCCTGTACTAC
Source organism: Bos indicus x Bos taurus (assembly GCF_003369695.1). Classification (NCBI taxonomy): domain Eukaryota; kingdom Metazoa; phylum Chordata; class Mammalia; order Artiodactyla; family Bovidae; genus Bos; species Bos indicus x Bos taurus. Next base: position 126,353,320 of record NC_040105.1, read on the forward strand.
TTCTAAGCTATTTTCACGAGCTTTGCTTGCTTTACTTTTCTGTGTTGCTCACTTTCATAGAATCATCCTTTAGCTTTGTTCAATTCAATCTCTGGACTTTACCCACCTTCTTGATCCTAGAAATTTTAACACAGTACTTCCTTAGAAGAATTCACAGTACACATTTATGTGTTACAGGAAATTCACTCCCTTTTTACTTTTACTTTTAAATTTACATTTCATATAGTCACATGTCAGGCTTCCCTTTTATGTGGGGGTATGCTTGGATTTTTAGGTGGGCTGACTTTGAGATTTGAGTTTTTATCAAAAGAAGAGTTCTCTTTCCTTCCAGGAAATTAATATTTAAAAACAAATCAACACCAAAAGCTGTACACTTCAGTGTTTGTGAACTTTTTTTAGACTACATATATCTCGCTGGAAAGAAGAAAAGGATACTCCACTATCACCACCCACTACTGTTCTTACAAAGAGTCTACCAGGAATCACAGGCGAGGGGCCAAGAAAGAAAGCAGTAAAACAGAATGGCATTAAGTAGGTGGTAGCAAAGTACATGAATTTAGTACATGGCAGCAGAATATACAGGTTTGGACAACAGCGGGTACAGAAGGGCCGAAAGGAATCTTTCGTTGTACTGATTCTTGGGAAACAGATCAAGTGAGAATAATCAAAGGTACAATCTATGTACTTTTTTTTTTTAAGGACTATTTAGCATGGGCTAGTGGTAGATTCACAGAGGTGATTAAAGTTGAGTGATTATTTGTTTGCATAGATATCCTGGAAGGAATGCCTGAATTAAAAATTTTATTATGTTGCTTTTCCGGGTTTCTTATTTTCCTTGTACAGGAAAAAAGTGAATACAGTATGATTACCAATTATAGTCTAATTTTATGGATTTAAACTTAGTTAAAAATACAACCCATAGCAAATTCATAATTTATTAGAAGCCTACTTATTTTCAAATAGGCTTTTATCAAGGTTTATCTAAAATTGATGCTTTTCTTTTTTTAAGGACATTTGACACACTAAGGAATCACCCATCATTTTATGTATTTAATCATCGTGGTCGAGTACTGTTCCGGCCTTCGGATACAACAAATTCTTCAAACCAAGATGCATTGTCCTCTAACACATCATTGAAGTTACGAAAACTTGAGTCACTGCGTCGTTAAGATTTTTACAAATTATAATAACAGGACAGGACACAAAGCTGGAATATTGGAGTTTGGGATACAAAACACTCCCCCATCAGTATTTATATTGATCGCTCAGACCTAATTAAAAAAGTCTACAACCCTTATTTGTACACTGTTAATCAAGTCATTAATGCAGTATAAGTTATCTGTGAAATGAGTCTTTGATCTTTCATAGAATTCTTTTTTCATTTAAAACAAATTCACATTTTTTGTAAAAGTCACTGTTTTGAGCACATTTCTTTGAAAAATGTTGATGGTTTTGTAATTATTTATTTTCTTAGATTTCTTTTGCACTACAGTTTTTAGGATCCTTTTGGAAATAGTGTGACTACTGCATTTTGCAGCATGAATGGTAGTAAATGGTCTTAAGTTCTTAACAACAAATGAATTTCTCTAAAGAGACCAAAATGGTGACTTACCAGTTTTTCTTATGCCCCCTAAAAAGTGGCTCTGCTTCAGCAGATACTTGCCAGTTTTTAATTTATCCATGAATTCTCACCCTACCCTACTCCCATATACCTCCTAACATCAGCTGTCTTGTTTCATCACTTCTCTGGGATTCAGTGTGCAGTGAGCAATTTTTATGTCAGAAATCCCGTCATAACAAATAGATTTAACAAACTCAACTTACGTAAAGCTACCTGTGTTCTCTTCATGTATCTGTAAAACAATGTCCCTAATTGATTATATAGTGTAAGAATAGTTGAAGATAGACCAGAAAGACCATCCGTGAATTAATTATCCTGCCTATGTAGAAGAACAGTAATCACTGAAGAAAACTGATTAGTTGTTACTAACCAGTTTAACTTATTCTAAGCCTCTGTTATTTTATTGCATAATGAACTTGTGAATTAGTTGGAGAAGGCAATGGCACCCCACTCCAGTACTCTTGCCTGGAAAATCCCATGGACGGAGGAGCCTGGTGGGCTGCAGTCCATGGGATCGATAGGAGTCGGACACGACTGAGTGACTTCACTTTGACTTTTCACTTTCATGCATTGGAGGAGGAAATGGCAACCCACTCCAGTGTTCTTGCCTGGAGAATCCCATGGACAGAGGAGCCTGATGGGCTGCAGTCCATGGGGTCGCTAGGAGTCGGACACGACTGAGTGACTTCACTTTGACTTTTCACTTTCGTGCACTGGAGGAGGAAATGGCAACCCACTCCAGTGTTCTTGCCTGGAGAATCCCATGGACAGAGGAGCCTGGTGGGCTGCTGTTTATGGGGTCGCACAGAGTTGGACACGACTGAAGCGACTTAGCAGCAATGAATTAGTAATAATAAAGGAAACCTTATTAAAGGTAGATCTCAACAGAATTGGGCCAAATATGTTCTAAATATTTGGAACTAATATCTTTTAATTTAAAAATTAAGGTCGTAGCTTCCAATTTGTAGCAGACTTGGAGTTTTCTGTCTTCATTGTATGTTGCTGAAGGTGAGGATGAGGGTACAGACTAGAATTTTTTTAGAAATAGCAATTTTAGGGAAATTTGGCTAGCTCTGGTCTGCTGGAAGCTTAACATTTCTTGGTAGAGAACGTTGCTTTTGTTGAATTGTATAGGTGTAAAGGGAATTTAAAAAGGAAATGTGCTTTAGGCAAGAATCATAAGATGCCCTTATCGTTGATGGCTTTTTTTCTGCTAGTAGTAAACCTCAGCTCTTCTGCCTGGTAACACACAGCCCAAAGTACAAGATTATTTTGTCAGTGGGTTTTTAATCGTTGTTTAGTTTTGTTTTGCTAACCTTTTAATCATTGTTTAGTTTTGTTTTGCTAACCCAATCTATCTGTGGAACACTGACTCTGCTCTCTAAGGAGAACAAAGTTAGAAATCTAAAATAATTTAGAAATGAGTTTAAAATGTGAAGTCAGGAGTTAAAGTCATATAAATCGAAGTAGTGTACGAGAAACAAGCTCCTTCCATCATGCCTGTCTACCATTTCCTCAGGTATGACTTGATTTGCAAGATCCTCTTGTTTTCTTCTCTTTTGAGGCCTGTCTTCCTTTCCTAGTATGTTTTTATAATAAATTTATTAAGATATAAATCACATACCTTACTATTTACCCATCTAAAGGGTACAATTCAGTGGTTTTATAATGTATTCACAAAGTCGTGCAAACATGATCACAGTCAATTTGAGAATTGTGGCTGTCACCCTGGAAAGAAACCCTGTACCCTTTAGTAGTCACCTGTCCTTCCCTCCCAGTGCCTCCCAACCCTGAGCAACTAATCTTTCTGTCTGTGCAGGTTTGTTTCTTCTGGTCATTTAGTATGATTGGATTCCCATAGTATCTGAACTTTCATGGCTGGCTTCCCAAATATTGTTTAGTTCTATGTGGAGTGAGAACTTCTCATGTTAAGAACTGTGAATTCTCTGAAAGGAGGTGGTTGGTAAGAATCAGTAGATGTAAGGAGGCAAGGTCAGATTCCTAACAGGTTTCTCAGTCAGTCGGATGCTGAATAGGTTTTTTCTCAGAACCAAGCATTCATGATGTGTTAATATAATTGTTTGTCTAGTCTCTAGAATGGATATTGAAATCTTTGCCTGCTCAGGATAGTCTTGCTAAAAATGATGCCAAATAATATGGCAAGTAATTGACATAGCAGACTTCAGTCATGTCTAATTTTGCTAGGAGCTTGTATACCTCTGGTCAGGTGAGTTTCCCAAATTTTTAATTTCCTCCAGTGAATTTATGCTCTCTTTTTAAAGTATGTACCATAGGATTGGGGTGATTTGGATGCATCATAACAGTGCTAAATGAATTAAGTTCAGAAGTTTTTTGTAATGCTGTGAGGCAGTACTAAGGTAGCCAAAAATGTAGTGATGTGAGCAAATTAAGCCTGCAGCTGACTATGATTTCAGTGACATTCAGAAGTGTGTATTGTTGAAGGCTCTCTAGAATATAGGAAGGCTCACTTAATCAGGGAAGCAGCCGAATGCTATGGCCTAGTGGCCCAGCTGCAGAAAATGCAGGTCGGCAAATTGGAGGCTGTGAAGCTCTGTAACTCCCTAATGATTGTTTCCTGAGCATTGTGGCTTATTTTTGAGTGGCATGACAGCATCCCCCGGTTGTATGTGGCCTGTTTCCATGATGTATTGAGTAGTGTTGTTTGTTGTGAGCATCAATGCCTGTAACACCAAGCTAAACACATTCTTTTGGATATGTTTCCTCTCTTTAAATGATCTTGCCCTGTCCAATAAATAAATGATTGTCTCACCCTGTTTTTGGTAGTGGTTTTTTTTGTTGTTTTGTTTGTTTGTTTGTATGTTTTACTTTTAATCTCATTTTCTTCTGCTTCTCTGTCCCCAGAAAAATGTAAGATTTAATTTTAACAACTGTATTTTTTCTAGTGTGATGCTTTTACTAAATTCAATGGATACTTTACTTTTCATTATACATGTAAAGTCTTACTGCAATTTTATGCTCTTTTAGAGTTGAAATAGAATGTGTAATCTCATTTATATTTGTATTTATGAATTATCAAATACCCTTTGGAGTACAAGAATATTGGTCTTCAAGCAGCAGTGTCTAATCATTCCAGCACAAATTTGTTATATAGCCAAACTGCTATTACAGAAATGGCAATTTATACTTCATAGGAAATCATTATGATTGAAGCATCAAGGGGCAAATCTAAAGTTTAATCCAAGAGGAATTTCTGATTCTAAAAGCATGGCACTTGTCTGCAGTAGTTTGAAAGATAGCACTATTAGTATTCAAATCTACATAGGAATATCTCAAAATAACCTACTAATCAAGTGTTCTTTTAAAAAGAAAAAGAATATATGCACATGGCAAAAAAATCAGATGGTACAGAAAGGTATGAGATTAGAACTTGCTCCCTTTCTTCCTGCTCCTAATAACCTCTCTCCAGAGGTAACTAGCTTTAAGTGTCTTGTATATTCTTTCAGGAAAAAAATAATTTGCCAGCAAGTGTATACATAAAAAGTTTTTACATTAATGGAATAAGACTGTATACACTCTCTGTACCTTGCTTTTTTTTGCTGTGTCTTATAAGATCTTTCTGTATCTGTATATATAGAAATACCTCATTCTTTTTAATGACTGTGTGGTATTCTACTATATATTGTGTTATAAATGTTAAAATATATAGACTTCCAGGTTGTTGGCAGTATTTTACTGTTGATAAACCATATTGTGATGAATTTACTTGTACGTATAATGAGTTTAACCTAACAAGGTTAATTCCTAGTAATAGAATTGCTGGGTCAAAGGATAGTTTTCATTTTCAGGTCAGTAGGTATTGCCAAACTGATCTCCAGAAATCTGCCTAATTATACTTCCACATATAATGTATAAGAATAATTATTTATGAGGCCCTTACCAATATTGGGCACTCAGCTTTTAAAATTTGATCATCTGAAAGTGAATAAATGGTACTTTGCATCTTAATGAAGTTCTAATGCATTTTAATGAAGGAGATGGAACACATTTTCATGTTTATTGGTTACTTATATTTCATTTTCTGTGAACTGTGTGGTCATGTTCTGTTTTCGATTCGATTTGTTTTTATTAGTTTGTATGAGCTCTTTGTATGCTAAGAAAATTGGTCTACTGTCTTATGTTTAATAATATTTTCCTGAGTTTTATTTATTTATGTAGTTAAACTTACCAGTCTTTATGGCTTCTGGGATTTGTGCCTTGCTTTAGAAAGGCCTTTACATTTAAGAATAAATTTAATGTATTTTTTCAGTATTTTTAAGTTTTTTTTTTTTAAACTTTTAAATCTTTGATTCGTTGGAATTTAGGTGTAAAGAGTGAACTAAGGATTCAACATTTTTCTCTTCCAAATAGCTATCTGGTTGTCCCAATCCTATTTATTTACTTTTTCCACATTGATTTGAAAAACCATCCCTTGTATATTGTTTCCATATATATTTAGATTTGTTTCTGAACTTTACAGTCTTTTCCAAAACTTACCAGTCTTTTAATTACTTTAAGTTGTTACACATTTTCATATTAGGCTTTGCTAATATACATCACATTATTATTAATTTCAGCATATTTTCCTAGTTATTCTTGAATTTTTATATTTCTAGACAAACTTTCAGTTTAGTTCAGTCACTCAGTCATGTCCGACTCTGTGACCCCATGAATTGCAGCACGCCAGGCCTCCCTGTCCATCACCAACTCCCGGAGTTTACTCAAATTCATGTCCATCGAGTCAGTGATGCCATCCAGCCATCTCATCCTCTGTCATCCCCTTCTCCTCCTGCCCCCAATCCCTCCCAGCATCAGAGTCTTTTCCAATGAGTCAACTCTTTGCATGAGGTGGCCAAAGTACTGGAGTTTCAGCTTTAGCATCATTCCTTCCAAGAAATCCCAGGGCTGATCTCCTTCAGAATAGACTGGTTGGATCTCCTTGCAGTCCAAGGGACCCTCAAGAGTCTTCTCCAACACCACAGTTCAAAAGCATCAATTCTTCGCCACTCAGCTTTCTTCACAGTCCAACTCACATCCATACATGACTACTGGAAAAACCATAGCCTTGACTAGATGGACCTTTGTTGGCAAAGTAATGTCTCTGCTTTTGAATATGCTATCTAGGTTGGTCATAACTTTCCTTCCAAGGAGTGTCTTTTAATTTCATGGCTGCCGTCACCATCTGCAGTGATTTTGGAGCCCCCCAAAATAAAGTCTGACACTGTTTCCATTGTTTCCCCATCTATTTGCCATGAAGTGATGGGACCAGATGACATGATCTTAGTTTCCTGAATGTTGAGCTTTAAGCCACTTTTCCACTCTCCTCTTTCACTTTTATCAAGAGGCTTTTTCGTTCCTCTTCACTTTGTCATAAGGGTGGTGTCATCTGCATATCTGAGGTTATTGATATTTCTCCCAGCAATCTTGATTCCAGCTTGTGCTTCTTCCAGCCCAGCGTTTCTCATGATGTCGTCTGCATAGAAGTTAAATAAGCAGGGTGACAATATACAGCCTTGACATACTCCTTTTCCTATTTGGAACCAGTCTATTCCATGTCCAGTTCTAACTGATGCTTCCTGACCTGCATATAGGTTTCTCAAGAGGCAGGTCAGGTGGTCTGGTATTCCCATCTCTTTCAGAATTTTCCACAGTTTATTGTGATCCACACAGTCAAAGGCTTTGGCATAGTCAATAAAACAGAAGTAGATGTTTTTCTGGAACTCTCGCTTTTTTGATGATCCAGAGGATGTTGGCAATTTGATCTCTGGTTCCTCTGCCTTTTCTAAAACCAGCTTGAACATCTGGAAGTTCACGGTTCACGTATTGCTGAAGCCTGGCTTGGAGAATTTTGAGCATTACTTTACTAGCATGTGAGATGAGTGCAATTGTGTGGTAGTTTGAGCATTCTTTGCCATTGCCTTTCTTTGGGATTGGAATGAAAACTGACCTTTCCCAGTCCTGTGGCCACTGCTGAGTCTTCCACATTTGCTGGCATATTGAGTGCAGCAGTTTCACAGCATCATCTTTCAGGATTTGAAAGAGCTCAACTGGAATTCCATCACCTCCACTAGCTTTGTTTGTAGTGATACTTTCTAAGACCCACTTGACTGCACATTCCAGGATGTCTGGCTCTAGGTGAGTGATCACACCATCGCAGTTATCTGGGTCGTGAAGCTCGTTTTTGTACAGTTCTTCTGTGTATTCCTGCCACCTCTTCCTAATATCTTCTGCTTCTGTTAGGTCCATACCATTTTTGTCCTTTATCAAGCCGATCTTTGCATGAAATCTGGTATCTCTAATTTTCTTGAAGAGATCTCTAGTCTTTCCCATTTTGTTGTTTTCCTCTATTTCTTTGCATTGATTGCTGAGGAAGGCTTTCTTATCTCTCCTTGCTATTCTTTGGAACTCTGCATTCAGATGCTTATATCTTTTTTTTTTTTTAACTTTATTTTATTTTCAGATGCTTATATCTTTCCTTTTCTCCTTTGCTTTTTGCTTCTCTTCTTTTCACAGCTATTTGTAAGGCCTCCCCAGACAGCCATTTTGCTTTTTTGCATTTCTTCTTCTTGGGGATGGTCTTGATCCCTGTCTCCTGTACAATGTCACGAACCTCCATCCATAGTTCATCAGGCACTCTATCTATCAGATCTAGTCCCTTAAATCTATTTCTTACTTCCACTGTATAATCATAAGGGATTTGATTTAGGTCATACCTGAATGGTCTAGTGGTTTTCCCTACTTTCTTCAATTTACGTCTGAATTTGGCAATAAGGAGTTCATGATCTGAGCCACAGTCAGCTCCTGGTCTTGTTTTTGCTGACTGTATAGAGCTTCTCCATCTTTGGCTGCAAAGAATATAATCAATCTGATTTCGGTGTTGACCATCTTGTGATGTCCATGAACTTGAGTATCATTTTATTCAGTTCTAAAATCCTATTGCTATTTTTCCTAAAATTTTAGGAACTTAAAATATGAAAGAATAGTTTGATGAGTGCCAAGATACTTTTCAGTTAGATTCACCATTTCTAAGTGTTTTGTTACTTTTGCTTTTGTTCTTTCCAAGTGTGGTTTTTTCAAAGCCCTCCTGAATTGTTTGTGGTGAGTTAACAGACTTCATCATCACACTTCAGGACATCATGACATTCCTAAATATGTCAGCAGGCCTCCCCTGTAAGAGTGAAGACATTGTTTCATTTAACCACAATACCATTCTCACACTTAAGAAAATGATGAACCGTCTAATACTATATTCAGATTTACCCATGTATCCCCAGAATGACTTTTATAGCTGCCCTCACCGAGGTTCACAAATTACATTTTTAAATTTGTCTCTCTGGTCTCATTTATTTTTTTAGCTGTGCTGCCCAGCTTGTGGGCTCTTAGTTCTCCAACCAGGGACTGAACCTGTGCCCCCTGCATTGGAAGCACAGAGCCTTAACCAATTGGCCACTAGGGAAGTCCCTCTAGTGTCTCTTAAATAGTCCTTCTACCTCCTTTTAAAGATGCTATTTTCTAAATAAACCTTAGTTTTTAGAACTGTTTTAGATTTATAGAAAACTTGGGAAGATGGTGCAGAAAATTCCCACATAGTTTGCCTCAATTTCACCACAGGTTAAAGTGTTAGCATGATACATTTGGTAACAATTCTTGAACCAAGATAGATACATTGTTATTAACCAGAGTTAATATTCAGATTTCTTTAGTTTTTACCTAATATCCTTTTTATGTTCCAGGATTCCATCCAGGATATTAGCTGTGATGTCTTAGGCTTCTCTTGGCTGTGACAGTTTTTAGACTTTCCTTATTTCTGGTGACCTTGACAGTTTTAGGAAACTCAGGTAATTTGTATGATATTCCTCTATCTGGATTTGTCCAATTTTTTTTTAGCGTTATTAGACTTGGATTATGTATGGCGTTGTCATACCAAGGGTACACATTTATTAACCTGAATTATCGCTCTTGATTTTTTTTGCCTGTGCCTGCAGCCTGTGGGATCTTAGTTCCCCAACCAGGGATTGAACCTAGGCCATGGCATGAAAGGGCAGAGTCCTAACCCCTGGACTGCCAAGGAACTCCCTGTTGGTGTTATTCTTGATCACCTAAAGCAGTGTTTGTCAAGTTTCTCTATCAAAGGGTAGAGTTACCCTTTCCATACTGTCTTGGAAGTTGCTATACATAGCCCAGACTTAGAAAGTGGGGAGTTATGTTGCACCTCCTTGAGGATGGAGTATCTACATCAATTATTTGGAATTCTTCTGCACAGGAGATATCTCTTCTCCCCCACTTATCAATTTATTCTATATTTTATTTATATGAGTTTGGGCTCATGGATATTTATTTTGTACTCTGGCTTATCATGCAATACTACTTAATTTGTTGTTGAAATTGTTCCAGTTATGGACATTGGTTGCTCTTTCTTTTGATTCCTGTGTCCCTTTGACATCACTCCCATTATTGTGGATTTTTTGCCCCAGTATTTCTTACCTCTGGCACTACAAGATGTTCTGGGTTCATCTTGCACATTTCCTTCTCCAGTCCTAGAGTCAGCCTTTTACTCCAAGGAACCTGGTTCTTTTTGTTGGAGAATAGTTTTTAAAACCAAGATCTGGGCCCTGGTTTTGCTCAGTTACTACTGGAAATTTGTCACTTCAAGGCCCTTCTACCTGAAAGAGCAAGGAAATATGTGTTACTAACCTGTGCCTATACACATATGTATAAATATTTCTATAGGTAACATCTGTATTTCTATTAAGTGAAACGCAAGTTCGTTTTGATGTTTGATCCATCGCCACATACATCACTGTAACTTCCTCCTCTTGCTTATCTGTAAACTGTTTCAACACTGAGAAACCTGGTTCCCACTGTCTGCTAGCCACTTACTTGAATTGTTTAATTCCAGTATACATGTGCAGTGTTTTCAGAATTATTAACATGTTTTCCCATGGGAAACAACTTTTTCAGCTAGAGCACAGTGATTGTATAGGGATTTTTTGCTATTTTACAGTGTCCACTCATTTCCAAATTTACTTAGGTCAGCACATTTCCCACGTACTCTTTAGTACATTTGTTTCAAGAACTTGTAGTATAGATTATTTTTCCCCTTCTGCATTCTATCCTTGGACTCCCCTGACCTAAATGATTTTTAAAAATATACACCAAGGTTCACTTTTTGTGATCTAGAGCTCAGTCAGTTTTGACAAATTCATAATTTATGTATCTACAATTACATTATTATATAGGATAAATTCACAACCCTAAAAATCCCTTGTGCTTCACATGTTCAACCCTCTCCTTTCCCCTGAGCTCCTGTTCACTACGATCTTTTTACTGTCTCCATGGTTTTGCCTTTTCCAGAGGGCCATATAATTGGAATTGTATAGTATGTAGCCTTTTCAGACTGGCTTCTTTTACTTAGTGATATGTATTCAAGTTTCCTTCATGTCTCTCTGTGGCTTGATAATTCATTTTTAAAATCTGTGAATAATAGTTCATTATATGGATGTTCCACAGTTTATCCATCACCTATTGCAAGATATCTCCATTTTCTGATGATTATGAATAAGCACTCACATGTTTTTGTGTGGACCTGCTTTTTCAAATTAATTGGGTAAATACCAAGGTGTATGATTGCTGGATCATATGGTAACATTATATTCAGTTTTATAAGAAATAGCCAAGCTGTCTTCCAAAGTGGCCTTACCATTTTGCATTCCCATTAGCAGTGAATGACTTCCTGTTACTCTGCATCCTCGCCAGTGACTGGTATTGTCAGGTTTTGCATTTTAACTATTGTAATAGATGTGCAGTGATGCTCATTTTAATTGACAGTTTTCCCTAATGACAAAAGATGTTGAGCATCTTTCATGTTTATTTGCTATCTGTATTTCTCTTTTGGTGAAGTATCTGTTTAGATCTTTTGCTTAATTTAAAAAATCAGGTTGTTTTCTTACTGTTGCATTTTAAAAGTTCTTTGCATATCTTGAATACAAGTCCTTTTCAGAGTTGTGTTTTGCAAATATTTTTTCCCAGTTCGTGGTTTGTCTTTTCAGTCTCATAATAGTGTCTATTACAGAGAAGATTTTATTTTAGTGAAGTCCAACTTATCAATTTTCTCTTTCTTATCTCATGCTTTTTGTATTATGTTTAAATGCTCATTTCCAAATTCAAATCCATCTAGATTTTTCTCTTATGATTTCCTGTAGAGGTTTTATTGTTTTTCATTTTACATTTAGATCTATGATTACTTCCTAGCTAATTTTTGTGAAAGATGTAAGATCTGTATCTAGGTTCATCTTTTTTCATATGGACACCCAATTGTTACAACACCATTTGTGGAAAAGACTATGCTTTCTCCATTGAATTGCCTTTGCTCCTTTGTCAAAAATGGTCAACTATATATGTGTGGGTCTATTTCTGGGCTGTCTGTTCTGTTAATCTACACGTCTACTCTTCTACCACACTGTCTTGATTACTGTAGCTTTACACTAAGCCTTGATATCAGGTAGTGTGAGTCCTCCATCTTTGTTCTTATTTTTCTATATTACATTGGCTATTCAGGATCTTTCATCTTTCCCTTTAATCTTTAGAATCAGTTTGTCGATATCTACAAAATAATTTTCTGGGATTTTGACTGGGATTGCTTTGAATCTATAGATCACATTGGAAAGAATTGATATCTTAATAATATTGAATTTTCCATTTTGTGAACATGGAATATCTCTGCATTTATATAGATCTTATAATTTCCCATATAGAGATCTTGTACATATTTCATTTGATTTATATGTATTTCATTATTTTGGTGCTATTATAAATGGTATTTTTTAAATTTCAAATTCTAATAGTTATTGCTGGTATTTAGGAAGGCAATTTTTTGTACATTACCCTTGTATCTTATTCCTTGTTATCATTATTTTTTAAATTCAGGAATGGATCTTGAATTTTGTTAAATGCAATTTTGGCATTTATTGAGATACTCATGTTTTTTCTTCTTTTACCTATTAAAATGGTGAATTATAAGAATAGACTTTCAAATACTGACCCATTTTTGCATTCATGGGGCGAAGTAAATATCCATTAAAGATAACAGCTTGCTAGGATTTTTGGTCTTTATGATTTTCTTTAATGTTAACCCGGCTTTTATAATACTTTCTTTAAGCCACAGGTTCACTAGGAAGACTAGATTTCTGCCAAAAGTTGGGTTATTTCTTCCTTTGTTGTTAAGGGTACTCACTTCTTTCTCTGCATTAGTTTATGTGCTGTTCTTTTTGCATTTTATAATGTAGTATTTGGTCCATACAAAATGTATGGAATATATATGTAAGCCGAAACTTAAAGGGACTTGTGTAAACTCACATCAAACTTAAGAAGAAGAGTATTATCAGTACTATTGAAAAAATCTTTTGTATTATGTGTAGTGGCCTTTTGATGTGTGTCCTCTTTAAGAAATATTTTCCTATTTTGGAATTCTTAGAGATACTCTTCTCTAAATTCCTCTAAAGTCTTATTTTTTTCTTTCATATTTAAATACTTAATCAATCTGAAATTTTTGGAGTATGGTATGAGGAAGAGATCCAATTGCATTACACTTTACATACATTGCCAATATGTGCTGCAAAAAGAAAGTCTATTCTTTTCCCAGCAATATGTAATAATACCTCTGAAATGTATCACATTCCCATATATGTGTGACACTATTTCTAGGCCCTGCTATTCTGTATCATTGTTCAATTCATGTACCTCTGCATCTGTATCACACTGTTTCTATTACTAAAGGTTAATAATAAGCCTTGAGATAGTAAGGCAGATCCCCCTAATTTGTTCTTCTATGTGTTTGTCTTGGGTATTTATTTTTCCACATAGATTTTAGAATCAGCTTGTAAAGTTCCATGAAAAACTGTTGGAACTTTGATTGTTATTGTGCTAGATTTATACATTAATTTGAGGGACGGAGGAAGTGGACTCTGAGTCTTCCTGTCTACGGTACAGACCTCACTTTAAGTCTTCTCTGATACCTTTCAATAAAATTTTATAATTGTCTGCATACCAGTATTAGACATGTTTAGTTATATTTATTCTATACACATATACACATATTCTCTCATATATTATGAAAGTGAAAGTGGCTCAGTTGTGTCAGACTCATTGCGACCCCATGGACTATACAGTCCATGAAATTCTCCAGGCCAGAATACTAGAGCGGGTAGCCATTCCCTTCTCTAAGGGACCTTCCCAACCCAGGGATCGAACCTGGGTCTCCTGCATTGCAGGTGGATTCTTTACCAGCTGGGCTACCAGGGAATCCCCCTACTATATATTCCTATATATATCTTTAATATTCTTTATATAATTTTGTTGATTTTAAGATTGGCTTTAAAACTTACATTTCCTGAATTTCTTGTTATTGTTATATAGAAGAATTATAGAATTCTTATATATTAAGAATTAATTCTTATATATGAAGAATTATAGAATTAATACACAGTTAATTTTTATGTGTTGATTTGATATCTATTCTCTTTGTCAAATTCTTTGTTTATAGACTACTTTGAGTTTAGCCAAATAACTTACTATCTTTTATTATCTTAAGGTGTAAGCTAGGGATTCTTGGAGTACAGTGTTAAATAGAAGTGGTGGACATCCCTGTCTTGATCTTACAAGGAATACTGATTTTTCACAACTAGGAATAATATACACTATAGATTTCTGGTAGATTCACTTCTTAACACATGATTTTAATTTTGTCCTTACGAATAGTTGTTTTATGACTTGTGTTTTCTGCATTGATTAGAATGATTGTATGACTTTCCTCCTTTATTTGTTAATACAGTACACTGGTTATCTATTTCTTGCCTCTCACCTCCAAATTAATGTTTGGCCTAATCTGTGAAAATGGTCCATTTCTCTTTTTTTTCCTTATAGCAGTTGTCACAGAAGTTTGTCTGTAAAGGGCGTCAGAGACATTGTAAGGGGAAAGTTTTGCTTCTGGGTCCTGGGTTGCTGACACAGCTGGCTTCTGCTGGGCACCAGGCTTCTCCAGGGCTAGGCTCTGCCCCTCACATGATTTCTCCAGGGCCTGGCTGGTGAAAGGCATAGTGACCAGCAGCACTCAATGGTCAGCAGCTTCCCTTGAAACCCTCTCAGCCAATAGTATATGTCAAACTGCTTCTGATGAGACATCTCTGTACCAACATTCTTAGATACCCCAGAGGCAGATTTCTAGAAATTTCCATTGGTGTGGTACCACAGCAACTTTACCACCATTCTCTGAGTTGCTTCTAGTCTTTTCCAATAAGGTCAGGATTTCGACCCTTGAACAGCAGGAATACTTTTCCTTGGGTACTTTGCCTACAAGGAACTGTTTCTTGGGCATTCTCAGTCTAGGGGGTGGTACTCTTCCTTGGGGGATCTATCTCACCCTGGGAGGCGGAAGTCTTCCTTGGGTACTACAGATAAGCTGTGGGCTGGGGAGATTTCACTGGATGATTGTCAGCACTGTAGGAGAACTTTCCCTGGGGTACTCTCTCAGCTCTGTTGATGAGGGGGCTTTCCTTTAGTGCTCCATCTTAGTCCATTTAGGAGGACGTCTTCCTTGGGTGATTATCTCAGTGCTAGGGGAGGACTTTCCTGTGCGTGGGTGCTCTCCATCTCAGCTGTTTTGGGGAAAGGGATTTTCCTTGCTTGCTTATCAGCCATGTAGTGGGGAGTCTCTTCCTTAATCGCTCCATCTCAGCCCTGGTTTTGGGGGTGTTTCTTAGATTCTGTTTCTTAGATTCTGTTTCTTAGTCCTGTGAGGAAGGACTCTACTTTGGGTGCTTTACATTAGCCCTGGGGCCAGGGTTTTTCCTTGGATGCTCTGTCTTTGCCATGGGTGGGAGGTGCTTTTACTTGAGTGCTCTGTCTCAACCCCATGGAGGCAGGGAGGAACTCTTCCTAGGGCCTTCTACCCAAGTAGTGTTAAAGGAGGGGCTTGTCCTTGCATGTTTGATTTCAGCCCTAGCCAAAGGGATTCTTCCTTGGGTGCTACACCTCTAATCCCAGAGGGTGGGTTTGCAGCACCACAAAAATTCTCTGCCATACATTTCTGGGTCTCTCCAACAAGTTCTGGACATCAACCCTTTTTTTGGTGGGAGGGTATTTTCCTGTTAAGTTCCCTCTAAGCCCTGGAGAGGACTTTCCATTGGGTACTCTATTTTCAGCCAAGGTATGGCACTTTTTCTTGCATGTTTATGTCAGTAGTGGGGGAGGAAGTTTCCTTGTGGACCCTATCTCAGCTGTACAGTAGGAAGGCTTTCTTTGGGAGCTATATCTTAGCCTTTGTGCGGATATTTCTTTGGATGCTCTAACTGTCCTGGGAGTGGTACTTTGCCTTGAGTGTTTTCCCAGCCCTGAAGGGTGGTTGTTTTTGGAACTGTATCTCAGTCCTAGCAGGGATGGAAGAGGCACATTACATCTGTACTCATGGAAGAGACCATTGGTATTAAGGCACAGAACATGCAGTAATCTTCTAAACTGTATTCCACCTTACCCCAATCCTCAATTAATTAGTTTTCCTTAATCTTTCTGTGCCTTGGTTTCTTCATTTATAACAATGAGAATGGTAATCATACCTAACTCAGGATTCTACAGAGGATTAAGTGAGTTCATATATGTTAACCATTTAGAATAGTACCTGGCAGGCAGTAAATGCTCAATGAAATGTCTTCACCCTCTTTGTATTCTATTATAAGAAATGCAAATGTTACGGAAAAAATTCTTTATCATGATTCTATTCAAATTATGGGAGGCAGTCTTTGTTATCTTTGGATGAAAACAGCTTAAAGATAAGCTTCTATGCTTCTGACCCTTATCCCCCTCAATCCAGCACCTAGGTGGACATATTTGAATCTCCCTGGGTTTGGGGGTGAGGGGGCTTATATTTTCAAACTACCCTACCCTTCACCATCTGTGTGTAGCATTGGGTAAAGTGGTAATCAATATTTGTTAATGATGAATTTAAAGCATAAAAGGACACACACAAGAGAATGATTTTTCCCTAAGAAGGGTTGATAAAGGATGAATTGTACCTCTTCAGTGGGTAATTATGCATTTGTCCCCTTTTGGTTGATGACAGCCACTCATCCCCACCATGGTTTTTTGGCTTTGGATAACACCACATATTTTAACTGCCTTATTTCATTTAGACTGGATTAAAATTAAGTTGCATTTCTGATAACAGAGTGTTTCTTGGGGGATGAATGGCAAATTTTTCCCTGTGATTAAAACCATATTAATGGTACAAATGCATGATTATACATACATCTGAAAACTTTCCAAAGTTGTGATGGTTGTATTTTTGTCATTAATGGAATAGGTTGATTTTTTTTTTAGTGAGTGATGACTAATGAAGCTGATGAGTTTGCTGCTCAGCTTGAAAGCAAAGTGGAAAGTCCTAGAGAATCCAACAGTCCTTCCTCATCTAAGAGAAGGTAGACTATGGCCTTTCTGTTGATAAATTAGGAAGGAAGATGGTAATTATATCTTTGAGGAATGGAGAGATATAAACATTTTTGCAAGTGGAAGAGAAAGAATCTAATAAGGTGCAACAAATTGGAGTTACTGCAAGAATTGGAAGGATGAAGCAGATTCTTGAGGCAGTAAGATATGATGGGCTCAACAAGAGGATAGGTCTGAATATCGCCATCTCCTGTTCATACTCTAATCCAGAGGAGTCTGACTTCTGCATCCTCTACGCCACTGAAACTGTCACATCTAGTCCCTTGTCTGCTACACATTGCCTTTAACTTCTCAGCAGTACGTGACACAGTCAGTCACTCACTTCTCCATGGAAACCTTGGGTTTCCAGAAACCACATTTCCCTGATTTCTTCCCTGTTTCATTCTCCTTTTTCAGTTGTTTCTTTTCATTCCCACCACTAAATATTGTAGGGCCCCAAATCTGGATCCTGGGCCTTCTTCCCTTGAATATACTATCTCCCTAGATGATCTCACAGCCTTAGAGCTTTAAATATGATGTGTATTTCAACAATTCCTAAATTTATACCTCGAAATGACAACTTACTCCTAAACTCCAGACTCAGATTCTAATGCATGCATGTTATCTCCATTTGCATGTCTAAGAGACATTTAAAACTTAAATCACTCCATGTGTTTAAACTGAACTCCCTCTCCTGCACTAGCCTTCTCAGCATTACAGCATTTGTCTATTTTTTCTTTTGTTGTCTGTGCTTTTAGTGTGATATCCAAGAAATTATTACCATGTCCAAAGTCATGAAGCTTATTCCCTGTTTTCTTCTAGGAGTTTTATAGTTTTAGGTCTTACATTTGGGTCTTTAATCTGATTTGAGTTAATTTTTGTTTATGGTATAAGGTAAGGGTCCAGCTTCATTCTTTTTTTATGTGGATATCAAGTTTTCTCAACACCATTTCTTTTTAAAGCACTCATTTCTCCATTGAGTAGTCTTGACACCCATGTAGAAGAGCATTTGACCATATACATGAGGGTTTATTTCCAGAATCTCTATTCTGTTCCATTGATCTATTTGTATGTCTTTATACCAGTAACATGGAGAAGGAAATGGCAACCCACTCCAGTATTCTTGCCTGGAGAATCCCAGGGACAGGGGAGCCTGGTGGGCTGCCGTCTATGGGGTCACACAGAGTCAGACACTACTGAAGTGACTTAGCAGCAGCAGCAGCAGCATACCAGTAACATACTGTTTTAATTACTAAAGCTTTGAAATATGTTTTGAAATCAGGAACATAAGTCTTCCAATTTTATTCTTTTAAAATTTTTTTGTCTGGCATCCCTTGAGATTCCATAGGAATATTAAAATCTAATTTTCTATTTCTGTAAAAGATAACTTTAGAATTTTGACAGGAATTATATTGTAGATTGCTTTGGTTAGTATGGGCATCTTAACAATATTAAATCTTCCAATCCATGAACATGGGATGCCTGTCTATTTATTTGTGTCTTCTCTAATTTCTTTCAGTGATGTTTTGGTAGTTTTCAGTGTACAAATCTTTCACCTTCTTTGTTAGGTTTATTTTTAAGTATTATTTTTTCTGCTCTTTTAGATGGAATTGTTTTCTTAGGTTCCATTTGAGATTGTTCTGTTAATGTATAGAAATGCAACTTATTTATGTGTGTTGATTTTGTAACTTTCCATGAGGTTTCATTTTATAATCCCACATTCACTGTAAGCTCCTTTTTGTATCCCTCACAATGTGTTGTACCACATAGGTGTTTTGGCATCTTTGGTTAATGAAATATCCTGTTTATTTTCAGATTTAGAAGAAGATTCAGGACCTTGAGAATGTACTAGAAAAATAAATTCCTACCATCTTCACAACAAAGTTAATTACATAAAAACATAATCCTATTAAAACTATCAGTGAGAAACATTGACACGTTTGCTGTGCTGTAGGGTGGTGCTGGATATTGGTGAAGTTCCCTAGAATATAACATTCAAGGGACTTGCCTTCCAGAGGTTAAGAAAAACCAGTGAAGCTTTAATGCTATGATTTTATGTCAGTAAAATCTGGCTTTGGTCCTAAGAATTTTCTTTGAAAACATAGTTTGCTTTCTTATTTATTGTTTTCCCCTTGAGGAGGGATATGTTATTAACTCATCAGGCTAAATACTATTACAGTCCTGGTTTGTGCAGCAAGTCACATTCCTGGTATTTATAACTACTTTCTTTTAATACCCTTGTCCTCAACCAGCACTCAGCTTTTCATGGTTCTTTTCTTGGGAGGTGACTCAACATTCATTCTTGAATGCTTTGGCCACTAGACATTCTGCTTCAATTAGGTTTACAATTATCCACTGTTAGCTGCTCAGTCGCATCTGACTCATTGGGGCCCCTTGGACTGTAGCCAGCCAGGCGTCTCTGTCCATGGAATTCTCCGGGCAAGAATACTGGGGTGGGTAGCCATTCCCTTCTCCAGAGGATCTTCCCAACCCAGGGATCAAACCTGTGTCTCCTGCATTGCAAGCTAATTCTTTACTGTCTGACCCGCCAGGGAAACCAAGGGAATTCCAGAAAAACATCTATTTCTGTTTCATTGACTATGTTAAAGACTTTGACTGTGTGAATCACCACAAACTGTGGAAAATCCTTAAAGAGATGGAAATACCAGACCACTTTACCTGTCCTCTGAAAAACCTGTATGCAGGTCTAGAAGCAACAGTTAGAACCGGGCATGGAACAATGGACTGGTTCCAAATTGGGAAAGGAATACGTCAAGGCTGTATATTGTTGCCCTGCTTATTTAATTTATATGCAGAGTACATCATCTGAAATGTTGGGCTGGGTGAATCATAGCTGAAATTAAGACGTCTGGGAGGAATATTAACAATCTCACATATGCAGATGATACCACTCTAATGGCAGAAAGTGAAGAGGAACTAAAGAGCCTCTTGATGAGGGTGAAGAGGAGAGTGAAAAAAACTGGCTTAAAACTCAACATTCAGAAAACTAAGATCATGGCATCCAGTCCTATCACTTCATGGCAAATAGATGGGGGAAAAGTGGAAACAATGACACATTTTGGGCTCCAAAATCACTGTGGATGGTGACTGTAGCCATGAAATTAAAAGATACTTTGCTCCTTAGAAGAAAAGCCATGACCAACCTAGACAGCATATTAAAAAGCAGAGACATCATTTTGCTAACAAAGGTCCATATAGTCAAAGCTATGGTTTTTCCAGTAGTCATGTATGGGTGTGAGAGTCTTCATAAAGAAGACTGAGTGCTGAAGAATTGATGCTTTTGTACCCGCATAAGTGAGTCTCCCAAAAGTCATTTTACTTCAGGACGATGGGAAACACAAGAACAATGAATTCCATGAACACTGCTCCATTTCTGCACTCATTTCCTGTGAAATGGACTCCTTATTTAGAAGTGATGCTGATTGGAATACCATGATGGTGAATAAGGCATTTTTCAAGTCTATAAATGTTGGTTTCTCAAAAGCAGTTCAGGTGGGAAGGAAAATCCATTTCTAGAGTGTTTGAACATGGACAAAGCACTGCCCCTTCCTTAATGGAAGTGAGCCAGTGTAATCACCTGCCACCTGGTAGTAGCAGGCAGATTACTCTAGAGACTGGTGTCATATTGAGGGCTCAGTGTTGGCCTCTGCTTTTTGCAGATTGGGGCTTCAGCAGTGATTATAGTGAGATCAGTCTTGCTGAGTAGAAGCCCATGTTGCTGAGCAAAACCTCCATCCTTGCGATTTGGGCACTTGGTTCTTGAGTCCACTGGATTATGACCTGAATGCTAGAGAAAGAGGCTGATTGATGTCTAGATGATGAATACCTATCCATCGGATTATTAAAATTCTGCTCTGGTAAGCTTATTTATGGAGAATTCTCACAAGACACAAGTATCTTCATATCATGTATCCATTTGGACAGGTGTATTCACATACTTTTCCCCCAGACCTCCTTGTCCCAAATGTTCAATTATGCGTCTGCATAGTCCTTGACCCTTCAGCCAATGAAGTGGAAGTGACCTAGACATGGATATGCACTCATACTTGTGGCTGACTCTCCTGGCAGAAGGAACGACAGGTGCACTGCTCAAAGTTCTTCCCTGGGAGGATTACCCTTCACCATGTCCTTCCAGGCTGTCCCAAAGTGGACTGGACTGATGCAGCTGTCCACTTCTGGCTTGAGTGGTAGGCAGGATTCTCAATGTGCCCTTCAAGATTCCAGTCTTCTGGTTATTTAATCAATCTCTAACATGAGTACTGCTGTGGTGGGATTTTTGTTTAATGAAAAATGAGTTTTATTTTGTTGGCACTGAAAGAAAAAGAAGTAAAACAACAGTATTTCTACACTGAGGGGAAAGCAATGTTTAAACTTTCTTAGCAATAAAATGTATTCCAAAAGAAAGTATGTTTCATGAAGATCCCAAAGTACAGGTGAATCTTAACACAACAGTACAGGAATCTGTAATACTGAAGATGACTCTCTTCTGACAGGATGTTTAACATACATTTTTTAAAATGATAGAGGCGGTGAAGCAATCTCTTTTAAATAACTGTGTCAAGAGTGATATGGCTTTTTCCATTAATACTCTAACAATTTCTTTTTAATACTTTTTACTGCTATGACAGTTTTACAGAAATTCTGCTGTACTTAAAATAAGCTTTGTTATTAAACTTAAAAGCTTTTGCACAGCAAAGAAAACCATAAACAAAATGAAAAGACAACCTACAGAATGAGAGAGAATATTTGCAAATGATGCAACTGACAGGGATTAATTTCCAAAATATATAAACAGTTCATTCAGCTCAATAGCAATCCCCCTCCAAAAAAAATCCAACCCAATAAAAAATGGACCAAAGACCTAAATAGACATTTCTCCAAAGAAGACACGCAGATGGCCAACAGGCACATGGAGAGATACTCAGTGTCTCCAATTTTTAGAGAAATGAAAATCAAAGCTACAATGAGGTATCACCTCACACCAGTCAGAATGGCCATCATCAAAATATCTATAAATATCAAATCTAGAAAGGATGTGGATAAAAGGGAACTCTCCTACACTGTTTGAATGTAAATTGATGCAACATCTATGTAGAACAGTATGGAGGTTCCTTACACTAAAAATGTAGTTACCATATGTCCAGCAATCCCAATCCTGGGCATATATCCTGAAAAGATGAAAACTCTAACTCAAAAACGTACATGCACCCCATCTGTCAGCACTATTTACAACAGCCAACACATGGAAGCAACCTAAATGTCCATCAACAGGTGAATGGATAAAGGAGATGTGGTACTATATATACAATGGAATACTACTCAGCCTTAAAAAGAATGAAATAATGCCATTTGCAGCAACATGGATGGACCTAAAGATGATCATTACTAGGTGAAGTAAATCAGAAAGAGAAAGATAAATATCATATGATATCATTTATATGTGGAATCTAAAACATACAAATGAACTTATTTACAAAACAGAAACAGACTCGCAGACATAGCAGTAAAATCAAACTTATGGTTACCAAAGGGAAAAGGGGGTAGGGGAGGGATAAATTAGGAGTTTCAGATTAGTAGATGCATACTGCTTTATATAAAATAGAAAAAGAACAAGGTCCTATTGTATAGAACAGGGAACTTAATCAGTATACTGGAGTGGGCTGCCATGCCCTCCTCCAGGGGATCTTTCCAATCCAGGGATCAAACCCAGGTCTCCTGCATTGCAGGCAGATTCTTTACCATCAGAGCCACCAGGGAACCCAAATGAACCATAATGGAAAAGAATATGAAAAAGAATACATGTGTATATGTATAACAGAACCACTTTGTAGTACATCAGAAACTGACACAACATTGTAAGTCAGCAGTTCAGTTCAATTCAGTCCAGTCGCTCAGTCGTGTCCGACTCTTTGCGACCCCATGAATCGTAGCACGCCAGGCCTCCCTGTCCATCACCAACTCCCGGAGTTCACTCAGAATCACGTCCATCGAGTCGGTGATGCCATCCAGCCATTTCATCCTGCCCTCAATCCCTCCCAGCATCAGAGTCTTTCCCAATGAGTCAACTCTTCGCATGAGGTGGCCAAAGTACTAGAGTTTCAGCTTTAGCATCATTCCTTCCAAAGAAATCCCAGGGCTGATCTCCTTCAGAATGGACTGGTTGGATCTCCTTGCAGTCCAAGGGACTCTCAAGAGTCTTCTCCAGCACCACAGTTCAAAAGCATCAAGGGACTCTCAAGAGTCTTCTCCAACACCACAGTTCAAAAGCATCAATTCTTCGGCGCTCAGCCTTCTTCATAGTCCAACTCTCACATCCATACATGACCACTGGAAAAACCATAGCCTTGACTAGATGGACCTTTGTTGGCAAAGTAATGTCTCTGCTTTTGAATATGCTATCTAGGTTGGACATAACTTTCCTTCCAAGGAGTAAGCATCTTTTAATTTCATGGCTGCAGTCACCATCTGCAGTGATTTTGGAGCCCCCAAAAATAAAGTCTGACACTGTTTCCACTGTTTCTCCATCTATTTCCCATGAAGTGATGGGACCGGATGGCATGATCTTCGTTTTCTGAATGTTGAGCTTTAAGCCAACTTTTTCACTCTCCTCTTTCACCTTCATCAAGAGGCTTTTTAGTTCCTCTTCACTTTCTGCCATAAGGGTGGTGTCATCTGCATATCTGAGGTTATTGATATTTCTCCTGGCAATCTTGATTCCAGCTTGTGTTTCTTCCAGCCCAGCGTTACTCATGATGTACTCTGCATAGAAGTTAAATAAGCAGGGTGACAATATACAGCCTTGACATACTCCTTTTCCTATTTGGAACCAGTCTGTTGTTCCATGTCCAGTTCTAACTGTTGCTTCCTGACCTGCATACAGATTTCTCAAGAGGCAGGTCAGGTGGTCTGGTATTCCCATCTCTTTCAGAATTTTCCACAGTTTATTGTGATCCACACAGTCAAAGGCTTTGGCATAGTCAATAAAGCAGAAATAGATGTTTTTCTGGAACTCTCTTGCTTTTTCCATGATCCAGTGGATATCAGTAATTTGATCTCTGGTTCCTCTGTCTTTTCTAAAACCAGCTTGAACATCAGGAAGTTCACGGTTCACGTATTGCTGAAGCCTGGCTTGAAGAATTTTGAGCATAACTTTACTAGCTCTGAATAAAATTTAGTAGTTCTTGCAAGCATGAATGTGCTTTAGGAGACAGATCCAAAAAAATATTTCTACAATTTATATCAAAGAGTGTTCTGCCTATGCTTCCTTCTAGGAGTTTTATGGCTTCTGGTCTTACATTTAAGTCTTTAATCCATTTTGAGTTAATTTTGGATGTGGCTTTAGAGAATGTTATAATTTCATTCTTTTACACATAGCTGCTCAGTTTTCCCAGAACCTCTTATTGAAGAGACTATCTTTTCTCCATTACACATTCTTTCTTCCTTTGTCATACATTGACCATAGGTGCATAGGTTTATTTCTGGGCTCTTTATTCTCTTCCATTGATTTGTGTGTTTTTGTGCCAGTACTATACTGTTTTAATGATTCTAGCTTTGTAATATAGTCTAAAGTCAGGACGTGTGACTGCTTCAGCTCTGTTCTTTCTTAAGATTGTTTTGGCTATTCTGGGTCTTTTGTGTTCCATACAAACTTTAAAATTATTTTTTCTAGTTTAGTGAAAAATGCCATTGGTGGGTTTTTTAATTAATTAATTTTTTATTGAAGGATAATTACTTTACAGAATTTTGCTGTTTTCTATCAAACCTCAACATGAATCAGCCATAGGTATACATATATACCCTCCCTTTTGAACCTCCTTCCCATCTCCCTCCCCATCCCACCACTCTAGGTTGATGGAGAGCCCCTGTTTGAGTTTCCTGAGCCATACGGCAAATACCCATTGGCTATCTATTTTACATATGGTAGTGTAAGTTTCCATGTTACTCTTTCCATACATCTCACCCTCTCCTCCCCTCTCCCCATGTCCATAAGTCTATTCTCTATGTCTGTTTCTCCATTGTTGCCCTGCAAATAAATTCTTCACTACCATTTTTCTAGATTCCATATATATGTGTTCAGTTCAGTTCAGTCACTCATTTGTGTCACTTTGCGACCCAACGGAATGAATCATGCCAAGCTTCCCTGTCCATTACTGACTCCCAGAGCTTGCTCAAACTCATGTCCATCGAGTCGGTGATGCCTTCCAACCATCTCATCCTCTGTCATATCCTTTTTCTCCCACCTTCAATATCTCCCAGCATCAGGGTCTTTTCCAATGAGACGGTTCTTCGCATCAGGTGGCCAGAGTACTGGAGTTTCAGCTTCAGCATCAGTCCCTGCAATGAACATTCAGGACTGATTTCCTTTAGTATGGACTGGTTGGATCTTCTTGCTGTTCAAGGGACTCTCAAGAGTCTTCTCCAACACGACAGTTAAAAAACTTCAGTTCTTTGGCACTCAGCTTTCTTTATAGTCCAACTCTCACATCCATACATGACTACTGGAAAAACCATAGCTTTGACTAGATGGACCTTTGTTGGCAAAGTAATGTCTCTGCTTTTTAATATGCTGTCTAGTTTGGTCATAGGTTTTCTTCCAAGGAGCAAGCATCTTTTAATTTCATGGCAGCAGTCACCATCTGCAGTGATTTTGGAGTCCCCCCAAAATAGTCTCTCATTGTTTCCCCATCTATTTCCCATGAAGTGATGGGACCAGATGTCATGATCTTCTTTTTCAGAATGTTGAGTTTTAAGACAACTTTTTCACTCTCCTCTTTCACTTTCATCAAGAGGCTCTTTAGTTGTTTTTTTTTTTTTTTTTCTGTTTTCTGCCATAAGGGTGGTGTCATCTGTGTATCTGAGGTTATTGATATTTCTCCAGGCAATCTTGATTCCAGCTTGTGCTTCATGCAGTCCAGCATTTCTCATGATGTACTCTGCATATAAGTTAAATAAGCAGGGTGACAATATACAGCCTTGATGTACTCCTTTCCCGATTTGGACCAGTCTGTTGTTCCATGTCCAGTTCTAACTGTTACTTCTTGACCTGCATACAGATTTCTCAGGAGGCAGGTTAGGTGGTTTGGTATTACCATCTCTTTCAGAATTTTCCACACTTTTTTGTGATCCACATGGTCAAAGGCTTTGGCATAGTCAATAAAGCAGAAATAGATGTTTTTCTGGAACTTTCTTGCTTTTTCAATGATCCAGCAGATGTTGGCAATTTGATCTCTTGTTCTTCTGACTTTTCTAAATCCAACTTGAACATCTGGAAGTTCACAGTTCATTTACTGTTGAAGCCTGGCTTGGAGAATTTTGAGCATTACTTTGCTAGCATGTGAGATGAATGCAATTGTGTGGTAGTTTGAGCATTCTTTGGCATTGCCTTTCTTTGGGATGGGAATGAAAACTGAGCTTTTCCAGTCCTGTGGACACTGCTGAGTTTTCCAGATTTGCTGGCATATTGAGTGCAGCACTTTCACAGCATCATCTTTTAGAATTTGAAACAGATCAACTGGAATTCCATCACCTCCTCTAGCTTTGTTTGTGGCAATGCTTCCTAAGCCCACTTGACTTTGCATTCTGGGATGTCTGGCTCCAGGTGAATAATCACACCATTGTGATTATCTGGGTTGTGAAGATCTTTTTTTTATAGTTCTTCTGTGTATTCTTGCCACCTCTTCTTAACATCTTCTGCTTCTGTTAGGTCCATATCATTTCTGTCCTTTATCGAGCCCATCTTTGCATGAAATGTTCCCTTGATATCTCTATTTTCTTGAAGAGATCTCTAGTCTTTCCCATTCTATTGTTTTCCTCTATTTCTTTGCATTGATCCCTGAGGAAGACTTTTTTTTTTCCTTCTGTCCTTGCTTTTCTTTGGAACTCTGCATTTAAATGGATATATGTGTTAGAATATGATATTTATCTTTCTCTTTTGGACTTACTTCACTCTGTATAACAGGTTCTAGGTTCATCCACCTCATTAGAACTGGCAAATGTATTCCTTTTTATGGCTGAGTAATAGTCGATTGTGTATATCTACCACAACTTCCTTATCCATTCATCCATCGATGGACATCTAGGTTGCTTCCATGTTCTAGCTATTGTAAATAGTGCTGCGATGAACAATGGGATACATGTGTCTTTTTCAATTTTGGTTTCCTCAGGGTATATGCCTAGGAGTGGGATTGCTGGGTCATATAGTGGTTTTATTCCTAGTTTTATAAGGAATCTCCACACCATCTTCCATAGTGGCTGTATCAATTTACATTCCCCCCAACAGTGCAAGAGTGTTCCCTTTTCTACATACCCTCTCCAGCATTTACTGTTTGTAGACTTTTTGATGAGGGCCATTCTGACTGGTGTGAGGTGATATCTCATTGTAGTTTTGATTTGCATTTGTCTAATAATGAGCAATGTTGAGCATCTTTTCATGTGTTTGTTAGCTGTTTGTATGTCTTCTTTGAAGAAATGTCTGTTTAGGTGTTTTTCACACCTTTTGATTGGGCTGTTTGTTTTTCTGGCATTGAGTTGCATGAGCTGTTTGCATATTTTGGAAATTAATCCTTTGTGTTGTAGCAGCAGCAGTAGTTGTTTCATTTGCTATTATTTTCTCCCATTCTGAGGGTTTTCTTTTCACCTTGCTTATAGTTTCCTTTGCTGTGCAAAAGCTTTTAAGTTTAATCAGGTCCCACTTGTTTACTTTTGTTTTTATTTCTTTTACTCTAGGAGGTGAGTCATAGAGGATCTTGCTTTGATTTATGTCATCGAGTGTTCTGCCTATGTTTTCCTCTAAGAGTTTTACAGTTTTGGTCATACATTTAGGTCTTAAATCCATTTTGAGTTTATATTTGCATATGGTGTTAGGAAGTGTTCTAATTTCATTCTTTTACATGTAGCTGTCCAGTTTTCCCAGCACCATTAACTGAAGAGGCTGTCTTTGCCCCATTGTATATTCCTGCCTCCTTTGTCAAAAATAAGGTACCCATAGGTGCATGGGTTTTTTTAATGGGCTTTCTATCTTGTTCCATTGTCTATATTTCTGTTTTTGTGCCTGTACCATACTGTCTTGATGACTGTAGCTTTGTAGTATAGCCTGAAGTTAGGAAGCTTGATTCCTCCAGCTCCATTCTTCTTTCTCAAGACTGCTTTGGCTATTCAGGGTCTTTTGTGTTTCCATATGAATTGTGAATTTTTTTGTTCTAGTTCTGTGAAAAATGCCATTGGTAATTTGACAGGGATTACACTGAATCTGTAGATTGCATTTGGTAGTACAGTCATTTTCACAATATTGATTCTTTCTACCCAGGAACATGGAATATCTTTCCATCTGTTTATATCATCTTTGATTTCTTTCATTAGGCTCTTATAATTTTCTGTGTACAGTTCTTTAGTCTCCGTAGATAAGTTTATTCCTAGATATTTAATTCTTTTTGTTGCAATGGTGAATGGGATTGATTCCTTAATTGCTCTTTCTGATTTTTCATTGTTAGTATATATAGAAATGCAGGTGATTTCTGTGTATTGATTTTGTATCCTGCAACTTTGCTAAATTCACTGATTAGCTCTAGTAATTTTCTCATACTATCTTTAGGGTTTTCTATGTACAGTATCATGTCATCTGCAAGCAGTGAGAGCTTTACTTCTTCTTTTCCCATCTGGATTCCTTTTATTTATTTTTCTTCTCTGATTGCTGTAGCTCGGATTTCCAGAACTATGTTGAATATTAGTGGAAAAAGTGGACACCCTTGTCTTGTTCCTGATCTTAGGGGAATGCTTTCCATTTTTCACCACTGAGAATAATGTTTGCTGTAGTCTTATCATATATGGCCTTTCCTAAGTTGAGGTAGGTACCCTCTGTGCCCATTTGTTGAATAGTTTTAATCATGAATAGGTGCTGAATTTTGTCAAAAGCTTTTTCTGCATCTATTGAGATGATCATATGGTTTTGATCTTTCAATTTGTTAACGTGGTCTATCACATTGATTGATTTCCATATATTGAAGAATCCTTGCATCCCTGGAATAAACCCAACTTGATCATGGTGTATGAGCTTTTTGATGTGTTGCTGAATTCTGTTTGCTAAAATTTTGTTGAGAATTTTTGCAGCTATGTTCATGAGTGATATTGGCCTGTAATTTTCTTTTTTTGTGTAGTCTTTGTCTGATTTCGGCTTCAGTGTGATGGTGGCCTCATAGTACGAATTTGGAAGTGTTCCTTCCTCTGCAATTTTTGGAAAGAGTTTTAGAAGGATAGGCATTAGCTCTTCTTTAAATGTTTGATAGAATTCTCCTGTGAAGCCATCTGGTCCTGGGCTTTTGTGTTTTGGGAGGTTTTTGATCACAGCTTCAATTTCAGTGCTTGTAATTGGGTTGTTCATAATTTCTATTTCTTCCTGTTTAAGTCTTGGCAGATAGAACTTTTCTGAGAATCTGTTCCTTTCTTCCAGGTTATCTATTTTATTAACATATAGTTGTTTATAATAGTCTCTTATAATCCTTTGTATTTCTGCATTGTCTGTTGTAACCTCTCCTTTTACATTTCTAATTTTGTTGCTTTGATTTTTCTCTCTTCTTGATGAGTCTGGCTAGGTGATTGTCAATTTTTTTATCATCTCAAAGAATCAGCTTAAGGTTTTATTAATGTTTACTATTGTTTCTTTCATTTTTTTTCGTTTATTTCTGCTTGGATCTTTATGATTTCTTTCCTTCTACTTATTTTTTTCTTCTTCTTCGTTTTCCAGTTGCTTTAGGTGTAAAGTTAGGTTGTCTATTCTATGTTGATGTTTTTCTTGTTTCTTGACATAAGATTTTATTATAAACTTCCCTATTAGAACTGCTTTTGCTACACCCCATAGGTTTTGAGTTGTGTTCTCATTGTCATTTGTTTCTAGAAGTTTTTTGATTTCCTTTTGATTTCTTTAGTAACGTGTTGGTTATTTAAAATGTGTTATTTAATCTACATGTGCTTGTGTTTCTTACAGTTTTCTTTCTTGTAATTGATGTCTAGTCTCATAACGTTGTGGTCAGAGAAAATGCTTGATATGAATTCAATTTTCTTAAATTTACTGAGGTTTGGTTTGTGATCCAAGATGTGGTCTATCTCTACACACTTTTTACTATCAACTTGTCAATTTCCAGCAAAATGCAACATGGGGGAATTTTAGACAGGATTAGGGCTTCCCAGGTGGTGCTGGTGGTAAGGAACCTGTCTGCCAATGCAGGAGATGTCAAAGATGTGTTTGGTACCTGGGTTGGGAAGATCCCCTGGAGGAAGACGTGGAAATCCACTCCAGTACTCTTGCCTGGATAATTCCATGGACAGAGGAGCCTGGTGGGCTACAGTCCATGGGGTGCAAAGAGTTGGATATGACTGAAGCAATTTAGCACACTCGCACAGTAGAGATCATTTTTCAGGAGAATTGACAGTAATGACTCAATAACAAATCTTTCAGTCCATCCAAAAAGTATTTTTCTCCATTTCCTGAGGTCTTTAATTTCTTTTAGTAATGTTTTATACTTTTTGTGTTGTTCATGCTCAGTCAGTCATGTCTGACTTTTTGTGATCCCATGGGCTGTAGCCCGCCAGGCTGTTCTGTCCATGAGATTTTGCCAGCAAGAATACTAGTTGCTATTTCCTTTTGTGTTGTGCTCTAGCACTTACTTAGATTTAGATATTTGATGTTTTTGATCCTGTTTTCAGTTGTATTTAAAATTTCATATTCTAGTTATTTCTTGCTATTATATGGGAAAAGAAAAGTGGTAGTAATAACTAAAAAGTGGCTATTATTATAACTAATAAGTTGATTAAATTCACTTATTAACTATAATGATTTTATATTCTTTGGCATATTCTATGTAATGACATCTGTGAATAATGACAGTTTTACTTTTTTCTTTCCAAACTTCACAACTGTTATAATTTCCTGGCACTACTGAACTTTTAGAACCATCAGTTAATTGTTGAATAGATACTGGACACCACTTATTCTGAACTTTGGGAGAAAATGTTTGTTATTTCGTCATTAAGTAGGACATTTTGCTATAGATTTTTGGGGGAGTAGATACACTTATCAGATTAAGTAAGTTGCTTTTTATTCTAAATTGTGGATAGATTTTATCTTGAATAGGTATTGAAATTTAACCCATCTATAAAAGTAATCATAACGTTTTCCTTTGGTTTGCTGTTGTTAAGTATTATGTTGAGTTTTGAATCTTGCGTTCTTGCAGTATACCTCATCAAGACAGAATGTATATCCTTTTACATATACAATCATATGTAAATGTAGTTCAGGAGAGATATTAGTGCAAAGGCCTATAGTTTTCCTTTCTTCAAATATCCTTGTGAGATGTTATCAGTTTATATTGACCTTCTAAAATGAAGACAAAGAAAAGGAATTATTTCCCCTAAACAAGAGTTGACACAGATTGGTTTCTACTCCCTCAAAGGAGTAATCCACTTTTTTGTTGATGAGAGTTGTCCATTCCCCAAGCATTCTGATTACTCATGGTTATACCACATTTGGCTTTTTGACACAACCTTGTGTATTAACTTCCTCTGTTTTTAGACTGGATTAAAATTAAGTGGTGTTTTCTGGAAAGAGTATTTGTTGAGGTATGGTAAATATTGGACCATGGATAAAACTAAAATTAGTGATTCACTTTCTTGATTGTATATACATACACAAACTGTTTGCAATTTTGTGATTTTTGGATTTTTGTTGCAAATGAAACCTGTGCATTGATGTTTTTCAGGAAACGATGAGTGATGAAACAGAGTTGGCTGTAGGGCCTGAAAAACAAATGGAACTTTGCAGAGAACCCAAGAGTCCTTCTGCATCTAAGGAAAAGCTGAGTGTGGACCTGCTGTCAGTGAAACAGGAAGAGGAAGGAGAGTCCTATTCTGGAACCTCATCCCGAGTCCATGGAAGATGGTAAGGATGACTGTTCTCACCTCCTCTTCATGATCTTACCCAGTTAAGTGTGGATTCTGCCACCTCCACTTTACTGGAACTGTTCTCATCAATCTCTCCAGTTTTGGCTGAGACTGCCATTAATTTCTCAGCCATATTTGACACAGTTGTTAACTCCCTCCTTCACAGAAACTTTCTTGTACTCCCATATTCCAAGGTCTACTGGTTTTCTTCTCATATTTGTAACCCCCTTTCGTTCTTTTTTTCCCTACTTTCCCTTGTCATTTTCCCTGTAGATATTATTGTAAAGAGTCCTGAATCCCACCATTTTTCTCTATCGTCTCTGCTGCTGCTGCTGCTGCTGCTAAGTCACGTCAGTTGTGTCTGACTCTGTGTGACCCCATAGACGGTACCCAACAGGCTCCTCTGTCCCTGGGATTCTCCAGGCAAGAACACTAGAGTGGGTTGCCATTTCCTTCTCCAGTGCATGAAAGTGAAAAATGAAAGTGAAGTCGCTCAGTCATGTCCAACTCTTAGCGACCCCATGGACAGCAGCCTACCATGCTCCTCCATCCATGGGATTCTCCAGGCAAAAGTACTGGAGTGGATTGCCATTGCCTTCTCTGCTATCATCTCTAGGCTACTCTAATGTGAACTTTCAACAAGATACTACAATAGTTTCTTATTTGATCTGATCCCCATTCTTGCTAGTCTGACCCTCACTGTCTAACCCTGCAGCCAGAGTGGTCATGTCAACACAGAAATCAGATCACACCACATCTATGCTGAAAACGCCTCATTACCTTTCCTCGGCACTCAGAGCACAATATGAGCTCCTGACTCTGGTCCACCAGCTCTGCACGACCTGAGCACACCATCCTCTCCTAACACGTGTCCTCTGCATGGGCACAGGCTGACTCTCTCTCCTCCTCCAGCCTCTGCCCAACGGACACATGCTCAGAAGGATCTGCCTGACCTCGTGATCCACTGGGGTTCCCCCTCCTGCTCTCTGTCCCCTGCCTGCTTGCTTCTCCCTGAACACTAATTTGAACTGTAATTATTTTGTTGGATCATAGTACACTTCCTACCTGGCCTTCCCATGAGCATGGACATTCCATAAGGGCAGGGATTGTTTCTTTGTGTGCCGTTGGAGGCCTCCCCCCAGCTCCTGGCACAGTGCCCAGAATAGAGGACAATGAGTCAATGGAGGAAAGGTGTTAGACCTGGAATAAAAAGAAATTCACTTTTCTGAGACAGAAAAGATGGATAAGGAGGATCATGTACTGACAGGGATTTGGGGCGATTGACTGTGGTTATCAGACATCTTGACATCGAGTGAGACTTGCAGCTTTTCAACTCATACAGAGCATTAAGGAGATATTAAATCATGAGTGCCAGGGCTCTATGAATGTTTGCATAGTAGTTGAACTGTTCAGATACATTACTGTATGTATTGAGAGTGTCAAGAGAGAAAAAGTGTTCTATTGTATGCTCCTTGCTCAGTCCTATTTGTGAGATCTGATATTTCCACTTGGAACATCTTCCTGCTCTGTGGAAGAAATAATTCCATAGAAACTGAAGAGCACATAGATGTCCCTGTGGGGGTAATTGAGCACAAATATCTTTCAGTTCAAACTCTATATTAGGTTTCTAGGAGCTCTTGTCATTCACAATATCCATGAGGATGGGAGGGGAAGTGGTCATACTCCACATGATGGTTTCTTGTCAAAATCTATTCCAGTGGACCTCATAGATTTGGCAAGCGGTGGTATTCTATCCAAGTTGGCTTCTCTGTCCGATGACTTAACTGGCCTCAGCAAGGGTGGGCTGATTCACAGACCTTCCAGTAATGCCCTATAAGAGGACTCATTACCAGCTGTCTTTTTGCAGATTAACAAAAAATCTTGATAATGGCTTCTTTGGGAATGATGCCAACTAAATTGTTATTAAGTCCAGAGGAAATCAATGCTGATATAAAATGTGAATTAAAGAAGTAAATTCAGCAACCTGAACAAAGTAAGTAGTATAACAATTTCTATTAGAAAAGAAGCACACACACACACACAAAAACCATGCAGAGTCTCTCTCATTCTATGATTTAGGATAGATTCAACCTAAGTCTTGTTGCCCAAGTTGGGTTTTCACATAATTTAGGATAGCTTCTTTTTATTTTGACTATAATATTACACTGCACCTTTTTTGGGGGTTATTTTAATTTTTACTTGGTTATTGCTTGCAAGAATTCCATTGGTAGATATGTTCAGGCATCATGACTGACACATTTAAAACACATACCCTATGTAACATTTTATCAATTGAATATCTGAAGTAGCAGATACACCAAGATTGAGTTCTACCATCTTTTCATAATTTGAGAAATAACTGAAGATTTTTAAAATATATCTCTAGGATATGAAAAAATCTTCAGATTGCTTAAAACAGTGCAAGGACCACCAGCAGTGAGGAAGCAATTTCTTGAATTTGCTGTCTAGGAAGCAGCAAGGTGGGTCTAAAGAGGAATTCTCCAAATTTTTTAATAGCTAGGCTCAATGCAATGTTGGGATGAGGGGTGGGTACAGGCCCCACCTTGTGTTTCTCACTGGGTCCTTCATGAGAGTTAATGCTGTCTCCACAGTTATTCAGGTTAATATTACCTGAGTCTGTCTCATTCTTCCAAGCCCAAGGGGACTTCTATTCACACAAGAATTTGATTGGGCCTTGAACCTCAGTTTATACTCTGTATTTGCTCTATTGTCTTTTACCATCAGGGTCCACTTACTATTCCCAAGTGGATTCTAAGTTCCTCTTTCTATCCCCCACAGTACTGCCCATGTCATCATTTCATTGGTTATCTCTGTTACTGTCATGTCTCTTCATTTTCAAATTTAAAAGCCAAGACTTAATTGATTGCCTTGAGAAGGTACTAGAAAGAATGGAATATGGTTACTCTTTCAACAAAGATTATTATGCCTAAAACATATAATCCAGTTATCTCAATGATCAATGGAAAAAGAAGATGAAATTGCTGTTTTCTAGAGTAGAATGAAATGCTGTTGTAATCTCCTAGTATCCTAGCATGTGTTTAAAAGACTTGCCTTCCAGAGGCTACGAAAAAGCGTGGAACTTTTTAATATTATAAATTTCTGTTAGTAAAAAGTGGGCTTTTGCCCTAAGAACTCATTTGAATGGATAATTCATGTGTGTGTGTTTGTGTGTGTGTGTGTTTCTTTCCCACCTGGCATGATGGATTATTAACACATCAGTTTACTTACATCCCTTGTTTTGCAGCAGGTCACGTTATTGTAACCGGTGTTTAAAATGGCATCCTGTAATACTTATTTCTTGTTCCCTTTGCCCTGAGACTGCACCTTAGCTGGTCTTGGTGCTTGGCCTAAGAGGTGGGGTGACTCAATCCTCCATTCCTGAAAGATCTGGACTATTAGATATCCTGTCTGATTTGGATTGTTGTAATTTCCCATATACCTTCATCACAAAACATGGGAGTTTTAGGAGAGACTCTAGATATTCTGCACATATTTCTCCTAGCCACTGAATGGTAGCAACCCAGTTTCTTTTAGCAGTCAGATTCCATCACTCCAGCCAGCACAGAAACCCCCTTCGTGCCTGTTGGTTAAGAGGAATGAGCAGTCCAAAGTGGCTAACTGGCAGTCTTTCTTGACTGCCATTTCAATGAGTCATTATTGGGTCCCATGTTGATAAAATTTCTCCATTTGGAAGGAAGACATCTAGTCTAGCAGAGCTGAATGTTGAGAGGGCAGGAAGAAAATTTTTGCTAGTGGATATGTAGCAGTTCCTCAATTATGTTGCCCCAGTTCCAAAAGGAACTGACACCAGGCTGGAAGTGTAACTTAGACTTCAAAGAGTCATCCCACTATTTATTGAGCTGGCCAATTCAGGATCATAGGGAACATCCTAAGACCAGAGAAATCCAAAAGAAGATACAAAGCCTAATTTTTTCCTTCAGGTCTTATTCCCTCTGTTGCTGCCTGATTCACACCCTGAGTTTAATAGCTTGTATCTAAGTCCTGAGAAACAAAGTTAAGTCTAATGAAGACATTTGAGGTTAGCAGATAAGGGTATGAGAAGGGGTAAAAACAAAAGATATTTGGTCAATATGTATGTAAACATATTGATATCAAAATAAGAATGAAATACTCATAGTGATTCTAGTCCTTGTTTCTGAAAGCAGTCATACGGTCTTTTCTTTCATTACCCATTATATATTCTCTTTGTCCTCAACAAGCACCTTCCTGGAGAGGATCATTTTCCTGATAGGGTGATGCAAAGTTTCCTTCCTGTGGTTCACTGCCATTAGCCGTCCTGAATGAATTAGGATGTTGTAGTTTCCATTGATGTTAATCACTGGACATAGCAGTATTAAGAGGTGCTCTGTACAATCTACTGCACTCCAAATATATTCTTCCTTATTCCCATTATGAATGAGAGGCCTTGAAACAATCAAATCCCAGACATGACCTAGTTTACAGATCCAAAACCTTACAAATGAAGGAGAGGGCTCTTGAGGAAAGACCCTGTGACAGAGCAAATGTTTATCCAGTTTTATCTTTCTCTCATTGATACCCAGAGGGACCTGCACCCACTTTTTAGGGTGCCAGTGCAATGTGGAAAGAGAAATGATCAGATGCTTACTGATTACAGGTCCTGAGCTCTGCAGAGACAATAATGTCCTAGAGATGCAAATGTCATTCTGCCATTTCAAGAAACATTTGACTTATTGCTGGGCCTTAGTAGAGACTGAATGCTTAGACACAGGACACCAAGTTCTCATGCCACCTGAGCTGCCCAATCTGACATGGAAATTGTCTGACCTACCAAGTCATAGCACTGGGGATGCACAGAAGCACCCCATTATCAATAGAATGTGTGTATACATCAGACTAAGGAGAGGCTGAAGCTAAAAGTAAGTTCCATTAAGATGTGGCCAAAATACTTATGATTGTACTTCTGCTACACAACTTTCTCTGTCTATGCTTGGCTGAATTCTAATGTGGTCTCTATGACCTTTATTCCTTGATCATGTTATCTAACATGACAAAAGTGATTTTTCAGATGTAATTAAGGCTACTCATCAGTTTACTGTCATATAGTGGGGTTATATGGATGGGCCTAACCTACTCTCATAAGCCTTTCAAAAGCAGAAGGTTTTTCTAGCTGGTAGCACAAGAGGACAAGGG
The DNA here is from genome assembly GCF_003369695.1 of Bos indicus x Bos taurus. Lineage (NCBI taxonomy): Eukaryota > Metazoa > Chordata > Mammalia > Artiodactyla > Bovidae > Bos > Bos indicus x Bos taurus. The sequence goes on from NC_040105.1 coordinate 126,390,578, forward strand.
AATACAAGACACAAGATGAACTAATGTGCAGTTGCTGACTTGAGGATGAAAAGGGTTATATAAAAAGGACCAAATAGTTGCCTCTATGAGTTAATGGTGACCCCCAACAGTCAACCAAAAAATCAAAAACTTCAGTCCCACATTGCAAGAATGGGATTCTGCCAACATTCTGAATAGATTTGATAGCAAATTCCACCTAAGAGCAGCCAGATGAAAATTCAGCTAGGACAAAATCTTGCTTTGAGCACTTTAAGAGCTGAGGTGGAGAATCAAGAGAAGCACATCCAGACTTTTGAGTGCAAAATTATGAGATAAGACATAATATAGATGTGCTGTTTTAAGCCACTAAGTTTGAGATAATTTCTTTAAAAAATTTTTAAATATATTTATTTTAATTGGAGGCTAATTACTTTACAATATTGTAGTGGTTTTTGCCATACATTGACATGAATCAGCCACGGGTGTACATGTGTTCCCCATCCTGAACCCCCCTCCTACCTCCCTCCCCATCCCATACCTCTGGGTCATCCCAGTGCACCAGCCCTGAGCACCCTGTCTCATGCATTGAACCTGGACTGACGATCTGTTTCACATATGATAATACACATGTTTCAATGCTATTCTCTCAAATCACCCCACCCTCACCCTCTCCCACAGAGTCCAAAAGACTGTTCTATACATTTGTATCTTTTTGCTGTCTCACATATAGGGTTATCATTACCATTTTCTAAATTCCATATATATGCGTTAGTATACTGTTTTGGTGCTTTTATTTCTGACTGACTTTCGCTCTGTATAATAGGCTCCAGTTTCATCCACCTCATTAGAACTGATTCAAAGGTATTCTTTTTAATGGCTGAGTAATATTCCATTGTGTATATGCACCACAGCTTTCTTATCCATTTGTCTGTGGATGGACATCTAGGTTGCTTCCATGTCTTGGCTATTGTAAACAGTGCTGCGATGAACATTGGGGTACACGTGTCTCTTTCAATTCTGGTTTCCTCAGTGTGTATGCCCAGCAGTGGGATTGCTGGGTCATATGGCAGTTCTATTTCCAATTTTTTTAAGGAATTTCCACACTGTTCTCCATAGTGGCTGTACTAGTTTGCATTCCCACCAACAGTGTAAGAGGGTTCCCTGTTCTCCATATCCACTCCAGCATTTATTGTTTTTAGACTTATTTTTTCCTTTTTTAAAAAATTTTATTTTATTTTTAAACTTTACACTATTGTATTGGTTTTGCCAAATATCTAAATGAATCTGCCACACGTATACATGTGTTCCCCATCCTGGACCCTCCTCCCTCCTCCTTCCCCATACCATCCCTCTGGGTCATCCCAGTGCACCAGCCCCAAGCATCCAGTAGCGTGCATCAAACCTGGACTGGCAACTCATTCCATATATGATATTATATGTATTTCAATGCCATTGTTTTTAGACTTTTGGATAGCAGCCATTCTGACCAGCGTGAGATGGTGCCTCATGATGGTTTTGATTTGCATTTCTATGATAATGAGTGATGCTGAGCATCTTTTCATGTGGTTGTTAGCCATCTGTATGTCTTCTTTGGAGAAATGTCTGTTTAGTTCTTTGGCCCATTTATTGATTGGGTCATTTATTTTTCTGGAAGTGAGCTGCAAAAGTTGCTTATATATTTTTTGAGATTAATTCTTTGTCAGTTGCTTCATTTGCTATTTTCTCCCATTCTGAAGCCTGTCTTTTCACCTTGCTTATAGTTTCCTTTATTGTGCAAAAGCTTTTAAGTTTAATTAGGTCCCATTTGTTTATTTTTGCTTTTATTTCCATTACTCTGGGAGGTGGGTCATAGAGGATCCTGCTATGATTTACGTCAGAGAGTGTTTTGCTTATGTTTTCCTCTAGGAGTTTTATAGTTTCTGGTCTTATGCTTAGATCTTTAATCCATTTTGAGTTTATTTTTGTGTATGGTGTTAGAAAGTGTTCTAGTTTCATTCCTTTACAAGTGGCTGACCTGTTTTCCCAGCACCACTTGTTAAAGAGATTGTCTTTTCTCCATTGTATATTCTTGCCTCCTTTGTCAAAGACAAGGTGTCCATAGGTGTGTGGATTTATCACTGGGCTTTCTATTTTGTTCCATTAATCTATATGTCTGTCTTTATGCCAGTACCATACTGTCTTGATGACTGTGGCTTTGTAGTAGAGACTGAAGTCAGACAGGTTGATTCTTCTAGTTCCACTCTTCTTTCTCAAGATTGCTTTGACTATTCGAGGTTTTTTGTATTTCTATACAAATTGTGAAATTATTTGTTCTAGTTCTCTGAAAAGTACCATTGGTAGCTTGAAAGAGATTGCATTGAATCTATAGATTGCTTTGGGTAATATACTCATTTTTGCTATATTGTTTCTTCCAATTCATGAACATGGTGTATTTCTCCATCTATTTGTGTCCTCTTTGATTTCTTTCATCAGTGTTTTATAGTTTTCTATATATAGGTCTTTTGTTTCTTTAGGTAGATTTATTCTTAAGTACTTTATTATTTTTGTTGCAATGGTGAATGGAATTATTTCCTTAATTTCTCTTTCTCTTTTCTCATTGTTAGTGCATAGGAATGCAAGGGATTTCTCTGTGTTAATTTCATATCCTGCAACTTTACTATATTCATTGATTAGCTCTAGTAATCTTCTGGTGGAGTTTTTAGGGTTTTCTATGTAGAAGATCATGTTATCTGCAAACAATGAGAGTTTTACTTCTTCTTTTCCAATCTTGATTCCTTTTATTTCTTTTTCTTCTCTGATTTCTGTGGCTAAAGCTTCCAAACTATGTTGAATAGTAGTGGTGAAAGTGGGCATCCTTCTCTTGTTCCTGACTTTAGGGGAAATGCTTTCAATGTTTCACCATTAAGGATAATGTTTGCTGTGGGTTTGTCATATATAGCTTTTATTATGTTGAAGTATTTTCCTTCTATGCCTGCTTTCTGGAGGATTTTTATCATAAATGGATGTTGAATTTTGTCAAAGGCTTTCTCTGCATCTATTGAGATAATCATATGGCTTTTATCTTTCAATTTATTGATGTGGTGTATTACATTGATTGATTTGCAGATATTAAAGAATCCTTGCATCCCTGGGATAAAGTCCACTTGGTCATGATGTATGATCTTTTTAATATGTTGTTAGATTCTATTTGCTAGAATGTTGTTAAGGATTTTTGCATCTGTGTTCATCAGTGATATTGGCCTGTAGTTTTCTTTTTTTGTGGCATCTTTGTCTGGTTTTGGTGTTAGGGTGATGGTGGCCTCATAGAATGAGTTTGGAAGTTTACCTTCCTCTGCAATTTTCTGGAAGAGTTTGAGTAGAATAGCTGTTAGCTCTTCTCTAAATTTTTGGTAGAATTCAGCTGTGAAGCCATCTGGTCCTGGGCTTTTGTTTGTTGGCAGATTTCTGATTACAGTTTCAATTTCCGTGCTTGTGATGGGTCTGTTAAGATTTTCTATTTCTTCCTGGTTCAGTTTTGGAAAGTTATACTTTTCTAAGAATTTGTCCATTTCTTCCAAGTTGTCCATTTTATTGGCATATAATTGTTGATAGTAGTCTCTTATGATCCTTTGTATTTCTGTGTTGTGTGTTGTGATTTCGCCATTTTCATTTCTAATTTTATTTGATTCTTCTCTGTTTGTTTCTTGATGAGTCTGGCTAATGGTTTGTCAATTTTATTTATCCTCTCAAAGAACCAGCCTTTGGCTTTGTTGATTTTTGCTATGGTCTCTTTTGTTTCTTTTGCATTTATTTCTGCCCTAGTTTTTAAGATTTCTTTCCTTCTACTAACCCTGGGGTTCTTCATTTCTTCCTTTTCTAGTTGCTATAGGTGTAGAGTTAGGTTATTTATTTCACTTTTTTCTTGTTTCTTGAGGTAAGCTTGTATTGCTATGAACCTTCTCCTTAGCACTGATTTTTCAGTGTCCCACTAAGATCATGGCATCTGGTCCCATCATTTCATGGCAAATAGATGGGGAAACAGTGGAAACAGTGGCTGACTTTATTTTTCTGGGCTCCAAAATCACTGCAGATGGTGACTGCAGCCATGAAATTAAAAGATGCTTACTCCTTGGAAGGAAAGTTATGACTAACCTAGGCACCATAGTAAAAAGCAGAGACATTACTTTGCCAACAAAAGTCTGTCTAGTCAAGGCTATGGTTTTTCCAGTGGTCATGTATGGATGTGAGAGTTGGACTATAAAGAAAGCTGAGTGCCAAAGAACTGATGCTTTTGAACTGTGGTGTTGGAGAAGACTCTTGAGAGTCCCTTGGACTGTGAGGAGATCAAACCAGTCCATCCTAAAGGTTATCAGTCCTGGGTGTTCATTGGAAGGACTGATGTTGAAGCTGAATCTCCAATACTTTGGCCACCTGATGTGAAGAGCTGACTCACTTGAAAAGACCCTGATGCTAGGAAAGATTGAGGGCAGGAAGAGAAGGGGACAGAGGATGAGATAGTTGGATGTCATCACCGACTCAATGGATGTGGATTTGGGTGGACTCTGGGAGTTTGTGATGGACAGGGAGGCCTGGCATGCTGCGGTTAATGGGGTCACATGACTGAGCGACTGAACTGAACTGAACTGATAGGTTTTGCGTTGTTGTGTTTTCATTTTCATTCGTTTCTATGCATATTTTGATTTCTTTTTTTATTTCTTCTGTGATTTGTTGGTTATTCAGAAGTGTGTTGTTTAGCCTCCGTATGTTGGAATTTTTAATAGGTTTTTTCCTGTAATTGACATCTAATCTTACTGCATTGTGGTCAGAAAAGTTGCTTGGAATGATTTCAATTTTTTTGAATTTACCAAGGCTAGATTTATGGCTCAGGATGCGGTCTATCCTGGAGAAGGTTCTGTGTGCACTTGCAAAAAAGGTGAAATTCATTTTTGGGGGGTGAAATGTCCTATATATATCAATTAGGTCTAACTGTTCCATTGTATCATTTAAAGTTTGTGTTTCCTTTTTAATTTTCTGTTTAGTTGATCTATCCATAGGTGTGAGTGGGGTATTAAAGTCTCCTACTATTATTGTGTTATTGTTAATTTCTCCTTTCATACTTGTTAGCATTTGCCTTACATATTGTGGTGCTCCTATGTTGGGTGAATATATATTTATAATTGTTATATCTTCTTTTTGGATTGATCCTTTGACCATTATGTAGTGTCCTTTGTCTCTTTTCACAGCCTTTATTTTAAAGTCTATTTTATCTGATATGAGTATTGCTACTCCGGCTTTCTTTCGGTCTCCATTTGCGTGAAATATCTTTTTCCAGCCCTTCACTTAAAGTCTGTATGTGTCCCTTGTTTTGAGGTGGGCATCCTGTAGACAGCATATATAGGGGTCTTGTTTTTGTATCCATTCAGCCAGTCTCTGTCTTTTGGTTGGGGCATTCAACCCATTTACTGTTAAGGTAATTACTTATAAGTATGATCCCAGTAAGTTGCCATTTACTTTGTTGTTTTGGGTTCAAATTTATACACTCTTTCTGTGTTTCCTGTCTAGAGAAGATCCTTTAGCATTTGTTGGAGAGCTGGTTTGGTGGTGCAGAATTCTCTCAGCTTTTGCTTGTCTGTAAAGCTTTTGATTTCTCCTTCATATTTGAATGAGATCCTTCCTGGGTACAGTAATCTGGGTTGTAGGTTTTTCTCTTTCATCACTTTAAGTATGTCCTGTCATTCCCTTCTGGCCTAAAGAATTTCTATTGGAAGATCAGCTGTTATGCTTACGGGAATCCGCTTGTGAGTTATTTGTTGTTTTTCCCTTGCTGCTTTTAATATTTGTTCTTTGTGTTTGATCTCTGTAAATTTGATTAATATGTGTCTTGTGTTTCACCATGGGTTTATCCTGTTTGGGACTGTCTGGGTATCTTGGACTGGGTGGCTATTTCCTTCCCCATTTTAGGGAAGTTTTCAGCTATTATCTCCTCAAGTATTTTCTCATGGCCTTTGTTTTTTTTCTTCTTTTGGGACTCCTATGATTCGAATGTTGGAGCGTTTGACATTGTCCCACAGGTCTCTGAGGTTGTCTTCATTTCTTTTGCTTCTTTTTCCCTCTCTGCTTCATTTATTTCCAACATTCTTTCTTCCACCTCAGTTATCCTATCTTCTGCCTCAGTTATTCTACTGTTGGTTTCCTCCAGAGTGGTTTTGATCTCAGTTATTGCATTATTCATTGACTCTTTTTTATTTCTTCTAGGTCCTTGTTAAACCTTTCTTACATCTTCTCAATTCTTGTCTCTAGACTATTTATCTGTAACTCCATTTTGTTTTCAAGATTTTGGATCATTTTTATTATCATTATTCTGAATTCTTTTTCAGGTAGACTCCCTATCTCCTCCTCTTTTGTTTGGTTTGGTGGGCTTTTATCATGTTCCTTTACCTGCTGAATATTTCTCTGCCTTTTCATCTTGTTTAGGTTGCTGTGTTTGGGGTGGCCTTTCTGTGTGCTGGAAGTTTGTGGTTCCTCTTTTTTGTGGAGGTTCCTCCTTGTGGGTGGGGTTGGACGAATGACTTGTCAAGGTTTCCTGGTTAGGGAAGCTTACATTGGTGTTCTGGTGGGTGGAGCTGGAGCTCTTATTTCTGGAGTGCAATGCAGTGTCCGGTAATGAGTTTTGAGGTGTCTATGGGTTTGGTGTGACTTTGGGCAGCCTGTATATTAATGCTCAGGTCTATGTACCTGTGTTGCTGGAGAATTAGTGTAGTATGTCTTGCTCTGGAACTTGTTGGCTTTTGGGTGGAGCTTGGTTTCAGTGCAGGTATGGAGGGTTTTGGATGAGCTCATGTCGATTAATGTTCCCTAGAGTCAGGAGTTTTCTGGTGTTCTCAAGTTTTGGATTTAAGCCTCCTGCCTCTGGTTTTCAGTCTTATTCTTACAGTAGCCTCAATAATTCTCCATCCATACCACACCGATGATAAAACATCCAGTTTAATGGAGAAAAGATTCTCCACAGTGAGGGACACCTAGAGAGGTTCACAGAGTTACATGGAGAAGAGAAGAGGGAGGAGGGAGATAGAGGTGACCAGGAGGAGAAAAGGGGGAGTCAAAAGGAGAGAGACAGATCTAGCCAGTAATCAGTTCCCTAAGTGTTCTCCACAGCCTGGAACATACAAAGAAATTCACAGAGTTGGTTAGAGAAGAGAATGGGGAGGGAGGAGATAGAGGTGACCTGGGGAAGAAAAAGGAGAGTCAAAAGGGGCAGACAGTAATCAAGCTAGTAATCATACTCCTAAGTAAATATGGGTACTGAAGATTTGATTCTTAAAGATACAAAATTGATAACAAATACCAAAGAGCAAAGATTCAAAATCTAGAGTAGAGGTTAGACTCTCAAAAATACAATATGAAAACAAAACAAAACAAAATCACAAAAATTATAAAATATATACATGAAGTTTGCTTTAAAAATAGGGATTTTTTTTTGCAAGGAAATAGTAGGTTATAAAAATGAAAATTAAAGGAGTAATAGAGGACTTAAAAATTTTTTTTTAATTTAAAAATGATAATAGTAAAAGTATATCTAGGAATTTCTCTGGAGCTGTGGTGGGCAGTGTGGGGTCAGTTCAGTTTCAGATAGTTCCTTGATCCAGCTTATACTTCTCAAGATCTTTAGGCCCTTCCAATGTAGTTGGTGCTAACTACAGGGTTTTAATCTGTTGTACCTGTCACTTCCAAAGTGGTTCCCTCTGTTCATTTTGGCTTCTTCTGTTTGCAGGTCTCTTCAGTGTCTAATTTCCGCCCTGACACAAGGGGGCGAAGGTGGTCACTTATTTAGGCTCACTTGTCAGTTGTGCTGTGGGCAGGGAGGAACACTGCAAACAAATATCAGTGGCGTGTGTGGGGAGTGCTTGCAATGTCTCGGCCACAGTGGGTTTGCCCCTGCTTACGGCATGTGTGCTTTTGCAGTCTACACTGCTCAGGCTCCAGGTTGTTCTGCAGGGGAACTGTCTAAAGCGAGCCCTGGGTTGCATGCACTTCCCAGGTCTAAGCCGCTCAGGTTCAGGTTCTCGGGTACTCCACAAAGGCACAGACTCAGTTGGGCCTGCATTTTGTGCCCTTCCCAGGTCTGAGCAGCTCAGGTGACCAGGTGCTTGGTGAGTACACTCTCTCCTGGGCAGGGGGTGGAGTGCATCTTATGGCCTTCCCCATCCCAGCTGCTCCATTTCCTGGGTATGCGGTAGGCATGCCATCTCAGGTGTGCTGTGTGTCTCTTCTGGGGAACTGATCTCTGGCTGTGACCCTCCCGGCGGGTGTCAACCATCCAGAATCCCAGGAAGTCTTGGTTAGCAACTGGGAGCCTGCTCACAGTTTGATAGAGGATGCCATCTCTGGGGCCAAGATTGCCCCTTTCTGGTTCTGGCTGCTGTTCGCCTGCCTCCCTGCCTCCGGCGGGGGTTGGGCCGGCCCACAGCTGGCTAGCTCTCCTCTGATATTCGCTCCGTCCTTTGTTCTGTGATTGGGCCCAGCAGTGCCTTGCTGCTGCTACTGCTAAGTCGCTTCAGTCGTGTCCGACTCTGTGCGACCCCATAGATGGCAGCCCACCAGGCTCCACCATCCCTGGGATTCTCCAGGCAAGAACACTGGAGTGGGTTGCCATTTCCTTCTCCAATGTATGAAAGTGAAAAGTGAAAGTGAAGTCGCTCAGTCATGTCCGACTCTAGCAACCCCATGGACTGCAGCCCACCAGGCTCCTCCATCCATGGGATTTTCTAGGCAAGAGTACTAGAGTGGGGTGCCATTGCCTTCTCCGAGCAGTGCCTTAGGTTAGGGCTTTTTGCAGGATAGTTCTCTTCTTTCTTTTTTTTCTCTCTCTCTGGCTATCCCACAGTTTGGGTTGATATCTCACATTAGCTCCCTCAGATTGCCCTCAGGGCATTCAGGCCCGGTCCTTACCCTAAGCAATGCAGTCGGCCCCTTCTTGTTTAGCCCCCCGATTTCTGGTGGCGGATGCAAGTGTCTGGGCTATTTGTCTGTTGGGAGTTGTCGTTAGGCACGTAATCTGTGGGGTTTATTTATTTATTTTTCCTCCCTGTTATGTTGCCCTCTGAGATTCCAAAACTCCCTACAGACCCGCGAGTGAGAGGGTTTCTTGGTGTTTGGAAACTTCTCCTCTTTTAAACTCCCTTCCTGGGATGGGTCTCCATCCCTAACTCTTTTGTCTCTCTTTTTATATTTTATATTTTGTCCTTACTGCCTTTTGAAGATAATGGGCTGCCTTTCTGGGTGCCTGATGTCCTCTGCCAGCATTCAGAAGTTGTTTTGTGGAATTTTCTCAGCATTCAAATGTTCTTTCTATGAATTTGTAGGGTAGAAAGTGGTCTTCCTATCCTATTCCTTCTCCATCTTAGGACCACCCCCTTGAGATAATTTCTTATGCAGCAATAAAATCATATACTCTCTGATGCCACACCATATCCTTTTGTGGAGTTTTCTATAACTAATTGACTAAAGAAACAAGTCCTGGTTGTAGACAGTCGTACACAATTACATAAGCACCACATGTTGGTTTGCTTCTAGAAGAAAAAGATTCTGTAAATAATATACCGTTTGATTTCTTGGATTTATACTTGGACTGAAATGTAGCATATAGGAACAGGCACTTCTTGATCTGTGGAGGGAGGACTTCTGAAACCTTACTACCCCTAAAAAGTAATGAAGACACGGGCAGATATTGTCAGAATAAAGGGTTTTTAGAACTTTGTAATTAACAAAGCACTTGTAAAAATCTGAATAGCATTTACTCAAGAAAAATGGCTAAGACAACACTAGCAACAGCAAAACAATAATAAACCAATCATAACATGTGGTGTTTTAAATGGTCCTCCAGCATCATAACAGCTAACTTCGTGGTGTTTTAAATGGTCCTCTTCCCAGCATCTCTTCTGCTCCTTGGGACCCTTGGAAATCAAAAGACTCACAATTATGGTTTCTCTAAAAAGTGGCAATATATCAGCCACTGAAGGGGGAGGAAAAGGTTTGGAGCTTCCCCAAAACTCCTTTCTCAGAGGATTGTCACATTTAAGGTGCCTGGCAATTCCTTGAAAAAGCACAATTCTCAGGACTTGTCCATAATTCAATAGTCTGAGAGCTTGCTGTGTGAAGAGCCTGAGTCACTACCTGAAAGTTCAAGGCAGAAATCCTGTATTGTGGTGTTGAATAGAAAGGATGACAATGGGCAATTATGTCTTGTTTTGATTTTACATGGAGTCCTTCAAATGTTTCTCCCCTAGGAATAACTGCATTGTAGATTTCTGATAGACCCCCTTCTTAAATGCTTTTAATCGTTCCTCATGGATATTTTGAGCATTTTATCACATATATTTTCTGCATCAATTAGGATGATCATATAACCTTTCTCTTTTTCTGTTACTATAGTGTGCCAGTACTGACTTACTCCCTCAGTTTCAAAGTCACCCTTTTGGCCTGACCTGTGAAAGTGGTTCTGGTTCCTTTAATTTTTTTTCTTGTGGAAGCAGAGACAAAAGTCTGCCTGCAGAGGGCGCCAGAGGTAGGGCTGCGGGGCGGGGTTGGGGGGTGGTGGAGTGGAAGCTGGCTCCCGGTTCTAAGACACTTGTTCAGTTGCTCAGGGTGGAGGCCTCTTTAGGCGGCAGCATCTCCAGTGCCCAGTGATGTGGAGCTGTCGCCAGTAGCATCTGTGGCCAGGGGCTTCCCTTGAGTCCTCCCAGGCAGTAACACATCTGCTTCTGGTGAGACACTTCCTAGTGTACTTCCCTCCCAGACACCTGAGGAGAATGCATTTCCGGCAGCTGCCCAGGGTACATTCTAGAAAGTTACACCTGTGAAGCCTTGACACATTTACTGCCCTTTTGTGAGTTACTTCCAGGCTCCTCCATTAAGGTCAGGATTGATAGCAGGAATGTGGATTCTTTTTCCGGGGGCTTTGTCTCTGCCTCGGAGAGTGCCTATCCCTGGGTGTTCTACATCCAGGGTGGAGCCCTTCCTAGGGGACCTCCTCAGCTCTGGGGAGACACTGCCTTGGGAGCTGGCTTCAGCCCAGAGGGATGCCATTTCTTGGATGCTTTAGTTCAGCCTTTTCGGGGACAGGGCTGGCCCTGGAGCTCCTGCTCAGTTCTGGGACAGTTCCCTGTGTGATTCTCCTCAGCCGGGTGAAGGGATGCTTCTGCGGAAGCTGGGGGAGAGGGGATGAGTGCTTCTTGGCGGCTATCCTAGCCCTGAGCGAAGACGTTTCCTGGGTATGTTACCTCAGGGCTGTGGGTCCCTCTCCTTTGTGGGCTTTCCCTCAGTGGCGAGAGCCTTTTCTCAGGTGCTCAGATCAGCATGGGGAGCAGTTGCGCTTGGACTGTGTGTCTGCTTTGATGAGGCAGCTGTTCCTTGTGATCTGCTCATTGTCCATGGGGACTGTTAGTGGGAGTGCTTGTCTCCATCTTGGGAGGACTTAGGTGCTGTCACAACCGAGGGGGTGCTATTCCGAGGGTGCTCTGAGACTAGGTGGAACTTGGTTGTTCTGGCTCACCCGTGGGGTGGGATACTTTTCCTATGATTTTTATGCCTCAGCCTTACGGAAGTTCTTTAAAGTTTCAAGTATGGCCTTGGGCATTTGTGTGGGAATCTGGGTTCAGCAATGTATGAAAATTCAAATTCCATCGTATGCTCAAAAACACTTGTTATAAAGTTAGTCTATAATTTCAGCTACTCTGGTGTGTGTGCAGTGAACTCTCATTATGTCTAAACTTGCATTTTCTGCCGAATAATGGTTTTTAGGGGGGCTATTCACGTATGTCTTTGTGAAGTAGTTGGCTTAAAGCTCAACATTCAGAAAACGAAGATCATGGCATCCGGTCCCATCACTTCATGGGAAATAGATGGAGAAACAGTGGAAACAGTGTCAGACTTTATTTTTGGGGGCTCCAAAATCACTGCAGATGGTGACTGCAGCCATGGAATTAAAAGACACTTACTCCTTGGAAGGAAAGTTATGACCAACCTAGATAGCATATTCAAAAGCAGAGACATTACTTTGCCAACAAAGGTCTGTCTAGTCAAGGCTATGGTTTTTCCAGTGGTCATGTATGGATGTGAGAGTTGGACTGTGAAGAAGGCTGAGCACCGAAGAATTGATGCTTTTGAACTGTGGTGTTGGAGAAGACTCTCGAGAGTCCCTTGGACTGCAAGGAGATCCAACCAGTCCATTCTGAAGGAGATCAGCCCTGGGATTTCTTTGGAGGGAATGATGCTGAAGCTAAAACTCCAGTACTTTGGCCACCTCATGCGAAGAGTTGACTCATTGGAAAAGACTCTGATGCTGGGAGGGATTGGGGGCAGGAGGAGAAGGGGATGACAGAGGATGAGATGGCTGGATGGCATCACTGACTCAATGGACTTGAGTCTGAGTGAACTCCAGGAGTTGGTGATGGACAGGGAGGCATGGTGTGCTGCGATTCATGGGGTCACAAAGAGTTGGACACGACTGAGCAACTGAACTGAACTGAACCCATATTTTATTGATATCTTTTTATTTTAAAAATGATTTGTAGTTCTGCATATATTCTGGATTCTATCTTTTGAGATATAGACATGAGCATATATATTTAAATATATAATTTTTAGTATCTTCTATAACTATTTTTCTTTTTCACTCTTAAATGTGTCTTTTGATTAATGGAAAACTTAAGTCCATTTAATTTATTCTTGATGGTTAATGCTTTTATACCTTTAAAAACCTTTGCCTACCTTATACTATGAAAATCACATTCTGAGTTTTCTTCTAGATCTCGTGTTAATCTCAATTAAATGTTTTATAAAATGGAATGTGGTAAAAGTCAAGGTTTATTTTTTCCCTTTAGTTATCAAGTAGACTTATTACATGGACTATCATTTACACATTGAGCTGTGGCTCACAGTGTCATAAATCTAGCAATTGTATATTTCCAGATTTATTTCTATATTCTTATAGAAATATAAGAATATATATTCTATGTCCTCTTCCACTGGTGAAAAAAATTGGCCTATCCTTGCTCCAATACCACATATTTTAAAAATACTATATCTTTATAGTAAATCTCATATCTGATTTTGTGTGTCTTCCAACTTTGTTCATTTTCTTAAAGATTGTCATGACTATTCACAGCCCTTTAATATCCTTATACATTTTATTATCAGCTTGAAGATTTTTCCCACAACTAACATGATGGAATTTTAAATATGATTGTAATAATCATTTTGGGAAAAATGACAGTGACTTAATAACAAGTCTTCCAATCCATTCAGAAATTATTTCACTTCATTTACTGAGCTCTTTCTTTTCTCTCAGTGATGTTTTATATTTTTACTAGCACCTCTTTCATTAATTTCTTGGCATTTTATGTTCTTGATACTATTTTAAGTGGTATTTTAAATTCTCTTTCTAATTATTTTTAGTATTATCATGAAATACTAGGTTTTTTATTTAGTATTTCCTTTATGTCAAGTCACTTGGCTTCATTCATTGATTAACTCTATTTTGCACCCTTTTGACTATTCTATGTGTAGAAAAATGTCATCTGTGAATAATGACACTTTTACTTCTTCCTTTGCAAACCTCATAGCTATTGTGTTTTTTGGTGCTACTGCACTTTTTAGTACCTCCATATATTCTTGAACATATAGTGGGCATTCTGGTCTTGTTTATAAACTCAGGTAGAAAGTGTTTGGTATATCACCATTAAGTATGATGTTTGCTATAGGATTTTTTTTTTCTTTAAACATATGGCTTTTTGCTGTAAGATTTTGATTAGGTTATGGAAACTGGCTTCTCTTCTGAGTTGCTGATAATTTTTAATCATGAGTAGATGTTGAACTTGGACTTATTGGACTCATCTTTAAAAATGAACATGTGGGGACTTCCCTGGTGATCTAGTGGTTAAAACTACACACTTCCATTGCAGGGTCGCCAGTTCAATCCCTGGTCAGGGAACTAAGATCCCACATGCTGCATAGTGCAGCCAATAAATAAATAAAAAGAAAATTAAAAAAAAAAACTTCTCTAAAAATGATATGATTTTTCTTTTTTTTTAAAATGTGGTGAACACTGGTTTTTAAAAATGATTTATTTATTTATTTTTGGCTGTGCTGAGTCTTCATTGCTGTGTGAGGGCTTTCTCTAGTTGTGGAGAGCAGGGGCTACTCTGTAGTTGTGGTTATGTGGGCTTCTCACTGTGGCGGCTTCTCTTGTTGTGAAGCATATGTTCTAGGGTGTGCGGGCTTCAGTAGTTGGTGCTCCAGGGTTCTAGAGCACAGGCTCAATACTTGTGGCACATGGGCTTAGTTCTCCCTCAGTATGTGAGATCTTCTTGGAGCAGGGATCAAACCTGTGTCCCCTTATTTATTTTAATTGGAGGCTAATTACTTTACAATATTGTAGTGTTTTTTGCCATACATTCACATGAATTAGCCATGGGTGTACATGTGTTCCCCATCCTGAATCCCCCTCCCACCTCCCTCCCTATCCCATTCCTCAGGATAATCTCAGTGCACCGGCCCTGAGCACCCTGTCTCATGCATCAAACCTGGACTGGCGATCTATTTCACATATGGTAACATACATGTTTCAATGCTATTCTCTCAAATCATCCCACCCTCGCCTTCTCCCACAGAGTCCAAAAGTCTGTTCTTTACATCTGTGTCTCTTTTGCTGTCTCGCATATAGGGTCATCATTACCATCTTTCTAAATTCCATGTATATGCGTTAGTATACTGTATTGGTGTTTTTTTCTTTCTGACTTACTTCACTCTGTATAATAGGCTCCAGTTTCATTCACCTCATTAGAACTGATTCAAATGCATTCTTTTTAATAGCTGAGTAATATTGCATTGTGTATATGTACCACAGCTTTCTTATCCATTCATCTGCTGATGGACATCTAGGTTGCTTCCATGTCCTGGCTATTGTAAACAGTGCTGCGATGAACACTGGGGTACACATGTCTCTTTAAATTCTGGTTTCCTCAGTGTGCATGCCCAGGAGTGGGATTGCTGGGTCATATGGCAGTTCTATTTCCAGTTTTTTAAGGAATCTCCACACTGTTCTCCATAGTGGCTGTACTAGTTTGCATTCCCATCAACAGTGTAAGAGGGTTCAGTAGGAGGATTCTTAACCACTGAATCACCAGGGAAGTCCAACACTGAGTGATTTTTGAATTTGACATGAACCTTGCCTTTCCTAAGATGTGTACTACACCATGTTGGTGTATATCTTTTTCATCAGTTTTTTTTTGAGGGGGATATGTGTGCTAATCTTTGGTTTACAATTTTTGTGTCTATTTTCAAGGAAGAGATTTTGACTTATAGTTTTCCTTTCTTCTAATGTCTTTGTTAGAAGTTTGTATCAGCTTTATGTTGACCTCATTAAATGAGTTGAAAACTAGTCCCCTATTTTCTGTTTTCCAAAAGAGTTTGGAAATATTTAATGTTAGAACTGGTGTTGCTGCTGCTGCTGCTAAGTTGCTTCAGTCATGTCTGACTCTGTGCGACCCCATAGATGGCAGCCCACCAGGCTCCCCCATCCCTGGGATTCTCCAGGCAAGAACACTGGAGTGGGCTGCCATTTCCTTCTCCAATGCATGAAAGTGAAAAGTGAAAGTGAAGTCGCTCAGTGGTGTCCGACTCTTAGCGACCCCATGGACTGCAGCCTACCAGGCTCCTCCATCCATGGAATTTTCCAGGCAAGAGTGCTGGAGTGGGTGCCATTGGTGTTAGGTCCTCCTAAATGTTTGGAGGACTCCTTAGGGATGCCTTCTGGATAATAAGGTTTTTCATTTTTTTAATTCATAGTTTTACCAGATGCAGGAGCACTCAGATTTTCTATTTCTTGTTTGGTAAATTTTGGCAAGTTTTATTTTTTCATAGGTATGTCTAGTTCATCTGTTTTTAAATCTGAAATGAAGCCATTCGTAGTATGCCCTCCATTAAAACTTCTGATGGATCTATGGTATGTCTCCTTTTCGTTCTTAGTATTGTTTATTTATGGGTAGATGTAACCTAAATCAATTTTACCTGAGATTTCTCCGTGTTATTATTAGTGTTTTTCAAATGTCATACTTCTGATTTTGTTTTTTTTTTTTTTTTTACCATACTTGAACTGGGCTTTGGAAATCAGCACATTCTAATGCCCTCTTTTACCACAGTAATTAATTCAAGTATAAGAATGTGAACTAAAAAGTCCAGTCACAGTAAATCTTTGGATTTCTACTGGGAATGCTAGGACAAGGACATACCTGTTTTTTCCTGCTAGATATGATTGAAGTAGCATGTAATTCAGGAGCCTCTGACATCCCAAACGGGATGAAAGTGGCATCAAAGAAAGCAGATGGGAATGATGGCAAGAGACTAGGCTCTTGAGGGTTAAGCCTTGTGTAAAGCTAATCTTCAGGTGTGTGTTGAACTGTTGTATCATTTTAGCCAAAATGGGTGGAGCGTTCTGCTCCTGCAATTGAAAGCATCTATGCAAACCACATAGATGAACCACAGTGTTCACTGTGGAAAAGAAAAAGAAAAAAAATAATTTGAAAATCACCAGTCATTCTAACAACTACTTTACTTATCTTTTTTGACTGTGCTGAGTTTTTGTTGCTATGAGGGCTTTTCTCTAGGTGCAGCAAGCCGGGGCTACTTTCTAGTTGCAATGCATGGACTTCTTATTGTGGTGGCTTCTTTTATTGCAGAGCACAGGCTCTAGGGCGAGTGGGCTTCAGTAGTTGGGAAAAGTGGGCTCAGTAGTTGTCACTCCCGGGCTATAGAGCACAGACTCAATAGTTGTGGCACACAAGTTGTTGCTCTGCTGCATGTGGGATCTTTCTGGATCAGGGATCAAGCTGGGTCTCTTGCATTGGCAGACAGATTCTTTACCACTGAGCCACCAGGGAAGCCTCAACAAAACCACTTTTAACATTAAATATTATGAAGGCTGGAGTGTCATCATAAAAAGTCAGTGTTATTTTTATACTCTTATCTCAGCTTTAAGAAATTCTGCCTATCAAAGCTCCCCTCTGGCTCTGAAACTGCACAATGCAGAGACTGGAGAAAAGTTCTTAGAGAGGTGTTACTTTCTACATAAGGAGATCCAATGTGAGGTCCCTGGCAGGAGCATAAAGAAACCAAGGGAGTGATGAACTCCTCTGTTGGGCTTGGAGTCATTTTTGAGGATTGTTAAGCCTCCTGTGCTGGTCAACATTCAACAGTTTAGTCCAGGCTCTGACCTTCGGCAGTTTGGGTTCAAAATGCAATTTCTGTAGTTTCCTAGGGAATGATAATTCTCAGAAGGATGGATTCACACTCTGAAACATCACGCAGGATGGACTGATATATAAGCATATCAGTATTGGAGTGATAAATGTAGTAGTAAGCAGACTGAAATTTATTTTCACTATTCAATCCCGTTTTACTAGTTCCCTTTTAAAACATTGTTGAACATACCACATGGGGCCTTATTGTACAGATTTCAGTTACATTCATGTTCTTTTTGGCTACTCTAAATGCTAGTCACCTCCTTTACTCATCTCAACTCTTTCATAAGGCAGTACTCTTCCAAGTACAGAGATTTTGATTAACAGATTTTATTTAAGGCTGACTGCTTTTGACCTGGGGGAAAGCTCCTCTACTGCCAAGACATCCCACCAATTACAGGAATCTTTGCAAATGTTGGTTCCACCTTAACCAAAAATCTTTGCTTTGTTAATTTGTCCCTGAGTTTTTGCCAAAATTTTAGCATCTTGGAAAATAAAAATAAGTTAGTAAATGTAAAGCAATTAGAAGAGAACCTGAAAGTGAAGTGGAAGTGTTAGTTGCTCAGTTGTGTCCAACTCCTTGTGACCCCATGGACTGTATGTAGCCTGCCAGGCTCTTCTGTCCATGGAATTCTCCAGGCAAGAATACTGGAGTGGGTTGCCATTCCCTTTTCCAGGGGATCTTCCCAACCCAGGGATCAAACCCTGGTCTCCTGCATTGCAGGCAGATTCTTTACCATCTGAGCCACCCTGGAAGCCCAGAAGAGAACCTAACCGGTATTAAATAAACCATGAAAATAATTTCCCCCTTTTGCAGTCCTCTTTAATGAGAAATGTAAATGGTTCAGAAAGATGTTTATCATGACTTTATTAAAATAACAGTGTTGCACATTCTCGGGTTTATCCTTGGGTGATAAGAACTTTAAGTTAGTATTTCATATCAGGACATCTCATCTTTTGGAGAAGGCAATGGCACCCCAGTCCAGTACTCCTGCCTGGAAAATCCCATGGATGGAGGAGCCTGGTGGGCTGCAGTCCATGGGGTAGCAAAGAGTTGAACACAACTGAGCGACTTCACTTTCACTTTTCACTTTCATGCATTGGAGAAGGAAATGGCAACCCACTCCAGCTCTCTTGCCTGGAAAATCCCAGGGACAGGGGAGCCTGATGGGCTGCCGTCTATGGGGTCGCACAGAGTCTGATACGACTGAAGTGACTTAGCAGCAGCATTGAGTAGTGCCTGTCATGTAGCTCTGAGATTGACATTTGAACCTCTGTGCAATTGGAAGCGGATGGATTGAATATTCCTACTACTCTTGCCTTCACCATCTACAAGTTGCAGTCTGTAAAGTTTCAGTCAATATTTGTTAGTGATGAGTTTAAATCAAATAGGGAAAAGAAATGGAATTATTTCTCCTAATAATGGTTGACAGAATGGTTTATATTTCCTCAAACAGGTAATCATGAGTTTATTCAATGAGATTCACTCATTCCACAAGCATCCTGAATAATCATGTACTGTGTTTGCCTCTGAACTATACTCATGTTACCTTCCTCCTTTTTTCATTTTCACTGGACTAAGAATAGGTTGCCTTTCCTGAGTAGCCTGTTGGGGCATGGTAACCTTGACCCATAATAAAATTCATATTAATGATGCAAATGCATGTTGTGTATACACACATTTATATATATGTAGAATGCAATTTTTAATGGTACTTTTTATCATTAATGGAGTATGTTTATTGAGGTTTTCAGGAAATGATGACTGATGAACCAAAGTAGTTTGCTGTAGAGCCTAAAACACTAAAGAAACACCATGGAGAACCCAGGAGTCCTTCCTCATCTAAGAGGTCAAGTGTGGCATTGCCGTCAATGAAACAAACAAGAGATGGAGAATCCCATCTTGGGGCCTCATCTGTGTCCATGAAGATGGTGACGATACTTATCCTCAACTCCTCTTTGTGATCTTACCCAGGAGAGTCTGCTTCTGCCTTCTCTACTCCATTGGAGCTAATCTCATTAGGGTCACCAGTTTTGGTTGACACTGCATTGATTTCTCAGCCACATTTTAAGAATAACTTTATTTATTTTTTGCTGTGCTGGGTCTTCATTGCTGTGCACAGGCTTTCTCTAGTTGTGGTAAGGGAGGGCTACTCTCCAGTTGTGTGTGGGCTTCTCATTGCTTTTGTGGAGCACAGGCTCTAGGTGTGAAGCACAGGCTTCAGTACTTGTGGCACGTGGGCTCTAGAGCACAGGCGCAATAGTTGTGGTGCATGGGCTCAGTTGCTCTGTGCCATGCGAGATCCTCCTGGACCAGGGATCTAACCTGTGTCTCCTGCATTGGCAGGCAGATTGTTAACCACTGGACCACCCGGGAAACCTTCTCAGCCACATTTGATACATATGTTCAACCACTCCTTTACAGAAAGATTCTTTGATTCTTACACTCCACAGTCTACTGGTTTTTTCCTCTTTATTGGATGCACTTTTTCATTCTTTTTTTCTGCTTTTTTCCCTCCAAATATTGTAATTATTCTCAAATCCCACCATTTTTCTCTATCCCTTAGTCCACACTGCTGAATTGCTCGTTGCTCACCAAGCTACTACAGTATAAGTTCTTCACCCATGTCCCTATTTTCCAACTTCCCTCTGCCAGCCCATTTTCTGATCTGCAGCCAAAGTGATCATGTCAACATGGAAATCAGGATGCATGCCACATCCATGCTGAAAACTCATCATCACCTTTACTAGGCACTCAGAGCACAGTCTGAACTGCTGATTCTGGTCCACCAGCTCTGCATGACCTGGCCCTGCCATCCTCTCCTAATGCATGTCCTATTGTCTCCTCCTTAGTCTCTCTGCCTTTGTCCTCTGCTCTGTGGTCCCTGGCCAGTCCCCTCCCTGAGGCCCTGTGTGTGCCCTTACCTCAGCCTGGAAGTCTTCCTATATTTGTGCATAGGCTGGCTCTCTCCTCCTCCAGCTCCTGCTCTCTGTCCCATCCCAGCTTACTTCTTCCCTAACACAAATTCAAACTATAATTATTTCACTTGCTCATTTTGAACTTACTGACTCCTGAGAATTTTTCAGTTCTGAGATTTCTCCATGGTCTATTCTCCTTCTATGAAATAAATAATTTTAGAAACCGAGGAGCACATGAATGTCCATGTAGGGTTGATGTAAGATACCTAATTGTAGTTCAATCTCTACATTAGGTTTCCAGAAACCTCTGTCATTCACAATATCCATGAGGAGGGGAGGGAAAGTGGTCATACCCCACTTGATGGCTTCTTCTCAAAATCCACTCCACGAGAGCTTATGAATATGGTAGGAGATGGTATCCCACCCAACCAATTAGATGCTGTATCCAGTGACTTAACTAGTTTCAGCTGAGATGGGCTGATTCACAAACCTTCTAGTAATGCCCTCTAGGAGGACTCATTACCAGCTATGTCTCTACAGATGACCAAAAAGCCATCGCAATGTCTCCACTTGGAATGATGCCCCCCAAACCACCATTATGTCTAGAGGAAACCAGTGTTGATATAAAACATCAATTAAGGAAGGAAATTCGACAGTTTGGATGAAGTATGTTGTATAACAGTTTCTATCATACCATTGGAAGACTCTCATTCTGTGATTTAGAATAGATTGAACATATCTCTTAAGGCTCATTAGTTCCCAGAAATGGGCTTTCACATAATTTAGAATGATTCCTTTATAGTTTGACTAAAATGTTATAACATATTTTTCTCTTTTTTTCCCTTTTTTCTCTTTCTTTTCCTTTTTTACTCGTAGTTATTGTTTACAAAAGTTTTATTATTAGGCATATTCAGGTATCTTGATTTAAACATTAAAAACACATATATTGTGTAACATTCTGGTTTATGAAGAATGGTTAATGAGTTTATTGGATACACCAAGACTGAATTCTAACTCAACTTTATATTTGAGAACTACTGAAAGTTTATTTTTTAAATATTTTCAGAATATGAAAAAATCTTCAAATTGCTTAAAGGAGTGCAAGGACCTCCAGATGTAAGGAAACAGTTTGTTGAATTTGCCATCAAAGAAGCAGCAAGGTGAGTGTAAAGAAGAACTCTGCATTGTTTTTAAGGACCCAATGCAGTGCTGGGGTGAGGGGTGGGTACAGCCCTGCCTGGTATTTCTCAGACCCAAGTCCTCTGTGAGAGTTAAAGTTGTCTCCATAGTTATTTAGGTTCATATTATCTGAGTCCATCTCATTCTTCCAAGCTCCCCTTCTCACCAGAGTTTGATTGTGCCTTGAACCTCAGTTGACACTCTATATTTTCTGGATTGTCTCTTACCATCAGGGTCCATTCATATTCTTTTGTAAAATTAAGCTCCTCTTTCTGTTCCCTACAGTGCTCCTACATGATAATTTCTTTGCATGTCTCTTGGTTAATGACTTGTCTCTTTATTTTCAGATTTAAAAGAGGGCACTTAATCAAGCACCTTAAGATAATACTAGAAAAAATAGATTCTGACCATTTTCTCAACAAAGACATTTGCATTCTAAACATATAATCCTGTTATCATCATGATCAATAAGAAATAATGACCAGATTGCCATCTTCTGGATGGAAGGGAATGTTGTCAAAGCCTCTCAGCATGTATTTGGTTAACAAAATTGTCTCCAGAAGCTAAGAAAAAGCATTGGAAATTTAATGTTATAAATTTCTGTTAGTAAAAGCTGGGCATTTGCCCTAAGCATTTTATTTGAATGAATAATTTGTTGTTTGTCTTTTCACCTGAGGTGGGGGTGTTATTAAATCACCCAGTAAATACTGTTACAGTTCTGGTTTCTTCAGCATGTCACCATGTGTAGCTGGTATTTATTACTGCACCCTTTCCCTATCCATTTCTTATTTTTCCTCCTGAGGCAGCACTGAGGCAAAACTCAGCTGGTTTTGGTGCTTGGCTTGAGGGAGGACTCCAACCTCAATTACAAAAGAGTCTGGACCATTAGATGTCCTCCCAGAGTTGAGTTGTTGTAATTTCTCATTAACTCATTATTAGTTCAGAGCTGGTACCGAATAATCTCTTAGAATTCTGATGACTTGAAGTTCCACCTTTGCACAGCCTCCTTGTCACTGGCCACAGGTCCATTTAGAGAAAGTTGGGACAGTGATATTTGGCAGTGTAGCATGGCCTTCCTCAAGGGCAAGCTGCAGTCATTATGATCAACAGAGAAGACCCATCACAGAGCTCTTTACAGATGCCTAGGCTCCCCTTGGAAATCAGTATACCACTGCCTTGGTGAAAGTTGTGTTCTTTGGATATCCTGAGGTGAATGAGCACATATTATGTGATAAGTTCACTCTAATGTTCCAGTCTCCCTAAGCCTTTGGATGTCTCACTCTGCAGTATGTCAGGGAAGTTCCTGAATTTCTCTGAGTCCTCTAGGGCTTTTTCAATCAACTAACTACAATGGAGTAAATGTTCATGTACCTCCCAAGAAAATGTCAAAACCCTAACCTCTAATGTGATGGTATCTGGAGGTGGGACCTTTGGGAGGTGATTGGGTCACAAGGGAGGAGCCCTCATGAATAGAATTACTGACCTTATAAAAGAGACCCTGGAGGGCTCCCTTCCCCCTTCCAACACATAAGAATGTAGTGAGAAGTGGGCCTTCTACGAACCTGGAAGTGGACTTTCACCAGACACCAAAGCTGCTGCCGCCTTGATCTTGGGTTTTGGGAGCTCCAGACCTGTGATGTTTGTTGTGCAAACCATCCAGCCTTTTGTATTTTACTAGAGCATTGTGAATAGACTAAGGCACCAGCTTCACAAACTCTGAGAGGCTTTCTTAACCCCTGACACCAAAACATTTAATCCAGAGTCTCAGGTTAATAAGCCCATGTATGAAAATTTTGGTCTGATTAAACTGTATTTTCCTTCTACCTCCACCTCACTGTAAAGAACTATTTACACACGAATTCCACAGAATTCTGTCTGTACACATTTTGAAATTTATGTAGTTCTTTTGGCAAATTCTGTACCTCTGCAAGGGTCACACTTTACATCATACTTGGTGGCCTGTGTGAGGCTTCTCACAGGATTTGGAAGGAAAGAGAGGTGGTGGATGCAACTTTTGAGGAAGATCAGCAATGCCCTGCAAGGCTGCTCCTTCAGGCCAGAGGATCACTGATTCTTCAAGCAAAGGAAAAGTCACCTCTGACAGAAGTTTTGCTTCTACTGGCAAATTACCTCACAGAATTTAGGGGTTCCAAGTACCCAGTTTCATCAGAGTCTGTGCCTGTGTCCCATTCCACTTTTCGGGGTCCCATTCATTTCTAACTAGTGCCCTAAGATTAACAGAGGAGATCTTGAGAACTTGAGAATTCAGTTTGTGTTGTAGTTCAGCCAACCATAGCATTAGACTTTGGGTTTGGTTTTCCCACCTTTTGGCCCTGGGGCTACGAGAGATTATAGTAGTTAGTAGAAACTTTCGGGTCCTTTATGTAGATCTTCAAAGGAGACTTTAAGGACCTGAGCATATTATTTTCTTCCCTAAAATATCCAGCAGATTTAGAAGCAGCCAGTCATCTCCATTACACTCCTTATTTTGATTGAAATGGTCACAAATAGCATCTACTTGCTCACTTGTACCTTTGCCTTTCATAGGCACTTGATTATAGGTATCCAAATATGGTAATTTGAGAAACCCCTTTGCTACTTATTGCAATGTACTACCAGTCCCCTTTAAAACTCAGGATAAAAGTTACTAATGACTTTAATCTGATTAAAGAAGGAATTCCAGAAACATAGAACAATCTCAGAGAATTCACCCTTAATATGTGTTCTCTAGAACCTCTTTCAATACCAAAATCTATAAGTCAGGCTTCAGCTAGAAAAGGAGAACCAGTAGGAGGTGTGTGCGTGTGTCTGTGTGTGTGCGTGCACACGCACACATGTGTTGTATGGATTCATCACAGAGGACTGACTTATGCAATGGTAGGAGCTTGTTCAGCCATCTCCATAAAACTGTTGTCTCTTCATCTGATGCTGAAGCAGCTCAGACATTCATGAAGAAAGGTCACAGCCAGGCTGAACCCCACATATATGAGCTGGAACTCCCCATGAAGATTTAATTAAGACACATATCTTTTCCTTTGCTCTGACCTTGGCAAAGAGGATACTTTGAAGAAACCTGAGCCTGGCAGAACTCAAGCACTTTCCTCCTTTCTCAGCTTAGGTGTCTCCTCAGAAAGGCCTCCCCTGACTACCAAATTCACAGTACCATTCACTTGTTTTCCTCCTCTTCACCTGACTTCAACTTTTTTCAGAGCATTTGACAGAAGCTCTGGTTGTCTGGTGTCTTTATCTCCCAACTGGAAAGTAAGATCCATGACGGAGTGTTGGTTCACTGTGATTTCACACCTAGATAAGTGCCTGGTATTTTGAAAATATCTAATAAACATTAAATGAGCTATTTTGTAAATCCTCACAATAAGCCTAACAGGTCAATGCTGTCATGACCCTCAGATCACAGAAGAGGATGTGGAAACATTAAGAGGTTAGCTAAGTAGCCCAGAGCATGAGCACATCAGGGTTTCCCTGGATCTATGACTCATTGCGCAGCTTTGTCCTGAGCTCAAGCTTCTTCCTCTCCTCCGTGCTGCCCTCAGACTGCAGGCTTAGGCTTCCCTGGTCCACAGCATCCCATTGGTCCGTGTTTGTCATGTGACCCTGGATACATCACATGCTCTGCTCACCTTCCTTCCCTGACAGGGGTACCCAGGGGAGGGAGGATCTAGGTGTCATCTGCCTCAGCCCTTCAGCTCTGATGACTCTCAGTAACTGCTGTCCTGTCAGGCTTGGTGAAACTTCTCTCATTCAGTTAATCTCTGGCTCATAGAATCTGTTTTCTCTGTCCCCCAAATTAGATCACTAATCATCAGTGAATGACCCACCTGAACTCTCTGTCCCAGGCCTTGCTGCCTTTCCTAGGTACTGGGTCGTGACCATTTCCTATATGCAGCACCAAGGCCTGGGAGAATGGTGACTGAGAACATATTAATAAGACGTGCTGGGATGGGCTGTGGCTTCTCACCTTCATGCTCACCTCACCCCGGCAGTATCTTTTGAGTCAGGGCCATGATTTACACTTAAGTCCTTCAGGGTTCATGTCATTGCCCAAGGTCAGGAGAACTGGTTGTCAGCTGAAGCCAGACTTATACCCCAGTGTCTTCACTACACACACACACACACACACACACACACACATTCTTTTTCAGATTCTTTTCCGTAATAGGTTATTGCAAGATATTGAATAGAGTTCCCTGTGCTATACAGTAGGTCCTTGTTGCTTATTATTTTATATATAGTAGTGTGTATATGTTAATCCCAAACTCCTAATTTATACCCTCCTGCTCCCCTGCCACCACTATCACTTTGGTAACCATTAGTTTGTTTTTGATGTCTATTTGTTTTGTAAATAAGTTCATTTATATCTTATTTTTAGATTCCACATATAAGTGATAAAACATGATATTTGTCTTTGTCTGGCTTACTTCACTTAGTATGATATATGATAATCTCTAGGCCCATTCATGATGCTGCAAATGGCATTATTTCATTTTTATGGCTGAATAATATTCCATTATTATAAATATATAGATAATGGAATATTGTATATATATACATATATACATACCACATCTTCTTTATCCATTTATCTGTAGATGGACAGATTAGGTTGCTTCCATGTCTTGTGTGTGAGCTAAGTCACTTCAGTCATGTCTGACTCTTTGTGATCCTATGGACTGTAACCTACCAAGCTCCTCTG
Organism: Bos indicus x Bos taurus; assembly: GCF_003369695.1. Taxonomy (NCBI): domain Eukaryota; kingdom Metazoa; phylum Chordata; class Mammalia; order Artiodactyla; family Bovidae; genus Bos; species Bos indicus x Bos taurus. Next base: position 126,416,642 of record NC_040105.1, read on the forward strand.
TCCATGGAATTCTCCAGACAAGAATACTGGAGTGGGTTACCATGCCCTCCTCTAGGGCTTCCATGTCTCAGCTATTATAAATAAACATTGGGGTGCATGTGTCTTTTTGAAGTATGGTTTTCTTCAGATATATGCCCAGGAGTGAGATTACTAAATCATATGGTAGCCTGACTGTTCATTTTATAAGGAACTTCCATACTGTTTTCCATAGTAGCTGCACCAATTTACATTCCCACCAACAGTGTAGGAGGGTTCCCTTTTCTCTACACCCTCTTCAGAATTGTTTTTGTAGACTTTTTGATGATGGCCATTCTGACTGGTGTGGGGTGATAACCTCATCATAGTTTTGATTTGCATTTCTCCAATAGTTGGAGACATTGAACATCTTTTCATGTGTGTGTTGGCCACCTGTATGTCTTCTTTGGAGAAATGTCTATTAAGATCATCAGTCCAGTTTTTTATTGGATTGGGTATTTTAGGGGTGGTATTGAGCTGTATTAACTGTTATATATTTTGTAAATTAATCCCTATCAGTTGCATCATGGAGAAGGCAATGGCACCCCACTCCATTACTCTTGCCTGGAAAATCCCATGGATGGAGGAGCCTGGTAGGCTGCAGTCCCTGGGGTCGCAAAGAGTCGGACACGACTGAACGACTTCCCTTTCAGTTTTCACTTTCATGCATTGGAGAAGGAAATGACAACCCACTCCAGTGTTCTTGCCTGGAGAATCCCAGGGACGGGGGAGCCTGGTGGGCTGCCGTCTATGGGGTCGCACAGAGTTGGACACGACTGAATTGACCTAGCAGCAGTTGCATCATTTGCAAATATTCTCTTCCATTCCATAGGTTGTCTTTTTATTTTGTCTATGATTTCCTTTGCTCTACAAAAGCTTTTAAGTTTAATTACAATGTTTATCAGTACAGCAGAATTTATGTGTTAAATAAAATTGTCATAGCAGTAAAAAATATTAAAATGCGATTGTTAGAGTATTAATGGAAAAAGCCATATCACTCTTGACACAGTTATTTAAAAGGGATTGCTTCACTGCCTTTATAATTTTTAAAATATGTTTGTTAAACATCCTGTAGAAGAGAGTCATCTTCAGTATTACAGATTCCTGTACTGTTGTGTTAAGATTCACCTGTACTTTGGGATCTTCATGAAACATACTTTCTTTTGGAATATATTTCATTGCTAAGATACTGTAAACATTGCTTTCACCTCAATGTAGAAATACTGTTATTTTGCTTGTTTTTCTTTCAGCACCAAAAAATAAACTTTATTTTGCATTAAAAAAAATCCCACCGCAGAAGCACTCATGTTAGAGACTGATTAAATAACCAGAAGACTGGAATCTTGAAGGGCACATTGAGAATCCTGCCTACTACTCAAGCCAGAAGTGGACAGCTGCATCAGTCCAGTCCACTTCGGGACAGCCTGGAAGGACATGGTGAAGGGTAATCCTCCCAGGGAAGAACTTTGAGCAGTGCACCTGTTGTTCCTTCTGCCAGGAGAGATGGCCACAAGTATGAGTGCATAGCTATGCCTAGGTCACGTCCATTTCATTGGCCTAGAGGTCGAGGGCTTTGAGGATACATAGTTGAACATTTGGGACAAGGAGGTCCAGGGGAAAAGTACATGGATGCACCTGTCCAAATGGATACATGATATGAAGATACTTGTGTCTTGTGAGAATTCTCCATAAATAAGCTTACCAGAGCAGAATTTTAATAATCTGATGGATAGGTATTCATCATCTAGACCTCAATCAGCTTCCTTATCCAGCATTCAGGTCATAATCCAGTGGGCTCAAGAACCAAGTGGCCAAGGTGGCAGGGATGGAGATTATGCTTGAAGTAATTCTAGAAAGCAGTTTGTTTTTTCTGCCATAGTCGATTCATAGGTCTTGAAATCAAGGGGTGGAGATGGAAGTGCCTCCTCTCACTACTTATCCCTAAAATGCTTCCCATCCCTGTTACTTTGTTTTAGTGAACCAGAGATCTTAGTCCACTAAGGAACATAACAGTGATGACATTGATGTGGAATTCAAACTGTCAGCTAGCCATTTTGGTCCCCTCATCCCTTTCCATCAAGAGGTGAAGAAGGGGATCCCCTACAGGCTTGGGTAGTGGAAGCTGACAGTCAAAGGGTTTGGGGGTTCCTACTATACAAGGAACTACTATATACAAGGGGCTAAAGAGGAGTATACCCAACATTGCTAAAGAGCTGACTACTCTCACATCTTCTGATTAAAGTTTATGGAAAACGATAACCCACTGAAGGCAGGACATCTAGCCCAGACCCTTCAACAATTAAGATTTAATCATCCTACAAGGCAAAGAACCATGACCAACTGTAGGGCTGCCTCTGGGCAAAAGGAATAAGAAATGAGTAGTGAAAGAGAGCAGTTATGACTACCAGCTACAACTATTGGACCTGCTCCCAGGACTGTACATTTAGCTTAATGTGTTAATAACATCCCCCTCCTCAGGTAGGAGAACAAAGACAGACAACAAGCTATACTTTCACAGGAAATTCTTAGGGCAATAGCCCAGCTTTTACTGACAGAGAACCGTAAAATTGAAAGGCTCCACTGCTTTTTCTCTTAGCCTCTAGAAGGGCAGTTTTCTTGACAACAATATTTTAAGAAGCTTCAGCAGCATCTCATCCCACCATGCAGCATAGAAAATGTGTACTTGCTTCTCATTGTTCTTTGCAAGAACACGGTTATCTATTTTTCTTGTGATTGACTATTTTTGCTCAAGCAGTCGGATTCAACTTTTTCTAGGACCTTTTCAAGTTGCTGAATTAAGACTACTCTTTTAAACCTGAAAATAAAGAGGCATTGAATTAACCAGAAGATATTTAAGCATCTATGATGTGTAAGGCACAGTAATAAATAGAAAATAGACCTTGAAATCTACATGGGAACAGAAAACATATCCTGATAGAAAGATACGGTCTAGGAAAATACCAAGAGAGGCAATCAAGGGCCCAGGCCCACTCCAGACTATAGTGAGCTTTGAAGGCTCTGTGGATGAGTTAGACTAAAATAATAGTCATCTAATACCTATGGAAATAGCATAAGGTGTAATTGAGGGCCAGAGTTTGGCATAAACAAGGCCTGTTCCTGCCCCTGTTCAGCATTGGGCAGAACTGCATTAAAAAAGCTGAGAAGTTCTTTTTTATACTCACCTTGCAGCTTCCTTGATGGTAAATTCAACAAATTTTTTCTTGACTGAAAGAGGTCCTTGTACTTCTTCAAACAGAGTGAAAATTCTTGCAAAATCTGAAGATATTAAAAAAAATAAGTATTTCTAAAGAGATGAGAATAGTGCATCTACCACTTCAGCAACCATTCTTCATGGGCTACAATGTTACACTCTATTTCACAGTGTTACACATGCCTTTCCAGTGATGAATTATAACACCTGTACATCTCTACTAAGGAAACTGCTGTAAACATTAACCATGCAAAACAAAAAAAACTAACAGGGGTATTAGGAATTTTTAGGCAAACTATCGTAAATTATGTAAAAACCCAATTCAATCAAAAGATGAGTTCAAGATGTAGGTTCAGTTTACTCTAAATTGAGCAACTTCCTATGGTTTTATTAATAGATATTCTTTCACTACTTACTTCGTCCAAACTTCCGAACTTCTTTCATTAATTCATATTTTATATCATCATTAATTTTCTGTGCCATAGCAGGACTAATCTGCAATTTATTTGGCACAGTTCCCTTTGAAGACATTGCTGCGGCTTTGGAGCCACCTGCAGAGACACTGCAGTTCTTGGTTCCTCCTATGAGTGCATTATTCCTAGGTTTGAGAATCGGCCCATCTTTCTTGAGACTAGTGAAATCATCAGACAGGGAATCCACTTGGTTGAGTGGGATACCATCTCCTGCCGTATTCATAAGCTCTGATGAAGCAGATTTTGAAAAGAAGCCCCCAGGTGGAGTTTGATTATTTTCCATCTTCTCCTCATGAACATCGTGAGTGACAGTAGCAGCTGCAAACCAAATTAAGAGATTGAGCTGTGAGTTAGATGCATCTTACCACCCCCACAGGGACATCCCTGTGCACTGAAGTTTTGAAGAAATTATTTCATAAAGCAAGAGGATGTTCCAAGTGGAAATAGATCCCCCAAATAGGACTGAGCAAGGAGCATACAACACACCACTTCTTCTCTCTTGACACTCTCAATACATACAGTAATGTATCTAAACAGTTCAACTACTATGCAAACATTCATAGAGCCCTGGCACTCATGATTTAATGTCTCCTCAATGCTCTGTATGAGTTGAAAAGCTGAAAGTCTCACTCTATGTCAAGATGTCTGATATCCACAGTCTATCACCTCAAATCCCTGTCAGTACATGATCCTCCTTATCCATCTTTTCTGTCTCAGAAAAGTGAATTTCTTTTTACTCCAGGTCTGACACCTCTCCTCCATTGACTCATCGTCCTCTGTGCTGGGCACCATGCCAGGAGCTGGGGGCAGCCTCCAACAGCACACAAAGAAACAATCCCCACCCTTATGGAATGTCTGTGCTCATGGGAAGGCCAGGCAGGAAGTGTACTACGATTCAACAAAATAATTACAGTTCAAATTCGTGTTTGGGGAGAAGCAAGCAGGGAGGGGACAGAGAGCAGGAGGGGGAGCCCCAGTGGATCACGAGGTCAGGCAGATCCCTTCTGAGCAGGTGTCCTTTGGGCAGAGGCTGGAGGAGGAGGGAGAGCTGGCCTGTGCCCATGCAGAGGACACGTGTTAGGAGAGGATGTTGGGCCCAGGTTGTGCTGAGTTGGTGGACCAGAGTCAGGAGCTCATATTGTGCTCTGAGTGCCAAGGAAAGGTAATGAGGCATTTTCAGCATGGATGTGGTGTGATCTGATTTCTGTGTTGGTATGATCACTCTGGCTGCAAGTCAGAAAATGAGGTAGATGAAAAAGTTGGAAAGTAGAAAAATAAACTACTGGAGTATCTTGGTGACACGATGGCAGCATAGATCAGAGGAATGGAGAGTAATGGTGGGATGTGAGATTTATACTTAGTATCCAATTGCTGAACTTGCTAAGCAATATAAGTGAAAGAATAATAAAAGAATAAGAATCTCGAGTGAATCCGAATATTTTAGTCTGAACTACTGGATAGAGCAAGTGTGTGCAGGTATTAAGCAACTGCTCGCAAGAATGGAGTGTGGCCAACCTTTCCTGATTCTAGTTCAGTGACCTCACATTGGTGGCCTGACCTAGGCCATGGTGGGACTACTTATGCTACGGATATCTGCAAACTTTAAATACTAGGACTTCTAAACCCTTCCATGTCCCCTGTACCTGTGGATAACAGGTTGTTATACATTTATGTACATTACATCTGATGAATGGTATTATTAGCTGAGATACAGATGGCTAAAAGTAGAGCATTTTTGAAATGGGAAAAGGTCAGAAGATCATACATGTAGAACCAGTTGAATTTTAGATATTTAGTATTAATAGATACTCAATGGAAATACCATGTAGGCAGTTGTATATGAGTCTGAAGTTCAGGAGCAAGTTGTGGTCTAGAGGAATAAAAGTAAGAATTTTTGTAGTGTGAATCATGTTTAAAGCTGTAAGACTGCATGGGATCATCTACAGAGATGGTGGATTGAAGGGAAAGGAGCCCAATATTCAGCTTTGGGTCTCTGCAGTACTTAGAGGTGGGAAAGAAGACAGAAAAGGAAGGAAAAAAATAAGTCACTAATAAAAGGGCAAGGAATCTAGGAGAATGTGGTGTCTGGGGACACTAAAAATTTTCCATGGAAGAGGGAGTGAACAACTGTATCACATGCTGCTGAGAAATTAATGCCAAAGTGTAGCAGACACTGGTGACTTTGACACTGTTTCATTGGAGTACCATAAGAAGGAGCCAGACTACACTTAGTTAGAGCATGAACAAAATGTGAGCACAGGAAGAATGTGAGCAGATCTGTCCACTTATTTAGCCCTTCATCTCCTTCTGTCTCAGGTAGCTGCTTTATTAACTCTTGCAGCAACTCCAAATGATTAGACCTAACTAGTCCCTTGCCCCTCTACTTGCAAGTATGCTCATATCTGTCCATCCTTCAAGGACATAACTATAAGCTTCTTTTGACATGACTAAACCCGAGAGATAGAATTCCCCTCTCCTTGATTGCTTAGCCGTGGTGACATACTTCTCCTTCTCTTAGATGATGAGTGGCCCTTGGGCTCTCCAGGATGTTTCCTTTGTTTTTCATGCCCTGCTGTGACTCGAACTGCTTTATCATGCTTCATTTTCTGAAAAACATCAGTGGACATATTCCATTAAAGACAAAATGCAGTCACAGGCTTCATGCATATACAGCCATGCATTTATATCATTAAAAGAGGTTTTAATCATGGGTCAAAGATTTACTGTCACTTAACACACACACTGGGATGACCCAGAGGGATGGTATGGAGAGGGAGGAGGAGGAAGGTTCAGGATGGGGAACACATGTATACCTGTGGCGGATTCATTTCGATATTTGGCAAAACCAATACAATATTGTAAAGTTTAAAAATAAAATTAAAAAAAAAAGAAAAAGAAAACACAATCCAATTTCAATCCAGTCTAAGTGAAATAAGGAGAAGGTAAAATAGGAGGTGTTGGCCAAAGCCAAACATGGTACAACTCTGATTATTAAGAATGCTGGGAAATGAGTGGTTCTCATTAACCAAAGTGATAAATACATGGTTATCCCTAAATTTAGAGAAATACACACCATTTTGTTTTAGCTCTTCTTGGGGAGGAAAAAAGGAAAATTTTTTTTGTCATTTTGTGCTTTAAATCTATTAACACACTGATTAACACTTTATTAAATGGTACATGTTGATGGTGAAAGTTACAGTACTGATAATGTAAATCCTCACATTTCTAACCTATGAAGATTCAAATATGTCACCTTTGGGGCTGGGCAGGTCTTTAGAGTATTTTTCAGTGTTGGTGGCAGATAAAACATGAAATTGAAGGGTATAATAGGTTCAGTTCAGTTCAGTCTCTCAGTCGTGTCCGACTCTTTGTGACCCCATGAATCACAGCACGCCAGGCCTCCCGTCCATCACCAACTCCCGGAGTTCACTTACACTCATGTGCATCGAGTCAGTGATGCCATCCAGCCATCTCATCCTCTGTCGTCCCCTTCTCCTCCTGCCCCCAATCCCTCCCAGCATCAGAGTCTTTTCCAATGAGTCAACTCTTCGCATGAGGTGGCCAAAGTATTGGAGTTTCAGCTTTAGCATCATTCCTTCCAAAGAAATCCCAGGGCTGATGTCCTTCAGAATGGACTGGTTGGATCTCCTTGCAGTCCAAGGGACTTTCAAGAGTCTTCTCCAACATCACAGTTCAAAAGCATCAATTCTTCAACGCTCAGCTTTCTTCACAGTCCAACTTTCACATCCATACATGACCACTGGAAAAACCATAGCCTTGACTAGGTGGACCTTTGTTGGCAAAGTAATGTCTCTGCTTTTGAATATGCTGTCTAGATTGGTCATAACTTTCCTTCCAAGGAGTAAGCGTCTTTTAATTTCATGGCTACAGTCACCATCTGCAGTGATTTTGGAGCCCAGAAAAATAAAGCCTGACACTGTTTCCACTGTTTCCCCATCTATTTCCCATGAAGTGATGGGACCAGATGCCATGATCTTCGTTTTCTGAATGTTGAACTTTAAGCCAACTTTTTCACTCTCCACTTTCACTTTCATCCAGAGGCTTTTTAGTTCCTCTTCACTTTCTGCCATAAGAGTGGTGTCATCTGCATATCTGAGGTTATTGATATTTCTCCCGGCAATCTTGATTCCAGCTTGTGTTTCTTCCAGCCCAGCATTTCTCATGATGTAGTCTGCATATAAGTTAAATAAACAGGGTGACAATACACAGCCTTGACGTACTCCTTTTCCTATTTGGAACCAGTCTGTTGTTCTATGTCCAGTTCTAACTGTTTCTTCCTGACCTGCATACAGATTTCTCAAGAGGCAGATCAGGTGGTCTGGTATTCCCATCTCTTTCAGAATTTTCCACAGTTTATTGTGATCCACACAGTCAAAGGCTTTGGCATAGTCAATAAAGCAGAAATAGATGTTTTTCTGGAACTCTCTTGCTTTTTCGATGATCCAGTGGATATTGGCAATTTGATCTCTGGTTCCTCTGCCTTTTCTAAAACCAGCTTGAACATTAGGTTAGCTAAGAGTTATTTTCGTCAAAGGATAACCCAAGAATATGCCTTTGCATTATCTGAATACGTCTGTGACAAAAATACTTTCCCATATTTGCATTTCCCATAAAGAAATACCCCATAATGCGTGAAAACATTTTCATTGAACATTTGTCTCTACCAGGTACTGTTTTAAATGCTTTCCATGTATTAACTCAATCCGTCACCAAATCCTATAAGTTAGGTGTGATTGTTATCTCCATTGTTTAAGTTGAGGAAACTAAGGCACAGAAGATTAAAAAAACTCCAATTAAGGAGAATTTTGGGGGTGAAGTAGAATAGGTTTTACTCTAGTTTTGTTATAGAAGAGATTGCTGCATGTTCTGTGCCTCTATATCAGTGATCTCTTCTATGAGTGCAGATATAATTCTCTTTGTTTTCATGATTTAATGATCAACTCAGTATGTCTTTCTCTTACACACGAAACACTCTCACATAAGACATTCATGAGGGTAATCCAATCATGGCAACATCACCTAGTACTTTATTTCTCTTTTCTCTCTCTCTTTTTGGCCATGCCTCATGCTTGTGGGATCTTAGTTCCCTAACCAGGGTCCAAACCTGACCCTGACAGGGTAACAGGCAGGAAGGCCAGGGGTCTCCAAACGGAGGAAATAGGCTGCAAGTGTCAGACATTTTCTCTCTCTTAAGAGGCAGGAGGAAACAAACTAGCGATATTTTTTCCTTTTCTAGAGGTTAAAACCCCTGACTCCAACGCGGGAGACCTGGGTTCGATCCCAGGGTCAGGAAGATCCCCTGGAGAAGGAAATGGTAACCCACTCCAGTATTCTTGCCTGGAGAATCCCATGGATGGAGAAGCCTGGTGGGCTACAGTCCACGGGGTCGCAAAGAGTTGGACACGACTGAGCGACTTCACTTTCACTTTTCATACAAATTTAAAAGAAGGTTTCTCTTAAAATACTGTGTTGCCATAATGACACCTGGTCTCACCTGAAGTTAACTATTCTCAAACCTTGAGTTAACCAATGCATTTTTCTTATGGAAATGTTTGTCTTAAGCTATGTTAATGTACTATGCATTTACCCCAGACTCTTGTCTTCAAGTCGGTTCCACCTAATGGCTCAGAACCTACTTGACAAACCATTATGTTATACTCAGATATTGTTCCCCTAATTTATGTAAATTAAACTATTTGTATGGTAATCTACCCTTCTACAAGATTCAAGTCAATCATTTTATGGCCCAGGATGAATCCTCTGGTGCCAAGATTATCCCAAAATACATTTTATGGATGAGGGACCTGGTGCCATTCTGAGTTTTAAGACATTCCTTTCTTTCATTAACAGACTGCTAGTGGAGAAGGCAATGGCACCCCACTCCAGTACTCTTGCTTGGAAAATCCCATGGGCGGAGGAGCCTGGTAGGCTGCAGTCCATGGGGTTGCAAAAAGTCGGACACCACTGAGCGACTTCACTTTCACTTTTCCCTTTCATGCATTGGAGATGGAAATGGCAACCCACTCCAGTGTTCTTGCCTGGAGAATCCCAGGGACGGGGGAGCCTGGTGGGCTGCCGTCTATGGGGTCGCACAGAGTTGGACATGACTGAAGCAATTTAGCAGCAGCAGCAGTGACTATATAACATCCAGCTGAAGACTAGCAGGGGGGTACTCTTTCTGCCCCCTTCTGATGCCTATGTCAGAAGCTTTCTCTATTTCCTTTGTACTTTAATAAAACTGTATTACACAAAAGCTCTGAGCGATCAAGCCTCGTCTCTGGCCCCAGATTGAATTCTTCTCCTCCGGAGGCCAAGAATCCCGGTGTCTTCCTGGGTTAACAACAACCTTTCAACCCCCCGGCAGTGGAAGTGCAGAGTCCTAACCACTGGACCACCAAGGAAGTCCCTAGTACTTCATTTTTCAAGAGGAACATTCAGTGATTGTCTAGATAGAGCACTAGTGGCTTGAATAATAGAAACAGGAAGTAGAGTATAATCTGGAATTAAGAGAGTTACTATAGGGGTGGGAAAGAATATAGACTTTGGAGCCAGGAAGATATAGATTCAAATCCTGGCTCTATCTCTTAGCTGTGTAACTCAGGGCAAGGCATTTGACCACTGTCAACCTTGATTTCTTCTTATTAAAGGGAAGATAGTAATACTCATATACAGAACAATTGTGAGCATTAAATGTTATAATTTAAACACCAGATCCTAACACACTACTATATATAAAATAGGTAAGAAACAAGAACCTACTGTGAACACAGGGACCTATACTCAATATAGTGTAATAACCTATAATGGAAAAGAATCTGAAAAAGAACATATGTATAACTGAATCACTTTGCTGTACACTTGAAGTTAATACAACATTGTAAATTAAATATATGTCACTTAAAAAAAGAATAAAAACCCCCAAGTCTTAGTCCAATAAAAAACAACTATTATTTCTGTTCAACCAACACATTCTTGTACCAGGAGGCTCCCAGTTTGTTTACACAAGAATCACTATGTCATATTTTATCTTTTAAATAAAAAGAAGTAAAGCCTGAGATTTACATTTATCCTTGGAAGAAGAAAATACTTATACTAAGTATCAAAATTTGGACAGACCTTCTCATTTTTAAACATAGAGTTGAAAGTATAAACTGTTTTAGGTTGACCTGGATCAATCTCTTGAGGTGGGGAGGCCCGTGTCTTCAGATCTTCCTCATGGCTAACTCTTTGCATGAGAATACCTTGGTGAGAAAGTGGAAAAGCACTAGAAAAGTAATTGATGTTATACAGCTCAAGTGAATGATCCTCTAGGGAGGACATGGTCATAGACTATGTTAGCAACCTATACCACTGCACCAAACAGAGTTTAGAATCTCGTATCTAGGGTCTACATCATGTTCTAAGATCTAGAATCATCTCCCTTCATCTAAGTAATTTATCAGTCCACCGTTACCACTGCCTATTGGCTCCAACAACTAGGTCTAGAACAACTCCCCTATGTTGCAAACCAAGTTTGAGAATGGACTGACTTCCCTTATAGCACCATCCCAACTAAATGATCATTCTTCTTCCCTATTTGCAAGAGCCTAGGCTCCATGGCATTCTTTCCCCAGAGAATCTTGGATAGTGGGCACTGATAATTGCCCTCTTTGGGTAATTTGATTAAATGTACAGACTTTCTTCCCAGAAAAGTCACTTTATATATGAATCTTGGAATATAATTTCATGGCTGTGTCCAGCTGTGAAAGCTGCTCAACTTAATGAACAGATGATCCTGCTTAAAATCAACAAAATTGAAAAAAGAGGCTTTATAAACTGACACCAACTATCCTGGATACTATCAGTTTCAATATTTCCATGTAAACAAGGAATTCTCTGCTGAACCCATAGCTATAGGCACTGTGATATATAAGTGTACAGTACCTGGAATCTTATGCATCTAGATTCTTCCATTTTTCAATTGGTTAAACCTGGGGAAACTACTTAAAGGCTTACTAGAAGTTGCTATTTCCATAAAATATGTAGAAATTATCTACCTTATGGACTGTTTTAAAGGTTATTACAAGATGCAAAACATAAAGTGGGTAGTATGTGTGCTGATTAAAATGCACCTCTCCTTAAGCTAAAAAAAATAAACTTGGACCTAGTTAGATGTAAAGATTCAGTGAAAATGAATATTATAAATATTAAAGTACTACAAAATAACCTCAGTTCAGTTCAGTTGCTCAGTAGTGTCTGACTCTGCAACCCCATGGAACCTGAAGAGTTCATCTTTCAGTGTCCTATCTTTTTGCTTTTTCATACTGTTCATGGGGGTCTCAAGGCAAGAATAATAAAGTGGTTTGCCATTCTCTTCTCCAGTGGACGTTCTGTCAGAACCCTCCACCATGACCTGTCCATCTTGGGTGGCCCTACATAGCATGGCTCATAGTTTCACTAAGTTAGACAAGGCTGTGGTACATGTGATCAGATTGTTTAAATAACCTACTCATGCAATAAACACCTTCATGCAAGTCAGACTTGAAATTTCACTCATCAACAAATGTTCTAAATAAAATCTTATCTGTTTTTAGCAGATTGGCTCTCCTCCTAGTTAACTGGTCTAAATGACTGCTATGTGCAATATCATAAACATTTCTATATGTCTGATGTCTCAAATCCCACTTTAAATGAAGCAAATATTTTTAGTTACCCCTAAAGTTTTTTTTTTAACTTTACATAATTGTATTAGTTTTGCCAAATATCAAAATGAATCTGCCACAGGTATACATGTGTTCCCCATCCTGAAACCTCCTCCCTCCTCCCTCCCCATACCATCCCTCTGGGTCGTCCCAGTGCACTAGCCCCAAGCATCCAGTATCGTGCATCAAACCTGGACTGGCATCGCGTTTCATACATGATATTTTACATGTTTCAATGCCATTCTCCCAAATCTTCCCACCCTCTCCCTCTCCCATAGAGTCCATAAGACTGTTCTATACATCAGTGTCTCTTTTGCTGTCTCGTACACAGGGTTATTGTTACCGTCTTTCTAAATTCCATATATATGTGTTATTATACTGTATTGGTGTTTTTCCTTCTGGCTTACTTCACTCTGTATAATAGGCTCCAGTTTCATCCACCTCATTAGAACTGATTCAAATGTTTTCTTTTTAATGGTTGAGTCATACTCCATTGTGTATATGTACCACAGCTTTCTTATCCATTCATCTGCTGATGGGCATCTAGGTTGCTTCCATGTCCTGGCTATTATAAACAGTGCTGCGATGAACATTGGGGTACACGTGTCTCTTTCCCTTCTGGTTTCCTCAGTGTGTATGCCCAGCAGTGGGATTGCTGGATCATAAGACAGTTCTATTTCCAGTTTTTAAAGAAATCTCCACACTGTTCTCCATAGTGGCTGTACTAGTTTGCATTCCCACCAACAGTGCAAGAGGGTTCCCTTTTCTCCACACCCTCTCCAGCATTTATTATTTGTAGACTTTTGGATCGCAGCCATTCTGACTGGTGTGAAATGGTACCTCATAGTGGTTTTGATTTGCATTTCTCTGATAATGAGTGATGTTGAGCATCTTTTCATGTGTTTGTTAGCCATCTGTATGTCTTCTTTGGAGAAATGTCTATTTAGTTCTTTGGCCCATTTTTTGATTGGGTCATTTATTTTTCTGGAGTTGAGCTGTAGGAGTTGCTTGTATATTTTTGAGATTAGTTGTTTGTCAGTTGCTTCATTTGCTATTATTTTCTCCCATTCTGAAGGCTGTCTCTTCACCTTGCTAATAGTTTCCTTTGATGTGCAGAAGCTTTTAAGTTTAATTAGGTCCCATTTGTTTATTTTTGCTTTTATTTCCAATATTCTGGGAGGTGGGTCATAGAGGATCCTGCTGTGATGTATGTCAGAGAGTGTTTTGCCTATGTTCTCCTCTAGGAGTTTTATAGTTTCTGGTCTTAGGTTTAGATCTTTAATCCATTTTGAGTTTATTTTTGTGTATGGTGTTAGAAAGTGATCTAGTTTCATTGTTTTAAAAGTGGCTGACCAGATTTCCCAGCACCACTTGTTAAAGAGATTGTCTTTAATCCATTGTATATTCTTGCCTCCTTTGTCAAAGATAAGGTGTCCATACGTGCATGGATTTATCTCTGGGCTTTCTATTTTATTCCATTGATCTGTATTTCTGTCTTTGTGCCAGTACCATACTGTCCTGATAACTGTGGCTTTGTAGTAGAGCCTGAAGTCAGGTAGGTTGATTCTTCCAGTTCCATTCTTCTTTCTCAAGATCGCTTTGGCTATTCGAGGTTTTTGTATTTCCATACAAATTGTGAAGTTATTTGTTCTAGCTCTGTGAAGAATACTGTTGGTAGCTTGATAGGGATTGCATTGAATCTATAAATTGCTTTGGGTAGTATACTCATTTTCACTATATTGATTCTTCCAATCCATGAACATGGTATATTTCTCCATCTGTTAGTGTCCTCTTTGATTTCTTTCACCAGTGTTTTATAGTTTTCTATATATAGGTCTTTAGTTTCTTTAGGTAGATATATTCCTAAGTATTTTATTCTTTCCGTTGCAATGGTGAATGGAATTGTTTCCTTAATTTCTCTTTCTGTTTTCTCATTATTAGTGTATAGGAATGCAAGGGATTTCTGTGTGTTGATTTTATATCCTGCAACTTTACTATAGTCATTGATTAGTTCTAGTAATTTTCTAGTGGAGTCTTTAGGGTTTTCTATGTAGAGGATCATGTCATCTGCAAATAGTGAGAGTTTTACTTCTTCTTTTCCAATTTGGATTCCTTTTATTTCTTTTTCTGCTCTGATTGCTGTGGCCAAAACTTCCAAAACTATGTTGAATAGTAATGGTGAAAGTGGGCACCCTTGTCTTGTTCCTGACTTTAGAGGAAATGCTTTCAATTTTTCACCATTGAGGATAATGTTTGCTGTGGGTTTGTCATATATAGCTTTTATTATGTTGAGGTATGTTCCTTCTATTCCTGCTTTCTGGAGAGTTTTTATCATAAATGGATGTTGAATTTTGTCAAAGGCTTTCTCTGCATCTATTGAGATAATCATATGGTTTTTATTTTTCAATTTGTTAATGTGGTGTATTACATTGATTGATTTGCGAATATTGAAGAATCCTTGCATCCCTGGGATAAAGCCCACTTGGTCATGATGTATGATCTTTTTAATGTGTTGTTGGATTCTGATTGCTAGAATTTTGTTAAGGATTTTTGCATCTATGTTCATCAGTGATATTGGCCTGTAGTTTTCTTTTTTTGTGGGATCTTTGTCAGGTTTTGGTGTTAGGGTGATGGTGGCCTCATAGAATGAGTTTGGAAGTTTACCTTCCTCTGCAATTTTCTGGAAGAGTTTGAGTAGGATAGGTGTTAGCTCTTCTCTAAATTTTTGGCAGAATTCAGCTGTGAAGCCGTCTGGACCGGGGCTTTTGTTTGCTGGAAGATTTTTGATTACAGTTTCAATTTCCGTACTTGTGATGGGTCTGTTAAGATTTTCTATTTCTTCCTGGTCAAGTTTTGGAAAGTTGTACTTTTCTAAGAATTTGTCCATTTCTTCCAAGTTGTCCATTTTATTGGCATATAATTGTTGATAGTAGTCTCTTATGATCCTTTGTATTTCTGTGTTGTCTGTTGTGATCTCTCCATTTTCATTTCTAATTTTATTGATTTGATTTTTCTCCCTTTGTTTCTTGATGAGTCTGGCTAATGGTTTGTCAATTTTTTTTTATCCTTTCAAAGAACCAGCTTTTGGTTTTGTTGATTTTTGCTATGGTCTCTTTTGTTTCTTTTGCATTTATTTCTGTTCTAATTTTTAAGATCTCTTTCCTTCTACTAACCCTGGGGTTCTTCATTTCTTCCTTTTCTAGTTGCCTTAGGTGTAGAGTTAGGTTATTTATTTGACTTTTTTCTTGTTTCTTGAGGTGTGCCTGTATTGCTATGAACTTTCCCCTTAGGACTGCTTTTACCATGTCCCACAGGTTTTGGGTTGTTGTGTTTTCATTTTCATTCATTTCTATGCATATTTTGATTTCTTTTTTGATTTCTTCTGTGATTTGTTGGTTATTCAGCAGTGTGTTGTTCAGCCTCCATATGTTGGAATTTTTAATAGTTTTTGTCCTGTAATTGAGATCTAATCTTACTGCATTGTGGTCAGAAAAGATGCTTGGAATGCTTTCTATTTTTTTGAATTTACCAAGGCTAGCTTTATGGCCCAGGATGTGATCTATCCTGGAGAAGGTTCCATGTGCGCTTGAGAAAAAGGTGAAATTCATTGTTTTGGGATGAAATGTCCTATAGATATCAATTAGGTCTAACTGGTCTATTGTATCGTTTAAAGTTTGTGTTTCCTTGTTAATTTTCTGTTTAGTTGATCTATCCATAGGTGTGAGTGGGGTATTAAAGTCTCCCACTATTATTGTGTTATTGTTAATGTCTCCTTTCATACTTGTTAGCATTTGTCTTACATACTGCGGTGCTCCCGTGTTGGGTGCATATATATTTATAATTGTTATATCTTCTTCTTGGATTGATCCTTTGATCATTATGTAGTGACCATCTTTGTCTCTTTTCACAGCCTTTGTTTTAAAGTCTATTTTATCTGATATAAGTATTGCTACTCCTGCTTTCTTTTGGTCCCTATTTGCATGGAAAATCTTCTTCCAGCCCTTCACTTTCAGTCTGTATGTGTCCCCTGTTTTGAGGTGGGTCTCTTGTAGACAACATATGTAGGAGTCTTGTTTTTGTATCCATTCAGCCAGTCTTTGTCTTTTGGTTGGGGCATTCAACCCATTTACGTTTAAGGTAATTACTGATAAGTATGATCCCGTTGCCATTTACTTTATTGTTTTGGGTTCGAATTTATACACTGTTTTTGTGTTTCCTGTCTAGAGAATATCCTTTAGTATTTGTTGGAGAGCTGGTTTGGTGGTGCAGAATTCTCTCAGCTTTTGCTTGTCTGAAAATCTTTTGATTTCTCCTTCATACTTGAATGAGATCCTTGCTGGGTACAATAATCTGGGCTGTAGGTTATTTTCTTTCATCATTTTAAGTATGTCTTGCCATTCCCTCCTGGCTTGAAGAGTTTCTATTGAAAGATCAGCTGTTATCCTAATGGGAATTCCCTTGTGTGTTATTTGTTGTTTTTCCCTTGCTGCTTTTAATATTTGTTCTTTGTGTTTGATCTTTGTTAATTTGATTAATATGTGTCTTGGGGTGTTTCGCCTTGGGTTTATCCTGTTTGGGACTCTCTGGGTTTCTTGGACTTGGGTGATTATTTCCTTCCCCATTTTAGGGAAGTTTTCAACGATTATCTCCTCAAGTATTTTCTCATGGTCTTTCTTTTTGTCTTCTTCTTCTGGGACCCCTATGATTCGAATGTTGTAGCGTTTAATATTGTCCTGGAGGTCTCTGAGATTGTCCTCATTTCTTTTAATTCGTTTTTCTTTTATCCTCTCTGATTCATTTATTTCTACCATTCTATCTTCTAATTCACTAATCCTATCTTCTGCCTCTGTTATTCTACTATTTGTTGCCTCCAGAGTGTTTTTAATTTCATTTATTGCATTATTCATTATATATTGACTCTTTTTTATTTCTTCTAGGTCCTTGTTAAACCTTTCTTGCATCTTCTCAGTCCTTGTCTCCAGGCTATTTATCTGTGATTCCATTTTGATTTCAAGATTTTGGATCAATTTCACTATCATTATTCGGAATTCTTTATCAGGTAGATTCCCTATCTTTTCCTCTTTGGTTTGGTTTGGTGGGCATTTATCCTGTTCCTTTATCTGCTGGGTATTCCTCTGTCTCTTCATATTGTTTAAATTGCTGAGTTTAGGGTGTCCTTTCTGTATTCTGGAAGTTTGTGGAGTTCTCTTTATTGTGGCGTTTCGTCACTGTGTGTGGGTTTGTATAGGTGGTTTGTCAAGGTTTCTTGGTTAGGGAAGCTTGTGTCGGTGTTCTGGTGGGTGGAGCTGTATTTCTTCTCTCTGGAGTGCAATGAAATGTCCAGTAATGAGTTATGGGATGTCTATGGTTTTGGGGTGACTTTGGGCTGCCTGTATCTTGAAGCTCAGGGCTGAGTTCCTTTGTTGCTGGAGAATTTGCTTGGTATGTCTTGCCCTGGAACTTGTTGGCCCTTGTGTGGTGCTTGGTTTCAGTGTCGGTGTGGAGGTGTTTGATGAGCTCCTGTCAATTAATGTTCCTTGGAGTCTGGAGTTCCCTGGAGTCAGGGTTTGGACTTAAGCCTCCTGCTTCCAGTTATCGGTCTTATTTTTACAGTAGTTTCAAAACTTCTCCTTCTATACAGCACCATTGATAAAACATCTACGTTAAAGATGAAAAGTTTCTCTACTGTGAGGGTCACTCAGAGAGGTTCACAGTGTTACATGGAGAAGAGAAGAGGGAGGAGGGAGTTAGAGGTGACCCAAATGAGATGAGGTGGAATCAATAGTGGAGAGAGTGGGCTAGCCAGTAGTCACTTCCTTATGTGCACTCCACAACTGGACCACTCAGAGATGTTCACGGAGTTATACAGAGAAGAGAAGAAGGAGGAAGGAGACAGAGGTGGTCAGAAGGATAAAAGCGGGGAATGAAAAGGAGGGAGACAGATCCAGCCAGTAATCAGTTCCCTAAGTGTTCTCCACCGTCTGGAACACACAGAAATTCACAGAGTTGGGTAGAGTAGAGAGGGGTTAGGAAGGAGACACAGGCAACCTGGTGGAGAAAAAGGAGAGTCCAAAGGGAGAGAGAGCAGTCAAGCCAGTAATCTCACTCCCTAGTGAAAAATGGGTACTGAAGATTGGGTTCTTAAAGGTACAAAATTGGTAACAAATACATAAAAGCAAAAATTAAAAATCTAGAGTAGAGTTTGGAATTTCAAAAACACGATGTTAAAGAAAAGAAGAAGGAAAAGAAAGAGAGAAAAAACGAACAAAGAAAAACAAACAAGGTCGCGAAAATTATAAAGAAAATACAGGTACAAAATTGATAACTAATACCAAAAAGCAAAAATTAAAAATCTAGAGTAGAGTTTGGAATTTCAAAAATACTATGTTAAAAAAAAAGGAAGAAGAAAAATAAAGAGAGAAAACAAACAAACAAAAACAAACAATGTCGCAAAAATTATAAAGAAAATACAGGTACAAAATTGATATCAAATACCAAAAAGCATAAATTAAAAATCTAGAGTAGAGTTTGGAATTTCAGATATACAATGTTATATAAAAGAAGAAGAGAAAGAAACAGAGAAAAAAAAAAAGTCACAGAAATTATAAAAAGAAAACTATAGGTACAAAATTGCTAACATATACCAAAAAGCTAAAATTAAAAATCTAGAGTAGAGTTTGGAATTTCAAAAATACAATGTTAAAGAAAAGAAGAAGAAAAAAAAAAGACAAGGTCAAAAAATTATAAATATATATATATATATATATATATATATATGAAGTTTGCTGAAGAAGAAAAAAATAGGGTCTTTTTTTTTTTTTTTTTTTTTTACAAAGTAATAGGTTATAAAAGTGAAAATTAAAGGAACAATAGAGGACTTTAAATTTTTTTTTAATTAAAAAAAAAAGAAAGAAAGAATGATCGTAAAAATAGTAAAAATATATCTAGGACTTTCTCTGGTTTTGTTGTGAGTATTGTGGGTTCAGTTCATTTTTGGCTAGTTCCTTGGTCTGACTTATTATTTCTCAAGATCTATAGGCCTCTTCCTATGTAGTCCGTAGTAACCACAAGGTTTTAATCTCCGAGGCGTTTGCCTCTGTTATAATTTCTTCTGTTTGCTGGTCTCTTCAGTGTCTGGTTTCCGCCCTGACACAAAGGGGATGGTGGAGGACACTTTTTTTTTTTTTTTTTTAGGCTCACCTGTTCAGACGCGCTGTGGGGAGGGAGGGAGGAATGCTGCAAACAAATAACACTGGCGTGTGCTCGCAGTGCCTCAGCCACACTGGGTCTGCCCCTGCTCACGGCGCGTGTAGCCTCCCTGCCCACACTGCTCGGGCTCTAGGTTGTTCCACCGGGAACAATCCGAGGCCAGCCCTGGGCTGCATGTACCTCCCAGGTCCAAGCCGCTCAGGTTCAGGCACTCGGGTAGTCCTCAGAGGCGCAGACTCATTTGGGCCTGCGTTTTGTGCTCTTCCCAGGTCCGAGCAGCTCAGGTGATGAGGTGTTTGGCAAGCGCCAATGCTGCGACTTATCGCCTCCCTGCCACTCGGTTATCTGGGTGTAAAACCGGTGCACCTTCTCAGGCAGATGTTGACCGTCCAGACCCCCAAGAAGTTTTAGTTAGCAAAGAAGCTTGCTTACAGTTTTATAGATAATGTCTCTCTGGGGCTGCGATTGCCCCCTTCCGGCTCTGGCTGCCTGTCACTGGAGGGGTAAGGTCTGCAGCCGGCTATCTCTGTTCAGTCCTTTGTTCCGTGTGCAGGCCTGGCGGTATCTTAGGTTGGGGCTGGCTTTTCGCGTGGTAGATATCCCACAGTCTGGTTTGCTAGCCCAAATTATTTCGCTCAGATAGTGCTCAGGGTATTCAGGCCAGATTCTTACTCTCAGCGATGCAGCCCGCGCCGCGCCTCCCTTCCCAGCCCCCACTTGCCAATGGCGTGTGCAGGCGTCTGCGCTGCTTCTCCGCTGGGGGAGTTACTGTAGGGCTCGCAATCTGCTAGTTTTAATTGTTTATTTATTTTTTTCTCCCTGTTAAGTTGCCCTTTGTGCTTCCAAAGCTCGGCACAGATTCAGCAGTGAGAAGGTTTCCTGGTGTTTGGAAACTTCTCTCTTTTTAAGACTCCCTTCCCAGGACAGAACTCCGTCCCTCCCTCTTTTGTCTCTTTTTTTCTTTTATATTTTTTCCTACCTCCTTTCGAAGAGTTGGGTTGCTTTTCTGGGTGCCTGATGTCCTCTGCCGGCATTCAGAAGTTGTTTTGTGGAATTTACTCGACGTTTAAATGCTCTTTTGATGAATTTGTGGGGGAGAAAGTGTTCTCCCTGTCCTACTCCTCCGCCATCTTGGCTCCTCCCTAGTTACCCCTAAAGTTTTAAATTTATATACTTAATAAAAGCAAGCAAAAGGAAGGGAATGATGGAGATTAGGGTGGAAAATCAATGAACTATAAAACAGAAAAACCATGAGGAAAATCAATGAAATCAAAAGTCAGTTCATTGAGAAGATAAAAAAAATAACAGACCTTCAGTTTGACCGGTCAAGGGGAAAATGCTCAAATTATCAAAATCAGAAAAGTGGGAACATCAATGTTGACCTTACAGAAATTAAAGGATTATATTATGAACAACTTTATGTCAAAAAATTAGACAATTTAGATGAAACTTGAAAATTCCCGGAAGACACATATTATTGAAATGACTCAAGGAAAAAAAATATAAGTAGAACTATACTAAGATAAAGGATTAAATTAGAAGTTAAAAATCTCCCCACAAATACAAGCCCAGATGAGGTGATCTTACTTGTAAATTCTATCAAATATTTAAGAAAGAAATAATACGAATCTTTAGCAATGTCTTCAAAAAAAGAAAGGAGGAAGGAATCCTACTTCATTTTATGAGGCCAGTATTAGTCCTCATACCAAAGCCAGAAAGAGACATAACAAGAAAAATAATATCATAACTATAGATGAAAAATCTTCAACACAATATTGACAAGCCAAATCCATCTGCATATAAAAAAGGTTGTACACTGAGATCAACCAGCATTTATGCCAGGAATGAAAGTTGGGTTAATATCTGAAAATTAATTAATGTAATACATTATATTAACAAAAAACATGACAAAAAAACTATATGATTGCCTCCGTAGGTACAGAAAAAGCATTTGACAAAATAAAAATCTCTTCATGATAAAAGTACCCAATAAATTTGGAATAGACGGGTACTTTCTCAATCTGATAACAAGCATCTACAAAAACCCTAGACCTAACATTGGTATGAAATATGTAAACTATAGTATTGGATATGTAAACTCCTATTGGAAACAAGGCAAGGATGTCTGTTCTCAACAGTTCTTTTCAATACTGTACTAGAAGTTCTAGCAGGGAATATTAGACAAGAAATCATAATAAAATGCATCAAGTCTGGATAGGAGGAATTACCATCACAATTTGCATATAACATGATTTTGTACATAGAAAACTCTAAGGAATCCACTAAAAATATATCCAAACTAATAAATAAATTCAGTACAGTTGCAGGATATAAGAGCAATAAATTTAAAAAATCAATAACCAATAAGAAAATTTAGCTGAGCCAATCTCATTTACAATGCATTTAAAAGCATAAAATATTTGTGAATAAATTTATTTAAAAAGTAGAAAACATGTACTCTGAAAACTATACATTACTGGAAGAATTTAAAGAAGGCATAAATAAATAGAAAGATTTCCCATGTTTGCAGATTGGAAAACGTGTTAAGTTGGCAATACTCTCCTAATTGATCTACAGATGTAATATAATCCCTATCAAAATTCTACCTAGTTTTTTTTTTTTGGCAGAATTTGGCAAAGTAACTCTGAAATCCACAAGGAAGTAAATAGCCAAAATACAAACAAAACACTGAAAAAGAACAAGGTAAGGGAACAAACATTTCCAGATTTCAAAACTTACTACAAAGCTACAATAATCAAGACTGTGTGGTGCTGGTATAAGGACTGACATATGGGTCAAAGGAGCAAACCTAAGAGTCTAGAACTAGAACCTTAATTTATGGTCAATCACATTTTGATAAGGGTGCTAAGCCTATTCAATGGGAAAAGAATAGTCTTTCCAACAAATGTTGCCTGGAGAACTGGATGTCTACATGCAAAAAAAATAAAGTTGAACACATTTCTCACACCAAATACAAACATCAAGCCAAAGTGGACCCAGTGTAAGCAAATAACAAATGCCAACTACAAATAGGCTTCGTGATCAGAAAAGAAAAAAAAAAATCCACACAGCATTCATTCATGCCTTCAGTTCAGTTCAGTTCAGTTCACTGGCTCAGTCGTTTCCAACTCTTTGCAACCCCATGGACTGCAGCATGCCTGGCCTCCCTGTCCATCACCAACTCCTGGAGTTTACTCAAACCTATGTCCATTGAGTCGGTGATGCCATCCAACCATCTCATCCTCTGTTGTTCCCTTCTCCTCCTACCCTCAATCTTTCCCAGCATCAGGGTCTTTTCAGATGAGTCGGTTCTTCACGTTAGGTGGCCAAAGTATTGGAGCTTAGCTTCAGCATCAGTCCTTCAAATGAATATTCATGGCTGGTTTCCTTTAGCATGGACTGGTTGGAACTCCTTGCTATCCAAGGGACTCTCAAGAGTCTTCTCCAACACCACAGTTCAAAAGTATCAATTTTTCAGCGCTCAGCTTTCTTTATAGTCCAACTTTCACATCCATACATGACTACTGGAAAAACCATAGCTTTGACTAGACAGACCTTTGTTGGCAAAGTAATGTCTCTGCTTTTTAATGTGCTCTGTCGGTTGGTCATAACTGTTCTTCCAAGGAGCAAGCGTCTTTTAATTTCATGGCTGCAGTCACCATCTGCAGTGATTTTGGAGCCCAAGAAAATAAAGTCTGTCACTGTTTCCCCATCTATTTGCCATGAAGTGATGGGACCAGATGCCATGATCTTAGTTTTCTGAATGTTGAGCTTTAAGCCAACTTTTTCACTCTCCTCTTTCACTTCCGTCAAGAGGTTCTTTAGTTCTTCTTTGAATTCTTCCATAAGGGTGGTGTCATCTGCATATCTGAGGTTATTGATATTTCTCCTGGCAATCTTGATTCCAGCTTGTGCTTCCTCCAGCCCAGCACTTCTCATGATGTACTCTGCATATAAGTTGAATAAGCAGGGTAACAAAATATAGTCTTGAAGTACTCGTTTCCTGATTTGGAACCAGTCTGTTGTTGAATGTCCAGTTCTAACTGTTGCTTCTTGACCTGTGTGGCTCAGCTGGTAAAGAATCTGCAATGCAGGAGACCTGGGTTCGATCCCTAGGTTGGGAAGATCCCCAGGAGATGGGAAAGTCTACCCACTGCAGTATTCTGGCCTGGACGACTGACCACCTTTCACTTTCATGCTTTCTTTCATTGTCAAAATTTAAATTAAAAAATTAGTAATAAAGAAGAACATAAGCATGAAGTACAAAGAAAAGGCACAAAGCAACCTGCTAAAGGCAAATCTAAATATTATGTGTAATGATAATAAATGTAAATATACCACATTGCCAGTTAAGGTGGTCAGAATGGATTTTTTAAAAATTCTAGTTTTATGCTAAGATAAAGATTTAAAACTTGAGGACATAGAATGATTGAATGTAAAGAAATAATATTTTATAAAAGGCAAAATTTAACCAAAAGAAAGCTGAGGTAGTTATACTAATATCAGACAAAAGAGACTTTTTAAAAAATGTATAAGTGGAGTATAAAAGCTCACTATAAAATAACCAAATTTTATTTCACCAGAAACATTTAACAACTGTACATCTGAATGCACCTAATAATAAAACAGCCTTAACATTTATAATGGGAGAAAATAAGTAGAACTATTGAAGGAAACTGGAAAATCCACCTTTATTGTGGGACATTTTAACACAATTCTCTAAATTGTTGTTAGTTCAAACATAAAAAATAATTAGTAAATGCATAAATATTTTCAACAAAATTAACAAGCTTAATCAATCATTTACAGAAATCTGTATCCAACAGTTCGAATATAAGCTCTTCTCAAGCATGCACATAAAAATGATCTTTAGTCTCAACAATGTTAAAATACTTATTAATAATTTCATGAACCATACTCTCCAACCAGCTCAAAAAAAAGAAGTCAGTAGCAGCAACAACAAAATGTATTCAAGGATTTTAAAACACTCTTTCAAATAAATACTTGGAAATGAAGAAGAATATTACATATCAAAACATTTTGGATGCAGTGGAAGTGGACCTTCGCTGGAACTTCATAGCCTTGCGTTTGTATGTTAGAAGAGAAAAAAAAGCCTGAAAATTAATGATATGTGTCCAGTGTTAGAAGAGTATAATAAACCCAAAGAAAATAGAAAGAAGGAGGTAGTAAAAATAAAGAAGAAATCAATAAAAGACTGCAATAGAGAAAAATAACAAAACCAAAAGTTTGTCCTTTGAAAGCAACAAAAACATAGACAAACCGTTAGTGAAACTGTCAAGAGAAAGATAATCCACAAATAAATAACATTAGGGATGAAAAAGGAGACCTAACTATGGATCCAGCAAGGATTTTGAAAGGTGGGTGGAACACAGTGAACAACTTCATATTAAAATTGAAAACCTAGGTGAAATAGACAAATTTACAGAAAAACTTAACTGCATATCTATGTGGAAATAATCATTTTTAAAATAAATCCACTAGATAACCATACAGGAAATATGAATACTAACCTTTGCTTCATTGCATACACAATGGTATTTGAGATGGGCCAGAGATCTACAAGAAAACTTGGGACATCTTCTTCATAACTTTGGGGTAGGAATAGATTTTTAAACAGGATATCAAAAAACTCAAGATTAATCAATTGGATTTGATTAAATTAAGAATTTCTTTTCATCAACAAACACTAATAAGAGAGTGAAAAGGTAACCCAGAGACTCATAGAAGATACTCATAGTATATATATATATATCCAGCAAAGGAGCTGAATTCAGAACTCTCACAAGTTGATAAGAAAAAGACAACTCAAATATGAGCAAAATATCTTAAAAGTTACTTCATAAGAACATATTCAAATAGCTACTAAACTTATAAATGGGTGCTCCAAATCTAATCATCAAAGGAATGCAAATTAAAGCCATAATGTCCACCAAAATGTCTAAATTAAAGACAGACTACACTACACATTTGTGAGGATATGATACAAGAGGAGCTCTCATGCTTTGCTGGAACCATTTTGATACTTCAGCTCCCCAGTACTTTGGTTAGCACTTTATGGCAATCATCCATCATGACAGTTTTACAAATTGTGATGTCGCTTCATGCCATGGATTACTTTCATGCTATTTCCCATTAGCAAGAAGCAGAGCACTGTACTCAAGCTCAAAGGCACAATCAAAGAAGTCCCCAAGGGCCTGCCTTAGGGACTACTCACAGCACCAATTCTATTTCAGACTGTGCTGAATCAGGAGAGAGAAACCACACAGTGATTTGAACAGTGAACATTTAATATAAAGAATTATTGCCTGTAATGGGGGAATAAAGTAAAAAGAGATTGGTTAGTAAGAAGTCAAGAGCACTCTAAATATAGAAAGAGAAGATATAAGTAGCTGTCTCTATCTCCAAAGCTGAAATAGAGCACCTGCGATGGATTGATTGTACCCAATCCCCAAAAGTCATATACTGAAACCCTAATATCAATGTGATGGCATTTGGAGGTGGGGTTTGGGGAAAGTAATTAGGTCATGAGAGTGGAGCTCTCATGGGAATGGAATTAGTGCCATCATAAGAAGAGGTCAAAGAGCTAGCTAGCTCTTTACCATGTTCAGGATAGTCACATGGAAAAAAGTGGAGTCATATTTGGGAGAGAGCTCTCACCAGAATCTGTCCATATTGGCACCATGATCTCGAACTTCCAGCCTTCAGAACTGTACAAAATGAATTTCTGTTGTTGATAAGCCACCTAATCTACAGTAATTCCTTATAGAACCCAAGGAAGTTCATCCCCTTACCCTTATGTCCAGCCATTGCTGAGCTAGAACACTCAAGGAAAAGCCATCCCCACTTCTTGGCTGAGTTAAAGCACTCAAGGCTGAAGGCCCCGAGGATTGAGTTGGATCCCACAAGTAAGTCTGTCCTCCTCAGAACTGAGACGGAGCACCCAAAGAAAAATCCCACAGGCTGAGATACAGCATCCAAGGCATAGTCCCTCCCCACTGTCCTTGCACCAGGGAGAGCTGTGATAGTGCTCCTAAAGAGTCTTTCCCACAGAGCTAAGATAGAGACCCAAAGAAGAGCCCTCTCTATGGATGAGTTCTATGAAGAAGACTTCAAACCCCTCATGGGAAAGAGGGAAACGGAAGTACAATTCTCCACCCTCCTTCCCCCTCCAAGTTGAGACAGAGCACCAAGTAAGGTCCTCCCAGGGAAGAGTTGGACACAGAGAAGAATCTCCCAAGGGGATATAGCACTCAAGGAAATGTCCTATCCCTCAGAGTTGAGAAAAATCACAACAATGCTGAAATAGAATACAAATGACAAGGCACAAGGAAAAGCCTGTATCTAACAAGGCTGAGACAGTCCCCAAGGAAAAGCTGTCTGCCAGAACTGAGAAAGAAAACTACAGTGAGAGCTCCCACTTCAAAACTATTACAAAGCATGGTAATGATGAGCCATCATCCCGGCTGACATAGAACATCTGCGGTATATATCCCTCCATGGCTGAAATGGTACACTCAAGGAAAGTCTGCCCCTACCAAGGTGGAGGCAGAGCTCCCAAGGATGTATCGCCCCCTCCCACTCCAACTGAAGAGCTGACACAGGGCAACAAAGGAAGAAGCAGCTTGCTCCAAGACTAAAAGAAAGCAGCCACTGCCTTGAGCCTTCCTACAGCTGAGAGAGCTCACGAAGAAGAGCCACCCCCCTCAGACTGAGGGAGAACATCTAGAGAAAACTCCCCTTCCACCTTGGAGCTGAGAGAGTGCACTCAAGGGAGAAGCCACAACCTGCAGTGCTGATAAACAGCAGCCAAAGAAACGTCCTCCTACCCCAAATGGAGGACAGAGCACCCAAGGAAGAGCACTCCCAACTAGAGAAAGCCACTTCCCTCCATTCCATGGGCAGAAATCCACACCATGTTGGAGAAGCCCAGCTGTGGCTCACAGAATGGTGGAGAAGGTGTTGGTAGTGTCACACCAGTGGAATTTGCTTGAACTCCATGCTCTGGAACATGATATAAAGCCACTAAGAAATAGTACTCCTCCTGGGCTGAGATACAACACCCATGAGAATCCCACTGCACCTTCCACAAGCTGAGACTCATGCCTGGTTGGAAAAGTCAGGGTGTGGATCACTGAATGGCAGAGAATGCACTGTGGTACAACAGCAGCAGAATCTTCTAGAAATCTGCCCTCCTAACTATGTAGCAGAGTTCCCAAGGAAGAGTTCCCGACCCAGGCTGAGGTCCAGCATCCAGCAACCACCCTCCAACTTCACTGTAATGAGCACTCAAGGAAGGGTCCCCCACAGGATTGAGATACAGCACTTAAAGAAAGAATAGTCACCCCCACCCCAGGACAGAGATAGAGTGTCCACAGAAGCTGCCCCACTTCAATGGCTCCCACGGAGCAACCAAGAAAAGCACCCCAACATAACCAGGTCCTCCACAGCACTGATATAAAGCATCCAAGGAAAAGTATTCCTTCTCAAGGGCAAGATCAAGCCCCCAAGAACATGTCATCCCTCAGGACTGAGGGAGAGAGAGAGAACTTATAGAAAGTTCTCTTCTTGAGCTGAGATAGAGCACCTCAGAAAAAGCCACACTTCACAGAGGTTATGAGACAGAGCCCGTGAGGAACCATCTACCCCTGAATTGGGGTAGTGCACTCATGTATGAGCCCTCTTCCAGGAAGAGTCACCACCCTTAGGCTGATATGGAGGACCAGTGCAAGTTCTCACTATGCCTCAAGGGCTAAAGTCTAGATCTTTTTGGAGAGGGCCAGCTGTGATTCAGTGTGTGGCAGAGAATTTTTGTGGTGCCACCTTCTGAAATTAGAGACAAAGCACCCAAAGCAACATCCCTTGGCCCAGGGCTGAGATAGGTCACCCAGGGAAAAGTCCCTCCTGAAATATGACTGAGATACGAGTCACTGGAGACAGTGCCTCACTACAGGGCTGAAATTAAATACTCAAGTAAACCACACAAGAGATACTTTGCCACCCAAGGAAAAGGATTCCTGTTCCTCTTGTTGAAATTCTCACCTGGCTGGAGGAACCTGGCAAAAATCCACAAAATGTCAATAAAACGTGTAGTTCAGTTCAGTTCAGTTCAGCTCAGTCATGTCCGACTCTTTGCAACCCCATGAGCAGCAGCACGCCAGGCCTCCCTGTCCATCACCAACTCTCAGAGTCCACCCAAACCAATGTCCATTGAGTCGGTGATGCCATCCAACCATCTCATCCTCTGTCGTCCCCTTCTCCTCCTACCCTCAATCTTTCCCAGCATCAGGGTCCTTTCCAATGAGTCAGCTCTTCCCATCAGGTGGCCAAAGCACTGGAGTTTCAGCTTCAACATCAGTCCTACCAATGAACACCCAGGACTGATCTACTTTAGGATGGACTGGTTGGATCACCTTGCAGTCCAAGGGACTCTCAAGAGTCTTCTCCAACACCACAGTTCAAAAGCATCAATTCTTCGGCACTCAGCTTTCTTTATAGTCCAACTCTCACATCCATACATGACTACTGGAAAAACCATAGCCTTGATGAGATGGACCTTTGTTGGCAAATTAATGTCTCTACTTTGTAATATGCTGTCTAGGTTGGTCACAATTTTCCTTCCAAGGAGTACATGTCTTTTAATTTCATGGCTGCAATCACCATCTGCAGTGATTTCGGAGCCCCCAAAAATAAAGTCAGCCACTGGTTCCACTGTTTCCCCATCTATTTGCCATGAAGAGATGGGACTGGATGCCATGATCTTCGTTTTCTGAATGTTGAGCTTTAAGCCAACTTTTTCACTCTCCTCTTTCACTTTCATCAAGAGGCTCTTTAGTCTCTCTTCACTTTCTGCCATAAGGATGGTGTCATTTGCATATCTGAGGTTATTGATATTTCTCCCGGCAATCTTGATTCCAGCTTGTGCTTCCTCCAGCCCAGCATTTCTCATGATGTACTCTGCATATAAGTTAAATAAGCAGGGTGACAAAATACAGCCTTGACGTATTCCTTTTCCTATTTGGAACCAGTCGGTTGTTCTATGTCCAGTTCTAACTGTTGCTTCCTGATCTGCATACAGATTTCTCAGGAGGCAGATCAGGTGGTCTGGTATTCCCATCTCTTTCAGAATTTTCCAGTTTATTGTGATCCACACAGTCAAAGGCTTTGGCATAATCAATAAAGCAGAAATAGATGTTTTTCTGGAACTCTCTTGCTTTTTCGATGATCCAGCAGATGTTGGCAATTTGATCTCTGGTTCCTCTGCCTTCTCTAAAACCAGCTTGAACATCTGGAAGTTCACGGTTCATGTATTGCTGAAGCCTGGCTTGGAGAATTTTAAGCATTATTTTACTAGCGTGTGAGATGAGTGCAATTGTGCGGTAATTTGAGCATTCTTTGGCATTGCCTTTCTCTGGGATTGGAATTAAAACTGACCTTTTCCAGTCCTATGGCCACTGCTGAGTTTTCCAAATTTGCTGGCATATTGAGTGCAGCACTTTCACAGCATCATCTTCCAGGATTTGAAATAGCTCAACTGGAATTCCATCACCTCCACTAGCTTTGTTCGTAGTGATGCTTCCTGTTGGCCTGAACTGTTCAGGCAGTATTATTTGGGTTGGCCAAAAAGTTCCTTCGATTCTGTAAGCTATGATGAAAAAACCTGGATGAACTTTTTGGCAAACCCAATATATCAGGGTGTTTCTAGTAAGACACTTGCCCATGTACAACATTGCCAGTCACCTCAGAGAAAGATTTCCAGCAACTTTCAGAGGGCAGATTTCCAGATAGTTCCACTAGTGTGTCTCCACTACACAGCGACCGGTAACGCTGAAGAAGCTGTCAAGGCCCACTTGACTTCACATTCCAGGATGTCTGGCTCTAGGTCAGTGATCACACCATCGTGATTATCTGGGTCGTGAAGATTTTTTTTGTACAGTTTTTCTGTGTATTCTTGCCACCTCTTCTTAATATCTTCTGCTTCTGTTAGGTCCCTACCATTTCTGTCCTTTATCGAGCCCATCTTTGCATAAAATGTTCCCTTGGTATCTCTAATTTTCTTGAAGAGATCTCTAGTGTTTCCCATTCTGTTGTTTTCCTCTATTTCTTTGCATTGATTGCTGAGGAAGGCTTTCTTATCTCTCCTTGCTATTCTTTGGAATTCTGCATTCAAATGGGTGTATCTTTCCCTTTGCTTTTCACGTCCCTTCTTTTCACAGCTATTTGTAAGGCCTCCCCAGACAGCCATTTTGCTTTTTTGCATTTCTTTTCCATGGGGATGGTCTTGATCCCTGTCTCCTGTACTCTGTCCATAGTTCATCAGGCACTCTGTCTATCAGATCTAGTCCCTTAAATCTATTTCTACTTCCACTGTATAATCATAAGGGATTTGATTTAAGTCATACCTGAATGGTCTAGTGGTTTTCTCCACTTTCTTCAATTTCAGTCTGAATTTGGCAATAAGGAGTTCATGATCTGAGCTACAGTCAGCTCCTGGTCTTGTTTTTGCTGACTGTATAGAGCTTCTCCATCTTTGGCTGCAAAGAATGTAATCAATCTGATTTCAGTGTCGACTATCTGGTGATGTCCATGTGTAGAGTCTTCTCTTGTGTTGTTGGAAGGCACTATGACCAGTGTGTTCTCTTGGCTGAACTCTATTAGCCTTTGCCCTGCTTCATTCTGTACTCCAAGGCCAAAGTTGCCTGTTACTCCAGGTATTTCTTGACTTCCTACTTTTGCATTCCAGTCCCCTATAATGAAAAGGACATCTCTTTTGGGTGTTAGTTCTAGAAGGTCTTGTAGGTCTTCATAGAACTGTTCAACTTCAGCTTCTTCAGCGTTACTGGTCGCTGTGTAGTGGAGACACACTAGTGGAACTATCTGGAAATCTGCCCTCTGAAAGTTGCTGGAAATCTTTCTCTGAGGTGACTGGCAATGTTGTACATGAGCAAGTGTCTTACTAGAAACACTCTGATATATTGGGTTTGCCAAAAAGTTCATCCAGGTTTTTCCATCATAGCATACAGACAGAATCGAAGGAACTTTTTGGCCAACCCAAATAATACTGCCTGAGGGAAGTCTAAAGGAAGCTTCTGGCTATGGAGTGGTGTTGGCCACATTGCTCTGCACCAGTCGGGCCCTATAGAAGCCATGTGAGGGGCAGAGCCTGGCGCTGGAGAAGCCTGGTGCCCTGCACAAGATGGCTGTGCCCCCAACCCAGAACCAGAAGAGAATCTCTTGCTTTTTACTGTCTCTGGCGCTCTCCAGTGGTAAACTTTAGTAACAACTGCCACAGGGAAAAAATGGCAAGGGCCCAAAACATTTTCACAGAGCAGGATGAAAAGGGGAATTGGGAGCTTACAGGCAATTGAACCATCACACTTTATTGGCAGTTTAAAAGAGGAAAGTCATAAGATTAGCCTAGTAAATGCAGACAGCACATGGGATGAGATTCAACAACTTATCATAAAGAAAAATTTGAAAGCATTTGCTAAGAAGGTTACACATCAGAAATCCATAGCATACTGTATTTCTATGTGAATAACTGGAAATATTCTTCTTAAGATAAAAAACAAGACAAGGATGCCCACCATCACCCCTTCTATTCACTGCAGGAGCTGCTATAAGGCACCTCTCAGTACTCTCATGCCCACTGATTAAAGTCAATGGAAACTGCTGCTGCTGCTGCTAAGTCGCTTCAGTCGTGTCCGACTCTGTGCAACCCATAGACGGCAGCCCACCAGGCTCCCCTGTCCCTGGGATTCTCCAGGCAAGAACACTGGAGTGGGTTGCCATTTCCTTCTCCAATGCATGAAAGTGAAAAGTGAAAGTGAAGTTGCTCAGTCGTGTCCGACTCTTCACGATCCCATGGACTGCAGCCCACCAGGCTCCTCCGCCCATAGGATTTTCCAGGCAAGAGTACTGGAGTGGTGTGCCATTGCCTTCTCCGTGAATGGAAACTATACCACCCTAATTCATTTAGGAGCGCTAATGGCCATGAACCTCAAGAGTGAGAGGTTGGGTCACTTCATCATGGAAAGGACAATCACCAGGGAAAGGACTTGTGAGGGTAAGAAAATGTGGAACGGGATGTAGAAGTAACCACATAACCATATGCAGAAACAAGGACTGTAATGATTATGAGTATCATTTATTTTTGTATAAATCGACTCACATATACATTAACCAAATAATTTCTAACACAAGATGTGTTATTAGTTAATTTTATTTTTCAGTTTTTAAGGTACACAATATTAAACTGGGGTGTGAATCAGGTAAAGAATGAATAAGACTTAAAAGATATGACTTTGTGCCCTCTTTCAGAGATGTGTTAGTGTT
Organism: Bos indicus x Bos taurus; assembly: GCF_003369695.1. Classification (NCBI taxonomy): domain Eukaryota; kingdom Metazoa; phylum Chordata; class Mammalia; order Artiodactyla; family Bovidae; genus Bos; species Bos indicus x Bos taurus. The sequence continues at coordinate 126,449,605 of NC_040105.1, forward strand.
CTCTTGGTTGTAGGTGGGAGAAATGTATCCGGTTAGGCAGAATCACGTCTTTGTTGTTTCTATTTAAAGATGAAGTATGGTTTAGAGAGATGTTCATAAGTAGTAAGATGACAAGAGGTGCCCGTTGTAAAGTGTCACTTTGGTTAGGTGACTCACATCACAGACACTTCTACTTCCTGCATGTTTTCGGTCAGAGGGTGCCACAGAGGGACTCTGGGAGGTTGGAGACTGTGGTGGAAGAGAAGCAGCCACCATTTTGCAGCTCCCACATCTTGTTGCTGATCTGCAGATTCACCTTTTGGCATGAAGCAGCAGCTGGGTCTGCAATTTCTTTGTCTTCCCCCAGATTCACTCTCGGTATCTCTATCTTTTGGACCAGGTGTTTATGTTTAACTCCGTGAAGTAGAGCCTTGGTTTCTGCAGATATTTTGTCACCAGGATCAGAGGCCACAATAACGGAGATGTATTTGTCTGTCCTTACGCGGTTCTAGGTCATGTTTGTGGTTTTAGTTTTCCTCCCTACCTCTGTTGAGGTGACAGCACCCTTTTAGTTTTATTTTTTGATCATGCCGTGGCTTGCAGGATTTTAGTTACTTGACCAAGGATCGAACCTAGGACCCTGGCAGTGGAAGCATGGAATCCTAACCACTAGGCAGCCAGGAAATTCCCTAAAGTTTACCATTTTAAAATGTACAACTCAATGGCATAAAGTACCTTCACAATGCTGTGCAACCATTACAGAACTATCTTATCCTAAAACTGTTTTACTATTTTAAGACACAGATGAAAGAAATCAAAGATGACATAAACAAATGGAGAGATATTCCATGTTCCTGTGCTGAAAGAATCAATATTGTGAAAATGACTATACTACCAAAAGCAATCCACAGATTCAAGGCAATCCCTATCAAATTACTAATGGTATTTTTCACAGAACTAGAATAAAAAATTTCACAATTCATATGGAAACATAAAAGACCCTGAATAGCCAAAGCTATTTTGAGAAAGAAGAATGGAGTTGGAGGAATCAACCTTCCTGACCTCAGATTAGACTACAAAGCTACAGTTATCAAGACAGTATGGTACTGGCACAAAAACAGAAATATAGACCAATGGAGCAAGATAGAAAGCCCAGAGATAAACCCATGCACCTATGGGCACCTTATCTTTGACAAAGGAGGCAAGACTATACAATGAAGAAAAGATAGTGTCTTCAATAAGTGGTACTGGGAAAACTGGACAGCTAAGTGTGAAAGAATTAAATTAGAACCCCTTCTAACACCATACACAAAGATAAACTCAAAATGGATGAACAGCCTAAATGTAGGACCATAAACTATATAACTCTTAGAGGAAAACATAGGCAGAACACTATATGACATAAATCACAGCAAGATCCTCTATGACCCACCTCCCAGAGTAATGGAAATAAAAACAAAAATAAAGTGGGACCTAATTAAACTTAAGAGCTTTTGCACAGCAAAGAAAACTATAAACAAGGTGAAAACAAATGAAACAGCTGACAAAGGATTAGTCTTCAAAACATACAAGCAGCTCATGTAACTCAATACCAGAAAAACAAACAACCCAATCAAAAAGTGGGCAGAAGACCTAAAAAGACATATCTCCAAAGAAGACATACAGATGACTAATAAACACATGAAAAGATGCTCAATATCACTCATTATTAAAGAAATGCAAATCAAAACTACAATGAGATATCACCTCACACCAGTCAGAATGGCTATCATCAAAAAGTCTACAAACAATAAATGCTGGAGAGGATGTGGAGAAAAGGGAATCCTCTTGCACTGTTGATGGGAATGTAAATTGATACAGCCACTATAGAGGACAGTGTGGAGATTCCTTAAAAAACTAGGAATAAAACTACCATAAGACCCAATGACTCCACTACTGGGCATATACCCTGAGAAAATCATAATTGAAAAAGACACATGTACACCAATGTTCACTCCAGCACTATTTGCAATAGCTAGGACATGTTAGCAAATTAGATGCCCATAGACAGATGAATGGATAAAGAAGCTGTGGTACATATATACAATGGAATATTGCTCAGCCATATAAAGGAACACATTCGAGTCAGTTCTAATGAGGTGAATGAACCTCGAGCTTATTATATAGAGTGAAGCAAGTCAGAAAGAGATAAACAAATATCACATATTAACTTATATATATATGAAATCTAAGATGTGTATGTGCTCAGTCATGTCCAATTCTTTGTGACTCCATGAACTGTAGCCTGCCAGGCTCCTCTGTCCATGGAATTTTCCAGGCAAGAATACTGGAGTGGGTTACCATTTCCTACGCCAGTGGATCTTCCCAACCCAGGGCTCGAACCTGTGTCTCTTGCATCTCCTGCACTGGCAGGCAGATTCTTTACCACTAGTGCCAGGTGGGAAGAAAAGCTATGACAAACTCAGACAGCATATTAAAAAGCAGAGGCATCACTTTATTGACATAGATCCATATTGTCAAAGCTATGGTTTTTCCAGTAGTCATGTACCGATGTGAGAGTTGGACCATAAAGAAGGCTAAGTGCTGAAGAATTGGTGCTTTCTAATTGTGGTGCTGAAGAAGACCTCTAGAGAGTCCCTAGGACTGCAAGGAGATCAAACCAGTCAATCCTGAAGGAAATCAACCCTGAATATTCTTGGAAGGTCTGATGCTGAAGTTGAAGCTCCAATACTTTGGCCACCTGATGTGAAGAGCTGACTCCTTGGAAAAGCCCCTGATGTTGGGAAAGATTGAGTGCAGGAAGAGAAGGGGACGACAGAGGATGAGATGGTTGGATGGCATCACCAACTCAGTGGACATGAGTTTGAGCAAACTCTGGGAGATAGTGAAGGACAAAGCAGCCTGGCATGCTGGAGGTCATGGGGTCGCAAAGAGTTGGACAAGACTTAGCAGCTGAACAAAAACCACCATCATGACTGAGGAACTAACACTTTACTTGCCATAAGCATCAGGAGCTTATTCACTTGCCTTTTTCATTTTTTTTTTTTAGGAGCATGTGCTCTAGGCACTCGGGCTTCAGTGGTTGTGGCTCCTGGGCTCTAGAGTGCTGGCTCAGTAGTTGTGGCACACGGATTTAGCTGCTCTGTGGCATGTGGACTTCTCCTGTACCGGGGACTGAATCCTTGTCCCCTGCATTAGCTGGTGGATTCCTAACCACTGGACCATCAGGGAAGCCCCTTACTTGCCTTTCAATGTTTTTGAGGAACAACCTTCACATAGCTGCTTCTCTACTATAACAGTTTATTTTTAAAGTTAAAAAAAAATTTTTTTTTTGGCTGTACCACATGGCATGAGGGATCTTAGTTCCTGCATCAGGAATCAAACCTGTGTTCCTTGCAGTGGAAGTACAGTCTTAACCACTGGACTGCCAAGGAAGTCCTTATAAGAGAGTTTAGAGTTAGACAAAAGAAAAGCAATCAGTCCCATTGGTCAGTCCTTCAGGGAGGCCTCTGGACAGGTTTAAACAAACACAATTCCTTGGGAATAAGGTCTATCCTCCTCCCTCTTGAGCCAGGAACCCTCAGTTGGAATGCAGGCTGACATCTTCAAGACCACTGTTATACTGGGGAGGAGAATGAGGCAAGAATAAGTTAAAATGCTACCAGATTCTCCTATCACATTTCAATGGGTCTTCTTCTGACTCAACATTCACCTGGTTGCTGTAAACCTCTATCTTCCAGAGTCCCAGTAAACTTGATTCCAATCATTTTCCCCAGTGTTTTCGGTGTTTCTTGAGTACCCCACTCCACCAGTTTCACCAGTATCAGTTCGGTGAGTGACATTTTGAAGTTTACATCATTCTGCTAACATCTTAATTACAGTGGGCATTTTTTCTGAAAGGAGTTACAAATCAGAAGAAAGACAAAACTAGAAATTTCTCAAGCGTCAATGACCTTGTGAAAAATCAATAAAATGATTTATTTTATATATGAAAAGTCAAAATCTCTTTGTACACTTAAATTTCTGCAAATACAAACATAACAATACTGCTCCATAAAAACTTTTGTATAAACATTAAAGGAAATATCTACATTATTTTTTTTTAGTGCTTCTGAAGCACAGAATGCACAAGTCCACCTGAAGCCTTTCTGGCATCACATGCAAGAACAAACGTCAGGGGTGGGGGTGGCCTCAGGCGTACTTTGTAATGTCTCTAGACAAAATAGAAGACAGTTGGAGGTAGATCATTTGGTGACTCTCCCTGCCCCCTCCCATGGAGAAATAAGTTACCCAAATAGCAGCTTTCTCACTCTTTGATCCAAACTGTCCTGAATATTGCATGGTTTTAAAGGCACAACTAGGAATTGTTGAAAACTTCGTTCAGAACACACACAATTAGCAGGTGGACTCTGAACCCCTCTTCTTTCTAAATGACATAGTAAGAGCATCAGGTAGTGCTCTGCCTGCAGGTGGCCCCTAGTCACTCTGGACATGCCCAGGATGACCGAACTCAAGAGTGAACCCTTGTCACTTGTGTGTGTTCACTGAACTTAACCTGCTGGATTAATCATATCACCTTCCTCAATTGGGAAAAGTAACAAAAAAAAAACCAACTAGTTAGTACTTTCAAAGAAAACAGGGCAAAGCCAGCTTTTACTGCCAGAGAGTCAGAAAATGAAAGCTGTCATTGCTTTTTCTTAACCTCTGGAAGCCAGTTCCCTTGAGTAAAACATCCTGGGATGTTCAACAATATCCCGCTCTGTCCTACAACACAGAGAACTTGTTCTTTTCTCCTTCTTGGTCTCTGCGGTAATATCATGATCTGCTGTTGATGTGATTAACATTGTTGAGAAGGTGATAGGATTCTATTTTTTCTAGTACCTTCTCAAGGTACTGAATTAAGACTCGTCTTTTGAACCTAAAAAAGAAAGAGGAATTTTATTAACCAAAAGGTCCTTAAAGCACTGTGTGGGGTACCAGGTGGAACTGACAATCTACATGGGAAATAGAAAATGTATCTTCATGTAAAGATGGGGCTTAGCTAATACCAAGAGTACCAACTGAGAGCCCAAGCCCGCCTCAGACTGTGAAGAGTCCAGAAAGCTCCCATAGACTTGGGTGAATGAGTTGGACTCGGATAATAGCAATCTAAATGCCTCTGGAGATAGCTATAACTATGCATGAAGGCCAGGGCTTACAAAAGAAAGGCAGGCTCAATCCCTCTGCCTGTTTTACATTGGGTCCTTATGCTCACAGAAACACGCAAGTGACTTCCCTGGTTGTCTAGTGGAATCTGCTCTGCAGTGCAGGGGACACAGGTTTGATCCCTGGTCCAAGAACTAAGATTCCACATGCCTCAGGGCAACTACGCCCACACACCCAAACTACTGAGCCTGTGCTCTAGAGCCCAGGAGCTGCAACTACTGAACCCAGATGCCGCAGCTGCTGAAGCCTGAACACCCTAGAGCCCGTGCTCCACAACAAGAGAAGCTACTGAAATGACAAGCCTGTGTGCCGCAACTAGAGAAAGCCTGAGCACAGAAAGAAGACCCCGCGTAACCAAAAATAATTAAATAAACAAAAAACACAATGAAGAGTTCCTCTTCACACCCACCTTGCAGCTTCCTTGATGGTAAATTCAACAAATTGTTTCTTGACTGCAAGAGGTCCTTGTACTCCTTCAAGCAAAGTGAAAATTCTCTCATATTCTGAAGATATTAAAAATATTATTGTTGTTAAAAACGTGGATGAAAAATAAAATGCAATATTTATACATCCTCAACAATCATCAAGACATCTGCACTATCTGCTAGGGAAACCTGTAAACACTAATCAAATGTGGTCAGCTGAATGATGCCCCACCCCTCAAGTTGTCCATGTCCTAATTCTCAGAAACTGTCAACATATTACCTTATCTTGCAAAAGAGACTCTACTTTGTAGATGGGATTAAGTTATGGATCTGGAGCTGGGGAGATTATCCAGGTTTATACATGGAGGCCCAATATAATCACAAATATCCTTAGGAAACGGAGGCAGTAGAGCTGGTCGGGGAGAAAAGATGTAAGGGTGGGGGCAGAGGTTAGAGAGGAGCTACACTGCTGGCTTAAGAAGGGGCTACATTGCTGGTTTAAGATGGAGGAAGAGGCCATGAGTCAAGGAACACAGGCAGCCTGTGGAAGCTGGAAGAGGTAAGGAAACAGACTCCCCCTGAGCATTCAGAAGGAATGCTAGCCTGCCAACACCTTCATGTTAGCCCAATGAAAAGAAGTTCAAATCTCACTTCCACAACTCTAAGAAAATTCAGTTTTGAGCTACAAAATTTGTGATAACTTGTTATAGCAGCAAAAGGAGATTATTACAATAAGTAAGGGGGGAAAACCAGAAAGGTGTGTTGAGTTGTTTAGGTAAAACAAGAGGAATCATTTTCAATTATGTGAAAGTCCAATATTTCCCAAAAATGCACCTTAAGAGTTATCCTGAATCTATTTTGAATCTTAAAATGAAAGGGATCTCCCCATTATATTACCGATAGATGTTCTTCTACTACTTACTTCGTCCAAATTTTCGAACTTCCTTCATTAACTGGTGCTTTATATCAGCATTGATTCCTTGTGCCATAGCAGGAGTTATCTGCAATGTACTTGGCACAGTCTCCAAAGCAGATGTTACTGAGACTTTCTGATCATCCACAGAGACGCTGCAGTTCTTGGTTTCTCCTGGAAGTGCATTACTCCCAGGTTTGTGCATCGGGCCATCTTCCCTGAGACTAGTGAAATCGTCAGATAGAGAATCCACTTGGTCAGGGGGGATACCATCTCCTGCCATATTCATAAGCTCTGGTGAAGCAGATTTTGACAAGAAGCCATCAGGTGAGATTTGACCATTTTCCATCTTCTCCTCATGAACATCGTGAGTGACAGTAACACCTGGAAACCAAAATGAGAAGTTGAGCTGTGGGGTAGGTGTGTTATAGTAACCCCAAAGGGATATCATGGGGCTCCTCAGTTTTGAGGAAATGGTTTCATAAAGCAAGAGGATGTACCAGAGGGAGCTCAAGACCCCTCAAGTTGAGCTCAGGAAGGTAATCTCCATGGCACCAAGAATATATATGGAAACAAGACAGAACAACTAATAAACAGTCTCAGATCCCTGGCACTGAGGGCTTAGCTGCAGCTTGTGCTTTCCAAGCTGAAAAGCAGCAAGTCTCACATGATGTCATGGTTTCTGTCATTTATATGAAATGAAATGAAATTTTATTTCATTATATGAAATGCCATGCTCTACTGAGCTTGACACCAGACTACGTGTGCCCCGCCTCCTCAAACTCCACCCTCTCTTCCTTAAAAGTTCTGAGGAAACAGAGGTGGTGACCACTAGATCTGAAAGCTCTATATGTACTTCATCACCCCAATTCTCTGCCAGTACATGATTCTCCTCATTCATCTTTTCTGTCTCAGAAAAGTGAATTTCTTTTTACTCCAGGTCTGACACCTCTCCTCCATTGACTCATCGTCCTCTGTGCTGGGCACCATGCCAGGAGCTGGGGGCAGCCTCCAACAGCACACATAGAAACAATCCCCACCCTAATGGAATGTCCGTGCTCATGGGAAGGCCAGGCAGGAAGTGTACTATGATCCAACAAAACAATTACAGTTCAAATTCGTGTTCGGGGAGAAGCAAGCAGGGAGGGGACAGAGAGCAGGAGGGGGAGCCCCAGTGGATCACGAGGTCAGGCAGATCCCTTCTGAGCAGGTGTCCTTTGGGCAGAGGATGGAGGAGGAGGGAGAGCCGGCCTATGCCCATGCAGAGGACACATGTTAGGAGAGGATGTTGGGCCCAGGTCGTGCAGAGCCAGTGGACCAGAGTCAGGAGCTCATATTGTGCTCTGAGTGCCTAGGAAAGGTAATGAGGCGTTTTCAGCATGGATGTGGTGTGATCTGATTTCTATGTTGATATGATCACTCTGGCTGCAGGTCAGAAAATGAGTTAGATGAGAAGGTTGGAAAGTAGAAAAATAAACTATTGGAGTATCTTGGTGACACGATGGCAGCATAGATCAGAGGAATGGAGAAGAATGGTGGGGTGTGGGATTTATACTTGGCACCATCCAGTGGAGTGGAGGAGGCTGGGCCAGACTGTGCTGGGCTGGAGTAAGGAGAGGAGATGAGCACACAGACAGCACCAGCCTTTACTGACCCAGTGCAGACCCAGCCATACTGAGCCCATTTGCTCCTACTGACTTCTGCAGCAACTCCAAATTGATGCACCTTCTTCAGCCTTGACTTGACAAAGTCAACAGGCACATCTTCCAACATTTCTCCATCTTGTGTTAACTACTATGTAAGTAGGGATCTTCCTCCCCTCATATAGATGGAGATCCTTGAAACAAGGTCTCTCCTCTCACAGGGTGCTTTGTACCTACCACATGGATGATTAAAAATAATGGCTTACTTAATGAACAAAAACTGAATACAAAAGAAATGAATATAAAAGAAAATTGTTTAGTGTCTTAGTCCTCTAGGGGCCATAAGGAAATCACAACCACTACTCTATACCTGTATATACAAGGGTGGGTTTTATGAGGTTTGAATAAGATGGGAACCACGAGGCTGAGGGTGGTCCCTTTCCGCCCACATGGTTAGTTACAGTAGGTGGTGTTTGTGGTTTCCTCAACAGCAGGGACATACTCCGCCTTCTCTTAGATGACAAAGCACTGTTGACTTCTCCAGGACGTTTCACTTTCTTTTGCGGCCCTGCTACAAACTCATCTGCTTCATCGATCATCATTCCCTAGAAAACATCAATGAACATATTCCATTAAAGAGAACACTGCACACACTCTTCACATGCATATATGATCATGCATTATGTCAACAATATAGATCTTAATCATGGGCCAAAGATTTGCCATGCCTCACATAGACTTTTCAGAAAACACTACTCAATTTTAATCCAGTCTAAGTGGAACAAGGAGGAAACTTGTTTTACGGTCAAACATAACACAATCATGATTAACCTGAAAGCCTGGGGAATAAGAAACTCTCATCAACCAAAATGGAAATTAACCCACAGTTACCCTTCTGAAGAAGCTACAAACCATTTTGCATCAACCCTTGGTAAGGAAATCATTCCCTTTTGTGTGATTTAAATGCATCCTTAAGAAATATTGATAATCACTATACAGAATGCTGCATGTAAATGGTGACAGATAGGTAGATGGAAAATGTCATTCCCTCAGTAGCAACCTCACAGAGATTCATATATATTCACCTTGGTGCTGGACACAAATGAAGGAGGGGGCTTTTTACCCCTGGGAATAAAAGATGAGAGACAGCAGTACAGAAGGTTAACTAAAAGCTGTTTTCATCCAAGGATAACCTAGGAAGATGCACTCCCATTATTTGAATAAAACCACGATAAATGACTTTTCCAAAGTATTCCCCATAGCAAAACAGTACAGAAAGAGGAAAACATATTCACTGAGCATGTACCACATGTCAGGTAATGTTCTAACTGATGTACAATTCTCCACAGAGCTCTATTAGTTAGATGTCATAGTTATCGCCAGTGCTACCAGTGACAAAAACCAAGACACAGAAGATTAAGAACTCTAGTTAACTGAGGATTCAGGTAAAGTAGAACACTTTTGGTCCAGTTTTGTTCCAGAAGACATTATTGCATGCTCTGCACCTTTGTAACAATGGTTTCTTCCATGATTGCAGATATAATTCTTATTTGTCTTCACGCTTATATCATCAAGTCAGCATATCTCTCACATACACACACAGCGATACATACACACACACACATGCGTGTGCACACACATCTCATGTTTATATCTCTTGTAGGACAAGCCAATAGAGCAACATCACTTAGTACTTCATATTTCAAGAAGAACACTTAATAACTATCTAGATAGAGCACTAAAGATCTGAATAATGTAAACAAAGGAAATAAATGGTGATTTCAATATTGAAGGAATTAGTGTGTGGAGCTGGGAGTAAATACAGACTCTGGAGCTGGAAAGATGGAGGTTCAAATCTTGGCTCTAACTGGCTATGTCACTCAGGGTGAATCATTTGACCACAGTGAGCTCTGATTTCTTCATATTATAGGGCAGACAGTTATACTCATCTGCAGAATGGTTGTGTGCATTCAATGTTATCATTTAAAACATCAGCTCCTACTACGTATGCAGTAAATGCCAGCTACCATTTTTTAACCAACATACTCTTCCATCAGGAGGCTCCCACTTTCCATTCACAAAGAGCCCTGGAGACATATTTTATCTTTTAAACAAACAGAAGGCCTCTGACTTATATACACCTTGCCAAAAAGGAAGGAGTTATTCCAAGAATATCATGATTTATGCAGACATAGAACTGGGTATCCCACCTTCTTATCTTGTTTAAATGGATTGCCAAAAGTATGTAGTCTTTTTGGTTGATCTGGATCAATCTCTCGAAGTGGAGAAGCCAATGTCTTTAGATATTCTTGATAGTTACCCATTTGTGCGACTGGAACACTATGAAGAGAATCTGCAAAATCACCAGAAGACAAACAGATGCTCTATACATGTTCTGTAGTTGAAGTGTGTGTGGTTCTTCTGAGAGGACATGATCATAGTCTGGTTTAGCATTGCGTATCTCAGCAACCGATAGGCTAAAATCTTGAATCTAGCATTCTAGGATCTAAAATCATCTCTCTTCATCCCATTCATCACTCAGTCTAACATCACCACGGCCTACAAGCTCAAATCCCTAGACCAAGAACAACTCCCTCACTCTTCATCACAGGTTTGAGAATGGGCTGACATTCCCTATACCACATCCCAACTCAAAACCCAATATTTTGTGTTTTGAAGAGCCTAGGCTCTCTGGCTTTCTCTTATCATCTAAAGAATCTTGGTTAGTGGGCCATACCCTTTTGGAAAACTTGATTAGATCTACAGGCTTTCTAAGCACCCCCCCCAAAAAAGATCTTACCCCCCCCTCAAAAAAAAAATACTGACATAATTTCAGGAGGTTGGCCAGGCTAAGATTTGCTCATTTTAATGGACAAATGACACTGTTTAAAATGAACAAAATGGAATCAAGGGTAATTGTACATCACCATCAATTATCCTCGACAGTATCAGGTTCATTCTTTTCCTGTAAAGGAGGAATCTGGATTGAACTTATCAGAGCAGGCTAGGTGGTACAGTGTCAGGGTGTACAATTTCCGAATTCTGATAGACCTAGTTTCTGCTGCTTTCCAGCTCACTAGAACTGGGGAAGCTATTAAAACGCTCATTCTGAGTTCCAATGTCCATAAAAATGGGCATAAAAACAGTATCTGTCTCACGGGGTTGTTTTGAGACTTACAAGAGCTAAAGCATGTGTAGTGTAATATACATGCCAATTAATGCCCACTTCCCCTTAAACCCAAGAACAATAAACTTGTGCTAGTAGATGAAGGGATTTAGAGAAAATACGTATTATAAATATTAAAGTACTACAAAATAATGTATGCTTTATGCAATAAACATCTTCATGTTAGTCAGACTTGACATTTTATCAACAAAAAGTACTTCTTTGTTCACTTACCTTCATCTTGTCCAACAATAAACTTGTGTGTTTTCAGCAGATTGGATCGCATTCTGGTTAACTGGTCTAAAAGATCTCTACGTGGAATATCATAAGCATTTCTATATGTCTGAGGTTTCAAATCCTATTTGAAATGAAACAATTTCAGTTACTCCTGAGGCTTTTAATATAGAAATGTAATTCCTAATCCTCTTAAAATCTTAGCAAAGAGAGGGATATTCATTATAACTGACTTCAGTACAATTTTGCAGTGGAAAATTTGCCTTTGCTGGCCATGTTCTGAACTCTACTACATCCACGTAGCTTTAAAGCCATTGTGTACATCCTTTTTCAAGTATACCATTTAAAACATCAGATCCTGAGATCTGTGCCTGTGGCAGCCTTGCAGGCCCACTATTCATAATCTAGATGCCCTCCCCTGGCAGCCATGGAGAGGAGCTGATGGGATGTCCGGCCAGGAAGCAATGGCTGATCCACAAGGGGTATAGTGATCTGAGCACCTCCAGCCACAGTGCCTTCAGGATCTGGGGCAGCGCTGGGACAGAGGCTGTGCTCTTTCCAGACTGCCCCCAGCCAGTGACTGAGAATGACGGGGGATGTTCAGGCCTGGCCAGTTCTGCCAATGTGGACCTCCTCTATGGGATCTTGTGGTGCCAGGGTTCCCTGTTGGGCTGGCCAAGACTTTCTACAAGCTATACTGATGCCTGAAGCTCTTTATACCCATTCCTCCTTCCTTTCCCCATCCTCTCACAAATGTTAGTTCAGCACTGTGATCTGAAGTTTAGCAGACATTTGGTCCTCCCCAAGGATCCTTGATATTTGGTTATACTTGGTGCTGTCCAAAATGTTCATAAGACATGTAGTACATACCAAGAGGTCCTTGATACTTGGTTCTGTCCATTTGGCATGAACCAAATATGATTGGACCAGATTCCAAGGGCCTTTTCATGTGGACTACATGTCATCCGGGTGCCCCCTTCTGATGTTCCATTTGGGCTTCCCTGGTGGCTCAGACGGTAAAGTGTATGCCTGCAATGCAGGGGACCCAGGTTCGATTCCTGGGTCGGGAAGATCCCCTGGAGAAGGAAATGGCAATACACTCCAGCACTCTTGCCTGGAAAATCCCATGGATGGAGGAGCCTGATAGGATACAGTCCATGGGGTCTCAAAGAGTCAGACACGACTGAGCGACTTCACTTTCACTTTCACATGTCTTATGGATATTTTGGATAGGACCAAAGGTTCTGCAAGGGATCTGAAAGCTCTCCTTGTTTGTTCCCATTCCTTCTCCCCTTTGTCTTTCACAGACCTTATTTCCCCCCACCACTCCCAACAAGCTATTTATGTCACAATTTACCTTGTTTAAGAGCCCTACTTGGAAGCCGGCAAATTCTTTGGTGTTCAATTCTGTCAGTCTCGGTGCGGTATCCCCAATGATTTCTTTCAATAGTTTTCTAAAGTTTTTATTGTGAGTCAAGGAAACACCACCTCCAGAATGATTTTTCACTTTGATTCCAATTTCCTGGGGAGGTTTCTTCCCCACGGATGCTAGTATTCGTTCTGACTCTAGTTTGGTCTAAAATGAAAGTATATAGTATGTTATAAAAAGAGCTATATTATCACTGTTGTTTTTACTACTTAAGAAAGATGATACTTTAAGAACCCCACTGAACAAATTTAAATTACAAATCACAGAAAAACAGATAATTAAACATTTTCCTGTGCTTCTCTGTACTACCACAAAGAACAGAGGGGGCTAGAAAGACCAATAATACATTTTTTTCCTCTTCTCTAGTGTCAAAATTATGACAGAATCATGGAAAGAATGAAAACAGTGGGTAAGAATTATATTCATAGATATTTAAAATCACATTTTGTTACTGTAAAATTTAGTCTAAGTCAACATACTCATTTCGAACCCAGTTATAAAAGGTAAAAGTCTGCATTTATAAAATTGCACTAGTGCTGAAATTCAGATTACATAGATTGGCACTATATCTGAAAAAACTTATAGTGTTTATTTCTAATATCAGACCACTCACAAAAATGTGATACTTAATTTAACAAATATTACCAAGTAAATAATTTATAATAGTACTCAAGTTTATAATTCACAACAAAAAATTCTCTTAATAGATACTATTATATCATTATTGATAAATATTGCTTGAGAGTGTATTATAGCAGTATATTGGGCATATTTTCTGATTTACATACATCTGAGATGGTTCAAAGAACACTGGTGACATAGAATTATTAAATTAGTAAGTAAATTAGTAATTAGAGCTAGTATAAATTAGTAATGATCTTTTTTTTTCTAAAAGGTAGAATTCCACCAATGTCTTATAAGCCCAAATTAATTCTGAATTTCTTGTGATTTGGTCGGAGATATTCATTAATTTTCTTTAATTATTAGAATGAGGTATATTTATTATCTGTTTAAAAATTTAGTCATGAAATAGGGGATAAGAGCAAATGAAGAGTCTGTTTCCACAAAGGGTCCTAAAAGCCCATTTGTAAAACTATACAAGCAATGTGTCCCAGAAGGTCCCAGAACTTGCATGAGTTTCAAGTCTGTTCACTATTCTTCCTTCTGGCCATACCTTGCTGACCCAGCCTTAAAGGCCTAAGGCAAACATCAAATAAAAAAGTATAAATCAAGAGATCAATCAATAAATAACCAAAACAAAACATTAACACCACCAACAAAAATCTATTAGCAGAGAGGAACGGAGTTAAGGGGATGCTTGGTAGATCAGAAATCTGGGTTTGCTTTACTCTCTTTTGCATGTATAAGCACACTGGACTGGTAGGAGCTGGTAAACTCCAGACTATACTTAAGTTTTTGCCAGTTCCTAGCAAGGTGTGTCAGCATCCCAAACTGCAGAGTCATCTATGTTCTCTGGTGTCAGAAATCTGACACTTATTTACTTACTACTCTGTTTTCTAAAGGCCCAGCTTTGAAACATATCCAACTTGAAGTATTATTGTCACTGCAAATGCTACTACTAGTCCCTACCTGGGAATACATTTGTGCATAAGAACAAAGTTAAGCTGCTGCATTAATTTGTCATATAACATAACACATTTGTATGGCAGTAAAGCTCTAACTCAGTAGTTCTCAAGCATTTTCACCTTGCAAGAATGGGCTAAGTAGAGGTGAGAAGTATGATAAGTAGGGGTGAGTGGAGGATGAGGTACTAATAGAGAGGGGCAGGCAAGGGACAAGGTGAATAATGGTAAATGAGGTGGGGGTGTAAAGGAACAGAGGGAGGGCCTGCCACCCTCCAGTGTGAGGTACACTGGTCTCATCTCCCCCTCTCCAAGAAAAAGCATGCTGATATTTATTGCCTAAAAACGAAGTTCAGGCAAGTCATTTAATCACACCATGCCTCAGTGTGCTGACCTAAAACGGGGGATGCTCTAGCCCAATGTGATTTGAGGAGAAACTAGGTTGAGGATAGACAAAATGTGACCCATGAGATAAATCTATTAAGCCTCTGCCCCTCTTAGGCCACAAAGTATCAACCAGCTTGGGGTAAAACAAACTGGCAAGCAAAAGGAGAAATGGCACAGCATCCAATGATACTGACAGACCCTTAACTGCAGTTTAATGGTGAAGCCAGAAGCCATAGAGAATCACATTACTACTAATTCATAAAGTGTAGAAATATATACACATTTAATTTGAAAATTACAGTTACACTAAAGAATAAGGAAATGCACTTCTGAGGGCAAAGGATTTTTGTTTGTTTGTTTTTACCAATACTACCTGTTGGCTGAGTTTTTTAAGGTAAGAGATAACACTGTAACTAAGTCCACAATCTAAATTATCTGATATCAGATTTGGAGCTCCCATCATCCTTAGTGCTTTCTTTAATGGCTATAAGGAAACAAAATACACAACAGTAAGAATAGAATAAATCTTAAAATACTCAAAGTTCAGTTATAAGGGGCAAAGGGACATGATTCATTTCTTAGAAGTCAAGGTGCTGCACATAAAACCAAACATGGAACATTAAAAAGTGGCAATGAAAATAGCAGAGAGGTAAGGAGCAGAGAGCAAAAAAATCAGAAGAGAGTGGGATAAGAAGAGCAAGTAACAGCAAATTCAAACAGGCAAATTGCTTTCAGTCTTAATTTCCAAGTCATAAAATCATTTCACATTACATTTAATTGTGCACCCCGTTCCTGCCATGGTAAATAATAACACACCCCAATTTCTCCTCCCAGTGACACAAATGGTACCACTTGAGATTCTGCCTTTTCACCTCTAGAAACTTGGCTTACAGTTGACCACATCCACCTCTGAAACGATTTTGATAATCTCGATTTAGATTATATGACCAGTTCAAAATCATTATGAATATTTTTCTCAAATTGTAAAAATCCAAATGACACCAAGTCACTTTTTACTTTTTTGGGATTCCCCTCAATCAGTGCATCTGTTTCATGCTGTGTCTAGGACACGTTTAACAAGCAATAAGTAAATATAATGTCGTCAGGTTTTGTTTTGTTTTTTCCAGAGGAAAACCCCATACTTCGAATTTCTAGAGTTAAAAAGGGAGGCTAATATAATACATGAATCCAATTCATTTTTCTTAAATTCCAAAATTATAATATCATAAAGTTAATTTTTATAAGAGAAATATAGATGTGTTTTATAACAATAACCATGGCAGTTAAAGGAAATAAAATAAGCAGTTCTCTTTTGTGCCGCCCTGACATCTCCAGGCTCTTAGGCATAATTTGAAAAGACAATGGCGACTCAAATTTATAAATTAAAGAAAATCTTATTTCAGGGGTGAAGTTTTTGATTCATTGACATTTTTTTGTGACAGGAATCATCATGGATAGAGTTAATACATATATATATATACAGAAATACATACTAATAAGTAGTATGGAGGCAGAGTTTTTAAGTAGCTGTCAAAAGCCTGTCGCCACTTCAGATTTGGCTTAAGCTTGTGAACTTTAAACAAGTCATCTGCAAGAGAAAATCCAAGAAAATATTACATTATTCCAGTTCTAAATTCCAAGATCTAAATCAAGCAACACACATCTATTATACCATTCCCTAGAAATTTCTAGTTTCAACTACATTAGATGACTATTTCATTCGAGTTTATTTGATTTGGGGGGTATTGTGTACCAAAATTATATATAGTAATTTTCTAGAAAATGATATAAATTCTCAGGTTACATATTTATCTTTCATCTGTGAAGCCACATAGCATAATATTAAAACACTGACTCTGATTTATGTGAAATATTTCTCTGACCTCTTGTTGTTTAGTTGCCAAGTCGTGTCTGATTCTTTTGCAACCCCATGGACTGTAGCCCTCCATGCTCCTCTGTTCAGGGGTTTCCCAGGCAAAAATACTGGAGTGGGGTGCCATGCCCTCCTGCAGGGGATCCTTCCAACCCAGGGATCAAACCTGCATCTCATGCACTGGCAGGCAGATTCTTTATCACTGAGCCACCAGGGAAGCCCTTCTGGCCTCTTATGTATTGGTAATTCTACTGTAGTAATTTTCACCTAAGGATGAATCTATGGTCACTGGTTGCTAGAATATTTCTTTATTTTTTTAAAATAGAGAATGTTAAAACAACAACAAAACAAACTCATAGACACAGAGAACAGATTGGTAGTTGCCTGAGGTGAGGGGTGGAGGGGTTGAAATGCTTGAAGGGGTTTAAATACAGACTTCCAGTTGTAAGAGAAATAAGTCATGGGGATGTAATGTACAGCATGATTATAGTTAACTACACTGTATTGCATATTTGAAAGTTACTAAGAAAGTAAATCTTAATTTTTTCATCACAAGAAAAAAACTGGAACTATGTACAGTGACAGATATTAAGTAGATTTATTGTGATGATCATTTTGCAATATATACAAATATCGCATCATTATTGCACAAATATATACAACTATTGCATCAATATTGCACACCTGAAGCTAACAGAATGTCAATTATACCTCAATAAATATGGTTCTTAAATATCATGTGCATTATTAATAGAACTAAAGATATTCTTTAAATAAGCAGATATTCCCTATATTTTCACACTCAAATTTAATAATTTAAATAACTTAAATGCATTATGTACACTACATGAAAAATTCCCAAAATGTCTCATTATTTCCTTTCAAGGGTAAGAAATTTTTAATATAATAATTCAAAGTTGATATCCCCAGACATCAACAAACATGAACCTGCTACACTTATTATAAATAGCAAAGATATTATAAATTCATTCTCTATATTGTTTCTTCAGGTTTAATTGGCTTTTATCCAAAAAACAAATGCTTTACTTCTAGGAACAAAACCATTTCTATGCTGTATGCATAATTTCTCTACAAATAGGGATATTCTTTGAAATTATGAATTACTCTGGTTAAGAAAGGCAACTACATATTTTCTTCCTTTTACTGCTATAGTAAATTATTCACTCCTGCTGAAGCTAATTTAAATGAATTTACAAAGCCATAAAACGTAGGTCTTTTCTTCTTTTGGTACAGGGTGGAAAGAACAAAGGGAAAAAGATCTGAAGAGATTTCTGGCTCATTGCAGCATGCAGGTCCTTAAAGACCATTCACATCTTGACAGAAAGGAATGATAGACCGTGGAAGTATCCTGTTATACCATGTCTTTGTGTGAAGTCTGTGGGGAATTTGGCAGATTTTGGAAACTGACAAATTTAAATACTACCAGACTGAAGAGACATTTAGTATAAATAGATTAGATAATGAGAGTCAATAATAGTCTTAATATTTCTAACAATGCCAATTACAATGATTCTACCCAGGAGCTAATTTAGTCTAGTTATTTCTTGTTGGATTTATTTTTTAATGGGGGTGAGAGGAAGAAAATCTTCCACTGACTAGGTCAAGGGTAGAGAGCAGTTAGGGTGACACTGCTTTTGTGACCCCATAGACTGTAGCCTACCAGGCTCTTCCGTCCATGGAATTTTCCAGGCAACAGTACTGGAGTGGGTTGCCATTTCCTTCTCCAGAGGATCTTCTTCCCAACCCAGGGATTGAACCCGGTTTTCCCGCATTGCAGGCAGACGCTTTACCATCTGAGCCACCAGGGAAGCTTACACTGCTTTAGTCACTATCTTTGCTGCTCAGAAAATGATTTCCATGGTATTAGATTTCTATTCACTTGGAGTCTGCAGAGTGGTAAAGATACCATGAACAATTAGCTCATCCACATTCGAAAGATGAGGAGGTGAGAGTGTGGAAGAAGAGTAAAACGACACTCTCAGCACCTCAAAAACTACAGATATTTTCTCTTCCAGTTCCTTTCTCCCCATTTCCTGCTCCAAAAAGGTGGGGTTTGAGTCCAAGCTCAGACACATGCTATGTACTTAGCTCAGTGAGCTTCAGGAAATCACTTCACCATTTTGTGCCTCCATTTCATCCATAAAATGAGTTTAATGATCATCACCTTACCCCATAGGATTGTTCTGAGTAACTAGATTATGGATGTGAAAACAATATCCAAAATTTATAAATAGCATAAACTGAAAAGCACTGGATATATAGTGATAAATAAATATCAAATTATCCTTTTCCAATTATTCTCTTTTCCTCTTCCTAATAATAACTGGTCTTAAGATGGAGATGAACTTTATTCTTTACACAAGTTCCCAGTTCTTAATTTTTTCAAAATAAGTGACTGAATGTGGCATATTTAAGAAGAGGACAAAAAGACAAGTTGCTACAAATGCTTTAGTTAATGACCCTCAATAGAAAAAAAAATTCCTAATTTCTCAATTGAGAGAGAATCTTTCCATCTGTAATAATCCGGTTACCACCCTACTGACATGATTCTTATGGTAGCTCATTGATCCAATTAAGCCTCACCCAGGTAAATTTTGGTGCTTAAATAATTAAACTTTTCTTAAATACTTTTGATGAAAATCTTTAATTAATAAACAGGAAACAGGGGTCACTTTTATGGACAGTTATTGTACTCTGCAGAACCACAGGGATGTTCCAGACATCAAAGTGTACATGACTTAAATTCACGACTTTTTACTAAATGCCCTGGTGATGGAATCCCAGTTGAGCTATCTCAAATCCTAAAAGTGCGTGCTGTACTCAATACGTCAGAAAATTTGGAAAACTCAGCAGTGGCCACAGGACTGGAAAAGGTCAGTTTTCATTTTAATCCCAAGGAAAGGAAATGCCAAAAAATGCTTAAACTACTGCACAATTGCACTCATCTCACATGCTAGTAAAGTAACGCTCAAAATTCTCCAAGCCAGGCTTCAGCAATACGTGAACCGTAAACTTCCAGATGTTCAAGCTGGTTTTAGAGAAGGCAGAGGAACCAGAGATCAAATTGCCAACATTCGCTGGATCATGGAAAAAGCAAGAGAGTTCCGGAAAAACATCTATTTATGCTTTATTGACTATGCCAAAGCCTTTGACTGTGTGGATCACAATAAACTGTGGAAAATTCTGAAAGAGATGGGAATACCAGACCACCTGATCTGCCTCTTGAGAAATCTGTATGCAGGTCAGGAAGCAACAGTCAGAACTGGACATGGAACAACAGGCTGGTTCCAAATAGGAAAAGGACTACGTCAAAGCTGTATATTGTCACCCTGCTTATTTAACTTATATGCAGAGTACATCATGAGATACGCTGGGCTGGAAGAAACACAAGCTGGAATCAAGATTGCTGGGAGAAAGATCAATAACCTCAGATATGCAGATGACACCACCCTTATGGCAGAAAGTGAAGAGGAACTAAAAAGCCTCTTGATGAAAGTGAAAGTGGAGAGTGAAAAAGTTGGCTTAAAGTTCAACATTCAGAAAACTAAGATCATGGCATCCGGTCCCATCACTTCATGGCAAATAGGTGGGGAAACAGTGGAAACGGTGGCTGACTTTATTTTTTGGGGCTCCAAAATCACTGCACATGGTGACTGCACCCATGAAATTAAAAGACGCTTACTCCTTGGAAGAAAAGTTATGACCAACCTAGACAGCATAATCAGAGAAGGCGATGGCACCCCACTCCAGTACTCTTGCCTGGAAAATCCCATGGATGGAGGAGCCTGGTAGGCTGCAGTCCATGGGGTCGCAAAGAGTTGGACACGACTGCACGACTTCACTTTCACTTTTCACCTTCATGCACTGGAGAAGGAAATGGCAACCCACTCCAGTATTCTTGCCTGGAGAATTCCAGGGACGGGGGAGCCTGGTAGGCTGCCATCTATGGGGTCGCACAGAGTCAGACACGACTGAAGTGACTTAGCAGCAGCAGCAGCAGACAGCATATTAAAAAGTAGAGACATTAATTTGCCAACAAAGGTCCGTCTCATCAAGGCTATGGTTTTTCCAGTAGTCATTTATGGATGTGAGAGTTGAACTATAAAGAAAGCTGAGCACCAAAGAATTGATGCTTTTGAAGTGTGGTGTTGGAGAAGACTCTTGAGAGTCCCTTGGACTGCGAGGAGATCCAACCAGTCCATTCTGAAGATCAGTCCTGGGTGTTCTTTGGAAGGACTGATGCTAAAGCTGAAACTCCAATACTTTGGCCACCTCATGCGAAGAGCTGCCTCATTGGAAAAGACCCTGATGCTGGGAAAGATTGAGGGCAGGAGGAGAAGAGGATGAGATGGTTGGATGCATCACCAACTCAATGGACATGAATTTGAGTAAACTCTCGGAGTTGGTGATGGACAGGGAGGCCTGGTGTGCTGCAGTTCATGGGGTTGCAAAGAGTCGGACATGACCGCACGACTGAACTGAACTGAACTGCCTACTAAAACTACAAAACTGTTCTATATCTTTATATTATATCCTTATATATAATTAAAATATATAATTATATTATATGGAATATCAGGGACTTCAAGAGCTACTAAGATAACATAGATATTAATAATGAGAACAGTATTATTAATCAGACAATAATGACTGAAAGCATTATTGAACACTTACTTTTTGCCAGGTGAGTTCAATGCAATTTAACTGTATTAAGGGCTTCCCTGGTGGCTCAGACAGTAAAGAATCTGCCTGCAATGTGGGACACATGAATTCAATCCCTGGGTCAGGAAGGTCCCCTGGAGAAGGGAATGGCTACCCACTCCAGTGTTCTTGCCTGGAGAATTCCATGGACAGAGGAGCCTTGGTGGGCTATAGTCCATGGGATCGCAGAGAGTCAGACATGACTGAGCGACTAACACAATTCATTTAACACCAATGAAATCCCTTTCAGGTAGGTACTATTATTATCCCCACTTTATAGATGAAATAGTTGAGGCACATAGAGGTTAAGTATCTTAACCAGGGTCATGAAGCTAACAAACAAACAGCAGAGCCAGGATTCATTATCAGGGCAGCTATACCCTACAGTTCAGACTCCAAATCTCTATGGAAACCACGCAACCCAGAAAGCGAAGTAATGGCAGAAGTATGGCTGGAAACTATTGCAGAACCTCAACATGAAACCCAACTTAGGGATTCAAGGGCACAAGGACCTCAGCCTCAAAGGGTGTATGCTCCTTGGAAGACACAGGTTATAAAAAAGCCTGTGTCTTCAAATGGATATTTGAAGCCAAAGAGAAGAATACGAACTGAGTCAAGAATGAGGTGAACCTCAAATGGATGTGTGGGATCAGGGAAGGGGAAGAAATCAAAGATGCCTCTGGGGTTTCTGGTTTGGAATGTTTGCAAAGGGATAATGATGGTCTAGGCAGGGTTGGGGAGAAGGCAATAGCACCCCACTCCAGTACTCTTGCCTGGCAAATCCCATGGACGGAGGAGCCTGGTGGGCTGCAGTCCATGAGGTCGCTAAGAATCGGACACGACTGAGCGACTTCACTTTCACTTTTCACTTTCATGCATTGGAGAAGGAAATGGCAACCCACTCCAGTGTTCTTGCCTGGAGAACCCCAGGGACGGGGGAGCCTGGTGGGCTGCCGTCTATGGGGTCACACAGAGTCGGACACGACTGAAGTGACTTAGCAGCAGCAACAGCAGCAGCAGGCAGGGTTGGATAGAGCCCTCCCCCAAATGATCAGGTAGACGATTTGCATTTTTTTTTCCCATTTCATAGGTTTCCTTTTGCTCTCTACTGTATCCTTTGATCCACAAAAGTCTTTAAGTTTGATGTAGTCCCATGTGTTTATTTTCGCTTCTGTTGTCTGCACTTTTGGTGTTGTCTCTTTTTTATCATTTCTTACAATTGCATGTGAATCCACAATTATCTCAAAATAAAAAGTGTACTTAAAAAACAGAAAAATAATATTCTTAACAGTTTAACTGAAGATTAGCTAGTTTGATCCTTCATTTTATAGATGTGAAAACCAGAGGTCATAAAGGTATATTTAATAAGACAGGGTAAATAAACCCACAAAATACCTTTTATTGGTAGTATTATTAATATCAAAGACATAATCTATATTTTATATAAGTGACAATCACCTCTTAGAGGATATTTTTAGAGTAGACAAAGAAATAAAGTAAATAGGCTAGCCAAAACAATCATTTATGATGACCCACTCTTAATCTTCATTTGCAACATTTAAAAGAACTGCTTTATCAGGACATTTGATACATAGACTATTTATAGCACTAAAAAATCTTACGCTTTTAATGACTATATTAAAACTTGGTAAAGGTTTGATCCTTTTTGCAAAAATTAAGAAACCTCAGCAACTAAAAATGTTCGTAACTTTACAAGGAGGAGGATACTGTGCGGTACTATATTACTCTAAACAGACGTGGCTCCTTAAATGAGAGGAAAAAAAATCTCCATACACATTTTCAGTGATGTCTGAGTAACAGCTTCTGGAGTTGTTCCTTTTAGAATTTTGCCATGGAAACCACAGCTTCTGCAACTGCAGTTACTGCAGAAGTCACTATTGTATCTATTACTTTAACTTGCTACCTTGCTTAAAACAGATGCCTCAAGAGCGTTTCCTATTCTTTTGTAGAGGAACTAACTGCAATCCAGTAATGCCATGGAAGCCCTATTTTCTGAAAAAGCCATCAGATTCTTGAAGTGTCAACCACAATCAATTTTGGGGGTGCCCAAACTAGTTTACCAAAAGCCAAGTGCACTTAAAACCAGAGAAAAGTGGGAATTCCCTGGCCGTCCAGTGGTTAGGACTCTGTACTTCCGATGCAGGGGCCACAGGTTTGATCTTGCATGCCTTGTGGCATAGCCAAAAATAAAATAAATGTAAATAAATGAAACAAAAAGAAAACAAGGAAGTGTGTACACACACATATTAAAAAAAGAAAAGAAAAGGGGTGACAACACTAGAGCTTGCAAACCAAAGAGCAGCATAAGAATCACACCCCACCCCCAGGAGAAGGGCATGGCAACCCACTCCAGTATTCTTGCCTGGAGAATCCCATGGACAGAAGAACCTGGTGGGCTACAGTCCATGGGGTCACAAAGAGTCGGACAGGACTAAGTGACTAATACTTCCACTTTCCCAGGTGAAGAGTCTTTTCTGTCTGATGCAAAAACAACAAAAGGAAAACGAACACAACAGAAAGCAGGATGCCAATTCTATCTTTCTTAATCAGTTTTTAGACTTTTATATATCCTGACACCCATTACTCTTTGGATACATTTAAAATGCTTAGTTCATCATCAACTTTTCTTTTTTGCTGTATTTTAAAGATGACTAAGGGCTTCCCTGGTGGCTCATTGGTAAAGAATCTGCCTGCAATGCAGGAGGCCCGGCTTTAATCCCTGGGCAGGGAAGATCCCCTGGAGAAGGGAATGGCAACCCACTCCAGTATTCTTGCCTGGGAAATTCCATGGACAGAGGAGGTGGGTTATAGTCCCTAGGGTCACAAAGAGTCAGACCCAACTTAGCAACTAAACTATCACCACACTGAAAAGATGACTGAATGGCACATACTTGACTTACCTAAAAGAGGGAGTAAAACTGGGTAGTTGTACGGCATCACAAAGAGGTTTACACAAGTTAAAGTCGTACTGGCTTTTAAATAACCAAATGGATATCCAAGTTCATTGTATTTTCCACTGCTAGTAACAAATACCTGAGAAGATCATGAAGTAATATACAGTTATGACAATAAGGATTTTATGTCAAACCAAACTCACAGCAACATGCTATACCAGCATCTCTGGCACAATTGTAATTTTAAAATGGGAATACTGCTTTCTCTATATTTATGTCAAAAAATAGAATGTTCAGATTGCAATTCTTTTATAAATTGTGTTAGTAAATGAAATAACCATTTGGAGACCACAGGCTGCAACAACAATACCCAAATATTTACTTAGTTAGCACAATGGAAAATTAGGCTGAAATACCACTAAGTGATACCAGCCATTAAAACAAATTGACTTCTCAAAAGAACAAGTGGTGACCAGAGTGGAGACTTTAGGAAAATGGAACATGGCCCCATGCCTAAAGCATGCAATTACAAAAACAAAGCCCATTTAAAGGATTATGCTAACACTCCTTATGTGAACTACTATTAAGTCTTGCTCTACTTCCCTTTGATGCCCCATTTCCCTACCCATTTATTCATTTTTCATCCAATAAATATTTATGAGGAGTCTATTACAAGCCAGGCACTGGTGCTAATTATTTTGAGACAATTATATTGAGCAAGGAGATGCTTTGGTTCAATCTGGAAGGCATTTTCTCTTGTAAATAATCCTGGTGGAACAAACATTCAATAAAAATGAGAACATTAATCTTTATTACATATGACTAGCATCTTATTCCTTATTCCTGATTTGATATGATATTTTCAGGTCCCATTCGCCTGATATGCTATTCTGGAGTCCTCTAGCTATCATGATTTCTCTGTGTTCCATGTTCACTCTTTGGCCAAATCAGGACATTAGTATATAATTTTATGGACCTAGACCTTTTCTTTACCTTTTCTAACATCCTTCAGCAGGATATTTAAGACAGAAGTCACATCCTGATGGTGAACAGAACCCACTTACTTTGCTAATTCTTGTTCAACCAGCAACATCACCTACCAGTTCACTGAATTCTTTCTATACTTAGCTGTAGCTTAAAATAAATCTTTCCTATGTAATGGATGCCTCCACAAAACAATGGATTGTGTTAAAACATGACTCATCTACTAGATTTCATCTCTTACTCTGAACCTTAATAGAAACAGACAATTGTAATAAAACATGTTGGACCCAGGCTTCCCTGGTAGCTCAGCCGGTAAAGAATCTGCCTGCAATACAGGAGAACTGGGTTCCATCTCTGGGTTGGGAAGATCCCCTGGAGAAGGGAAAGGCTACCCACTCCAGTATTCTGGCCTGGAGAATTCCATGGACTGTACAGTCCATGGGGTCACAAAGAATCGGACACGACTGAGCGACTTTCACCACATGTTGGATTTCCTCCTGTTTCCTAAGTGTGTATAATAGAAAGAGGGGAAATCATCACAAAGGATAAAAAAGTTACAGCCAGCAAGGATCATACCTATAACTCTTCTGAAAGGAGAAGCACTGTTTTTTTTGTTCCTTGCTCACTCTCTTTCTGTCTTTATTCCCTCCCTTCCCACCCTCATACCTTCCTTCCTTCCCGTAAGCCCATTGAGTTTTTCCAAATTCTTTATCACCTGCAGATTCACAGAATTTGGAGGTTCAAAGGGATCATTAGAGATCATCTAGTCTAGAGAAAGTGTCTGGTCCAAAAACCACATAGTTGGTGGGAAAGCTGGGGTTAGAATCCAGTTTCCATTATGACTTTCCAAAATTTCCTGGCTCCTGGTTCATCTTATTCTTTTTCATTCCCACTAATTCATCGCATTAAACTACTCTAAACCAAAGTAACATAAGATGCAAGAGAAAGACATATGGCAAATTTAAGGGGTGCTGCAAGGATCGAGGACAGGATTTCTTAAGTTCCTTTGGAGAAGATTTACAAGGAAGATGCTATATAGAATAAAGGGTTTATTTGGGGGGAAAACTGTAATTTGTAATTTTATATGCTTGTATTCCAAAATGTTTTTCAATTCATAAATTCAAGCTTTTACCTTGATTTTAACTTAGCATGCTCTCATCCCTATATCTACATTTCTAGCACATTTTGGTGTATTTTATTGAAATATAAACATACATTCAAAATTGCATGAATTATAAGTATACAGTTCAATGAATGCTCAAAAAATGAACGTATATGTGTCATCAGCACCTGGATCAAGAAATAGAACCTGACCAGAAAACCCTTCGTGTCTTTTTCTGGTCACCATTCTGTACCCCCAAGAGAAATCACTCTCCTGACTTTGAACAAAATAAAAGGCAATCTTACATCTTTTTGAACTATATAAAGTTGAATCATATGATATGTGATCTTTTATGTCTGGCTTCTTTTGCTCAGTATTATATTTATGAGATCACTCTGTTTCTTGCACTTTTACATCCTTGCTTTACACCTGTTCCTTTTTGTCTACCCAGTTTTAGCATCTTTGTAGAATTTAAGTAGTTTAAAGACAACTAGTAGCAATGATTTCACATTGTAGGTTGAAACAGATGGTGGTCTGAAAGTGTCCCTAGCGTAAGTAAAATGTAACAATTACTGATTGCTGTAGTTTAGAAATAGAACAAACATTCTTACAGTGTAGGACTTCCTTATTATATTCAAATAAAATAGCTGTGATTACCATATATGGATTTTCACAAATTAAAATCCAAAGGTGAGTCTATTAACAAATAAGCAAGCCCTCCTGGCTGAAGTGTACCTCTTGGAAGGGTCAGTGTTGTACATCTGCCTATGCATCTCCTTCATCCAAGGAAAATCCATACCACACACACCAGTGTGGTTTGTACTACAAGAAGAGCTTGATTACATTACACTAATACATAAAGTAATTTCAGGTTTATGTTTTTGTTTTGTTTTGTTTGTCAAAAATGTCTTGTACTGGGAATTCCCTGGCAGTCCAGTGGTTAGGGCTCTACATTTTTACTGCAGAGGGCGTGAGTTTGATCCCTGGTTGGGGAACTAAGATCCTGCAAGTCATGTGGTTTGACCAAAAAAACAAAACAAAACAAAAAACCTTTGTCCAATCTGTCAAGTTCACAATAAGGACTGAGAACATTGCTTCAGCTGCAGAAGCCATAGCCACAGCCTTTAACCTGGGGTCCCTGGATAGGCTTCAGGGGAGTCCTCCAAATATGTAGGTTTCATCAGGTTCCTTAAATGGCAATGTGTATGGTAGGCTAACTTCAGCCTGAAGTTATTTGCTTAGCCATGTTGCTTACTTGATAGCATTTGTGAGAAACATTATTAATAGACTCAGCCCAACTATTCCCAGATTAACCTTTGAAAGTTCTTTAAACAATTCCCAGATCTCTGAGTGGTTCCAGACATTTGGCTAACAACAAAGGGGAAGTACCTGCCAGCAAGTATGGGGCGACTTTCGTTCCAGGATGTACTGAGTTAAGGGTGAAGGTTCAAGTTCATATTTGTCAAAGGGAAGTTTGTCTATTACCATTGGCTCACAATCTATACAGGAGAACCTCACAATAGGATGAGATGTTCGTGGAGGCTAAAAAACAAGAGGGGAAAATACAATCTGTTATCAAGACAGTTGATATATCTGACAACTCTGAAGCTCTTTTTAAGTCCTTATTGGTCATTCATTTTTAAAAACAATTTTAATTGAAGGATAATTGCTTTACAGAATTTTGTGGTTTTCTGTCATACATCAACAAGAATCAGCCATAGTTACATGCAACTCTTTTATGTTTTGTTAAACCATCGCTGAGATATATAGATGGGCTGTTTTGCGAAAGATGGCTCTTGAGCTCTAAGTGTCATCAATGGCAGAGGGGACTCAGATTCTTTCGCTCTACCATCTACTTGGCATTGGGAAGAAGAAAGGTAAATTATAACACTCATAACTACAGTTTTAGGGAAGTAAAAAATAAAACTGCCTTGAATATTAAGAACCCGGAAATTCAGATCCACTTTGTGACATTCAAGGACTATCTTCCCTTCACTACTTTGTATGTAAGGTTTCAGATAAGTCAGAAACTGCTAGGAAAGAGGAAATTCATGAAGCTTTCAAATGAGGTAATGACAGAGCTGGAGCCACTAACAAGCAAGATGAACAATTATAAAGGAATGGAAAAGGCAAGACAGAGACTGAAAATGAGCCTGTCACAACTCCAGGGCCTAGCTGAAATTTTCTTTGCAGCTGAATTTTTATAGCATTTCTCACACCCAAACACTTACTGAACAGCTAGAGATGGGGATGCTCTTGGCTGGGCTGAAAGGCCCGTGTACCTGGGGTACCAGAGCAGACTGATGGAGCAGTCATTTTATTAACGGGTTTAGCTTGTGGGGATGGAGAGCACCAGTGAGAGAAATGGTGGCAGCAAGGGCAAACGGAGAGAGAAAGAGACAGGACAAGTCACAAGGTCAAGAGTGAGACGTGGCTCTGTGTACTCTTGCTCAGAGATCTGTAAGGCTGATGTGAATATGATAAAACATCTCCTTTTCTTTATAAAAGGGAAAAACATGCTAATTTGCCTTTATGATTTACAAACCTACAAGATGTTTTGGGGACTGAGAAAAATAGCCTTCCAATGTGCTTTTAAAGCTGGAGAAATGGACTGCCCCTGGTGGTCGAGTGGTTGGGTCTCTGCACTTCCAATGTGGAGGCCATGGGTTCGGTCCCTGGTTGGGGAACTAGGATCCCACACGCCCTGTCATGTGGCCAAAATTTAAAAAAAAAAAAGAAAAAAAAAAAACCTGGAGGAACAGTAACACAAGCTATGTGAGTTACCTGGAATTTCTTCAATTCTGTTTTTTTCCCTGATTTTAATTTTAATCAAACTTGTGAAATATTTCTGACTTATTAGATTGAAATCTATAAAAAGACATAAGTGAAACCCCGTCACCAGCAATAATGATGCAGATTTGTAACTAAAACATTCACTCTGGGGTTTGAAGGAGCTGAGAGTAACTGGGCTCTGAGGTTTAACAAGCATGCCACCTCAGTGTCCTGAGGGACAGACGAGGAGATGGAGCCTCACCCACTGCAGGGACTGAGGATGGCTCTTCAGTCGTATATTCTGGCCTTCCATGGGCACCTCTGAAAAAAATGCAGGAACCTCAAAATAGCAATCAGGAGAAAAATCCAGTTCATGTCAGAAATGTCTAAAATTTAGATAGACTATAGATTGGCTGAATCTGGAAGGCAGTGGAAAAGCAGTGACCATTTTGTGCCTCTTTCTCCGCCCCACCCCTAGCAAGGATTGTTGTTGCCGTTTAGTCACTAAGTCATGTACAACTCTGTGACTCCATGAACTGTCACATGGAAGTCGGCCAGGCTTCCCTGTCCATGGTATTTTCCAGACAAGAATTCTGCAGTGGGTTGCCATTTCCTTCTCTGGGGGATCTTCTGAACCCAGAGACTGAACCCACGTTTCCTGCATTGGCAGGTGGATTCTTTGCCACTGAGACACCTGGATGCCCCAAGGATTGCTCTGGCCTTTTTATATTGGCTGGGAGGAGGGAGGAGGATGAAAAGGAGAATAGGTTTCACATGGAGCAACCACAATATCAAACCCTGTTCCACCAAATATGGTGAACAAAAAGATAAATCTTTGCTTAAAGATAATTTTTAAAATATTGCTTAATTACTCATCATTCAAAGACTCTTAAGAGTCCCTTGGACTGCAAGGAGATCCAACCAATCCATCCTAAAGGAGATCAGTCCTGAATATTCATTGGAAGGACTGATGCTGAAGCTGAAACTCCAATAACTTTGGCCACCTGATGAGAAGAACTGACTCACTGGAAAAGACCCTGATGCTGGGAAAGATTGAAGCGGGGAGAGAAAGGGACGACAGAGGATGAGATGGTTGGATGGCATCACAGACTCAATGGACATGAGTTTGAGTAAACTCTGGGAGTTGGTGATGGACAGGGAGGCCTGGCGTGCTGCAGTCCATGGGATTGCGAAGAGTCAGATACGACTGAGCAACTGAACTGAACTGAACCGAAAAGTACACTGCCAAGGAACTCAAGTCCACTGATTATAAAAATACTGAAAAGTAGGCCCACAAAGTCCCACTACATGTCCAATGGCTCCCTCAGAGAATGGATGAATCTCTGCTTTGAATACATTTCTAGAACCTATACACAGTGTAAACTAAGTTCTAATTTCCCAAGGATGTACATGAAAATCAGTGCCTGCCCTTTTCATGCATTGTGTTTACCACAGAAATTCAGTCGGCGGCTCTGAAATAAAAACCAAGCCACAGATTGCAACAGCATCAAAAACAACAATATTTTAAAATCTAAAGAGGGTAGATTAAGTGGCAAAGGCAACTGAGAGAAAGAATGCCCTAACAGAAAGGAAGTCCTCTCTTGCTTTTAGTACAAGCTAGACTTTCCAGTAAGTGATAGAAGGCACAGCTTAAAAGTTTCCAAGCTATTTTAAACAGTTCTCTGTAATCAGCTAATTGAAAATCCAGAATGATGTTTACCTTTTTGTTTTATGACACTTACTAGTGAAGGCAAATTCTGATCTGGCCAAAAAGATTCTGGAATTGGCCAATGCCCAACAGGAACACCAGTCTTAGAGTTAGGCCGCACATAAATGAGCTTATGACAACTATGCCATGGCTGAGCAGCAAATGAATTGCTTGGCCTGGATGAATCCATAAGTCCATCTGAAAATTAAACAAAAGACAGAATAAGGCATGAATTTCTTTGTACAGCCACTGATCTCCTTGTACAGATTTTTCAGTTGAAAGCAAAGTACAAAACAAGACCAAAACAGTGATTCATGAAAGATGGAAGAAAAAAAGTGACTCCACTAGACTTTCTAAATGTTTTCTCTGGCTACTCTTTTCTGTTTTTGTTTTTTTGTTTTGTTTTTATCATTACTTTTTTTATTGAAGTGCAGTTGCTTTACAATCGCAACTCTTTTCATCATCTAATCCAACTCCTCTAATCTGATATCCCATACCCTTCTTCCTTAACTATAACCGAAATAGGTACTTACATGGAAAACTGTCATAAAGTTAGTTTTAAATTTTCTGAGGTTTGACACAAATTAAACACACTAAACCACAACAATTATTTTTTCAAATTAGGCGTATGAAAATTGTTCATTCCCTGGTATAGTTTCACTTTTTTGGAATCTGACAGAATAAGTCATAAAATCCATTTAGATTTTTTTTCTATTTTCAACTAGATTAAAAAAGTATTCTTTACTAAACAGTTAGACCCAATGACCACAAGGGCAAATTCACTGAAAGGTAGAAGGAACGATGACAATACAATCAATCTATGTATATAGTTGGGGAGGGAATACAAAGTGAATGCATCAAGTTTATATGGACTACTTCATTATAATTTCCTTCTTCACCCATATTAAAATCCCATGGAAACTGGGCATCATATAATGCTGAATAATATACCCTGAGTGTATTTTAATTATTTGAGCTAGTGTATTTCATTTGCCCCCTGAAAACAGGGCAAGGCAGAGTTACATAACCTTTAATGTTATGATTCATTAGTCTAAATTATAATTGTAAAAAATACGTGATAATGATTTGAGTCTCATGTTTTTCTTAAATT
This sequence comes from Bos indicus x Bos taurus, assembly GCF_003369695.1. Classification (NCBI taxonomy): domain Eukaryota; kingdom Metazoa; phylum Chordata; class Mammalia; order Artiodactyla; family Bovidae; genus Bos; species Bos indicus x Bos taurus. The sequence continues at coordinate 126,481,756 of NC_040105.1, forward strand.
ACATACCATTTGATTTACTTATTTAAGCATTACTTTAAACAAGTAATTACTTTAGAGCAGGGGATTTACTGAGGTCCATGAAACTATAGAGAATACATATAATGGCTTCAGGGAACCAAAAGATCCCCTCTGAAGTTGAGTTAGTTCACAGTTCTGGGGATGTGGTTTTTTTGAGGAGAAAATTCTTAGCTTTCATCAGAATCTCAAAGGTTAAGAACTCTGGACAAAGGGAAAATGGAGCTAGAAAGAATGTTTGAGCTATTTATATGGCACGATCTAACTGGTTTTCAGTAGGAAAGTTCCCAGCTCACGGGAAGGTAATGAACACAAAATTATGGACTTGACTGGTCTATCATTACCAATGCAACATGTCCTTCCTTTACAATTAATTATTTTGAAATAGGCTGTGAGGCCTCAGTCTTCTATAGCAGGTGTTTCTTAAGGTATTTAACATTTATTATTTTATTTCTTAATGGACTTTAAAGTCATCTTTTATGTTTCCCAAAAATCCTGTTAAAAATTTTTAGATCAAAGTACATGAAATATATATGTGTATATATATGTATTTATATTTATTTGAGAAGCGATAACTTCACACTATCCATTCTTCCCAGTCAAGCACATGGTACCTCTCCATTTAATATAGACTTTTTTGTTTCTCTTGGTAGAGTTCTATAAATTTATTCATAGAAGTTCTAGGCCACCTCTACATATGTTTTTTAAAACTTATATTTTAATTGGAGGATAATTGCTTTACAATGCTGTATTTGTTTCTACTGTACAACAATGTGAAGCAGCCATAAGTATGCATATATTCCCTCCCTCTTGAACCTCTCTTCCACCCCCCGCCCCACCCCACCCCTCTAGGTCATCACGGAGCACTGAGCTGAGCTCCCTCTGCTATGCAGCAGCTTCCCCTTAGCTATGTATTTCATACATGGTAGTGTATATATGTCAATGCTACTCTCTCGCTTCACCCCACCCTCCCCTTCCCACCCTGTGTCCCCAAGTCCATTATCTGTGTGTTTTTTAATTGGAGTCCAAGAACCCCTGAAATGAAATACAAAATTATGTGTGCATGTGTTGTCCATGTACTTTTTTCTGGAGAGAGGGGTCTCTATTTTTCCACTAGCTTCTTAAAGGGTTTTAGAGACTAAAAAGCAAAAAATTCAGGAATCATAGGATCCACTGCCTCAGCAAGAAATGTGTCTTTCTGCCCCTTTGCACTTACCCTTTTGCTCTCCAGGCAGCTACCACTAATTGTGGCCACAACAATTAAAATGTATGAATCAGATCAGACAAGCACTGCGGTGATGATGGAGTCTAGGTACACACGGGTATGTGTGCTGTGCATGAACCGACAGGAATGAAGACAAGCTATGGCCTAGAACAGAGCTCTCAGTGAAGTCACTCAGTCATGTCCAACTCTTTGTGACCCCATGGACTGTAGCCTACCAGGCTCCTCAGTCCATGGAATTTTCCAGGCAAGAGTGCTGGAGTGGGTTGCCATTTCCTTCTCCAGGGGATCTTCCCAACTCAGGGATCAAACCCAGGTCTCCCGCTTTACCGTCTGAGCCACCAGGGAAGCCCAGAGCTCTGAGGGAGCCATGCAATGGGGTATGATTCCCTTTTCCAATACAAAAGCAGCTCTGCTTTCATATTTTGAGATGTTGACGTTTCTATAAAATCTCATTTGAAGACAAAAGGTTCTGCAGTTAATAAATGGCCAAGAGGGACTTCCCTTGCAGTTCAGTGGTTAAGACTCTGCCCTTCCAGTGCAGGGGCCCAGGTTCCATCCCTGGTCAAGGAACTAAGATCCCACAAGCCACGTGGAGCCCTCCGTGACTTCCCCCCACCCCCCAGAAAAAGAACAGTGGCCAGGAAAATACTGGTGTAGGATCTTATAGAATACTAGCAGGTCCTGGCTAAACATTCACAACCTCTTGCTGATGTGTAGTAACAAATATAGATTTTATCAAGATAGTTTGACACATTGGCGCTCACAAGACCAAAACCAGATGGCTGGCTAAGTGGCACTCTGTCGTGAATATCCAGCTATTTTATGACTAGAGAAGTGAAGAATTCAGTGTTATCCTAACACTAGGACCAGAAATATGAAATGGGCAGGGAAAGGGAAGAATGTTCTGAGGAAGAATTGACATTGAATTAAAGCTAGAAAGGTAGCCACAGGCAACAGATGAATGGCAGTTGTTTGGATGCATGTCTGTGACCACTTGAATGTGGGTGGCTAGTGAAGACAGTATTCTCTTACGATTAGTTCAATGTTTTCTCAGTCTCAGATTGCTCTCCTATGTAAACACTTCAAGGTTAAAAGAAAAAAAGGTGATCTACTGTACCTTCTCCAATAGGAAGTGGATCTGGTCCTGTTTTTTCAAAGTTAATAACTACACCACTCTGAACTTTTTGAACTAAAGATTCTAAACATTGATTCAACATTCTTTGTGTTCTAACACAGTAGGAGCGACCTAAACCAGAAGGAAAAACAAATAGTACAAGGTTGATCAAATAAAATACTACTTAACAATACAAGCATTTGAAATCCTAAAATACAACTCAAAATAATCAAAACTATGAGCCACCAGGGAAGCTCACATGGGGGGCAATCCTCACACTAATGATGAGCTTAAGCAGCAGAGTTAAAAGATACAGAAGGGAAAAAAGTAAAGCTAGGATATGGCATTTACAGAAAGTGGTACTCTGCTGCCCTGAATTCTTCGCTTTAGAAATAGCAAATATCCGCCAATACCTCCTGTGACTTCACACATCTGTGTGATGGCAGATTCATCAGTTGGTACACTCCCTATCTGCTCTGGTTCAGTAGAAGCCAATCCAGGCAAACGCAACACCAGGGCAAACAACCTTTGATCCCAACGAAAAGGTTCTTTAGTTAGTTCACTTCCAGGCAGAGGAGAATTCAAAGGCAGATGAAGCTGATAAGGCAAAATTGTAAAAGTTTCATCATAACAACTCATACAGAAATGAAGACAATTCAAGAGTTAAAGGGTTCACTTTTCTTTGATGTTGTCAATAAAATGAGGCAATCTTTCAAGGATTCCCAAGATGGAACGTTTGATTAAATTTATTCTTAACTGGGAATGTATGCCTCCCACATGCAGAAATAGCTGCATGTTCTCTGCCATTTAAACGAGATTAAAAAAAATGAAATCTCACCTCTTCTTGAACGCCAGAAGTACTTGTTAACTTGTTTCCATCTGTGATGGTAATTAAAATAGATGGTTCTAAAAAAAATGGATTTCGTCCCTAAAATACATTTAAAAAGTATTAGAGCCATGTAAAGTAATAAAATTATATTTCAATTTTTACATTTATCTTGCCTATGATCTCTCAAGTGTGTGATAAAATTTGCCTGGATAAATAAGAAGGAAAAGATTAGGGACTGAAGTGGGTGGGGATCAAAATAACAATCTCTACAGAGGTAACATTCAGAATAAACTGAGGAATTCTTATAATTCGGGAACCTCTCAAACTATAACATCCAAATCCCCCCACCCTCTGCTTTCTAGGTAACCATGAAAGATATTAAAGACATTACAATGGCAGCATCAGCCACACCCATGATTCCATTCAGAATCTTGGCACAGAAAGGGGGATATAAGTGACTTATATCTGTAACCTGGACGGTGACTCTGGTTATTGTGAGCAGTTTTTACAGTAGAAAAGTGCAATGATCACTGCAGCAAACACTATTCTGCCTTCCTCTTATGATAGAGCTTTTTCATAACTTGGGAGGGATGAGGGACTTAAGGACTCTGAAAGTTTCTCTTCAATTGTCTTGTTCAATTTTTTTCGGCAATTTATTCATCCCATTATAACTGATGATCTGATGGGTAGGCAATTTTAACCTTTTTATGGTCAAAGCACATAAAAGACTCTACCTAAAGGATTTTTGTTAAAGGATATATTTAAACTACACATGGACCTCCTTTTGGATGTTATGAAAAGGAGCAGAAAACTTGGCTGCCATGCTCAATTTTAAATTCTTACCCCAAGTCACCAAAATAAATTAGCTATACTCACTCAAAGAATTTTTTACCTGTCCATAATTGTCTATTCCAGATATTAATCTATTGAGATTTAACAAATCAAATGAGGATCTTAGAGCCTGACCAAGAGTAGTCAGTCCAGAAGCCTGAAGATTTTTTAGTTCACTCATGAATGTTGCGTGATTTTCCTTCCAACCAGCCTGAAAACCAAACATTTACAAAAAATTCCCAATTACACAATGAACAATATATAAAATGCAAACAACCACTAAATAACAAGTATCAAACCTCTAACAAATCAATAATTCCTTGTGTGCATGTGTGTGCTTAGTTGCTCAGTTGTCTGACTCTTTGCAACCCCATGGACTGTAGGCTCCCAGGCTCCTCAGTCCATAGAATTCTCCAGGCAAAAATACTGGAGTGGGTTGCCATTTCCTTCTCCAGGGGATCTTCCCAACCCAGGGACCAAACCCACATCTCCTGCACTGCAGGCAGATTCTTTACCCACTGAGCCATTGGGGAAGCCCAATAGTTCATTTTATATTCTATATATTGACTGATCAAGTGGAACTAAAGAAAGCAACCAGTTTGAGAAAGATCTGCCACCCTCGATGATCAAGACCAAAGATGCAAACAGTGAATTCAGTCCATTGTGGCTGGTGGGCTTTGGCTCAAGAAGTCTGCTAGTTTTCTATTCAGGCTCAATCAAACCTGCCAAAACACCACAGTATTTACTTTAGTTTGACACTGAGGATGAACAAGGAATAAGGGGGAGAGGAAGGAGTTATTTTTTTAAATGCATCATCCTTGATACAGACAATCAACTATTATCAGCATCTGACCTACCTGAGCTTTTCTAACCAAGATAATTTTTCCCAAACAATACTTTCACTTTAAACGAAAGTATAAGGAGAATTATAGGAATAAAGTCACAAGTATCTGGAGACAAACTGTCTGGCATCTTTAAGCATTCAGAAAGCCCCAAGTCTAGAGTAAGGGAGAAAGAAAAGAAACAAAAACATTTGGCAAAGAAGCAGCATAGCCTAGGCACCCTTAGCTGGTATGAACAGTAGCAAAGAACCAAAAACTCAAGGTCAACAGCCAATATGCTGTGGTTGAATGGTTTGTAGAATAGAAGGAAAGGACCACATTGACTGGTCAGCAATGCGGCTATAAAAACAAAGCAGCATGAAATGCCAAGAAGAGAAGCAAAAAGAAGATGGCAGCTAACAGGTCACAAAGGAGTAGACCAGCAAGGTAGAGGGCAGGCAGCACAGCCTGGCAACCTGGTGGGACAAACGGCAACTGCCCTAAGGGCAGTCGTGTAATATGCTGAAAGCTGAATCATGCCCACCAGATCAGTACAGCTGGAGGTGGAAAGCCAGAGCAAATAATGCAAAGCTAAATGAAATGACTGAAGTTTCATATTTAGCTAAAGACCATTATCCATATAACTAGAGCAAACATTATCTTTTAGTTTTATAGCCTTCTAAAGCAATCTGGGTCAGAATGACTGAGAGGCAGAAGAGATTGCCTGTACCCTACTATGAAGAATCTGCATAACCTTGAGCAAATTTGTTGGCTTTTAGGACCTACATTTCATTATCTGAAAATGAAGAGATTTAGATAAACAGGGATACTGTGTGAGGCTGTATATGTTACAACCCTGTAGAGCCATTCAAACGAGAATGGTGCCCCCTAGGTTTGAACAGCACCCAACCTTCATAACCATTCAAGGTGAAGGGGATCCTGATTTAAGATCTTTTCCAGTCCAACACTCTGGATTCTGTGAAGTTAAGAATGTGCATTGTATGTGTGTGTTTGCTAACATATACTATTAAGTCAAAGCATCTAAAGGTCAAATCCATGTATTCCTTTGGCCCAAGGAATATCTTATCAGTTTACTTAAAAGCAAGGATTATTATTTCAACTGTCCTCATCAAATACTTAGAAATATCAGATGATTATAAATCACACTGAATTAAAAACTAACTCTTTGAAGTAGAAGAGAAGGTCTACAGCTGGGGGTCTGGGAGAGAGATAGTATCAATTCTTTCCTTTATTTATCCAACCAATTTTTATGGACCAACTATGCTATGCTGGGCAGAATGCTACATGCTGGAGATGTTGAGAGGAATTAGCCCTTGATGAGTTCAAGCCGCAAAGGAATAAGAAATGCAGTTATGGGGACGGAAAGAACAAATAACCAGGGAGTTAGGGAAGCCTGTCGCAGAAGATTGGGCATTTGAAGAAGTCTAATGGCAGGAGACTTGGAAAGGAAATGGCAACCCACTCCAGTAGTCTTGCCTGGAGAATCCCATGGACAAAGGAGCCTGGTGGGCTACAGTCCATGGAGTCCCAAAGAGTTGGACACCAATGAGCGACTAACACACACACACACACACACACACACACACAATGGCAGGAGAAGATGATCACGGGATCCCTACGCTGATGTGAGGAGTGGAGGGGGCAGTCCAAAGGAAGAGAATAGAGAGTTTATAAAAGGCTAGGGCTTCCTGAGGAGCCACAAGTAATTTGATTATCATCGCTCTGGGTACACGGTGGGAGGCAAAGCTGATAAGCTGGGCTCTGACTGTAATGTGCTTTGTACACTGTGCTCAGTACTTTGGATTTTATCTGTCGGCCCTAGGAATGACTTGAAGTTTTTAATTAGGGGAGTGGCATGATCATATCTGTATTTTAGCAAGATCATTCTCTTGGGAGTTGGAGAATAAATTGTGGGGTGGAGGGGAAGCTGAAGCTTGAGGTAGGGAAACTGGTTTGGGGAATGTTGCAATAACTTACAAGAAATGTGATGAAAGCCTGAGCGAGGGCAGTGGAGATGGAGAGGAGGCTGCAGATTAAAGAAGTATTTCAGAGGTGGGTGGAGTCAGAAGGATTTAGTAGCTAATTAGGGGGATGCGTGAGGGATAAAAAGGGTCATACATTAGGCTGAGTTTTCTGGCTTGGGCAAACCTGTGAATGGTGGTGTCTTTCACCCAGAAGGCACTTTATAGACTTTTTTTTCCCAGAATGACTTCATTTAGCAATTTAACTTCTACACTGCAATCTTAGTTCTTTCTGCAGTGAGTGTTGAACTCCTGAGACCCACCGGATAATTCAAGGCACAACTAAAGAAAAAAATAGTGAACTATTTAATCTGGTAAAGGGCTGGGATAAGGTTTGAGTACCATCTAAGCAAGCACCCTATAACTCATCAGTGTTTCAAATATTGTGTACAAATTGTCACTAATCCACCTGTCAGAATAATTGCTCCTTAAAACTTCCTTTATCATATGAGTTGAAAACGTTTTACAAATTGCTTCTACACCTGAATCACCGGCATTCAATTTTTAGGCCAATTCCAATCCTTTGCAATGAATTAGATAATACATGAGATTTGAATGCTAGGCCTATCTCAGTACTAAAAGTGTATGGGCTACATTTACTACCCAAAACAATAAATTTCCTGGTAGCAGTTTAGTTTCTTCTAGAGAAGAATTAATGCCCCTAAATCCAGTCCTCAAAATGCTGAAGGGGAAAAAAGGCCTAAAGAGGAATTTAAATATCTGTAGAGTCTTATTAATGTGAAAAATTCTTCCCAAAAGATAATTATTTAGAGCCAGTGGGAGAGAGTAGATGTTTATATTCTTCAGTCACTGCTTGTAGTTGATTTCTTCATAAATGAATTCAGGACAGCTCGTTGTTCTTAATAAAGTCTTTTATTTCAAATTACTCCAAAGATATCCTACTTTTATGTCAGTAAAATCTTTCTCTTTTAAAACTCCTTATTTTATATTGGAGTAGCTGAAACTCCAGTACTTTGGCCACCTCATGTGAAGAGTTGACTCATTGGAAAAGACTCTGATGCCGGGAGGGATTGGGGGCAAGAGGAGAAGGGGACGCCAGAGGATGAGATGGCTGGATGGCATCACTGACTCGATGGATGTGAGTCTGAGTGAACTCCGGGAGTTGGTGATGGACAGGGAGGCCTGGCGTGCTGCGATTCATGGGGTCGCAAAGAGTCGGACACGACTGAGCAACTGATCTGATCTGATAGCTGATTACCAATGTTGTGATAGTTTCAGGTGGACAGCAAAGAGACTCAGCCATACATATACATGTATCTATACATGTATCCAATCTCCCACAGTAAAGCCTTTACTTCTGACAGTAATCTTCATAGATTTTTATGGAGCGTTACAGCTTACAAAGCGCTTTCACACTTCACATTTGCCTAAGACAATCCTATAAAATAAGCATGGTATTACCATCCCTATTTTGTTTTCATAAGCCAGGAGGAAGTAAGATGTGGGTATGTCTTGTTTGGAGAATGGGGACAGTCAGAGAGGAAGTCTGGAGTTGCACTATTCAGCCACATGGGGCCACTGAGAACTTGAAACATGGCCAGTCTGACTCGAGATTACTTTTTAATGTGGCTACTAGAAAATCTGAACTGTTGTGGATGGCTGGCATTACATACCTATTAGGTAGAGATGATCTAGAGGGAGCTGAAGGTCAGGCAGGAGAACTTGGCCTTGCATTGGCAGAAAATAGACTCATTATAGATTTCAGGGCAGGGGGAGACAGGATCAAACAGCATCTCAGGAAGGTCAGTCTGGCAGTGAATTATAGGATAGACTGGAGAAGAAGAAGCTGTAGCTAGGAAAAAGAAGCTAGGAGGTTTGAATAGGCATCCAGGTCTGAGGGAATCAGGGTCCGAATCAGGATAGAAATTAAGAGGAAGGGGTTAATTGAGAAACATTTGAACCACCAAAATAGGACTTGGTGACAGACAGACAATAGGCCTAAAGGAGACAGAGTAAAAGATGATTACAAAACTTCTAACCTGAGAGCACTGAAGAATAGATGTTCAGGACAAAGGAGTAAGCTGGGGTGGGGGGAATTCTAAACTAAGACTTTGCTGTGTTCACAGATCAAGTTTTTAAAGTCTCCCAGAAGTAAAATGAGGATAATGATATGATAACAAATAATAATCACAGGCAATATTTATCAGTGCCTATGTGTCAGGAACTCGCTTATGCTAAACAGAATATTTTATATGTATCCTTCTCATTTGAGCCTCATAACCACCCTCCAAAGTGGGTACTATTATTATTTCCCATTTAATAGATGAGCACACTGAGGCTCAGAGAGGATAAGCATCTTGTCTCGGTCAAAACAACTAGTAAATGACACAGCCAGGATTTGAACCCAGGTAGCCTAACTGTGGGCTTCCTTGGTGGCTCAGATGGTAAAGAATCCACTTGCAATGTGGGAGACCTGGGTTTGATCCCTGGGTTTGGGAGATCCCCTGGAGAAGGGAATGGCAACCACTCCAGTATTCTTGCCTGGAGAATTCCATGGACTAAGGAGCCTGGCGGGCTACAGTCCATGGGGTCACAAAGAGTTGGACACAACTGAGTGACTAAGCACAGCACACAGCACAGCCTAACTGGAGAACCCACCAATGTAAACCATTATACTAGAGATTCTTCTACATATTCCACATATTCAACGCATTGACATGTCTTGTTATACTAGCTTAAAGGTTCCTAAGTTTAATAGAATTTCCAAATTTCATTTAATTTAAGCCTACTTTCCCTGATGTCAGAACGCAGAACAGTTGGGTGTGGGGAGCAGTGAATTGGCATTTGGAAGACCCTGGTCCAATCCTGGCCATAATTAACTAGCAAAACAAGTGGTCCAGAGTAAACCGTTTACCCCTTACTGAGGCTGTTTCCTCATTTAAGCAATGAAAATATTGAAAACCAATTCTAAGGTCCTTTTCAGCCTTTATATTCTATTATTCCATACCTTGTATTTGTCCTTTATATAAATTTGACTTACAGGGACTTCCCTGATGGTCCAGTGGTTAAGACTCTGTGCTCCCAATGCAGGGGGCATGGGTTCAATCCCTGGTCAGGAAGTTAAGATCCCATACACTGCAGAGCACAGCCGAAAATAAATAAATAAATAAAATAGCCCCCAGTCACTCTCTACTGGTGACCTTGTTAAAAAAAAATCTGGCTTACAGAAAGAAAAATGCCTCATATGTTAATAAAAATGCTAATTCAGGCCTGGTTTACATGTGTATAGCCAACAAAAGACATCTTTGAATATCAGCAGAATTAGCATGGGCCTTTTAGTCTATCAGTGCCTTGGGTTCTCCCCACAGCTCTACAGACTAGCCCACTAGTTGTTTATTCCCCACTAATATCAGCACAGAAAGGAAAGAGTTTGTATTTCTTTCCTCAGAAAGGTAAAGCCTAAAAGAAATATTTTCTATTACCCTCCGCACCCCTATTTCCATCTTCTTATCTGGTCTGTCCTCTGACGATAACCATAAGGTGCTTAAAGGGCAGGTTCTGCCCCTACAACAGACCTTAGTGGAGGTCTGTCAACACACGCGAACTATATGGAAGCTTTTCATGAACACACATCTAGGCTCCACCCTCCAGTATAGCTTTTATCAGGAATAAGGCTGTTATTTAGAACACTGGCTGGTTCCTGTGTCTGCCTTATTTCTCCATTGGTTTCAATGGAGGAAGGAAAGGTAGGGACGTTATTTAATGGCTCCTCCAAACCTCAGTATCCTAACACTTGTCCTTTCTGACCTCCATCCCATTTCAGCAGGACCATTTCTCTGATTCACTGATGCTTGTTTTATTTTTATTTTTTAAAATAAAGACCCCTTTTCCTCCAAGGAAATCTTGCCAGGAAGCATAAACAAGAAAAAGAGAGAAAAAACAGATGAACTGTCCTTGAAGGGGACGTGGGAGTGGTGTTAGAGCTTGTTCTGTAAACCCTTGTTCTATCTCTAAAGGTCACCTGTAATCCTTTTCCAAATTATAAATGATCATGTTAGATTTAGTATATAGTGAAGATTTCATGAATGTGTTAGTGGTTTCTCCAGCCAAGGTAACTGAAAAACACTTTTTTAGGGCAGCTGTATCTAACTTTCCACAGGAGAAACGTCCCCTAAAAGACCTTACAAATGGAATATTTATAAATTTAAAAAGTTAAATAGCTAAAATTCTCTAGGGTGACAGCTTCTGAAAGGGAATGAATGGCAGTGAATCTTTTCAAACAGCAAAAATAATCCTTCTATATTACAGATTGTCACAAGCCAGGCTCTCTCTCACTGAAGGAGCATCACATGCTCTGTCCCTCTGACTGGGTGCTGAGCCACTGTGCAAACCCATTTTGGGCACATGTACCCAAAAGCCTATTTGGACCCTGCCCTGAAGAGCAGTTCAATTCAGTCCAAGGCTTCCTAGCTGATTAGCAAATGCATCACAATGAAGAAAAAGCCTCACTGGATTCCAGAGAGAAAATACATGTTTCCGTCTCTTTGACAAGACTTTTTAACTTTAATGAAAGGAAATGAAATCAGCCTGGTTATATGTGCCCTTCATAAACCCATACAGAGGACTATCCTGAACTTTGAGCTCTTCTTCTAGGTGGTACAAACAAGATGATGAACAGATTTGAGTATTTTCCCAGATGCTGCAAGTTAAGGCCAAAGAGTCTAAATTTAGCAGGGCCATCATTTCTCTCCTTTAAAGATAAACTATTTTCCTTTTTCCATCTGCTCTCCACAGTTTGGGAGAAACTTGTTCTGCAACATCCCAGACAATTTGAATAAATCAACTTCAACAGCATCTTTTCAACCAACTTAACCTTCTTCTCCAATTTACCATTCTATCATCTTTGTCATCACAAACTGTTCTTGTGTTGGTAAACTGATCAGTGGGACAGGATGACATGAAAAATAAGAAGCCCTGCTTTTCTAATCAACTCTGTCTCCTGAGAAGACAAATGACTTTTCCCTTGGTCTTTGCCCTTAGCCTTATATGGAATATTTGTGCAAGTTAAAAGTCTTCAACTTTGAGAATTATCTTCTAGCAACTAAAATGGACTCCAATTCTGATACATATAAGACGAGGTTTACTTACCCTCTTAGGTAAACAGAACATGTAAGCTGAAATCACTTTAATATGCTCAAATGTCGTTTAAAATCATGTTTACAGCTAGCACACCTATAAAGAAGGTTGTTAAACTTGTGAAATATACATTAGGAAGACACTGTATCATTTTAGGATTATCTTCCTTCTTGTATCAACTTTGAAAAACTCTCTATTTTGCATTCTATTTTCAGACCCTATCTGATACAATTTTTCCCCTTAATACTCTAGTAATTTGGTCTGATTTCACTGTTTTGTGTGAGTGTGGTTTTCTCACTTGACTCAAGGTACTGATACACTTCTAGGTTCAAAGGAGGCATTCTATTATTCTGTGTTTTATGTGTACCAATACAGCTTTCTGTTGTAAAATTACTTGTTTTAAGAACATCCAGTTTTCTTGGATCCCTTTTTGTCAAAGTTACTTCCCTAGGGGCACTCCTTAGTGTCTTGAACTTGGTAAAATGCCTGAAGTCCATTTTATTTGATTACATCAGTTCTCCCCCAGAGAACTCTGAATACTATCATTCTGTGCTTCGGTCCATGAATTTTCATCCACAAGCTTCAGGAAATACTACCAGCCAAGACCATGTAAAAGAAATCTGGCTTACTTGAGTCTTCTACTTTTTAAAGAAGTTCTTAGAAACTGATTTCCTAGTATATTGCAGAAATTTATTTGACAGACTGTGGCCTGCTGGATTTTTTTTTTTTTCAGCAGATGGTTAAAGACTCTCATAACCACAAATTTTTAAGTAAACCGGGCAAAGACATGATTCCATCCTTACAAAGTTTACCATTTTTGTGTCACTGGTCTCTTTAAGATACCTAGTTTGAGGGCTTTTTGGTGGATTAACAATCATAGGGATTAGCCTAAAATATTTGCAAAATTCATTTATGACTTTTCAATTCTTACCCTGGAGAATTAAAATAAAACTATAAAGTAGCACACCTCTCAGAGAAAGCATAAGATCAAAAGAAACTTGATCTCCACCAGAGGATGCTAACGTGTAGAAAGCAAATTTTTTCCTCTGTCCAAGAAGCAATTGAACTGCTACTGAAAGAAAAATGCCATAGAGTTGCAAAGAATTTACCAAATGTGGTCAGATATAAATGTTAAGTTTCCTCTTTCACTCCCTATCCATTTCAACTGTACCTATTGACCAATAGCCATTATTAAAAAAAGAAAAAACCCAACCAAACCAAAAAAAAATGCATAGTGCAAGGCTCATGTTCAACTGTTTAGATTTGGGGTTCTGATAGGAGACATTTTTATGAACACACACACAAGATAAAAATCAACAAAAGTGGCCTTGGAAAAAAAAATACGCAGGGACAGGAATGAGATTAAGCCACCCAAACATTACAGCAAGTGTTTAACAAAGGAGAGAGCACAATGGCCATTCCTTACTTTCTAAAGATCTTATGGCATCTCTTTCCTCCAGACTACTTCTTTGTTTAAAATTCTTTCAAAAAATTTTATAAGCTGTTTTTCACATTATAAAAGTAACACACATTCATCGTTAAAAATCCCAACAGAAGTACAAAGTTAGTCTATCTCTTCACCAAACTGTCAATTCCACTCTTTAGAGGTAACCATGGCTAGGAATCTGTCTTGAACTTTAAATTGTTTGGCAGCAAACAGAAATGACTCCAATAAAATGAAGTGACATTTACCAATAAGTTGGAGTGACTGATCTAACCAGTAGATATGTGATACAGCACATTAACCACTTACAGAAACTGTTTTCTAAAATTTGAAGCAAGTTTGAAATCACCCCAACTTCCCAGCCTGAATTATTCCACTTCTTGCCTTTCAGTTATACAATTCTCTCCTGGACTTTTTTCAGAAGGAAGAGTGGAAATAATCTAGTCTAATCCCTTCATTTTACAGATAAGAAAACTGACACCTTAAAAGGTTAAGTGACTTGTCTGGGGTCATGTATCTAATCAGTAGCAGACTGTGCCTAAAGAATCCTGGTCTCTACCTCCCAGTCCAAAGAGACATGACTTGCCAGACTTACTTGACTGTGGATGGTGAGATCTAACAGACAGGCTATCCTGTGACCACTTTTTCAAATCTAATTTTTATGAAAGTACCTAGAAAGACTTGAAATAAACTGCTAACATACAGCTTCACTGATGAAATGGGATTTACAAAGTCTAAACACATGTCAGCTTTTAAGAAAAATGGAGCACTGGGGCTCCAAACATGATGCATGTTCTTCTACAAGACATACAACAGGAAGGACCCCCAACTTTCCAATGTCGCGGCTGTATTAAAAGGCTAGATATTCTCCCTAGAATTCCATTATTCAATATCTAGTTGTGTGGGGCTTCTGATTAAACAGCAGGGCTTCTTGGCAACTGGAGGCCAATTTAAATCTAAACATCTTGGTCTGGTTCAGGCTACTCAACCACTAAAGGTCAGAATTCAGCTCTCTCCCCCTTCCTACTGCAAATTCTCATCATTACAACAGCATTTAAAGCATCTTCTGTCACATCCTCCTTCTCCTCAAGTCACAACCTTAACTGGCATGCTTTCAGTGCATTTTCTCTCCTCCCCTGGGCCTCTGGCTCCTCTGGCTCTCTATCTCTTCCCCCTCCGGTTAACTGATGGTCTAAGAGTTGGCATCAAGAATAAGGACACAAACTCAGGTGGTAGAAAGAGAGGTCTGGCTGAAGGGCAGGGCTCCTGTGGGGAAATGAGGGGAAATACGTTTATACAGATACATGGAGCAGGCCCTAGAGAGCTCAGAATGGCAGACTGAGCAATTTTGGCTTGATTCCATAGGCACTGGGGAGTCTCTGAAGGGCTGTGAGCAGGGGAGTGATAGGATGAAATCAGCTTTTTTAGAAAGTTAGCACTTGGTGTGGGTAGAGTAGGAATTTGGGAGGCACTTGGGAGACTCCACTACTGGGAAAGATTGAAGGCAGGAGGAGAAGGGGACAACAGAGGATGAGATGGTTGGATGGCATCACTGACTCGATGGACACTAGTTTGAGCAAGCTCTGGGAGTTGGTGATGGACAGGGAAGCCTGGCGTGCTACAGTCCATGGGGTCACAAAGAGTCGGACATGACTGAACGTCTGAACTGAACTCACTGGGAGATTCCAGAAGAAGGTTGTTACAGGCCAAAGCATAGAAGTCAGGACCTGGACTGAAGTGATGGCACCAGAAATTGAGTTGAAGGAACATATATAAGGGGGCTTTCCAGGTGGTGCTAGTGGTAAAGAACCTACACGCCAATGCAGGAGACATAAGAGATGCAGATTCAATCTCTGGGTCAGGAAGATCCCTTGGAGAAGGAAATGGCAACCCGCTCCAGTATTCTTGCCTAGAGAATCCCATGGCTAGAAGAGCTGGGTGGGCCACAGTCCGTGGGGTTGCAAAGAATTGGACACTACTGAAGCAACTTAGCACTCATGGTACTGGATTTGGATGTTATTGAAAAGAAGTATCAAAACATGGAAGTCAGGACCTGGACTGAAGTGATGGCACCAGAAGTTGAGTTGAAGGAACATATATAAGGGATATTTCAAAGGCATGGGCCTTAGAAGATGGAAGGATAGGATCAAAGGTGAATAATCCCCAGCTTGCAATCCTGGGTGACTAAAAGATAGGGAACATAGAAGACAGGATAGTTTTAGAGCCATAAGGAGATCTGTTTGACATGCTGTGAGCTGATGGAAAGATAGGCAGAGACTTCCCTAGTGGTCCAGTGGTGAAGACTCTGCACTGCCAATGCAGGAGGTACACGTTCAGTCCCTGGTCGGGGAACTAAGATCCCACATGGCTGCAGCATGGCTAAAAGATAAACAAATTAAAATTAAAAGATAGTCAAGTGGAGATGTCCCATCATGAGCTTGAGATGCCCGGGTGAGAAGCTGAAGATGGAGAGTAAAAGGAATATTTGAAACCATGAATGATGTAGAATGTATTCACCAAGGGAAAGAATTTTGCAGATAGGGACACACTTATCAGAAAGAGGGGTGGAAAAACAGAATGGAGGAGGTGATAAGTTTCTGGAAGAAAGGAGCTTTAACAGTTTCAAATATAGGCAAGGACAAAAAGAATAAACATTAGTAAATTAGCCCAAGTAGCTATATAGTGGGCTTCCCAGGCAGCTCAGTGGTAAAGAATCACCCTACCAATGCAGGGGACACAGGAGACATGGGTTTGATCCCTGGGTCAGCAAGATCCCCTGAAGAAGGAAATGGCAACCTATTCCAGTATTCTTGCCTGGGAAATCCCATGGACAGAGGAGCCTAGTGGCCCACAGTCCACTGGGCCACAAAGAATCAGACACAACTGGGGAACTGAGCACACACACAATAAGTCTGAAGACCTTAATAAACTATATTTTACTTCCCTCAATAGTACTACTCCTTAATTGCACAAATAAATGTTTTGAGTCTTCTGTTCAATAACATCCAAGTCCAGAGTACTCTTAGTACTAAGTTTACTGAACTGTGTCTTACAGAGCAGGATGTACCTAACAAAAGAGCAAGTGCAATTTATCAGACATATGGTTGAAGATACAAAACTCTACTTTTTCTATGAACATCTGGCACATCAGCACAAATGTCTTGGTATAACTTTTCTCCTGTTAAGACCCCAGTGGCTTAGTTGGGTAGCACCTCCAATCTTCTGAAATTCACCTTTTACCAACCTAACTAAGCAGCGGGGGGATAAAGCTATCTGGCTATGGCAGAGGAGTGGCTTGAAGAGAATGGGAGATCTGGCTGAAATGAGGAGTGAACCAGGAGATGAGGCACTGACTGATAGATAAAACTCTGTGAAGGCAGTAGGGTGCATTCAGGCTTTTTACAAAACCACTTCTGCCTCTCCGGCAGGTTGTGGATTAAAGGCAACTAAATGGCTACTGTGTAGTACATTGGCTGTCTTTTGTTCTCCTACAAGAAAAACATTTATCAGGAGACTGACAGAGTAAAGATGACATATCAGTTTCTGGAGACCACTAAATAGCCAAAGACCACCCTGTTGTTTTTTCAAGCCTATCATTCTTCCTACAGGACCTACTCAGCCTAGGCCCCAGTCCTCAACCTCTACTCCCAACTATCTCAAGCTCCATCAACTGAGAGTCCCAACAACTCCATATCTTTCCCTCAGTGGGGGCATAATCAAAGACCAAAGTGTTTCACAGAAAAATGTACCATGATATTCACCTACATAGAGTCAGAGAAATAGTCAAAATGGTAACACTAGCAGTAATAATTTTCATTCATCGAGTACTTGCTCTAATATCAGGCTGGCCAAAAAGTTTGTTCGGGTTTCCACAAGATGTTACAGAAAAACCTGAACTATTTTTTTTGGCCAACCTCATACATTGTTATCAAAAACAACTATAAACAATAGCATGATAATTCTGTCTAAAATACATGATTCTAGGACATATCCCACAATTAGAAAATACCACTGAGAAGTTATTAAAAGGAATATTCTACCATAATTGATAAAAAGTGAAGTGGCCCACTACTTAAGACTCTGGAATACACAGAGACCTAAGTTACTATTCAACCACGTTACTTAACCTCTCTGGGCCCCAGTTTCCTTATCTGCTAAGTGGGGATAATAGTAGTACCTGTGATTTAGGTTAGTTGGGAAGATAAATGAAATAAGCACTGTACATTCATTGGCACATTGCCCTGTACATCAGCATTACTCAATAAATGTCAACAGCTATTATTAGAAAGATATTATATTATTGTTCATTATTACAAGGAAGTAGATATAAGTCAAGTCATATCTATGAAAGTCAGATAGTATCTTTGACTATAAGGTTTCAGGAGGATTTATAACTAGGGCTATAAAATGGCTCCACATCATATACATGTTGTGTGTTAGTCACTCAGTCGTGTTTGACTCTTTGCAACTCCATGGACTGTAGCCCACCAGGCTCCTCTGTTCATGGAATTCTCCAGGCAAGAATACTGGAGTGGGTTGCCATGCCTTTCTCCAATATACATGTTATTCATCAGCATATCTGTACTCTCACTCAGGCTCAGAATTAGATATTGGTATTTATTCCTTAAATGGGGCCCATTACAGTAACAAAAAATAACACTGTCACTCCTGTAACCCCCTTTAGGAATACTGAGCTTAGAGAAAGTAATAATTATGGGAACCCTCCATTGGCTTCACTTGACAACCCCCCTCCTTTTAATGCTACTGATGACTTCCCATGATACAAGACAAGAGCTTTGCTAGGGAACCTCAAGAAAGCCTTCAACAAGAGCATTGATACAAACCCTTCTTTGTTTCTTAGGTTTTACACTATGCCAAGCTAAAGAATTTATCTTTTATCCTCTTTTTCTTGATGAATACTGTTCTTGGGAATTCTTGGGCCAAGTAGCTATGTAAATCTAGTAAGGGATATGTTACATATTTCTAATAACACTACAATCATGGAACATTTCGTGCCACTGGTGAGCACATATTACAAACAGAATTCTAAATTACTATAGTCATATTAGGAGTTCACATATATATTCTTTTGTACTTAGCCCAGGAAAAAAACTTCCAACCCAACCAGTTGGATCACCAACTACATCCAAAAGTCGAAGCAACCAAACTGGCTTTCAATACAAACAAGAATGGGATGCTTTCATACTTTTGCCCCAGGGCCAAGGGTTATCAACCCATCAACGCTGAACTGTATGATAACCTTTCATGCACAAATGACTCCATTATGGAAGTGCTCATTTAAAACAGAACTTTGAGAGAGAGGATCTTCGTTCAGAAACAATTTCTAGGACATGAACGTCATAAATATATGAAGAAAAAATAAAGACCAACAGTGCTGTCTAATAAAAATATAGGGTAAGCCACATATGAAGCCACATTTAAAAAATACAAGCAAGTGAGATAAATATTTAATTTAACAAAGTACATCAAAAATATTGTTTAAATTTGTAGTCAATATAAAAATTCTTAATGATATATTTTATACAATTTTGGTGCTAAATCTTCAAAATCTCACATTTAGTTTACACTTACAGGACATCTTGATTCCAACTAGCCACCTATTCAAGTGCTGAATAACCACATGTGGCTAGCGGATGCTGTCCTGAATGATGCAAATACAACCAATCTCACGTGAATGACTGGTATATCTGAAGAGACATACCGGCCCTCACTGCCACCTCAGCTCTTGACCCTCATTGCTGGAGCTCTAACAGTGTCCCCACCCCTCTCTGGGACCACTAGTCCACCTGGAGCTATGAGGAGGAAGAGGGGAAAGGATGTGTTTTTAACAAAGCACCTTGGAATCCCAACTCCATTTCCCAGTAGAAACAATAGCAAACACAATAGTTTAATGGATAAGTGGCATTAAGGGTTAATAGGCTTTCCTGGGGAGGAAGGTCTGGGAACCTAATCACCATTTAGAACACTGTATCCAGGAGATAGTGTGTTCCAAGCTTCCAATAGGCACACAAAGGGACTGCCTGGATCTCTCATCTACACTCTTGGTAAAAGGGTGCTGAAAGACATGTTTACAGAGACTTGCTTATTTAAGTACTTAAATTAAACCAATTGGTTCCCTTCTTCATCCTTGTCCTCTCTTCCCCACATACAGAGCATCCTTCAATCCTGCCCTTCTCTAGAAAGCACATTTGTTCCTGAAATGTAGAAGACCTGTCATTTTGGAACACTCTGTGAAAGTGAGAACCCTGTATTCGGAGCAGTTGTCTTCCTGAAGCAAAGGCAAAATGTAAAGGACATATGTGCCCTTTCCATATTGTGCCCTGTCCTTCCGCAGTCCCTCCTACCCCCATCCCAACCTCAAAGTCAAAAGCTCTCAAGTGACTAGCATTCATGCAAAATGGGCAACTTCAACTACATATTTTAAATCTCTCCCACCTTTCATCCTCCCCTCTCCCCAGCCCATCTCAACACAGGCTTCTGCCTTATCATCAAACAAGCACACAATCCTTATCTTGCTGCTGCTGCTGCTAAGTTGCTTCAGTCGTGTCCGACTCTGTGCGACCCCATAGATGGCAGCCCACCAGGATCCCCTGTCCCTGGGATTCTCCAGGCAAGAGTACTGGAGTGGGTTGCCATTTCCTTCTCCGAATCCTTACCCTATTTGTCTTCAAATCCACCTCATAGCTCTTTCTTTCAGGAGAAATGTACAAACTCTAGCTTGTAGGTTTCAAAGCCCTTTTGCATCCAATCTCAGCTAGTTGCAATCTTGACTGGATAAACTGAATTAACACTGTGTCTTGTCAATCTTCCCTCCCTTCCTTCCATTGGAATGAATGGACTTCAATCTGTTGGTTAAGAATCCACTGTTGTTGACATCCCCCATACCTTACTCCACATTTTCCAGTCACCTTCTTCCAGTGACTATTCTCAAGACCCTGAGGATTAAGACTATATCTTTTACTATTCCAATCTTCCCTTGGGCCAAGTTTTTTCTTGGAGTCACCTTAGGCTCCAAGTACAGTATAGTATAGTCCACAGAGGGTGTTCATTGAACATATGGTTTATAAAAGCCTAGATTGCTGTAGTAGCAGTCCAGTGTCAGACTTCTCTTCCAGAAACACTATTTTGGTCATATCACCAAAATAGTGGTAAAAGTTAGACCAATGGCTACCTTCAGGGGAGGAAGTGATTGTAAGAAGCAAGCGGCATCTTCTGGACAGACGGTTACAGACGGTTAAGGGATCATAGTGGAAGTTGTTACACTGTTTGCAGTAGGAGTGGGCAGAGGGGCAGGATGACTTTTGAGAGTGTAGAATGAATAATTGAGGCACATCAGGCTAACCAAGCAGAGGGAACCACATAAGCAATGATACAGAAGCAAGAGGCATATTGAGTCTGAAGAAGATGGTCAAGTTCTTATTGTGGTTGAAGCCTGAGGTCCAAGAAAAAAGCGTGAGGAGACACTGTGGGCAAAGACAAACTAAGGAGCAGGGATTTTATTCTGAAATATAATGGGGAGTCAGTGAAGAATTTTTAGTGTGGGAATGAGTTTTTATTTTACTTTAAGAATGAGCAAGCTAGTGGCAATGAGGTCACAAGAATCAGAGGTGAGCAAGACCAGAAGTAGGGAGACCAAGTGAGTGGCTGCTGCCACAATGGTCCAGGTGAAGATTGTTGAAAGTTGAAACAAGAGAGGAGCAAATAAGAACGAATGGCTAGGGACTTCCCTGGTAGTCCAGTGGTTAAGAATCCACCTACTAATGCAGGAACACAAGTTCGATCTTATTCTCAGTAGTTGTGGTGTGGACTTAGTTGCTCTGAGCCTGTTTGCCTAGAGCCTGTGAGCTGCAACAAGAGAAGCCACTGCAATGAGAAACCGATGCACCATGACTAGAGAGTAGCCCCTGCTCACCACAACCAGAGGAAGCCTGCACACAGCAACGAAGATCCAGCACAGTCAAAAATAAATAAATAAAATTAAAATGAATGAAATAGAAACTTGAAAAAAAGAATAAATGGACACAAGAGAGGCTTAGAATACAGAACAGACAGGACTCCCTAATTTTCTCAGCATTCCACAGTCATCCTCCAGCTTGAACCTAATCTGAAAATAGCAGTGCTAATTCCCTTGACCACAGAGCTAGTCTTCTACCAAAACTTCCCCACTTTTCTCTCTCTTCTTTAAAACAAGGAATATTTTATTCGCTGCAAAACTAAACAACAAACAAAAGTGCACATAAATACGGTGGTATACACATGACTGGTGGAGGGTTCTCTGTATAAGCTTTTACTCAAGTTCTAATGGCGGAAAGCAAAGAAGAACTAAAGAACCTCTTGATGAAAGTGAAGAGGAACTCAAAAGCCTCTTGATGAAAGTGAAAGAGGAGAGTGAAAAAGTTGGCTTAAAGCTCAATATTCAGAAAAAGAAGATCATGGCACCTGGTCCCATCACTTCATGGCAAATAGATGGGGAAACAGTGGAAACAGTGGCTGACTTTATTTTTGGGGGCTCCAAAATCACTGCAGATGGTGATTGCAGCCATGAAATTAAAAGATGCTTGTTCCTTGGAAGAAAAGTTATGACTAACTTAGACAGCATGTTAAAAAGCAGAGACATTACTTTGCCAACAAAGGTCCATCTAGTCAAGGCTATGGTTTTTCCAGTAGTCATATATGGATGTGAGTTGGACTATAAAAAAACCTGAGCACCAAAGAATTGATGCTTTTGAACTGTGGTGTTGGAGAAGACTCTTGAGAGTCCCCTGGACCGCAAGGAGATCCACCCAGTCCACCCTAAAGGAAATAAGTCCTGAATATTCACTGGAAGGACTGATGCTGAAGCTCCAATACTTTGGCCACCTGATGCAAAGAACTGACTGATTGGAAAAGACCCTGATGCTGGGAAAGATTGAAGGCGGGAGGAGGAGGGGATGACAGAGGATGAGATGGCATCCTCATCCATCCTGATGCCATCATGGATGGCATCACCAACTCAATGGACATGAGTTTGAGTAAACTCTGAGAATTGGTGATGGACAGGGAGGCCTGGTGTACTGCAGTCCATGGGGTCGCAAAGAGTCGGACACGACTGAGCAACTAAACTGACTGACTAAAAGTTCTAATTCCTCCATCCTTTACTCTTATATAAAGAAAAAATGCTATCAGTCAGAGTACTTCATTCCTAAAATTCCTTCGAGTAAAATATATTTAATTTATAGGCTGGATAAAAATCTGGAGGCATTCACCTTCTAGGTATGTATGTGTAATTGATATATAACACTGTATTCATTTAAGGTTTTCAACATAATTTGATATTTGTATACAGTGCAAAATGATCACAATAAATCTGGTTAATACTCATTGCCACACAAAGTTACAACATTTTTTCTTTTTTCTTATGAACTTCTAAGATTTACTTTCTTAGCAACTTTCAAATATACAATATTATTAACTATCATCACCATACTGTACATTACATCTCATGACTTTTTCATACCTGGAGGTTTGTACATTTTGACATCCTTCACCAACTTTCCCCACCTTCCACCTCTCACAACCACCAATCTGTTCTCTGTATCTATGAGCTTGTTCTTTTTTTGTTTTGTTTTCAATTCCACATTTAAGTGAGATCATATGGTATTTGTCTCTCTCTGTCTGACTTATTTCACTTGGCATAATGTCCTCAAGGTTCATTCATGTTGTCACAAATAGCAAGATTTCCTTCTGTTTTATGGCTGAATAATATTTCATTGTATGTATATACTACATTTTCTTTATTCACACATCAATGAACACTTAGGTTATTTCCATTTCTTGGTTATTGTAAATAAACTGCAGTGAACATGGGGGTGCATATTCTTTTCAAGTTAATGTTTTTATTTTCTTCAGATAAATACCCAGAAGTAGAGTTGCTGGATCATAGGCTACTTCTAGCTTTAATCTTTTGAGGAACCTCCATACAGCTTTCCACAGTGGCTGCACAAATTTACATTCCCACCGACAGCAGAGGAGGGTTCCCTTTTCTCCAAATCCTTTCCAACACTTGTTATTTGTTGTCTTTTTGATAATAGCTACTCTAATAGGCCTGAGGTGGTATCCTATTGTGGTTTTATTTTCATTTCCCTGATGATTAGTGATAGTGAGCATCTTTTCATGAGCCTGCTGTCCATCTGTGTATCTTCTTTGAAAAACTGTCTATTCAGATCTTCTGCCCATTTTTAAAATCAGATTGTTTAGTTTTTTTTCTGCTATTGAGTTATGTGAGTTCTTGTAAGATTTTAGATAGTAACATCTTATCAGATACATAATTTGTAAAGATTTTCTCCCATTCAGCAGGTTGTCTTTTCATTTTGTTGATGATTTTTTCCCTCTTTTTCAATTTCAAAATAATGCTTCAAATGGCTAGTGAGGAAGGTGAAAAGGAAACATGGTCAGGGAAGAAACAACTAATCATAAAAGTAGACGCACCACCTTTGTAGCATTTTGAGTTTTCGATGCAATTGCCTCTGATTGTTCTCACAGGCTACTTTACTGCTGTTTCACCCAAAAGCACTTTCTTAGCTTCCAACCACAGTGAAAGGCTCCCCTAGAAGTCACTCCTTTTCCAAATTAGGCCCACAAAATATACTCATGGGCATATGACAAAGTTAAGCCTTAGTTTAAAATACCAGTAAATATTTGCAACAAAGATCACTTTAAAAAGCATAGGTTCACTTCCTAAATCTGTAAGCCAAAATGCTGCCTTTTGCTGATACATGTTGACAGAGGCACACAGATACCAGTAAGCAAGACTGGCTATAGGATGTGAAAAGCAACACTCAAGGGAAATTTTTACTTTTACAAATGCTCTCTGTTTCGAATTACAGACTTGGGATATTTCTTGGAAACATCTCTCCCTATTTATATTTTTTAAAAAAATGTCTGTCTGCGATGTATACATGTGTTCCAGCTATTTCTAGAAAACTGACTCAGTTTTATGTTTAAAAAAATAGTATTGCCTTCAATAAAAAGAAATCACTTTAAGAAAGTAGCTTCAAACATCAAACTATGTTGAATACTTATTATCTACTCCAGTCTCATGGCTCACTTTCTTCTTGACGCCCTCAATTTGCTCAGACTTAGTAGTAGTGACAAGCTTACCTCTGCTATTCACTGAATAAAAGGAAATTATGACTCATAGCAAAACAAAACATACAAGACAGCAGAACCTCAGCCAAATCTATTAAGAACTATTATACCAAAAAAAGAGAAAAGAAACCCACCCCACTTCTTAAAACCATGTATTAGTCTTATAAGGATACACTGGAAATTTTAAAATATTAAACAGCTTCAACCTAGCTATGTACACTAGAGATACCATTGTATAAATGTAGTGTTAACACTTGTGACACTATGTATAAAATGTGTCTACAAAGCAACACTTGAAACAGATGTAGCACAAAATACTTGCATTTCGTATGCCTTTTATACGGTTCCCCAAATCAAACTTACTTCCACCCATGTCAAGCTGACTGCAAGTAACAGGTATGACTAATTTTAAAAGAGCTATGCAGTAAGAAGCTACGAAGTCCTGGGTGAAATACTATATTCATATGCTTAACAGTACACTTTAGTGAAGAATTCCAGTCACAGTAACTTTTCACAACAAGATTTATTGTCAGAGCTTGTAAGTGGATATACTGGGAATAGTTCCACGCCTGTTAGGGAATAAACCTTCCAACCAAATGCACAACTCATGCCTGTTACACCACCAATACAATTGAATCTTCTACTAGGAAAAAAATCAGTTTTGCAGTGTTTACAGTTGGACATAACCAAGACCTGAGAAATAAGTAAGCAGTTTCTTTGACAAGAGATAAAGCCCTCCAACTGTAGAGAAACCCAAAAATACACTTCACGTTATTCTGCAGAAAAATAAGTTACAAATAAAACTTCATCTAACATTACTTTGCTGAAAGGACCTCAGACTCCTAGGGAAGAGTGAAGTTTTAAGTAGGAACTAAGACGCCTGCTGACAGTCAAATAAAGACCTATTTGATAATTGGTGTGACAGAAAACAGACATTTATGGCTCCCAGCTATCAGCAAGTGAAAGATTAGATTAAATTTTAAGAAAAATTCACCAGATGTTCTAAAATTTCAGACCTTCCAAAATGGCTAGGTCCTAGAAGCAGAAGAACAAATAGTTACCACATGCTGAGGGGAGGGATGGGGTGGGCTGAAAGAGTGACTGAAAGGGACTCAGAGAAAGAAAGTGCTACCAAGATATGGTATATCATTAGCAATTCAGTTATAGACAGCAAAATGACAAAAACATCACTAAAATCAGTAATTGTTCCCCAGCACATGTAGGTATCATATAAGATTAAAAAGAAAAAACCTGAATGACTTTGGAAAAGCGTAAGGAAGAGGATAGCTCATGATTAGCAATTGGAAGTGTTAATCACAGTGTCTTCACATAGCTGTCCACATAAAAAAAAGATCAAAGCCAGCTTAGAAGAATGTTTTTTACTTCAGGATAAAATGTAGTGTACAAGATTGCAAGATAAAAAGCTGACAGATGAAATTTCCACTAAAAACAAAATTCAACTTTTCCCCTCTGCCCACAGAACTACCTGGAGCATCTAAAATACCATGGGTAAGTTACACGGCCACGAAAAATTTTAAGTATGAAGACTATGTGGCTACTGGGAATAATTCATAGAACAAAACAGATGGGAAAGGTAGAATTCAAAAGTAATATAGTACACTGATTACAATGCTAGGTTAAAAAAAAAAGCTGTGATGATGGTTAAGAGGGGGGCCAGACTTTCTTTTTCCTTTCCAAAGATTCTGTAAATATTGCCATAAAAGCTTTATAGATCAAAAATAATTTTTCATCTATGAGTCTTGGTGTTCAGCAAAATGTTTTTAATTTTATTTAACT
Source organism: Bos indicus x Bos taurus (assembly GCF_003369695.1). Lineage (NCBI taxonomy): Eukaryota > Metazoa > Chordata > Mammalia > Artiodactyla > Bovidae > Bos > Bos indicus x Bos taurus. The sequence continues at coordinate 126,508,119 of NC_040105.1, forward strand.
TTACAATATTGTTCAGCAAAATGTTAACTAAATTACTCCTTTAAAGAAAAAAACGTCTACTGCTTTGTAATTTATCCTGTTTACTATTTCAAAATAAGGAGGATTTCAAATGGCCACAGTACAACAGTGGGTTCTTATCTGTATTAGTACTCCAAGGGTGTAGACTTTCATACTTAGGATGGACAAACATCTGCTTTTCTATGTGGAAAAAAAATGGTCACACCCTTGTAGGAAACTGACATGTTAAAAAACTTATGGCCTTCTTAAAGATGTCTACTTGCTCCATTTTTCTAAATAGATAAATCAAAAACAGAAAATAAAGCATTAAAACCAGAATGGTTTTCAGGGGAACCTAATAATCAAACTGTTAACCGAAGATACGAGTTACAAAAGTAAAGTCTCTCTTCGGTTTTACTTCTGAAGGAACGCTCTCTTTAGCCAACTATTCAGTTTGGTAGGTTCCATTCTTTTAAACACCTCACTCGGCTAAAACGGATTATAACACATTCAGTGCCTCCTCGGCTCTGTTAAGAGAATTTGAGAAAAAGAGGGCATCTAGCAATAGACGTCAAGGATTATGGTAATATATGTTTAAAATTTCAATATGCAAGCAGGACTCTTAAGCAGGTTGCATTAATAGTCTGAATTCTATTTTATCGGGCCACTGCAGGCAAAGCAGTTCTTTATCTCCGCACCATTAGGATGAGGTCTGGAAGGTGAAATGCTCCCTACTTCTCTCCTGCAGGTCAGAACCCCGTGGATCAAGTCATCGAATTTGGCTATTGTAACTGCGCACAGCTAGTCCTCCCCTTCCTTCCTTTCTCTTCCCTGGACAAATCCCTACGTGACTAACACAAACCTAATTTATGATGTCAGTAGGTAGGCCAGGTCCCCCAAAAGCTCTGTCCCCGCGGGTTCCGACTAGGTATCTCCCCGCCCCACCCCGTCGCGGCTTGGGTGGAATCTACAATGAAACACTAACAGTAGCTAAGGTAACAGACCCGGGGTTAACCGGACCGACACAGGAGAAGCAGTGAACAGGACTGTTTCTGCGGGCCGGGGGGTTGGGAGGCTGGCTCCGCGGACTGATTTTCCATTGGGTGGGGGTGGGTTAGAGACCACAGACGCACAAAAGCAGCAGTCTAATCTTTGAAGGCCGGCGGCCGGCTCTGCCACGCTCTCAGCAGGAAGGGGAGGGGAGCGGGAGGAAGAGAGGGAGGAGAAGCAGCGCAGGGCGGGAGGAGTGGGGAGGAGGGGCCGGGGGCGGAGCCCGGGCGCCAGGAAAACCCGCGCGCGAGTCCGCAGCACCTCGGGGCGGAGAAGCCGGCGCCGTTCGGCCCCTCGGCCTCCGCCGCGCGCGGTGCGACCCGAAGGGGCGGGCCCGTCCGCAGCCTCCCTTCGCGTCTCGGGCCCACCTTCTCCTCTCCTCCCTCCCCTCCCTCCTTTCCATCTCAGCAGCGCCCTCGGTCTCCCTCTCCGGTTCATACAAAAGCAAAATGTCCGCCATCTTCCGAGGCAGCTGTGCCCGTCGCCGCCACCAGCCCGGCTCTCCTGCGGTTTCTCCTCGGGGCCGCCCCTCCCCCGGCCGCCTTCCCGACCCCAGGCGCCGCGGCTCCTCGGAAGCTGCGGAGTCACCACTCCCCCCGCCCTCGCCCCCACCCCACCCCGCCCTGCCCGCCCCGCCTGGCGACGCAGGACCGCCTCGGGCGGGGGCAGGGGGTCTCGACTGCCCAGGCCGACTGGCTCCTGCTTCCCGCCCGGCCCACCCCCTGGATGGCCCTTTACCTTGATGCAATACGGGGGTTCGTCGTAGGTGACCAGCATGTACCTGTCTCCGCGGCTGGCCGGATCCCGGGCACGCAGCTACAGGACGAGGGATGACGGAGGGGGCCGCGAAGGGAAGGGGGTGGAGGGGGCGATACCAGCGTTACAGAAGCACCTAAATCCACCACCAACCCCATCCTTCGGGAACTCTCCCCATCTCTCCCCTCCCCTCCCTTTACCTTCAAGAATAACTCCACAGCGCCTTTGGCAATATCCAAATAGGAGGTGCCCAGGTCAGTGCGCTGGTTCATAGAGGCGGACGTGTCTATGAGGAACAGCAGGATGGGCATCTTCCCCCACACCCCTGGCTCCGCTCCCCACTCTCTTGGCCCTCTTGCCCTCACTGCCGCGTACTGCCACCTGAACCCTCAACTCTCGCAGAGCCAGGGTGCAGGGAGCAAGAGGAAGACGGGACGGGACGGATGGAACTGCTCCTGGCCTCCTCTTTTTGCAGCCCCACCTCTTCTCCCAACAAGGGAACTTGAAAATGTGAGCGTGTGTAGCCCTCGGGGCCCTCCCCCTTCCTCTCTTCTGGCACCACTACTGCCGCTGCTGCTGCCGCAGAGACTACTACCCGAGCATCCGTCCACGCTCACTGAAGCGCTCGCCCCAGACTGAGAGCTGTCTCTGTTCACCGACACACAACTTCTGTCCGCTCACCTACCATGGGCACCATGTGACCAGAACCCACGCCATTGGCTGCCAATTATGTGGTATTTGCATATTCATTAGATGACAGGGCAAGGGGAGGGACTTGGGCGGACCTTGGGAGTTGAAGTTTGAACCCAGGCAGGGGGTAAGGGGAAATGTTAAGGACCCTCCTTTAGAGGACTTGGAAGCTGTTAGGATACTTAGGGTGGCTTGAATGGATTTTTCGCTTGCTCTTTAAAGATGATAATTCGAAAAGAAGAGTGAATTTGAGCAACAGTTGTGCAGAAGTACAGAAACAGATGCTTGGACAGGCTGCACAGAAAACTGCTTACTGCAATCGATCAATCCTGCCAGTGGCTAAGACCGAAACATTTCAGAAGCAGCAAACTTCTTTCCTGGCAAGACTTACTTGCATTCCTTCAGATCCCTCCCCACTCTTGGTCAGTATTTGTAAGTCTGTTGCTGGCCTTGCATTCCACGTATCTCTACTTAGAAAGGAAACTAAAGCACAGTTAACCTAAACTGGCGTTTTGTGTGCACAAGCTTCTTCAGTTTCGTTGAGCACTTCAAAGTATTGGCCTGCCTGTGATGATTCTACCTACTGTTGTGTCTCTGCAGCCTTTACACACGGAAGGTTTGCCAACCTGGTTTCTGATTCAACTCAAATTTATTGAGCACCTATGAAGTGTCAGCCATCCACATTAGTCTCGTTTAGTCTTTGAAATCATTGTGGTAGGTGGCATTATGTTCAATTTTCAGTAAAGGAAAGTGCAGCTCAGGTAAATGAGGAAGCACTGAGGGATGTGCTCAGGTGTGGCTCTAGGGAGAGACTCAATGAGTGGCCAGTCACGCTTGGCTGACTGCTTCATGTAACTCAGATTTTAAACATGAAGGTGTGTATTCCCAGCACTATGCTGCGCACAACATGGAGTCCTGAACTAAAGTGTGTTTATGACTTCATTTGCTATGTTCCCTTGTAATAGATATTTAAAAATACATATTCAATAACATTTTCATAAAAATAAGATTTCAGAAGAGGCCACATAAGCAATATATGAATCAGGGACAAAAGTAATACAAATAAAAGGTGAAGTAGGAGCAGTGGTCCAGTAGTCCAGAAGTTCAAGAGCTTTCCTAGATGAGGCACTGAGTGGGAAGGAATTGAACTCCTGCACTTTTGAACATAGTTTCTTCTTTTTTATTCATGTCTCTACTCTTTTATTCCACTTGTACTCTCTAAATCAGTTGACTTTAATACTTCACCATAGTCCCTCATTCTAGACCTCTTTCTACCCTCATGTCCGAGGTTACCGGACATCTCTCAGGAAGGCATTCCTACAAAGCACTGCTCTCTTGGCCTTCATTCCCTTCACAACGAATGTTAGCATTCTTTGCCCATGTTTCCATTTCATGTGGCTGACTGTGGTGTGGTCCACTCCCATACAGCAGACTCTCTGTTTTGGTGAGAGTTGGTTTAATTTCTGACTTGCCAAAGATTTGTTACGTTTTGCCTTTAAGCAAGCCCTAATCACCACATCTTGACAAAAAGACCTTCCTTAACCTAATTACTATCCCCTCCCAAACTCTACCTTTCATTGCTCAGAGAAGAGTAAAGTCTCACTGTCTGGTTTTCCACCATCTACTCCTTCCTCAAGGCCATGCCACCTGATTTCTCTCCCCAGCAATCTCTGGAAACTGCTCTGAGGATCCAGGGGCAAGTTCCTGGCCAAATCTAATTGTCTGTTTTATATTTTCTTTGTTGACTGTAGAGCCATTTGTCCCTTGCCTTTCTGAGCTCCTCCTGCACCTGCCACCTTGCCTTTCATCACTTGCCACTTCTCCCAGCATCTTCCTTACTGCTTGGACTATTTGCTTTCAACTTCTCTGAATCCTAAATTTAATTTCTGTCTCAGTCTGTGGCTACCGCTTTTCCTCCCACTGGTCCCACTAAGGACTTTGTTATTTCCACAATCTTTATTCATTTATCCATTCTTTCTTTTTTTTATTTAAAAATTTTTTTTAAAATTTATTTATTTTAATTAGAGGCTAATTACTTTACAATATTGTATTGGTTTCTTTATCCAAATATTCCTTGGGTGGATCTTCTATATGAGATGCAACAAGAATACATTGGTGAACAAGGGACACAGCATATTATAGCAGTGAAGAACTTGGATTTCGGGGTTCAAATCCCAACTCTGCCATTTACTAGCTATGTGACCTTGGGAAAATTAGTTAACTCTGTCTCAGCTTCATCATCTGCATAATGACAATAACAATAGTACCTCATAGAATTGTTATGAGAATTAAATGAATTAATGTTTACAAAATGTTTACAGAAGTGCTTAGTACAGAGTCAGTTCTATGTAAGTGTTAAATAAAAGAATAGATATAGTCCATGGGCACATAGGTAACATTCTAGTGGGGAAAAAAAGTGTAGATAAAATGCTATATTAAGTGCTATGAGAGAGGAATGCATAGTGCTCTGGGAGCACTGGAAAGAATGTATATTCTAGAAGAATTGGAGAGGTGAGGGGGATATACAGAGAACGTTTTCTGAAGGACATGACCTGCAGGAAATGTGAGAAGTAGCCTGGTGATAGAGAGCTAGCTGGTGGAAATGAGAACGGGGCCAGGGAGGAGGGAGAATGTTCTAGGTAGGCAATGGTGAGGTGGTCAGATGGTGAGACATTGAAAGAAACCCAGTGGAAAAAAGAAAGTTCTATATTGCTGGAATGTAGGGTAGCTGGGGGCGGGGGAACAGAATGGGGAGGGAGATGGCTAGAGATGGATGAGCTTGCAGAGGTGGGAAGAGTCAGGTCATGCAAGGCCTACCAGGCCCTGTTGAGGAGTTGGAATTTTAGCCTTGGAGCAATGAGGAACCATAGGATGATTCTGTCGATCGTGTTCAGCATGGTGAATGGGAGAGATGAGAGTAAAAACAGAATACAGAAGACAAGTGAAGAGTCTGTCTCTTTCATTTCAATCGGCCAAACCGTCATGGTTACAAGAGGCTGGAGAGAATATTGAAAGTAAATGGTCAGTCTGCGTGGAAGGGCACAAGCTGACTGAGGAAAGCAGAAAAATAAGTCTCTCAGTAGGCACAAGCTGCCCCACTCTGGCAGATCTGGGGGAGGGGAATACACTAGAGTGATGAGTCCTTCATTTCTTAATCACAGTGTGCAAGGGTAAGCTGTCCTGTAAGGTAAGGCCTAGTCTTCTTCTTCCCATTTTGGCAAGGGGGGAAACAGATTCCTCAGCTGGTCAGCCACCCAATGTAGCAGCTCAAGCTCCCCTCCCCTCAATTCTGCAGGAATAACACCAGAATGAGAGGGATGTGTGGGATGCCCGAGAGCCCAGACACACATTCAGAGCAGCCCAGTGTGGAAGTAGCTCGCCAGCAGGGTGCAGAGTGGCCAGAAGAGAGAGGAGGGCTGGAGGGAGTCCGTTAGCTTCAGGCAGCACCACAGGCCTGGAGACTGCTCTCTCATTCCCCAAAAGACTGGCCTTGGATAAGCCACCCTGTGGGATTGTGAGAGACCTGACTTCGCCATTATCTGCCTCCTGACACCTGTTGATTTTACCTGTGTTCAGGGAACCCTCTTTCTGAAGCCTGATTGGAGGAGAGCTGGTGAGGGGTGATGGCCATGGTGGGGTGCCCAGAGAATTGAGGGAAGTGCCCTATGGAGGTAACCTGGGGCACCAGAGATACAGGCGTATGCCAGTCGAGGGCAGTGAATTTTCCAGCACAAGGCCTAGCACAAGACTTTTTAGCTGCTCCCTTCTGCCCTGGCCCAGGCACAGCAAATCATATGGACATTTATAGACCTGGTGACACTGAGAAGCGGCATAGGCTAAAAATAAAAATAGCTGGTGATGAAACTTGGCCCAGGGCAGCCCCCAGACAAGCTCCCCAGGGCTTTTGCCACTTGGGTAACCTCTCGTCACCACTCAGGGCATAGGAGCCTCTGGGTGGAGATTTTTTGTTTTTGTTTTCTTTGTATTTTTCAATTTATTCAATGGCACCAGGTCTTAGTCGTGGCACTCAGGATCTTCCATCTTCATTGTGGCATGATGGATCTTTAGTTGTGGCGTGTGGGATCTAGTTCCCTGACCAGGAATGGAACCCTGGCCCTCTGCATTGGGAGTTCGGAATTTTAGCCACTGGACCACCAGGGAAGTCCCTGGGTGGAGATCTTGGAACCTCCCTCTTTTTCTTTCAGATCTTTTGTGGTGTTCCCCTCCTTCTATCTCACCACCCTGAGACCACCACCCCATGTTACCTGTGGTACGAAACTTGTCAGGAACTCACAAGGCAAGTCTGTGGAGCTCCGCGGGGGGCACATCACACATGGGGTTGGGGAGAGTGCCAGAACAGCGGTAGAGAAGGCAGTGCCCACCACTACCAGCCTCAGCCTCTCTGGCCTCCAACCACCTAGAGCCCTCTGCCCCCTCTTTCCCCACATGCACCAGGGCGTCAGGTACTGAGGAGTTTCACCTTGCAGGTATTAGTCAAATTCATCTCATTCCTTTTCCCTTGGTTTATGCCCTTTGCATCTTAGCTCTAGTTTCTTTTTTAACTTCTGGGGAGGCTAAATGCTGTAGAAAATTCTTCAACAGTTCTTGCACCAAGCTATTTCCACTCATAAAAAGGAGAAACATTTCTATTCCTGCTAAGGCACAGATTTCATAATTCTTCCCTCTCCTTCTTAAGGCTGTGGCATTACGGCATTTAAACCATGTTAGAACATATCTTTTACAATGTAACAATGCTAGAACTGTACTTGTACTTAGGTGTATCAAGAAACTCTACAGCTACTTTCCTTGTTGTAAATCACTTAATTTGTCCTAAATATTGCCAGGTTTTTCATCCCCCTTCCACATGGGGATGGAAGATATCTTTTGAGTAGAGCTGGTGGGCCTTGTACCACCACCCAGGAAGTTACTTACCTGGTGTTTGGTTATCAGAATATCTACTTCAGCCTCCTCTGCTTGGCACTCTGTTAAGTGCCTGGGGCAAAAAGATGAACAGGACATGGTTCCTGTTCATCTGAGCGTCTCCTCCACTGGGGAAGACTGGTTATATAAAGCAGATACTTTCAATACAATATGGTAGATACTAAGCTAGAGAGACAGTTGCAACCGGGTTTTGTGTGTGTGTGCGTGTGTGTGTATTTTTCAGAGTTAATTGTTTAAACATTTGCTACAATACTTAATAAGTGAAATTGTTTAGATTTTTAAAATCTTATATATTATAGCATAGGTCCAACCAGAAATAGTCAAATTAACATCCTAAGCACAATAATCGATAGGCAGTCCTGCCCCTATAATTCTTGCTTAGCTTTAATTAACACTTTTGAATTATTCCCTTTTCTCTAACTGGGAAGTATTTGTTTGAGGACATGTGTGGGGGAAAACATTGAAAGAATTTGTAACTGGATTTTATTTGAGCCAAGAAGGGTAGGCTGCAGTCAGCTAGTTATCAGGGAAAGCCTCCTGGAGGAGGTGATATCAGCGAAGAAAAGGAGAGGCAGTTTTATCTCAGGATAAAGGAGCTCTGAGGCCTTGAAACAGGTGAATGTGTGTTGTGGTCCCTGCTGGTGCCCGGCCCAGGTCCCCTTTTGTGAACATGGGCTGCTGCAGGCTCACAGCTGCTTCCCCTGCTCCGGAAAAGTCCCCTCAGGAGGGAGAGCCACCTGGGCTCAGAGGTAAGGCACCATGCCACGTGGGCAGCCTGCCCAACTCCCCTCCCCCAAACTGCAGCCAATGACACAGCCCCCTGGCCTCAGAATGGGATCACCCTGTGGTGTCATTCGTGCTTCACAGCCTTAGTGATCTGGCCAAAGCTGGACTCCAAATGAGACCACATTCTTGCTTAGCTCCATTCCCTGTCCTACCCTGCTTCTCCCTCGCCCTTCCTCTTGAGATAGCTCTTTCAGGGAACCTGACCTAGGAGAGTATGTTTGATGAACTTTTTGAAATTTGGCATACTCGATATTTTGACATACTTCATATTTAGGATGTGAGTGAAGACATAATTGGAAGATTAAATCTAAGAATTAGGCAAGAACCAGATCATAGAGAATCTTGTGTGCCATATTAAAGACTTTGAGTCTTTTTAATTTTTATATTAAGTCTTTTGATATTGTCTTTATGTTAAAGACAAAAATACTTTGAATCATGCTCCCCACCTTTAATGATGTAGCTTCCTCACCTATAATGACTTATTCACTTACGCTGGGGCGTGGGGGACTACTGGGGTTCTTAGTTACATACAAATCACTCTGAAAGTGATAATTCATTACTTAGAGCCATTAATATTAATAGTCTCATTCACTTTAAAATACAGTGGAGTATGAGAGATTGTATTTTCCAAAGATAGTCATACCTATTATTTATCTCACCTGCATGCTCTTACAATGTTACTAATATTCTTCCCACTGTGAGAGGAGGTCTGTGCTTCCTGCTGTTGAATCTGGGGATAGGGGTTTGTGACTGCACTGGTCAATGCCATGAAATGGAAGCAATGCTGGGAGATATACAAGGCAAGGTCATAAAAGACAATGGCTTTCACCTGGATGGATCCTCTTACTCTCTATTAGGGTGATTATCCTTGGAACTCAACTGCCATGTTGTGAGGAAGGCCACATGAAGAGGCCACATGTTGGTGTTCTGGCAAACACTGCCAGCTTGGCCCCCCAGCCGACACCAGCATCAATTGTCAGACATGTGAGCAAAAGAGCCATCAGATGATTCCAGCTCCTAGCAGATGTCATGGGGCAAAAAACAAGTTTTCCCTACTCTGTCTAGTCTGAAATCCCAACCCGCAGAAACCGTAGAGATAATACATGATTATTGTTATTTTATGCCACTAAATTTTGGAGCAGTAGATAACTAATATATCTGTCTAGACTCTGAAGTTATGATTTTCCCTTCAAAATCAGCTCCTCCAGTTTCCCTCCCCAGGTTAATGATATCTCCAAGTTTTTTCAGTGACAGAGCTATTTTTAACTCACAGTTATCTGTCTACTTACATATAATTAGTTGTCAGGTCCTATAGATTTTCCTTTCTACACTGTCTCTGCCATCCATCCTTTTCCTCAGTACTTGTCTCTCTCCACATTAAACCAAAGCCCAGCTCTAATCATTCTCATACCCCTGCTCTAAAACTGTCAACTTTCACAGAAATACACTTTTTAGGTGAATTCTAGAAATCCATCTAGAATATATATAATCTAGATACATACATATTCTGTCTACATATGTTTACAGAAATAATACTTTGCTTGTTCATTGTAACAAATTCTGATTTGTTACCATACAGACATGTGCAGAAACAGTGAATGTAGTTACTGTTAACATTTGCTATGTTACATTCCAGACATTTTTCTAGGTAACTGTGTTTGTGTGTATTCTAGGGATGTATGGGAGTGTGTGTGTGAGAGAGAGAAAGACAGAGAGAGAGAAAGAGACAGAGATAGAACTCCATGTTATGTAAACATACATGATAGATACTGGAGAAGGAAATGGCAACCCATTCCAGTGTTCTTGCCTGCAGAATCCCAGGGACAGTGGGGCCTGATGGGCTGCGTCTGTGGGGTTGCACAGAGTCGGACAGGACTGAAGCAACTTAGCAGCAGCAGCAGCATGATAGATACATTTAAGAAACATTGTTTATCAAAAATAGGATCACAACACACATCTTGTTCTCCAATTTTGTTTTTTACCTGATACGGCTTTCTGGTTATCTCCTCATGACAGCCCAATGCAGATCTACTTCATTTTAAAAGTTGCACAGTATTGCAACATAATTTATTTAACCATTTCCCTATTGAAAAACATTTGGTTGTTTCTACATTTTGCTTCAAATAGTGCTGCAATGAGTATTGCTGTGCAAATATCTTTATGGACTTGTGCCAATTCTGTAGATTAGAGTCTAGAAAATGCAACCACTGGATCACAGGGTATGGACAATTTATGAATTGATGAGGAACACTAAACTGTCCTTCTAATGTGGTTGTTGTACCTATTGTCACCCTCGTAACAGTGTGTCAGTGCCCATTTTCTCACAGTCTAGCCAAAACACACGCTATTAATTATTTGTATTTGTTTCAAGCTAATAGGCAAACACACTTCTGCATTGTTTTTATTTGTATCTATTTAATTCATGGAGTTGAATAGTTTTTCAAGTTTATAGGCCACTTATATTTCCCTTCCCATGAACTGACTCATCCTTTATCCATTTTTCTACTGAATTTTCAATATTTCTTAATTCTTTCTATGTGCTTTTTATTCAGGATGACTCTTCATTCTGTTGTGTGTTGTCACTATTTGATCCAACCTGCCAATATGAGTTTTAACGTTGTTCATGGTGTCTGCTAAGTGTTATAACTTTTCTGCTGTCAAATTTGATTGACATATTCTTTATGACTTCTGGGTTTATTGTTGTGATTTAAGAAACTCTCTCTAATCCATGACTATGAAGAAAGTTCTATATTCTCTCCTAATACATTCATGATTTTATTTTTCAAGTGTTTAAATCTTTATTCCAAAGGCCAAAAAAGAAATCACATTAGCAACAAAACAGATTACAACTTAAGTCTCTAAAAAAGGTACTGATTAAGTAAACTATAATGTGTACATTCATACTAGATAGCCATCAAGATAGATAAGGTAGACAGCTTTAAAAAAAATTGTTTATCAAACTAAGTGAAAAGGACAGAAGGCGTAGTATGATTCTATCTTCTTATATATGCATAAAGTGTCTGAAAGTATATATACTACAGCTTTAATAGAAGTTCCTTCTAGGAAGTAAACACATCTGTGTAGAACTTTATAGTTAAAAAATTTGTTCTAATATTTACAGAAAAGAGGTATTTTTCATTCAGAAAAACACTGCATGAATGATGTGTTAACAGTGTGCTGCTGCTGCTGCTGCTGCTGCTAAGTCGCTTTAGTCGTGTCCGACTCTGTGCGACCCCATAGACGGTAGCCCACCAGGCTCCCCCATCCCTGGGATTCTCCAGGCAAGAACACTGGAGTGGGTTGCCATTTCCTTCTCCAATGCCTGAAAGTGAAAAGTGAAAGTGAAGTCGCTCAGTCATGTCTGACCCTCAGTGACCCCATGGACTGAAGCCTTCCAGGCTCCTCCATCCATGGGATTTTCTAGGCAAGAGTACTGGAGTGGGGTGCCATTGCCTTCTCTGAACAATGTGCTACACATGGATAAAAGAAAAAAGGAACATGATGGAGGAAACAATGAGAAAACAATTAAAAATCTACAGTTGACATCAATTCACATCTGTTAACTGTGGGAACTAACTACAGAGACATAATTAGACTTAACATCAACTGGACTTTACAAATACACAGACCATTCCCCATTGTTTAACATAGCTCAAATATAAGAACACTTCCTTGCTCTTTGGCAAACATCTGTAGTAAATAAAAATTCTGATTAAATTAACACTATTCAAAGAAGCTGCTGAAACAATCAGACATTTAAGAAAATAACATAATTTTCAGTTAAAAGAGAAAAAAGAACCTTTAGTGACTCCCCATCACTTAAGACTGGGTTACCCAAACTTGTTTGAACGTCGAAATTACTCTAGGTATTGTTAAAAGAATAGATTTTCAGGCACCACCCAAGGCCCGAATCTGATTTTGACCCAGAATCTAAATCCTCATTGAAGGGATCTGGAATTCTGTAATTTTAACAAGCTTTCAGGTGATTTTTCTAACTATATAAATTCAGAAAACTAAATTTGTGATCTATAGATATAAATACAAACCTTTTACCTGGACACTTAAAAACTCTCTGAGACTCCTGTCAGCATTTGCAACTTCATGTGAAGTACAATGCTTCCGGTTGTTGGAACATGTTAGATACTAACCAGTAGGAATGTTTTTTTTTTTTTTTAATTTTTATTTTTACTTTTTTAGGCCCCACTATCACAAGGCATGTGGGATCTTAGTCCCTGAGAATCAAACCTGAGCCCCTGCAGTAGGAAGTGCAGAGTCTTAACCACCGGACAACCAGGGAAGTCCCAGGAGGAATGCTTTTTAATTGAGATATAATGCACATACCATAAAATTAATCCTTTTAAAAAGTACTATTCAGTGGCAGTTAGCATATTCACGAGATAGCGCAATAATCGGCACTCTCTAAATCCAGAATATTTCATCATCCCCAAAAGGAAACCCCATGGCCATTAGCAGTCACTTCCCATTTCTTCCTAATTCCCCTGGCCCTGACAACCACTAATCTAAGTTCTGGCTCTATGGATTTGCCCATTCTGGATATTTCATATAAATGGAAGCATATAATATATAGCCCTTTGTATCTGACTTCTTTCACTTTACATAGTATTTTCAAGGTTCATCCATGTTGTAGTATGCGTCAGTACTTTATTCCTTTTCATTGCTGAATATTCTTCCATTGTATGGATGTAACACTTTTTTTTAACATTTTAATTACTAGTTGATACATACAAATTATGGAAAATTCTTAAAGAGATGGGAATACCAGACCACCTTACCTGTCTCCTGAGAATTCTGTATGCAGGTCAAGAAGCAACAGTTAGAACCAGACATGGAACAAGGGACTGGTTCCAAATTGGGAGAGGAGTACATCAAGGCTGTATGTTGTCACCCTGCCTATTTAACTTCTATGCAGAGTACATCAGGCAAAATGCTGGGTTGGATGAAACACAAGCTGGGTTTAAGACTGCCTGGAGAAATATCAGTAACCTCAGATATGCAGATGACACCACCCTTATGGCAGGAGGCGAAGAGGAACTAAAGACCCTCTTGATGAAAGTGAAAGAGAAGAGTGAAAAAGCTGGCTTAATACTCAACATTCAAAAAATGAAGATCATGGCATCTGGTCCCATCACTTTATGGCAAAGACATGGGAAAACAATGAAAATAGTGACAGAGTTTATTTTCTTGGGCTCCAAAATCACTGTAGATGGTGACCACAGCCATGAAATTGAAAGACCCTGCTCCTTGGAAGAAAAGCTATGACCAACCTAGACAGCATATCAAAAAGCAGAGACATTACTTTGCCGACAAAGGTCTGTAAAGTCAAAGCTCTGGTGTTTCCAGTAGTCATGTCCAGAGTTGGACCATAAAGAAAGCTGAGCACTGAAGAATTGATGCTTTTGAACTGTGGTGTTGGAGGAGACCCTTGAGAGTTCCTTGGACTGCAAGGAGATCCAACCAGTCCACCCTAAAGGAGATCAGTCCTGAATATTCATTGGAAGGACTGATGCTGAAGCTGAAGCTCTAATACTTTGGCCACCTGATGTGAAGTACTGACTCATTTGAAAAGACCCTGATTCTGGGAAAGATTGAAGGCAGGAGGAGAAGGCGACGACAGAGGATGAGATGGTTGGATGGCATCACTGACTTGATGGACATGAGTTTGAGCAAGCTCTAGGAGTTGGTGATGGACAAGGAAGTCTCATGTGCTGCAGTCCATGGGGTCACAAAGAGTCGAACATGACTGAGTGACTGTACTGACTGAACTGAACATACGTGGGTTATTTCCACCTTTTGGCTATTATGTTGCTGTGAACATTCATGTCTGGGAAGCTTTTAAAACTACTAAATTCTCAGTTCTTACCCCAGACCAATGGGATAAAAATACCTGAGAGGTGGGGGGATAGATGGTGACTGGACTTTTTTTTTTTTAATTAAACTTACCAAGCAATTTTAATGGGTAGCCAGAATTGACAATAATCAGGCTAGATACCCCTAAGGGAGTGGTCTTAAAATGTAGTCTTTGAACCAGTAGTATTGGCCAAGACTTCTTAGAAATTTAAATTTCCAAACCCTACCCCACATCACCCCTATCAGAATATCTAGAAGATGCACTCAGAAAACCATGCTTTAATAAGCTCTGATGAAAGTGAAAGTGGAGAGTGAAAAAGTTGGCTTAAAGCTCAACATTCAGAAAACAAAGATCATGACATCCGGTTCCACCACTTGATGGGAAATAGATGGGGAAACAGTGGAAACAGTGTCAGACTTTATTTTTCTGGGCTCCAAAATCACTACAGATGGTGACTGCAGCCATGAAATTAAAAGACGCTTACTCCTTGGAAGGAAAGTTATGACCAACCTAGATAGCATATTCAAAAGCAGAGACATTACTTTGCCAACAAAGGTCCGTCTAGTCAAGGCTATGGTTTTTCCTGTGGTCATGTATGGATGTGAGAGTTGGACTGTGAAGAAGGCTGAGTGCCGAAGAATTGACGCTTTTGGACTGTGGTGTTGGAGAAGACTCTTGAGAGTCCCTTGGACTGCAAGCAGATCCAACCAGTCCATTCTGAAGGAGATCAGCCTTGGGATTTCTTTGGAAGGAATGATGCTAAAGCTGAAACTCCAGTACTTTGGCCACCTCATGCGAAGAGTTGACTCATTGGAAAGGACTCTGATGCTGGGAGGGATTGGGGGCAAGAGGAGAAGGGGACGACAGAGGATGAGATGGCTAGATGGCATCACTGACTCTATGGACGTGAGTCTCAGTGAACTCCAGGAGTTGGTGATGGACAGGGAGGCCTGGCCTGCTGCGCTTCATGGGGTCGCAAAGAGTTGGACATGACTGAGCGACTGATCTAATCTGATCTGATCTGGGTAATTCTGGTGCACACTGAAGTGTGAGAGCTACTATGCATCCAATCACTATCTTAAAATCCCCCCAAATCTGAATTTCAAAATAGATTTCCATAAAGATAGAGCAGATTTGCTTTCCTCTATTCCTCCCACAAAACAGCTAAAACCTCTGGATGTTTTATAAAAACAAACCCAAGAAGCTGTTCAGTTGCTCAGTTGTGTCCAACTCTTTGTGATCCCATGGACTCCAGCACATCAGGCTTCCCTCTCCCAGATTTTACTCAAGCTTATGTCCATTGAGTTGATGATGACATCCAACCATCTCATCCTCTGTCACCCACTTCTCCTCCTGCCCTCAATATTTCCCAGCATCAGGGCCTTTTCCAGTGAGCCAGCACTTTGCATCAGGTGACCAAAATTTTGGAGCTTCAACATCTGTCTTTTCAATGAATATTCAGGGTTGATTTCCTTTAGGATTGACTGGTTTGATCTCCTTGAAGTCCAAGGGACTCTCTAGAGTCTTCTCCAGCACATTCTGTAGGCATCAGTTCTTTGGCACTCAGCCTTCTTTATGGTCCAACCCTCACATACATTCATGACTACTGGAAAAACCATAACTTTGACTCTATGGACTAAGAAAGGGGAGGGATAAATTAGGAGTTTGGGATTAACAGCACACTCTGCTATATATAAAATAGATTACCTCCAAGGACCTACTGTAAAGCACAGGGAACTCTGCTCAGTACTCTGTAATAACCTAAATGAGAAAAGAATTTGAAACAGGATAGGGGTATATGTATAACTGAATCACTCTGCTGTACACCTGAAACTAATACAACATTGTAAATCAGCTATGCTTCAATACAAAGTAAAAATAAAATAACAAACCCAAGAAGACGCTGAAAGGTGGAGAGAAAAAGGCAGGAGCAGGAACCTGGGGAATGCAAGGCTCTAGACAATGGTGGATTCTCTTGGTTTTCTTTTTGGCTCCTAGATCCTAGAGTGGGTGTTGGAGAAGCTGGAGACCCAGAATTCCAAAGGCACAGACAGAAAATCCCCAAGGAAAGCCTGCTCTCTCCAGCGAAAAGGCAAGCAGAGGGGTAGCCTAGCAAGACAAAAACCTTTTAGACAATAACCACTCTACTCCAGCCAAACCCCACAGAAATTACTGTGGCCCCAACCCACTATGCTAGGGAAGTCCTAGTGTAAACCTAGACATCCACCCTCAACAGGCCATAAGAAGTTACCCTGGTGCCCATGCTAGGGTGAAGTCAGAGGAAACCTAGTGAAGAGTCAGGACTTTACCACTGCCCAGTAGAAAATAGGTCACTCCACATCACTTACACCTCCGCGATGTCAGTAAAGGCCACGTGAGGAGCAGTAACAAGGCATTCTGACCTCTCCCAGCCAAACAGCTATCAGTAGAGACCATATGAGGAGGCAGAACTAGCATCCCTGCATAACAGTAATGAGGAGCCACCCCAGGTGTCAATTCAGGCAAAGCAGAGAACCTATTTCCCTCTACCTGTCCATTAGGAGGAACTGTCTTCCCTTCCCTTGCCAGAGCAGTGTTGGAAGAAACCAGCTAAAACAGAAGGTTTAAATAAAAGCCAGAGTCTCACAACATAATAAAAAATGTCCATGACAAAATAAAAATCGCTTGTCATACAAAGAACCAGGAAGATATTCCACAAAGGGAAAAGATGCCAACACCAAGATGACAGAGATGTTAGAATTAGTCAGCCAAGAATTTAAAGGAGTCATCATAAAGATGCTTCAAGGAGCAATTATGGACACATTTGAAACAAATAGAAAATCCCAGAAAATAAATGAAATAGATAAAAAAGAAGCAAACTGAAATTTTAGAATTGAAAAATACAAAAGCAAAAATAAAATTGCAATTGATGGCCAATCACCAGAATGGGCAGGATAGAGGAAAGAAACACTGAAAATAGAGCAACAGAAATTTCCTTTTATTAAAAACTTGTAACAGAAACATGTAGGACTATAAAAAAGATCTAAAAATTATGTCAATAGAGTCTCAACAGAGAAGAGGGAGGAGCTGAAAAATTTCTTTATTTTAAAGGAAAAATTGCAAAAAAAATTTGGCAAAAGAAACAAACCTACAACTCTAAGAAGCTGCACAAACCCCACACAAGATAAATCCAAAGAAATTCAGGTGAAGATAAATCAAAATAAAAACTAAATACAGGGTTATTGTTACCATCTTTCTAAATTCCATATATATGCGTTAGTATACTGTATTGGTGTTTTTCTTTCTGGCTTACTTCACTCTGTATAATAGGCTCCAGTTTCATCCACCTCATTAGAACTGATTCCAATGTATCCTTTTTAATGGCTGAGTAATACTCCATTGTGTATATGTACCACAGCTTTATAATCCATTCATCTGCTGATGGACATCTAGGTTGCTTCCATGTCCTGGCTATTGTAAACAGTGCTTCGATGAACATTGGGGTACACGTGTCTCTTTCAATTCCGGTTTCCTCAGTGTGTATGCCCAGCAGTGGGATTGCTGGGTCATAAGGTAACCTTATGACCTTATATAACCCTGTATACGAGACAGCAAAAGAGACACTAATGTATAGAACAGTCTTTTGGACTCTGTGGGAGAGGGAGAGGGTGGGATGATTTGGGAGAATGGCATTGAAACATGTATAATATCATATATGAAACGAGTCGCTAGTCCAGGTTTGATGCACGATCCTGGATGCTTGGGACTGGTGCACTGGGACGACCCAGAGGGATGGTATGGGGAGGGAGGATGGAGGAGGGTTCAGGATGGGGAACACGTGTATACCTGTGGCGGATTCATGTTGATGTATGGCAAAACCAATACAATATTGTTAAGTTAAAAAATAAAATTAAAAAAAATCTAAATACAATAGGAAATTTTTGAAACCAAAATGAGAGAAATTGCACCTAACAAATAGGGGAAAACCAATTCAAGGCAATTAAGGTTTCTCATCAGAAACCATGGAGGGCAGAAGGAAGTGACAACATTTTCAAGTGCTGAAAGAAAAGAACTGGCAGTTCAAAATTCTATATTCAGCAAAAATATCTTCCAGGAATGAAGAAGAAATCAAAACAGTGTTAGATGAAGATAAAGTAAGAGAATGCTATGCCAGTGGAAAAGACGTTTATAGAAACTTTTATAAACAGACAGGAAATAATAAAAGGAGTTTCAGATTATTAGGAAGGAAGAATAATGGCATGAACAAAAAATATGGGTAAATACAATGGACTTTTTTCTCCTTTGGAGCTTTCTAAATTATGTTTAATGATTGGAGCAAAAAGTACAACACTACCTTGACCTGGTTGTCAATTGTTTAAAGCAATTATATTATAGATAGGGGAAGTTAAAGGGACAGAAAGGGAAATGAAGTTTCTACACTCACCTGAACTGGTAACATGATACCAGTAGTCTGTGATAAGCTATGTATGTATAGCAAAATACTTAAAGCAGCCACTAGAAAAACTGTGAAAAGAGATGCACTGAAAACACTGTAGATAACTCAGAATTCTAAAAAATGTCTTAAAAACCTACAAGGAGGCAGGAACAATGAAACAGAAAAAAGTAGCAGGAAAAGAGGATTATTATATGATAAAGGGAAGATCCCCTGGAGAAGGAAATGGCAACCCACTCCAGTGTCCTTGCCTGGAAAATCCCATGGACAGAGGAGCCTGGTGGGCTGCAGTCCATGGGGTCGCAAAGAGTTGGACATGACTGAGTGACTAACACTTGTGACATGATAAAGGAGTCAATCCACTAAGAATCCCCGAAGTGTATGCACCAAATGGCAGAGCTGAGAAATTTGTGAAGCAACAAGAGAATAGAACTGAAAGAAAAAATAGATTCACAATTATAGTTGAAATTTCAACATTCCTCTCTCAACAATTGATAGAACCACCAGGCAGAAAATCTGCAAAGATATGGAAAAGGTCAATACTATCAACCAAAAGGATCGAATCAACATTTATTGACAACTGCATCCAACAACAACAGAATGCATGTACTTTTCAAGCACCCATGGGACATAATACCAAGATAGACCATAAGTGAAAGTGTTAGTTGTTCAGTCATGTCTGACTCTGCGACCCCATGGACTGTAGCCCTCCAGGCTCCTCTGTCCATGGGATTTCCCTGACAAGAATACTGGAGTGAGTTGCCATGGCCTTCTTCAGGGGATCTTCCTGACCCAAGGATCGAACCTGGGTCTCCTGCATTGGAGGACAGATCCTTTACCACAGAACCACCTGTGAAGCATCAAAATCAAAGAGATTGCAGACACAAAAACAAAAATTGTAGACCAATAACCTTCATGAACTTAGATGCAAACATACTCAAGAATATATTAGCAAACAGAATCTTGATATGTAACAATTCTATACCTTAACCAAATGACATTTTTTCCAAGGATGGGTCAATAATTTTTAAAAAATGACTGAACATAATCCACTATAATAATTGGCTAAAGAAGAAAGACCACATGATCGTATCAATTGATGCAGAAAAAACTTGACAAAATCCAATACCTATTTATAATTTTTAAAAAACTATCAAGACGTCTTTGGCAGTTCAGTGGTAAAGACTCCAAGCTGCCAATGCAGGGAGTGCAAACCTGATCCCTGGTCAGGGAATTAAGATCCCACATGCCCTGCGGCATGCCCAAAATATATATTTTTTTAAATTAAAACTATCAAAAAATAGAAATAGAGGGTAACTTCCTCAACTTGATAAAGAACATCTGCAAAAGCCTTCAGCTAGCATCATGCTTCACGGGGAAAGAATAAATATTTTCCACTAAGATGGTGAACAAGGCAAGGATGTTTGCTCTTATCATGGCCATTCAACATAGTACTGGAAGTTCTCTATAATTCAATGAGGTTAGAAAAGGAAACAAGGCATATAGATCAGAAAGGAAGAGATAAAACTGTCTTTGTTTGCAGATGATAAAATCCTCTATGTAGAAAATCCCAAGGAATCTACCCAAAACCCTTAGAACTGATAAGTAAGTTCATCAAGTTCCCAGGATACAAGATAGGCATGTAAATTAATTGCATTTCTATATACTAGCAATGACTATGTAAGCACAAAAATTAAAAATACAGTACCATTTATGATTGCTCAAAAATGAAATAATTAAGTGTAACTCTAACAAAAGGACTGAAATTTGTATATTGAAATTACGTAAGACTGATCAAGAAGTCAAAGACGATCTAAATAAGTGGAGAGAAATATTGTATTCATGGATTGGAAGACTCAACATAGTAAATATTTTAGGTCTCCTCAAATTGATGTATAGCTTTAACACAATTCAAAATCTTAGTAAGATTTTTTTTGCAAATATAAACAAGATTATTGTTAAATTTGTATGGAAAGAAAAATGAATCAGAATAGCCAAAATAATTTTGAAAAAGAAAAATAAAATGAGAGGAATTCTCTATCCAACTTCATGATATAAAATATTTACTTATGGCTGAATTCTATTTGCTAATATTTGTTGTGTGTGTTATGTTGTGTGCTCAATTTTGTTGGATTCTTTGTGGCCCCATGGACTGTAGCCCACCAGGCTCCTCTGGCCATGGAATTCTCCAGGCAGAAATACTGGGGTGGGGCGCCATTTCCTTGTCCAGGGGATCTTCCTGATCCAGGGATCGAACCCGAGCCTCCTGCACTGGCAGGCAGATTCTTTACCACTAGTGCCACGTGGGAAGAAGAGTATTTTGTTAAACTACACTAATAGAGCCTGAGTGGTGTTGATTGAGAGGTGGATCAGCAAAACAATGTAAAGAACCCCCAAATGGCCCTATGTTAAGTATAGCCTGCTGACTTTTTAAAAACAAATTTGCAAAAGCAATGCAGTGGAGGAAGAATGGCCTTTTCAACAAATGGTAATAGTTCAGTCAGATACCCACAGGCAAACCATTAACCTTGATCTAAACCTCATACCTTATACAAATGTCAACTCATGACCCCCAAAACATGATTCATGATTCATAAAAGAAAAATAAATCGCACTTCATCAAAGAGAAAAATTTTTTCTCTGTGAAAGACCCTGTGAAGACAATGAAAAGACTAGCTACAGACTGAAAGAAAACATTTGCAAGGCACACATCTGACAGAGGACTAGTGTCTAGCATGTATAAAGAAATTTCAAAACTCAACAGTAAAAAAGCAAAAGCAAATAATTTAATTAGAAAGTGGGTAAAACACATGAAGAGACTTTTTGCTGAAGAGGATACACAGATGGAAAAACAAGTAAATAAAAAGATATTCAATATCATTAGCCATTCAGATCAGATCAGATCAGTCACTCAGTCATGTCTGACTCTTTGCGACCCCATGAATCGCAGCACACCAGGCCTCCCTGTCCATCACCAACTCCCGGAGTTCACTGCATTAGCCATTGGGAAAATACAAATTATAACAACAATGAAATGTCACCTATAAGAATAGCTAAAATTGAAACAAAAAAGTTAACACCACCAAATGGTGACCAGGATGTAGAGAAACTGAATCACTTATGCATTGTGAATGAGAATGTAAAGTGCTACAGCCATTCTGGAAAATAGTTGGGAAATTTCTTAAAAACATAGACATGATATTACCCATGGTAAGTGCCACTCTTGGGTATTGAGACCCAGTGCACCAAATCAGAAAAGGGGGATGGTAAGGATGTCTGGGTCTGCCTTTTCCAGCCCTATTTTGACCTATTAAAGTTTTGCCCATCTTTAAAATGTTTGAATATCAATTTCATGTTTTTCTACCTAAATATCTTTACTATGTCATCCCTAGACTTTCAGCTGTCCTTGCCCAGTTTTCCTCTCTTCTCCTAGGTTGTGAGGTCCTTAGTGTACTCTTTCTTTCTGTAATTCACCACATCACCTAAAACAGGACTTTGGACCCACAATTGGTAGGAGTGGTCTATCTCTAGGATCCAAGGTTCTTGGTTTGTAGTGCCTAAGAACCATGGAGAATGTTTGTTTCAATGCAGCCTCATGGCCTTCATCTCAAACTCTGTGTGTAGAATATAGAAGTCTGTATTTAACAAGTTCTCTAGCAGATTCAGGCACTCAGAGTACTGCACATGGAGAACTTCTGGTTAGGGTTGAAATTCGGGCAAGGGGGAGGGCTTATTAAAAATCGCAGCTACAGGCCTTACTGTGTCTTGCAGTAGTCTCTCTAATGAGGTATCTCAATCTTGCCTACACATTAGAATCACCTTGGAAAATCTAAAAAGTCCACATAACCCAAATCACACGCCAGAGAAGGTCTGAGGGAGGAGAGCCCAGAATGTCAGTATTTTTAAGAGCTCCCTAAACAATCTTGTTGTGCAGTCATGGTTGGGATACACAGTGAAAACAGAAAGGGAAATGACCTGGTCAGGAATTAGTCTAAAATAGTGAGAAAGCAGAGAGAAGCAACATGATCAGGCCAGGGTGGTATTCTCAGTCCTTGCTTGGCTTTTAATTGCAGGAGTGGAGATGGAGGGGAAAGGACTACTGTAACAACTTGAGCACATTGTATTAGACAGTCAGTTGCTCACTAGAATGTGAACTCCTTGAGGGGAGTGACTATCATCTAGTTCTTTGCTGTTCCCCCAGCTGCTGCTGCTGCCTGCTGCTGTCGCTTCAGTTGTGTCCGACTCTGTGCGACCCCAGAGACGGCAGCCCACCAGGCTCCCCCGTCCCTGGGATTCTCCAGGCAAGGACACTGGAGTGGGTTTGCCATTTCCTTCTCCAATGCATAAAAGTGAAAAGTGAAAGTGAAGTCGATCAGTCGTGTCCGACCCTCAGCGACCCCATGGACTGCAGCCCACCAGGCTCCTCTGTCCATGGGATTTTCCAGGCAAGAGTACTGGAGTAGGTTGTCATTGCCTTCTCCCCAGCACCCAGTGCTAATTACATGTTAATTATGTGTTAACACACATTAACTAAAGAATGAGACCTGGGACTTCCCTGGTGGTCCTAGTGGTTAAGACTCCAACAACAAGATTGAAGATCCCACGTTCTGCAGCTAAGACCTGACTCAGCCAAATAAATATTTAAAAAATAATAACGACAGTGCAAGAGGGTTCCCTTTTCTCCACACCTTCTTCAGCATTTATTATTTGTAGACTTTTGGATCGCAGCCATTCTGACTGGTGTGAAATGGTACCTCATAGTGGTTTTGATTTGCATTTCTCTGATAATGAGTGATGTTGAGCATCTTTTCATGTGTTTGTTAGCCATCTGTATGTCTTCCTTGGAGAAATGTCTATTTAGTTCTTTGGCCCATTTTTTGATTGGGTCATTTATTTTTCTGAGTTGAGCTGTAGGAGTTGCTTGTATATTTTTGAGATTAGTTGTTTGTCAGTTGCTTCATTTGCTATTATTTTCTCCCATTCTGAAGGCTGTCTTTTCACCTTGCTAATAGTTTCCTTTGATGTGCAGAAGCTTTTAAGGTTAATTAGGTCCCATTTGTTTATTTTTGCTTTTACTTCCAATATTCTGGGAGGTGGGTCATAGAGGATCCTGCTGTGATGTATGTCAGAGAGTGTTTTGCCTATATGCAAACTAGTACAGCCACTATGGAGAACAGTGTGGAGATTCCTTAAAAAACTGGAAATAGAACTGCCGTATGATCCAGCAAGCCCACTGCTGGGCATACACACTGAGGAAACCAGAAGGGAAAGAGACACGTGTACCCCACTGTTCATCGCAGCACTGTTTATAATAGCCAGGACATGGAAGCAACCTAGATGTCCATCAGCAGATGAATGGATAAGAAAGTTGTGGTACATATACACAATGGAGTATTACTCAGCCATTAAAAAGAAAACATTTGAATCAGTTCTAATGAGGTGGATGAAACTGGAGCCTATTATACAGAGTGAAGTAAGCCAGAAAGACAAACACCAATACAGTATACTAACGCATATATATGGAATTTAGAAAGAGGGTAACAATAACCCTGTGTACGAGACAGCAAAAGAGACACTGATGTATAGAACAGTCTTATGGACTCTGTGGGAGAGGGAGAGGGTGGGAAGATTTGGGAGAATGGCATTGAAACATGTAAAATATCATGTAAGAAACGAGTTGCCAGTCCAGGTTCGATGCACGATACTGGATGCTTGGGGCTAGTGCACTGAGACGACCCAGAGGGATGGTATGGGGAGGGAGGAGGGAGGAGAGTTCAGGATGGGGAACAGATGTATACTTGTGGTGGATTCATTTTGATATTTGGCAAAACTAATACAATTATGTAAAATTTAAAAATAAAATAAAATAAAAAAAAAAATAACAAGTCCCAGTTTAGGATCATCTGCTTCAGAATCAGTCATTGAAACAATGGATGTCCTTCCCTATTGCTCTTTCTACTCTGTCCAGAGTAGTTCTACTAATGTTCTCTTGTCCTTTTCATTAATCCAGTCTTCATAACCACCCTCCAAAGTGCTCCATGATGAAACACTTTCAAGGTAGTTAGCAGGATGAAAGCATTCATTCATTCATTCACCAAGTTTTTACTGATGAATAATCAATAGACCCTGAAGAAACAACATTCTAATAGGTAATACATACAATAAACAAATGAACACACAATAAATATATAACTATAAATATTGAGAAGTTCTGTGAAAGAAAAGAATGCAATATGCTGTAAGGATGACTAACAGGAAACACTAACAGACTGGAGAATCAGGGAAGCCATCTCTGAGGAAGCAACATTCCAGCAGATTTGCAAACTGTTCGAGAGTTTGTCAGTTGAAGAGGGGCAGAGAAGAGCTTTCTAGGCAGAAGAAATAGCTCCTGTGAGTGTTCAGAGTTAGGAAGAACAATGGTGCTTTTTAACTGAAAGAAGGGCAGTAGAGCTGGAACACAGTAACACATGGTGGAGTGGCTAATGAGGAGGACAGGGGCAGTTCAGGCAGGGCTTTGCAGGAGACAGGAAGGAGCTTGGTTTCTTCCTAAATGTGGTGGGAAGCCAGTGGAAGGTCTGCGAGAGGAGCGGGGCAAGGGAATGGCGTAATCTGATTGGTGCAGCTGCTGTGTAAACCAACATCGTAGCAAGGCAGGATGGGAAGCAGGGGCTCCCATGGGAGGTTCCTAGTGCACCCTGGTGGGGTAGTGAAGATGGGGAGAAATAGAGGATTTGGGATGTTTTTGCTAGAAAAAGACTAGTCTTTTCCCCGACTCTGACCCTCTCTCTACTCTGAGAATGAGAAATGGTGTAAAGCTCCATGTTAGAACACAGGGATACATGAACATAAGGCTAGAAATACTCTAGGATGGGGGTAGGGATTGTCTTCAGCACACAAGAGCACAGCATGGGGTGACAGCTTTGCTTCAACCATTTCAGTTGGAAAGAAACTAGCATCTTAGGTGAAATCAGTGACAGATCCTTTTTTTCCCCAATTAATTTTTAACTGAAGGATAATTGTTTTACAGTATTCTGTTGGTTTCTACCAAACATCAACATGAATCAGCCATAGGTTTACTGGGTTTATTACCTTATTTTCATTTTTTATTGATGTATAATTTTATTCATTTAAAGACATAGACCTTAAGTGTGCAGTCTTATGACCTTTGAAAAATGTAAATATCCTTGTTACTATTACCCAAGTAACCCCTGAAAATCCCCTTGTGCCTCCTTCAGGGCATACCACCTCATAAATAGGTACTCACTGTCCTGAATCATATCACCATCAATTATTTCTGTCTGTTCTTTGTGTGCTGTGTCCAACTCTTTGCGACCCTATGGACTGTAGCCCCTCAGGCTTCTCTGTCCATGGGATTCTCCAGGCAAGAATACTGGAGTGGGTCGCCATTTCCTTTTCCAAGGGATCTTCCCAACCCAGGGATCAAACCCAGGTATCCCGAATTGCAGGCAGATTCTTTACCATCTGAGCGACCAACTGTGGATTGCTATTTCCTTCTTCAGGGGATCTTCCTGACCCAGGGGTCGAAGCCACTTCTCTTATGTCTCCTGCATTGGCAGGTGGGTTCTTTACCACTAGTGCCACCTGGGAAGCTTTATGTAAATGGAGTCACACTGTATATATTTTTGTGTGTCTAGCCTGTTTCACTCATCACAATGTTGTGGAGAGTCATTCTTTCTGTTGCTGAACAGTGTTCCATCACATGAATGTGCTACAATTTGTCACCCATCATCATGTGAATGAAACTTTGAGTGATTTCTCATTAGTTAACTTTCAGCCTGTCTCCAGTTTCATTAGTAGACCAAGATCCAGCTTCAATTCACTATCTTATCATTTCTTACTTCAAATTCCACATCTTATTACCCTTCTATGTATCAATTCCTTTCCATAAAATCTTTTAACCTTTTCTATGGGAATCCTCTTCTGTTTTTATCCCAAGCAGTTACATTTTCCAGGAAGCCTCATATTCTCATTCCAGTTGTGTCTATCCCTAGAAAACAGATGATAAAAGCCAACTAGAATCTTATTTAGGATATCTTTCCTCCTGGAATGATGATTCCTAGATGTGATTGATAGTAATCCAGGTAGGCAGCGAGGGCTGTGTCTCATTTGCAATTTTAATTTCATATAGGTATTTTTCAAAACTGGTAAAATGAATTTTTAAAAGTTACATTTTCCAAAATAAAAAATAGAGAGAAAAGTGACATTGTTGTGCATTTTTGAAAAATCTCTTTAACATCTGGTAGTGTCTCCAAGCTGGCTTAGTGGTAAAGAATTTGCCGGCCAATGCAGGGGACTCAGGTTCGATCCCTGAGTTAGGAAGATCCCCTGGAGAAGGAAATGACAATCAACTCCAGTATTCTTGCCTGGGAAATCCCATGGACAGAGGAGCCTGGCAGGCTATGGTCCATGGAGTAACAAAGAATCGTACGTGACTTAGTAACTAAACAACAATAATAATAAAAGACAACTAGATTCTCATATCTGTTTCTGTGTTCAGTCAGTTGTTTTGGTTACATTATGGGAAAATACTCAGAATTTATATCAACACAAAGTTGGGGAAAAGAGGAAGATTTTAATAACTTTCTCAGATAATTCTGAATATTCTTTGATACTACATCATATGCCAAGTGTTCTGATAGCTCTGGGAACTTTGAAAGATTGGAGTGGTGGGCCTGGTATAATCCAATTGTGGAGGCATTGAAGGAGCTCTATACCTTCCTATAGATGTTAGTCCAGGGTTTTCAACCTTGCTTCTCTTGATATTTTGCACTGGATCATTCTTTGTTGTGTGTGGGCAGGAGGCATACTGTGCCTTGTAGGATGTTTAGCCGCATCCCTGACCTTAACCCACTAGATAGCACCTCCCCAACCCATGCCAACAAAAGATGTCTCCAGACAGTGCCAGATATCATCTGGTGGGGCAAAGTCATCCCTGATTTAGAGCTACTGAACAGACATTCTGGAAAGACCCTTTTGGCTGGACTGAACAATTCAGGATGAAAGTTGTGTGAGGAATATGGATGTGTAGGTAACTTTACTTAAATTGAAAATACAAATGACAACAACAGCTATCATTTACTAAGCCTTATTAGGCACTTTGTAAACACAAGCTAATTTCATCCTCACATCAAGACTAGGAGGTAGATATTAATATTTCCGTCTTACCGATGAGGATATGAAAACACAGAAAAGTTAAGTCACATGCCTAATAGAATAGCAGAACTGGGATCAGTATCTTCATTTAATTGATGCCTAAGCTCTGCTCTATGCACCGTAGTATTAGTTTTGTTAGAAATGTAGTGTCTTCTGCAGGGTATTAATATCTGGTGCACATTGTATAATCCTGTCTGATGACCTTATTGGGATCAAAGAATCATGCATGATTTTATATGGAAAATAGAATAGGGGGTGACTTCTTGACCTAGTAGCTGAAATAGCTTTGGATAAAAATAACTGAAGCATTACTTTGATGGATTACAGAAACTTCTAAGGTAAGATCAAAGAGACATGTATAAGGCCTCGAGGCACCAAAGCACCTCATCTCATTGGTTCTAGAAGCCATGGCAATAATGAATCAAGTAGGCTTGTGAAGGTGCTGGCAGGACTCTTTCTGATACCTTTGATTATCTCCCTCAAGGGGGACCAGTACCACCTCTGACTGACCCCAGGCCTGGCTGTTAAGTCCTTTGCTTTAGTTGAGAGGAATTATGTTTGGGGGAATGTAGACTATGCACTCTAACCTCTAACTCAGTGTTCTCCCAAGTGCCCATAACAACCCTTCAGGGGTCAGGAAATCAATTTAGTGGATCCTGAGCAACATTAGAAAACAAGCAGAGGAGACCCAAACAGCAAGTATCACAAGGCCTCACACATTATAAGGAAGACTGGTGACAGAATTTGCAAAGCAAAATGGCAATGTGGGAGTTCTTGATCAAAAAGTAGGAAAAAAATGTGGTTAAAGGTATTCAAATAGAAATTTTTTTCCTTTTTTCACTTATTTTAGTATTTTTCCATTTGCTACTGATTATCATCCTAAATAAAAAACTGTTTTTCATTATTAACATGAATTTTACCTTCCATCTTTATGTCTTGCAAGACCTTTGTGTCTTCAATGTCTTAAAATGCAAATGTCAATACTCTGTAATGACCTATTTATTAAAGTTTAGTTATATACATATACATTTATAACTGACTCACTGTGCTGTACAGCAGAAGCTCCCACAACATTTTAAATCAACTATACTCCAATAAATATTAAAGAATAAAATAAACACAAATGTAAGAGCATCTAACTTACATGCAAAATCACCAAAATCATGTCATTCTTCAGCTCATACAAGCATGTATATTATGTATGTTGTTCTTACCAGAACAGTGGGCATGCTGCACAAAAGTAATTCAACCGTATTTTATTTCACTGCTTCACACACAAGACTTCTACCCACACTCTCCTTTTAGCTGACTGATGAGTAAAGGACGATGAGAGGAAACGGCTTGGCTTATTGTCCCCTTTCCTTCTCTGTCATCGTTTTCAGCACAAGAGGTTAGCTAATACAGGGAAATAACACAATAGGAGGTGATACGATTCCCTGGCCTTCATGTTTCTCAGACCCTATTGCATTCTTTCTGCACTGGAAACAAGTTCTGGTTGGAGAGGCAAGGAGGACGTCTTTGGTTTGTTACCACCACTGCTCCCCCGCCCCGGCCCAGCCTCCCTCAGAACACTGACCTTGGCCTTCCTTTCAGTCTTGCTGAACTCCCACACAATGTGGGCCCAGGCAATTCCTGGCTCACGGGGCATCACGAACACTGTGTGCCAATGGGGCAGCAAGAGATAGCAGCATATACATGCACTACCCGGATGGCATCTGCTCACAGTCACGCTCCACTGTTCTGTCTGACTTCACTTGCAAAGCACAAGTTCAAACACACACAGTGACAGCAGAATATGAAACTAAGTGTGGGCCCAAGTACAGAGCCCTGTGCTGCTTGAGAGGCCACATGCCTAGGTAGCCAGCCCTGATTATAAGGTATTGTCTGTGCCTTGAAAACAAAAACAAACTTATGGTGACCAAAGGGGGAAGGGCCTTGGGGGGGACAGATTAGGAGTGTGAGAGTAACATATACACACTGCATGTGTGAATGCTAAGTCACCTCAGTCATGTCCGACTCTTTGCAACCCTATGGACTGTAGCCTGCCAGGCTCCTCTGTCTGTGGGATTCTCCAGACAAGAATACTGGAGTTGGCAGCCATTCCCTTCTCCAGGGGATCTTCCTGAACCAGGGATTGAACCCTCATCTTACATCCCCTGCATTGGCAGGTGGGCTGTTTACCACTAGTGCCACCTAGGAAGCCCCCAACATATACATACTGCTATATATAAAATAGATAATCAACAAAGACCTACTGTATAGCGCATGGAACCACACTCAGTATTTTGTAATAATCTATAAGGGAAAATAATTTAATAAAGAATGGTGGTGGTTTAGTAGTTAACTCGTGTCTGACTCTTGCAATCCCATGGACTGTAGCCTGCCAGGCTCTTCTGTCCATGGGATTCTCCAAGAAAGAATACTGGAGTGGGTTGCCATTTCCTTCTCCAGGGGATTTTCCCGACCCAGGAATCGAACTTGGGTCTCCTGCATAGCAGGCAGATTCTTTACTGACTGAGCTATGAGGGAAGATTGAAAAAGTGTGTGTGTGTGTGTGTGTGTGTGTGTGTGTCTGTGTGTGTGTGTGTGTGTGTGTGTGTATAACTGAATCAATATGTTGTACACTTGAAACTGTTAATAACATGACATTCTAAATGGACTACACTTCAGTTTTTTAAAGTGGAAAAAAGAAGGTATTATCTTTGGACATTTTGTTTCAGGTGTGTGAATGAGTTTGTCCTATGTGTGTCCTGGAATTGTAATCAAACTTTGAGAGGCCCTGCTTCTCCCCTCTCCCTCCTCTACTAGGGGCTGGAGCTTTTTCTGGGAGGAATAAAGTTATTTTAGAATAGAAGTGAAGCCAGCTTTTCAGTGTGGAGTAAGTTATGTCCATGTTATCCCTTAACCCCTGCATCTCCTGGGCAGTTATGACATGAAAGGCCAGGATCACCTCCTGTTACGAGCAGGCACCTTCGACTTTGCCCAAAGAGGAAAGCAGTATGGGCCAAGCAGAAAATGGTAGGCCTGGGCTCCAAAAACAATGTAGATGGTGATGCAGCCATGAAATTAAATGACGCTTGATCCTTGGAAGAAAAGCTATGACCAACCTAGATAACAAATTAAAAAGCAGAGACATCACTTTGCCAACAAAGGTCTGTTATAGTCAAAGCTATGGTTTTTCCAGCAATCATATACAGATGTGACAGTTGGACCATAAAGAAGACTGAGCGCTGAAGAATTGATGCTTTCAAACTGTGGTATTGAAGAAGACTCTTGGGAGTCTCTTGGAAAGCAAAGAGATCAAACTAGTCAATCCTAAAGGAAATCAGCCCTGATTATTCATTGGAAGGACTGATGCTGAAGCTTTGGCCATCTAATGCAAAGAGCCAACTCATTGGAAAAGGCGCTGATGCTGGGAAAGATCAGAGGCAAAAAGAGAAGGGGGCAGCAGAGAATGAGATGGTTAGATAGTATCACTGACTCAATGGACATGAATTTGAGCAAACTCTGGTAGCTAGTGAAGGACAGAGGAGCCTGGCATGCTGTTGTCCATAGGGTCAGAAAGAGTAGGACGTGACTTAGCAGCTGAACAACAGCACAACCTTAGTTCTGCTGAGGCCTACTTTTGGCCTAAATTCCTTTAATCTCAACGGACAAAACTGCCCTTTTCAACTCACACATAATGCAGGTCAGTTTAGAAGAATACATAACTATTCAGTAATTCAGTACTGAGTAGGCTCTTTCCTGGACCCTTTGCTGATTATATTCTTCCTACTCTTAGGAATCTGTGGGAATTGGGCAGCAAGATGAACTTCAGGGATACATAGAACTTTAACCATACCTGCCTTTTCCACTCTTAACATAATTGACCTTGGCATAAATTTTACTTTTTATTGTAAAAGTTCTACAAGCTCTGTAGAGAATTGAGAAGATACAGAAAATTATACAGAAGAAAATAAAAATTGCTTATCACCTGTCATTTCATCATAACTGCTATTAACCTATTTTTATATTTTCTGCCAGTCATTTTTCTATGAGTATAAACTGCAATAAAGCACAATGGACTATTTTGTGTATAGAAGTTGAAATCTGTTTTTTTTCACTTCAGCCAGTTCAGTCACTCAGTCATGTCCAACTCTTTGTGACCCAAGGACTTCAGCATGCTACATTTCCCTGTCTATCACCAACTTCCAGAGCTTGCTCAAACTCATGTCCATCGAGTCAGTGATGCCATCCAACCATCTCATCCTCTGTTGTCCCCTTCTCCTCCTGCCTTCAATCTTTCCCAGCAGCAGGGTCTTTTCCAATGAGTCAGTTCTTGGCATC
The DNA here is from genome assembly GCF_003369695.1 of Bos indicus x Bos taurus. Classification (NCBI taxonomy): domain Eukaryota; kingdom Metazoa; phylum Chordata; class Mammalia; order Artiodactyla; family Bovidae; genus Bos; species Bos indicus x Bos taurus. The sequence goes on from NC_040105.1 coordinate 126,540,140, forward strand.
AGGTGGCCAAAGTATTAGAGTTTCAGTATCAATCGTTCCAGTGAATATTCAGGACTGATTTCCTTTATGGTGGACTGGTTGGATCTCCTTGCATTCCAAGGGACTCTGAAGAGTCTTCTCCAACATCACAGTTTGAAAGCATCAGTTCTTCAGCACTCAGCCTTCTTTACGGTCCAACACTCACATCCATACATGACTACTGGAAAAACCATAGCTTTGACTTTACAGATCTTTGTCAGCGAAGTAATTTCTCTGCTTTTTAATATGCTGTCTAAGCTGGTCATAGATTTTCTTCCAAGGAACAAGTGTCTTAATTTCATGGCTGCAGTCACCATTTGCAGTGATTTTGGAGCCTAAGAAAATAAAATCTGTCACTGTTTCCATTATTTCCCCATCTATTTGCCATGAAGTGATGGGACCAAATGCCATGTTCTTCGTTTTTTGAATGCTGAGTTTTAAGCTAACTTTTTCACTCTCCTCTTTCACTCTCATCAAGAGGCTCTTTAGTTCTTCTTCGCTTTCTGCCATAAGGGTGGTGTCATATGCATATCTGAGGTGATTGATATTTCTCCCAGCAATCTTGAATCCAGTTTGTGCTTCATCCAGCCTGGCATTTCTCATGATGTACTCTGCATATAGGTTAAATAAGCTAGGTGACCATAAACACCCTTGACGTATCCCTTCCCCAATTTGGAACCAGTCTGTTGTTCCATGTATGGTTCTAACTGTAACTTCCTGACCTGCATGCAGATTTCTCAGGAGGCAGGTAAGGTGGTCTGGTATTCCCATCTCTTTAAGAATTTTCCACAGTTTGTTGTGATCTACACAGTCAAAGGCTTTAGTGTAGTCAATGAAGTGGAAGTAGATGTTTTTCTGGAACTCTCTTGCTTTTTCAGTGATCCAGTGGATGTTGGCATTTTGATCTCTGGTTCCCCTGCCTTTTCTAAATCCAGCTTGAACATCTGGAAGTTCTCGGTTCATGTGCTGTTGAAGCCTAGCTTGGAGAATTTTGAGTATTACTTTGCTAGCGTGTGAGATGAGTGCAATTGTGTGGTAGTTTGAATGTTCTTTGGCATTGCCTTTCTTTGGGATTGAAATGAAGACTGACCTTTTCCAGTCCTGTGGGCCACAGTTGAGTTTTCCAAATTTGCTAGCATATTGAGTTTTTTCACTTAATATTATGAGATTCAGTCTCTCTCTCTCTTATTGCTGCACACGTAGCAAAAATATCCCCCTCTCTCTCCTGCTATCATCTATAAAGATACTTTTCTTCAGATGAATTAAGGTCATTGATTCAGTTAAAGTTTAAGCAGATTGCTTTATAACTAGGAAGAATTTTTTCCCACCTGTTAGTTTCCCTGTCAGAGGAGATCCTTACACCAAATTTCATCAAAGGTGAGGATTCTCCCTTGGAGCTACAATCAGATTTCTACACTAGTTCAACTTTTTGTCAAAAGAACATATCTTTTTATGTTATTTTCACATATTTTTTGATATTGATTTCTAACATAATTCCATAGTGATAAGAGAACAGACTATATAATTTCAATACCTTTAGACCATGAAATTTTTGTAGCTTGTTTTATGTGTCTGGATATGTTCCAGTGTCTCTGGTTTATAATCTATGGGAACTTGAATAGAATTTGTATCCTGTTGCTGTGTGAAAATTATATAAATCTTAGTTATGTTGAATTGGTTCATAGTGCTTTTCAGGTCTACTATATCCCTCTACTTCCCTGTCTACTCATTCTATTAAGTTTTGAGAGTTTGATATTAAAACTTCCCCTAAAAATCTTAATTTATCTATTTTAAAATAATTGCAATGTATACTGGAACCATATGTAACTTTGTTCTGTATTTTCCAAGTCTCTTGTAAATGTGTTATCAAGCTTTCATAATTTAAAAAATTAAAATTAAAAAAGAATATATCCCTTTATGACAACTTTATAAACACCAAAATGGTTTTTTTTTAATTAATTTACTTATTTTATTTGGAGGCTAATTACTTTACAATATTGTAGTGGTTTTTGCCAAACATTGACATGAATCAGCCACGGGCGCACATGTGTTTGCCATCCAGAACCCTCCATCCCATCTCTCTCCCCATCCCATCCCCCAGGATCATCCCAGTGCACCAGCCCTGAGCACCCTGTGTCATACATTGAACCTGGACTGGTAATCTGCTTCACATATGATAATATACACATTTCAACGCTACCCTCTCAAATCATCTCACCCTCGCCTTCTCGCACAGAGTCCAAAAGACTGTTCTTTACATCTGTGTCTCTTTTGCTGTCTTGCATATAGGGTCATTGTTACCATCTTTCTAAATTCCATATATATGCGCTAGTATACTGTATTGGTGTTTTTCTTTCTGACTTACTTCACTCTGTATAATAGGCACCAGTTTCATCCACCTCATTAGAACTGATTCAAATGCATTCTTTTTAATGGCTGCATAATATTCCATTGTGTATATGTACCACAGCTTTCTTATTCATTTGTCTGCTGATGGACATCTAAGTTGCTTCCATGTCCTGGCTATTGTAAACAGTGCTGCAATGAACATTGGGGTACACGTATCTCTTTCAATTCTGGTTTCCTCAGTGTGTATGCCCAGCAGTGGGATTGCTGGGTCATAAGGCAGTTCTATTTCCAGTTTTTTAAGGAATTTCCACACTGTTCTCCATAGTGGCTGTACTAGTTTGCATTCCCACCAACAGTGTAAGAGGGTTCCTTTTCCTCTGCACCCTCTCCAGCATTTATTGTTTGTAGACTTTTTGATAGCAGCCATTCTGACTGGTGTGAGATGGTTTTATGGTTTTGATTTGCGTTTCTCTGATAATGAGGGATGTTGAGCATCTTTTCATGTGTTTGTTAGCCATATGTATGTCCGTAAACTTCCTGATGTTCAAGCTGGTTTTAGAAAAGGCATAGGAGCCAGAGATCAAATTGCCAACATCGGCTGGACCATGGAAAAAGCAAGAGAGTTCCAGAAAAGCATCTATTTCTGCTTTATTGACTATGCCAAAGCCTTTGACTGTGTGGATCACAATAAACTGTGGAAAATTCTGAAAGAGATGGGAATACCAGACCACCTGACCTGCCTCTTGAGAAATGTGTATGCAGGTCAGGAAGCAACAGTTAGAACTGGACATGGAACAACAGACTGGTTCCAAATAGGAAAAGGAGTTCATCAAGGCTGTATATTGTCACCCTGTTTATTTAACTTCTATGCAGAGTACATCATGAGAAATGCTGGACTGGAAGAAACACAAGCTGGAATCAAGATTGCCGGGAGAAATCTCAATAACCTCAGATATGCAGATGACACCACCCTTATGGCAGAAAGTGAAGAGGAACTCAAAAGCCTCTTGATGAAAGTGAAAGAGGAGAGTGAAAAAGTTGGCTTAAAGCTCAACATTCAGAAAATGAAGATCATGGCATCTGGCCCCATCACTTCATGGGAAATAGGTGGGGAAACAGTGGAAACAGTGTCAGACGTTACTTTTCTGGGCCCCAAAATCACTACAGATGGTGACTGCAGCCATGAAATTAAGATGCTTACTCCTTGCAAGGAAAGTTATGACCAACCTAGATAGCATATTCAAAAGCAGAGACATTACTTTGCCAACAAAGGTCTGTCTAGTCAAGGCTATGGTTTTTCCTGTGGTCATGTATGGATGTGAGAGTTGGACTGTGAAGAAGGCTGAGCAGCAAAGAATTGATGCTTTTGAACTGTGGTGTTGGAGAAGACTCTTGAGAGTCCCTTGGACTGCAAGCAGATCCAACCAGTCCATTCTGAAGGAGATCAGTCCTAGGATTTCTTTGGAAGGAATGATGCTAAAGCTGAAACTCCAGTACTTTGGCCACCTCATGCGAAGAGTTGACTCATTGGAAAAGACTCTGATGCTGGGAGGGATTGGGGGCAAGAGGAGAAGGGGACGACAGAGGATGAGATGGCTGGATGGCATCACTGACTCGATGGATGTGAGTCTCAGTGAACTCCAGGAGTTGGTGATGGTCAGGGAGGCCTGGCATGCTGTGATTCATGGGGTCACAAAGAGTTGGACACGACTGAGCAACTGATCTGATCTGATCTGATGTCTTCTTTGGAGAAATGTCTGTTTAGTTCTTTGGCCCATTTTTTGATTGGGTGGTTTATTTTTCTGGAATTGAGCTTCAGGAGCTGCTTGTATATATATATATGTGTATATATATATATATATATATATATATATATATATTTTTTTTTTTTTAAAGATTTCGGCGGCGGCGGCGCGTCCAGCCAGTCCTGGCTGAGTGTCGCCGGCGGCAGCAGCTGGAGGAGGAAGAGAAGACGGCCGAGGCCCTGGGGCCAGCGCGAGAGGCTGTCCGCTGCTCCTGCTTGTATATTTTTGAGATTAATTCTTTGTCAGTTGCCTCTTTTGCTATTATTTTCTCCCATTCTGAAGGCTGTCTTTTCACCTTGCTTATCGTTTCCTTCATTGTGCAAAAGCTTTTAAGTTTAATTAGGTCCCATTTGTTTATTTTTGCTTTTATTTCCATTACTCTGGGAGGTGGGTCATAGACGATCCTGCTGTGATTTATGTTAGAGAGTGTTTTGCCCATGTTTTCCTCTAGGAGTTTTATAGTTTCTGGTCTTACATTTAGATCTTTATTCCATTTTGAATTTATTTTTGTAAACACCAAAACTTTAAATGTAGTGCCCATTAAATCTGTTAACCAAATGTAAAACCTTACTTATATACATTTTTTGGTAACTTAATAGCCCTTTATCCTTTCTTGTCTTTAAAACCTGACCTAAACAATAAGAATTTTTCTTCTCCTTATGGCTACCTGCACTTTCCTCCACCTCTTGTCTATGTGCTGACTGGGAAGGCAAAAACAGTGTTTTATTGATATAGAACTGTGGTTTTTAAAAGATGTAAATAGATGAATTATAATAGTAGTGACAAGAAGTAACTACACCTTTCTCCCCAAATCTGATTTTTGAAACACAGTATACAGAAGAAAAACAGTTTTGAAATAAATACAACAGAGTCCCTTTCCACTATTAGAGGCTTTGACTCACTCCATGGTTCTCGAAATGAGTTTCCTCCCCTCATGTTCCTCTTTCCCCCACTTCTAAGGATCACTACCCAGTTTCCTCCTAAGAGTTAACACTAGTCAAAGATTCAGGATGATCGGGCCCTTGTGTAGCCCATTATATCCAAACAAGGCAAGAGTATTTGGATAGGACTTCTAAGGAAATGCCTCTGACCATATTGTTATCACAAGAACATTTTAGAATAGATTAGAAATAATGGTGGCAACCATCCAAGGATCTCATAACTCTAGTTATCTTTAGTTTGCAGAGTATGAAAATCATAGAATGTCAGACTATGGAAATCATCCCATCCTACTACTTCATTCTGAAGATACACGGAAACAGATCCAGGAAGTGAAGGAATAGATTTGAAGGTCACATATAGTTAGTGACAGATCTGGAGCTAAAATATCAGGTTATATGACTCTGAGTTCAGAATATTTATCTCTGCCAAACTATCTTAAACTGAGATTTGGTCCACTTGCAGAGTGATTTTAGGCGCTGATGACCAGCAGTATGCTGAACGGCTCAAGAGCCAAAGAAGAATACTGCCACCTGCTGGTAGCACATATGAATGATCGGGCCGTTGTTAAAAGGGAAATTGGTTCCTTCAGTTATTCTTTTAATTCCATGAATATTTGCTATCACGCTGGCATGTGTCAAGACCATCCCCATGGAAAAGAAATGCAAAAAAGCAAAATGGCTGTCTGGGGAGGCCTTACAAATAGCTGTGAAAAGAAGAGAAGCCAAAAGCAAAGGAGAAAAGGAAAGATAAACATCTGAATGCAGAGTACCAAAGAATAGCAAGAAGAGATAAGAAAGCCTTCTTCAGCGATCAATGCAAAGAAATAGAGGAAAACAACAGAATGGGAAAGACTAGAGATCTCTTCAAGAAAATCAGAGATACCAAAGGAAAATTTCATGCAAAGACGGGCTCGATAAAGGACAGAAATGGTATGGACCTAACAGAAGCAGAAGACATTAAGAAGAGATGGCAAGAATACACAGAAGAACTGTACAAAAAAGATCTTCACGACCCAGATAATCACGATGGTGTGATCACTGACCTAGAGCCAGACATCCTGGAATGTGAAGTCAAGTGGGCCTTAGAAAGCATCACTACGAACAAAGCTAGTGGAGGTGATGGAATTCCAGTTGAGCTATTCCAAATCCTGAAAGATGATGCTGTGAAAGTGCTGCACTCAATATGCCAGCCAATTTGGAAAACTCAGCAGTGGCCACAGGACTGGAAAAGGTCAGTTTTCATTCCAATCCCAAAGAAAGGCAATGCCAAAGAACGCTCAAAGTACCACACAATTGCACTCATCTCACACACTAGTAAAGTAATGCTCAAAATTCTCCAAGCCAGGCTTCAACAATATGTGAACCGTGAACTTCCTGATGTTCAAGCTGGTTTTAGAAAAGGCAGAGGAACCAGAAATCAAATTGCCAACATCCACTGGATCATGGAAAAAGCAAGAGAGTTACAGCAAAACATCTATTTCTGCTTTATTGACTATGCCAAAGCCTTTGACTGTGTGGATCACAATAAACTGTGGAAAATTCTGAAAGAGATGGGAATACCAGACCACCTGACCTGCCTCTTGAGAAATGTGTATACAGGTCAGGAAGCAACAGTTAGAACTGGACATGGAACAACAGACTGGTCCCAAATAGGAAAAGGAGTTCATCAAGGCTGTATATTGTCACCCTGTTTATTTAACTTATATGCAGAGTACATCATGAGAAACGCTGGGCTGGAAGAAACACAAGCTGGAATCAAGATTGCCGGGAGAAATCTCAATAACCTCAGATATGCAGATGACACCACCCTTATGGCAGAAAGTGAAGAGGAACTCAAAAGCCTCTCGATGAAAGTGAAAGAGGAGAGTGAAAAAGTTGGCTTAAAGCTCAACATTCAGAAAACGAAGATCATGGCATCTGGCCCCATCACTTCATGGGAAATAGGTGGGGAAACAGTGTCAAACTTTATTTTTCCGGGCTCCAAAATCACTACAGATGGTGACTGCAGCCATGAAATTAAAAGATGCTTACTGCTTGGAAGGAAAGTTATGACCAACCTGGATAGCATATTGAAAAGCAGAGACATTACTTTGCCAACAAAGGTTCGTCTAGTCAAGGCTATGGTTTTTCCTGTGGTCATGTATGGATGTGAGAGTTGGACTGTGAAGAAGGCTGAGCGCCGAAGAATTGACGCTTTTGGACTGTGGTGTTGGAGAAGACTCTTGAGAGTCCCTTGGACTGCAAGCAGATCCAACCAGTCCATTCTGAAGGAGATCAGCCCTGAGATTTCTTTGGAAGGAATGATGCTAAAGCTGAAACTCCAGTACTTTGGCCACCTCATGCGAAGAGTTGACTCATTGGAAAAGACTCTGATGCTGGGAGGGATTGGGGGCAAGAGGAGAAGGGGACGACAGAGGATGAGATGGCTGGATGGCATCACTGACTCGATGGATGTGAGTCTCAGTGAACTCCGGGAGCTGGTGTTGGACAGGGAGGCCTGGCGTGCTGCGATTCATGGGGTTGCAAAGAGTCGGACACGACTGAGCGACTGTCTGATCTGATCTGATCTGGCATGTGTAAGCAATATGCTGGGCACTCTGGGGCTTACCTTCACGGGGCTGACTTTTTTAGGGAGGTCATTACAAGAAGCTACTCTGTAAGATCGTGTAAGTGTATGCCGTGAAAGCAGCATAGATACAGCTATTGCAGTTTAGGAGAAAAACAAATGGTTTCTGATGGGAATCTGGAAAGGGCAGGGTATGGAGAAAGGACAGGTGAACTTGGTTTTTAAAGACAAATGGTTTAGGGTTTGTTGAGATGGAGATGAGTCAGAAAATTCAATCCTAGATCTGACTAAATATCTAAATCCTGGATTCTTAAACATTATGCTGTATAAGTCCTTTGCCTGGGCTGGAAACTTCAGGCTGTGAAATAGCATAGGGCCTTGAATGCCATGTTAAGTGATTTGGTTTAGTCTGTAGGCAACTGGTAGCATGGACTGTTTTAAAGAAGGTGGTCTCATGTGAACTGTGCTCTCAATCCCAAGGGGCTAAGTGCTTAGACCATTAGGCCCTGAGAGCAGATCAAAGACAACAGTGCAAAGGCCTGGGTTCCATCAGAAGCTCTGATGGCCGGTAGTTATTCTGAAGCTTTAATTGCTCAGAGCCTTTTGCTAAACTCCACCCTGTTACACTTGGCTGATCAAGTTAAGAGCTGTCAAATCTATTTCCTGAGCTGTAGAGTAAACCAGGAATTTCTCAGAGTTAGCTTTTCTTCAAAGAATGTTGTTTTATGTTTTCTCAGAGAAAAGCTTTATATTGTTTTTTAAATTAGAAAAAAATTTAATGTCATTTCCTGATTCCAAAATTTTTTAGCATTACAGAACTATACAAGTATTCTAGAAAGTGAAAGTGTCCTCTATTCTCTAAATATTTTTCTTGTATGTATAACAGTGCTTATTAAGGTAAAACAATTTTTAGATAAGCTACTCATACTATTTTTCTCATTTAATATAACATTATGTTTATTATTAATATTATTTTATTTATTTTAATTGGAGGCTAATTACAATATGGTGGTGGTTTTTGCTGTACATTGACATGAATCAGACATGGCTGTACATATGTTCCTCATTCTGAAACCCCTCCCACCTCCCTCCCCATCCCATCCCTCAGGGTCATCCCTGTGCACCAGCCCTGACCACCATCTCATGCATCGAACTTGGACTGGCAATCTGTTTCACATATGGTAATATACATGTTTCATTGCTATTCTTTCAAATCATCCCACCCTCGCCTTCTCCCACAGAGTCCAACAGTCTGTTCTTTACATCTGTGTCTCCTTTGCTGTCTCTCATATAGGGTCATTGTTACCATCTTTCTAAACTCCATATATATGTGTTAGTATACTGTATTGGTGTTTTTCTTTCTGGCTTACTTCACTCTGTATAATAGGCTCTGGTCTCTCTCATCCACCTCATTAGAACTGATTCAAATGCATTCTTTTTAATGGCTGAGTAATATTCCATTGTATAAATGTACCATAGCTTTCTTATCTTTCTTATGCCTTAAGTGTAGAGTTAGGTTATTTATTTGATTTATCTCCTATTTCTTGTATTTCTATGAACCTTCCCCTTAGCACTGCTTTTACTGAATCCCATAGGTTTTGGGTTGTTGTGTTTTCATTTTCATTCATTTCTATGCATATTTTGATTTCTTTTTTTATTTCTTATGTGATTTGTTGGTTATTCAGAAGTGTGTTGTTTAGCCTCCATATGTTAACATTTTTAATAGTTTTTTTTTTCCCCTATAGTTGACATCTAATCTTACTGCATTTTGATCAGAAAAGATGCTTGAGATGATTTCAATTTTTTTTGAACTTCCCAAGGCTAGATTTATGGCCCAGGATGTGATATATCCTGCAGAAGGTTCCATGTGCACTTGAGAAAAAGGTGAAATTCATTGTTTTGGGGTGAAATGTCCTATAGATATCAATTAGGCCTAACTGTTCCATTGTATCATTTAAAGTTTGTTTACCTTGCTTATTTTCTGTTTAGTTGATCTATCCATAGGTGTGAATGGGGTATTAAAGTCTCCCACTATTATTATGTTATTGTTAATTTCCCCTTTCATACTTGTTAGCATTTGCCTTATATATTGCAGTGCCCCTATGTTGGGTGCATCTATATTTATAATTGTTATATCTTCTTCTTGGATTGATCCTTTGATCATTATGTAGTGTCCTTCTTTGTCTCTTTTCATGGCTTTTACTTCAAAGTCTATTTTATCTGATATGAGTATTGCTACTCCTGCTTTCTTTTGGTCTCAATTTGCATGAAATATCTTTTTCCAGCCCTTCACTTTCAGTCTGTATGTGTCCCTAGGTTAGAGGTGGGTCTCTTGTAGACAGCATATATAGGGGTCTTGTTTTTGTATCCATTCAGCCAGTCTTTGTCTTTTGGTTGGGGCATTCAATCCATTTATGTTTAAGGTAATTATTGATAAGTATGATCCCGTTGCCATTTACTTTATTGTTTTGGTTTCAAGTTTATACACCCTTTTTGTGTTTCCTGTCTAGAGAAGATCCTTCAGCATTTGTTGGAGAGCTGGTTTGGTGGTGCTGAATTCTCTCAGCTTTTGCTTGTCTGTAGAGCTTTTGATTTCTCCTTCATATTTGAATGAGATCCTTGTTGGGTACAATAATCTGGGTTGTAGATTTTTCCCTTTCATTATTTTAAGTATGTCCTGCCATTCCCTTCTGGCTTGAAGAGTTTCTATTGAAAGATCAGCTGTTATGCTTATGGGAATCCCCTTGTGAGGTATTTGTTGTTTTTCCCTTGCTGCTTTTAATATTTGTTCTTTGTGTTTGATCTTCATTAATTTGATTAATATGTGTTTTGGGCTGTTTCACCTTGGGTTTATCCTGTTTGAGACTGTCTGGGTTTCTTGGACTTGGGTGGCTATTTCCTTCCCCCTTTTAGGGAAGTTTTCAACTATTATCTCCTCAAGTATTTTCTCATGGCCTTTCTTTTTGTCTTCTTCTTCTGGGACTCCTATGATTTGAATGTTGGGGCATTTAACATTGTCCCAGAGGTCTCTGAGGTTGTCCTCATTTCTTTTAATTATTTTTTCTTTTTTCCTCTCTGCTTCATTTATTTCCACCATTCTATCTTCCATCTCACTTATCCTATCTTCTGATTCAGTTATTCTACTGTTGGTTCCCTCCAGAGTGCTTTTCATCTCAGTTATTGCATTACTCATTATTAATTGACTTTTTTATTTCTTCTAGGTCCTTGTTAAACTTTTCTTGCATCTTCTTAATCCTTGTCTCCAGACTATTTATCTGTAACTCTATTTTGTTTTCAAGATTTTGAAGCATTTTTACTATCATTATTCTGAATTCTTTTTCAGGTAGACTCTCTATCTCCTCCTCTTTTGTTTGGTTTGGTGGGCTTTTATCATGTTCCTTTACCTGTTGAATATTTCTCTGCCTTTTCATCTTGTTTAGGTTGCTGTGTTTGGGGTGGCCTTTCTGTATGCTGGAAGTTTGTGATTCCTCTTTATTGTGGAGGTTCCTCCCTGTGGGTGGGTTTGGACAGGTGTCTTGTCAAGGTTTCCTGGCTAGGGAAGCTTGCGTCGGTGTTCTGGTGGGTGGAGCTGGATCTCTTCTCTCTGGAGTGCAATGAAGTGTCCAGTAGTGAGTTTTGAGGTGTCTACGGGTTTGGTGTGACTTTTGGCCGCCTGTATTTTTGTGCTCAGAGTTATGTTCCTGTGTTGTTGGAGAATTAGCTAGGTATGTCTTGCTCTGAAACTTGTTGGCTTTTTGGTGGAGCTTGGTTTCAGTTTAGGTATCGAGACTTTTGTATGAGCTTTTGTCGATGAATGTTCCCTGGAGTCAGGAGTTTTCTGGTGTTCTCAAGTTTTGAATTTAAGCCTCCTGACTCTGGCTTTCAGTCTTATTCTTACAGTAGCCTCAAGACTTCTCCATCCATACAGCACCAATGATAAAACATTTAGGCTAATGGAGAAAAGATTCTCCACAGTGAGGGACACCCAGAAAGATTCACAGAGTTACATGGAGAAGAGAAGAGGGAAAAGGGAGATAGAGGTGACTGGGAGGAGAAGAGGGGGAATCAAAAGGGGAGAGAGCAGTCTAGCCAGTAATCAATTTCCTATTTGCTCTCCACAGTCTGGAACACTCAGAGAGGTTCACAGAGTTCCATAGAGAAGACAAGAGGGAGGAAGGAGATAGAGATGACCAGGAGGAGAGGAGGGGGAGTCAAAAGGAGAGAGCCCAATCTAGTCATGATCAGTTCCCTAAGTATTCTCCACAGCCTGGAACACCCAAAGAGATTCACAGGGTTAAGTAGAGAAGACAAGGCAGAGGGAGGAGATAGAGGTGACCTGGGGGAGAAAAAGGAGAGTCAAACGGGGAAAGTGCAATCAAGCCAGTAATCACACTCCTAAGTAAAAATGGGTACTGAAGATTGGATTATTAAAGGTACAAAATTGATAACAAATACCAAAAAGCAAAGATTAAAAATCTAGAGTAGAGGTTAGACTCTCAAAAATACAATATTAAAAAAAAAACTCAGAAGATATAAAAAAATATGAAATTTGCTTTAAAAATAGGATCTTTTTTTTTGCATGTAATGGTAGGTTTTAAAAATGAAAATTAAAGGAGCAATAAAGAATTTTAAAATTAAAAAATGTTAATAGTAAAATATATCTAGAAATTTCTCTGGAGCTGTTGAGGGTAATGTGGGGTCAGTTCAGTTTCAGATAGTTCCTTGTTCCAGCTTATACTTCTTCTCAAGGTCTATAGGTCCCTTCCAATGTAGTCAATGCCAACTACAGGGTTTTAATCTGTTGTACCTGTAACTTCCAAAGTGGTTCCCTATTCTTTGTTTATTTTGGCTTCCTCTGTTTGCAAGTCTCTTCAGTATCTAACTTCTGCCCTGACACAAGGGAGTGAAGATGGTCATATATTTAGGCTCACTTGTTCAATTGTGCTGCGGGGAGGGAGGAACATTGGAAAAAAATATCACTGGCATGTGTGGGGAGTGCTCGCAATGTCTGGGCCACACTGGATTTGCCCCCACTCACAGCGTGTGTGCTTTCCTGGTCTACACTGCTCAGGCTCCAGGTTGCTCTGCAGGGGAACTGTCTAAAGCAGGCCCTGGGTTGTATGCACTTCCCAGGTCTAAGCTGCTCAGGTTCAGGTTCTTGCTGCTGCTGCTAAGTCACTTCAGTCGTGGCCGACTCTGTGTGACCCCATAGATGGCAGCCCACCAGGCTCCCCCATCCCTGAGATTCTCCAGGCAAGAACACTGGAGTGGATTGCCATTTCCTTCTCCAGTGCATGAAAGTGAAAAGTGAAAGTGAAGTTGTGTCCAACTCTTCGAGACCCCATGGACTGCAGCCCACCAGGCTCCTCCATCCATGGGATTTTCCAGGCAAGAGTACTGGAGTGGGGTGCCATCGCCTTCTCCATCAGGTTCTTGGGTACTCCACAAAGGCACAGACTAGGTTGGGCCTGCGTTTTGTGCGCTTCCCAGGTCCGAGCAGCTCAGGCAACCAGGTGCTTGGCGAGCACACTCTCCCCAGGTGGGGCAGTGCATCTTATCACCTCCTTGGTCCTGGCCATTTGGTTTCCCAGGTGTGCAGCAGGAGCACCATCTGAGGTGTGCTGTCTATCTCTTCTGGGGAGCTGATCTCTGGCTGCGACCCTCCTGGCAGATGTCAACCATCCAGGATCCCAGGAAGACTTGGTTAGCAACTGGAAGCCTGCTCTCAGTTTGGTAGAGGATGCCGTCTCTGGGGCCGAGTTTTCCCCTTGCCTCCCAGCCCTGGCTGTCACCCACCTGCTTCCTTGCCTCCAGCGGGGGATGGGCCAGTCTGCCGCCGGCTAGCTCTCCTCTAGTATTCGCTCAGTCCTTTGTTCTGTGAGTGGGCACGGTAGTGCCTTAGGTTAGAGCTTTTCGCGAGAAAGTTCTCTCTCTCTCTTTCTTCTTCTTCTTTTTCCTCTCTCTCTCTGGCTATCCCACATTTTGGGTTGCTATCTCTCGTTAGCTCCCCAGATTGCCCTCAGGGCAATCAGGCCCGGTCTTTACCCTAAGCAATGCAGCCTGCGCCTCCCTGTTCAGCCCCTGCTTGTTGGTGGCGGACACGAGCATCTGGACTACTTCTCCGCTAGGAGTTGCAGTTATGTGCGTAATCTGTGGGTTTTATTTATTTATATTTTCCTCCCTGTTATGCTGTCCTTTAAGATTCCAAAACTCCCCACAGACCTGCCAGTGAGAGGGTTTCCTGGTGTTTGGAAACTTCTCCTCTTTTATGACTCCCTCCCCGGGAAGGGTCTCCATTCCTAACTATTTTGCCTCTCTTTTTATCTTTTATATTTTGTCCTACTTCCTTTCGAAGACAATGGACTGCCTTTCTGGGTGCCTGGTGTCCTCCACCAGTTTTCAGAAGTTGTTTTGTGGTATTTGCTCAGCGTTCAAATGATCTTTCGATGAATTTGTGGGAGAGAAAGTGGTCTCCCTGTCCTATTCCTCCGCCATCTTAGGACCACCCCCATTCATACTATTTTTAAACTTTCTTCACTTATCTGTACAACATGGGCCATATGAGTACATGTAGATTTACCTAGTTTTTTTTAAAATAATGCACTGTTGTATATTTTCTCAGTTGCTTTATGATAGACATTTGGACTGTCTCTATTTTTTCTAATGTGAACAGTACTGCAATAAACACCTTTGTACATAAATCTTTATGCATTTGTAACAATGTTTCTATAGGATAAATTTCTAGCACTGGAAATGTTGGATCATAGGATCTGAAAATTTATTTTTTAATAGATATTATCAAATTGCCCTTGGAAAATGTTATTCCAATTTTCACTTTCAGCAAGTGTGTTGGCTTATCCACATCTTCTTTGATGTTATCAAACATTTAAATCTTTCCTACTCTGATGGACAAAAAAGATATCTTATTGTGCCTAAAATCAATGCATATATGGTAAGAATCCATATTTAGGTGGTGCTGGAGAAGACTCTTGAGAGTCCTTTGGACAGCAGGGAGATCAAACCAGTCAATCCTAAAGGAAATCAACCCTGAATATTCATTGGAAGGACTGATGCTGAAGCTGAAGCTCCAATACTTTGGCCACTTGATACAAAGAGCTGACCATTGAAAAAGACACTGATGCTGAGAAGGGTTCAGGACAGGAGAAGGGGACGACAGAGGATGAGATGTTTGGATGGCATCACTGACTCAATGGACATGAGTTTGAGCAAACTCCAGGAGATGGTGAAGGACAGGGAAGCTTGGCCTGCTTCAGTTCATGGGATCTCAAAGAGTTGAATATGACTGAGTGACTGAACAACAACAAGGAAGCTAGTGTTTACTAGCCTGTGTCAGTCTTCCACATAAGTTGCAAATATCTTCACAAAGTACCAAGGGCCATTTTTCCAGGACCTGGCACATTAGGTACACACTCTGGGACCACACATCAGACATATGTCTTGTATATATTACTTCATAGAGTTTGTATATAGGAATTTTAGATAGAAATGGATAATAGGCATGACTTATATTACATACTAGGTTGATCCAAGGAAACAAATTGCCCATCAAAAATCATAGATAAGAAGACCTAGTGAGTATAGTGGATCTGTCCTGGATCTGCCACTTAGCTCTTTGTCTTGTTTCATTAATATCATGTACAAATCATGTACAAATCACATTTTCCAAATGGTGACAGCACTTCACTAATACTGTGGCTCAAGTAATGTAATCACTTCGCCAAATGGCCTAGCATTGTTGGCTCAAACCCAAGATGAAGGCATAGATTCCAGCCAGAAAATGTAACAACTGTAACAAAACCATCTAAGCCCAAACATTTGGATACTTGACTCCCTGAACACAATAAGCCAATGGACTCACTTAGCACACAATAATCCTAAGTAATATGTTTAAGAGAAGTCTCGCACTCACCTAGCCAGTATTAGTCTAGCCACTGTTAGTCTAGCAGGTTCCTTTCATCTTTTGAGCACTTTGGAAGATTCCATTTCTCTTTTCCCCTTTGCCAATGAGAGGGACCATGTCACTCACTCTGGCCAATAACTTGTGAGATGAAGTGCTATTTCGTGACATATTTCAGTTTTTGCTGTGGGACCTTCTATTTTCCCTTCCCCCTTTCACAGTGATTGTGGAAGTGTAGGAGAGATACACACATGTATATCTGTGAGTCTATTTCTGTTTTATAAATAAGTTCATTTTATATTTTAGATTTCACATGAGTAATATCATATGATACTTTGTTTTTGTCTCACTACATTTATGATAATCTCTAGGTCCATCCATGTTGCTGTAAATGGCATTATTTCATGCTTTTCATGGCTGAGTAGTATTCTGTTGTATATATATATACCATATCTTCTTTATCCATTCATCTGCTGATGGACATTTGGCTTACATCCATGTCTTGGCTATATTCACAGCTAGTCATAATAGCCATTGCTCTTTAAATACAAATGGAAGGTTTCAATTTCCTTACTGGTGGTAGTATTTTCTCAACTGGTGAGATGGCCAACCATCACAGTATATGATGATGGAAATAATTAGGACAAGAATCCAGAGAGAAGAGTCTACACTAAGGTATGGAAGACCGAGAGCTTTCATTGCACTCGCCTATGATTTTTATAATTGACTGGATAATAAAGCTTTCTTAAGTGAACAATGCAAAGAAATAGAGGAAAACAACAGAATGTGAAAGACTAGAGATAGCTTCAAGAAGATTTGAGATACCAAGGGAACATTACATGCAAAGATGGGCACAATAAAGGGCAGAGATGGTATGGACCTAACAGAAGCAGAAGATATTAAGAAGAGGTGGCAAACATACACAGAAGAACTATACAAAAAATGTCATAATAATCCAGATGACCACAGTGGTGTGATCACTCACCTATTGCCAGACATCCTGGAGTCCAAAGTCAAGTGGGCTTAGGAAGCATCACTACGAACAAAGCCAGTGGAGGTGATGGAATTCCAGCTGAGCTATTTCAAATCCTAAAAGATGATGCTGTGAAAGTGCTGCACTCAATATGCCAGCCAATTTGGAAAACTCAGCAGTGGCCATAGGACTGGAAAAGGTCAGTTTTCATTCCAATCCCAAAGAAAGGCAATGCCAAAGAATGCTCAAACTACCATACAATTGCACTCCTTTCACATGCTAACAAGGTAATGCTCAAAATCCTTCAAGCCAGGCTTCAGCAGTATGTAAACCAAGAAACTTCCAGATGTCCAAGATGGATTTAGAAAAGGCAGAGGAACCAGAGATCAAACTGCCAACATCCATTGGATCATAGAAAAACCAAGGGAATTCCAGAAAACATCTACTTCCGCTTCATTGACTACACTAAAGCCTTTGACTATGTGGATCACAACAAACTGTGGAAAATTCTTAAGGCGATGGGAATCTGAATACCCAGTCAAGACACAACAGTTAGAACCAGACATGGAAAGACAGACTTCTTCAAAATTGGGAAAGGAGTACAACATCAAGGCTGTATATTTTCACCCTTCTTATTTAACTTCTATGCAGAGTACATCATGTGAAATGCCAGGCTGGATGAATCACAAGCTTGAATCAAGATTGCCTGAGAAATAACAACACCACATATGTAGATGATACCACTCTAATGGAAGAAAGTGAAGAGGCATTAAAGAGCCTCTTGATGAAGGTGAAAGACAAGAATTAAAAAGCTGGCTTAAAGCTCAACATTCAAAAAACTAAGATCATAGCATCTGGTCCCATCACTTCATGGTAAATACATGGGGAAAAAGTGGTAACAGTTGCAGACTTCATATTCTTGGGCTCCAAAATCGCTGTGGATGGTGACTTCAGGCATGAAATTAAAAGATGCTTGCTCCTTGGAAGAAAAGTTATGACAAACCTAGACAGCATGTTAAAAAGCAGAGACATTACTTTGCTGATAATGGTCAATGTTAAAACTATGGTTTTTCCAGTAGTCATGTATGGATATGAGAGTTGGACCATAAGGAAGGTTGAGTGCCAAAGAATTGGTGCTTTAGAATTGTGGTGCTGGAGAAGACTCTTGAGAGTTCCTTGGACTGCAAGGAGATCAAACCCATCAATTCTAAAGGAAATCAACCCTGAATATTCATTGGAAGGACTGATGCTAAGCTGAAGCTCCAATACTTCGGCTGCCTAATGTGAAGAGCTAACTCATTGGAAAAGACCCTGATGTTGGGAAAGATGAAGGCAGGAGGAGAAGGGGGCAACAGAGGATGAGATGGTTGAATGGCATCACTGACTCAGTGGACATGAATTTGAGCAAACTCTGGGAGATAGTGAAGGACAGGGAAGCCTGGCGTGCTGGAGTCCATGGGGTCACAAAGAGTCGGACATGACTTAGCAACTGAACAACAACAACAAGTACTGGCTACATTGGTATTCCCTGCTGGCCCAGTGGTAAAGAATCCACTGAGCATTCTTTACCCCTGTGCTTTACCTCACTGCTTTCTTTACCTCAGGGGTAAAGAATGCAGGAGATGTGAGTTTGATCCCTGGGTCTGGAAGATCTTATGGAGAAGGAAATGGCAACCCATTCTAGTATTCTTGCTTGGGAAATCCCACGGACAGAGCAGCCTGGTATGCTACAGTCCATGGGGTTGCAAAAGTCAGACACGACTTAGTGACTAAACAACAACTGGCTGCCTTCTATAACAAGCTAGTGTACTTTGTTTTTATTTATTTGATTTTAATTAGAGGCTAATTACTTTACAATATTGTGGTGGTTTTTGCCATACATTCACATGAATCAGCTATGGGTGTACATGTGTTCCCCATCCTGACCCTCCCTCCCACCTCCCTCCCCATCCCATCCCTCAGGGTCATCCCAGTGCATCAGCCCTGGGCAACCTATCTCATGCATTGAACCTGGACTGGTGATCTATTTCACATATGGTAATATACATGTTTCAATGCTATTCTCTCAAATCATCCCACCCTCACCTTCTCCCACAGAGTCCAACAGTCTATTCTTAACATCTGTGTTTCCTTCACTGTCTCGCGTATAGGGTCATCATTACCGTTTTTCTAAACTGCATATATATGCGTTAATATACTGTATTGGTGTTTTCCTTTCTGACTTACTTCACTCTGTATAATAGGCTTCAGTTTCATCCACCTCATTAGAATTGATTCAAATGAATTCTTTTTAATGGCTGTGTAATATTCCATTGTGTATATGTACCACAGCTTTCTTATTCATTTGTCTGCCAATGGACATCTAGGTTGCTTCCATGTAATGGCTACTGTAAACAGTGTTGTGATGAACATTGGGGTACACGTGTCTCTTTCGATTCTGGTTAACTCAGTGTGGATGCCCAGCAGTGGGATTGCTGGGTCTTATGCCAGTTCTGTAACTCTCTTGCTTTTCCATGATCCAGCGGATGTTGGCAATTTGATCTCTGGTTCCTCTCCCTTTGCTAAAACCAGCTTGAACATCTGGAAGTTCATGGTTCACGTATTGCTGAAGCCTGGCTTGGAGAATTTTGAGCATTACTTTACGAGCGTGTGAGATGAGTGCAATTGTGTGGTAGTTTGAGCATTCTTTGGCATTGCCTTTCTTTGGGATTGGAATGAAAACTGACCTTTTCCAGTCCTGTGGCCACTGCTGAGTTTTCCAAATTTGCTGGCATATTGAGTGCAGCACTTTCACAGAATCCTCTTTTAGGATTTGAAATAGCTCAACTAGAATTCCATCACCTCCACTAGCTTTGTTCATAGTGATGCTTCCTAAGCACACTTGACTTCTCATTCCAGAATGTCCGGCTCTAGGTGAGTGATCACACCATCGCAGTTATCTGGGTCGTGAAGATCTTTTTTGTACCGTTCTTCTGTGTATTCTTGCCACCCCTTTTTAATATCTTCTGCTTCTGTTAGGTCCATACCATTTCTGTCCTTTATTGAGCCCATCTTTGCATGAAATCTGGTATCTCTAATTTTCTTGAAGAGATCTCTAGTCTTTCCCATTCTGTTGTTTTCCTCTATTTATTTGCATTGATCACTGAGGAAGGCTTTCTTATCTCTCCTTGCTATTCTTTGGAATTCTGCATTCAGATGCTTATATCTTTCCTTTTCTCCTTTGCTTTTCTCTTCTCTTCTTTTCATAGCTATTTGTAAGGCCTCCTCAGACAGCCATTTGCTTTTTTGCATTTCTTCTTCTTGGGGATGGTCTTGATCCCTGTCTCCTGTACAATGTCACGAACCTCCATCCATAGTTCATCAGGCACTCTGTCTATTAGATCTAGTCCCTTAAATCTATTTCTCACTTCCACTGTATAATTATAAGGGATTTGATTTAGGTCATACTTGAATGGTCTAGTGATTTTCCCTAATTTCAATTTAAGTCTGAATTTGGCAATAAGCACTTCATGATCTGAGCCACAGTCAGCTCCTGGTCTTGTTTTTGCTGACTGTATAGAGCTTCTCCATCTTTTGCTGCAAAGAATATAATCAATCTGATTTCGGTGTTGACCATCTGGTGATGTCCACGTGTAGAGTCTTCTCTTGTGTTGTTGAAAGAGGGTGTTTGCTATGACCAGTGCGTTCTCTTGGCAAAATGCTATTCACCTTTGCCCTGCTTCATTCTGTACTCCAAGGCCAAATTTGCCTGTTACTCAAGCAAGAGAGTTCCAGAAAAAAACATCTATTTCTGCTTTATTGACTATGCCAAAGCCTTTGATTGTGTGGATCACAATAAACTGTGGAAAATTCTGAAAGAGATGGGAATACTAGACCACCTGACCTGCCTGTTGAGAAACCTATATGCAGGTCAGGAAGCAACAGTTAGAAGTGGACATGAAACAAGAGACTGGTTCCAAATAGGAAAAGGAGTATGTCAAGGCTGTATATTGTCACCCTGCTTATTTAACTTCTATGCAGAGTACATCATGAGAAACACTGGGCTGGAAGAAACACAAGCTGGAATCAAGATTGCTGGGAGAAATATCAATAACCTCAGATATGCAGATGACACCACCCTTATGGCAGAAAGTGAAGAGGAACTCAAAAGCCTCTTGATGAAAGTGAAAGAGGAGAGTGAAAAAGTTGGCTTAAAGCTCAACATTCAGAAAACTAAGATCGTGGCATCTGGTCCCATCTCTTCATGGGAAATAGATGGGGAAACAGTGGAAACAGTGTCAGACTTTATTTTTCCGGGCTCCAAAATCACTGCAGATGGTGACTGCAGCCATGAAATTAAAAGACTCTCACTCCTTGGAAGGAAAGTTATGACCAACCTAGATAACATATTCAAAAGCAGAGATATTACTTTGCCAACAAAGGTCCGTCTAGTCAAAGCTATGGTTTTTCCAGTGGTCATGTGTGGATGTGAGAGTTCGACTGTGAAGAAAGCTGAGCACCAAAGAATTGATGCTTTTGATCTGTGGTGTTGGAGAAGACTCTTGAGAGTCCCTTGGACAGCAAGGAGATCCAACCAGTCCATTCTAAAGGAGATCAGTCCTAGGTGTTCATTGGAAGGACTGATGCTGAAGCTGAAACTCCAATACTTTGGCCACCTCATGTGAAGAGTTGACTCACTGGAAAAGACCCTGATGCCAGGAGGGATTGGGGGCAGGAGGAGAAGGGGACGACAGAGGATGAGATGACTGGATGGCATCACCGACTCTATGGACATGAGTTTGAGTAAACTCCGGGAGTTGGTGATGAACAGGGAGGCCTGGCGTGCTGTGATTCATGGGATCGCAAAGAGTCGGACACGACTGAGTGACTGAACTGAACTGAAATGAACTGATGGCAGTTCTATTTCCAGTTTTTCAAGGAATCTCCACACTGTTCTTTGTAGTGACTGTACTAGTTTGCATTCCCACCAAAAGTGTAAGAGGGTTCCTTTTTCTCCGCACCCTCTCCAACATTTATTGTTTGTAGACTGTTTGATAGCAGCCATTGTGACTGGCGTGAAATGGTACCTCATTGTGGTTTTGATTTGCATTTCTCTGATAATGAGTGATGTTGAGCATCTTTTCATGTGTTTGTTAGCCGTCTGTATGACTTCTTTGGAGAAATGTCTGTTTAGTTCTTTGGCCCATTTTTTGATTGGGTCGCTTATCTTTCTGCAATTGAGCTTCAGGAGTTGCTTGTATATTTTTGAGATTAATTCTTTTTCAGTTGCTTCATCTGCTATTATTTTCTCCCATTCTGTAGGCTGTCTTGTCACTTGCTTATAGTTTCCTTCGTTATGCAAAAGCTTTTAAGTTTAATTAGGTCCCATTTGTTTATTTTTGCTTTTATTTCCATTATTCTTGGAGGTGGGTCATAGACGATCCTGCTATGATTTATGTCGGAGAGTGTTTTGCCTGTGTTTTCCTCTAGGAGTTTTATAGTTTCTGGTCTTACATTTAGATTTTTAATCCATTTTGAGTTTATTTTTGTGTATGGTGTTAGAAAGTGTTCTAGTTCCATTTTTTACAAGTGGTTGACCAGTTTTCCCAGCACCACTTATTAAAGATACTGTCTTTTCTCCATTGTATATTCTTGCCTCCTTTGTCAAAGATAAGATGTCCATACTGCTGCTGCTAAGTCACGTCAGTCATGTCTGACTCTGTGCGACCCCATAGATGGCAGCCCACCAGGCTCCCGTCCCTGGGATTCTCCAGGCAACAATACTGGAGTGGGTTGCCATTTTCTTCTCCAGTGCATCAACGTGAAAAGTGAAAATGAAGTCGCTCAGTCGAGTCCGACTCTTCGCGACCCCATGGACTGTAGCCTACCAGGCTCCTCTGTCCATGGGATTTCCCAGGCAGGAGTACTGGAGTGGGTTGCCATTGCCTTCTCCAAGGTGTCCATAGGTGTGTGGATTTATCTCTGGGCTTTCTATTTTGTTCCACTGATCTATATTTCTGTTTTTGTGCCCGTACCATACTGTCTTGATGACTGTGGCTTTGTAGTAGAGCGTAAAGTCAGGCACATTGATCCCTCCAGTTCCATTCTTCTTTCTCAAGATTGCTTTGGCTATTCAAGGTTTTTTGTATTTCCATACAAATTGTGAAATTATTTGTTCTAGTTCTCTGAAAAATACCGTTGGTAGCTTGAGAGGGATTGCATTGAATCTATAGTTCGTTTTGGGTAGTGTACTCATTTTCATTATTTTGATTCTTCTGATCCATGAAGTTGGTATATTTCTCCATCTATTTGTGTCATCTTTGATTTCTTTCACCGGTGTTTTATAGTTTTCTATATATAGGTCTTTTCTTTCTTTAGGTAGATTTATTCCTAAGTATTTTATTCTTTTCATTGCAATGGGGAATGGAATTGTTTCCTTAATTTATCTGTTTTCTCATTGTTAGTGTATAGGAATGCAAGGGATTTCTGTGTGTTAATTTTATATCCTGCAACTTTACTATATTCATTGATTAGCTCTAGTAATTTTCTGGTGGAGTCTTTAGGGTTTTCTATGTAGAGGATCATGTCATCTGCAAACAGTGAGAGTTTTACTTCTTCTTTTCCAATCTGGATTCCTTTTATTTCTTTTTCTGCTCTGATTGCTGTGGCCAGAACTTCTAAAACCATGTTGGAATAGTAGTGGTGAGAGTGGGCACCCTTGTTTTGCTCCTGACTTTAGGGGAAATGCTTTCAATGTTTCACCATTGAGGATAATGTTTGCTGTGTGTTTATCATATGTGACTTTTATTATGTTGAGGTATGTTCCTTCTATGCCTACTTTCTGGAGGGTTTTTTATCATGAATGGATGTTGAATTTTGTCAAAGGCTTTCTCTGCATCTATTGAGATAATCATATGGTTTTTATCTTTTAATTTGTTAATATGGTATATCACATTGATTGATTTGCAAATATTGAAGAATCCTTGCATCCCTGGGATAAAGCCCACTTGGTCATGATGTATGGTCTTTTTCATATGTTAACTACCTAGTGTACTTTGAAAAAGCTATGCATATAATAAAGCTTCTATGAATCTGACAATGAAATTTTGTTAAAAAGCTTTTCTATCTCAATAATCCATCTTCTTGTTTAAAAATATTCATTTTTATTTACTTATTTGACTGAACCAGTTCTTACTGTGGCATGTGGGATCTAGTTCCCTGGCCAGGGAACAAACTGGGGACCCCTGCACTGGAAGTGTGGAGTTTTAGCCACCAGACCACCAGGGAAGTCTCAATAATCCATTTTCTCATTGTATCCCAAAACTTAGAGTCCCTAAGTGTGTGCATGCTAAGCCTCTTCAGTTGTGTCCAATTCTGTGACCCCAAGGACTATAGTCCACCAGGCTTCTCTGTTCATGGAATTCTCCAATCAAGAATACTGGAGTGGGTTGCCATGCCCTCCTTCAGGGGTTGAACTTGAGTCTCCTGCATTGGCAGGTGGGTTCTTTACCACTAACGCCACCTGGGAAGCCCAGAGTCCTTAAGAAGCTTTCATTAAGAGAGTCATTTAATTTTACTGTAGTTTAGTTTTAACAGTGTAGACTCTGAAACCAGACTAAATGGAGTCAAATACTGGACATACTAGATGATAGCTCTGTTTTCTTAGGCAAGTGATGTAACCTCTATGTGCCTTGATTTCCTCATTTGTAAAATGACCACAATAATAGTACCTTCATCATAGGATTCTTTGGGTATTAAATGAGAACATTTCTATGCTGCTTTGTATTATTACCTTTCTATCTACATGGTCTGTCTCCCCAACTA
This sequence comes from Bos indicus x Bos taurus, assembly GCF_003369695.1. Taxonomy (NCBI): domain Eukaryota; kingdom Metazoa; phylum Chordata; class Mammalia; order Artiodactyla; family Bovidae; genus Bos; species Bos indicus x Bos taurus. The sequence goes on from NC_040105.1 coordinate 126,564,513, forward strand.
GGTTGTAGCACATAACATTGAGGGCAGGAACTGTGCCCTATTTATCTTTGGAGTCGATGTCCAATAGACATTTGTTGTTGATTATCAGGAAACCTGAAGTAGTATTTTTCTTTCATACATCGATTTTGAAAGACAGATCTCTGCAAGTGACATGAAATGGGTTTTAGTTGACACTTTCAATTTAGACTGAATGTAGGTCAATGAAATGGGTCATCTGCCATCTTCACTTTACAAAACAAAACCAGACACTCTTCATACAATAATGAGTGTCTTAACAACACACGTAACCCAGTATATGGCATGAAATTTTGGCCTTAATCCTGAAGAAACTTCAAAGGATGAAAGTGTATTTAGCCAAGTAAAGGATTTCTGCTTTGGGTATAGTCTTGTACAGAACTGGTAGGTTTGCTTCCTAAAGAAAGTATCTTTTTGTGACAAACATCTAATTAGTTACAGACAAATCCATCTTGATTTGTTGCCTAGTGATGGCCAAAAGAAGTCACCCTCTGGTGAACTGAAAGTCTGTTTGCCATTACAGTTTCACACAAAAAGTCTTGAAGCCATGTTTGGTGAGAGCAAGAGAGGCTTCATTTGATCCTCAAATTGTTGCCTTGGGGAAGTCCTTTATTCTGAACCCCTAGCTTTCTCTGGGGGTGCCCTACAACCACCAGAAAAAGTTGGGTTGACATAAGAAAGAGTCTAGTGGCTTAGTGAAGCCCCTAGTTACCTGGCATAACTCTTTATAAATCTGGGGTATTTTTTTTGAAACTTCAGGGTAAGTGATCATTCTGTACACCCCCTCAAAGGTGGATTCTTAACCATTGGGCCACCAGGGAAGTCCCCAGTCCATCTTTAGCTATTGGCCTTTTTTCTTCCTTCAAGATCATGCTCCTCAAAAAAATTGTCTGTATTTGCTGCCTTCATATCTGACTTATTTACTCCTCAACTACTTCAATCTGACTTTTACTCCCCATCATTCTATTGATATAGCTTTGATAATACTGTCTTTTTTACTGGTCATCTCTCTAGTATTGGACATTGTTGATTGCGGTCCTCCTCTGCTCCACTCTCAAAATTATCTTTCAGGCACGACTTCTTACTGAGCCTGAACAGCAAGATCCAACCCTTCAATTATTTTCTTGCTACTATCACTTTCTGGCTTCCTTTACCCTTCAGTGCTACATAGTTGGAAAACTCCATCACGCTTCTTTTACTGAAAGACCTCATTGTTTCTCCCTGTGGTTCATCTGTCCTCACTGCAAAACGAGTAGAAAACACAACTTATTTTGACTGCAGATGTGCTCCTGGTGATCATTGCCAGAAGGGCACACTTTCAAGTTACCCAAATATTGGAGCATAAGAAGCACTGATAGGCATCAGAAAGACTAAAACTGAAGCATGGAAAACGTCCACTCCTTCACCTCCATATCATGACCCAGCATTACTTAATACCCATTCAGTTGAATTTACCATGAGAACACAGCAATTAGATTTTTCTGTCATAGGCAACTAAAGGATTCCTATGCAGAAACTGGTCCCTAGTAGGGTCTGGCAAAGGAGCAAGTCAAATAATGTAGGATTGTCTAAGCCTCAGTTCAGTTCAGTTGCTCAGTCGTGCCTGACTCTTTGTGACCCCATGAATCACAGCATGCCAGGCCTCCCTGTCCATCAGCAACTCCTGGAGTTCGCTCAGACTCATGTCCATCGAGTCAGTGATGCCATCCAGCCATCTCATCCTCTGTCGTCCCCTTCTCCTCCTGCCCCCAATCCCTCCTGGCATCAGGGTCTTTTCCAATGAGTCAACTCTTCACATGAGGTGGCCAAAGTATTGGAGTTTCAGCTTCAGCATCAGTCCTTCCAATGAACACCCAGGACTGATCTCCTTTAGAATGGCCTGGTTGGATCTCCTTGCAGTCCAAGGGACTCTCAAGAGTCTTCTCCAACACCACAGTTCAAAAGCATCAATTCTTTGGCGCTCAGCTTTCTTCACAGTCCAACTCTCACATCCACACATGACCACTGGAAAAACCATAGCCTTGACTAGATGGACCTTTGTTGGCAAAGTAATATCTCTGCTTTTGAATATACTATCTAGGTTGGTCATAACTTTCCTTCCAAGGAGTAAGCGTCTTTTAATTTCAAGGCTGCAGTCACCATCTGCAGTGATTTTGGAGCCCAGAAAAATAAAATCTGACACTGTTTCCACTGTTTCCCCATCTATTTCCCATGAAGAGATGGGACCAGATGCCATGATCTTCGTTTTCTGAATGTTGAGCTTTAAGCCAACTTTTTCACTCTCCTCTTTCACTTTCATCAAGAGGCTCTTTAGTTCCTCTTCACTTTCTGCCATAAGGGTGGTGTCATCTGCATATCTGAGGTTATTGATATTTCTCCCGGCAATCTTGATTCCAGCTTGTGCTTCTTCCAGCCCAGTGTTTCTCATGATGTACTCTGCATAGAAGTTAAATAAGCAGGGTGACAATATACAGCCTTGACATACTCCTTTTCCTATTTGGAACCAGTCTGTTGTTCCATGTCCAGTTCTAACTGTTGCTTTCTGACCTGCATATAGGTTTCTCAAGAGGCAGGTCAGGTGGTCAGTCTAAGTCTAGGTTGGCTAAATGAGAGTGAAAGCCCTCTTTCTTGAGTTGCGAAATGGGCAAACCAGTTATGTGACTTCAAAGAGATCATTTTTTGTTAACTTTGTGTCTAGTAAGGTTAGGGCTTTATGGGATTTTGTACAGAATTGAGGTACTGGTGTTGTTTTAGTTTCTCCTTGTGGCATTCAAAAAGGTGCTACAAGCAAGAGGCAAGTTTTGGGTGGTGAAGCTGATCCGTCTGAAAGCAGAGACGGAAGAAAATACAGCTCTCCTAATAGAAGCCCTGCAGTCGACACTCCAAGTTGGCTGAGTCAGACAATTGTGCACAATGGACAAAGCCCAATGTATCTGCCCCAAGGTGAAGATAGGACTAGTAAAGGCAGAGACAGAGGCCTTGGAGGAGCCAGAACCTGATCCTTTCAGCTTTTACCAAACACCTTAGGCTGGACATCCCCAGCCTGGGAAAGACAACAATTACCCTCCTGCAGCCCCTCCATCCCAGGGTATTTCTGTGAATCATCCTAAAGCATAAACCAAGGAAGTCATTAAAATCAGAAACAGGGGAATGGGCTTAGCCAACAAGTACTTATGCTACGAGACAAAATCACCTAGTCTGGAATCTAGTGTTTGGTAAATGTCTGCTTTAGTCATCAGTCTATAGAATTGACTAGAAGAAAAGAGATGTCTTGAAAAGAAGCTGCCTTTACTTTCTTGGGCTCCAAAATCACTGCAGATGGTGACTGCAGCCATGAAATTAAAAGACACTTGTTCCTTGGAAGAAAAGCTATGACAAACCTAGACAGCATATTAAAAAGCAGAGACAGTACTTTGCTGACAAAGGTCCATATAGTCAAAGCTATAGTTTTCCCAGTAGTCATGTATGGATGTGAGTTGGACCATAAAGAAGGCTGAGCACTGAAGAATTGGTGCTTTTGGACTGTGGTGTTGGAGAAGATTCTTGAGAGTCCTTTGGACTTCAAGGAGATCAAACCAGTCAATCCTAAAGGAAATCAACCCTGAATATTCATGGGAAGGACTGATGCTGAAGCTGAAGCTCCAATACTTTGGCCATCTGATGCAAAGAGCCAACTCATTGGAAAAGTTGATGCTGGAAAAGACTGAAGGCAGGAGGAGAAGGGGATGACAGCAGATGAGATGGTTGGATGGCAGGACCAACTCAATAGACATGAGTTTGAGCAAACTCTGGGAGATGGTGAAAGATAGGGAAACCTGGCATACTGCAGTCCATGGGTCATAAAGAGTCAGACAGGACTGAGTGACTGAACAACAACAACAAAGAGATGTCTAATCTCCTCAGTAGATAAAGGGATCATCTTGCTGGAGAAACCTCCAGCCTCACCATCAAGGACCTGTGAGAGCTTACCCCACCACACATGTAGCCTACCAACAAATGGGCTGCTACATCCCGGAAGGGGACTCCTTCCCCATGCCTTCCTCAGATGTGGCCATAACAAAAATGGACAAGGATGATCTTTTGAGAGAACAGAAGCCAGGGGCAACAGAAATGTAGCCCAAGTAACTCATGCCTTCTTCAGGGAGCCCCTCCTTCTCTTCTCCAGCAGAACATGAGGTCTGTGAGAATTTGGGGACCATCATGGACAGAGGAGCCTGGTGGGCTGCAGTCCATGGGGTCGCTAAGAGTCAGACATGACTGAGCGACTTCCCTTTCACTTTTCACTTTCATGCATTGGAAAAGGAAATGGCAACCCACTCCAGTGTTCTTGCCTGGAGAATCCCAGGGACGGGGGAGCCTGATGGGCTGCCGTCTATGGGGTTGCACAGAGTCGGACACGACTGAAGCGACTTAGCAGCAGCAGCAAGGGTGGTTTCTCCCTTCCTCCTTTCTAAATGGGTATTGAATTGCACATATTCTGTTATCTTATTCTCACCTTGTATTGAGACTATTGGGGATGTTTAATGTCATCCTTAACACTAGGTCTTTAAATTATGAGGTGTCATGTTCAGAAAGAAACAATAAGTATCATCATCCAGAGGTACTGCAGCTGAAGCTTGATGTAAAACAAGGATGAGACTTTGGGTTATTTCCTTTGGGAAGGGGGTGAGTGCCCTTGGCATAACGTGGGTGACCTGGGCTTCCCAGGTGGCGCTAGAGGTAAAGAATCCACCTGCCAATGAAGGAGATGCAAGAGACACAAGTTTGATCCCTGGGCTGGGAAGATCCTCTGGAGTAGGAAATGGCTACTTGCTCCAGTATTCTTACCTGGAAAATTCCATGGACAGAGGAGCCTGGCGGGCTACAGTCTATGGGGCCACAAAGAGTCAGAAACAACTGAGCACAACAACAACAACAAGGTGACACAATGATGTTATGATGAGGAGAATTTCTGCAAGTAAATGAATGAAAAGAAGAGGACACATGGGGATGCTAGGCAGCTGCTGGAGGCTGGGGGTGTGGGGAGAGGTTAGAAGACAGTGAGCATCAGTTATTTCACATAATTTGTGCATTATTTCCCCATATTCTGGTAGGAGCAATGGCACCTTGATGACGGTCTGTGCACAATGAATTTTCAATCATTTGGATCATTTCTTTAGGATGGTATCCAAAATGGGAATTTTAGAAGGTACAAAGAGTTTCATGAAAGTGAAAGTGAAGTCGCTCAGTCATGTCCAACTCTTTGCGACCCCGTGGACTGTAGCCCACCAGGCTCCTCCGTCCATGGGATTCTCCAGGCAAGAATACTGGAGTGGGGTGCCATTTCCTTCTTCAGGGGATCTTCCCAACCCAGGGATCGAACCCAGGTCTCCTGCATTGCAGGCAGACGCTTTAACCTCTGAGCCACCAGGGAAGCCCCTAAAGAGTTTCATGGCTCTTACTAAATATTTGAAAACTGTTTCCAAAAAGGATTATAGCAATTGATATTCCTACCAATAATATACAAGAATGTTCCCATATATTTTATCAACTACTTCTGAAGTTTAACACTCCATAGATACAGCCTTCAGCTTTGAGGGAACAGGTGATCCTCTGTGGTTATTCTCTACATAGACTACGAATCATCCCTTCAAGATGGATCTTCTCCCAGTTTCCCTTAGATCAATTTTGCTGCTTCTGCCAGAGGGACTAATGGATCTAGTTCTTTTCAGGCAGTGATTTTTGGAGCATCACTTCACTTCTTGCCTTTTACTCTTGGTATCTCATTCAAATCTCCACACTCTAAGATAGAAATTGAAACATTAAGGTCTACTCTAGTGTGATGTGAGGCATCTCAGGGTGCCAGGTAGATACTCTTTATAGGTGATACCTCAGTCACATCTTGCTTTGTTTCAAATTAGCTTCTAAGTCAGGCTTTCCCATTGGAGAAGGAAATGGCAACCCACTCCAGTGTTCTTGCCTGGAGAATCCCCGGGACAGGGGAGCCTGGTGGGCTGCCGTCTCTGGGGTCGCACAGAGTCGGACACGACTGAAGTGACTTAGCAGTAGCAATAGCAGGCTTTCCCAAGTTTGGGAAACATAAACAAAACTTAAAATTACAAACTCAAAATGATACATGCTTGTGCCATTAGTCCAAAAATCAGTCTGCTGAGAAGGAAATGAGATCTCCAAAGGTTAAGGGTCTTGCCCAAGTGCATGCAATTAGAAAAGGACTCAGATTTCTGGACTGGGTCTATGATGGTGCCTAACATGTCAGTCATTACTCATTACCTGATCCTCACATCCAGGAAAATCCAACTTCCCTCTACTCTTGGCTCCACAAGCTGGCTAAGACTGGGGCTACTCTCAAAGTTGGAAGAGATCTTTCTCCCTGAAGACCCTTTCAGTTTAGGAGCTTGCAAACACCCTTCTGCCATCATCAGATTTTGCTGCCTCCAGCCATCCCATCAGTGCTTCCATCCTCTGCCTGGATAATGTCAAAGAAACTTCAGATACATGGACAACCCCAGGCTCAAAGCTGTCTTTGAAGAATTGGGGGGAAGTAGGGGTGAAGGAATGTCTTTCATCAGCTTGCTACTTCAGAGTCTCAATCCAGGAAACCTTTAGATCAGTGGATCTTATATTTCTTTTGACCACAGGCCACCTTAGGAAACTGATGAAAGTGACAGACACTCTCTCAAATTCACATTAGCACAAAATTGTACCTACAATTTCAGGGCCATGAAAGACTATCTGAATCCCATCCATGGTGAACAGGTAATTGTAAGAGATTTGATCACTGGCTACATCCTGGTCTTAAGCAGAGATACTTTCTAATAATCATTGGAAGAATTTGAACCCTGAGGGTTACTTCCTCATCTCAAACAAAACATGGATAATTGTTGTGTCTGGAGTGGAAGGTGGGGGATTTTTTCCTGGTAGATTTTTTTCCCCTAGGCTCATTCACACAACCAGCCTCCTACAGAATTGTGAGGATGTTATCACAATGAACAGCCATCTAAAGTCTTCTTGCTAGTGTACCTCTTGAGCACAAGATGCATTATTCTGCACTGATTGTCAAAAATATTTTCAGGCTTCAGGAGGGGCTTTAACATTGGGAACAGAAAGCTGCTTATAATTGCTTTTTGATTAGCTTGTAAGGTTATAGCTGAGTTGGGACTTCCCTGGCAGTCCAGTGGTTAAGACGCCAAGCTTCCGCTGCAGGTTGCAAAGGTTTGATCCCCGGTCAGTGAACTGGGATCCCACATGCTGTTTGGCATGGCCAAAAAATAACCACCACAACAAAAACTTGCCCCCCCCCAAAGATTATAGCTGAGTTAACTCATAGTTATTTTTGCAAAGAGTAGTAAAGTAAGCTTTCCAGAAAAAGCCCAATGCCTCTTCACTATTTGCTATGTTTATGCTCCTGAAAACCATCATGGTAAGAGAATTTACAGTTGGCAAACTTAGAACTTCACAGGGAAAAGTAGAATCAGGAAGCAAAGGTCAAATGTATTCTTATAAAAGCTCTTAGAGAAAGGGAGAATTGAATTGAATCTAAAAGTGGAAGGATCTTAGTTCCCTGACCAGGGATGGAGCCCATTAAAAAAAAAAAAAGCTCTTAGAAACATTTTTGGCTTTCACTAAAATGAAATGCTAAAGATGGCACATTGAATAAAAAGAACGTTGATGTTGTATATGTTGTTGTTCAGTCACCAAGTCATGTCTGACTCTCTGCAACCCCATGAACAGCAGCACACCAGGCTTCCCTGTCCTTCACTATCCCCCTGAGTTTGCTCAAACTCATGTCCATTGAGTCAGTGATGCCATTCAACCATCTTATCCTCTGTCGCCCCCTTCTACTCTTACCCTCAATCTTTCCCAGCATCAGGATCTTTTCCAGGATCTCTTTGTATCAGGTGGCCAAAGTATTGTTTTATATTAGAAATTTTAAATTAGGTTTTAAATTAGAAACAGCATGAATAGTTCTGTACAATTTTCATCTACCATTCCTTAATCATTAGAGCATTTTTAGGAACCCTCTCTTGCTCTGTTTTATCTTTATCACTGCTATTTATTTTTAAAGTAGCTCTATTAACAGTTTACTTGTATAGAAGTGCTGTAAAGTAAAAAAGCAAGTCTCTCAATCTCACTCCCCAGTCATAGTCACTAGAAATGGAAGGACAATTGGGCTGTTTCCAATTTGGGTGTCTTTTGGTTCATTTTTCAGGTTGATTTTTTTTTTTTTTTTATAGCTACTGTGATTTCAAGGCTGCTGAATTTTAAGGGTTCTGTGAAGCTGGAGAGAAGTGGATGGGAATCAGTTAAGTTCAGTCGCTCAGTCGTGTCTGACTCTTTGTGACCCCATGAATCGCAGCACGCCAGGCCTCCCTGTCCATCACCAAATCCTGGAGTTCACTCAGACTCACGTCCATCGAGTCAGTGATGCCATCCAGCCATCTCATCCTCTGTCATCCCATTCTCCTCCTGCCCCCAATTCCTCCCAGCATCAGAGTCTTTTCCAATGAGTCAACTCTAGCCCAAGTTAAAAAGCCACCAACCCTGCTGTTCTTACTGGTCTTATAATATTCAGCAGTTTTGCTTGAATGAAAGCATCTCAGAGTGTTGCAAGCCTTTGGTTAATTTTCAGAGTTCTGAACAAGTGGACTTTGACCATTTCTGCCAGCATTTCTTTGGCTTTATAGAGATATTCACCCTGCCATTCAAGACTTCCCATCACTACCCAAGCCTTTAAAATTTCTCTCTTTCAAAAAAATATGGAGGCCACTTGGCAAGGAACTGTGGGAAGCCTCAAGGAGCTAAGAGTGACCCCCAGCAAGAAAGTCGTAAAACCACAAAGAAAGGCATTCTATTAACAGCCAGGGATCCTGGAAGAGGACCCTGAGGCTCAGATGAAACTTGCAGCTTTGTTTATATCCATGGCAGAGAACCCAGCTAACCTATTCCCAAGCTCCTGACTCTTGCCCTATTTTCCTTGGCCTACCCCTTTCTTTGCCAAGGCCCCAGTTAAGAACAGATACCCTGCTTCCAGGACCATTAAGGGGCTTTGCATTAATGGAATTTTTCACAAATATCTTCAAGGATCCACAGAAATCAGAAGTCTTTCATTCTTGGGGAAAGTGGCCAGGCTGTGAGGAAAGAATTTATTTTTCAGAGTAGCACTTATTACTTACCCCTTCAAATACTAGTGGCCCTACATAATTTACAGAGGCCTGGAAAAATTACTTTAGTTAAGGGATCATTGTTCCTCAGCTTAATCAAGGGCAGTATAGATTTCAACAAGCACTTCCCTGTTATTCTCATAAACTGATAGAGACATTAAGGGACACAAAGAACTCTGAGCACTTCATGTCCACATTCACCATCTGCTTTGCATGCTGAAATTCAGCAGGAACCCCTGAGATATCTCAAATTATTCAAATTCTTCAGACCTCACTAGTCAGATGAAAGCTGCTTCTGCTGATCAGTGGCCATAGGTGACTATAACCCACCCCAGCTAATCTCACAAGCATAAGTACCATTGCCTTTCTTCCCAGCAGAGGAACGCATTTTACATTCATAGATACTGTACATGAAACAGCCACATTCTCATCTGGAAAGGTATAGGAAAAAACCATGAACAATCAAATGTTGCCAGACTTCCACAATTGGACACAGTGCATGGACTTGAACTTTGGAAAAAGTCACAACAGTTCTTTAACATAAATCTATCAACTTCAGCAAATCATGTCCAGAGAAGCTTTAAGTCATTTCAAAATGTAGGGTGCTTCTCTCCTGATCCATGCATGCGTCAGTGCTTGGCATTCTCCAGGCAAGAATACTGGAGTAGGTTGCCATGCCCTCCTCCAAGAGATGTTCCCAACCTAGTGATCCAACCCACATGTCTTATGTCTCCAGCATTGGCAGGCGAGTTCTTTACCACTAGCACTGTCTGGGAAGTCCCCCTTGATTTATACCCACATCCTATTCATGTTGAGAAAAATGTACTTTAGTACTTGATAGAAGACTCCCCTGCTCTTCCAGCATTTCCTTCTATTCCACTGGAAAAACCATCAGTGAAATGTTTAGCTTTCATTGAATAAAGCCCAGGAGGAGGGGAGAAGTCCTGGGGTTTATTTTCTTCCCTCCTTATCACAATCTTTGGGTTCAGTTCATTTCAGTTGCTCAGTCATGTCCAACTCTTTGTGACCCCATGGACTCCAGCACGCCAGGCTTCTCTGTCCATCATCAGCTCCCAGAGCGTGTTCAAACTCATGTCCATCGAGTCAGTGATGCCATGTAACCATCTCATCCTCTGTCATCCCCTTCTCCTCCTGCCTTCAATCTTTCCCAACATCAGAGTCTTTCCCAGTGAGTCAGTACTTCGCATCAGGTGGCCACAGTGTTGGAGCTTCAGCTTCAGCATCAGTCCTTCCAATGAATATTCAGGACTGATTTCCATTAGGATTGACCGGTTTGATCTCCTTGCAGTCCAAGGGACTCTCAAGAGTCTTCTCCAACACCACAGTTCAAAAGCATCAATTCTTCGGCACTCAGCTTTCTTTATAGTCCAACTCTCACATCCATACATGACCACCGGAAAAACCATAGCCTTGACTAGACAGACCTTTGTTGGCAAAGTAATGTCTCTGCTTTTTAATACGCTGTCTAGGTTGGTCATAGCTTTTCTTCCAAGGAACAAGCATCTTTTAATTTCCTGGCTGCAGTCACCATCTTAAATGGTTTTGAAGCCCAAGAAAATAAAGTCTGTCACTGTTTTCATTGTTTCCTGTCTATTTCCCATGAAGTGATGGGACCAGATGCCATGATCTTAGTTTTTTGAATGTTGAGTTTTAAGCCAGATTTTTCACTCTCCTATTTCAAGTTCATCAAGAGGCTCTTTAGTTCCTCTTTGCTTTCTGCCATAAGGGTGGTGTCATCTGCATATCTGGGGTTATTGATATTTCTCCCAGCAATCTTGAATCCAGCTTGTGCTACATCCAGCCTGGCATTTTGCATGAGTTATTCTGCATAGAAGTTAAATAAGCAGAGTGACAATATAAAGGTTATGTACTCCTTTCCCAATTTGGAACCAGTCCATTGATATATGTCTGGTTCTAACTGTTACTTTTTGACCTGCATACAGATTTCTCAGGAGACAGGTAAGGTGGTCTGGTATTCCCATCTCTTTAAGAATTTTCCACAGTTTGTTGTGATCTACATAGTCAAAGGCTTTAGTGTAGTCAATGAAGCAGAAGTAGATGTTTTTCTGGAACTCTCTCACTTTTGTGATAGCCAATGGATGTTGGCAATTTGATCTCTGGTTCCTCTCCCTTTGCTAAATCCAGCTTGGACATCTGGAAGTTCTCGTTTCATGTACTGTTGAAACATAGCTTGGAGAATTTTGAGCATTACTTTGCTAGCATGTGACATGAGTGCAATTGTGCAGCAGTTTGAGCATTCCTTGGCATTGCCTTTCTTTGGGATCGGAATGAAAACTGACCTTTTCCAGTCCTGTAGCCACTGATGAATTTTCCAAATTGGCTGGCATATTGAGTGCAGCACTTTCACAGCATTCTTTCAGGGTTTGAAATAACTCAGCTGGAATTCCATCACTAGCTTTGTTCATAGTGATGTTTCCTAAGGCCCACTTGACTTTGGACTCCAGGATGTCTGGCAGTAGGTGAGTGATCACAGCACTGTGGTTATCTGGCTTATTAAGATATTTTTTGTATAGTTCTTCTGTGTTTGCTTTCCACCTCTTAATATCTTCTGCTTCTGTTAGGTCCATACTGTCTCTGTCCCTTTTGTGCCCATCTTTGCATGAAATGTTCCCTTGCTATCTCTAATTTTTCTTGAAGCTATCTCTAGTCTTTCCTATTCTATTGTTTTCCTCTATTTCTTTGCACTGATCACTTAGGAAGGCTTTCTTATCTCTCCTTGCAATTCTTTGGAACTCTGCATTCAAATGGGTATATCTTTCCTTGTCTCCTTTGCCTTTCACTTCTCTTCTTTTCTCAGCTATTTGTAAGGCCTCCTCAGACAACTATTTTGCCTTTTTGCATTTCTTTTTCTTGGGGGTGGTTTTGATCACAGCCTCCTGTACAGTGTTATGAACCTCTGTCCATAGTTCTTCAGGCACTCTATCTATCAGATCTAATCCCTTGACTCTATTTGTCACTTCTACTGTATAATTGTAAGGGATTTGATTTAGGTCATACCTGAATGGTCTAGTGGTTTTCCCTACTTTCTTCAATTTAAGTCTGAATTTTGCAATAAGGAGTTCACGACCTGAGCCACAGTCAGCTCCCAGTCTTGTTTTTGCTGATTGTATAGAGCTTCTCCATCCTCGGCTGCAAGGAATATAATCAATCTGATTTTGATAGTGACCATCTGGTGATGTCCATGTGTAAAGAGTCTCTTGTGTTGTTGGAAGAGGGTGTTTGCTATGACTAATGCATTCTTTTGGAAAAACTGTTAACATGCTTCATTTTGTACTCCAAGGTCAAACTTTCTTGTTACTCCAGATATCTCTTGACTTCCTACTTTTGCATTCCAGTCCCCTGTGATGGAAAGCACATCTTTTTTTATGGTGTTAGTTCTAGAAGGTCTTTTAGGTCTTCATAGACCATTGAAATTCAGCTTCTTCAGCATTAGTGGTTGGGGCATAGACTCAGATTACTGTGATATTGAATGTTTTGCCTTGGAAACGAACAGGATCATTCTGTCGTTTTTGAGATTGCACCAAGTACTGCATTTCAGACTCTTTTGCTGACTATGAGGGAAACTCCATTTCTTCTGAGGGATTCTTGCCCACAGTAGTAGATGTAATGGTCATATGAATTAAATTCACCCATTCCAGTCCATTTTAGTTCACTGATTCCTAAAATGTCGATGTTCACTCTTGCCATCTCCTATTTGACCACTTCCTATTTACCTTGATTCATGGACCTAACATTCCAGGTTCCTAAGCAATATTGTTCTTTACAGCATCAGACTTTACATCCATCACCACATCCACAACTGGGCCTTGTTTTTGTTTTGGCTCAGCCTCTTCAATCTTTCTGAAACTATTTCTCCACTCTTCTCCAGTATCATATTGGACACCTATCGACCTGGGGAGTTAATCTTTCAGTGTCATATCTTTTTGCCTTTTCATGTTCTTCTCAAGGCAAGAATACTGAAGTTATTTGCCATTTCCTTCCCCAGTGGACCATGTTTTGTAAGAGCTTTCTGCTATGACCCATCCATCTTGGGTGGCCCTGTATGGCATGGCTCATACTTTCTTTGAGTTAGACAAGGCTGTGGTCCATGTGCTCAGTTTGATTAGTTTCCTGTGATTGTGGTTTTCATTGTGTCTGCCCTCTGATAGATAAGGATAAGAGGCTTGCGGATTCTCCCTGATGGGAGGGACTGTCTATGGGAGAATCCGGGTCTTTCTCTGATTGGGGGGGGGGGCATGCTCAGTAAATGTTTAATCAATTTTCTGTTGATGGGTGGGTCTGTGTTCCCTCCCTGTAGTTTTGCCTCAGCCCAAAATATGGTAGGGATAATAGCAGTAATGGGGACCTCCTTCAAAAGGACTTATGCCTGCACCTCCCAAAGCTCCCAGGAGTGTTGTATTCTGTGCCCCTGAGCCTGCAGCAGGCCACTGTCAACCCACGTGTCCAGCAGAGACTCCTGGACCCTCACGGGCAAGTCTGGGTCAGTCTCTTGTGGGGTCACTGCTCCTTTCGCCTGGGTCCTGGTGTGCACAAGGTTTTGTCTGTGCCCTCCAACAGTCTGTTTCCCCAGTCCTGTGGAAGTTCTGTAATCAAATCCCTCTGGCCTTCAAAGTCAAATTCCCTTTGCTGGATCCCCAGGTTGGGGAATCTGTTGTGGGCCCTAGAACTTTTGCAACAGTGCAAGAACTTCTTTGCTATAATTGTTCTCCAGTTTGTGGGTCATCTGCTTGGTGGCTCTGTGGCAGGGATAATGGTGACTTCTTCCAAGAGGACTTATGCCACATGCAATACCTCCCAGGTCTGTTGCAGCCAGAGGCCCTGTCCCCTTGGCAGGCCACTGCTGACCAGTGCCTCCACAGGAGACACTCACACACAAAGGCAGGTCTGGATAAGTCTCTCGTGGGATTCTCTGTGTCTGGGTCATCTTCTGGTAGACTGTTGCAATTCAAATGAGTATGATGAGTCTAATTAAATAAATGTTGCCAGCCTGCTTACAACTGGCCTTAGGGTCCAAGGGCGTTGCAGACGAATCCATTCTTTGAGTCCTGGGCCAGGACACACCAAAACCACCATGATACCCTGCTCCTTGTTTTTCCCCATGTCAGTGTGGCCCCATGACAAGAACTACACCAAGCATTCCTCATCTCAGTGGGAGTGTTTCTGGGATCAGGAATCAAGAAGCATGATATTGGATGCTTGGGGCTGGTGCACTGGGACGACCCAGAGGGATAGTATGGGGAGGGAGGGAGGAGGGGAGTTCAGGATGTAAAGTAATTAACCTCCAATTAAAATAAATAAATTTATATTTAAAAAAAGAAACTAAGTCTTTCTATTTAAGAATGTTTTGGTCTATCCAGATACAGAGAATAAACTAGTGGTTACTAGCGGGGAGGGATAGGGAAAAGGCAAGATAGAGGTAGGGGATTAAGAGGTACAAATTACAATGTATAAAATAAATGAGCAACAAGAATATACTGTACAGCAGAATGAATATAGCCAACATTTTATAATAACTCTAGATGGAGTATAGTCTATAAAAACATTGAATCACTATATTGTATATCCAAAACTAATATCATAAATCAACAATAATTTTAAAAATTAAAGACAAAATTATTTTTGGCTTAATTTAAAAAAGAGATTTTTGGTATATCCATTATATTTTAAATTCACCTTTCGAAGGAACAAGGCTGAAATGTTTACTGTATGTGGCAACTGTCCTGCCTAACAGCAGAAGCAGAAGTAATTGGTGATCTCATGTCCAAAGAATTGGACAGAAGTCCACACATGGCTCATCCCAGTCCTTGCCAGAAGGTGGAATCCTAGCGTTGAACTTCCACCAGCTTAGTGATATCACAACAACGAATGCCTGCCCTCTTAGACATATTCCCATTAGGCTACAAGACTCACCAAAGACAGTTTCTAGAAAGGACTGCAGTAAGGGATATTTTAGGAGAGGGGAATGGTAAGGATCTGGTTTGACCTCAGTTCTGGAGAGCTTTGGTGTTAGGTAAGGTAGTAAGTCATGTCCTTTTTTAAAGATTTTGTTTTTGATGTTGACCATTTAAAGTCTTTGTTGAATTTGTTAGTGTATTGTTTGTTTTGGATTTTGATTGAGAGGAATGTGGGATCCTATCTTTCCAACCAGGGATCGAATCCCCAATCTCTGTACCGGAAACCAAAGTCTTTATTTTTTTAATTAAATTTATTTATTTTAATTAGAGGCTAATTACTTTTTTATTTTTAAAAAGATTTGTTTATTTCTTGTTGGCTTCACCAGGCCTTTGTTGCTTTGGTCAGGCTTTTCCTAGTCCTGGTAAGCAGGGCCTACTCTTTGTTGCAGTGCCTGGGCTACTCACTGCTGTGGCTTCTCTTGTTTTGGAGCACAGGCCCTAGGGTGCCAGGGCTTCAAAAGTTGTGGTGCCCTGGCTTCGCTGCTCCATAGCATGTGGGATCTTCCCAGACAAGGATCGAACCCATGTCCCTTGCACTGGCAGGTGGATTCTCAACCACCAGACCACCACAGAAGCCCTGGAAGGTGAAGTCTTAACTACTGAGCCACCAGGGAAGTTCCACAAGTCATGGATTTAGATGCAAAAACATACGACAGGGCGTTTCGTCTCAAAAACAAAGCATGAACTTGTCCTCTGTGGCCAGAGAGGAATCTGCCACAGGGTACAACAGACTAGAATAGTGCAGAAACACCTGAGCTGAAAGTGAGGCAATTTAGTTGCTAACTTTGGATCTTCCACCCCTTATTTGTGTGGATTTGGGTACATCATTGTGAGTCTTCTAGGTTCATTTGTAAAATATAGTTCAATTATGTCAAAGTCTTGGTCCCCAAGGTACCAAGGAGTTTTGCTTTGCTAAGTCACTTCAGTAATGTCTGACTCTGTGTGACCCCATAGACGACAGCCCACCAGGCTCCCCTGTCCCTGGGATTCTCCAGGCAAGAACACTGGAGTGGGTTGCCATTTCCTTCTCCAATGCATGAAAGTGAAAAGTGAAAGTGAAGTTGCTCAGTCGTGTCCGACCCTCAGCGACCCCATGGACTGCAGCCTTCCAGGCTCCTCCATCCATGGGATTTTCCAGGCAGGAGTACTGGAGTGGGGTGCCATTGCCTTATCCGACCAAGGAGTAGTATTTTTCAAACTCTAATGTGCACTGGAATCACCAGGAATATTATGAAAGTGCAAGTCCTGATTCAGTAGGTCTGTGGTGGAGGCCTCAGAGTCACAAGTTCCCAGGTGATGCTGATGCTGCTGGTCCCTGGACCACACTTTAAGTAGCAAGCAGGCATAAACTACATAAGTGGTTCAGGGCCTCTCACTGCTGCTGAGGATGAAAGGACAAAGGTAGGCCTCTAGTCACCATTCAGTTTCAGTCAGAGATGCCCACCTTTTGAGGTCCTGAGACTGAGCAGCTTGACTGACCAGCTCTAAATCAAGCTGATCACTAACAAAGACGGGTCCTCGTGTACAGACTGTGTCCATAGGTCAGCCACCATGTTTGGTGTTCACTGAATGATGTGGAGTGGGTTGCCAACACAATGTCACCAGGGCTTTCTGATGTAGTTCAAGAAATCCACCTGCAAATGGCTCTGCTTCACTAGGTTTTTGAAGTATAAAAGGCTGTGCAGCCTCACATTGACATTTACTACCCCCACTCCTTTCCTGTGTCCCAAGACTTCTCTTTCTTCTCTTGTCCATATCAAAACTGGCTGTGCACAGCTGACTGTCCCTGTCATTGAAGGCCTTGGCAACACAACTACGGCAGGGATTTGTGATGTAGTTCAAGGAATTGTCCAGCAGAGGGCGCTGCTCCAGTAGGTTTTCGAATTATGTGAGACTACACAATACATGTAGTCAAGGCTATGGCTTCGCTGGTGGCTCAGAGGGTAAAGCGTCTGCCTGCGATGCAGGAGACCTGGGTGCGATCCCTGGGTTGGGAAGATCCCCTGGAGAAGGAAATGGCAACCCACTCCAGTACTCTTGCCTGGAAAATCCCATGGACGAAGGAGCCTGGTAGGCTAGAGTCCATGGGGTCGCAAAGAGTCAGACTCGACTAAACGACTTCGCTTCACACAATACATGCAGGTCAGGAAGCAACAGTTAGAACTGGACATGGAACAACAGACTGGTTCCAAATAGGAAAAGGAGTACGTCAAGGCTGTATATTGTCACCCTGCTAATTTAACTTATATGCAGAGTACATCATGAGAAACGCTGGGCTGGAAGAAGCACAAGCTGGAATCAAGATTGCTGGGAGAAATATCAATATCCTCAGATATGCAGATGACACCACCCTTATGGCAGAAAGTGAAGAGGAACTAAAAGGCCTTTTGATGAAAGTGAAAGAGGTGAATGAAAAAGTTGGCTTAAAGCTCAACATTCAGAAAACTAAGATCATGGCATCTGGTCCCATCACTTCATGGGAAACAGTGGAAACAGTGTCAGACTTTATTTTTGGGGGCTCCAAAATCACTGCAGACAGTGACTTCAGCCATTAAATTAAAAGACGCTTACTCCTTGGAAGGAAAGTTATGACCAACCTAGATAGCATATTGAAGAGCAGAGACATTAGTTTGCCAACAAAGGTCCGTCTAGTCAAGGCTTTGGTTTTTCCAGTGGTCATGTATGGATGTGAGAGTTGGACTGTGAAGAAAGCTGAGCACCGAAGAATTGATGCTTTTGAACTGTGGTGTTGGAGAAGACTCTTGAGAGTCCCTTGGACTGCAAGGAGATCCAACCAGTCCATTATGAAGGAGATCAGTCCTGGGTGTTCTTTGGAAGGAATGATGCTAAAGCTGAAACTCCAGTACTTTAGCTACCTCATGTGAAGAGTTGACTCATTGGAACAGACTGATGCTGGGAGGGATTGGGGGCAGGAGGAAAAGGGGACGACAGAGGATGAGATGGCTGGATGGCATCACTGACTCGATGGACATGAGTCTGAGTGAACTCCGGGAGTTGGTGATGGACAGGAGGCCTGGCGTGCTGCGATTCATGGGGTCGCAAAGAGTCGGACACGACTGAGCGACTGACCTGAACTGAACTGACACAATCCCATTGACATCTACATCCCCCACTCAATTCATGTGCACCAATAACTGTCTTCTTTTTCTTTCTTTGCGCTTCACACAACTGGCTGTGCTTGGGTGAATGTCCACGTAGATGAAGGTCTTGGTAACATCTCTTCCCCAGTGCTCTCTGCTGCAGTACAAGGAATCCAGCCTAAGTGGCACTTCTCCACTAGGTTTTTCTGATGATAACAGTCTCAAACACCTCACATTGACATCTGGGCTACCTGCTCCCTCCCTGTGCTACAAGACCTCGTTTCCCGTTTTTCTCTTGCTTATATTATAACTGGCTGTGCACGCGTGAGTCTCCATGTCACTGAGTGACATGGTAACACAACACCTCCAAGCTTGTTGAGATAGTGGAACTAATCCACCAGGAGATGACACAGCTGCATTAAATTTTCGAGTTCTGTGAGGCACTATAGACTCACATTGCCATTTTCTCCTCCCACTCCCTGCTTGTGCTCAAGACCTACGTTTCTCTCTTCCCTTCCTCATAAAAAAACTGTCGATGCTGTATGACTATCCCTGTGGCTGAAATGCTAGGCAAAATAACACTCGAGGGCTTTTTGATGTAGTTCCAGGAATCCACCAGCAGATGGCGCTGATTCACTACGTTTTAGAGTTATGGGATTCTCTCCACCCTTCCACTGACATCTACTGACCCCACTCCCTTCCTGTGCGCCGAGCCCTCTCTTATCTATTTTTTCTTGTCCATATCAAAACTGACTATGGACGGGATATTGTCTGTCCTTGCCATTGAATGCCTTGAAAAAACAACTTCCCGTGAGATTTCTGCTGAATTTCATGAAATTCACTGGTAGATGGTGCAGCTCCACTAAGTTCTCAAATAATACAAGGTCCTAAACATTCCCATTAACATCTACTAAACTACCTCTTTCCTGTGCCCCAAGATCTCTACTCTTTTTCCCTTAACAAAACTGGCTGTGCTTGGGTGACTTTCCAGCTGCTGAATGCCTTGACAATACATCTTTCCCAGGGCTTTCTGCTGTACTTCAAGTAATCTACCAGCATTGGCTCTGCTTCACCAGGTTTTCAAGTTGTGTGAGACTCTACGTGTTCCAACTGATATCTACTCCCCTCGCTCCCTTTCTATGCCCCAATGCATCTCTTCTATTCCTTTCTTTGCCCTTAACACAACTAGCTGTACATGGTGAATGACCACACTGATGAAATTCTTGGCAACACCTCTTCCCAAATGCTTTCTGCTGCAGTTCAAGGAATTCAGCCTAGGTAGCACTGTTTCACTACGTGTTCTGGTGATAACAGTATCTATCACCTCATATTGACATCTGGCCTACCCGATCAGTCCCTGTGACACAAGACTTCATTTCCTGTTTTTCTCTTGCCCATATTATAGCTGACTGTGTGAGGGTGAGTCCCCATGTCCCTGAATGACATGGCAACACAATGCCTCCATGGCTGGTTGAGGTGGTGGATGTAATCCAACAGGAGAAGGCGCTGCTGCATTAATTTTTTGAGTTCTATGAGTCACTACAGCCTCATATTGGCATCTTCTCTTCCCATGTCCTGCTTGTACTCAAGACCTACCGTTTCTTTCTTCTCTTCCTCATATCAAAACTGCCGGTGCTGGATGACTTTCCTTGTGGCTGAAATGCTAGGCAAAATAACATTCTAGGGCTTTCTGATGTAGTTCCAGGAAATCACCAGCATGTGGAGCTACTCCACTATGTTTTTGAGTTATGGGATGCTCTACCCTCCCACTGACATCTACTACTGACACTCCCTTCCTGTCCACCGAGACCTCACTTACCTATCTTTCCTTGTCAATATTAAAACTGGCTATGCACTGTTTATGATAGCCAGGACATGGAAGCAACCTAGATGTCCATCAGCAGATGAAAGAATAAGAAAGCTGTGGTACATATACACAATGGAATGTTCAGTTCAGTTCAGTTGCTCAGTCATGTCCGACTCTTTGCAACGCCATGAATCACAGCACACCATGCCTCCCTGTCCATCACCAATTACCGGAGTTCACTCAAACTCATGTCCATCGAGTCAGTGATGCCATCCAGCCATCTCATTCTCTGTTGTCCCCTTCTCCTCCTGTCCCCAATCCCTCCCAGCATCAGAGTCTTTTCCAATGAGTCAACTCGTCACATGAGGTGGCCAAAGTATTGGAGTTTCAGCTTTAGCATCAGTCCTTCCAAAGAACACCCAGGACTGATCTCCTTCATAATGGACTGGTTGGATCTCCTTGCAGTCCAAGGGACTCTCAAGAGTCTTCTCCAACACCACAGTTCAAAAGCATCAATTCTTCGGCGCTCAGCCTTCTTCACAGTCCAACTCTCACATCCATACATGACCACTGGAAAAACCAAAGCCTTGACTAGACGGACCTTTGTTGGCAAACTAATGTCTCTGCTTTTCAATATGCTATCTAGGTTGGTCATATCTTTCCTTCCAAGGAGTATGCGTCTTTTAATTTCATGGCTGCAGTCACAATCTGCAGTGATTTTGGAGCCCAAAAAAATAAAGTCTGACACTGTTTCCACTGTTTCCCCATCTATTTCCCATGAAGTGATGGGACCGGATGCCATGATCTTCGTTTTCTGAATGTTGAGCTTTAAGCCAACTTTTTCACTCTCCTCTTTCACTTTCATCAAGAGGCTTTTTAGTTCCTCTTCACTTTCTGCCATAAGGGTAGTGTCATCTGCATATCTGAGGATATTGATATTTCTCCCAGCAATCTTGATTCCAGCTTGTGCTTCTTCCAGCCCAGCGTTTCTCATGATGTACTCTGCATATAAGTTAAATTAGCAGGGTGACAATATACAGCCTTGACGTACTCCTTTTCCTATTTGGAACCAGTCTGTTGTTCCAAGTCCAGTTCTAACTGTTGTTTCTTGACCTGCATACAGGTTTCTCAAGAGGCAGGTCAGGTGGTCTGATATTCCCATCTCTTTCAGAATTCTCCACAGTTTATTGTGATCCACACAGTCAAAGGCTTTGGCATAGTCAATAAAGCAGAAGTTACTCAACCATTAAAAAGAATGTATTTGAATCAGTTCTAATGAGGTGGATGAAACTGGACCCTATTATATAGAGTGAAGTAAGTCAGAAAGAAAAACACCAATACAGTATACTAACGCATATATATGGAGTTTAGAAAGATGGTAGTGATGACCCTATGTGTGAGACAGCAAAAGAGATACAGATGTAAAGAACAGTCTTTTGGACTCTGTGGGAGAAGGCAAGGGTGGGATGATTTGAGAGGGTAGCAATGAAACATGTATATTATCATATGTGAAATAGATTGCCAGTCCAGGTTTGATGCATGAGACAGGGTGCTCAGAGCTGGTGCACTGGGATGACCCTGAGGGATGGGATGGGGAAGGAGGTGGGAAGGAGGGTCAGGATGGGGAACACATGTGCACTCATGGCTGATTCGTGTCAATATATGGCAAAAGCCACTACAATATTGTAAAGTAATTAGCCTTCAATTAAATAACCCAAGCAAAGTGGCTCAGAGGGTAAAGCATCTGCCTGCAGTGCAGGTAGACCTGGGTTCGATCCCTGGGTCAGGAAGACCCTATGGAGAAGGAAATGGCAACCCACTCCAGTACCTTTGCCCGGAAAATCCCATGGACGGAGGAACCCGACAGGCTGTAGTCCATGGGGTTGCAAAGAGCTGGACACGACTGAGCAACTTCACTTTCACTTAAAATAA
This sequence comes from Bos indicus x Bos taurus, assembly GCF_003369695.1. NCBI lineage: Eukaryota > Metazoa > Chordata > Mammalia > Artiodactyla > Bovidae > Bos > Bos indicus x Bos taurus. The sequence continues at coordinate 126,586,525 of NC_040105.1, forward strand.
ATAAATTTAAAATAAATAAATAAATCCAGCTTGTAAAAAAAACAAAAACAAACTGGCTGTTATTGTCCCTGCCATTGAATGCCTTGGAAACACACCTTCCCATGTTATTTCTGATGAATTTCAAGGGATTCACTAGTCAATGGTGTCGCTCCAATATTTTCTTAAGTAGTACAAGGTTCCAAAGGTTCCCATGACATTTACTGCCCTGCATCCTTCTTGTGTCCTAGGTCTCCATACTCTTCTTTCCCTAAACAAAAATGGGCTGTGCTGGGTGCCAGTCCAAGTCACTGAACGACTCAACAACATATTTTTTGCCAGAGTTTTCTGCTGTAGTTCAAGGAATCCACCAGCAGATAGCTCTGCTCCAGTAGGTTTCTGAGTTATGTGAGCCTCTACACATTCCCACTGAGATCCACTTCCACCACCCTGTGCCCAAATACCTCTCTACCTTTTCTTTATTTGTCCTTCACAAACCAGGCTGTGCTTGACTGAATGTCCCCGTCAGTGAAGGTCTTGGCAACACCTCTTCCCAAATGCTTTCTGTTGCAGTTCAAGGAATCCAGCCTAGGTGTCACTGCTCCACTAGGTTTTATGGTAATAACAGTCGTGACTACCTCACATTGAAATCTGGTCTACCTGATCCCTCCCTGTACCACAAGACCTCGTTTCCTATTTTTATCTTGCCCATATTATAAATGGCTGTGCACAGGTGAGTCTCCATGTTGCTGAATGACCTAGTAAAACAACACCTTCAAGGCTTGCTGAGGTAGTGGAATTGATCCACCAGGAGATGCTGCTGCTCCATTAAATTTTTGAGTTCTATGAGGCACTACAGCCTCACATTGACATCTTCTCCTCCCACTCCCTGCTTGCGCTCAAGACTCACTTTCTCTTTCTTCTCTTTCTCATATTAAAAATGTGCATTCTGTATGACTATCCCTGTGGCTGAAGTGCTAGGCCAAAAAACTCTTGAGGGCTTTCTGATGTAGTTTGAGAAATCTACCAGCAGATGGCCCTGCTCCACTACTTTTTTGAGTTGTGGGATGCTCTACACCCTCACATTGACATCGATTACTTTCACTCTCTTCCTGTGCACTGAGCCTTCTCTTATCTATTTTTTCTTGTCCATATTAAAACTGGCTGTGGATGGGTGATTGTCCCTGCTGATGAATGCCTTTGAAACACAACTTCACATGGAATTTCTGCTAAGATTAAAGGAATTCACCAGTAGATGGTGTTGCTTCACTAAGTTCTTGAGTAATACAAGGTTCTAAATGATCCCTTTGGCATCTACTACTCTACACCCTTCCTGTACCCCAAGATCTCTATTCTCTTATTTCCCCTAACAAAATGGACTGTGCTTCGGTGCTGTCCAAGTCGCTGAACACCTTGACAACACATCTTTTCCAAGGCTTTGAGCTCTAACTCAAGTAATCCACCAGCATTGCGTCTTCTCCACTAGGTTTTCGAGTTATGTGAGACTCTACGTGCTTCCAATGACATCTAGGTCCCAACTTCCTTCCTGTGCCCACACCTCTCTTCTTTTTCCTTCTCTGACCTTCACACAACTGGTTGTGCTTGGGTAAATCCAGGTTGATGAAGGTCTTGGTAACACCTCTCCCAAAAAGCTTTCTGCTGCAGTTCAAGGAATCCGTCCTAGATGGCGCTGTTCCAATACAGTTTTTGGTGATCACAGACTCTAAAGTGTCACATTGACATCTGGTGTGCCCACTCCCTCCCTATGTAAGGAGACCTCGTTTCTTGTTTTTCTTTTGCCAATATTATAACTGGCTAAGCATGGATGAGTCTCTGTGTCGATGTATGATATGACAACACAACACCTCCATGGCTTGTTGTTGAAGTAATCCACCAGAAGATGACCCAGCTCCATTAAATTTTAAAGTTCTATGGGTCACTAGAGCCTTATACTGACATCTTCACCCCCGGTTCCCTGCTTGTGCTGAAGACCAACCTTCTCTTTCTTCTCTTCCTCATAAAAAAACTGTCAGTGCTGGATGACTGTAACTGGCTAAAATGCTAGGCAAAAAAAAAAAAAAAAAAAATTGCAAGGGCTTTCTGATGTGGTTCTAGGAACCCAACAGAAGATGGCGCTGCTCCACTACTTTTTCGAGGTTCAGGATGCTCTACACCCTTTCATTGACTTCTACAACCCCACTCCCTTCCTGTGGACCAAGCCCTCTTTTATCTGTTTTTTTCTTCTCCATATAAAAATGGCTGTGGACTGGTGACTGTCACTGCTGGTGAAAGATTTGGAAAAATATATTCCCGTGAGATTTCTGCTGAGTTTCAAGGAATCCACAAGTAGATATCACAGCTCTATTATGTTCATGTGTAAGTACAAGGTTCTAAATGTTCCCATGACATCTACAGCCATACTTCCTTCCTGTGCCCCAAGATATCCATTCTCTTATTTCCTTTAACAAAACATGCTGTGCTTGGGTGACTGTCCAAGTCACTGAACGCCTTGGTTACACATCTTTCCCAGGGCTTTCTGCTGTAATTCAAGTAATCCACCAGCAGATGCCTCTGCTTCACTAGATTTTCCAGATATGGGATACTCTACACTTTGCTTTTGACATCTACTTCCACCACTCTCTTCCTGTGACCCAATAACTCTCTTCTTTTCCTTTCTTTGCCCATCGCATGCTGGTTTTGCTTGTGTAAATGTCCACTTCGATGGTCTTGGCAACACTTCTTCCCAAATGTTTTCTGCTGCAGTTCAAGCAATCCAGCCTAGGTGTTTCTGCTGCACTAGGTTTTTTGGTGATAACACGCCTTACTGCCTCATGTAGATGTCTTGTCTGCCCACTCCATCCCTGTGCCACAAGACATAGTTTCCTGTTGTTCTCTTGCCGATATTATAACTAGCTGGGCACGGGTAAGTCTCCATGTTGCTGAATGACATGGCAACACATTTCCATTCCTTGTTGACTGGAAGTAATCCACCAGGAAATGACGCTGCTCCACTAAATTTCCGAGTTCTATGAGGCACTACAGCCTCACACTGACAGCTTGTCCTCCCACTCCCTGCTTATGCTCAACACCTACCTTCTCTTTCTTCCCTTCATCGTATCAAAACTGTCCACGCTGAATGACTAAACCTGGGAGTGAAAAGTTACATTAAAAAAACTCTCGAAGGGCTTTTTGGTGTAGTTCCAAAATCCACTAGCATATGGCGCTGCTCCTCCTCCACCCTCCCACTGACATCGACTACCCCCACTACTTTCCTGTGCACCGAGCCCTTTCTTATCTATTTTACCTTGTCCCTATCAAAACAGAATGGGACATGTGATTGACCCTGCCTCAAATGGTTTGGAAACACATCTTCCGATGAGATTTCTTCTGAGTGTCAAGCAATTCACTGGTAGATGGCGCCGATCCACTAAATACTCAAGTTCTGGGAGGTTCTAAATGTTCACATTGACATGTATTACTTTACGTCCTTCCTGTACCCCCAAGAGTTCCATTCTCTTCACTCTTTTCACAAAAGGAGTTGTGCTTGGTTTACTGCCAAAGTCTCTGAATGGTTTGAAAACATATTTTTCCAAGGGTGTCCTGATGCTGTTCAAGTAATCTTACAGTAATGGCTCTTTTCCAACAGGCTTTCGAGTTATGTGAGACTCTACACGTTCTCATTGACATCTACTTCCCCAACTTCCTTCCTGTGCCCCAACAGTTCTGTTCTTTTTCTTCCTTTCCCTTTACACAATGAGGTGTTTTGGGGTGAAGGTTTTAGCAAAACGTCTTCCCAAATGCTTTCTATTGCAGTTCAAGGAATCCAGCCTAGGTGGCGCTGCTCCAATAGGTTTTCCGCTGATACCAGTATCTACCGCCTCACATTGACTTGTCTACCCGCTCCCTCCCTGTGCCACAAGGCCTAATTTTCTGTTATTCTCTTACCCATAGTAAAACTGGCTGTGTCTGAGTGAGTCTCAGTGTCACTGAATGACATGGCAACACAACACTTCCGTGGTTTGTTGAAGTAGTGGAAGTAACACACCAGGCAATGATGCTGCTCCATTAAATTTTAGACTTCTATGAGGCACTAGACTGTCACACTGACATCTTATTCTCTTAGCCCTGCTTGTAATCAAGATCTTCCTTGTCTCTCTTCTCTTGCTAGTATCAAAAGTGTGCACATTGGGTAACTATTTCTGTGGCTGAAATGCGAGGCAAAAAAATATACTCAAAGAACTTTCTGATGTAGTTCTGGAATCCACCCGTAGAAGACAGTGCTACACTACGTTTTCGAGTTATGGGAAGTTCTCAGTTCAATTCAGTTCAGTTGCTCAGTCCTGTCAAGACTCTTTGCGACCCATGGACTCCAGCATGCCAGACTTCCCTGTCCATTACCAACTCCCAGAGCTTGTCCAAACTCATTTCCATCAAGTTAGTGATGCCATCCAACCATCTCATCATCTCATCCCCTTCTCCCCCTGCCTTCAATCTTTCCCAACATCAGGGTCTTTTCCAATGAGTCAGTTCTTCTCATCAGGTGGTCAAAGTATTGGGACTTCACCTTCAGCGTCAGTGCTTTCAATGAATATTCAGGAATGATTTCCTTTTGGATTGACTGGTTTGATCTACTTGCACTCCAAGGGACTCTCAAAAGTCTTCTCCAACATCACAGTGCAAAAGTATCAATTCTTCAGCGCTCAGCTTTCTTTACGGTCCAACTATCACATCCATACATGACTACTGGAAAAACCACAGCTTTGACTAGAAGGACCTTTGTCAGCAAAGTAATGTCTCTGCTTTTTAATATGCTGTCTAGGTTGGCCATAGCTTTTCTTCCAAGGAGCAAGCATCTCTTAATTTGATGGCTTCAGTCACCATCTTCAGTGATATTGGAGACCATAAAAATAAAGTCTTTCACCATTTCCATTGCTTTCCCATCTATTTGCCATGAAGTGATGGGACTGGATGCCATGTTCTTTGGCTTTTGAATGTTGAGTTTCAAGCCAGCTTTTTCACTCTCCTCTTTCACTTTCATCAAGAGGCTCCTCAGTTACTCTTCACTTTTGCTGTAAGGGTGGTGTCATCTGCATATCTGAAGTTATAGATATTTCTCCCAGTAATCTTGATTCCAGCTTGTGCTTCATCCAGCCCGGCATTTCACATGAGTTACTCTGCATATAAGTTAAATAAGCAAGGTGACAACATAAAACCTTGACGTATTCCTTTCCCAATTTGGAACCAGTCCATTGTTCCATGTTTGGTTCTAACTGTTACTTTTTGACTTGCATAAAGATTTCTCAGGAGACAGGTAAGGTGGTCTGATATTCCCATCTCTTTAAGAGTTTTCCACAGTTTATTGTGATCCACACAGTCAAAGGCTTTGGCATAGTCAATGAAGCAGAAGTAGATATTTTTCTGGAATTCTCTTGCTTTTTGTATGATGCAGTGGATTTTGGCATTTTGATCTCTGATTCCTCTGCCTTTTCTAAATCCAGCTTGAACATATGGAAGTTCTCAGCTCATGTACTGTTGAAGCCTAGCTTGCAGAATTTTCAGCATTACTTTGCTAGCATGTGAGATGAGTGCAATTGTGCAGTAGTTTGAACATTCTTTGGCATTGCCTTACTTTGGGATTAGAATAAAAACTGACCTTTTCCAGTCCTGTGGCCACTACTGAGCTTTCCAAATTGGCTAGCATATTGAGTTCAGAACTTTTAGGGCATCATCTTTTAAGATTTGAAATAGCTCAGCTGGAATTCCATCACCTCCACTAGCTTTGTTTGTAGTGATGCTTTCTAAGGCCCACTTGACTTCGCACCCTAGGATATTACTCTAGGTGAGTAATCACACCATCATGGTTATCTGGCTCATGAAGATCTTTTTTTCTATAGTTCTTCTGTATATTCTTTCCACCTCTTCTTAATAATATCTTCCTTGAAAAAAAAAATAATATCTTCCTTGGTGGCTCAGATGGTAAAGCGTCTGCCTACAGTGCAGGAGATCCGGGTTCAATTCCTGGGTTGGGAAGATCTCCTGGAGAAGGAAATGGTAACCCACTCCAGTATTCTTGCCTGGAAAAGTAGATACAAGGATCATCTGATTTAAATTCACCCATTCCAGTCCATTTAGTTTGCTGACTCAAAAAATGTTGATGTTCACTATTGCCATATCCTGTTTGAATGCTTCCAATTTGCCTTGATTCATGGACATAACAGTCCAGGTTCCTAGGTCATATTGCTCTTTGCAGCATTGGACTTTACTTCCGTCACCAGTCACATCCACAACTGGGTGTTGTTTTTACTTTTTCTCCATCTCTTCATTCTTTCTGGAGTTAGTTCTCCACTGATCTTCAGTAGCATATGGGGCACCTACTGAACAGGGGAGTTCATCTTTTAGTGTCCTATCTTTTGCCTTTTCATACTGTTCACGGGGATCTCAAGGCAAGAATACTGAAGTGCTTTGCCATTCCCTTCTCCAGTGGACCACATTCTGTCTGAACTCTGCACCATGACCCATCTGTCTTGGGTTGCCCTACAAGGCATGGCTCATAGTTTCACTGAGTTAGACAAGGCTGTTTTCCATGTTAACAGATTGGTTGGTTTTCTGTGATTGTGATTTTCAGTCTGTCTGCCCTCTGATGGAGAAGGATAAGAGGCTTATGGAAGCTTCCTGATGGGAGAGACTGCTTGAGGGGGAATCTGGGTCTTGTTCTGAAGGGCCTGGCCATGCTCAGTAAATCTTTAATCCGTTTTTTCTGTTGAAGGGTGGGGCTGTGTTCCCTCCCTGCCTTTGACCTTTTGAAGGAAGTGCCACTATCTATATTACCTCTACCATATTTTGGCCTCATTTCAAATGACAGGGAGGGAACACAGACCTGCCCTTCAATATTTCTTACCAGTAGTAAACAAATCATAGGACTTGAGAAGATTAGGCAATTACCCAATGAAAAGAACTGAGGATAGTTCTTGCTTCTATTAATCTTTCTATCAGTGGTGGTTGTGGTGGTTTTCTATTAGCATCATCACCAAAAAGACCACTATCATGGCCACCACCATCATCATTTCCAGGAGGCTAACATGCCTCTCAAAATGACTGCTGCTATCCTAATGATACTAGTGTCTGCATAGAACAGGAAAGCAGTATAAAAAAGAAAGATACACCATTTAAAAGGTCTTGCCTTCAAGTGCCCAATATTACCCATTTCTCTGTCACCCACATAAATCAAGGGCAAGCATGAGCTTCATACAGGTAACTTAGTTTGAAGACATTGTAGTTTATTACCATTGCCACCCGAGAGAAAACACTTATCCAATACATGCCTCAGGAGGCTAAGTGACAAGGCAGGCCTAGGGCTCAACACCTGGAATAGCACAGAAGAGCCAGGTCACATCTGACCTATACTGAGTAGTGTCCCCTTCTCTTATTCAAGAGTGTGAGTTCTTGAGACGGCTGCCAATTGGCAAAACACTGTTTTCAACTACTCTGCTTTGTGACTGCTTCCTAAAATGCCTATAGTCAGCAGAAGTACCCACGAAACAATTCACTGAGGCCTTCCCCACAGCCCTCTCCAATGCAGAGAGTACAACTGTGATGCGATGCACAGCTGGCACAAGCCTGTGTGGAAAGGAGAGAAGGGGCCACAGTTATTGTTAAGTTTCACAACTCTTTTGACTAGCAAATAGCCCAGCTTGGTCACCATCATGTCTCTTGGTGAAGGAACAAAGGTTAGGAGAAACCTTTCTCTCTGTATTCTAGGTTTCAGTTTGTCACTCCATGAGGCATCCACAACGAACCCATCGTCCAAGAGTTTGAAGTCATTTAACCCATTACAGGTATAAACCAAAACAGTATGAATGTCAATGTGCTGGGAAAAGAACACACACTCTGGTTTCACATCAACAAGGAAATATGCAACTTGTACATGAGTGGGTGAAGTTCAGCTTCTGTGATGCCAGCTTGGGACTGAAAATTGTACCACTAAGAAAGCAGGGGAACAAGTGTTATCTATTGAGACTAAAGTTTAGAAGGCTCTTTGAGAACATTTTAAATAGTGCATATTTTCTCCTCCCCTTTCAGATGAGCAACAGACGATCACTTAAATGTTGATAAATTAAACACCACAAAGAAAAGTAGTAACATTGTGTAAAGAGAAACAGTAGACACCTTTCTGGCACTGCCAGGTAACAGGCACCCTCTGGCCTGCGCAGGATTCAGTCTGTAAATGATCCTCATAGGTGCAGATGCGAAGTCGTGTCATCCTCCAGGTGAGGTGTCCGAGATGACCAGAGAAGAACGTCACTCCCAGCAAGGCAAAGCCTGGAGTCCTGGGCTGCCTCTTGCTTCACAGCAGGACTAAAGACATCTGGTTTGCAATGAGATGCTTGGGTACCTCCTGAGGTAACTGGCTGGCCCTGAGAAAGGAAACAAGCATGTAAATGAAATGATGCCAAAGTCCAAAGGACTAGGGCAGGAAAAGGAAACAGTGGCAAGAAAGAGTTGAAGCAAAAACCATCCCTTTCTTCTTCAAAAGGTGGATTCACGAAATAGGGGACTACATTCCTTGAGCACCACTTGTGCCCTAAGTCCTTAACAAAGGTTATCACACTTGATTCTCACAACATCCAAGACACCATGCTAGAAATCCCATTGTGTAAATGGAGAGGAAGTGAAGTTCAAAGATGATAGTAAGAGAGAGCCGAGAGACTTTCAGACTCAGACACTGGAGGCAACTTGTGGATGAAACACAAGGTATGGTCCCAGAAATATCAGCAAGCAAACACACGACCAAGAATTACTGGAAGGGTGAAAATTTGAAGGAGTGTTGACTCCTGACTTGACGATTACTTCTGCTGTATTCCCAGGATCCTTATCACGCATGGAAGGGGTCTGGGAAACCACCATTCGCCACCACCCACTTGGTCCACAGGCCCCATTTTATTCTTTTTCATAGACGGAAAAGTTTTCAATGACCTTCAGATCCATGTTGTCATACTAGGAAAAAGGGCACCCAAGCACACATTCTGCATTCATGAGGTTTATTTTCAACAGGCCGATCAAGTGCATCTTGAGAATAAAAAGAGAGGTCAACCCTTTGATGGGAAATTGTCAAAATTACTTGATTTTGAAAACTGACATTTTAAAAGTCAATGTGTCTGCAACACTGGCACACACAATGAACAGAGGATCATGATTAAGGATTGGACAAAGATACCACTGTCTTGTTTAATGAACTGATTCCATTAACGATTTCTACCACAGAATTAGCAAGCCGCGTCCAGGGAGAGACCTTGACACTGTTTTCCTAGAGACCCAGGAAAGCATTTTGTCACCATTTTCCATTTTGCTACAGGTGACAGGGAACAAGTCCTGCCCTCTGCCCAGCACCTGTGGCCCCACATAAGTTGGCTCTTACTTGTCTGGTGGATCAGGCCAGTTGGTTTCACATCCACTCTTTAGTTGACAGTCCTCTATAGGTCCTGAAGGAGATCTGCAAGAAGATTGCCTGTGGGTATTCAGACTAGCACAACTGCAGGGAAATTAAGTAACTTGGAAATGCATATAGGTGTGTGTGTGGGGGGGGGCAAACCCCCCATTTCCCTTATGTAGAGAAGCTTCTGAAAACACTGAACTCAGGAGCGCAATCATGCTACCTCTGCCCATTAGACTGGGCCAAATGTTATGAAAGGTAACATAAGACAGAGACTGATCTTCAGAGATATGGCTTCCCCTTCAAAATGAACCACTGGTTCATCCTGTTTAAACCAAACATCACAGAGTAATTATGGAACATTACAGTCAAAGGCCATGACCCTTGCTTGAAGAAGGACAGTCTCAGAGAAGACTTTTTTCTTTTTTCACAGCTTGGACCAGTGGACAGCTTGACGCTAGTCACTGTTGTTAAACAAGGGTTAAAAAGCCAATCAGAACATTTTTTTCCTTATTTATGCAAAGAAGATAATGAAAAACTTTTATAGAAATCTTATGAAACAGCCAAGGACCCACCTTCAACTGGGGTAAATGATACCAAATGCAATTTCTTTAGCAAAAGAATATCCCAAACTCTTTAAATGGCAGACACAGTCAGATGAAATGCAATCAATCTGATAACACATCAAAGACAAAGTCACATAATTATGTTTTGTAAAAGATGGTAACGACAACCTTGTATGCAAGACAGCAAAAGAGACACAGATGTATAAAACAATCTTTTGGACTCTGTGGGAGAGGGAGGAGGGATGATTTGGGAGAATGGCATTAAAACATGTATAATATCATATAAGAAACAAATCGCCAGTCCAGGTTCGATGCAGGATACAGGATGCTTGGGGCTGGTGCACTGTGATGACCCAGAGGGATGGTATGGGGAGGGAGGTGGGAGGGGGGGTTAGAATTGGGAACACGTGTACACCCGTGGCAGATGCATGTTGATGTATGGCAAAACCAATACAATATTGTAAAGTAAAAAAAAATAATAATTAAAAAAATAAATAAAATAAAAAGACAACTAAATTAAAAAAAAATCAAGACTATCCCCCAATGTATATTCTCAAGGAGCTTTATGAAGAGGGAACAACATCAGAATATAAACAAAATAACTCTATCAAACAAGAAATTATAATACAAAATCAAGCATAATCAGAGGTGAAGTTCATTTCCTGTAAATTGATATTTACACAAAACCATTTAAAGAAAGTTCTGAGGAGCCGCAGGAACAAACTTAATTGAATACCGTGAGATGAACATGTAAAATTGAAATAATAAGAGCATCCAGTCTTGGCGGACAAGAGGAGCTCATTCACATCCACTGTGACTGTGTAAACTCCAGCACCCAGGCAGTCCATTTAATACACAATATGCCCACTGAAAATATGTTTATTTGCAGAGTAGTTGTGAAACATGAACAGGATCACAATTAAGCAAAGTCAAATGACTGCAATGCCCTGAAAAGGCACACACCATTATAATGTATAGTAAAAGGGAAAGGAAAACACTGGGTGCTTGTTTCTCTTCTGGGTTTGAAAGAAAGCAACAGCCCAAGAGACTGCTGTTTTCTTATTTGTAACCTGCAAACATCACCAAATCTTTTAAGGGCCATTTGTGATTCAATAAAAGGATCTTAAACACACACAGAATTCAAAAGAGCCTTCCAAGGTGACTGAAGACCACATCCAGGGTCCATGAACAAGCCCTGAGCCAATCAAGCCATCTGCTTACTCAATTTTCATGTTAAAATTCTCAGGATTTGTGTTCCGTTTTAAGGCAACACGTGAAGAAGACCATTAGAAAAGTTAATGAACAATGATATTAAACTTAAAGCCATGTTGTTAAATAAAACACAAAACACCAAGGCAGCCAAGGGCCGTCAGCTGTCTTAACAGGGCACCCGCTACCTCAGAGACTTAACTTTCTCGTTTCACGTGGAAAATAACAGAAACACGCTCAATGATTAAGAAAGGTCACAGAAATGGCTAAGATCAACACTTGAACCTATATCCGGCAACAACATATCCAGCCCAAACACCCTACAATACAAGGCGGAATCAGCTCCATGATGACCAACGGTCACCAGACTGTCTGGCCTTCCCACACCACTCAGCCAACTGCATGCACACTTCCCTCACACTAGGCTGCAAGTACTACAAAATATTAACACCGTTAATGGGAAGGGGCTCTGCAAGACCCACAATTAAACAAAGAAAATCGTCAAGGTTCATCGGGCTGTTACATAAGGCCCAACACCAATCCAGGAAGTGCCTGAGATACCTTCTTTGCCATCCACCCAGGAGCCACTAGACATGATTCTCATGGTGTCCAAGTAGGACACCCCATCTCCCCGACTCTCCAAATCACACTACAGACAGCCAAATACAAATAAAGTAATGAAAATGTACACTTCTGAGATCTCGGGAAAGGGAGCCACCACATTAAATCCTAACCAAGGAGAACGGTAGACGGAAGCCCCACAGGACACTCCAAACAGTCGGGAGCTTAGTCTCTGTGCTTATTCACATGCTAGGGCTTCCTCCACAATGTTTCCACGGCACCACCTCTCAACGTCATCATTGGTGGGCCTGTGATGATTGACAGGGAGATTGGCCATTCCTCTCAGGTAGGTCTACTGGTGGGAATCTGTCTGTTTCAAAAGCCCCACCTGAAGTAATGAAATCTCTACTCCTACTCCTGTCTTTCTATATCCGTGTCCATCCCTCAGTGCCTAGCTCTACTTCTTAGGTCTTTGCACAGATCTTTTGCTTTGTTTCTTGTCATCTTAGATTTTGGAAAGCATGCACATTCAGTTTACCCAGGCCTAGGGCAATTGAAGAAGGCTGAGCACCGACGAATTGATGCTTTTGAACTGTGGTGTTGGAGAAGACTCTTGAGAGTCCCTGGGACTGCAAGGAGATCCAACCAGTCCATTCTGAAGGAGATCAACCCTGGGATTTCTTTGGAAGGAATGATGCTAAAGCTGAAACTCCAGTTCTTTGGCTACCTCATGTGAAGACTTGACTCATTGGAAAAGACTCTGATGCTGGGAGGGATTGGGGGCAGGAGGAGAAGGGGACGACAGAGGATGAGATGGCTGGATGGCATCACTGACTCGATGAACGTGAGTCTGGGTGAACTCCGGGAGTTGGTGATGGACAGGAGGCCTGGCGTGCTGCAATTCATGGGGTCGCAAAGAGTAGGACACGACTGAGCAACTGAACTGAACTGAAGGGCAATTACATCCCTCTCCAGGAAGCCATCCAAGCTTAACTCCTTCCAGGCATAATGTGAGTTCTTCATATTAGATATGGACATGGAGATATACCAGAGCAGAGTTCCAGGGGAATTGGTTATGAGCTCTGGGATCAGAGAGTACTGGGCTGGGCACTTTGTGAAGGAGCCATGGTTTGCACTTGGAAATTTGGAAAGTCAGATCAGGTTGCAGATATTTTGGGAAGACCATGGAACACTGACAACAAGCTAACTCACAGAAGCATCTAGGATAGGTACCACCCTTCTCAGGATTTTCATATCCTTTCCTGCTTTTCTATCTGTGAAAATCATGTCTTCCTTATAAGGCCTAGGCATAAATCACTTACCTAACTCTTTTCCTGAATTCATGTCCCCACCCCAACAAGAAGCATTATTTATCCTGTTGCTATAGGAATAAACATAGGAGGACTTCATATCTCTGCTGCAAAGGTTGCGATACTTCAGTTATTTAGAGTGAGACTGGAAGCCCACTTCTTTCCCTGGAGCCTGGTGTTGAGAGATCTCTGCACCTGCTCTCAATTTGTGAGTTGTACAAACAGGAAGGTGCAGCTCCCCTAGGCTTGACTACCTTGAGTGTTTAACTCATCTACACTCTACAGAGTGTGCAGACCCCATAGCCAATGTTTCCTTTAGCTGGACTGCATGGTCACAAGTTGCACAGTCCTTCTAGGAAAGATGATCTAATGCTAGCACTGTCCTTCCCATGGGAAAGATCATGTAGGAGGGAGTTTGAGGCTTCATGGTGTGCACAGTGTTATGCAGCAGTCCATGGTGCTGCCCTACCCACTGTGATGGTCAGTTTTATGTGCCAGCTTGCTGGTCATGGAACATCCAAATAAATCATTATTTCTGGTTGTAACTGTGAGGGTGTTTCTAGATGAGATGAGCATTTGAATTGGTGACTTAGTAGAATAGAAGGCCTTCCCCACTGTGGGTGGGCATCATCCAAGGCCCAAATGGAACAAAAGGCAGAAAAAGGAAGAATTCTTCCCCTTTTTCCTATCTCATTGCTTTAGATAGAACATTTCTCCTCATTTTCTTTTCCTCAACTAGGATTCACACCACCAGAACCCCTGATTCACAGGCCTACAGACTGGGACAGAGTTACATCACTGGCTTTCCTGGATTTACACCTTGCAGACAGGAGATTGTGGAATTTCTAAGCCTCCATAAATAGGGAACTACATTTCTCAAGATAAACCATCTTCGTATATATATATGTAGAAGTACCTATGTGTGTGTGTATGTACATAAACATATATTTATGGGTGTAAAATGTCTCTTATTGGCTCTATTTCTTTGAATAACTCTGGATGATAAACCTGGAACAGGTTTATGTTGTTAAACTTTGCTACATAGTCCTCAAATAGAACTTGGAAGAAACAGCAAATCAAGTACTTGAAAACTATATCCAAACTATGGCTTCCAAACTAAGATACCAGAAACAGCCAAATATTGGCCCAGAGGATTTTCTTTTCCATTGGAGATTAGCTGCTCTTTGTCAAGGCCAGAGAAAGCTTATAGGTGAGCTCTTCTAAACCTTGGGTTGTTGGGTGAGCCTTTGACAAAGAGCCTGAGGGCAGGAGAGTTGTTTCAGGCCTTCTGCAGTAATCTGTAAAGGTTGATTAATCCACATGGGGAGGGATGACAAGGAAGATTGGGGCTGTTGATATTAATCCTGTCTCAGGATCTGCCAAGTCTTCCCCATGTGTGATTCAGCTTGTCCCTTTGGTATTAACAAATGCATATATGCTGGACCCTCTCAAGCCCTAGCATGCAATGACCACTACCACACAGGTCCTATCTTTCGTATCACCAGTGTCTCCTCAATCTGTGGTCACCATTTATTCCTTTTTTTTTTGCATGTGTCACCATGGAACTTTGGGCTCCAGTTCCACAACCAGGGATGGAACCTGGACCCACAGCAGTTAAAGTGCTGAGTTTTAGCCGCTGGACCATCAGGAAAGTCCTGCTATTCATTCTTGTCTCATTTATACTTCATTCCAAGTTCATGGTCTGTCTGCAGAAAATAATGTCTTCTTATCTACTGTGTGCAGTAGATGGGCTTGAGGTATACTGTTTGGATTCACACACAATTACTAATCCTACCAGCTGAATATACTTCATTGTTTTTTACCTCAGTATCCTAAGAAGTATAGTGAGTATGCTAATAAAAAAACTATGTCAAAATGCTGCCATGATCTTTGGTGAGTACACCCAAAGCATTTAGTCCAGAGCCTAACAGTCCTGAATATTCATTGGAAGGACTGTTGATGAAGCTGAATGCCAATTCTTTAGCCACCTGATGCGAAGAGCTGACTCATTAGAAAACAACCTGATGCTGGGAAAGATTGAATGCAGGAGGAGAAGGGGCCAACAGAGGATGAGATGGTTGGATGGCATCACTGACTCGATGGACATGAGTTTGAGTAAACTTCGGGAGTTTGTGATGGACAGGGAAGCCTGGCCTGCTGCAGTCTCTGGAGTGCAAAGTGTCAGACATGACTGAGTGACTGAACTGAACTGAACTAACACACATTTAGCTTCCAGATAAAGTTAACTAGGACTGTTGTTTTATCACCATGCAGGTCTCTGGTCAAATACACCCTGCTTTCTGAAGATTTATCATGCTAGCTTCACCAACAAGAGTCTACTTTCTCTGATTCTTTTCCTACTTAGCATTCATGTAACATAATCCACATCTTAGCAAATATTGGCCAGTTCACCACTTATTTTGTTCCACAACTATTACTTTCATCTATGCTGATATTTCTGTTGACTTATTGACTTTTGCACATGTCTTCGTGTGTATGTCTTGTTCTTAAAATTTTTGCCACCAGTTTTCAATTCATCAGCTTAGTAGCTCATTTTTTCCTAATATAATATAATTATATAGAGCACAATATATATGAAGATTGAATAGCCCATAAGAAGACACTAAAATCGTACCTTTCATTAAGAGATCCCCAGTGATATTCCCCACTGAGATTGTCATAAACCCCACTGTCTACTAATTGCTTTGGCAGAAGGCACACAGTGGGTGGTATCTGATAGAGGAACTAGCAAAAATGTGAAGATTTGGTAGACTATATCAGGTCTGTCTGTCAAGAAAAGATGCAAAGGCTGAAATGTGTGTTGCCCGAGAGTTGATGGAGAATGTGTGAGAGAGAGAGGAGTTGGTTTAAAGGATTTAGGATGAGCAAGTGCACAGGGGCAGGAATGTGAAAGAAAATAGCCTTCTCAGCGAAGAACACATATTATGGCCTCATGGGAGAAGAGAGTTAATGATATAACCTGCAAAAGAAGAAGGGAAAACAGATAAGTGGCCCAAGGCAAAGAACCATGTGTTTGATGTGGTGAATTCCATTAAGATTCAATTTATTTACAAATCTACCATTTGGATGTCAGTGTGCAGAACAGATCAAAAGAGAGGGGTCAGAAGAAAAGGGAGACTGAGCACCCATGATTGCTTTGCTCCAAAATCATGTGAGCCTTGTGCATGCAGGAGCACACCATGGCTGCTGCCACGTGGAAAAGGGCCTGGCTGTGGATGCGGGAGTGGAAGGCAAGGACCATGGTATCACCAGAGAATCAGCATAGGCAACTGTCAACCGCATGTTAAACCAGGTCTAGCCTGTCAGGACCATCTTGAGCAGAGGAATGACAAGCTCCCTGGCCGCCCAAAAGCACTGCTTGAATCCAAGAGTCAGATGCATCTTGAGTTCCAGCAGCCATGTACGGAGGCCCCAGTTGATTGACAGCCTCTAGTGGAGGCCTCCAAAAGCCCCCGAGCCAGGCTCTAGCCTCTGCCCTCACCACCTCCCTGAGGGCTGGCCTCCAGATGTCCTGGGGGATCGACCTGCCTAGGCCATGCTTCTGGTACTTCTCTTTGTGGGCCTGGCATGCCCCCAACTCCTGGCATCCCTTCCTAGGGTCAGGTGTGGGCCTGTGACCCACACACCTTGCCTTTCTGCCCAAATCTTGGATGCTCCTCCTTCTGCCAAGGGGTTAAGTGTCCACATTGAAGTAGTTTGCACCAGGGCTTCCACATGCACAGGCACACACACACACACGCACACACACACAGACACACACACACATTCTCAACTTTATATAATATGTGCAAACCTCCTACAAAGATTTCTCCCAAACTCGATCCACACATGAATGGAACGAAGGTACCTGTTTCCCTGCATTTTGAATGTTAGATTTTCCAACCATCATTGTATATCTTACAGGGAAAAGGCATGTCTTAATTTCTTTGGTTTGAAGCAGACTAAATAACATTTGAATGAAAATTATACCAGATATTCATTGCACTTCTGTAACGATCCTCTGTGGATTGCCTGATCAAGAACGTGGCCCATCTATCAGTTGGCCAGTGTGATGGTGTCCCTGGTAAACCCAGACTTGTGTCTGGTTTCTTTAGGGATGGCATTCTGGCTTACAATTGTAACCTTAACCTCTGAAGTTCAGCATAACTCTGGATCATTAGTGTCAGAGTTGCCACCCTCCTCCTTCCTTTCATGAGATGGTTTCTATGCTGCCACAACATAGGGCTAGACCAGGGTATGAAAATTGTCGTGGTTCATCTCGGGACTTGGTTCAGTCACTGAGAGTAAATCTACATCTGGAAGAGTAATGGCTGCCCTAAGTTGATCCAAATCACTTGTCCCAATCAGAAGAGAAACTCAGACCCCACATAGCAGGAAACAGACCTTCATGTCTGTGTCACTGTGGCTGGAGACCAGGATGAAACCGAAGCCCGAGTCCCTAGCCTGTATTTTTGGGAAACATGCTATGCTATGCTAAGTCACTTCAGTCGTGTCTGATTGTGCGACCTCATAGATAGCAGCCCACCAGGCTCCCCTGTCCCTGGGATTCTCCAGGCAAGAACAGTGGAGTGGGTTGCCATTTCCTTCTCCAATGCATGAAAGTGAAAAGGGAAAGTGAAGTCGCTCAGTCGTGTCCGACTCTAGCGACCCCATGGACTGCAGCCTACCAGGTTCCTCCATCCATGGGATTTTCCAGGCAAGAGTGCTGGAGTGGGGTGCCATTGCCTTCTCCATTGGGAAACATAGAGATGGAAAGATAGATCGCTGGAGGGATACAGAGACAGAAGTAAGAATGGGGAGGTGGGAGGAAGGCTGAGAGGACACCAGTGCTGGAAGTAAGGCACAGACTAGCCTGCATTTGCCTCTGTCTGGAGGAGACTTGTGCCCCAAGGTCTTCCAAGATACTAACAGTCTTTCCAGTCTGAGTCCACCCTTCCTCCAAGCCTCACCAGAATCCTTTTGTGCCAGGATATCCATCCAGAATGTCATGAGATGACCACCAGTCACTCCCAAATTCTTGAAAGAAAGGTGCTCCAAGCCTTTCAAGTCTTGGCGTTCCTAGGGTGGGGAAAAGAATCAGAACAAAAAGCAGAGAAGGAACCCAGAATGGGCAGGTCCCTACTCATCCCTTTTTCCTGTAAGCTTCCTCTCACCCACTCATTTATCTCCAAAGTGAGACCACATTCAAGGGAAAAGGAGAATAGAAGGTGGCAGGGACCCCCTGCTCTCTGTATGTGTATATGTGTCTGTGTGTGTGGAAGGGGCAGGTAAGCCTTAGCCATATATGAGATCCTTGACCTCCATCAAAATAACAAGTTCTACAGGTGCACCCCTGGTCCAGGAGTTATGTGCACTGCTACAGGAATGTGCCTGTGCACTGAGACCCTGCTTCTGAGTGCTAGGATATCCTGTGTTTCACATAGATGCCCTTGTATCATCACGTTTATCCCCACATCAATAGTTATGAGGGAGATACATACAGCTTGGGCCATAGAAAGCCCTCAGTAAATGGAAAAAATTATGCTCACTCCTCTCAAGTCTTCCCCAGGTCCAAAATCCCTTGGTCTCATATATAACACAGAGTGGGTCCATTGATTAATTATTTAATTAATACCCACCAATCCTGTATTGGGAGTACAGGTGAGAAGTAGACCCACCCCCTCCAACATCCACATCTAAGCATGTTTCTCTCCTGCCTGCTGACTTGAACTTGCATAGCAAGTCGGGTAGCTCACATCTTAATCGATAAGTTCTTCTTTAACTGGAGTATGTCATAGTACTGGGACACAGAAAGAAATTCCAGCTATAATGAGAGTATAGAAGAACTTCTTCGACCTTCACATACTGAGGAAGCCCTCAGACAGGAGGTCACAAGTTGCAGCTTTAGGGACCCCTAGACCATGATGGCAAGATGTGTGTTGCTTACACCCGCAGTCTTGAAGATTTTTATGCAAAATCTGGGAGAGACCTGAGACCCAGCGGGCACATGTTCAATCAGCACAGACTGACAGTCTTGCTTTCTTTCCCCAGGAGGACAATGTTAATGAGTACAAGGTTTTATGACCGCCCTCTGCTCTCCCTGCCTCAGGTTGTCTGTGCACCCAACTTGTGCTGCTTCACTACAAGTTCACATGAGCCTTGCGCGTGCACGAGCCTGCCATGGCTGGTGGCCATGTGGAACAGGGCATGCCTGTGGATGTGCGCATGGAAGGCAAGGTCATTGGCTTTGCACAAGGAGAAGAATGGGCAGCCACAACCCCATGTTGGACCAGGTCAACACAAGTCTGGACCACCTGGAGGAGAGAAATGAGCACCTCCCTGGCCACCTCTCAGAGTGCTTGAACCTAACTGGTAAACACACCTTGAGTTCCAGCAGCTGCTCAGGGAGGCTGGAAGCAATTGGCAGTCCCTAGTGGAGCCCTCCAAGGGCCTGGAGCATGGCCTCAACCCTGCCTCCATGAGCCATGCTCTAGCCTGAGCCCTCACCACCTGACTTGGGGCTGGACTGCAGATGTCCTGGGGGATCTGCATGCCTAGGTCCTCCTTTTGGGACTTCCCTTAGCATGCCTGGCATAACCCCACCTCTTGGCATCCGTACCTCATGTCAGCTGTGGGCTTGTGACCCACCCAACTTGCCTGCCTGCAAAAGTTCTATGTTTATTAGGCAGATTAAAGTGTTATCTTAAAATTCTCTGAATTACTATTCCTGTACCATGTTGCCACTTGAATGGCCATTTCACAAAATTTGATCAGCATGCTCAGCTCTACAAAGGGTTTATAAATTTACTATTAGAAATTTTATACATTGTGTGCAAAATCTTCATTTAAAAAAAATTTATCTGTTTTTATTGATGGATATTTGCTTTATAGAATTTTGCTGTTTTCCATCAAACCTCACCTGGGATCAGCCACAGGTATTCATATATTCCCTCCCTTTTGAAACTCCCTCCTATCTCACTCCACATCCCACCCCTCTAGGTTGATAAAGAGCCCCTGTTTGAGTTTCCTGAGCCATACAGCAAATTCCCCTTGGCTATCTATTTTACATATGGTAATGTAAATTTACATGTTACTCTTTCCATACATCTCACCCGCTCATCCCTTTTGCCATGTCCATAAGTCTGTCTGTTTCTCCATTGTGGCCTTGTAAATAATTTCTTCAGTACTGTTTTTCTAGATTCTGTATATATATATATATGTTGGAATATGTTATTTATCTTTCCCTTTCTGACTCACTTCACTCTGTAAAATAGGTTCTACCTTCATTCACCTCATTAGAACTGACTCACATGTGTTCTTTTTTATGACTGGGTAATATTCCATTGTGTATATATACCACAACCTCTTTATCCATTCATCTGTGGATGGACATCTAGGTTTCTTCTATGTTCTAGTTACTGTAAATAGTGCTGCAAATTACAATGGGATACTTGCGTTTCTTTCAATTTTGGTTTCCTCTGGGTATATGCCTAGGAGTAGGATTGCTGGATCATCTGGGGGTTTTATTCCTAGTTTTTTAAAGGAATCTCCATACAGTCTCATCTATGGTGTCGCACAGAGTCAGACATGACTGAAGCGACTTAGCAGCAGCAGCAGCATACCATCTTCCCTAGTGGCTGTATCAATTTACATTCCCAGCAATAGTGCAAGAGTGCTCCCTTTTCCCCACATCCTTTCCAGCATTTATTTTTTGTAGACTTTTTGATGAGGGCCATTCTGACCAGTGTGAGGTGATATCTCACTGTAGTTTTGATTTGCACTTCTCTAATAATGAGCGATGTTGAGTACCTTTTCACGTGTTTGTTACCCATCTGTATGATGTCTTTGGAGAAGTGTCTGTTTAGGTGTTTTTCCCACTTTTGGATTGGGTTGTTTGTTTTTCTGGTATTGAGTTGCATGAGCTGCTTGTATATTTTGGAAATTAATCCTTTGTCAGTTGTTTCATTTGCTATTATTTTCTCCAATTCTGAGGGTTGTCTTTTCACTGTGCTTATAGTTTCCTTTGCTGTGTAAAAGCTTTTGTGTGTGTGTGTGTGTGTGTGTAAAAGCTTTTAAGTTTAATCGGTTCTAACTTCTTTACTCTTGTTTTTATTTCCATTACTCTAGGAGGTTGGTCACATAGAATGCTGCTTTAATTCATGTCATCACGTGTTCTGCCTATGTTTTCCTCTAAGAGTTTTATAGTTTCTGGTCTTACATTTAGGTCTTTAATCAATTTTGATTTTATCTTTGTGCATGGTGTTAGGAGCTGTTCTAATTTCATTCTTTTACATGTAGCTGTCCGGTTTTCTGAGGACCATTTATCAAAGAGGCTGTCTTTGTACCATTGTATATTCTTGCCTCCTTTCTCAAAAATAAGTTACCCATAGGTGCATGGTTTTATTTCTGGGCTTTCTATCTTTTTCCATTGGTCTATGTTTCTGTTTGTGCCAGTACCATACTGTCTTGATGACTGTAGCTTTGTAGTATAACCTGAAGTCAGGAGGCTTGATTCCTCCAGCTCCATTCTTCTTTCTCAAGACTGCTTTGGCTATTCAGGGTCTTTTGTGTTTCCACATGAATTGTGAAATTTTTTGTTCTAGTTCTGTGAAAAATGCCATTGGTAATTTGATAGGGATTGCATTAAATCTGTAGATTGCATTTGGCTGTATAGTCATTTTCACAATATTGAGTCTTCCTACCCAGGACATGGAGTATATCTCCATCTGTTTCTTTCTTTCATTAGTGTCTTATAGTTTTCTGTGTACGTTTCTTTTGTTTCCTTATGTGAATTTATTCCTTGTTATTTAATTCTTTTTGTTGCAATGGTGAATGGGATTGATTCCTTAATTGCTCTTTCATTGTTAGTATATAGAAATGCAAGTGAGTACTGTGTATTGCTTTTGTATCCTGCCACATTGATAAATCTCTGATTAGCTCTAGTAATTTTCTCATACTATCTTTAGGGTTTTCTATGTACAGTATCATATCCTCTGCAAACAGTGAGAGCTTTACATCTTCTTTTCTGATCTGGATTCTTTTTATTTCTTTTTCTTCTCTGATTGCTGTAGATAGGACTTCCAGAACTATGTTCAAAAATAGTGGTGAATGTGGACACCCTTGTCTTGTTCCTTGTTAGGGGGAATGATTTCTGGTTTTCACCATAGACAATAATGTTTGCTGTAGGCTTATCATATATGGCCTTTCCTATGTTGAGGTAGGTTCGTTCTATGCCCATTTCTTGAAGAGTTTTAATAAAAAATAGGTGCTGAATTTTGTCAAAGGCTTTTTCTGCATCTATTGAGATGATCATGTGGTTTTGATCTTTCAATTTGTTAACATGGTGTATCACATTGATTGATTTCCATATATTGAAGAATCCTTGCTTCCCTGGAATAAACCCAACTTGATCATGGTGTATGAGGTTTTTGATGTGTTGCTGAATTCTGTTTGCTAAAATTTTGTTGAAGATTCTTGCATCTATGTTCATGAGTGATATTGGCCTGTAATATTCTTTTTCTGTGTGTTGTCTTTGTTTGGTTTTGGTATCAGGGTGATGGTGGCCTCATAGAATGAATTTGGAAGTGTTCCTTCCTTGGCAATTGTTTGAATAACTTTTAGAATGATAGGCATTAGCTCTTCTCTAAATGTTTGACAGAATTCTCCTGTGAAGCCATCTCATCATGGGCTTTTGCTTTTTGGGAGACTTTTGATCACAGATTCAATTCAGTGCTTGTAATTGGGTTGTTCATAATTTCTATTTCTTCCTGGTTCAGTCTTGGCAGATTGAACTTTTAAAAGAATATGCCCATTTCTTCCAGGATATCCATTTTATTTCCACATAGTTGTTCATAATAGTCTCTTATAACCCTTTGTATTTCTGCATTGTCTGTTTAACCGCTCCTTTTTCATTTCTAATTTTGTTCCTTTGATTATTCTCTCTTTTTTTTTCCTTGAGGAATCTGGCTAAGGGTTTGTCAATTTAGTTTATCTTCTCAAAGAACCAGCTTTTAGTTTTATTAATCTTTAGTATTGTTTCTTTAATTTCTTTTTCATTTATTTCTGCTCAGATCTTTATAATTTCTTTCCTTCTACTAATTTTTGGCTTTTCCCCCTTCTTTTTCCAGTTGCTTTAGGTGTAAGGTTAGGTTGTGTATTCAATGTTTTTCTTGTTTCTTGAGGTAGGATTGTACTGCTATAAACTCCCATCTTAGAAGTCCTTTTGCTGCATCCCATAAGTTTTGAGTTGTCATGTTTTCATTGTCATTTGTTTGTAGAAATTTTTTTTGATTTTCGTTTTGATTTCTTCAGAAACCTGTTGGTTATTTAGAAACGTGTTATTTAATCTCCATGTGTTTGTGTTTCTTATAGGTTTTTTTTCTTGCATTTTATATCTAGTCTCATAGTATTGTGGTCAGAGAAGATGCTTGATAAAATTTCAATTTCCTTAAATTTATTGAGGTTTGATTTGTGACCCAAGATGTGGTCTATCCTGGAGAATGCTCCATGTGCACTCAAGAAGAAGGTGTATTCTTCTGAATTTGGATGGAATGCCTGAAGATGTCAATGAGATCTGTCTCATCTAATCTATCACTTTAGACTTGGGTTTCCTTATTAATTTTTTCTTTTGGTGATCTGTCCATTGGTTTGAGTGGGGTGTTAAAGTCTGTTACTATTATTGTGTTACTGTCAATTTCTCATTTTATGTCTGTTAGTGTTTGTCTCATATATTGAGGTGCTCCTATGTTGGATGCATAGATATTTACAATTGTTATGTCTTTCTCTTGGATTGATCCTTTGATCATTATGTAGTGTTCTTCCTTGTCTCTTGTAATCTTTATTTTAAGGTCTGTTTTATCTTAAATGAGGATTGTTACTCCAGCTTTCTTTTGCTTTCCATATGCATGCAATATACTTTTCCATCCTCTCTCTTTCAGTCTATAAGTGTCTTTAGGTCTAAAGTGTCTTGCTTATACACAGCATATATATGGGTCTTGTTTATGTGTCCATTCAGCCAGTCTGTGTCTTTCAGTTGGAGCATTTAATCCACTTACATTTAAGGTAATTATTGATATATATGTTCCTATTGCTGTATTCTTAATTATTTGGGGTTGATTTTGTAGATCTTTTTTCTTCTGCTGTATTTCTTGACTATATAAGTCCCTTTAACAGTTATCGTAAAGCTGGTTTGGTGGTACTGAATTCTCTTCACTTTTGCTTGTCTGAAAAGCTTTTGATTTCTCCATCAATTTTGAATGAGATCCTTGCTGGGTACCGTAATCTTGGTTGTAGATTTTTCCCTTTCAGTACTTTAAATATATCTTGCCATTCCATTCTGGCCTGCAGAGTTTCTGCTGAAAGATCATCTGTGACATGTATGGGGTTTCTCTTGTATGTTACTTGTTGCTTCTCCCTTGCTGCTTCCAATATTCTTCATTTGTGTTTAGACTTTGCTAGTTGGATTAGTATGTGTCTTGGCTTGTTTCTCCGTGGGTTTATCCTGTATGGGACTCTTTGTGCCTCTTGGACTTGATGGGCTATTTCCTTTTCCATGCTGGGGACATTTTCAAATATAATCTCTTCAAAAATTTTCTCATACCCTTTCTTTGCTTCTTCTTCTGTAACCCCTATAATTCGAATGTTGGTGCATTTAATATGGTCCCAGAGGTCTCTGAGACTGTCCTCAGATCTTTTTATTTTTTTTTCCTTTATTCTTCTCTTCAAAAGTTATTTCCAAAATTTGATCTTCCAGTTCAAGGATTCGTTATTCTGCTTCAGATATTCTGCTATTGATTCCATCTAGAGTATTTTTAACTTCAGTAATTGTGCTGTTTGTCTCTGTATTCTTATTGTTTAATTCTTCTAGGTCTTTGTTAACTGATTCTTGCATTTTCTCCATTTTGTTTTCAAGGTTTCTGATCATCTTTTGATGATTATCATTATTATGAATGCTTTTTCAGGTAATTTTCCTATTTCTTCTTCAATTATTTGGACTTCTGTGTTTCTAGTTTATTACTTCACTTGTGCAGGATTTCTCTACCTTTTCACTTTTTTATAAGTTATTGTGTTTGAGGTCTCCTTTTCGCAGGCTTCAAGGAACGTCCAACCTTTCCTTGAAGAAGGTTGAATTTTTTCTTCCTTTTGGTTTCTGCCCTCCTAAGGTTGGTCCAGTGGTTTGTGTGAGTTTCGTATAGGGTGAGATTTGTGCTGAGATTTTGTTTGGTTGTTTGTTTTTGCTCTGATGGGCATGGCTGAGTAAGGTGGCATTTTTGTCTGACAATGATTGGGATAGTATTTTTGCTTTCTTTGTTGTTTAGATGAGGCATCCTGCACAGGGTGCTACTGGTGGTTGGGTGATGCCAGGTCTTGTAATCAAGTGGTTTCCTTTGTGTGAGTTCTCACTATTTGATACACCCTAGGGTTAGTTCTCTCGTAGTCTAGGGTCTTGGATTCAGTGCTCCCACTCCAAAGGCTCAGGGTTTGAACTCTGGTCAGGAATGAAGATTCCACAAGTGGTTTGTTATGGCATTAAGGGAGAGAAAAGCAAATATCCAAAAATGAGAAACCAAAGTTGAACTCCAGACAAATGGCAGTTACAAAATCAAGCAAATAATAATTAAAATGATGGACTATACACCTATACATAAACACCCATAAGCAAAGTGAAACCAGTCCAACAAAAACGCAGTACAGTAGATAGAGCTAGTGAACAAAGGATATAAAAAATATATTCATTTGTTAAGAACAAAACTAACTTAAGCACAAACTCAAAAACAAAACAAAAAATGGTGCCAAGTGGGGAATAAAGCAATGAAAACAAGCTAACAAATATGTTGAGAGGAAAGAAAAGGAAGAAAAGAAGGAAAGAATAGATATTTAAATTTAAATAGAGGTAGATGAAGATTTATATACATTAAAGATTAACTGCATGGGGAAAAAACAGTAGGAAAGGCAAATGAATGAATAAATGTTGAAAAATACAATAGGTTTTAAAAATTAAATTTAAAAAATGAGAAAAGAAGAAAAAAAGAGAAAAACTCCACAGAACAGCAAAAGCCCAACACAGAGGCGGAGGTTTATGACAACAATAAAAAATGTGACTGAGGAAAAAGAAAAAAATGTTCAAAAACTTAATTGGATTTCTTAGTGCCAATAAAATGGACAACTACAACAGAGGGGTGGAAAAAAGAAAAAATTCCAAAAGAATCTGTAGAATTCTACAAAAAATAAGAATAATAAATGTTTTTCTTGAATCACTGCTGTCAGAGTCCTTTCCCACGCTGGGTACCACACTCCACCTTACCCTCCCTAGGATGCCCTCCAACACTGTGCTGATCTCTGGACTTGCCTGTGGGGGTTGCTTAGATTATAATCTGGTCCTACTCCCATGTGTTCTTGCCTCCAACGTCCACAGCTATCAGAGCTACTGTGTTTTCTTTTGTGGGAGCTCTCAATGTCCCTTTATAAATTCCATAGACACAGAGTCAGCTTAGTTGATCATGTGGATTTAATCGGCAGCTTGTACAGCTGGTGGGAAGGCATTGGTTCTTCTTCTTTAGCCACAGTGCCCCAGGGTTTCAACTGCAGTTTTATTTGCACCTCTACAGGTGGGTTGTCCACTGGGGTTTAGCTCCTGAGGCTGCCCTGAAGGGCTTGGGTTTGCCTGTTAGGTTCAGGTGTGGAAGTCAAGCAACTGCTTGGGTGACAGGGGTTCTGGTAGCACCAGGTACTCAGGGCTGGGAGGGTGGGGGGGTTGGCGGTTACAGCAGCAGGAAATACAGTTCTCTAGAAAGGTGTGACAAACAGTACTGGCCATTACACTCTGGTATTCTTGCCTGGACAACTCTGTGTCTGACAGAGAAGACTGGCAGGCCACAGTCTGCTGCTGCTGCTGCTGCTGCTAAGTCACTTCAGTCAGACAGAACAGAAGTGACCCTGCGCACATAAACACAAGATTTTTTTTTTTTGCCTCTAGCAGCTCTGTCCCAGTGAGAGCTGAACGTGAAGGTGGTGCAGCTGCTTGGCTTGCAGGGACCCTGACAGTGCCAAGTGTTCAGGGACACGCCTGCCTTCATAGCAGGAGTTATGACCCTATCAGAGTCTTTTTTTGAGCCTCTTGTACATGGTGATCAGGACTCTTTGGCCAGTCTTTCTCTGGAGATCTGCCCACTCAGGCACTTGGAGGGGGTCCCTTCGTTTTGATATTTTTTAAATCACCACTCAAAGGCAAAAACTTCAGCCACTTAGTTACTGGTTCAATTGTGTTCATTCATAATCTGGTAATGAGTGATATGTAGTGGCTAACTCCTAATACTCAAAGGACTGGAATCTATTAAAAATTGGACCAGGAACTTATTGTGTGCTTCCAGGTTTTTGTTCCCATTACTTCTGATGTTCTCCAGAACCACGCCAGGCAACTGCTTGTTTCCTCACCCTCAGCCGGAATAGGAGATACACCCTCCCAACACACATGATATCCAGGTATGCATCTGGCATCCTAATGACATGGCCAGAAGGGTCACTTCTCCTAGGGAGCTGTCAGATTACCTATCATTCTTTTTACTTTAACGAGGGGAGAACTTCAGTTCCAGCCTGTAGACCCCTCCCCCTGCCACACACCACCTCTCATCAATGCCCAGATTACCGAGCCCAGAGTTCCACTCGGTATCTGGTGTAATACACACACAAAGCCACGTTATCATCGATCATGCCTGGAATCGTCACAAAGAATAACATGTATAACAGGACCATTTCCATCATACACATTTTATTGAAAATCAATATTTTACAAATTTAAAACATTTTGAACAATCGACTGTTCCTATCTGACATGAGCGGAACAGTACATCTTTCACTTGCCAAGACTGGTGATATCAGCATACTAACTGAAACTGTCTGCAAACAAGGCCTCTGGTTATATTTCATACTGCAAGTGACCACAGAGAACTCGCCACAAGAACACAGGTATTGGTAAAATATGATCGAGCTGTAGGGTGAACAATGGATCCTACTTATTCTTTTTCCTTGAGGAACCATTGGATCAAGTTCAACTGAAGGAAGTTCCCCGTGGCCTGAGTTTGGCCCAGGGTGTGGCAGGCACAATTTGTGGGGGACAGACACCCGTGGGTACCTGGTATCTCATATAAGGGTATTGCAGGGGAAATACAGCAGGTACACAGGGGCAAAGACAGCTACAGCCTGGGGGTGTAGCCCTCTCAAGCAAGAGGAAAACAAGGTCTTCATCCTCCAATCGTCACATCTGATTTGGTAGTTTCCTGGACATCCAGGCTCATTGGTGCATGCCCGGAGGGAAACAAATGACCCCTATAAAGGACGGCTCATTGACAAGACCCACCTGACCTCATTTTTCCAACCAATGTGCAGAGTGTGTCCAGTGGAAGAGTGCTGAAAGCAAATGTGGGAAGATCTAACCACACACCTACACAAAAAGCTGACACACCTCATGATTCACATCATGCCCCTGATCTGCACAATGGCACAGAATTCTGACAGCAGGCAACTCTCAACTTCTGCCCCAGAGCCTACATTACCCATGGCCTTTGCAGAACAGATATCTGATTCAGGCCAGAAATACCTTACCATCCAGACCCAACAAATTCCATAACCTTTGCTTTAGAGCAGTCTGACAGAAGCTGGAGCCAACTCACACCCTGAACATCTCATTTTGAATGCCCCATGCAGCACTGAAGTCTGACTCACCAGAGCTAACTTAACATCTGGATCCAACATGTCCCATGACCCTTATTTTAGTGAAGTTTGACTCAGGCTAGAGTCTGCGTGGGCACAGGAGGGCCTAGAGGAGCTATCCCACATTGAAGGTCAGGAAGGGCGGCGGTGAGGAGATACCCCTCGTCCAAGGTAAGGAGCAATGGCTATGCTTTGCTAGAGCAGCCATGAAGAGATACCCCACGCCCAAGGTAAGAGAAACCCAAATAAGACAGTAGGTGTTGCAAGAGGACATCAGAGGGCAAACACACTGAAACCATACTCACAGAAAACTAGTCAATCTAATCACACTAGGACCACAGCCTTGTCTAACTCAATGAAACTAAGCCATGCCCGTGGGGCAACCCAAGATGGGCGGGTCATGGTGGAGACATTTGACAGAATGTGGTCCACTGGAGAAGGGAATGGCAAACCACTTCAGTATTCTTGCCTTGAGAACCCCATGAACAGTAGGAAAAGGCAAAATGATAGGATACTGAAAGAGAAACTCCCCAGGTCAGTAGGTACCTAATATGCTACTGGAGATCAGTGGAGAAATAACTCCAGAAAGAATGAAGGGATGGAGCCAAAGCAAAAACAATACCCATCTGTGGATGTGACTGGTGATAGAAGCAAGATCCGATGCTGTAAAGAGCAATATTGCATAGGAACCTGGAATGTCAGGTCCACGAATCAAGGCAAATTGGAAGTGGTCAAACAAGAGATGGCAAGAGTAAATACCAACATTCTAGGAATCAGCGAACTGAAATGGACTGGAATGGGTGAATTTAACTCAGATGACCATTATATCTACTACTGCGGGCAGGAATCCCTCAGAAGAAATGGAGTGGCCATCATGGTCAACAAAAGAGTCTGAAATGCAGTACTTGGATGCAATCTCAAAAATGACAGAATGATCTCTGTTCGTTTCCGAGGCAAACCATTCAATATCACAGTAATCCAAGTCTATGCCCCAAACAGTAATGCTGAAGAAGCTGAAGTTGAACGGTTCTATGAAGACCTATAAGACCTTTTAGAACTAACACCCCCAAACGATGTCCTTTTCATTATAGGGGACTGGAATGCAAAAGTAGGAAGTCAAGAAACACCTGGAGTAACAGGCAAATTTGGCCTTGGAATACGGAATGAAGCAGGGCAAAGACTAATAGAGTTTTGCCAAGAAAATGCACTGGTCATAACAAACACCCTCTTCCAACAACACAAGAGAAGACTCTATACATGGACATCACCAGATGGTCAACACTGAAATCAGATTGATTATATTCTTTGCAGCCAAAGATGGAGAAGCTCTATACAGTCAGCAAAAACAAGACCAGGAGCTGACTGTGGCTCAGACCATGAACTCCTTATTGCCAAATTCAGACTTAAATTGAAGAAAGAAGGGAAAACCACTAGACCATTCAGGTATGACCTAAATCAAATCCCTTATGATTATACAGTGGAAGTGAGAAATAGATTTAAGGGCCTAGATCTGATAGATAGAGTGCCTGATGAACTATGGAATGAGGTTCGTGACATTGTACAGGAGACGGGGATCAAGACCATCCCCATAGAAAAGAAATGCAAAAAAGCAAAATGGCTGTCTGGGGAGGCCTTACAAATAGCTGTGAAGAGAAGAGAAGCGAAAAGCAAAGGAGAAAAGGTAAGATATAAACATCTGAATGCAGAGGTCCAAAGAATAGCAAGAAGAGATAAGAAAGCCTTCTTCAGCGATCAATGCAAAGAAATAGAGGAAAACAACAGAATGGGAAAGACTAGGGATCTCTTCCAGAAAATCAGAGATACCAAAGGAACATTTCATGCAAAGATGGGCTCGATAAAGGACAGAAATGGTATGGACCTAACAGAAGCAGAAGATATTAAGAAGAGATGGCAAGAATACACAGAAGAACTGTACAAAAAAGATCTTCACGACCCAGATAATTACGATGGTGTGATCACTCATCTAGAGCCAGACATCCTGGAATGTGAAGTCAAGTGGGCCTTAGAAAGCATCACTACGAACAAAGCTAGTGGAGGTGATGGAATTCCAGTTGAGCTATTCCAAATCCTGAAAGATGATGCTGTGAAAGTGCTGCACTCAATATGCCAGCCAATTTGGAAAACTCGGCAGTGTCCACAGGACTGGAAAAGGTCTGTTTTCATTCCAATCCCAAAGAAAGGCAATGCCAAAGAATACTCAAACTACCACACAATTGCACTCATCTCACATGCTAGTAAAGTAATGCTCAAAATTCTCCAAGCCAGGCTTCAGCAATATGTGAACCATGAACTTCTTGATGTTCAAGCTGGTTTTAGAAAAGGCAGAGGAACCAGAGATCAAATTGCCAACATCTGCTGGATCACAGAAAAAGCAAGAGAGTTCCAGCAAAACATCTATTTCTGCTTTATTGACTATGCCAAAGCCTTTGACTGTGTGGATCACAATCAACTGTGGAAAATTCTGCAAGAGATGGGAATACCAGACCACCTGATCTGCCTCTTGAGAAATCTGTATGCAGGTCAGGAAGCAACAGTTAGAACTGGACATGGAACAACAGACTGGTTCCAAATAGGAAAAGGAGTACGTCAAGGCTGTATATTGTCACCCTGTTTATTTAACTTATATGCAGACTACATCATGAGAAACGCTGGACTGGAAGAAACACAAACTGGAATCAAGATTGCCAGGAGAAATATCAATAACCTCAGATACACAGATGACACCACCCTTATGGCAGAAAGTGAAGCGGAACTCAAAAGCCTCTTGATGAAAATGAAAGTGGACAGTGAAACAGTTGGCTTAAAGCTCAACATTCAGAAAACGAAGATCATGGCATCTGGTCCCACCACTTCATGGGAAATAGATGGGGAAACAGTGGAAACAGTGTCAGACTTTATTTTTCTGGGCTCCAAAATCACTACAGTTGGTGACTGCAGCCATGAAATTAAAAGATGCTTACTCCTTGGAAGAAAAGTTATGACCAACCTAGAGAGCATATTCAAAAGCAGAGACATCACTTTGCCAACAAAGTTCTGTCTAGTCAAGGCTATGGTTTTTCCTGTGATCGTGTATAGATGTGAGAGTTGGACTGTGAAGAAGGCTGAGCGCTGAAGAATTGATGCTTTTGAACTGTGGTGTTGGAGAAGACTCTTGAGAGTCCCTTGGACTGCAAGGAGATCCAACCAGTCCATTCTGAAGGAGATCAGCCCTGGGATTTATTTGGAAGGACTGATGCTAAAGCTGAAACTCCAGTACTTTGGCCACCTCATGTGAAGAGTTGACTCATTGGAAAAGACTCTGATGCTGGGAGGGATTGGGGGCAGGAGGAGAAGGGGATGACAGAGGATGAGATGGCTGGATGGCATCACTGACTCGATGGACGTGAATCTCAGGAACTCCGGGAGTTGGTGATGGACAGGGAGGCCTGGTGTGCTGCGATTCATGGGGTCGCAAAGAGTTGGACAGGACTGTGCGACTGATCTGATCTGACCTGAGTGTCAACTGATGCCCTGAACTCCACGTTTCCTATGTCGTTTGTGGCACAGAAATCTGACTCAGGCCAAAGGAAACTTAACTCCCAGACCTAACATTTCCCATGATCCTTGCTTTAGAATTCTGACTCAGGTCATTGCCAACTTACACCCTGTACCCCACATGTCCTATGTCCCTTTGAGAGGGTAGCAGGCAGGAAGGAAAGGGGTCTCCAAATGGAGGAAATAGGTTGCAAGTGCCAGATTTTTTTTTCTCTCTCCCTTAAGTGGCAGGAGGAAACAAACTACAAGTGTCAGATTTTTTCCCCTTCCCTAAACAAACTCACAAGTGGTTTCATTGAAATTTCTGTGTTGTCATAACAACATCTGGTTCTACCTGAACTTAGCTTTTATCAAACCCTGAGCTAACCAATGTGTTTTTCTTATGGAAATGTTTTTCTGAAGCTATGTTAATGAACTATGTATTTACCCTAGACTCTGTCTTTTTTTAAGTTCCTTCTGCCTAAAACTCAGAAGGGACTTGACAAGCCAGGATGTTTTACTCATGCAAATATTCTTTTAAGCTATGTTCAAGGAGACTATTTCTTTGCTTGGAAACTTACCTTTCTTCAAGATTCATGTCAATGGTTTTATGGCCCAGGACAAGTCACCTTGTGCCAATGCTCTCTCAAAATGCATGGTGTGGGTGAGGAGCCTGGTGCCAGTCTCTGAGTTTTGAGACATTTCCTTTCTCTAATTAGCAGCATGCTGGTAGCGATATAACTTCCCACTAAAGACTAGCATGGGGACACTCTTTCTGCCCCCTTCTTATGTCTACATCAGAAGCTTACTCTATCTCTTCCATACTTTAATAAAACTTTATTACACAGGGACTCTCTCTCCCGCGTGCATGCGCGCGCTCTCTCTCTTTCTCTCTCTCTCTTTCTCCCTCCCCACGCACTTCTCTACTCTCTTCTCTTCGAGTCTTGGATTCTCCTCCTATCTTATAAATAAAATAGAGCTGTAACACTGATTTGCCTAAGAGCTGTAGCACGGTTTGTCCAAGACCTGAGAGCTGTGATGCGCCGAGGGCTTTAATGTCCGTTGCTCCAAATCTTTGTTGTGACGAGACAAAGAACCGAGGAACATACACTCGCGTGACATTTATGGTGCCGTGACTCGGGTTTAACCTGGCTGAAACAACCTTTTATTTTCTTTCTTATTAAATTTTTTCTAAGTTTTTTTTTTCTTTTTTAATATTAAAAAAAAAAAAAAAAAACTTTATTACACAAATACTCTGAGTGATCAGGCCTCATCACTGACCCCGACTTGAATTCCTCTCCTCAAGAGGCCAAGAACCCTGCATTCTTTCCTGGCTCAACAACAACCTGTCACCTTGGGGCACACAAGACTGATACAGGCAAGTGTTACCTTACCACCTGGACCCAATATTTCCAATGACCCATGCTTTAGAAAAGTCTGCCTCGGGCCAGAATCAATTGATGCCCTGAACCCCACATTTCCTAGGCTATTTGTGATACAAATTATGACTCAGGCCAGAGCTAATTTACCACCCAGACCCAACATTTTCCATGTTTCTTGTGGCACAGAAGTTTGACTCAGGCCAGAAGCAACTTACACCCATGATGCAACATTGTGCATGCTCCTTGCAGCAGAGAAGCCTGACTCAGGCAAGAGCCTATTTAATACCTGGACCCAACATTTCAGATGACCCTCGCTTTAGTGAAGTCTGACCAAGGCCAGAGCTGACTTACTACCCTGACCAAACATTTCCAATGCCCTTTGTGGCACAGACGTTTGAATCGGGCCAGAGCATACTTACTACCCGGACCCAACATTTCCCATGACCCTTGCTTTAGAAAAGTCTGACTCAGGCCAGAGCCACCATAGGCCCGAAACCCCACATTTCCTAGGCTATTTGCAACACAGAAGTCTGTCTCAGGCCAGTGCTAACTTACCGATTGGACCCAATATTTCCCATGTCTGTTGGCCCAGGGAAGTCTGACTCTGATAAGAGTCATTTGATACTCAGGACCCAACATTTCCCATGTCTCTTTGAGACAAAAACATCTGCCTCAGGCTAGAGCCAACTTTCTCCCCAGGCCCATTATTTCCCATGACTCTCTGTGACACAGAATTCTGACTCAGGCTAGTGCCAACTTACCACCCAGATCCAACTTTCTACAAGCCCCATTAGACACAGAATTCTGACAACAGGCCACAGCCAAGGTTTGCCCTGAGCCAGCATTCACCATGCCCACATGCTGCCATTGCAACTCTGGGCCGTCTTTAAGACTTTCGCAAGGCACCTGTGATGTGTGAGCTTTGAAGGAAGTAGTGTCTGGCTGGTATATCAGTAGAATATACCAAGAATAGCTGCTGACTTTCAGTTGTCTCTTTATGGTGCACAGGGATATCTCAGCAGGAGAGGTGAGCACAACGGTGTACAATCAACTTCAGTGGGCGCCTCCCAGGAGACTCCCTCCCTCTTCTAGGTCACAGTATACAAAGGGCAGTGGCCTCCTTTCCTCAGCTGCTTTTCACAGCCTAAGGCAGTGTACAGACTGAAGCAGGAACACAAGAATTTTTCTAACATTGACATCCAAAAGTCTGGGGAATTCTCTAAAGTAGGGTAAAGCCCCCATTATTAAAGTCTCTCCCATGCCTGAAGGCAATTCTCATGTATCACTCAATGAACATCATCAAGGATGTTCATTTTATCATTGGTCCTCATGCTCTGCCGATCCCAGGCAGGGACACAGATGTGGAAGGGGAAGAAAACACTTCTTTGAATATAAGAAGCTTCTCGTAACTTTCAGACCACAGTGCCTTGTCCTTAATCATTATCAGCAACTGCATCTAGTGATGCTCTTCCCCATCGTCTGCCCACCCGCAACCCGCAGGCCTCTGAAGGAAGGACCATGGTCTATATGCCATTCCACCTTTCCTGATCAGAGTGGCTCCTGCCCTGGTGTGACCCTGTAACCTCTATAAGCCTCTCTGTAAAGAAGAGACAATCAAACTGGCTGGCCAATCAGCCACGAAATCCATTTAGTTCAACATGTATTCTCCCCAATTTGGGGAGCATTTTCTTTACCAGTTGTTTCTACTACTGTAAAAATACATTGTGTCAACCCCAGATAGCCATATTGACTGGAAATGAAGAGGAGATGGAAGTGTTGGTAACCACTGCCTTTTTAAGCAAGAAAATGTTACTTAAGAAGGCTTCTCGCAGCTTAGTTATTAACATCACAAGATATGGGGCCAACTAAACCCAGCTCTAACACCCCTCTACACCATTTGCCAAAGGAGAAGGGCTCTGTTACCATGGCAATGTAAGGATCCATTCTGTACTATGAATGTCCCCTGCCAAATAGAGCATTATCTATTTCTTACAATTCAGTTCAATTTAGCCATTCAGTCATGTCCGATACATTGTGACCCCATGGACTGCAGCATGAAAGACCTCCCTGTTCATCACCTACTCCTGGAGTTTACACAAACTCATGTCCATTGATTTAGTGATCCCATCTAACCATCTCATCTTCTGTCATCCCCTTCTCTGCCTGCCTTAAATCTTTCCCAGAATCAGGGTCTTTCCAATGAGTCAGTTCTTTGCATCAGGTGGCCAAAGTAGTGGAGTTTCAGCTTCACCATCTGTCCTTCCTATGAATATTCAGGGCTGATTTCCTTTAGGATGGACTAGTTGGATCTCCTTGCTGTCAAAAGTCTCTGAAGAATCTTCTCCAACAACACAGTGCAAAAGCATGATTTCTTCAGCACTCAGCTTTCTTTATAATCCAACTCTCACATCCATATGTGACTACTGCAAAAACTATAGCTTTGACTAGACAGACCTTTGTTGGGAAAGGAACGTTTCTGCTTTTTAATAAGATGTCTAGGTTGGTCATACATTTTCTTCCAAGGAGCAAGTGTATATTAATTTCATGGCTGCAGTCACCATCTGCAGTGATTTTGGAGCCCCCCAAAATAAAGTCTGTCACTGTTTCCACTCTTTCTCCATATATTTGCCATGAAGTGACTGGACCAGATGCCATGATCTTAGTTTTCTGAATGTTGAGTTTTAAGCCAACTTTTTCACTCTCCTCTTCCACTTTCATCAACAGGCTCTTTATTTCTTCACTTTCTGTCATAAGGGTGGTGTCTTCTGCATATCTGAGGTTATTGGTATTTCTCATGGCAATCTTGATTCCAGCTTGTGCTTCATCCAGTCCATCATTTCTCATGATGTACTCTGCATACCAGTTAAATAAGCAGGGTGACAATATATAGCCTTGATGTACTCCTTTTCCTATTTGGAACCAGTCTGTTGTTCCATGTCCAGTTCTAACTGTTGCTTCTTGATCTGCATACAGATTTCTCAAGAGTCAGGTCAGGTGGTCTGGTATTCCCATCAGCTGAATAATTTTCATATCTCTTGAATAATCTCTTGAATAATTTTACATAGTTTGTTGTGATCCACACAGTCAAAGGCTTTGGCATAGTCAATAAAGTACAAGTTGTTGTTTTTCTGGAACTTTCTTGCTTTTTCAATGATCCAAAGGATATTGGCCATTTGATCTCTGGTTCATTTGCCTTTACTAAATCCAGTTTGAACATCTGGAAGCTCATGGTTCACGTACTGTTGAAGCCTGGCTTGGAGAATTTTGAGCATTACTTTGCTAGCTTTTGAGATGAGTACAATTGTGTGGTACTTTAAGCATTTTTTTGGAATTACCTTTCTTTGGGATTGGAATAAAAACTGATCTTTTTGAGTATTGTTGCCAATGCTGAGTTTTCCAAATGTTCTGGCATTTTGTGTGTAGCACTTTCACAGCATCACCTTTTAGGATTTGAAACAGCTCAGCTGGAATTCCATCACCTCCACTAGCTTTGTTCGTAGTGATGCTTCCTAGGCCCTCTTGACTTTGCATTCCAGGATGTCTGGCTCCAGTGGCATGATGATAACACTATCATGATTATCTAGGTTGTGAAGATCTTTTTTGTATAGTTCTTCTGTGTATTCTTGCCACCTCTTCTTAATATCTTCTCCTTCTGTTAGGTCCAAACCGTTTCTGTTCTTTATTGTGACCATCTTTGCATGAAAAGTTCCCTTGGTATCTCTAATTTTCTTGAAGAGATCTCTAGTCTTTCCCATTCTATTGTTTTCCTTTCTTTGTATTGATCACTGAGGAAAGCTTTCTTATATCTCCCTGCTATTCTTTGGAACTCCACGTTTAAGTGGTTGTGTCTCTTCCTTTCTCCTTTGTCTTTTGATTCTTTTCTTTTCACAGTTGTTTGTAAGGCCTCCTCAGACAACCATTTTACCTGTTTGCCTTTCTTTGTCTTGGGGATGGTCTTGATCATTGCCTCCTGTACAATGTCACGAACCTCTATCCATAGTTCTTCAGGCACTCTATCAGATCTAATCCCTTGATTCTATTTGTCACTTCCACTGTAGAGTTGTAAGGGATATGATTTAGGTCATACTTTAATGGTCTAGTGGTTTTCCCTACTTTCTTCAATTTAAGTCTGAATTTGGCAACAAGGAGTTCAAGATCTGAGCCATAGTCAGCCCTGGTGTTGTTTTTTGTGACTGTATAGAGCTTCTCCATATTTAGCTGCAAAGAATACAATAAATCTGACTTCAGTATTGACCATCTGGTGATGTCTCTGTGTAGTTTTCTCTTGTGTTCTTGGAAGTGGGTATCTGCTACGACCAGTGCATTCTCTTGGAAAAACCCTGTTAGCTTTTGTTCTGCTTCATTCTGTACTCCAATGCTAAATTTGCCAGTCACTCCAGGTATTTCTTGATTTCCTACTTTTGCATTTTAGTCCCCTATAATGAAAAGGACATCTTTTTTGGGTGTTATTTCTAGAAGGTGGTATATATATTCATAGAACTGTTCAACTTCAGCTTGTTCAGCATTATTGTTTGGGGTTTAAACTTGGATTACTGTGATATTGAATGGTTTGCCTTGGAAATGAACAGAGATCATTCTGTCGTTTTTGAAACTGCATCCAAGTAATGCATTTCGGGCTCTTTTGTTGACTCTGATGGCTACCCCAATTCTTCTAAGGTATTCTTGCCCACAGTAGTAGATATAATGGACAATGGATTAAATTCCAGGCCATTCACCCATTCCAGACAGTTTTAGTTAGCTGATTCCTAAAATGTCGATGTTCATACATGCCATCTCCTGTTTGACCACTTCCAATTTGCCTTGATTCATGGACCTAACATTCCAGGTTCGTATGCAATACTGCTCTTCACAGCATCGGATTTTACTTCTATCACCAGTCACGTACACAACTGGGTGTTGTTTTTGCTTTTTCTTCGTCTCTTCATTCTTTCTGGAGTAAGTTCTCCACTGATCTTCAGTGGCATATAGGGCACCTACCGACCTGGGGAGTTCATCTTTTAGTGTCTTATCTTTTTGTCCTTTTGTATTGTTCATGGGGTTCTCAAGGAAAGAATACTGAAGTGGTTTGCTATTCCTTTCTCCAGTGGACCACGTTTTGTCAGAAATCACCATGAACCATCGTCTTGGGTGGCGCAACACAGCATGGCTCATAGTTTCATTGAGTTAAAAAAGGCGATCAGATTGGTTGGTTTTCTGTGATTGTGGTTTTCAGTCTGTCTGCACTCTGATGGAGAAAGATAAGAGGCTTATGGAAGCTCCCTGATGGGACTGACTAAGGGGGAAACTGGGTATTTTTTTTTTTTTTTTTTGATCGGCAGGGCCATGCTCAGTAAATCTTTAATCCAATTATCTGTTGAAGGGTGGGGCTGTGTTCCCTCCCTGCATGGGACCTTTTGAAGGAGGTCACCATTATCTTCTTGGCAAAATTCTATTAGACTTCGCCCTGCTTCATTCCCTATTCCAAGGCCAAATATGCCTGATACTCTAGGTGTTTCTTGACTTCCTACTTTTGCATTCCAGTCCCCTATAATGAAAAGGACATCTTTTTTGGGTGTTAGTTCTAAAAGGTCTTGTAGGTCTTCACAGAACCATTCAACTTCAGCTTCTTCAGCATTACTGTTTGGGGCATAGACTTGGATTACTGTGATATTGAATGGTTTGCCTCGGAAACAAACAGAGATCATTCTGTTGTTTTTAAGACTGCATCCAAGTACTGCATTTTGGACTCTTTTGTTGATCATGATGGCTATTCCATTACTTCTGAGGGATTCCTGCCCACAGTAGTAGTTATAATGGTCATCTGAGTTAAATTCACCCATTCCAGTCCATTTCAGTTCGCTGATTCCTAGAATGTTGATATTCACTCTTGCCATCTCTTGTTTGACCACTTCCAATTTGCCTTGATTCATGGACCTGACATTCCAGGTTCCTATGCAACATTGCTCTTTACAGCATCAGACCTTGCTTCTATCACCAGTCACATCCACAGCTGGGTATTGTTTTTGCTTTGGCTGAATCTCTTCATTCTTTCTGGAGTTATTTCTCCACTGATCTCCAGTAGCATATTGGGCACCTACTGACCTGGGGAGTTCCTCTTTCAGTATCCTATCATTTTGGCTTTTCATACAGTTCATGGGGTTGTCAAGGCAAGAATACTGAAGTGGTTTACCATTCCCTTCTCCAGTGGACCACATTCGGTCATAGCAAACACCCTCTTCCAACAACACAAGAGAAGACTCTACACATGGACATCACCAGATGGTCAACACCAAAATCAGATTGATTATATTCTTTGCAGCCAAAGATGGAGAAGCTCTATACAGTCAACAAAAACAAGACCGGGAGCTGACTGTGGCTCAGATCATGAACTCCTTATTGCCAAACTCAGACTTAAATTGAAGAAAGTAGGGAAAACCACTAGACCATTCAGGTATGACCTCAATCAAATTCCTTATGATTACACAGAGGAAGTGGGAAATAGATTAAAGGGCCTAGATCTAATAGACAGAGTGCCTGATGAACTATGGACGGAGGTTCGTGACATTGTACAGGAGACAGGGATCAAGATCATCCCCATGGAAAAGAAATGCAAAAAAGCACAATGGCTGTCTGGGGAGGCCTTACAAATAGTTGTGGAAAAAAGAGAAGCCAAAAGCAAAGGAGAAAAGGAAAGATATAAGTATCTGAATGCAGAGTTCAAAAGAATAGCAAGGAGAGATAAGAAAGTCTTCCTCAAAGATCAATGCAAAGAAATAGAGGAAAACAACAGAATGGGAAAGACTAGAGATCTCTTCAAGAAAATTAGAGATACCAAGGGAATATTTCATGCAAAGATGGGCTCGATAAGCGACTGAAGTGGTATGGACCTAACAGAAGCAGAAGATATTAAGAAGAGATGGCAAGAATACACAGAAGAACTGTACAAAAAAGATCTTCATGACCCAGATAATTACGATGGTGTGATCACTCATCTAGAACCAGACATCCTGGAATGCGAAGTCAAGTGGGCCTTAGAAAGCATCACTACGAACCAAGCTAGTGGAGGTGATGGCATTCCAGGTGAGCTATTTCAAATCCTGAAAGATGATGCTGTGAAAGTGCTGCTCTCAATATGCCAGCCAATTTGGAAAACTCAGCAGTGGCCACAGGACTGGAAAAGGTCCGTTTTCATTCCAATCCCAAAGAAAGGCAATGCCAAAGAAGGCTCAAACTACCGCACAATTGCACTCATCTCACATGCTAGTAAAGTAATGCTCAAAATT
Source organism: Bos indicus x Bos taurus (assembly GCF_003369695.1). Taxonomy (NCBI): domain Eukaryota; kingdom Metazoa; phylum Chordata; class Mammalia; order Artiodactyla; family Bovidae; genus Bos; species Bos indicus x Bos taurus. The sequence continues at coordinate 126,627,484 of NC_040105.1, forward strand.
CTCCAAGCCAGGCTTCAGCAATACATGAACGATGAACTTCCTGATGTTCAAGCTGATTTTAGAAAAGGCAGAGGAACCAGAGATCAAATTGCCAACATCTGCTGGATCATGGAAAAAGCAAGAGAGTTCCAGCAAAACATCTATTTCTGCTTTATGGACTATGCCAAAGCCTTTGACTGTGTGGATCACAATCAACTGTGGAAAATTCTGAAAGAGATGGGCATACCAGACCACCTGATCTGCCTCTTGAGAAATCCGTATGCAGGTCAGGAAGCAACAGTTAGAACTGGACATGGAACAACAGACTGGTTCCAAATAGGAAAAGGAGTACGTCAAGGCTGTATATTGTCTCCCTGCTTATTTCACTTACATGCAGACTACATCATGAGAAACGCTGGACTGGAAGAAACACAAGCTGGAATCAAGATTGCCAGGAGAAATATCAATAACCTCAGATACACAGATGACACCACCCTTATGGCAGAAACTGAAGAGAAACTCAAAAGCCTCTTGATGAAAGTGAAAGTGGAGAGTGAAAAAGTTGGCTTAAAGCTCAACATTCAGAAAACGAAGATCATGGCATCCGGTCTCACCACTTCATGGGAAATAGATGGGGAAACAGTGGAAACAAGTGTCAGACTTTATTTTTCTGGGCTCCAAAATCACTGCAGATGGTGACTGCAGCCATGAAATTAAAAGACGCGTACTCTTTGGAAGGAAAGTTATGACCAACCTAGATAGCATATTCAAAAGCAGAGATATTACTTTGCCAAAAAAGGTCCATCTAGTCAAGGCTATGGTTTTTCCTGTGGTCATGTATGGATGTGAGAGTTGGACTGTGAAGAAGACTGAGCGCCAAAGAATTGATGCTTTTGAACTGTGGTGTTGGAGAAGACTCTTGAGAGTCCCTTGGACTGCAAGGAGATCCAACCAGTCCATTCTGAAGGAGATCAGCCCTGGGATTTCTTTGGAAAGAATGATGCTGAAGCTGAAACTGAAACTCCAGTACTTTGGCTGCCTCGTGCGAAGAGTTGACTCATTGGAAAAGACTCTGATGCTTGGAGGGATTGGGGGCAGGAGGAGAAGGGGACGACAGAGGATGAGATGGCTGGATGGCATCATTGACTCAATGGACGTGAGTCTGAGTGAACTCCGGGAGTTGGTGATGGACAGGGAGGCCTGGCGTGCTGCGATTCATGGGGTCGCAAAGAGTCGGACACGACTGAGCAACTGATCTGATCTGATCTGATCTGATTTAGAGAGGGTGTGCTTACCTCCACTCCTGCCCTTTACAGACACATTTTACTTCATCTCAGAGCTGTAAAACAAGATCAGGGTCTCAGTGTGAAATTGTACCCTTGGGGTCAGGGCCCCACTCAGTACATGTCCATTTATATTATTGAAAATACTGCTTCCAACGAATAACTGGTAAATACTTTTCAGTCATAGCAAAACATTTGGCTAGCATGCTGTTTTCACTGCCTATTTCCACAACTTCTCAGCTACACTTAACCTTCACCTTCAAACTGAAACAATACACCTTTACTTGTCTACTCAGTGGGGCCAGTGTCCACTCCTGCCATCTCACACAGTCTTTGAAGGCAACATTTTCACCTGCTCTTGGTTTTGTCAGGTACACAACTAGGGCCTCACACTGATGGCATCCCCCTTTGAGGAGATTCCTATGATACACATGCTACACAGTCCCCCCACTGCAGGGAAGTTGCTGAAAACTCTGGTAAGTGCTGGACTCCTCCAGTCTTCACAGTGTTGAGAAATAGTTTTAGGCTTCTTAGTACCCATACTCGGAGAAGGCAATGGCACCCCACTCCAGTACTCTTGCCTGGAAAATCCCATGGACGGAGTGGCCTGGAGGGCTACAGTCCATGGGGTCACTAGGAGTCAGACACGACTGAGCGACTTCACTTTATTTTTTCACTTTCATGCATTGGAGAAGGAAATGGCAACCCACGCCAGTGTTCTTGCCTGGAGAATCCCAGGGACGGGGGAGCCTGGTGGGCTGCCGTCTATAAAGTCGCACAGAGTCGGACACGACTGAAGCGACTTAGCAGCAGCAGCAGCAGTACGCATCCTGTTAAAACAAGCCCAACATGTTTTAGACATTTATAGATTCTGGAGGAAACATTTCCTCATATACACAGTATTTTTGGTCGATAACTTCCAAATAGGCCTGCCTTGAATGAGACGCCCCGTGTCAAAAGTTTCTAGAATCTGCCTAAATTGCCATAGAACGGTCACTCCTATTAGCACCCCCTGAGACTCTGTCACTGTGCAAGCTTTAGCAGCTTTCTCTCATGTATCTTGGAGTTTCTGTACCACCAATGATGGCCTTTAGTCTCATGGGCTTCTGATACAGGGAACTGCCCACCTTGGCCCAATGCTGTATGACCGTAGTGCAGCACATGTGAGTACATGCTGGACTGGCCTGGAAATATAGACTATCTCAGGTCTTGAATCTATGACCCTCCATATCCAGCTGCCCATTTGGCCTTTGCTTACAGAAGTAGCACTCTGCAAGCTCAGCATAGCGTGAGGCCTCCTTGCTACAGGATTAGCTGAAACTGGGCCCTCTACATACCCTATCTTCAGGAAAGGGTACCTTCGCCTGTTCTCAGGCCCTTGTTAGATGCCACACTGCTACAAGAGTTCATCTCGTAGAACTCTTGGACACCTGGGGAGCCTTTTTGCATCCACACAGTGAAATCCAAAGGGAGGTCATTCACTTAACCAATGCCATCGTCACTATCACACTGATGGAGTTTGCTTGAGAGCTGCTACTTGTCATCTCTTCATCAGTATGTTCCTGATAAAGGAGAGGACCCAAAGCTCAGCGCAAAGGGCCAGTATGAGGCATCTACCTTAGCACAGAATGTCTGCGCCACAATTGGCCTCAGCTTCATGCCTTTGTAGATCTTTGAGCCACTGCCACTGGGCTGACTGTCTATTATGACCAAGTCAAACAATTCTTCTCCAGGGTTGTCTCATTTAGGGTTAAGAACTCACGCAATCTCTTGCCTCCCGATAAATTATACTCAAAATGCAAATCAAGGTCACACATTTTCTACACATATTAAAGCCACAGTACGGTGTCTCACCATGGCACTCCTTACCCTCTTTGGAGTTCTACACAATAAGAGAAACCCAGAGACTCATTTTGCTTTTCAGAACACAAAATACTATCTCCTGAACAAGATGTTCAATGGAACACTCACCACCTTTACTGCTCTCACCATGCAGGGGCCACAGTGGTTTCCATAAACAAGTACAAATTAAAGGAAGCATGGAATTCTTTGGTTATCAAACAAATATCATGGGTAATTGTAATAGAGAGAGATGCCATTGTTTATGAATTATATTGAGCTAAAAGGAACAAATAAACATTGCATACGTTTAAGGTGCAGAACTTGGTGTTTTCATTGAATGTACATCCATACCTACATCTATACAGTGAAAGAATCACAATCGTCTAATGACCCATCACTGCACGGTTACTATTTTTTGCCTTTTTTGGGCATTCTATTTTGGATGCATTAACTCATTATATGAGTAACAATCATTTTCATATTTTTGTGGTATATATGTGGCATCATTAGTCTTGACATTGAGATGAAAATTGGAGGGGGGTGTACATTACACTTCTATGAGATGACATCAAGCTCCCATATTTCACAAAAGCGTGTGTGTGTGTGTGTGTGTGTGTGTGTGTGTGTGTGTATTTATACACATATGAGTATGGCACTTTAAGAAAGATACCAGTATTTCAGGAAACAGATATGTCTTGAGTGCTTAGGATGTGTCAGATATTGTACTTGGTTCTTGACTTACAGTGAAGGACATAAAGTCAATACTTCTGTGATCAAGTAATTTCTATTTTCATGGGCAAAGCACTGGTTCATGGTACTGGCATGGGGCAGAGGAGAGCTGCTTTGGTTAAAGGGTGTGGGGAAACCTTTTGTGAGGAGTTCATATCTGAAACAAGATTTAAAGAATGAGATATAATCAGTTGTGTGAAGATTTGGAAGAAGAGCATTTTAGGTAGAATAGCAAGTTGCCACGTCATGAAGCAAGAATTGCCAATGGTTGAGTGTAAATTGGAATCAGTCAGAGAGGAGCAGAGCAGAGAGAGAAGACTGACACTGGAGAGGCAGAGATGAGGTCTCGTAGGGACTTGTGGGGTAAGAACAGGCAGTTTATCTTATGTGCAGTGGAGGGCTGCTAGATGGTTTGATAAAGAAAGTCATGCAGTCTGATTTATGTTTTAGAAAGCTCACTGAAAGTTGTGAACTCTGTAGGAACAGAGGACTCTCAGGCTCTTGGCACTACACAGGCATGATCTGATGATGACTGAGAATAGGGTTGTAGCAGAGGGAATATAACAGCATCTAGATGAGCATTTGGGACCACAGGATTTCAAGTCCCATCTCAATTTATAGCTTCACCACCTGAAAGTTATTTGACCTTGAGTAGGTTTCCTAATTTTGTTACCACTTAGTTTTCTCATCTGTAAAATGGGAACAATGATAGCATGTATCTATATCTTAGAGTCATTCTGGGATTGAATGGAACAATTTATGTAAAACACCTGATATCATATTAGAACAATGATAAGCATAGGATGCACCCTTATGGCAGAAAGTGAAGAAGAAACTAAAGAGCCTCTTGATGAAAGTGGAAGAACAGAGTGAAAAAGTTGGTTTAAAGCTCAGTATTCAGAAAACTAAGATCATGGCATCCGGTCCCATCACTTCATGAGAAATAGATGGGGAAACAGTGGAACAGTGGCTAAGTTTATTTTTGGGGCTCCAAAATCACTGCAGATGGTGACTGCAGCCATGAAATTAAAAAGACACTAACTCCTTGGAAGGAAAGTTATGACCAACCTAGACAGCATATTAAAAAGCAAAGACATGACTTTGTCCACAAAGGTCCATCTAGTCAAGGCTATGGTTTTTCCAGTAGTCATGTATGGATCTGAGAGTTGGACTATAAAGAAAGCTCAGCGCCGAAGAATTGAAGCTGTTGAACTATGGTCTGGGGAAAACTCTTCAGAGTCCCTTGGACTGCAAGAAGGTCCAACCAGTCCATCCTAGAGGAGATCAGGCCTGGGTGTTCCTTGGAAGGGCTGATGTTGAAGCTGAAACTGAATACTTTGGCCACCTGATGCGAAGAGCTAACTCATTTGAAAAGACCCAGATGCTCGGAAAGATTGAGGGCAGGACAGGAAGGTGACAAAAGAGGATAAAATGGTTGAATGGCATCATCGACTCAGTGGACATGGGTTTGGGTAAACTCCCAGATTTGCGATGGACAGGGAGGCCTGGTGTGCTGCAGTTCATGGGGTCACAAAGAGTCGTACACAACTGAGTGACTGAACTGAACTGAACTGCAGGAAATGATAATGTCCAGACTTTAGTTAATAATACTCTTTCAGTGTGGATTCACTAAGTTGAACAAATGTTTAATACTAATGTACAATGGTAATAAAGGGAATTGGTTGTGGAGTATACGAAAATACTCTTCACAAATATTCTGCAAATCTAAAACTTCTAAAGTAAACTGTTTAAAAAAAAAAAATAAAACACACCAAATACTAGGTGATGAGATCTGGAAGATGACACAATTAATCACTGAATGGGGGTGGCCATGAGCAATGGTTTGGAGGGAACACTGGCTCCCTAACTTCTACACCACAAGAACTGAACTGGAAAAGATGAGGAAATGTGGAAAATCAAATTGGGAAGGCTCTTTAATGGGTGTTGAGGAAGCACTCCCTTTCTCAAAACCAGAGCACCTGGACTCCATTGCAGCCTCCCTCCCCCATGAAGGTTCATAAGTGGCGCTTTGTGATGTCAACAATGTCAGGGCTACCATTGGCTGGAGAAATTTCTTGCTGACCAATCAAACGGACAGTTGTGGCTCTTCATTGTCCTGGAAGGTATATAAAGAGGCCAGGCGCCTTGGTGTAGGCACAGCTGCTACAAGATGGGAGGCATATTTGGGAAAGTGAAGGAGCGGGAGCCGGAAATTGACATATATGACATCAGTTTCGAGGAAGAAGCCTCAACCTCCAAAGAAAGGAAGACAAATAATTCTGATCAGTCCAATGGCTTGGACAGGGAGAAGGTCCGATTACCCTACTCATGTTCTTCCTCTTCATCCCCACCCGGGACTCACCCTGCCCTTGCCTGGCACAAAACACCTCCCCAACGCACACCCGTTCTCTCAAAGTTCTCCTTCCCATCCTCCTTCACTAATGTCTTTCTGGATGACTTTGTTTTCTTACCAGATACAAAGACTCATGAAGAAGGTAGAATCAACCTAGAGCAGAATCCGAACAGAAATAAGAATCGGAAGTCGACCATACTGGTCTTCTACTACCACCTGCAGAATAGAAAGAAGAAGGAAAATGGGCCAATGGAGGACGAAGAAAACCTGGAGGATTCTTCCAACACCTCTCCTGACAATTCTCCAAGTAAGCCCCTGTGCCCCCTGGAGCCCAAGATGCTGAGCCATCTGCTGTAACTCCAGGAAAAGCAAAGGCAGAATAGTCCGTTTGTAGCGGGATCAAACATACAATGAAGGTCCCCTCTGCACCGACCACACTACTCAGATGCTGATGATTAAAGTATCAACAAACAGTAAAAAAGATGTGTGTGCATGTTTTTTTTGATGATGCAGAGGGGAGAAAGGGAAGGGTCTGGTGTGTGAGGAGGGAGGGTGGTGGCGTCCTTTCAGTTTAAGGGCCCAGACCAGCCAGTCCATACTTACTCAACACTGGGAGTGAGGACTGGGTGAAGACTGAGAACTGCAGACTGAAGATTTCTTAGCACTGAGGATTTCTTCCTGACACTTTCATCCCACTGATGAGGAGGAAAAGGACATGGTATTTCTGTTTGTTGGGGGGGTCCAGCTGGAGAGAGGGGTGATGTAGGGGTGGTGGCTCTGTGTAGTAACCAGATTTCCACTTTAGATGTCTGACAATTGAGTTTTATTACCTCTCATCAGTTTCTGATACCTCTTCTGGCCCACATTTGGGCCAACCCAGGGAATAGTGAATAAAGGAACACAAAAATAGAACAGTATACCTAACGTTAACCACTGAATCATTACCTTGCTGTATTTCCATAGCCAGAACATCCATTACGCCCAAATAGCCTCTAGTGCACGTGGATGCTCTGACCCAATGAGGAATAAAATTCTGTCTTTGGCCCCTATAGGTCAGCCTTCAAATATGAGACCTGATGGACCTTTCCCCTTAGTTACAATCACACTTTTCACCTCAGTTGTTTTTTAAAAAAGATTCAATCTCAATGAAAGCAGGGCCTTCACAGATTGAAACCCATTATAGGAGACCTATTTAAGATACTTGAAAGAGAAACTCCCAAGGTCAGTAGGTGCCCAGTATGCTACTGGAGATCAGTGGAGAAATATACTCCAGAAAGAATGAAGGGATGGAGCCAAACAAAACAATACCCAGCTGTGGATGTGACTGGTGATAGAAGCAAGGTCCGATGCTGTAAAGAGCAATATTGCATAGGAACCTGGAATGTCAGGTCCATGAAATCAAGGCAAATTGGAAGTGGGTCAAACAAGAGATGGCAAGAGTGAATGTCGACATTCTAGGAATCAACGAACTGAAATGGACTGGAATGGGTGAATTTAACTCAGATGACCATATATCTACTACTTGCGGGCAGGAATGCCTCAGAAGAAATGGAGTGGCCCATCATGGTCAACAAAAGAGTCCTGAAATGCAGTAACTTGGATGCAATCTTCAAAAATGACAGAATGATCTCTGTTCGTTTCCGAGGCAAACCATTCAATATCACAGTAATCCAAGTCTATGCCCCAACCAGTAATGCTGAAGAAGCTGAAGTTGAACGGTTCTATTGAAGACCTACAAGACCTTTTAGAACTAACACCGCAAAAAAGATGTCCTTTTCATTATAGGGGACCGGAATGCAAAAGTAGGAAGTCAAGAAACACCTTGGGTAACAAGCAAATTTGGGCCTTGGAACAGGGAATGAAGCAGGACAAAGGCTAATAGTTTTGCCAAGAGAGTGCACTGGTTCATAGCAAACACCCTCTTCCAACAACACAAGAGAAGACTCTACACATGGACATCACCAGATGGTCAACGCCCAAAAACAGATTGATTATATTCTTTGCAGTCAAAGATGGAGAAGCTCTATACAGTCAACAAAAACAAGACTGGGAGCTGACTGCGGCTCCAGATCATGAACTCCTTATTATCAAATTCAGACTTAAATTAAAGGAAAGTAGGGAAAACCACCAGGCCATTGAGGTATGACCAAATCAAATCCCTTATGATTATACAGTGGAAGTGGGAAAAGATTTAAGGGCCTAGATCTGATAGATAGAGTGCCTGATGAACCTATGGAATGAGGTTCATGACGTTGTACAGGAGACAGGGATCAAGACCATCCCCATGGAGAAGAAATGCAAAAAAGCAAATGGTGCCTGGGGAGGCCTTACAAATAGCTGTGAAAAGAAGAGAAGCCAAAAGCAAAGGAGAAAAGGAAAGATCTGAATGCAGAGTTCCAAAGAATAGCAAGGAGATATAAGAAAGTCTTCCTCAGCGATCAATGCAAAAATATAGGAAAACAGACAGAATGGGAAAGACTAGAGATCTCTTCAAGAAAATTAGAGATAACCAAGGGAATATTTCATGCAAAGATGGGCTCGATAAGCGACAGAAGTGGTATGGACCTAACAGAAGCAGAAGATATTAAGAAGAGATGGCAAGAATACACAGAAGAACTGTACAAAAAAAAGATCTTCACGACCAGATAATTACGATGGTGTGATCACTCATCTAGAGCCAGACATCCTGAAATGTGAAGTCAAGTGGGCCTTATGAGAGCATCACTACGAAACAATCTAGCGGAAGGTGATGGAATTCTAGTTGAGCTATTTCAAATCCTGAAAGATGATGCTGTGTAAGTGCTGCTCCTCAATATGCCAGCCATTTGGAAAACTCAGCAGTGGCCACAGGACTGGAAAAGGTCCGTTTTCATTCCAATCCCAAAGAAAGGCAATGCCAAAGAAGGCTCAAACTACCGCACAATTGCCACTCATCTCACATGCTAGTAAAGTAATGCTCAAATTCTCCAAGCCGAGGACGAAGAAAACCTGGAGGATTCTTCCAACACTCTCCTGACAATTCTCCAAGTAAGCCCCTGTGCCCCCCTGGAGCCCAAGATGCTGAGCCATCTGCTGTAACTCCAGGAAAAGCAAAGGCAGAATAGTCGTTTGTAGCGGGATCAAACATACAATGAAGGTCCCCTCTGCACCGACCACACTACTCAGATGCTGATGTTAAAGTATCAACAAACAGTAAAAAGATGTGTGTGCATGTTTTTTTTGATGATGCAGAGGGGAGAAAGGAAGGGTCTGGTGTGTGAGGAGGGAGGTGGTGGCGTCCTTCTAGTTTAGGGCCCAGACCAGCCAGTCCATATACTCAGACACTGGGAGTGAGGACGTGGTGAGCTGAGAACTGCAGACTGAAGATTTCTTAGCACTGAGGATTTCTTCCTGAACACTTCATCCCACTGATGAGGAGGAAAAGGACATGGTATTTCTGTTTGTTTGGGGGGTCCAGCTGGAGAGAGGGGTGATGTAGGGGTGGTGGCTCTGTGTAGTAACCAGATTCCACTTTAGATGTCTGACAATTGAGTTTTACCTCTCATCAGTTTCTGATCCTCTTCTGGCCCACATTTGGGCCAGACCCAGGGGATAAGTGAATAAAGGAACACACAAATAGAAACAGATATACCTAACGTTACCACTGATCATTACCCTGCTGTATTTCCCATAGCCAGACATCCATTACGCCCAAATAGCCTCTAGTGCACGTGGATGCTCTGACCCAATGAGGAATAAAATTCTTTTTGGCCCCTATAGTCAGCCTTCAAAATATGAGACCTGATGGACCTTTCCCCTTAGTTACAATCACACTTTTTCACCTCAGTTGTTTTTAAAAGATTCAATCTCAATGAAAGCAGGGCCTTCACAGATTGAAACCCATTATAGGAGACCTATTTAGATACTGAAAGAGAGAACTCCCCAGGTCAGTAGGTGCCCAGTATGTACTGGAGATCAGTGGAGAAATAACTCCAGAAAGAATGAAGGGATGGAGCCAAAACAAAAACAATACCCAGCTGTGGATGTGACTGGTGATAGAAGCAAGGTCCGTCTGTAAAGAGCAATTTGCATAGGAACCTGGATATCGGTATGATCAAGGCAAATTGGAAGTGGTTAAACAAGAGTGGCAAGAGTGAATGTCGACATTCTAGGAATCAACGAACTGAAATGGACTGGAATGGGTGAATTTAACTCAGATGACCATTATATCTACTACTGCGGGCAGGAATGCCTCAAGAAATGGAGTGGCCATCATGGTCAACAAAAGAGTCTGAAATGCAGTACTTGGATGCAATCTCAAAAATGACAGAATGATCTCTGTTCGTTTCCGAGGCAAACCATTCAGTATCACAGAATCCAAGTCTATGCCCCAACCAGTAATGCTGAAGAAGCTGAAGTTGAACGGTTCTATGAAGACCTACAAGACCTTTTAGAACTAACACCCAAAAAGATGTCCTTTTCATTATAGGGACCGGAATGCAAAAGTAGGAAGTCAAGAAACACCTTTGGTAACAAGCAAATTTGGCCTTGGAACAGGGAATGAAGCAGGACAAAGGCTAATAGTTTTGCCAAGAGAGTGCACTGGTCATAGCAAACACCCTCTTCCAACAAACAAGAGAAGACTCTACACATGGACATCACCAGATGGTCCACGCCAAAAACAGATTGATTATATTCTTTGTCAGTCAAAGATGGAGAAGCTCTATACAGTCACAAAAAACAAGACTGGGAGCTGACTGCGGCTCAGATCATGACTCCTTATTATCAAATTCAGACTTAAATTAAAGAAAGTAGGGGAAAACCACCAGGCCATTGAGGTATGACCAATCAAATCCCTTATGATTATACAGTGGAAGTGGGAAAAGATTTAAGGGCCTAGATCTGATAGATAGAGTGCCTGATGAACTATGGAATGAGGTTCATGACGTTGTACAGGAGACAGGGATCAAGACCATCCCCATGGAGAGAAATGCAAAAAAGCAAAATGCTGCCTGGGGAGGCCTTACAATAGCTGTGAAAAGAAGAGAAGCCAAAAGCAAAGGAGAAAAGGAAAGATCTGAATGCAGAGTTCAAAGAATAGCAAGGAGATATAGAAAGTCTTTCCTCAGCGATCAATGCAAAAAAATATATAGGAACAAAACAGAATGGGAAAGACTAGAGATCTCTTCAAGAAAATTAGAGATACCAAGGGAATATTTCATGCAAAGATGGGCTCGATAAGCGACAGAAGTGGTATGGACCTAACAGAAGCAGAAGATATTAAGAAGAGATGGCAAGAATACCAGAAGAACTGTACAAAAAAGATCTTCACGACCCAGATAATTACGATGGTGTGATCACTCATCTAGAGCCAGACATCCTGAAATGTGAAGTCAAGTGGGCCTTAGAGAGCATCACTACGAACCAATCTAGCGGAGGTGATGGAATTCTAGTTGAGCTATTTCAAATCCTGAAAGATGATGCGTGGAAAGTGCTGCTCTCAATATGCCAGCCAATTTGGAAAACTCAGCAGTGGCCACAGGACTGGAAAAGGTCCGTTTTCATTCCAATCCCAAAGAAAGGCAATGCCAAAGAAGGCTCAAACTACCGCACAATTGCACTCATCTCACATGCTAGTAAAGTAATGCTCAAAATTCTCCAAGCCAGGCTTCAGCAATACATGAACGATGAACTTCCTGATGTTCTCACTGATTTTAGAAGGCAGAGGAACAGAGATCAATTGCCAACATCTGCTGATCATGGAAAAAGCAAGAGATTCCAGCAAAACATCTTTTCGCTTTATGGAATATGCCAAAGCCTTTGACTGTGGATCACAATCAACTGTGGAAAATTCTGAAAGAGATGGGCATACCAGACCACCTGATCTGCCTCTTGAGAAATCCGTATGCAGGTCAGGAAGCAACAGTTAGAACTGGACAGGAACAAACAGACTGGTTCCAAATAGGAAAGGAGTACGTCAAGGCTCGTATATTGTCTCCCTGCTTATTTCACTTACATGCAGACTACATCATGAGAAACGCTGGACTGGAAGAAAACAAGCTGGAATCAAGATTGCCAGGAGGAAATATCAATAACCTCAGATACACAGATGACACACCTGTTATGGAGAAGTGAAGAAGAACTAAGAGGCCTCTTGAAGAGTGGAACGAGTAAAGTGGTTTAAAGCTCAGTATTCCGAAAACTAAGATCATGGCATTCGGTCCCATCACTTCATGAGAAATAGATGGGGAAACGATGTGAACAGTGGCTAAGTTTATTTTGGGCTCCAAAATCACTGCAGATGGTGACTGCAGCCATGAAATTATAAAAGACACTAACTCCTTGGAAGGAAAGTTATGACCAACCTAGACAGCATATTAAAAAGCAAAGACATGACTTTGTCCACAAAGGTCCATCTAGTCAAGGCTATGGTTTTCCAGTAGTCATGTATGGATCTGAGGAGTTGGACTATAAAGAAGCTCAGCGCCGAGAATTGAAGCTGTTGAACTATGGTCTTGGGGAAAACTCTTCAGAGTCCTTGGACTGCAAGAGGCTCAACCAGTCCATCCTAGAGGAGATCAGGCCTGGGTGTTCCTTGGAAGGGCTGATGTTGAAGCTGAAACTGAACTTTGGCCACCTGATGCGAAGAGCTAACTCATTTGAACAAGACCCAGATGCTCGGAAGATTGAGGGCAGGACAGAAGTGACAAAAGAGGATAAATGGGTTGAATGGCATCATCGACTCAGTGGACATGGGTTTGGGTAAACTCCCAGATTGTGCGATGACAGGGAGCCTGTGGTGGCCAGTTATTGGGTCACAAAAGAGTCGTACACAACTGAGTGACTGAACTGAACTGAACTGCAGGAAATGATAATGTCCAGACTTAGTTAATAATACTCTTTCAGTGTGGATTCACTAAGTTGAACAAATGTTTAATACTAATGTACAATGGTAATAAAGGGAAATGGTTGTGGAGTATACAATACTCTTCACAAATATTCTGCAAATCTAAAACTTCTAAAGTAAACTGTTTAAAAAAAAAAAACACACCACACAAATACTAGGTGATGAGATCTGGAAGAGACACAATTATCACCTGAATGGGGGTGGCCATGAGCAATGGTTTGGAGGGAACACTGGCTCCCTAACTTCTACACCACAAGAACTGAACTGGAAAAGATGAGGAAATGTGGGAAATCAAATTGGAAGGCTCTTTAATGGTGTTGAGGAAGCACTCCCTTTCTCAAACCAGAGCACCTGGACTCCATTGCAGCCTCCCCTCCCCCATGAAGGTTCATAAGTGGCGCTTTGTGTGTCAACAAGTCAGGGCTACCATTGGCTGGAGAAATTTCTTGCTGACCAATCAAACGGACATTGTGGCTTTCATTGTCCTGGAAGGTATATAAAGGGCCAGCGCCTTGGTGTAGGCCACAGTCTACAAGTAGTGGAGGCATATTTGGGAAAGTGAAGGAGCGGGAGCCGAGAATTGACATATATGACATCGTTTCGAGGAAGAAGCCTCAACCTCCAAAGAAAGGAAGACAATAATTTGATACGTCCAATGGCTTGAGCAGGGAGAAGGTCCAGTTACCCTACTCATGTTCTTCCTCTTCATCCCCACCCGGGACTCACCCTGCCCTTGCCTGGCACAAAACTCCCCAACGCACACCCGTTCTCTCAAAGTTCTCCTTCCCATCTCCTTCACTAATGTCTTTCTGGATGACTTTGTTTTCTTACCAGATACAAAGACTCTGAAGAAGGTAGAATCAACCCTAGAGCAGAATCCGAACAGATAAGAATCGGAAGTCGACCATACTGGTCTCTCTACTACACACCGCAGAATAGAAAGAAGAAGGAAAATGGGCCAATGGAGGACGAAGAAAACCTGAGGATTCTTCCAAACACCCTCCTGACAATTCTCCAAGTAAGCCCCTGTGCCCCCCTGGAGCCCAAGATGCTGAGCCATCGCCTGTAACTCCAGGAAAAGCAAAGGCAAGAAGTCGTTTGTAGGCGGATCAAACATACAATGAAGGTCCCCTCTGCACCGACCACACTACTCAGATGCTGATATTAAAGTATCAACAAACAGTTAAAAAGATGTGTGCTTTGGTTAAAGGGTGTGGGGAAACCTTTTGTGAGGAGTTCATATCTGAAACAAGATTTAAAGAATGAGATATAATCAGTTGTGTGAAGATTTGAAGAAGAGCATTTTAGGTAGAATAGCAAGTTGCCACGTCATGAAGCAAGAATTGCCAATGGTTGAGTGTAAATTGGATCAGTCAGAGAGGAGCAGAGCAGAGAGAGAAGGACTGACACTGGAGAGGCAGAGATGAGGTCTCGTAGGGGACTTGTGGGGTAAGAACAGGCAGTTTATCTTATGTGCAGTGCAGAGGCTGCTAGATGGTTTGATAAAGAAAGTCATGCAGTCTGATTTATGTTTTAGAAAGCTCACTGAAAGTTGTGAAACTCTGTAGGACAGAGGACTCTCAGGCTCTTGGCACTACTACCAGCATGATCTGATGATTGACTGAGAATAGGTTGTAGCAGAGGGAAATATATACAGCATACTAGATGAGCATTTGGGACCACAGGATTTTCAAGTCCCATCTCAATTTATAGCTTCACCACCTGAAAGTTATTTGACCGTGAGTAGGTTTCCTAATTTTGTTACCACTTAGTTTTCTCATCTGTAAAATGGGAACAATGATAGCATGTATCTATATCTTAGAGTCATTCTGGGATGAATGGAACAATTTATGTAACACACCTGATATCATATTAGAACAATGATAAGCATAGATGCCACCCTTATGGCAGTGAGTGAAGAACTAAAGAAGCCTCTGATGAAAGTGAAGAACAGAGTGAAAAAAGTTTGGTTTAAAGCTCATATTCAGAAAACTAAGATCATGGGCATCCGGTCCCATCACTTCATGGAGAAATAGATGGGGAAACAGTGGAACAGTGGCTAAGTTTATTTTTGGGGGCTCCAAAATCACTGCAGATGGTGACTGCAGCCATGAATTAAAAAGACACTAACTCCTTGAAGGAAGTTATGACCAACCTAGACAGCATATTAAAAAGCATAGACTGACTTTGTCCACAAAGGTCCATCTAGTCAAGGCTATGGTTTTCCAGTAGTCATGTATGGATCTGAGAGTGGACTATAAAGAAAGCTCAGCGCCGAAGAATTGAAGCTGTTGAACTATGGTCTTGGGGAAAACTCTTCAGAGTCCCTTGGACTGCAAGAAGGTCCAACCAGTCCATCCTAGAGGAGATCAGGCCTGGGTGTTCCTTGGAAGGGCTGATGTTGAAGCTGAAACTGAATACTTTGGCCACCTAACCTGTGCGAAGAGCTAACTCATTTGAAAAGACCCAGATGCTCAGAAAGATTGAGGGCAGGACAGGAAGGTGACAAAAGAGGAAAATGGTTGAATGGCATCATCGACTCAGTGGACATGGGTTTGGGTTAAATCCCAGATTTGCGATGGACAGGGAGCCTGGTGTGCTGCAGTTCATGGGGTCACAAAGAGTCGTACACAACTGAGTGACTGAACTGAACTGAACTGCAGGAAATGATAATGTCCAGACTTTAGTTAATAATACTCTTTTCAGTGTGGATTCACTAAGTTGAACAAATGTTTAATACTAATGTACAATGGTAATAAAGGGAATTGGTTGTGGAGTATACGAAAATACTCTTCACAAATATTCTGCAAATCTAAAACTTCTAAAGTAAACTGTTTAAAAAAAAAAAAAAAACACACCAAATACTAGGTGATGAGATCTGGAAGATGACACAATTAATCACTGAATGGGGGTGGCCATGAGCAATGGTTTGGAGGGAACACTGGCTCCCTAACTTCTACACCACAAGAACTGAACTGGAAAAGATGAGGAAATGTGGAAAATCAAATTGGGAAGGCTCTTTAATGGGTGTTGAGGAAGCACTCCCTTTCTCAAACCAGAGCACCTGGACTCCATTGCAGCCTCCCCTCCCCCATGAAGGTTCATAAGTGGCGCTTTGTGATGTCAACAATGTCAGGGCTACCATTGGCTGGAGAAATTTCTTGCTGACCAATCAAACGACAGTTGTGCTCTTCATTGTCCTGGAAGGTATATAAAGAGGCCAGGCGCCTTGGTGTAGGCCACAGCTGCTACAAGATGGAGGCATATTTGGGAAAGTGAAGGAGCGGGAGCCGGAAATTGACATATATGACATCAGTTTCGAGGAAGAAGCCTCAACCTCCAAGAAAGGAAGACAATAATTCTGATCAGTCCAATGGCTTGGACAGGGAGAAGGTCCGATTACCCTACTCATGTTCTTCCTCTTCATCCCCCACCCGGGACTCACCCTGCCCTTGCCTGGCACAAACACCTCCCCAACGCACACCCGTTCTCTCAAAGTTCTCCTTCCCATCCTCCTTCACTAATGTCTTTCTGGATGACTTTGTTTTCTACCAGATACAAAGACTCATGAAGAAGGTAGAATCAACCCTAGAGCAGAATCCGAACAGAAATAAGAATCGGAAGTCGACCATACTGGTCTTCTACTACCACCTGCAGAATAGAAAGAAGAAGGAAAATGGGCCAATGGAGGACGAAGAAAACCTGGAGGATTCTTCCAACACCTCTCCTGACAATTCTCCAAGTAAGCCCCTGTGCCCCCCTGGAGCCCAAGATGCTGAGCCATCTGCTGTAACTCCAGGAAAAGCAAAGGCAGAATAGTCGTTTGTAGCGGGATCAAACATACAATGAAGGTCCCCTCTGCACCGACCACACTACTCAGATGCTGATGATTAAAGTATCAAACAAACAGTAAAAAGATGTGTGTGCATGTTTTTTTGATGATGCAGAGGGGAGAAAGGGAAGGGTCTGGTGTGTGAGGAGGGAGGGTGGTGGTGTCCTTTCAGTTTAGGGCCCAGACCAGCCAGTCCATACTTACTCAGACACTGGGAGTGAGGACTGGGTGAAGACTGAGAACTGCAGACTGAAGATTTCTTAGCACTGAGGATTTCTTCCTGAACACTTCATCCCACTGATGAGGAGGAAAAGGACATGGTATTTCTGTTTGTTTGGGGGGTCCAGCTGGAGAGAGGGGTGATGTAGGGGCGGTGGCTCTGTGTAGTAACCAGATTCCACTTTAGATGTCTGACAATTGAGTTTTTACCTCTCATCAGTTTCTGATCCTCTTCTGGCCCACATTTGGGCCAGACCCAGGGAATAAGTGAATAAAGGAACACAAAATAGAAACAGATATACCTAACATTAACCACTGGAATCATTACCTTGCTGTATTTCCCATAGCCAGAACATCCATTACGCCCAAATAGCCTCTAGTGCACGTGGATGCTCTGACCCAATGAGGAATAAAATTCTGTCTTTGGCCCCTATAGTCAGCCTTCAAAATATGAGACCTGATGGACCTTTCCCCTTAGTTACAATCACACTTTTCACCTCAGTTGTTTTTAAAAAGATTCAATCTCAATGAAAGCAGGGCCTTCACAGATTGAAACCCATTATAGGAGACCTATTTAGATACTGAAAGAGAAACTCCCCAGGTCAGTAGGTGCCCAGTATGCTACTGGAGATCAGTGGAGAAATAACTCCAGAAAGAATGAAGGGATGGAGCCAAAACAAAAACAATACCCAGCTGTGGATGTGACTGGTGATAGAAGCAAGGTCCGATGCTGTAAAGAGCAATATTGCATAGGAACCTGGAATGTCAGGTCCATGAATCAAGGCAAATTGGAAGTGGTCAAACAAGAGATGGCAAGAGTGAATGTCGACATTCTAGGAATCAACGAACTGAAATGGACTGGAATGGGTGAATTTAACTCAGATGACCATTATATCTACTACTGCGGGCAGGAATGCCTCAGAAGAAATGGAGTGGCCATCATGGTCAACAAAAGAGTCTGAAATGCAGTACTTGGATGCAATCTCAAAAATGACAGAATGATCTCTGTTCGTTTCCGAGGCAAACCATTCAATATCACAGTAATCCAAGTCTATGCCCCAACCAGTAATGCTGAAGAAGCTGAAGTTGAACGGTTCTATGAAGACCTACAAGACCTTTTAGAACTAACACCCAAAAAGATGTCCTTTTCATTATAGGGGACCGGAATGCAAAAGTAGGAAGTCAAGAAACACCTTGGGTAACAAGCAAATTTGGCCTTGGAACAGGGAATGAAGCAGGACAAAGGCTAATAGTTTTGCCAAGAGAGTGCACTGGTCATAGCAAACACCCTCTTCCAACAACACAAGAGAAGACTCTACACATGGACATCACCAGATGGTCAACGCCAAAAACAGATTGATTATATTCTTTGCAGTCAAAGATGGAGAAGCTCTATACAGTCAACAAAAACAAGACTGGGAGCTGACTGCGGCTCAGATCATGAACTCCTTATTATCAAATTCAGACTTAAATTAAAGAAAGTAGGGAAAACCACCAGACCATTGAGGTATGACCAAATCAAATCCCTTATGATTATACAGTGGAAGTGGGAAAAGATTTAAGGGCCTAGATCTGATAGATAGAGTGCCTGATGAACTATGGAATGAGGTTCATGATGTTGTACAGGAGACAGGGATCAAGACCATCCCCATGGAGAAGAAATGCAAAAAAGCAAAATGGCTGCCTGGGGAGGCCTTACAAATAGCTGTGAAAAGAAGAGAAGCCAAAAGCAAAGGAGAAAAGGAAAGATCTGAATGCAGAGTTCCAAAGAATAGCAAGGAGATATAAGAAAGTCTTCCTCAGCGATCAATGCAAAAAAATATAGGAAAACAACAGAATGGGAAAGACTAGAGATCTCTTCAAGAAAATTAGAGATACCAAGGGAATATTTCATGCAAAGATGGGCTCGATAAGCGACAGAAGTGGTATGGACCTAACAGAAGCAGAAGATATTAAGAAGAGATGGCAAGAATACACAGAAGAACTGTACAAAAAAGATCTTCACGACCCAGATAATTACGATGGTGTGATCACTCATCTAGAGCCAGACATCCTGAAATGTGAAGTCAAGTGGGCCTTAGAGAGCATCACTACGAACCAATCTAGCGGAGGTGATGGAATTCTAGTTGAGCTATTTCAAATCCTGAAAGATGATGCTGTGAAAGTGCTGCTCTCAATATGCCAGCCAATTTGGAAAACTCAGCAGTGGCCACAGGACTGGAAAAGGTCCGTTTTCATTCCAATCCCAAAGAAAGGCAATGCCAAAGAAGGCTCAAACTACCGCACAATTGCACTCATCTCACATGCTAGTAAAGTAATGCTCAAAATTCTCCAAGCCAGGCTTCAGCAATACATGAACGATGAACTTCCTGATGTTCAAGCTGATTTTAGAAAAGGCAGAGGAACCAGAGATCAAATTGCCAACATCTGCTGGATCATGGAAAAAGCAAGAGAGTTCCAGCAAAACATCTATTTCTGCTTTATGGACTATGCCAAAGCCTTTGACTGTGTGGATCACAATCAACTGTGGAAAATTCTGAAAGAGATGGGCATACCAGACCACCTGATCTGCCTCTTGAGAAATCCGTATGCAGGTCAGGAAGCAACAGTTAGAACTGGACATGGAACAACAGACTGGTTCCAAATAGGAAAAGGAGTACGTCAAGGCTGTATATTGTCTCCCTGCTTATTTCACTTACATGCAGACTACATCATGAGAAACGCTGGACTGGAAGAAACACAAGCTGGAATCAAGATTGCCAGGAGAAATATCAATAACCTCAGATACACAGATGACACCACCCTTATGGCAGAAAGTGAAGAAGAACTAAAGAGCCTCTTGAGCGCATGTATACCTGTGGAGGATTCATTTTGATATTTGGCAAAACTAATACAATTATGTAAAGTTTAAAAATAAAATAAAATTGGAAGGAAAAAAAAAAAAAAAGAAAGTGAAAGTGGAGAGTGAAAAAGTTGGCTTAAAGCTCAACATTCAGAAAACGAAGATCATGGCATCCGGTCTCACCACTTCATGGGAAATAGATGGGGAAACAGTGGAAACAAGTGTCAGACTTTATTTTTCTGGGCTCCAAAATCACTGCAGATGGTGACTGCAGCCATGAAATTAAAAGACGCGTACTCTTTGGAAGGAAAGTTATGACCAACCTAGATAGCATATTCAAAAGCAGAGATATTACTTTGCCAAAAAAGGTCCATCTAGTCAAGGCTATGGTTTTTCCTGTGGTCATGTATGGATGTGAGAGTTGGACTGTGAAGAAGACTGAGCGCCAAAGAATTGATGCTTTTGAACTGTGGTGTTGGAGAAGACTCTTGAGAGTCCCTTGGACTGCAAGGAGATCCAACCAGTCCATTCTGAAGGAGATCAGCCCTGGGATTTCTTTGGAAAGAATGATGCTGAAGCTGAAACTGAAACTCCAGTACTTTGGCTGCCTCATGCGAAGAGTTGACTCATTGGAAAAGACTCTGATGCTTGGAGGGATTGGGGGCAGGAGGAGAAGGGGACGACAGAGGATGAGATGGCTGGATGGCATCATTGACTCAATGGACGTGAGTCTGAGTGAACTCCGGGAGTTGGTGATGGACAGGGAGGCCTGGCGTGCTGCGATTCATGGGGTCGCAAAGAGTCGGACACGACTGAGCAACTGATCTGATCTGATCTGATCTGATTTAGAGAGGGTGTGCTTACCTCCACTCCTGCCCTTTACAGACACATTTTACTTCATCTCAGAGCTGTAAAACAAGATCAGGGTCTCAGTGTGAAATTGTACCCTTGGGGTCAGGGCCCCACTCAGTACATGTCCATTTATATTATTGAAAATACTGCTTCCAACGAATAACTGGTAAATACTTTTCAGTCATAGCAAAACATTTGGCTAGCATGCTGTTTTCACTGCCTATTTCCACAACTTCTCAGCTACACTTAACCTTCACCTTCAAACTGAAACAATACACCTTTACTTGTCTACTCAGTGGGGCCAGTGTCCACTCCTGCCATCTCACACAGTCTTTGAAGGCAACATTTTCACCTGCTCTTGGTTTTGTCAGGTACACAACTAGGGCCTCACACTGATGGCATCCCCCTTTGAGGAGATTCCTATGATACACATGCTACATAGTCCCCCCACTGCAGGGAAGTTGCTGAAAACTCTGGTAAGTGCTGGACTCCTCCAGTCTTCACAGTGTTGAGAAATAGTTTTAGGCTTCTTAGTACCCATACTCGGAGAAGGCAATGGCACCCCACTCCAGTACTCTTGCCTGGAAAATCCCATGGACGGAGTGGCCTGGAGGGCTACAGTCCATGGGGCCACTAGGAGTCAGACACGACTGAGCGACTTCACTTTATTTTTTCACTTTCATGCATTGGAGAAGGAAATGGCAACCCACGCCAGTGTTCTTGCCTGGAGAATCCCAGGGACGGGGGAGCCTGGTGGGCTGCCGTCTATAAAGTCGCACAGAGTCGGACACGACTGAAGCGACTTAGCAGCAGCAGCAGCAGTACGCATCCTGTTAAAACAAGCCCAACATGTTTTAGACATTTATAGATTCTGGAGGAAACATTTCCTCATATACACAGTATTTTTGGTCGATAACTTCCAAATAGGCCTGCCTTGAATGAGACGCCCCGTGTCAAAAGTTTCTAGAATCTGCCTAAATTGCCATAGAACGGTCACTCCTATTAGCACCCCCTGAGACTCTGTCACTGTGCAAGCTTTAGCAGCTTTCTCTCATGTATCTTGGAGTTTCTGTACCACCAATGATGGCCTTTAGTCTCATGGGCTTCTGATACAGGGAACTGCCCACCTTGGCCCAATGCTGTATGACCGTAGTGCAGCACATGTGAGTACATGCTGGACTGGCCTGGAAATATAGACTATCTCAGGTCTTGAATCTATGACCCTCCATATCCAGCTGCCCATTTGGCCTTTGCTTACAGAAGTAGCACTCTGCAAGCTCAGCATAGCGTGAGGCCTCCTTGCTACAGGATTAGCTGAAACTGGGCCCTCTACATACCCTATCTTCAGGAAAGGGTACCTTCGCCTGTTCTCAGGCCCTTGTTAGATGCCACACTGCTACAAGAGTTCATCTCGTAGAACTCTTGGACACCTGGGGAGCCTTTTTGCATCCACACAGTGAAATCCAAAGGGAGGTCATTCACTTAACCAATGCCATCGTCACTATCACACTGATGGAGTTTGCTTGAGAGCTGCTACTTGTCATCTCTTCATCAGTATGTTCCTGATAAAGGAGAGGACCCAAAGCTCAGCGCAAAGGGCCAGTATGAGGCATCTACCTTAGCACAGAATGTCTGCGCCACAATTGGCCTCAGCTTCATGCCTTTGTAGATCTTTGAGCCACTGCCACTGGGCTGACTGTCTATTATGACCAAGTCAAACAATTCTTCTCCAGGGTTGTCTCATTTAGGGTTAAGAACTCACGCAATCTCTTGCCTCCCGATAAATTATACTCAAAATGCAAATCAAGGTCACACATTTTCTACACATATTAAAGCCACAGTACAGTGTCTCACCATGGCACTCCTTACCCTCTTTGGAGTTCTACACAATAAGAGAAACCCAGAGACTCATTTTGCTTTTCAGAACACAAAATACTATCTCCTGAACAAGATGTTCAATGGAACACTCACCACCTTTACTGCTCTCACCATGCAGGGGCCACAGTGGTTTCCATAAACAAGTACAAATTAAAGGAAGCATGGAATTCTTTGGTTATCAAACAAATATCATGGGTAATTGTAATAGAGAGAGATGCCATTGTTTATGAATTATATTGAGCTAAAAGGAACAAATAAACATTGCATACGTTTAAGGTGCAGAACTTGATGTTTTCATTGAATGTACATCCATACCTACATCTATACAGTGAAAGAATCACAATCGTCTAATGACCCATCACTGCACGGTTACTATTTTTTGCCTTTTTGGGCATTCTATTTTGGATGCATTAACTCATTATATGAGTAACAATCATTTTCATATTTTTGTGGTATATATGTGGCATCATTAGTCTTGACATTGAGATGAAAATTGGGGGGGGGTGTACATTACACTTCTATGAGATGACATCAAGCTCCCATATTTCACAAAAGCGTGTGTGTGTGTGTGTGTGTGTGTGTGTATTTATACACATATGAGTATGGCACTTTAAGAAAGATACCAGTATTTCAGGAAACAGATATGTCTTGAGTGCTTAGGATGTGTCAGATATTGTACTTGGTTCTTGACTTACAGTGAAGGACATAAAGTCAATGCTTCTGTGATCAAGTAATTTCTATTTTCATGGGCAAAGTACTGGTTCATGGTATTGGCATGGGGCAGAGGAGAGCTGCTTTGGTTAAAGGGTGTGGGGAAACCTTTTCTGAGGAGTTCATATCTGAAACAAGATTTAAAGAATGAGATATAATCAGTTGTGTGAAGATTTGGAAGAAGAGCATTTTAGGTAGAATAGCAAGTTGCCACGTCATGAAGCAAGAATTGCCAATGGTTGAGTGTAAATTGGAATCAGTCAGAGAGGAGCAGAGCAGAGAGAGAAGACTGACACTGGAGAGGCAGAGATGAGGTCTCGTAGGGACTTGTGGGGTAAGAACAGGCAGTTTATCTTATGTGCAGTGGAGGGCTGCTAGATGGTTTGATAAAGAAAGTCATGCAGTCTGATTTATGTTTTAGAAAGCTCACTGAAAGTTGTGAACTCTGTAGGAACAGAGGACTCTCAGGCTCTTGGCACTACACAGGCATGATCTGATGATGACTGAGAATAGGGTTGTAGCAGAGGGAATATAACAGCATCTAGATGAGCATTTGGGACCACAGGATTTCAAGTCCCATCTCAATTTATAGCTTCACCACCTGAAAGTTATTTGACCTTGAGTAGGTTTCCTAATTTTGTTACCACTTAGTTTTCTCATCTGTAAAATGGGAACAATGATAGCATGTATCTATATCTTAGAGTCATTCTGGGATTGAATGGAACAATTTATGTAAAACACCTGATATCATATTAGAACAATGATAAGCATAGGATGCACCCTTATGGCAGAAAGTGAAGAAGAACTAAAGAGCCTCTTGATGAAAGTGGAAGAACAGAGTGAAAAAGTTGGTTTAAAGCTCAGTATTCAGAAAACTAAGATCATGGCATCCGGTCCCATCACTTCATGAGAAATAGATGGGGAAACAGTGGAACAGTGGCTAAGTTTATTTTTGGGGCTCCAAAATCACTGCAGATGGTGACTGCAGCCATGAAATTAAAAAGACACTAACTCCTTGGAAGGAAAGTTATGACCAACCTAGACAGCATATTAAAAAGCAAAGACATGACTTTGTCCACAAAGGTCCATCTAGTCAAGGCTATGGTTTTTCCAGTAGTCATGTATGGATCTGAGAGTTGGACTATAAAGAAAGCTCAGCGCCGAAGAATTGAAGCTGTTGAACTATGGTCTTGGGGAAAACTCTTCAGAGTCCCTTGGACTGCAAGAAGGTCCAACCAGTCCATCCTAGAGGAGATCAGGCCTGGGTGTTCCTTGGAAGGGCTGATGTTGAAGCTGAAACTGAATACTTTGGCCACCTGATGCGAAGAGCTAACTCATTTGAAAAGACCCAGATGCTCAGAAAGATTGAGGGCAGGACAGGAAGGTGACAAAAGAGGATAAAATGGTTGAATGGCATCATCGACTCAGTGGACATGGGTTTGGGTAAACTCCCAGATTTGCGATGGACAGGGAGGCCTGGTGTGCTGCAGTTCATGGGGTCACAAAGAGTCGTACACAACTGAGTGACTGAACTGAACTGAACTGCAGGAAATGATAATGTCCAGACTTTAGTTAATAATACTCTTTCAGTGTGGATTCACTAAGTTGAACAAATGTTTAATACTAATGTACAATGGTAATAAAGGGAATTGGTTGTGGAGTATACGAAAATACTCTTCACAAATATTCTGCAAATCTAAAACTTCTAAAGTAAACTGTTTAAAAAAAAAAAAAAAAACACACCAAATACTAGGTGATGAGATCTGGAAGATGACACAATTAATCACTGAATGGGGGTGGCCATGAGCAATGGTTTGGAGGGAACACTGGCTCCCTAACTTCTACACCACAAGAACTGAACTGGAAAAGATGAGGAAATGTGGAAAATCAAATTGGGAAGGCTCTTTAATGGGTGTTGAGGAAGCACTCCCTTTCTCAAACCAGAGCACCTGGACTCCATTGCAGCCTCCCCTCCCCCATGAAGGTTCATAAGTGGCGCTTTGTGATGTCAACAATGTCAGGGCTACCATTGGCTGGAGAAATTTCTTGCTGACCAATCAAACGGACAGTTGTGGCTCTTCATTGTCCTGGAAGGTATATAAAGAGGCCAGGCTCCTTGGTGTAGGCCACAGCTGCTACAAGATGGGAGGCATATTTGGGAAAGTGAAGGAGCGGGAGCCGGAAATTGACATATATGACATCAGTTTCGAGGAAGAAGCCTCAACCTCCAAAGAAAGGAAGACAAATAATTCTGATCAGTCCAATGGCTTGGACAGGGAGAAGGTCCGATTACCCTACTCATGTTCTTCCTCTTCATCCCCCACCCGGGACTCACCCTGCCCTTGCCTGGCACAAAACACCTCCCCAACGCACACCCGTTCTCTCAAAGTTCTCCTTCCCATCCTCCTTCACTAATGTCTTTCTGGATGACTTTGTTTTCTTACCAGATACAAAGACTCATGAAGAAGGTAGAATCAACCCTAGAGCAGAATCCGAACAGAAATAAGAATCGGAAGTCGACCATACTGGTCTTCTACTACCACCTGCAGAATAGAAAGAAGAAGGAAAATGGGCCAATGGAGGACGAAGAAAACCTGGAGGATTCTTCCAACACCTCTCCTGACAATTCTCCAAGTAAGCCCCTGTGCCCCCCTGGAGCCCAAGATGCTGAGCCATCTGCTGTAACTCCAGGAAAAGCAAAGGCAGAATAGTCGTTTGTAGCGGGATCAAACATACAATGAAGGTCCCCTCTGCACCGACCACACTACTCAGATGCTGATGATTAAAGTATCAACAAACAGTAAAAAGATGTGTGTGCATGTTTTTTTGATGATGCAGAGGGGAGAAAGGGAAGGGTCTGGTGTGTGAGGAGGGAGGGTGGTGGCGTCCTTTCAGTTTAGGGCCCAGACCAGCCAGTCCATACTTACTCAGACACTGGGAGTGAGGACTGGGTGAAGACTGAGAACTGCAGACTGAAGATTTCTTAGCACTGAGGATTTCTTCCTGAACACTTCATCCCACTGATGAGGAGGAAAAGGACATGGTATTTCTGTTTGTTTGGGGGGTCCAGCTGGAGAGAGGGGTGATGTAGGGGTGGTGGCTCTGTGTAGTAACCAGATTCCACTTTAGATGTCTGACAATTGAGTTTTTACCTCTCATCAGTTTCTGATCCTCTTCTGGCCCACATTTGGGCCAGACCCAGGGAATAAGTGAATAAAGGAACACAAAATAGAAACAGATATACCTAACGTTAACCACTGGAATCATTACCTTGCTGTATTTCCCATAGCCAGAACATCCATTACGCCCAAATAGCCTCTAGTGCACGTGGATGCTCTGACCCAATGAGGAATAAAATTCTGTCTTTGGCCCCTATAGTCAGCCTTCAAAATATGAGACCTGATGGACCTTTCCCCTTAGTTACAATCACACTTTTCACCTCAGTTGTTTTTAAAAAGATTCAATCTCAATGAAAGCAGGGCCTTCACAGATTGAAACCCATTATAGGAGACCTATTTAGATACTGAAAGAGAAACTCCCCAGGTCAGTAGGTGCCCAGTATGCTACTGGAGATCAGTGGAGAAATAACTCCAGAAAGAATGAAGGGATGGAGCCAAAACAAAAACAATACCCAGCTGTGGATGTGACTGGTGATAGAAGCAAGGTCCGATGCTGTAAAGAGCAATATTGCATAGGAACCTGGAATGTCAGGTCCATGAATCAAGGCAAATTGGAAGTGGTCAAACAAGAGATGGCAAGAGTGAATGTCGACATTCTAGGAATCAACGAACTGAAATGGACTGGAATGGGTGAATTTAACTCAGATGACCATTATATCTACTACTGCGGGCAGGAATGCCTCAGAAGAAATGGAGTGGCCATCATGGTCAACAAAAGAGTCTGAAATGCAGTACTTGGATGCAATCTCAAAAACGACAGAATGATCTCTGTTCGTTTCCGAGGCAAACCATTCAATATCACAGTAATCCAAGTCTATGCCCCAACCAGTAATGCTGAAGAAGCTGAAGTTGAACGGTTCTATGAAGACCTACAAGACCTTTTAGAACTAACACCCAAAAAAGATGTCCTTTTCATTATAGGGGACCGGAATGCAAAAGTAGGAAGTCAAGAAACACCTTGGGTAACAAGCAAATTTGGCCTTGGAACAGGGAATGAAGCAGGACAAAGGCTAATAGTTTTGCCAAGAGAGTGCACTGGTCATAGCAAACACCCTCTTCCAACAACACAAGAGAAGACTCTACACATGGACATCACCAGATGGTCAACACTGAAATCAGATTGATTATATTCTTTGCAGCCAAAGATGGAGAAGCTCTATACAGTCAGCAAAAACAAGACCAGGAGCTGACTGTGGCTCAGACCATGAACTCCTTATTGCCAAATTCAGACTTAAATTGAAGAAAGTAGGGAAAACCACTAGACCATTCAGGTATGACCTAAATCAAATCCCTTATGATTATACAGTGGAAGTGAGAAATAGATTTAAGGGCCTAGATCTGATAGATAGAGTGCCTGATGAACTATGGAATGAGGTTCGTGACATTGTACAGGAGACGGGGATCAAGACCATCCCCACGGAAAAGAAATGCAAAAAAGCAAAATGGCTGTCTGGGGAGGCCTTACAAATAGCTGTGAAAAGAAGAGAAGCAAAAAGCAAAGGAGAAAAGGTAAGATATAAACATCTGAATGCAGAGTTCCAAAGAATAGCAAGAAGAGATAAGAAAGCCTTCTTCAGCGATCAATGCAAAGAAATAGAGGAAAACAACAGAATGGGAAAGACTAGGGATCTCCTCAAGAAAATCAGAGATGCCAAAGGAACATTTCATGCAAAGATGAGCTCGATAAAGGACAGAAATGGTATGGACCTAACAGAAGCAGAAGATATTAAGAAGAGATGGCAAGAATACACAGAAGAACTGTACAAAAAAGATCTTCACGACCAAGATAATCACGATGGTGTGATCACTGACCTAGACCCAGACATCCTGGAATGTGAAGTCAAGTGGGCCTTAGAAAGCATCACTATGAACAAAGCTAGTGGAGGTGATGGAATTCCAGTTGAGCTATTCCAAATCCTGAAAGATGATGCTGTGAAAGTGCTGCATTCAATATGCCAGCCAATTTGGAAAACTCAGCAGTGGCCACAGGACTGGAAAAGATCAGTTCTCATTCCAATCCCAAAGAAAGGCAATGCCAAAGAATGCTCAAACTACCACACAATTGCACTCATCTCACACGCTAGTAAAGTAATGCTCAAAATTCCCCAAGCCAGGCTTCAGCAGTATGTGAACCGTGAACTTCCTGATGTTCAAGCTGGTTTTAGAAAAGGCAGAGGAACCAGAGATCCAATTGCCAACATCCGCTGGATCATGGAAAAAGCAAGAGAGTTCCAGCAAAACATCTATTTCTGCTTTATTGACTATGCCAAAGCCTTTGACTGTGTGGATCACAATCAACTGTGGAAAATTCTGAAAGAGATGGGAATACCAGACCACCTGATCTGCCTATTGAGAAATTTGTATGCAGGTCAGGAAGCAACAGTTAGAACTGGACATGGAACAACAGACTGGTTCCAAATAGGAAAAGGAGTTCGTCAAGGCTGTATATTGTCACCCTGTTTATTTAACTTCTGTGCAGAGTACATCATGAGAAACGCTGGACTGGAAGAAACAGAAGCTGGAATCAAGATTGCCGGGAGAAATATCAATAACCTCAGATATGCAGATGACACCACCCTTATGGCAGAAAGTGAAGAGGAACTCAAAAGCTTCTTGATGAAAGTGAAAGTGGAGAGTGAAAAAGTTGGCTTAAAGCTCAACATTCAGAAAACGAAGATCATGACATCCGGTCCCATCACTTCATGGGAAATAGATGGGGAAACAGTGGAAACAGTGTCAGACTTTATTTTTGGTGGGCTCCAAAATCACTGCAGATGGTGACTGCAGCCATGAAATTAAACGATGCTTACCTCTTGGAAGAAAAGTTATGACCAGCCTAGATAGCATATTCAAAAGCAGAGACATTACTTTGCCAACAAAGTTTCGTCTAGTCAAGGCTATGGTTTTTCCTGTGGTCATGTATGGATATGAGAGTTGTACTGTGAAGAAGGCTGAGTGCCAAAGAATTGATGCTTTTGAACTGTGGTGTTGGAGAAGACTCTTGAGAGTCCCTTGGACTGCAAGGAGATCCAACCAGTCCATTCTGAAGGAGATCAGCCCTGGGATTTCTTTGGAAGGAATGATGCTAAAGCTGAAACTCCAGTACTTTGGCCACCTCATGTGAAGAGTTGGATCATTGGAAAAGACTCTGATGCTGGGAGGAACTGAGGGCAAGAGGAGAAGGGGATGACAGAGGATGAGATGGCTGGATGGCATCACTGACTCGATGGACGTGAGTCTGGGTGAACTCCGGGAGTTGGTGATGGACAGGGAGGCCTGGCGTGCTGCGATTCATGGGGTCGCAAAGATTCGGACACCACTGAGCTACTGATCTGATCTGATCTGATTCATTACACTTCTGTAACTATCCTCTGTGGACTGCCTGATCAAGAACGTGGCCCATCTATCCGTTGGTCAGTGTGAAGGTGTCCCTGTAAACCCAGACTTGTGTCTGGTTTCTGTAGTGATGGCATTCCGGCTTAGGACTATGACCTTAACCTGTGAAGTTCAGTGTAAATGTGGATCGTTAGTGTCAGTGTTGCCCCTCCTCCTTCCCCTCAGGA
The DNA here is from genome assembly GCF_003369695.1 of Bos indicus x Bos taurus. Classification (NCBI taxonomy): domain Eukaryota; kingdom Metazoa; phylum Chordata; class Mammalia; order Artiodactyla; family Bovidae; genus Bos; species Bos indicus x Bos taurus. The sequence continues at coordinate 126,657,632 of NC_040105.1, forward strand.
GATGGGCTCCATGCTGCCACAACATAGGGCTGGACCAGGGTGTGCAACTTGTTGTGAATCTTCTGGGATTGGTTCAGTCACCCAGAGTAGATCTACATCTGAAAGAGTAATGACTGCCCCAAGTTGACCCACATCACTTGTCCAAATCAGCAGAGAAACTCAGACCACACATAGCAGGAAACAGACCTTCATATCTGTGCCACTGTGGCTGGAGACCAGGAAGAAATTGTAGTGTGTGTCCCTAGCCTGTGTGTCTGGGATATAGAGAGATAGAAAAATAGATCGCTGGAGGGATAAAGAGACAGAAAGAATAGGGAGGTGGGAGGAAGGCTGAAAGGACACCAGCGTTGGAAGTAAGGCACAGACTAGCCTGCATTTGTCTGTGTTTGGAGGAGACTTGTACCATAGGGGCTTCCAAGATACTCACAGCCTTTCCAGTCTGAGTCCATGCTTCATCCAAGCTTCACCAGAATCCCTCCATGCCTGGAGATCCATCCGGAATGTCATGAGATGACCACCAGTCAGTCCCAAAGTCTTGGCAGAAAGGTGCACCGAGCCTTTCAAGTCCTGGCATCCCTGGGGCGGGGAAATGAATCAGAACAAAAAGCAGAAAAGGAACCTAAAATGGGCAAGTCCCTACTCATCCTTTTTTCCTATAAGCTTCCTGTCACCCACTCATTTATCTCCAAGTTGAGACCACATTCAAGTAAAAAGGAGAGTAGAAGGATGCAGGGCGCCCTGCTCTCTGAATGTGTGTGTGTGTGTGTGTGGAAGGGGCAGGTGAGCCCTAGAAATTTACAAGATCCTTGACCTCCACCAGAATAACAGAGTTCTAAAGGTGCACACCAGGTCCAGGAGGTACGTGTCCTGCTACAAGAGTGTGACTGTGCACTGAGACCCTACTTCTGAGTGCCAGGATATCCAGTGTTTCACATAGCTGCCCTGCATGATCAGGTTTATCCCCACAGCAATAGTTATGAGGGAGACACATATAGCCTGGCCATAAAAAGCCCTCAATAAATGGAAAAAATTATGCACCTTCCTCTCAGGTCATCCCCAGGTTCAAAACTTCTTGGTCTCGTATAAAACAGAAAACATGTCCATTGATTCATTATGTAATTAATACACACGGATCCATATTCAGAGTATGGGTGAGAAGTAGACCCACCACCTCCAACATCCAATCTCAGCAAGTTTCTCTCCTGCCTGATGACTTGGACTTGCATAGCTAAGTCTGGTAGCTCACATCTTAATGGGTAAGTCATTCTTTAACACAAGTAGGTGATAATATTGAAACAAAGAAAGAAATGTATAGAAGACCTTTTTCAACCTCCACATACTGAGGAACCCCTCAGGCAGGAGATGACAAGTTGCAGCTTTGGGGATCCTTAGACCGTGATGGCAAGATGTGAGTTGCTGACACCTGCATTCTTGAACATCTTTATGAATAATCAGGGAGAGACCTGAGCCCACCACCCAGCAGGCACATCTTCAATCAAGACAGACTGTGACAGTCTCGCTTCTTTTCCCCAGGAGAGCGATTTCAATGAGCACAAGGTTTTAATGACCTCCCTAGCCCTCCCTGATTCAGATCCTCTGTGCACCAAAGTTGTGTTGTCTCACTCCAAAGCCACATGAGCCTTGCCCGTGCACAAGCCTGCCATGTGTGGTGGCCATGTGAAACAGGGCATGCCTGTGGATGTGCGCACGGAAGGCAAGGATGATGGCTTCACCCGAGGAGCAGTATGGGCAGCCATCTACCCCATGTTGGACAAAGTCAACACCTGTCTGGACCACCTGGAGGACAGAAATAAGCACCTTCCTGGCTGCCTCCCAGAGTGCTTGAATCTAACTGGTAGACACATCTTGAGTTCCAGGAGCTGGTCAAGGAGGCCTAAAGCAATTGGCAGTCCCTAGTGGAGTCCTACAAGGGCCTGGAGCCTGGCCTCAATCCTGCCTCCCTGAGCCAGGCTCTAGGCTGAGCCTTCATGACCTGACTTGGGACTGGACTGCAGATGTCCTGGGGGATCTGCCTGCATAGGCCCTCTTTCTGGTACTTCCCTTCACCTGCCTGGCATACACCCCCCTCCCCCACCTGGCATTCCCACCTGGGGCCAGGAATGCGCCTGTGACCCACCCAACTTGCCTGCCTGCGCAACTCCTGGATGCTCCCTGCTCTGCCTATGTTCATTAGGCAGATTAAACAGTTAGCTTAAAATCCTCTGGAATCACTATTCCTGAATCATGTTGCCACTTGAACGAATATTTCACAAAATGTTGTCAGCATTCTCAGCTCTACAAAGGGTTTATAAATTTACTATTAGAAATTTTATGCAATGTGTGTAGAGTTTTGATTTTTTTTAAGCACTAGTCGAAGGCAATTGCTTCAGCCACTCAGTTACCTTTTCGATTCTTTTCATTTATACTCTGGTAATGATTGATATGTAGTGAATAATTCCTAATACTCAAAGGACTGGATTCTAATACAAATTGGAATAGGAGCTTTTTGTGTGCTTCCAGGTTTTTGTTTCCATGACTTCTGATGGTCTCCAGAACCATGCTGGGCCACTCCTTGTATTCTCACCCAAAGCAGGAATAGGAGATACACCCCCCATGCACACACGATATCCAGGTATTCATCTGTCATCCTCATGAATAAGTGAAAAGGATCACTTCTCCTAGGAAGATGTCAGATTATCTACCATCATTCTTACCTTAACAAGGGCAGAACTTCAGTTCTGGCCTCGAGACCCTTCCCCCTGCCACCGACCACCTGTTATCAATGCCAAGATTACTGAGCCCAGAGTCCCACTCGGTACCTGGTGTGATGCACGTGGGAGCCACATCTTCACTGATGCTGCCTGGAGTCATCACAAAGAATGACATCTACAATGGGAGTTTTTCCAACATACATATTTTATTGAAAAACAACATTTTACAAATTGAAAATAGTTTAGACAGTCACCTGCTCCTCTTTGACATGAGTGGTATGGTATATCTTCCATTTGCCAAGACTGGTGAGATCAGCATAGCAACTGAAACCGTCTGTAAACAAGGCCTCTGGTTATATTTCCTACTGCAAAGGACCACAGAGAATTCACCTCAAGGACACAGATTTTGGTAAAAGATAAGCAAACTGAATGGTGAACAGTGGCTTCTACTTATTCCTCTTGCATGAGGTGCCATTGGCACAAGTTCCACTGAAGGAAATTCCCTGTGGCCTGAGTTTGGCCCAGGGTATGGCAATCACAATTTGTGGGAGGCAGACACCTCCGGGGACCTGGTATCTTATGTTAGGGTACTGCAGGGAAAATATAAAGTTACATAAGACACAAAGTTTTAATTTTCCCCATTGAAAACTGACAGCAGGCCTTCACCCCTCCCTTTGCTTTAGAGGGTTAACTTTGCAAAACGTGTCAGTTCTTTCTCTGCCTCTTTATATGAGTGGAAATCATTAAAAAAGCTCAATAAGCCTCTTGCCAATTTGAATGCTCCTTTAAGGACCTGGCAGGAAAATCCTTGCAAAAGGGGAGAGCTAGGTAAGGAAAGAAAAACGTAAGCAGTTGAAACCAAAAACTGCTAGACCTTCTGGACACTCAGAGAAAGAAATGACCATCAAAGTAGTGCACAAGAATCAATAAAAGTTCAGGAGAAGATCATAAAAAGGTTTGGCAAGGCAGCATCTTAAGAGGATTACAGCATCCACAGAAGCAGGAGATGTTCCTTCTCAGAACTTCCTCAGGTTATGTTATTATGCAACAGTATAAAACATTATAAAGAACATTAAACATTGCACAGAACGAGCAGTGGTAGCAAAATCATCTCCTGGCAGAGAGGCCTACAGTTCACTAGGAAAATGAAATGTGAAGACCTGATCCCAGTATTAATGCCTGAATGTCAGTACAGGTCCACATTCACTCACTTCACAGCTATCCATTTGCTTTACCATTGTCTATATCACAGTTATGGCCACCCAATGGTAGTGAGAGGGAAAAGGGCTACTAGACAGGAGACAGAGCCCTGAACCCATAATGTCTGCCACATGTTTCACGCCAAAGATCCTTGTCATCTCCACTGTCAGTCTTTACTTATACTCTCAGAAGCTCCTCCTCATACCCCTGCTGGGCTCAAATTTAGCTATCAAGAGGAAGCCTTAAATGGGGGAACCACTGGACCCTTTCCCTCCCCAAACTGATCTCCCCTTTCCTCTCATCCTTCCTGTAGTGCAACATCACAAAAAAATGCAAAGCTGCCACTCCACTGTTGTACTAAAAAAACTTCTTCCTAGAGAGTGCAGTGGGTTCCCCTGAGGCAATGTCACCCTCACCAACAAGAAGACCCAAATGGAAGAGAAGCCACCACCAAGCAGAAAGGCTTTCTAGCAGATAAACAGATGGAGAGACAGCTACAGCCTGGGGGTGTAGCCCTCTCCAGCAAGAGGAAAACAAGGTCTTCATCCTCCAGTCCTCACAAATGACTCAGTCATTTCCTGGTCACCCAGACTCATCAGCACATACTGCCAAGGAAACAATGGCCAGAATAAAGGACGGCTCCTTGACAAGACCGACCTGACCTCATTTCTCCAACCAGTGTGCATAGTGTGCTCAGCGGAAAAGTGCCAAAAGAGATCACAGAAAGTTCAAACCACATACCCCCACATAGAGCTGAGACACTTCATGATTCACAGTATGGCCTTGCTCTGCACAATGGCACAGACTTTTGACAACAGACGACTCTCTTCTGCTCCAGAGCCTACATTACCCATGGCATTTGTGGCACAGAAGTCTGATTCAGACCAGAGGTACCTTACCATCCAAACACAACATTTTCCATAACCCTTGCTTTAGAGAAGTCTGACTCAAGCCAGGGCCAGCTCACACCAAGAACCCCTCGTTTCGAATGCCCTTTGTGGCATTGAAGTCTGGCTCAGAAGAACTAACTTACCATCGGGATCCAACATTTCCCATGACTCTTGTGTTAAAGAAGTCTGACTCAGGCCAGAATCAATTTATGCTCTGAACCCCACATTTCCTATGCCATTTGAGACACAAAGTATGACTCAGGCCAGAGCTAATTTACCACCCAGACCCAACATTTTCCATGTCCCTTGTGGCACAGAAGTTTGACTCAGGCCGGAAGTAACTTACGCCCCTGACCCAACATTTCTCATGTTCCTTGAAGCAGAGAAGTCTGACTAGGGCAAGAGCCTATTTGCCACCTAGACCCAACATTTCCCATGACCCTCACTTTAGTGAAGTCTGACTCAGGCCAGAGTTGACTTACTACCCTGACCAAACATTTCTAATGCCCTTTGTGGCACAGAAGTTTGACTTAGGCCAGAGCACACTTACCACCTGGATCCAACATTTCTATAACTCTTGCTTTAGAGAAGTCTGACTCAGGACAGAGCCATTTGATGCTCAGGACCAAACATTTTCCATGCCCCTTGGTGACACAAAGGTATGCCTCAAGCTAGAGCCAACTTTCTTCCCAGACCCAATATTTCCCATGACCCTCTGTGACAGAATAGTCTGATCCATGGCTAGTGCCAACTTACCACCCAGACCAAAATTTCCCCAAGCCCCATGGGACACAGAATTCTGACAACAGGCCTCAGCCAATTTTTGCCCTGGAGCCAACATTCACCATGCCTACATGCTACCATTGCCACTCTGGGCCTTCTTTAGGATTTTGCAAGCCACCTGTGATGTGTGAGCTTTGAAGGAAGTAGTGTCTGGCTGGTATATCAGTAGAACATACCAAGAATAGCCCGTGAATTTCAGCTGTCTCTTTACAGCACACAGGGACATCTCAACAGGAAAGCTGAGCTGAACCAAGTACAGTCAAGATCAGTGGGCACCTCCCAGGAGACTCCTCAGATTACTCTTCTAGGCCACAGTATAGGAGGGGCAATGGCCACCTTCCCTGAGCTGCTTTTCAGAGCCTAAGGCAGTGCACACACTGAAGCAGGAACACAAGAACTTCTCTAACAGTGGCATATAGAAGTCTGAGGAATGCTGTAAAGTAGGGTAAAACACCCATTATAAAAGTCACCTGTGCCAGAAGGCAATCTATTCTCATATCTCACTCAAGGATGTGCATCAGTATTGTTGGTCCCCATGCTCTGCTTATCCTAGGCAGTGACATGGATGTTGAAGGGGAAGAAAACAATTCTTTGAATACAAGAAGCTTCTCGTATCTTTCACACCACAGTTCCTTGTCCTTAATCATTATGAGCAGCTGCATCCAGTGCTGCTCTTCCCCACCTTTGCCCATCTGCAACCATCAGGCCTCAGAAGGAAGGACCATGGTCTATATGCCATTCCATCTTTTCTGATCAGAAAGGCTCCAGCCCTGGTATGACTCTGTAACATCTATAAGCCTCTCTGTAAAAGAAGAGACAATCAAACTGGCTGGCCAATCAGCCATGAAATCCATTTAGTTCAACATGTATTCTCCCCAATTTGAGGAGCATTTTACTTCCAGTTATTTCTACCACTGTGAAAACACACTGTGTCACCCCCAGATAGCCATATTGACTGGAAATGAAGAGGAGATGCGGGTGTTGGTAACCCCCAACTTTTCAAGCAAGAAAATGTTAGTTAAGAAAGCTTCTCGAAGCTTAGTAATTAACATCACAAGATATGGGGCCCACTAAACCCAACACTAACACCCTTCTACACCATTTGTTGAGAGTGAAGGGCTCTGTCACCATGGCAATGTAAGAATCCATTCTATACTACAAATGTCCCTTGCAAAAGAGAGCATTTTCTATTTCTTACAAGTAGTACACAAATCAGAGGAATTGAGAAGATTATGAAATAAACCAGTGAAAAGAACTGAGGATAGTTCTTGCTTCTGTTAATCTTCATATAATTGGTGGTTGTGGTGGTTTTCTTATTAGCATAATCACCACGAAAACCACTATCATGGCCACCACCATCATCATCACTTCCAGTAGGCTAACATGCCTCTCAAAATGACTGCTGCTATCCTGATGAACCTAGAGTCTGTATATTACAGGAAAGCAGGATTAAAAGAAAGATACCTCATTTCAAAGGCCATGCCTTCAAATGCCCAATATTACCCATTTCTCTGCAACCACATAAGTCAGGGGAAAGCGTGAGCTTCATACAGATAACATATTTGGAAGACCTTGTAGTACATTACCATTTCCACCCGAGAGAAAGCATTCATCCATTGAGCTTGACAGAGATAACTTGGTACATTCCTTCAGCTTGATGCATATAATGATGCATTCATCGATTGAGCTTGATACAGATAACTTAGATTGAAGACATTACCATTGCCACTGGAGAGAAAACAATCATCGAATACATGCCTCAGAAGGCTAAGTGACAAGGCAGGCCTAGGGATCAACGCCTGGAATAGCACAGAGGAGCCAGGTCACATCTGACCTGTATTGAGTAGTGTCCCTTTCTCTTGCTCAAGAGTGCGAGTTCTTGGAGGCCGGGCCGGCCCGAGGGCGCCTGCGCGCTGAGGCGGGGTGAGCTTCCCAGCAGGCCGGCTGCAGAGGGCGCTAGGGGCAGACGCGGCGGTTTAGCTGGAGCGCAGGACGCCGGGCCCCAGCAGCAGAATATGGCGGCGCTCAGCAAGAAGTGCTGTGTGTACTGCCTAGCCGAGGTAAGCCCGCTGTGCTTTCGCTGCACCGAGTGCCAGGACATCGAGCTGTGCCCCGAGTGCTTCTCCGCCGGCGCCGAGATCGGCCACCACCGCCGCTACCATGGCTACCAGCTGGTGGACGACGGGCACTTCACGCTCTAGGGGCCCGAGGTCGAGGGCGGCTGGACCTGCCGCGAGGAGCAGCTGCTGCTGGATGCCATCGAGCAGTTCGGCTTCGGGAACTGGGAGGACATGGCAGCTCACGTCGGCACTTCCAGGACCCCCCAGGAAGTGATGGAGCATTACATAATCATGTACATCCACGGAAACCTGGGGAAGGCCTGCATCCCCGACTCCATCCCCAACCGGGTGACTGACCACACCTGCCCCAGTGGGGGGCCCCTCTCTCCCAGCCTCACCACCCCCTTGCCTCCCCTAGACATCTCGGTGGCCGAGCAGCCGCAGCTGGGCTACATGCTGCTGCGGGACGAGTATGACATTGAGTATGACCAGGACGCCGAGACGCTCATCACTGGGCTCTCGGTCAACTATGACGAGGAGGACGTGGAGATTGAGCTGAAGCGTGCGCACGTGGACATGTACGTGCGCAAGCTCCGCGAGCGGCAGCGGCGCAAGAACATCGCACAGGACTACAACCTGGCACCCGCCTTTCTGGGCAAGGACAAGAAGGAGGAGGAGTGGGCGGCGCAGCGCAAGGTCACCAAGGAGGAGAAGGAGCTGCGGCTGAAGCTGCGGCCGCTCTACCAGCTCATGTCGTGCAAGGAGTTCGACGACCTGTTCGACACAATGTACAAGGAGAAGATGCTGCGCGCCAAGATCCGCGAGCTGCAGCGCTACCGGCACAATGGCATCACGAAGATGCAGGAGTCGGTGGAGTATGAGGTGGCCCGGCACAAGCGCGAAAAGTGCAAGGAGAACAAGGCTGTGGCGGCAGCGGCGGCGGGGGGCGGCAAGGAGGACGGCCGGGATGGTGAGTTTGCGGCCATCGAGCACCTGCCGGGCTTCGAGCTCCTGTCGCACCGCGAGAAGGTGCTGTGCAGCTCGCTGAACCTGAGCCCCGTGCGCTACGTGACCTTGAAGACCATCTTCATCAAGGACCACCTGAAGAAGCGCCAGGGCATCCCCTCCAAGAGCCGCCTGCCCAGCTACCTGGACAAAGTCCTCATGAAGAGGATCCTGAACTTCCTCACCGAGAGCGGATGGATATCCAGGGACGCCTCCTGAAGCCCGCCGCCCGGAGCGCCTGGGACTGACGGACGGACGGATGGCTTGATGGTCGCCTCGAGAGCCGCACAGACAGCGAAAGGGGCGGGGGAAGCTTTGTGAGCCAAAACCAAATGGGTTGGGCGGGAGGGGGAGAGGAAACGCTTTTCCGCCCCCGCCCTCCCACCCACCCATTGTTGCTCTTTAAAAAAAATAATAAAAGGAGTTCTTTTTTTAGGGTATCAATTCTTTTTACCATCCTCTGAAGAAACAATAGCAACAGTCTGATCAAGGGGAAGACAAAACCTGTGTATATTTTAACTGAATCCCTAAACGTAGTACTTTAAGATGACGATTTGCCTTTAAGTGTTCAGTGTGGAGCCTCTGATGATGAGATCGGGAAATTGCCTTTTTTTGTTGATGCTTCCCAGTGGTACAGGACTGTGAGATGGGCAGAGAGGAGCCCTTCCCTGCTGGCCACCAGCGCACCCCCGTGACCTGAGCTCTGCTGCGGCCACCCTCGGTGTTGGGCAGGTGGCACTTTAGGCAGAGGGCGCCAGGCCTGGCAGGAGAAGATGCCAGGGACTCGCCAGGAGGAATCTGGTGTTGAATGGTTTGGTCAAACTGAGCTTCCCTGCAACGGCTGGAGGGGACACGGTCTACGTCGAGGAGAGGCGGAGACGGTGCTACGTCCTCCCAGGGGTTCTTAGCCAGGGTTCCTGGAGCAGCAGCACAGCGTCCCCAGGGGAACCTGCTGGCCCTTAAGGGACTTGGGCCTGCCCAGGCCTCGGATGCATGGGGCAGGACTTTGCAGGTCACTGGGACCCGTGCTGAAGTCTAAGAACTGTGGGCTTTAGCCGCTCCAGTGTCACTGATTTTCTACATCAGCTTCCTAGTTTGGTGAGGTTTTAAATTTAAGTCTTATTTTATATACATGATTGCCAGACTTTCACTAAGCTTGAGAAACAAAAGCTCCCTGTAAAATGTGTGTGGCCCTGGCCAAGAGCTGTCAAATGAGTTCTGTGCTTAAGTAAGTTGTAAGTGTGTGTGTCTCTTCTCGATGGTATGACGAATTTATTTAGGCTTGACTGTTTTTAAACACCATAATAAATGTATAATTTATGTTAAAAGTGTGAACCCTTTGTTACAAGGGAAAAATAATTTTATGATTGATTGACTCTTGCCCCATCAACTCCAGCTATTACTGTCGCATTAGTCCCGCCCCTGCTATTTGCTCGGAGTCTTTAAATTTCTATATTTAATTCTTAATAATAAATGAGTCACCATAATCCCATGGAATTAGATATTTTCAAAACTGAAACTCGAGTCACAGAAGATAATCAGCTGTTCAGAATGATGCTCTGGAAGGCCAGCATCCTGAGAATGTATTCAGACTGAAACTCTGCCTACCACCTCTTTTTTCCCCTTTACACATTAAACAGGTTGAGAACCAAAAAAAAAAAAAAGAGTGCAAGTTCTTGAGACTGCTGCCAATTGGAAAAACACCCTTTTCGAATGCTCTGCCTTGTGACTGCTTCCTAAGATGCTAATAGTCAGCAGAAGAACCCATGAAACAATTCACTGAGGCCTTCCCCACAGCCCCTCCAACAAAGAGAATCAGGAAGACTGTGATGTGATGGGCAGCCAGCACAAGCCTGTGTGGAAAGGAGAGAATGGGCCACAGTTATGGTTAAGTTTCACAACTCTTTTCACTAGCAAATGAGCCAGTCTTGGACACAATCATGTCTCGGTGAAGGAACACTACTTAGGAGAAAGCTTTCTCTTAGTATTATATGTTTCAGTTTGTCACCACATGAGGAATCCACAATGACACCCATCATCCAAGGATTTAATGTAATTTAACTTACTACAGGCGTAAACCAAAAGACGATGAATGTCAATGTGCTGGAAAAGGCCACACACTCTAGTTTCCCATCAAAAGGAATGTGCAATTTGAATGTGGGTAGGTGAAATTCAGGTTCTGTGATGCCAGCTTCTGACTGAATCTTGTATCACTAATAAAGCAGAGGAACCATAGTTATCTACTGAGACTGAAGGTTAAAAGGCTCTCTGAGAGTGTGTGTGCTCAGTCATGTTTGAGTCTTAACAACCCCATGGATTATAGCCTGCCAGGCTTCTCTGTCCATGGGGTTTCCCAGGCAAGAATATTGGAGTCAGTTGCCAATTCCTCCAAGGAGTCTTCCAAACCAAGGATTGAACCCCGGTCTCCTGAATCCCCTGCATTGACAGGCAGATTCTTTATCATTCAGTTCAGTTCAGTTCAGTTCAGTCACTCAGTCGTGTCCGACTCTTTGCGACCTCATGAATTGCAGCACGCCAGGCCTCCCTGTCCATCACCAACTCCCGGAGTTCACACAATCTCATGTCCATCCAGTCGGTGATGCCATCCAGCCATCTCATTTTCTGTGTCCCATTATCCTCCTGCCCCCAATCTTTCCCCAGCATCAGGGTCTTTTCCAATGAGTCAACTCTTCGCATGAGATGGCCAAAGTATTGGAGTTTCAGCTTTAGCATCAGTCCTTCCAATGAACACTCAGGACTGATCTCCTTTAGAATGGACTGGTTGGATCTCCTTGTGTCCAAGGGACTCTCAAGAGTCTTCTCCCACACCACAGTTCAAAAGCATCAATTCTTGGGTGCTCAGCTTTCTTCACAGTCCAACTCTCACATCCATACATGACCACTGGAAAAATCATAGCCTTGACTAGACGGACCTTTTTTGGCAAAGTAATGTCTCTGTTTTTGAATGTGCTATCTAGGTTGGCCACATTTCCAAGCAGTGAAAGTGAAAAAAAGTGAAGTCACTCAGTTGTGTCCGACTCTTTGTGACCCCATGGACTGTAGCCCACCAGGCTCCTCTGTCTGTGGGATTCTCCAGGCAAGAATACTGGAGTGGGTTGCCATTTCCTTCTCCATTCCAAGGAGTAAGCGTCTTTTAATTTCATGGCTGCAATCACCATCTGCAGTGATTCTGGAGCCCAGAAAAATAAAGTCTGACACTGTTTCCACTGTTTCCCCATCTACTTCCCATGAAGTGATGGGACCAGATGCCATGATCTTAGTTTTCTGAATGTTGAGCTTTAAGCCAACTTTTTTCACTCTCCACTTTCACTTTCATCAAGAGGCTTTGTAGTTCCTCTTCACTTTCTGCCATAAGGGTGGTGTCATCTGCATATCTGAGGTTATTGATATTTCTCCCGGCAATCTTGATTCCAGCTTGTGCTTCTTCCAGCCCAGCGTTTCTCATGATGTACTCTGCATAGAAGTTAAATTAGCAGGGTGACAAGATACAGCCTTGACGTACTCCTTTTCCTATTTGGAACCAGTCTGTTGTTCCATGTCCAGTTCTAACTGTTGCTTCCTGACCTGCATATAGGTTTCTCAAGAGGCAGGTCAGGTGGTCTGGTATTCCCATCTCTTGCAGAATTTCCCACAGTTTATTGTGATCCACACAGTCAAAGGCTTTGGCATAGTCAGTAAAGCAGAAATAGATGTTTTGCTGGAACTCTCTTGCTTTTTCCATGATCCATTGGATGTTGGCGATTTGATCTCTGGTTCCTCTGCCTTTTCTAAAACCAGCTTGAACATCAGGAAGTTCACGGTTCACGTATTGCTGAAGCCTGGCTTGGAGAATTTTGAGCATTACTTTACTAGCGTGTGAGATGAGTGCAATTGTGTGGTAGTTTGAACATTCTTTGGCATTGCCTTTTTTGGGATTGGAATGAGAACTGATCTTTTCCAGTCCTGTGGCCACTGCTGAGTTTTCCAAATTTGCTGGCATATTGAGTGCAGCACATTCACAGCATCATCTTTCAGGATTTGAAATAGCTCAACTGGAATTCCATCACCTCCACTAGCTCCACTAGCTTTGTTTGTAGTGATGCTTTCTAAGGCCCACTTGACTTCACATTCCAGGATGTCTGGCTCTAGGTGAGTGATCACACCATCGTGATTATCTTGGTCGTGAAGATCTTTTTTGTACAGTTCTTCTGTGTATTCTTGCCACCTCTTCTTAATATCTTCTGCTTCTGTTAGGTCCATACCATTTCTGTCCTTTATCGAGCCCATCTTTGCATGAAATGTTCCCTTGGCATCTCTAATTTTCTTGAAGAGATCTCTAGTCTTTCCCATTCTGTTGTTTTTCTCTATTTCTTTGCATTGATCACTGAGGAAGGCTTTCTTATTTCTCCTTGCTATTCTTTGGAACTCTGTATTCAGATGCCTATATCTTTCCTTTTCTCCTTTGCTTTTTGCTTCTCTTCTTTTCACAGCTATTTGTAAGGCCTCCCCAGACAGCCATTTTGCTTTTTTGCATTTCTTTACCATTGCACCACCTTAAAAGCACCTTGTTAATGATGTTATGAGCTAAATCAAGGGAAATTGAGTAATGGTCTAAAAAGTTAAAGTTAGATCAGTTTGCTTTTTTAAATCTCTTGCAATTTTAAAGTACTTGGCCTACACTTAATTTTTTTTCTAAAATAGAGCATATTTTAAAGAAAATATTTTTATATGAATTTGTAATTCAGTATAAATAGTATTTGTCAAAGAGTGGTTTTCCTACGTATGGCCCATTGAAAAGGTATCAGAATGGTTTGTGTGTTGTAACTTTCTCTACAGAGAAGTAAATTGGTTTGATTTTTTTTAATGACTGATTTTTTTCTTAGATTATTTAAAGTGTGTAGTATGTGTAAATATAAATATATTACATCTGGATTTATATACCAAATATGTAAAACCAAAATATACCAAATTTTGGAATGCAGCCTATACATTTTGAAAATATGTTTCATGACATTGAAGAAGGAATTCATAGGACCTGGACTCCATCTTAGGCCTGTTCATGCTGATCATGCTCGGCCACCTTTCCAATGGACTCTGAACTCTGTGTTTAGTGCCTATAAAAACAACAAGAGAAGGATAAGACCCCCTCCAGACAGGGGAACCTGGAAGATCGTATCTAGGTTACTCATCGCCTAAGAGAAAACATACACTAATCACCCCTTCCTCCAGACAGGCCATAAATTTTTCTGTATCTATCAGAGTGTAACCTCGGGTTTATTGATTATTGGCTAACTGTTTGACTGTTTGAGCACATGAGCACATAGCACGTGAATGATGGGGTTACTGGGATTGTATTTTCCTTGGTTTATGTAAGTCTCAAGGAATTTGGAGTGGTGGGTTCAGACACGTACACATGGGGTATAAAAGATTTTCACAAATGCTGGTTGGGGTCCTTGGCTAAGAGGAGACTCTGCCTTGGGCCCGCTGGTGTAATAAACTGCACTCCACTGTCTGCACTGTCCTTCTGAGTGAGTTTGTTTCCTGGAACTCATGGCTACAACAACATCAGTTAAATACTTGGAATTTGGTACTTGAGAAACTGTGTGTAGATTTTTTGTAGGTAGTTATTTTATTCAAACAGAGGAACAAATGTATGTTAGTTTGTTGTATTTCTTAATTTAAATAAAATATTTAATATGCTATTAAAAATAAAGGCTCTCTGAGAATATTTTAAATAGTGGAGGGTGTCAAGCTCAAAGATGATAGTAAGAGAGAGCCAAGAGACTTTCAGACTCAGACACTGGAGGCAGTTTGTGGATGAAACACGAGGTATGGTCTCAGTAATGTCTGCAAGCAAACATATAGCCACGAATTACTGGAAGCGTGAAAATTTCAAGGAGCACTCCTGACTTGACAATTACTTCCACTATATTCCCAGGATCCTTATCACGTGTGGAACTGGTCTGGGATACCACCATTGACCACAACCCACTTGGTCCACAGGTCCCATTTTACCCTTTTTAATAGACAGAAATGTTTTCAATTAACTTCAGATCCATATTATCATACTAGGAAAAAAGGCACCCAAGCAGCACACATTCCAAATTCATGAGGTTTATTTTCAACAGGCCAATCCAGTTCATCTCACTGCTGCCAGCTACTGCAAGAGTTTCCAACGAGAATAAAAAGAGAGATCAACCCTTTGATGGTAAACTGTCAAAATCAGGTGATTTTGAAAACAGACATCCTAAAAGTCAATGTGTCTGCAACAGAGGCACCCACAAGGAACAGAGGAACATGGTTAAGGACTGGAAAAAGATACCACTGTCTTGTTTAATGAACTGATTCCATTAACAGTTTCTACCACAGAATTAGAAAGCCCTGTCCAGGGAGAGACCTTGACATTGTTCTTTTAGAGACCCAGGAAAGGCATTTTGATGCCATCTTCAATTATGGTTCACGTGACAGGGAAAAAGTCCTACCTTCTGCCCAGCACATTTGGCCCCACATAACATAAGCTTGCTCTTACTTTTCTAGTCAGTCAGGTCAGTTGGTTCCAGATCCACTCTTCACTTGACAGTCCCCTAAGCTGACCAGCACTGGACTTTTCCATCATAGGTCCTAAAGGAGATCTGCAACAAGATTGCCTGTTGGTAGACAGACTAGCACAACTGCAGGAAAATTATGTAACTTGGAACTGTATAAACTTGGGGGCCTGTGACCAAAACCCTGTTTCCCTTATGTAGTGAAGCTCCTCAAAACACTGAGCCCAGGAAACCCATGATACTGCTTATGCCCATTAGACTAGGCCAAATGTTATGAAAGGTAACATAAGACAGATACTGATCTTCAGAGGTATGGCCGCCCTTCAAAATGAACCAATGGTTCGTCCTGCTTTAAACAAACATCACACAGTAATTATGTAACATTACAGTGAAAGGCTATGACATTTATTTATTAGAGCCATCTCAGGGAACACCTTTTTCTCTTTCTTTTTTCAGAGCTTTGGCCAGTAGACAGGTTAACGCCAGTCACTGTTGGTAAAAAAGGGTTAAAAAGCCAATGGGAGCAATTTTTTCCTTATTTCTGCAAAGGAGATAAAGAAAAACCTTTACAGAAATCTTATGAAACAGCCCAAGACCCATATTCAACTGGGCTAAATGATATCCAGTGTGTAATTTTTCAGCAAAACAAAATCCTAAATTTTGTACCTGGAGGACATAGTCAGATGAAATGCATTCTGTGTCATAACACATCAAAGCAAAATCACATGACTACGTCCTGCATTTAAAAATCAAGACTATTCCCCAATATTTATTCTTAAGGAGGTTTATGAAGAGGGAACAATACCAGAATATAAACAAAGTAACTCTATCAAAAAAGAAATTATAATGCAAAATAAAGCAAAATCAGAGGTGAAGTTCATTTCCTATAAATTGAAATTTGCACAAAACCATTTTTAAAAAAATTCTGGGGAGCCTCAGGTACAAACTTAATTGAATAAAGCGGGATGAACATGTAAAATTAAAATGTTAAGAGTGTCCAGTTTTGGCCGACAAGAAGGGCTCAAGCATATTCACCAAGACTGTGCAAACTCAAGCACCCAGCCAGTCCATTCAATTCAGAATATGCCCATTGAAAATACGTCTATTCGAAGAGTAGTTGTGAAACATGACCAAGATCACAATTAAGCAAAGTAAAATGATTGCAATGCCCTGAAAAGGCACACACCATTATAATGTACAATAAAAGGAAGAGGAAAAAGAACACTGGGTGCTTGATTGCCTTCTGGGTTTGAAAGAAAGCAACAGCCCAAGAGACGGCTGTTTTCTAATTTGTAACCTGCAAACATCACCAAATCTTTTAAGGGACATTTGTGCTTGAATATAACAATCTTAAACATACACAAAATGCAAAACAGTCTTCCAAGGTGACTGAAGACCATGTCCAGGGTCTGTGAATGAGCCACGAGCCAATCAAGCCATCTGTTTACTCAATTTTCACATTAAAATTCTCAGGATTTGTGTTCTAAGGCAACACGTGAAGAACAGCATTCCAAAAGTTAACCAACAAATGATATTAAACTTAAAGCCATATTGTTAAATAAAACACAAAACACCAAGGCAGCGAAGGGCTGTCAGCTAACATAACACTGCACACGCTCACTCAGAGACTTACTTTCTCGTTTCACGTGGAAAATAACAAAAACACCCTCAATAGTTAAGAAAGGTCGCAAAAATGGCCAAGATCAACATTTGAACCAACCCAGCAATGATATATCCACCCCAAACATGCAAGGCAAAATACAAGGCAGAATCAGCTCCATGGCGACCAAAGGTCACCCAACTGTGTGGCACCCCCACACCACCCAGCCACCTACACCTGCCCTTTCCTCACAGTAATCCACAAACACTACAAAACATTAAGACCATTAATGGGAAGGGGGTATCCAAGACCCACAATTAAACAAAGAAAATCTTCTCCAAGTTCCATCAGGCTGTTACAATAACGCTAAATACCAAACCCGGAAGTGACTGAGAGACCTTCTCTGCCATCCATCCAGAAGCCAACCGAAACGTCTGTCAAGATGTCCATTAAGACACATCATCTACCGGACTCTCCAAATCACACCGCAGACAGCCAAATATGAATAAAGTAAATAAAACGTACACTTTTGAGATATCGGGAAAGGAAGCCGCCATGTCAAATCCTAACTGAGGAGAACGGTGGATAGAAACCCCACAGGACAATTCAGAAAGTCAGGAGGTCAGTCTGGCGCTTATTCACACACTAAGGCTTCTTCTGAAACTTTTCCACGGCCCCGCCTCCCAACATCCTCATTGGTAGGCCTCCGATAATTGATGGGGGTTGGCCACTCCTCTCACTTAGGTCTTCTGGTGGGAAATTGTCCGTTTCTCAAGGCCCAGCTGAAGTAATGAAATCTCTGCTCCTAGTCCTCTTTCTATATGTGTGTCCATCCCTCAGTGCCTAGCTCTACTTCTTGGCTCTTTATCCAGATCTTTTTCTTTGTTTCTTGTCACCTTAGACTTTGGTAAGCGTGTGCTTTCAGTTTACAAAGAAAATTGTAAACAGGCCTAGGACAATTAACTCCCCTTCCAGGAAGCCATCCAAGCTTTACTCCTTCCAGGCATACTGTGAGATCTTCATATTACTGATGGACATGGAGATATACCAGAGCAGAGTTCCAGGGCAATTGTTTATGAACTCTGGGATCAGATAGTAGTGGGCTGGGCACAGTATGAAGGAACCAAAGTTTGCACTTGGAAATTTGGCAAGTCAGTTCAAGTTGCAGACATTTTGGGAAGACCATGGAACACTGACAACAAGCTGACACACAGAAGCCTCCTAGGATTAGTACCACCCGTCTCAAGATTTTCATATCGTTTCCTGCTTTTCTGTCTGTGAAAATGTTGTCCTCCCTACAATGCCCAGGCAAAAATCACTTCCCTACCCCTTTTCCTGAATTCATGTTCCCAGCCCAACCACAAGAAGCGTTATTTATCCTGTTGTTATAGGAAGAAATATATGAGGAATTCATATCTCTGCTACAAAGGTTGCTAAATTTCACAGATATTCAGAGTGGGACTGGAAGCCCACTGCTTCCCCTGGAGGCCTCCTGAGAGATTTAGGAACCTGCCCTCCATTTGTGGGTCATACAAACAAGAAGGTGTGGCTCCACTAGGCTTGACTACCTTGAGTGTTTAACTCATCTACCCTCTACAGGGTGTGTGGGCCACATAACCCCTGGATCCCTTAACTGGATTGCATGCTCATAAGTTTCACAGGGCTCCTAGGAAAGATGGTCTAATGGTAGCACTGTCCTTCCCATGGGAAAGATCATTTAGGAGGGTGTTTGAGACCTCATGGTGTGAACAGTGTTATGCAGCAGTCCATGATGTTGCCCTACTCACTATGATGGCTAATTTTATGTGCCAACTTGGCTGGTCATGGAATGTCCCAATTAAACACTATTTCTGGTTGTATCTGTGAGGGTGTTTCTGGATGTGATGAGCATTTCAATTGGTGACTCAGTAAAATAGAAGGCCTTCCCAAATGTGGGTGAGCATCATATATCCTGCTGAGGGCCGAAATGGAACAAAAAGCAGCGAAAGGAAGAATTCTTCCCCTTTTTCCTAACTCGTTGCTTGAGACAGAACATTTCTCATTTTCCCATTCCCTTCAACTAGGATCCACACCACCAGACCCCGTGGTTCACAGGCCTACAGACTGGGACTAAATTATATCACTGGCTTTCCTGGATTTACAGAAGATTGTAGAATTTCTAAGTCTCCATAAATAGGGAACTAAATGCCTCAAGATAAAACTTTTTCATATATGTGTATATATATGTATAGAAATACATATATATATATATATATATATATATATATATTTGTAACTAGAAATACCTATACACACACAAACACACACACACACACGATGGTGTGATCACTCACCTAGAGCCAGACATCCTGGAATGTGAAGTCAAGTGGGCCTTAGGAAGCATCACTACGAACGAAGCTAGTGGAGGTGATGGAATTCCAGTTGAGCTATTTCAAATCCTAAAAGATCATGCTGTGAAAGTGCTGCACTAGATATGTCAGCAACTTTGGAAAACTCAGCAGTGGCCACAGGACTGGAAAATGTCCGTTTTCATTCCAATCCCAAAGAAAGGAAATGACAAAGAATGCTCAAATTACTACTGCACAATAGCACTCATCTCACATGCTAGTAAAGTGATGCTTAAAATTCTCCAAGCCAGGCTTCAGTAATATGTGAACTGTGAACTTCCAGATGTTCAAGCTGGTTTTAGAAAAGGCAGAGGAACCAAAGATCAAATTGCCAACATCCGCTGGATCATCAAAAAAGCAAGACAGTTCCAGAAAATCATCTATTTCTGCTTTATTGACTATGCCAAAGCCTTTGACTGTGTGGATCACAATAAACGGTGGGAAATTCTGAAAGAGATGGGAATACCAGACCACCTGACCTGCTTCTTGAGAAACCTATATGCAGGTCAGGAAGTAACAGTTAGAATAAATGCTGGAGAGGGTGTGGAGAAAAGGGAACCCTCTTACACTGTTGGTGGGAATGCAAACTAGTACAGCCACTATGGAGAACAGTGTGGAGATTCCTTAAAAAACTGGAAATAGAACTGCCTTATGACCCAGCAATCCCACTGCTGGGCATACACACCAAGGAATCAAGAAATGAAAGCAACACGTGTACCCCAGTGTTCATCGCAGCACTGTTTATAATAGCCAGGACATGGAAGCAACCTAGATGTCCATCAGCAGACGAATGGATAAGAAAGCTGTGGTACATATACACAATGGAGTATTACTCAGCCATTAAAAAGAATACATTTGAATCAGTTCTAATGAGGTGGATGAAACTGGAGCCTATTATACAGAGTGAAGTAAGCCAGAAAGAAAAACATGAATACAGTATACTAACGCATATATATGGAATTTAGAAAGATGGTAACAATAACCCTGTATACGAGACAGCAAAAGAGACACTGATGTATAGAACAGTCTTTTGGACTCTGTGGGAGAGGGAGAGGGAGAGGGTGGGATGATTTGGGAGAATGGCATTGAAACATGTATAATATCATGTATGAAATGAGTCACCAGTCCAGGTTCGATGCACGGTACTGGGTGCTTGGAGCTGGTGCACTGGGATGACCCAGGGGGATGGTATAGGGAGGGAGGAGGGAGGAGGGTTCAGGATGGGGAACATGTGTATGCCTGTGGTGGACCATGTTGATATATGGCAAAACCAATACAATACTGTAAAGTTAAAAAATAAAATTTAAAAAAATGGAAAAAAAAAAAAGAAAACTGGACATGGAACAAGAGACTGGTTCCAAATAGGAAAAGGAGTACATCAAGGCTGTATATTGTCACCCTGCTTATTTAACTTATATGCAGAATACATCATGAGAAACCCTGGGCTGGAAGAAGCACAAGCTGGAATCAAGATTGCCAAGAGAAACATCAATAACCTCAGATATGCAAATGACACCACCCTTATGACAGAAAGTGAAGAGGAACTAAAAAGCCTCTTGATGAAAGTGAAAGAGGAGAGTGAAAAAGTTGGCTTAAAGCTCAACATTCAGAAAACTAGGATCATGGCATCTGGTCCCATCACTTCATGGCAAATAGATGGAGAAACAGTGGAAACAGTGTCAGACTTTATTTTTCTGGAATCTAAAATCGCTGCAGATGGTGATTGCAGCCATGAAATTAAAAGACACTTACTCCTTGGAAGGAAAGTTATGAACAACCTAGACATCATATTAAAAACCAGAAACATTACTTTGCCAACAAAGGTCTGTCTAGTCAAGGCTATGGTTGAACTATAAAGAAAGCTGAGCACAGAAGAACTGATGCTTTTTTAAAATATAGATTTATTTATTTTAATTGGAGGCTAATTACTTTACAATATTGCATTGGTTTTTCCATACATCATCATGAATTCGCCATGGGTGTACACGTGTTCCCATCCTGAACCCCCCTCCCACCTCCCTCCCCATCCCATCCCTTGGGTCATCCCGGTGCACCAGCCCCGAGCCCACCAGGCTCCCCCGTCCCTGGGATTCACCAGGCAAGAACACTGGAGTGGGTTGCCATTTCCTTCTCCAATGCATGAAAGTGAAAACTGAAAGTGAAGTTGCTCAGTCGTGTCCGACTCTTAGTGACCTCATGGACTGTAGCCTACCAGGCTCCTCCGTCCATGGGATTTTCCAGGCAAGAGTACTGGAGTGGGGTGCCATTGCCTGCTTCCCCTCTGGGGACAGGCAAACGGCCCTTCTTTGGGCGATGCTCACGCTCCTGCAGCGAGAATTCAGGCGCCCTTAGGCTAAGTCAGGCGCATCTAGGGGAGAGGGAAACCTCCACTCCGCGGGGGGCACCCCACGACCCCGCCTTCCCGGGCCCCTCTTCTGCCTAGGCCGGCACAAGGGCTCCACTCCCGGCACCTCCCCAACTTCCAGATGCCCGCCTTGGCCGCGCCGGGGGGTGGGCGCGGGCTCCACGCGCGCCTCCCAGGCCCACTCGGCCGCGCAGGACCCGGCCACTCAATCGGCCCACAGCTGCACCGCGCTTCCTCCACAGGGTGAGCCCGCTCCGCAGCGACGCCGGCAGGTTCTGCAGCCACGGCCATGGAGGCACCTGCAGCTGCTCGTGCCCTCGCTCCCGCGCGCTGGGGCTGTGGCATAGGGCGCTGTCCGCCGCCGCCATGGCCGCCACGGCCGCCACCGTGGCCAGTGCCGGGATCTCGCACAATGGCTGCATCTTGATGGAGCCCCAGGCCGTTCTCATGCCCTGACGGCGGCTGTGGCACTGGAGGCTCTTCCCCGCGTTCACCTCCGTGCGCTGTCAGCGCCTTCACCATGCAGCAGGAGAGTGCGACAGCGGATCAGGCGCGGGGCGCCCTGCCAGCCACTGTCCATTGGCGCACGCCTCTCCCCAGTCCAGGTGCGCCCGGACCCGCCCCCGCCCCTGCCACACCATGGTCCAGCCCCCTGGCCCCACACCACCTGGCCCTGCCACACCACGCTCCATCCCACACCACCCCGCCCCGCCCTCACCACTGCACACCTCTGCCTGTGGACTGGGCCTATCCCCCTACTCCCTTTAGGCTAAAAAGTCCCGCTTCACCCCCTTTTCCTGTATGCCAGGCTGGACCTGAACTTCGACCAAGTGAGATAGGAAGTGGGGAACACCACCCCGCCCGGGAGCACAAGGTGGTTTTGTTTTGTTTTCTTCCCTTTACAGCCTGGCCCCAAACCGTAATCACTATTCCCAGAAATGGTTTTCGTCGAAAAACTTCAAAATAGGCTCTGTATTCTGCTACAAGTCAAACACCACTGAACTAGAATTGCCCCACACTGTCCTCTCTTTGGCACATTCATCATTAAAGTCTAAAACTTCTGTTCATTATGATAGGTGCTGGGCAAAATAGATGCAAATCTGGTGACCTGGAGGTGATTCTCTGTAAACAAGTTGAAACCTGACCTTCCCTGAAAGCCTGATGCATGTGATGAATGTGCTTGGTAAAGTGTAAAGGCCTACCGTGGTGTGAATCATTGTTCACACGATTCCAGGAGGCAGGAATAGTGGAGCCCTGCCAGTGAGACTCTTCCAATAGGGCCTTAACGTCCAGATGGCTGTGAACCTTCATCGCCCAGATCAATCTGTCTTCAGCAAGAGGCAGCCAGTGATTTTACTCTATCAGTAGGATGCAAGGCCCCTGTCTTTGCCTAAGACCTGCAAGAACTGAATAAGCTTACTCACAATAGAAAAAAATAAAGTTGACAACCAAGGATTACAGGGGATCAGGGCCCTTTGTTGGTTTACTACTGTACTCTTAGCCCTCATATGGCAGATGTTTGGCAAATATATGGAAATATTGCCATGCAAGGAAAAAAGAAGAATGACCTGTGACCTCTGCCTTCAAGGATCTTAAGACTTGTGGTTGTTGTTCAGTAGCTAAGTTGCACCTGACTCTGTGACCCCATGGACGGCAGCACACCAGGCTTCCCTGTCCTTCACCATCTCCCAGAGTTTGCTCAAACATAAGACTTGACCCAGGATTAGATACACATATAAAAAAGCAATGATATTTTGTTGTAGTCTTGATAATTGCCAAGTGTGAATAATGAGCACTGCAGCTCACAGGAGCAGGGAAATGCTTCTGGCCTGAGATGGGCAAAGAAAAGTTGATGGGAGGGAGTTTGAGCTGTGCCCTCAAGCTGAGTGGAGAAGATTCAATCAGGCAGAAAACAGGATGTGGGTCCTTCAAGTAAGAATGAAAAACATGAGAAAAACACCAGTGTCATAGGACATAGAACCTATTGGGCCCTGAATGTGTCCTATTGGTGGGATAGGGAGATCATGTGATGGAGGAGGAGGAGAAAATATCAGAATAGATGCTGGTGACATATTGGATGCCTTACATCCTGTCACCGAAAGTTGTGTGTGTTTACTGGAAAGGACCCTGCAATAAACTATCAGACATTACAATTTCCAAATACATATTACATATATTTATTCAAGGCTGAAATTCCACTTGTATGGACCATGTAAGAGTGTGTTGGCTTATATAATGTTCAAATGCCTCTGCTGCCACTGGTAATTAGGCATTGCTTTGAGCCCCAGTGTCATGGGTTTCCCTCTTAGCTCAGTCGGTAAAGAATCTGCCTGCAATGCAGGAGACCCTGGCTCAGTTCCTGGGTCAGGAAGATCCCCTGGAGAAGAAAATGGCAACTCACTCCAGTATTCTTACCTGGAGAATCCCATGGACAAAGGATTATCCCTGGCAGGCTATAGCACGTGGGGTCGCAAGAGTCAGACACAACTTAGCAACTAAAAAAAAAAAAAACATTCTCCATACTCCAGATTTTCTTCTGAAATACCAACTAAAAGTCCACTAGACCTTTGATTCTGGTCCAGTAAAGGCACCCCAGGGCACTTGTGGCCAACAATCTCTCTGATGAGTGGAAGCTTGTGCCATGTCACCCCTTAAAACACCCTGTGAATCATACCATGAACCTACTCTGCTCTAAAACAGAACACACATGTTCTGACTCCTGGTCCAGATCCTTAGACTTCATGCTCTTTCACAGAGTTTCTCAATGCAAGACCAGGGAGTTTTGGACTTGACCCCATAGATTCTATGGCATTGACCAAAGGTATAAAACTTAATATCAACAAAGGCCTTTGGAAAGTTGGCTTGGGGTAAGGTGCTAAATGACAACTGCCATATAGCTATGGTATAAGACAGAGAGTAGGGCATAGTAGGAATGTGTGAGCAGAAGAGCAGTGCCACTGTCTAGCTCATACCAAGCAATGTCCCACATACCCCAGGACCTTTGCACTTGCTGTCCCCTCTTCATGGAATACCCCACCTCTGAAATGCTGTCCAGAAAGAACTCCCTGTAATGGTAGAAATGTTCCATATCTGCTTTGTAGCCACTAGTTATAGGCGAGTTTTCAGCACTGGAAATGTGGCCACTGTGCCTGAAAAATGGCATTTTAAATTTTATTTAATTTTAATTAATACAAATTAAGATAGCCACATATGGTTGTGGGCTACTCTACTGGAAAGCAAAGTTCTGGAATTCCATGTTACCCTTCTTCTATGCCTTAAGTGTTTTAACTGAAATGTCTCCATTTCAGTGAGGTCATTTATGACCATGTGATTTGAAATTGTAGCCCTTCCCATCTGCCCCCTGCCCTGTCTGCTTTCTAGCCCCCCAATGTTGCCATTCATCAGTCTATCTATGTTATTTATCCATTTTCCCTATTGTCCATTAAATCCTGCAAGAGCCTGAAAGTCTTTTCCCTTTTGTTCAGTATCTAGAACATATTAGTCAAAGAATTCAATGTTTCTACATATGAAGACCTAGTTTTTCAAAAGGAGATTCATCTGGATCTCCTGATTTTGCAATGTTGAAAGTTAAAAAAAAAAAAGAAAATCCTATATATGCTAACTTTGTACAGGTCACACAAAACCACTGGGGATATCAGATCTGATTTTTACTTAGGAGAATGACATCATTAAAGCTAAAGTTTATGTAAACGCCAATGTTAAGAAAGTTTCATTGGCTATTTGCAGTGAAGGAAAGTGGGATACCAGGAAGGTAACTCTGGCAAACACCAGTTAGGTAACTCTTAACTAACTACAAAAGGATGCAGGTTTGAATGAGTGGGGTTGGTGGAAACAGGGAGAGGTCAGACGTTAGACATTATAAAAGAAAGCTCCTCAGGCCTTGGGCATGTGTTTAGAAGGAGTAGAAAGGTACTTCAGATGGTGATACAGATTTGTATTTTACTAAGATGACCAACACAGTGTCTCCTAACCTCAAGATCTTCTGCAATACAATCTTGCATCTCTCCCATGAAGAAAACAGGTTTCTTTCTTTATCTCCTTGAACCTGGGCTAGCCCTGAGTCCACTTTGGCCAACAGAATTCAGCAGACCTAACAGTGCCAGTTCTGTAAGTTGCCCTTCATTGACCTGGTAACTTTAACTTCCTGCTCTCTTGGGATATTCCCACTCAGAGACCAGCTTCTTGTGAGAAGCCTAGTCTATACAGAGGTGCTCTGGCAACTGAGCTCCCATCCAACAACCAGCTTAAGTGCCAGCCATTTTGAAGCTGTTTGGAACCTCCCATCCAGTCAAGCCTTCCCATGACCCCTGTACTAGCCCACGTCTGACCATAACCACAATGAGAAGCCAAAGCAAGAACCACACAGCTGAGCCCAATCAACCCACCAAACTATAAGAGTTATCAACAAATTGTTTTAAGCAACTCAGTTTAGAAATATTTGTTACATACAGATGCAGGTTCAATCCCTGGGTCAGGAAGATCCCCTGCAGGAGGGCATGGCAACCCATTCCAGTATTCTTGCCTGGAGAATCCCATGGACAGAGGAGCCTGACAGGCTACAGTAGATACGATTGCAAAGAGTTGGACATGACAAGTGACTTAGCATGCATGCACATTACATACTAATAAATGACCAAAACACATGGTTCAGAAAACTGAAAATTATACTCCTTTATGAATTAAAATGAAAAAAAAGAAATTTATATTTCTATTTGCATGTGTGTGAAGAAACATGAAGTTTCTTGCAAGTGGTCAGAATTGGCTACATGAGGAAAGGAAAGAAGGGAGAATTTTTTCAAGTATAACTTCTTAAAAAAATATGAAAACACACTACTTATTCAAAAAATTGTTTAAAAAATGTCTCTGAATTTAGAAAAGTTAGGAGGTAGGGGGAGCTGATTTGAGTTTTGTTTACACAACTCACTAAACTAGAAGCTCCCCACCCCCACCCCACCCAGTGAAAATCTGACCAGCAAGAACAGAGGATGGGCTGGAGCCCAAGAGAAAGGACAGGAGAGATGGTGATGCTGGGGTCCAAATATCTGATTGTAAAGGATGGAACTGGGCTGGAGTGCTCAGAGGACAGAGAGGAGCAGAAACAGTCCACCCCTTGCTACACTGGGCCCTTGGAGCACACAGAGCGTGTGACTTTCCAGTCCGTGTTGTATGGAATTTGAAGCAAGGACTCACCTTGCTTTTCCTCCTTTCATTTTAGTGGTCTATATGATTATCCAGAATGCCAAGGAAAGGATCTATCAGCTGGGTTTTCCCTTGTATTTTCCCCCTCCCTGTATACCTACTTATCTTCCCATAAATGTACACACTATGTGTGTTATACTCTATGAGTCTCCTAACCCCACAGCTACCAGGACTTTGATGAGTCCTCCTTGGTGCCCATCCTTTCCCAACATCCCTTGTTTTAATTTTTCCTCCATTTAAGATGTTTTGCATTTCTTTACCAGCTATTGGAAATAGAAAATCTAAATACAGTTTTGCCTCTCTAGTCAAGTCTGCTAACACTTTAATATATGATGAGCAAGATGCATTGAATGGGACCTTCCCAAGGAGTAAGGCTGAAGTGGGAGATCAGTGGCAGAGCTTGCACTTGAAACCCAGTACTGCCCACCCTGCCACTGCTGAGAATGCCACACAGAAGTGTGTGATTGATACTAATACTATTTTTGTCTTTTCTTATGAAATGAATATGCAATTGAGATCAAAGTCACAAAATAATGAAACATGTTTCAAACCTAAAATTGTTAAGCCTTACTCATTTTATTTTAGTCTTCAAAAATCACAAATAGGACTATCTGCCATCAGAGGGTTCATGACAAACCTGTGTGATGCTGTGCTGTTGTTTGTGTAGTATATCATGTGCTATGCATCATGCAAATATTCCCCCTCAGTGATGACACATTTTTTTCTTACACTATTTACATTGGTGGCTCCAACCAGAGATCAGCTGATAAGGGTGGGTTCCCTTCCTTGTAAGTTTGTCTTCTATTTTTTACACTCATAATCTTGAAACAAAATCTGTCTGTTCATGCCGTTTCATATGCCATTGACTGTTATCATGCTGGAAATTTCCTTTTTTAGGTCAGGTGTGCACGTTTACCAGGCCCTTGAGTATTTAGGACACTGGTTAAAAAAAAAATCTTTGTGGTCAAATGCCCAAGAAGACACAAGGAGAAGGCAATAGGAGACTTAAGTTGAACAACAGACAGCAAGGAAGCTGAGCCAGTCTTGTCCCATCTCCCCATTCTGCTTACGGAAATCTACTTGTCCTTGCACAGATTCAACAGTACCCCTCCTGGAGGTCTTGCATGCTCTGCCCATTGGGATTAATTCTTCCTCAGGTAAACCTCAGAGTTTACCTATAGCTGTGAATCTACTTTCACCACCTCTCTTATCACAGTTAGTTTTGTATTTGAATTGTGTGTTTGCATGAGTGCTAAGTCACTTCAGTCATATCCAACTCTTTGCGACCCCATGGACTGTAGCCCACCAGGCTCCTCTGTCCATGTGATTCTCTAGGCAAGGATACTGGAGTGTGTCGCCATGCCCTTCCCCAGGGGATCGTCCCAGCCCAGGGATCAAACCCATGTCTTTTATGTCTCCTGAACTGGCATACAGGTACTTTACCACTAGAGCCACTTGTGCATATAAGACCTAGATAAGGTTATAAAACCTTGGAGGGCAGAGATGACTTATTTTTGTATTCCCCTCTACTCTCTATTGCAGTGCCTAGCACATCATAGATGCTATGTTACAAAATGCATACATGAATGAAAGCTGGATGAATGAACAAATGAATGAACAAAACTCTGATTAGCCAAACACTGTCATCCTAGCTTGAGGAAAGTCAGTCAGAGGTCTTAGCAGATGCAGAGTCTTAAAGATCTCAGGAAAATACATTACTCCAAGAGTGTTGGAGGCTATAAATGGACTCCAGATGGTGGCATGTTCAGATCAGCAGGGAAGAAAGATGACTTTAGCATCAGTACGTAGAGTGCTTTATAATAGGGAGACCCTGAAAGCTGGGCAGCCAACAAAGCAGGTTACAAAATCCCAGGCATGAAGTATTAGCATGGTAATCCATAAAATCAGGTTAATGGAAACTTCTGTGTTTTCCTTATACTACTCACATCTGTGGATTCTGTTCGTAGAACAGTATTGTATACAATCAACAGTCCTCTGCAACAGCACAGATCAAAAATATCAGTCCTTTAGCACTCAGATTTCTTTATAGTCCAACTCTCACATCCATACATGACTACTGGAAAAGCCATAGCTTTGACGAGATGGACCTTTGTTGGCAAAGTAATGTCTCTGCTTTTTAATATGCTGTCTAGGTTGGTCATAACTTTTCATCCAAGGAGCAAGCGTCTTTTCATTTCATGGCTGCAGTCACCATCTGCTGTGATTTTGGAGCCCAAGAAAATAAAGTTTCTCACTGTTTCCCCAACTATTGGCCATGAAGAGATGGGACTGGATGGCATGATCTTCATTTTTTTGAATGTTGAGTTTTAAGCCAGCTTTTTCACTCCACACATGATAAAGATACTGGGAATATAGTGGAAGTAATTGTCAAGTCAGGAGTCAATACTATGTCAAATTTTCGCCCTTTCAGTAGTTCATGGCCGTGTGTTTGCTTGCAGACATTTCTGGGACCATACCTCGTGTTTCATCCACAAATAGCCTCCAGTATCTGAGTCTGAAAAATCTCTCGGCTCTCTCTTACTATATCATCTTGGAGCTGACTCAGTCCTCCTATGCACAATGGGATTTCTGGCATGCTATCTTGGATGTTGTGAGAATCAAGTGTGATAAACTTTGTTAAGGACTTAGGGCACAGATGGTATACACAGATGACTGTGATATTGAATGGTTTGCCTTGGAAACAAACAGAGATTATTCTGTTGTTTTTGACACTGCAACCAAGTACTGCATTTTGGAGTGTTTTGTTGACTCTGATGGCTACTCCACTTCTTCTAAGGGATTCTTGCCCACAGTAGGATATATAATGGTCATCTGAGTTAAATTCACCCACTGCAGTCCATTTTAGTTCACTGATTCCTAAAATGTTGATGCTCACTCTTGCCATCTCCTGTTTGACCACTGCCAATTTGCCTTGATTCATGGACATAACAGTCCAGCTTCCTATGCAATGTTGCTCTTTACAGCATCTGACTTTACTTCCATCTGCGGTCACATCTACAACTAGGTGTTGTTTTTGCTTTTTCTCCGTCTCTTCATTCTTTATGGAGTTAGTTCTCCACTGATCTTCAGTAGCATATTGGGCACCCACCTACCTGAGGAGTTCATCTTTCAGTATGCTATCTCTTTGCCTTTTCATACCGTTCATGGGGTTCTCAAGGCAAGAATACTGAAGTGGTTTGCCATTACCTTCTCCAGTGGACCACAATTTGTCAGAACTTTCCACCAGGACCCATCCATCTTGGGTGGCCCTACAAGGCATGGCTCATAGTTTTATTGAGTTAGACGAGGCTGTGGTCCATGTGGACAGATTGGTTGGTTTTCTGTGATTGTGGTGTTCAGTCTGTTTGCCCTCTGATGGAGAAGGATAAGAGGCTTATGGAAGCTTCCTGATGGGAGAGATGCCTGAGGGGGAATCTTGGTCTTATTCTGAAAGGCCCAGGCCAGTCTCAGTAAATCTTTACTTTCTGGAATTTTCTGTTGATGGGCAGGGCTGTTTTCCCTCCTTGCATGGGGCCTTTTGAAGGAGGTCCCCATTATCTTCATTACCTCCACCATAGTTAGGCCTCAGGTCAAATGACAGGGAGGGAACACAGAACCGCCCTTCAACATTTCTTACAAGTAGAACTCAAATCACAGGATTTGAGAAGATTAGGAAATAAACCAATGAAAAGAACTGAGGATGTTCTTGCTTCTATTAATCTTCCTATCAGTGGAGGTTGTGGTGGTTTTCTTATTAGCATCATCACCACCAAAACCACTAAAATGGCCACCAACATCATCATCATTTCTAGGAGGCTAACATGTGTCTCAAAATGACTGCTGCTGTTTTGATGAATCTAGTGTCTGCATAGAACAGTAAAGCAGTGTAAAAAAGAAAGATACACCATTTCAAAGGCCTTGCATTCAAGTGCCCACAATTACCCATTTCTCTGTCACACACATAAATCAAGGGCAAGTGTGAGCTAGATACACACAATTTAATTGGAAGACACTGTAGTACATTACCATTCCCATCTGAGAGAAAACATTCATCAAATACATGCCTCAGGAGGCTAAGTGACAAGGCAGGCCCAGGGATCAACACCTGGAATACCACAGAAGAGCCAAATCAAATCTGACCTATACTGTGTAGTGTCCCCTTCTCTTACTGGCAGTTTTGAGACTGCTGCCAATCGCAAAACACAATTTTCAAATGCTTTGCCTTGTGACTGCTTCCTAAAATGCCAATAGTCAGAAGAAGTACACTTGAAACAATTCACTGAGGCCTTCCCCACAGCCCCCTCCAACATAGAGAGGACAACTGTGATGCGATGGGCAGCCGGCAGAAGCCTGTGTGGAAAGGAGAGAAAGAGCCACCATTATTGTTCAGTTTCATAACTATTTCGACTAGCAGATGAGCCAGGCTTAGTCACCAGCATGTCTCTTGGTGAAGGAACACAGCTTATGGGAAAGCTTTCTCTCAGTATTATATGTCTCAGTTTGTCACCACATAAGGAAAGCACAATAAACACCCATTATCCAAGGATTTAAAGTAATTTAAGCCATTAGGTATAAACCAAAACACTATGAATGTCAATGTGCTGGGAAAAGGCCACACACACTCGTTTCCCATCAACAACAAAATGTGCAATTTGAATGTGTGTGGGTGAAATTCAGGTTTTGTGATGCCAGTTTGTGACTGAAACTTGTACCAGTAATAAAACAGGGGAACCAAAGTTATCTATTGAGAGTAAATGTTAGAAGGCTTTTTGAGAATATTTTAAATAGTGCACATTTCTATTGAACATTCTCTTCTCCCTTTTGAGATGAGCAATTGACCTCACCTGAATGTTGATAAATTAATCACCACACAGAAAAGTAGTAACATTATGTAGAAAGAGAAAGAGTAGAGACCTTTTTGGCACTGCCAGGTCTAACTGGCACTGCCAGAACTAACTCCTCCTTCAAAAGGTCCCATGCAAGGAGGGAAAGGAGGGTGCAGGGCACCCTCTGGCCTGCACATGGTTCTCAGCCTGGATATGAAGATATCAAGACTGCAGTATGAAGATACTGCTGCAGATATGCTGCAGATATGAAGCCATGTCAGCCCCCCGAGAGATGTCCGAGTTGACCAGAGAAGAACGTCACTCCCAGCATGGAAAAGCCTGGAGTCCCGGGCTGCCTCTTGCTTCACAGCAGGACTAAAGACATGTGGTGTGCAGTGAGATGCTTGAGTAACTCCTGAGGTAACTCGCTGGCCCTGAGAAAGGAAACAAGCATATAAATGAAATGATGCCAAAGTCTAAAGAGCCGGGGCAGGAAAAGGAAACAGTGCCAAGAAAAGGAGTTGAACCAAATACCACCGCTTTCTGCTCCAAAAGGTGGAATCATGAACTAGGGGGCTACATTCCTTGAGCACCACCTGTGCCCTAAGTCCTTAACAAAGATTATCACACTTGATTCTCACAACATCCAAGACAGCATGCCAGAAGTCCCATAGCACAAAGGAGGAGGGAGTCAAGCTCAAAGATGATAGTAAGAGAGAGCCGAGAGACTTTCAGACTCAGATACTGGGAGCTGTTTATGGATGAAACACGAGGTATGGTCCCAGCAATATCTGCAAGCAAACACACGGCCAAGAATTACTGGAAGGGTGAAAATTTGAAGGAGCATTGACTCCTGACTTGACAATTACTTCCACTGTATTCCCGGGATCCTTATCACATGTGGAAAGGGTCTGGGAAACCACCATTCACCACCACCTACTTGGTCCACAGGTCCCATATTACCCTTTTTCATAGACAAAAATGTTTTCAATTACCTTCAGATCCATGTTGTCATACTAGGAAAAAAAGACACCCAAGCAGCACAAATTTCACATTCATGAGGTTTATTTTCAACAGACCAATCCAGTCCATCTTGCTGCTGCCAGCTACTGCAAGTGTTTCCAACGAGAATAAAAAGACAGGTCAACCTTTTGATGGGAAACTGTCAAAATCAGTTGATTTTGAAAACTGACATTCTAAAAGTCGACATGTCGACAATAGAGGTATCCACAATGAACAGAGGAACATGATTAAGAACTGGAGAAAATAATACTGTCTTGGTTAAGGAACTAATTCCATTAATAGTTTCTATTACAGAAATAGCAAGCCATGTCCAGGGAGACACTTTGACAATGTTTTCTTAGAGACCCATGAAAGGCATTTTGATGCCATCTTCAATTATGCTACAGGTGACAGGGAAGGATTCCTACCCTCTGTTCAGCACCTGTGGCCCCACATAACATAAGTTGGCTCTTACTTGTCTGTGAATCAGGCCAATTGCTTCCAGATCCACTCTACACTTGCCAGTCCCCTAGGGTGACTACTACTGCACTTTTCCATCACAGGTCCTGAGGGTGATTTGCAAGAAGATTGCCTGCGGGTAAACAAACACACACAAGTGCAGGAAAATTAAGTAACTTGGAAACGCATATAGGTGGGTGTCTGAGGCAAACACGCCATTTCCCTTATGTAGAAAAGTTTCCAAAAACATTGAACTCATGAATCCAATCATGCTACCTCTGCCCATTAGACTGAGCCAAATGTTATGAAAGGTAACATAAGACAGAGACTGATCTTCAGAGGTATGGTTGCCCTTTTACAATGAACCACCGGTTCATCATGCTTAATCCAAACATCGCAGAGTAATTATGGAACATTACAGTGAAAGGCCATGACTCTTATCTGAAGAAGGACAGTCTCAGAGAACATCTTTTTCTTTTCCTCTTTTCAGTGACAGCTTGACGCCAGTCACTGTTGTTAAACAAGGGTTAAAAAGCCTATGAGAACAATTTTTTCCTTACTAATGCAAAAAAGATAATGAAAAACATTTACAGAAATCTTATGAAACAGCCCAGGACCCACATTCAACTGGGTTAAATGATACCAAACACATAAATTTTTAGCAAAAGAAGATCCCAAACTCTGTCAATGCCAGACAGTCAGATCAAACGCAATCAGTGTCATAATACATCAAAGACAAAGTCACATGATTATGTTCTGCATTTAAAAATCAAGACTATTCCCTAATGTTTATTCTCAAGGAGGTTTATGAAGAGGGAACAATTCCAAAATATAAACAAAATAACTCTATCAAACAAGAAATTACAATAAAAATAGAGCATAATCAGAGGTGAAGTTCATTTCTTGTAATTTGATATTTACACAAAACCCTTTAAAGAAAGTTCTGGGGAGGCCCAGGAACAAACTTAATTGAATACAGTGGGATGAACATATAAAATTAAAATGTTAAAAGCATCCAGTCTTGACAGACAAGAAGCGCTCATGTACATCCACCATGACTATGCAAACTCAAGCACCCAGCCAGTCCATTCAGTTCAGAATATGCCCATTGAAAATATGTTTATTTGAAGAGTACTTGTGAAACACGAGCAAGGTCACCATTAAGCAAATCAAATGATTACGATGCCCTGAAAAGGCCCACACAATTATAATGTATAATAAAAACACTGGGTGCCTGATTCCCTTCTAGGTTTGAAAGAAAACAACATCCCAAGAGACGGCTGTTTTCTTATTTGCAACCTGCAAACATCACCAAATATTTTATGGGCCTTTTGTGCTTAAATACGACGATCTTAAACACACACAAAATGCAAAACACCCTTTCAAGTTGACTGAAGACCATATCCAGGGTCCGTGAACGAGCCCCGAGCCAATCAAACCATCTGTTTACTCAATTTTCATGTTAAAATTTTCAGAATATGTGTTCCATTTTAAGGCAACACGTCAAGAAGACCATTCAGAAAATTAATCAGCAAATGATACTAAGCTTAAAGCCATGTTGTTAAATAAAACACAAAACACTAAGGCAGCCAAGGGCTGTAAGCTGACGTAACACTACACATGCTCCCACAGAGACTTACTTTTTCCTTTCACGTGGAAAATAACAAAAACACCCTCAATGGTTAAGAAAGGTCACAAAAATGGCCACAATCAACACTGGAACTAACCAGGCAACGACATATCCACCACAAACGTGCAACAACCTATTATACAGAGTGAAGTAAGCCAGAAGGAAAAACACCAATACAGTATACTAACGCATATATATGGAATTTAGAAAGATGATAACAATAACCCTGTGTACGAGACAGCAAAAGAGACACTGATGTATGGAACAGTCTTATGCACTCTGTGGGAGAGGGAGAGGGTGGGAAGATTTGGGAGAATGGCATGGAAACATGTAAAATATCATGTATGAAACAAGATGCCAGTCCAGGTTCGATGCACGATGCTGGATGCTTGGGGCTGGTGCACTGGGACGACCCAGAGGGATGGTGTGGGGAGGGAGGAGGGAGGAGGGTTCAGGATGGGGAGCACATGTATACCTATGATGGAATCATTTTGACATTTGGCAAAACTAATACAATTATGTAAAGTTTAAAAATAAAATAAAATTTAAAAAATAAAAATAAAAAAAATAAAATAACCAGTAAGAAAAACTGAAGCAATTATAATGTAAATTGTTCATCATTAAAATAAAATGAAAGCTAATGCATAAGATAAAAAAAATAAATAAATAAAGGGCAGAAGCAGCTCCATGGTGAACAATGGTGACACGACAGTCTGGCACCCCACACCACCCAGCCAACCACACCCAAACTTTCCTCACATTAAGCCACAAACTTAAAATATAGGATACTGAGGAAGATAGGACACACAAAGATGAACTCCCCAGGTCGGTAGGTGCCTAATATACCAGTGGAGATAAGTGGAGAAGTAACTGCAGAAAGAATGAAAGGATGGACCAAGAGCAAAAACAACACCCAGTTGTGGATGTGACTGGTGATAGAAGCAAGGTCCGATGCTGTAAAGAGCAATATTGCATAGGAACCTGGAATGTCAGGTCCATGAATCAAGGCAAATTGGAAGTGGTCAAACAGGAGATGGCAAGAGTGAACATTGACATTCTAGGAATCAGCGAACTAAAATGGACTGGAATGGGTGAATTTAACTCAGATGACCATTACATCTACTACTGTGGGCAGGAATCCCTTAGAAGAAATGGAGTAGACATCACGGTCAACAAAAGAGTCTGAAACGCAGTATTTGGATGCAATCTCAAAAACGACAGAATGATCTCTGTTTGTTTCCAAGGCAAACCATTCAATATCACGGTAATCCAAGTTTATGCCCCAACCAGTAACGCTGAAGAAGCCGAAGTTGAATGGTTCTATGAAGACCTATAAGACCATTAAGAACTAACACCCAGAAAAGATGTCTTTTTCATTAGAGGGGCCTGGAATGCAAAAGTAGGAAGTCAAGAAACACCTGGAGTAACAGGCAAATTTGGCCTTGGAGTGCATAATGAAGCAGGGCAAAGACTAATACAGTTTTGTCAAGAGAACTCACTAGTCATAGCAAACACCCTCTTCCAACAACACAAGAGAAGACTCTACACATGGATATAACCAGATGGCCAACACTCAAATCAGATTGATTATATTCTTTGCAGCCAAAGATGGAGAAGCTCTATATAGTCAGCAAAAACAAGGCCAGGAGCTGACTGTGGCTCAAATCATGAACTCCTTATTGCCAAATTCAGAATTAAATAGAAGAAAGTGGGGAAGACCACTAGGCCATTCAGATATGACCTAAATCAAATCCCTTATGATTATACAGTGGAAGTGAGAAGTAGATTTAAGGGACTAGATCAGATAGACAGAGTGCCTGATGAACTATGGACAGAGGTTCGTGACATTGTACAGGAGACAGGGAACAAGACCATCCCCAAGAATAAGAAATGCAAAAAAGCAAAACAGCTGTCTGGGAAGGCCTTACAAATAGCTGTGAAAAGAAGGGAAGCGAAAAGCAAAGGAGAAAATATACCATTTGAATGCAGAGTTCCAAAGAATAGTAAGGAGAGATAAGAAAGCCTTCCTAAGTGATCAGTGCAAAGAAATAGTGGAAAATAATAGAATGGAAAAGACTAGAGATCTCTTCAAGAAAATTAGAGATACCAAGGGAACATTTCATGCAAGGATGTGCTCAATAAAGGACAGAAATGGTATGGACCTAACAGAAGCAGAAGATATTAAGAAGAGGAAGCAAGAATACACAGAAGAACTGTACAAAAAAGATCTTCACTACCCAGATAATCACGATGGTATGATCACTCACCTAGAGCCAGACATCCTCGAATGTGAAGTCAAGTGGGCCTTAGGAAGCATCACTAGGGAAAAAGCTAGTGGAGGTGATGGAATTTCAGTTGAGCTATTTCAAATCCTAAAAGATGATGCTGTGAAAGTGCTGCCAGCAAATTTGGAAAACTCAGCACTGGCGACAGGACTGGAAAAGGTCAGTTTTCATTTTAATCACAAATAAAGGCAATGCCAAAGAATGCTCAAACTACCACATAATTGCACTCATCCTACATGCTAGCAACATAATGCTCAAAATTCTCCAAGCCAGGCTTCAGCAATACATGAACCGTGAACTTCCAGATGTTCAAGCTGGTTTAAGAAAAGGCAGAGGAAAAAAAAATAAAGAAAAGGCAGAGGAACCAGAGATCAAATTGCCAACATCTGCTGGATCATTGAAAAAGCAAGAGAGTTCCAGAAAGCATCAATTTCTCCTTTATTGACTATGCCAAAGCCTTTGACTATTGACTATGCCAAAGGCTTTGATCACAATAAACTGCAGAAAATTCTGAAAGAGATGGGAATACCAGACCACCTGACCTGTCTCTTGAGAAATCTGTATGCAGATCAGGAAGCAACAGTTAGAACTGGACATGGAATAACAGACTGGTTCCAATAGGAAAAGGAGTACGTCAAGGCTGTATATTGCCACCCTGCTTATTTAACTTATATGCAGAGGACATCATGAGAAATTCTGGGCTGGATGAAGCACAAGCTGGAATCAAGATTGCTGGGAGAAATGTAACTAACCTCAGATATGCAGATGACACCATCTTTATAGCACAAAGTGATCAAGAACTAAAGAGCCTCTTGATGAAATAAGATGGGAGGTGTTGCGAGAGGGCATCAGAGGGCAGACACACTGAAACCATAATCACAGAAAACTAGTCAGTCTGATCACATGGACCACAGCCTTGTCTAACTCACTGAAACTAAACCATGCCGTGTGGGGCCAACCAAGATGGACGGGTCATGGTGGAGAGGTCTGACAGAATATGGTCCACTGGAGAAGGGTATGGCAAACCACTTCAGTATTCTTGCCTTGAGAACCCCATGAACAGTATGAAAAGGTAAAATGATAGGATACTGAAAGAGGAACTCCCCAGGTTGGTATGTGCCCAATATGCTACTGGAGATCAGTGGAGAAATAACTCCAGAAAGAATGAAGGGATGGAGACAAAGCAAAAACAATACCCAGTTGTGGATGTGACTGGTGATAGAAGCAAGGTCTGATGCTGTAAAGAGCAATATTGCATAGGACCCTGGAATGTTAGGTCCATGAATCAAGGCAAATTGGAAGTGGTCAAACAGGAGATGGCAAGAGTGAACGTCAACATTCTAGGAATCAGTGAACTAAAATGGACTGGAATGGGTGAATTTAACTCAGATGACCTTTATATCTACTACTGTGGGCAAAAATCCCTTAGAAGAAATGGAGTAGCCATCGTGGTGAACAAAAGAGTCTGAAATGCAGTACTTGGATGCAATCTCAAAAATGACAGAATGATCTCTGTTCGTTTCTGAGGCAAACCATTCCATATCACAGTAATCCAAGCCTATGCCCCAACCAGTAACACTGAAGAAGCTGAAATTGAACGGTTCTATGAAAACCTACAAGACATTTTAGAACTAACACCCAAAAAAGATGTCCTTTTCATTATAGGGGACTGGAATGCAAAAGTAGGAAGTCAAGAAACACCTGCAGTAACAGGAAAATTTGGCCTTGGAATACAGAATGAAGCAGGGCAAAGACTAATACAGTTTTGCCAAGAAAATGCACTGGTCATAGCAAACACACAAGAGAAGACTCTACATATGGACATCACCAGATGGTCAACACCAAAATCAGATTGATTATATTCTTTGCAGACAAAGATGGAGAAGCTCTATACAGTCAACAAAAACAAGACCAGGAGCTGACTGTGGCTCAGATCATGAACTGCTTATTGCCAAATTCAGACTTAAATTGAAGAAAGTAGGGAAAACCACTAGACCATTCAGGTATGACCTAAATCAAATCCCTTATGATTATACAGTGGAAGTGAGAAATAGATTTAAGGGACTAGATCTGATAGAGTGCCTGATGAACTATGGGCAGAGGTTCGTGACATTGTACAGGAGACAGGGATCAAGACCATCCCCAAGGAAAAGAAATTCAAAAAAGCAAAATGGCTGTCTGGGGAGGCCTTACAAATAGCTGTGAAAAGAAGAGAAGAGAAAACCAAAGGAGAAAAGGAAAGATATAAGCATCTGAATGCAGAGTTCCAAAGAATAGCAAGGAGAGATAAGAAAGCCTTTTTCAGCGATCAATGCAAAGAAATAGAGGAAAACAACAGAATGGGAAAGACCAGAGATCTCTTCAAGAAAATTAGAGATACCAAGGGAACATTTCATGCAAAGATGGGTTCAATAAAGAACTGAAATGGTATGGACCTAACAGAAGCAGAAGATATTAAGAAGAGGAAGCAAGAATACACAGAAGAACTGTACAAAAAAGTTTTTCACGACCCAGATAATCAAGATGGTGTGATAACTCACCTAGAGCCAGACATCGTGGAATGTGAAGTCAAATAAAGCATCACTACGAACAAAGCTAGCAGAGGTGATGGAATTCCAGTTGAGCTATTTCAAATCCTGAAAGATGATGCTGTGAAAGGGCTGCACTCAATATGCCAGGAAATTTGGAAAACTCAGCAGTGGCCACAGGACTGGAAAAGGTCAGTTTTCATTCCAATCCCAAAGAAAGGCAATGCCAAAGAATGCTCAAACTACCTCACAATTGCACTCATCTCACACGCTCGTAAAGTAATGCTCAAAATTCTCCAAGCCAGGCTTCAGCAATACGTGAACCGTGAACTTCCTGATGTTCAAGCTGGTTTTAGAAAAGGCAAAGGAACTAGAGATCAAATTGCCAACATCCGCTGGATCATGGAAAAAGCAAGAGAGTTCCAGAAAAACATCTATTTCTGCTTTACTGACTATGCCAAAGCCTTTGACTGTGTGGATCACAATAAACTGTGGAAAATTCTGAAAGAGATGAGAATACCAGACCACCTGACCTGCCTCTTGAGAAACCTATATGCAGGTTAGGAAGCAACAGTTAGAACTGGACATGGAACAACAGACTGGTTCCAAATAGGAAAAGGAGTACGTCAAGGCTGTATCTTGTCACCCTGCTAATTTAACTTCTATGCAGAGTACATCATGAGAAACGCTGGGCTGGAAGAAGCACAAGCTGGAATCAAGATTGCTGGGAGAAATATCAATAACCTCAGTTATGCAGATGACACCACCCTTATGGCAGAAAGTGAAGAGGTACTACAAAGCCTCTTGATGCAAGTGAAAGAGGAGAGTGAAAGGTTGGCTTTACTATCTTGAGAAAGAAGAATGGAACTGGAGGAATCAACCTACCTGACTTCAGGCTCTACTACAAAGCCACAGTTATCAAGACAATATGGTACTGGCACAAAGACAGAAACATAGATCAGTGGAACAAAATAGAAAGCCCAGAGATAAATCCACGCACATATGGACACCTTATCTTTGACAAAGGAGGCAAGAATATACAATGGATTAAAGACAATCTCTTTAACAAGTGGTGCTGGGAAACCTGGTCAACCACTTGTAAAAGAATGAAACTAGAACACTTTCTAACACCATACACAAAAATAAACTCAAAATGGATTAAAGATCTCAACGTAAGACCAGAAACTATAAAACTCCTAGAGGAGAACATAGGCAAAACACTCTCTGACATACATCACAGCAGGATCCTCTATGACCCACCTCCCAGAATATTGGAAATAAAAGACAAAATAAACAAATGGGACCTAATTAAACTTAAAAGCTTCTGCACATCAAAGGACACTATTAGCAAGGTGAAAAGGCAGCCTTCAGAATGGGAGAAAATAATAGCAAATGAAGCAACAAACAACTAATCTCAAAAATATACAAGCAACTCCTACAGCTCAACTCCAGAAAAATAAATGACCCAATCAAAAAATGGGCCAAAGAACTAAATAGACATTTCTCCAAAGAAGACATACAGATGGCTTACAAACATATGAAAAGATGCTCAACATCACTCATTATCAGAGAAATGCAAATCAAAACCACTATGAGGTACCATTTCACGCCAGTCAGAATGGCTGCGATCCAAAAGTCTACAAGCAATAAATGCTGGAGAGGGTGTGGAGAAAAGGGAACCCTCTTGCACTGTTGGTGGGAATGCAAACTAGTACAGCCACTATGGAGAACAGTGTGGAGATTCCTTAAAAAAACTGGACATAGAACTGCCTTATGATCCAGCAACCCCACTGCTGGGCATACACACTGAGGAAACCAGAAGGGATAGAGACACATGTACCCCAATGTTCATCGCAGCACTGTTTATAATAGCCAGGACATGGAAGCAACCTAGATGTCCATCAGCAGATGAATGGATAAGAAAGCTGTGGTACATATACACAATGGAGTATTACTCAACCATTAAAAAGAATATATTTGAATCAGTTCTAATGAGGTGGATGAAACTGGAGCTTATTATACAGAGTGAAGTAAGCCAGAAAGAAAAACACCAGTACAGTATACTAACGCATATATATGGAATTTAGAAAGATGGTAACAATAACCCTGTATACGAGACAGCAAAAGAGACACTGATGTATAGAACAGTCTTATGGACTCTGTGGGAGAGGGAGAGGGTGGGAAGATTTGGGAGAATGGCATTGAAACATGTATAATATCATGTATGAAATGAGTCACCAGTCCAGGTTCAATGCACGATACTGGATGCTTGGGGCTGGTGCACTGGGACGACCCAGAGGGAGGGTATAGGGAGGGAGGAGGGAGGAGGGTTCAGGATGGGGAACACATGTATACCTGTGGCGGATTCATTTCGATATTTGGCAAAACTAATACAATTTTGTAAAGTTTAAAAATAAAATTAAATTTAAAAAAAAAGGAAAGGAAAGAAGAAATAAAGGAAATATTTGTAAAGATTTAAGTTAGCTCTCTAGAAGAATATCCTGGGTTAACAAAGGCAACAGATCCTCATCCGGCAAATTTTCGTGAACCAGAAAAATCCTTGATTTTAAGGATTGCTCAAGTGAACTCTCCCCCTGAAGGTGAAGGGTGTGAGTCAGAGAGGCTGTATCCAAGATCCTATCTCCATGATTCTTCTTAAAAAAATTTTTTTTCTGTTGAAAAAATGACATAAAATTTACCATTTAAAAGTGTACATTTCAGTGTCATTAAATACATTCATATTGTTGTATAACCAAAAAAAAAAAAGAAAGAAAGAAAGGTTGGCTTTAAGCTCAACATTCAGAAAATTAAGATCATGGCATCTGGTCCCATCACTCCATGGGAAGTAGATGGGGAAACAGTGGAAGCAGTGTCAGACTATTTTTTCTGGTCTCCAAAATCACTGCAGATGGTGATTGCAGCCATGAAATTAAAAGACACTTACTCCTTGGAAGGAAAGTTATGACCAACCTAGACAGCATATTAAAAAGCAGAGACATACTTTGCCAACAAAAGTCTGTCTAGTCAAGGCTATGGTTTTTACAGTAGTCAGGTAAGGATGTGAGAGTTGGACTATATAGAAAGCTGAGCACTGAAGAATTGATGCTTTTCACCTGTGGTGTTGGAGAAGACTCTTGAGAGTCCCTTGGACTGCAAGGAGGTCCAACCAGTCCTTCCTAAAGGAGATCAGTCCTGAGTGTTCATTGAAAGGGGAAGAAAAAGGGGATGACAGAGAATGAGATGATTGGATGGCATCACCAACTCAATGTACATGAGTTTGGGTAGACTCTGGGAGTTGGTGATGGACAGGGAGGCCTGGCATGCTGCAGTCCATGGGGTCACAAAGAGTTGGACATGACTGAGCAACTAAACTGAACTGAAGCCACTACAAAACATTATGTTCATGAATGGGAAGGGGGTTTCCAAGACCCAAAATTATTTTATTTTATTTTTATTATTATTATTTTTTACTCTACAATATTGTATTGGTTTTGCCATACATTGACATGAATCCTCCACAGGTGTACACGTTTTCCCCATCCTGAACCCCCCTCCCACCTCCCTCCCCATACCATCTCTCTGGGTCATCCCAGTGCACCAGCCCTGAGCATCCTGTCTCATGCATTGAACCTAGACTGGCGATTCATTTCACATATGATACTATACATGTTTCAATGCCATTCTCCAAAATCATCCCACCCTCACCCTCTCCCACAAAGTCCAAAAGACTGTTCTATACATCTGTGTCTCTTTTGCTGATAAGACCCAAAATTAAAGAAAATTTTCTCAAAGTTTCATCAGGCTATTACAGTAACACCCAACACCAAACCCGGAAGTGGCTGCGAGACCTTCTCTGCCATCCACCCAGGAGCCGATGGACATGTCTGTCAAAGTGTCCATTAGGACACACCATCTACCCAACTCTCCAAATCACACCACAAACAGCCAAATACAAAGAAAGTAACAAAACGTATGCTTTTGAGAACTTGGGAAAGGGGCCACCACGTTAAATCCTAACCAAGGTCAATGGTTGACGGAGGGCCCACAGGATAATCCAGACAATCAGGAGGTTAGGCTCATGCTTACTTTCAAGCTAGGGCTTATTCCACAAGGTTTCCATGGCCCAGCCTCCCAACATCATTATTGGTGGGCTTGCCATGACTGAAGGGGAGATTGGCCATTCCTCTTAGGTAGGTCAACTGGTGGGAAACTGTCTGTTTCAGAAGGCCCAGCTGAAGTAATGAAATCTCTGCTCCTATTCCTATGTCTTTCTATATCTTTGTCCATCCTTCAATCCCTAACTCTGCTTCTTAGGTCTTTGCATATACTTTTTCTTTGTTTTCTTGACATATTATATTTTGGAAAGTTGCATATTCAGTTAACCCAGGCCTAGGTCAGTTAATTGCCGGGAGAAATATCATTAACCTCAGATATACAGATAACACCACCCTTATGGCAGAAAGTGAAGAGGAACTCAAAAGCCTCTTGATGAAAGTGAAAGAGGAGAGTGAAAAAGTTGGCTTAAAGCTCAACATTCAGAAAATTAAGATCATGGCATCTGGTCCCATCACTTCATGGGAAATAGATGGGGAAACAGTGGAAACAGCAACAGACTTTATTTTTCTGGGCTCCAAAATCACTGAGATGGTGACTACAGCCATGAAATTAAAAGACGCTTACTCCTTGCAAGGAAAGTTATGACCAACCTAGATAGCATATTCAAAAGCAGAGATATTACTTTGCCAACAAAGGTCTGTCTAGTCAAAGCTATAATTTTTCCATTGGTCATGTATGGATGTGAAAGTTGGACTGTGAAGAAAGCTGAGCACCGAAGAACTGATGCTTTTGAACTGTGGTTTTGGAGAAGACTCTTGAGAGTCCCTTGGACTGCAAGGAGATCCAACCAGTACATTCTGAAGGAGATCAGCCCTGGGATTTCTTTG
Organism: Bos indicus x Bos taurus; assembly: GCF_003369695.1. Classification (NCBI taxonomy): domain Eukaryota; kingdom Metazoa; phylum Chordata; class Mammalia; order Artiodactyla; family Bovidae; genus Bos; species Bos indicus x Bos taurus. The sequence continues at coordinate 126,702,071 of NC_040105.1, forward strand.
GAAGGAATGATGCTAAAGCTGAAACTCCAGTACTTTGGCCACCTCATGGGAAGAATTGACTCATTGGAAAAGACTCTGATGCTGGGAGGGGTTGGGGGCAGAAGGAGAAGGGGACGACAGAGGATGAGATGGCTGGATGGCATCACCGACTCAATGGACGTGAGTTTGAGTGAACTCCGGGAGTTGGTGATGGACAGGGAGGCCTGGCGTGCTGTGATTCATGGGGTTACAAAGAGTCGGACACGACTGAGCAACTGAACTGAACTGAATGAGTGATATGTAGTGAATAATTCCTAATACTCAAAGGACTGGATTCTAAGACAAATTGGACCAGGAGCTTATTGTGTGCTTCCAGGTTTTTGTTCTTGGCTACCAATGTTCTCCAGAACCATGCCGGGCCACTCCTCGTATCCTCACCCTTAGCAGGAATATGATAATCACCCCACAACGTGCACACTGTATCCAGGTATGCATCTGTCATCCTCATGAATAGGTGACAAGGATCACTTCTCCTAGGAAGATGTCAGATTACCTACCATCCTTCTTACCTTAACAAGGGAAGAACTTCAGTTCTGGCCTCAAGACCCCTACCCCTGCCACCCACCACCTCTCATCAATGCCCAGATTACTGAGCCCAGAGTCCCACTAGGTACATGGTGTGATGCACACACAGATCCACATCTTCATCGATGGTGCCTGGAGTCATAACAAAGAATAACATCTACAACGTGAGTTTTTCCATCATACATACTTTATTGAAAAACATTTTACAAATTGAAAATATTTTACACAAACATCTGTAGCTCTCTGACATGAGTGGTACAGTATATCTTCCATTTGCCAAGACTGGTGAGATCAGCAGAGCAACTGAAACTCTCTGTAAACAAGGTCTCTGGTGATATTCCCTACTGCAAAGGACCACAGAGAACTCACCACAAGGAAACAGATTTTGGTAAAATATAATTGAACTGGAGGTTGAAAAATGACTCCTACATACTCCTCTTCCTTGAGGTACCTTGGCACAAGTTCTACTGAAGGAAGTTCCCTTGGCCTGAGTTTGGCCCAGGTTGTGGCAATCACAATCTGTGGTGGACAGACACCTGCAAGAACCTGGTTTCTCATGTTAGGATATTGCAGGGCAGATATAAAGTTACATAAGAAAAAAGTTTAACTTTCCACATTGAAAACTGACAGCATCCTTTACCCCTCCCTTTGTTTTAGAGGGTTACCTTTGAAAAACGTGTCAGTTCTTTCTCTGCTTGTTTATATGTGTGGAAATCATTTAAAAGGCTCAATCAAGCCTATGGCCAATTTGACAACTCAGGAATGTTCCTTTAAGGACCTGGTAGGAAAATCGTTGCAAAGAGGGAAGGGGGAGGCTATGTAAGGAGAGAGCAACTTAAGCAGTTGAAACCAGAAACTGCTAGAGCTTCTGGACACTCAGAGAAAGAAATGACCATCAAAGCAGTGCACAAGAATCAATAAAAGTGCAGGAGAAGATCATAAAAAGGTGAGGGAAGGATCTCAGGAGGATTACAGCATCCACAGAAGCAGGAGATGTTCCTTCTCAGAACTTCCTCAGGTTATGTTATTATGCAACAGTATAAAACATTATAAAGAACATTAAACATTGCACAGAATGAGCAGTGGTAGCAAAATCATCTCCTGGCAGAGAGGCCCACAGTTCACTAGGAAAATGAAATGCGAAGACCTGATCCCAGTATTAATGCCTGAATGTCAGTACAGGTCCACATTCACTCACTTCACAGCTATCCATTTGCTTTACCATTGTCTATATCACAGTTATGGCCACCCAATGGTAGTGAGAGGGAACAGGGCTATGAGACAGGAGACAGAGCCCTGAACCCATAATGTCTGCCACATGTTTCAGGCCAAAGATCCTTGTCATCTCCACTGTCAGTCTTTCCTTATACTCTCAGAGCCGTCTCCTCATACTGCTGCTGGGCCCAAATTTACCTAATCAAGAGGAAGAAAAAGCCTTAAATGGGGGAACCACTGTACCCTGTCCCTCCCCAAAATGAGTTCCCCTTTCCTCTCACCACCTCTTGCAGCACAACACAACAAACATTGCATAACTGCCCCTCCACTGTGGTACTAAAAACACCTTCTTCCTTGAGATTGCAGAGAAGGTCTCCTTGAGGCAATGTCACCCCCACCAACAGGAAGACCCATATAAAAGGGAAGCCACCACCAAGCAGAAAGTCTTTCTAGCAGATACACATGGGGGGCGGGGGGAGACAGCTACAGCCTGGTGGTGTAACCCTCTCCAGCAAAAGGAAAACAAGGTCTTCATCCTCCCAGTCAGCACACTTGACTCGGGAGTTTCCCAGTCATTCAAGTTCATCAGTGCATGACCAGAAGGAAACAAACAGCCCGATTCAAGGACGGCTCATTGACAAGACCCACCTGACCTGATTTTTTCAACCAATGTGCAAGTGTGCTCAGTGGAATAGTGCCAAAAGCAAACATGGAAAGTTCTAAAAACATACACACACAGTGATGAGACACCCAACGATTCACTCTATGCCCTTGCTCTGCACAATGGCACAGAATTCTGACAACAGGTGATTGTCAGCTCTGCCCCAGAGCTTACATTACCCATGGCCTTTGCAGTACAGATGTCTGATTCAGGCTAGAGGTACCTTACCATCCAGACCCAACAATTCCCATAACCCTTGCTTTAGAGTACTCTGACAGAAGCCAGAGCCAACTTACACCCAGAACCCCTCATTTTGAATGCCCCTTGCAGCATTGAAGTCTGACTCACCACAGCTAATTTACCATCTGGCTCCAACATTTCCTATGACCCTTACTTTAGAGAAGTCTGACTCAGGCCAGAGCCAGCTGATGCCCTGAATGACAAGTTTCCTATGACCTTTGTGGCACAGAAATCTGAATCAGGTCAAAGGGAACTTAACATCTGAACCCAACATTTCCCGTGACCCTTGCTTTAGAGAATTCTGACTAAGGCCATTGCCAACTTACACTCTGAACCCCACATTTTCTATGTCCCTTTGAGAGTGTAACAGGCGTGAAGGCAAAGGATCTGCAAGTGGATGAAATAGCCTGCAAGTGTTAGACATTTTTTCTCTCTCCCTTAAGTAGCAGAAGGAAACAAACTACAATGTCAGATATTTTTCCCTTCTCTAAACAAATTCAAAAGGGGGATTCTTTTAAAATTCTGTTTTGCCATGATGAAACCTGGCTCCAACTGAACTTAACTTTTCTCAAACCCTGAGCTAACCAATGTGTTTTTCTTATGGAAGTGTTTTTCTTAAACTATTTTAATGAACTACGTATTTAACCTAGATTCTTTCTTCAAGTTGGTTCTGCCTAAGACTCAGAAGGGACTTGACAAGCCAGTATGTTTTACTCATGCAAATGTTCTGTTAAGCTATGTTTCAAGGGGACTATGTCTTTGCTTGGAAACCTGCTTTTCCTCAAGAGTCATGTCAATGGTTTTATGTCCCAGGACAAGTCACCTTGTGCCAATGCTATCTCAAAATGCATGGTGTGGGTGAGGAGCCTGGTGTCAGTCTCTGAGTTTTGAGACATTTCCTTTCTCTAATTAGCAGCATGCTGGTAGCGATATAACTTCCCACTAAAGACTAGCATGGGGACACTCTTTCTGTGCCCTTCTTATGTCTACATCAGAAGCTTACACTATCTCTTTCATCTTTTATAAAACTTTATTACACAAAAGCTCGAGTGATCAGGCCTCATCACTGGCCCCGACTTGAATTCCTCTCCTCCAGAGGCCAAGAAACCTGCATTCTTTCCTGGCTCAACAACAACCTTGCACCTTGGGGCACACAAGTCTGACACAGGCAAGTGCTACCTTACGACCTAGACCCAATATTTCCCATGACCCATGCTTTACAGAAGTCTGACTTGGGCCAGAGTCAATTTATGCTCTGAACCCCACATTTCCTATGCTATTTGTGACACAACATATGACTCAGGCCAGAGCTAATGTACCACCAAGACCCAACATTTTCCATGTTCCTTGTGGTACAGAAGTTTGACTCAGGCCAGAGGTAACTTACACCCTGACCCACTATTTCTCATGCTCCTTGCAGCAGAGAATTCTGACTTGGGCAAGAGCCTATTTCACACCCAGACCCAACATTTCCCATGACCCTTGCTTTAGAGAAATCTGACTCAGGGCAGAGCCACCTTTAGCCTGGAACCACACATTTCCTATGCTATTCAGAACACAGAAGTCTGACTCAGGCCAGAGTTAACTTACCACCTAGACCCAACATTTCACATGTCCTTTGGCACAGGAAAGTCTGACTCAAACCAGAGGCATTTAATGCTCAGGACCCAACATTTCCCATGCCCCTTTGCAAGACAAACATCTGCCTCAGGCTAGAGCTAACTTTCTCCCCAGACCCAATATTTCCCATGACTTTCCTGTGACACAGAAGTCTAACTCAGGCCAGTGCCAACTTACCACCCAGACCCAACTTTCCACAATCCCCATGGGACACAGAATTCTGACAACAGGCCAAAGCAAATTTTTGCCCTGGAGCCAACATTCACCGTGCCTACATGCTGCCATTGCCACTCTGGGACTTCTTTAGGACTTTCGTAAGGCACGTGTGATGTCTGAGCTATGAAGGAAGTAGTGTCTGGATGGTATATCAGTAGAACATACCAAGAATAGCTGGTGACTTTTAGCTGCACCTTTACAGCACACAAGGACATCTCAATAGGAGATCTGAGCTCAAACAAGTACAGTCAACATCAGTAGGTGCCTCCAAGGAGACTCTCTCGGATTACTCCTCTATGCCACAGTAATAGGAGGGGCAGTGGCCACCTTCCTCACTCTCTGCCCACCTGCAACCAGCAGGCCTCTGAAGGAGGGACCATGGTCTATATGTCATTTCATTTTTCCTGATCAGAGACGCTCCTGCCCTTCTATGACGCTGTAACATCTATAAAACTCTCTGTAAGAGAACAGATAATGAAACTGGTTGGCCAATCAGCCATGAAATCCATTTAGTTCAACATGTATTCTCCCCTGATTGGAGAGCATTTACCTTACCAGTTATTTCTACTACTGTAAAAATACACACTGTCTTACCCCCAGATATCCATGTTGACAGGAAATGAAGTGGAGATGGAGGTGTGGGTAACCACGGACTTTTCAAGCAAATTGTTATTTAAGAAGGCTTCTCATAGCTTCATAATTAATATAACAAGATATGGGGCAAGCTAAATCCAACTCTAAGACCTCTTTACACCATATGTGGGAGGCCAGGGCCTCTGTTACCATAGCAATGTAATGATCCATTCTGTATAACGAATGTCCCCTGCAAAACAAAGCTTGATCTATTTCTTACAAATAGTACTGAAATCACAGGATTTGAGATTAGGAAATAAACCAATGAAAATTACTGAGGATATTCTTGCTTCTATTAATCTTCCAAAAAGTGGTGGGTGTGTTCCATTTATTAGCATCATCACCACCAAAACCACTATCATGGACACCACCATCATCATTTCCAGTAGGCTAACATGCCTCTCAAAATGACTACTGCTATCCTGATGAACTTAGTTTATGCACATAACAGTAAATCAGAATAAAAAAGAAAGATACCCGATTGCAAAGGCTTTGTCTTCAAGTGCCAAATATTTCCCATTTCTCTGTCACCCACATAAATCAGGGGCAAGCATGAGCTTGATATAGATAACTTAGACTTTAGACCTTAGACTGAAGACATTACCATTCCCAGCCAAGAGAAAACATTCAGCTATTGAGCTTGATACAGATAACCTGACACAGATAACTTCATACAGATAACTTGATACATTCATAGATTGAGCTTGATTAAGATAATGTAGATTGAAGACCTTAGATTGAAGACATTACCATTCCCACCCAAGAGAAAATATTCATCAAATACATGCCTCAGGAGGCTAAGTGACAACGCAGGCCTAGGGATCAACACCTTGAATAGCACAGAGGAGCCAGGTCACATCTGACCTATACTGAGTAGTGTCCCCTTCTCTTAAGAGTGCCAGTTCTTGAGACTGCCACTAATTGGCAAAACAATCTTTCGAAAGCTCTGCCTTATGACTGCTACCTAAGATGCTAATAGTAAGCATAAGTTCCCATGAAACAATTCACTGAGGCCTTCCCCACAGCCCCCTCCAATGAGGAGACTCAGGACGACTGCTATGTGATGGGCAGCCAGCACAAGCCTGTGTGGAAAGGAGAGAAGGGCCCACCATAATTGTTAAGTTTCACAACTCTTTTGACTAGCAAATGAGCCAGGGTTGTTCACCATCATGTCTCTTGTTGAAGGAACACAAGTTAGAAGAAAGCTTTCTCTCAGTATTATATGTTTCAGTTTGTCACCGCATGATGAAATCCACAATGACACCCATCGTCCAAAAATTTAAAGTAATTTAACCCACTACAGGTATAAACCAAGAGTATGAACGTCAATGTTCTGGGAAAAGGCCACACAGTCTAGTTTCCCATCAAAAAGGAAATGTGAAATTTAAACATGGGTGGGTGAAATTCAGTTTCTGTGATGCCACCTTGCAACTTAAACTTCTACCAGTGATAAAGAGGAAACATAGTTATCTATTGAAACTGAAGGTTAGAAGGCTTTTTGAGAACATTTTAAATAGTGAACATTTCTATTGAACATTTTCTCCTCCCTTTACAAATGAGCAAATGACCTCACTTGAATGTTGATAAACTAATCACCATGAAGAAAACAAGTAAATATGTATTAGATCAGATCAGATCAGATCAGATCAGTCGCTCAGTCGTGTCCGACTCTTTGTGACCCCATGAATCGCAGCACACCAGGCCTCCCTGTCCATCACCAACTCCCGGAGTTCACTGAGACTCACGTCCATCGAGTCAATGATGCCATCCAGCCATCTCATCCTCTGTCGTCCCCTTCTCCTCCTGCCCCCAATCCCTCCCAGCATCAGAGTCTTTTCCAATGAGTCAATTCTTCCCATGAGGTGGCCAAAGTACTGGAGTTTCAGCTTTAGCATCATTCCTTCCAAAGAAATCCCAGGGCTGATCTCCTTCAGAATGGACTGGTTGGATCTCCTTGCAGTCCAAGGGACTCTCAAGAGTCCCTTAATAACACAATTAAGCAAAGTCAAAGGATTTCAATGCCCTCAAAAGGCTCACACCATTATAATGTACAATAAAAGGGAAAGGAAAGCATTGGGTGCTTGATTCCCTTCTGGGTTTGAAAGAAAGCAACAGCCCAAGAGTTGGCTGTTTTCTTATTTGTAACCTGCAAATATCACCCAATCTTTTAAGGGCAATTTTTGCTTGAAAACAATCTTAAACACACACAAAATGCAAAATAGACTTCCAAGGTTACAGAAGACCATGTCCAGAGTCTGTGAACAAGCCCCGAGCCAAACAAGCCATCTGTTTACTCAACTTTTACGTCAAAATTCTCAGAATTTCTGTCCCGTTTTAAGGAAACATGTGAAGAAGACCATTCCAAAAGTTAACGAAAAAAATGATATTAAACTTAAAGCCATATAAATAAAACACGAAACACCAAGGAAGCCAAGGGCTGTCAGTAGTCATAACACTGCACACACTCACTCAGAGGCTTACTTTCTCGTTTCACGTGGAAAATAACAAAAACACCGTCAATGGTTAAGAAAGGTCGCAAAAATGGCCAAGATCAACATTTGAACCAACCCAGCAATGCTATATCCACCCCAAACATGCAAGGCAAAATACAAGGCAGAATCAGCTCCATGGTGACCAAAGGTCACCCGAATTTCTGAGACCCCCACACCACCCAGCCAACCACACCCACCCTTTCCTCACAGTAAGACACAAACACTACAAAACATTAAGACCATGAATGGGAAGGGCATCTCCGAGATCCACAATTAAACAAAGAAAATCTCCAAGTTTCATCAGGCTGTTACAATAACGCCCAACAGCAAACCAGAGAGACAGTCTCTGCTATCCAACCTGGAGCTGATGGACACGTCTCTGAAAGTCTCCATTAGGACACATCATCTATCCGATTCTCCAAATCACACTGCAGATAGCGAAATATGAATAAAGTAAGTAAAATGTATGCTTTTGAGATCTCGGGAAATGTTGTCACCATGTCAAATCCTAACCGAGGAGAATAGTGGATGGAAGCCCCACACGATAATATATATGGTAGGGAGCTTGAAATGCATGCTAAGTCGCTTCAGTCGTGTCCGACTCTGTGTGACCCCATAGACGGCAGCCCACCAGGTTCCCCCATCCCTGGGATTCTCCAGGCAAGAGTACTGGAGAGATTTCGGCACCTGCTGTCAATTTGTGAGTTGTACAAACAAGAAGGTGCAGCTCCCCTAGGCTTGACTACCTTGAGTATTTAACTCATCTACACTCTACTGGGTGTGTGGACCACATAACCCCTGGGTCCCTTAGCTGGATTGCATGGCCATAATTTGCACAGTGCTCCTAGGAAAGATGATCTAACAGTAGCACTGTACTTCCCATGGGAAAGATCATTATGGAGGGTGTTTGAGACCTCATGGTGTGAACAGTGTTATGCAGCAGTCCATGATGTTGCCCTACCCAGTGCGATGGCTAATTTTATATGCCAACATGACTGGGCATGGAATATCCATATTAAACATTATTTCTGGTTGTATCTGTGAGGGTGTTTCTGGATGAGATGAGCATTTGAATTGGTGACTTAGTAAAAGAAAAGAACTTCCCCAATTTAAGTGGGCATCATCCAATCCTCTAGAGAGCCCAAATGGAACAAAAAGCAGAGAAAAGAAGAATTCTTCCCAGTTTTCTTAACTTAGGGCTTTTGATAGAACACGTCTCCTCATTTTCTCCTTCTCTTCAATGAAGATTCATGCCACTATAGCCCCTGGTTCACAGGCCTACAGACTGGGATTAAATTATATCACTGGCTTCCCTGGCTTTATACCTTGTAGACAGATTGTGGAATTTCTAAACCTGCATAAATAGGAAAACTAAATTCCTCAAGATAAACCTTCTTCATATGTGTGTGTGTGTGTGTGTGTGTATACACATAAATATATATAGAAAATGTCTCTTATTGATTCGGTTTCTTTGAATAACTGACTAAAAACCTGGAACATCGAAGACAGCTTCTGTTGTTAGATTTGGCTTCATAGTCCTCAAATAGAACTTGGAAGAAACAGCAAAATCAAATACATGAAAATTAGTTCCAAACTACAAACTATGGGTGAAGAATGGAGAAGGCAATGGCACCCCACTCCAGTACTCTTGCCTGGAGAATCCCATGGATGGAGGAGCCTGGTAGGCTACAGTCCATGCGGTCGCTAGGAGTCGGACACGACTGAGCGACTTCATTTTCACTTTTCACTGTCCTGCATTGGAGAAGGAAATGGCAACCCACTCCAGTGTTCTTGCCTGGAGGATCCCAGGGGCAGGAGAGCCTGGTGGGCTGACGTCTATGGGGTCACACAGAGTCGGACACAACTGAAGTGACTTAGCAGTAGCAGTATGGGTGAAGAAAATATTATACCAGAAACAAACAGCCAGACATTGGACCAGAGGGGTTTCTTTTCCACTAGGGAACAGATGCTCCTTGGAAAGCCCAGAGAAAGATTACAGGTGAGCTCTTCCAAACTTGGGGTTGTTGGGTGAGCCTTTGCCAAAGATCCAGAGGGCAGGAGAGTTGTTGCAGGCCTTCTCCAGTCATCAGTAAGAAATGATTAATCCACATGGAGAGGGACAACAATGAAGATTGGGGCCGTTGATGTGAATCGTGTCTAAGGATTTGGCAAGTCTTCCCCATGTGTTACTAGGCTTGTCCCTCTGACTGGCATCAGCAGATGCATGTATACTGGGCCCTCTCAAGCCCTGGCATGCAATGACCACTAGCACCCAGGTCCTATCTTTCAGATCACCAATGTCTCCTCAATCGGTGGTTATCATTTATTCCATTTTTTTCTTTTTTCCCCCATTTTTTCTGTGTGTGTTACTGCGCAGTGTGTGAGCTATTAGATCCTCAACCAGGGATCGATCCTGTTCCCACAGAAGTAAAAGCACTGAGCTTTAGCCACTGGACCACCAGGAAAGTCCTGTCTTTCAGTCTTATCTCATTTATACTTCATTCCACGTTCATGGTCTGTCTGAGGAAAATAATGTCTTCTTATCTACTGTGTACAGTACATGAGCTTGAGGTATGCTGTTTAGATTCAAACCACAATTACTAATCCTACCAGCTGAATATCCTTCATTGTTTTGTGTCTCAGTTTCCTCATCAGTAAAGTGGGGATACTAATAAGAACTATGTCATCAGGCTGCCATAACCCTTAGTGAGTTCGTGCAAAGCATTTAGACCAGTGCCTAACAGTCCTGAATATTCAATGGAAGGGCTGATGCTGAAGATAAAACTCCAATACTTTGGCCATCTGATGCGAAGAGCAGACTCACTAGAAAAGACCATGATTCTGGGAAAGATTGAAGGCAGGAGGAGTAGGGGCTGACAGAGGATTAAATGGTTGGATGGCATCACTGACTCAATGGACATGAGTTTGGGTAAGCTTCGGGAGTTGGTGATGGGCAGGGAAGTCTGGCGTGCTTCAGTCTCTGGGGTCGCAAGGAGTCAGACACAAATGAGCCACTGAAGTGAACTGAACAAACACACACTAAGCTTTCACGTAAAGTCATCTAGGACTGTTATTTATCACCATGCATGTCTCTGGTCAAATAAACCCTCCTTCCTGGAGAATTTATCATGCTAGCTCCACCAACAAGAGTCTAATTTCTCTGACTCTTTTCCTACTAACCATTCGTGTAACATATCCCACATCTTAGCAACATATTGGCCAGTTTGCCAGTTGTTTTGTTCCACAATTATTATTTTCACCTATGTTAATGTTTCTGTTGACTTATTAACTCTTGCACATTTTTCATGTATATATGCTGTTTTTTTAATTTTTACCCATGATTTTCCAATTCATCAACTAAGTTGCTCATTTTTTCCTGATATAATATAGCTATATACAGCACAATACATATGAGGATTCAATAGCACATAAGGACACACTGAAATCATACCTTTCATTAAGAGATCCCCAGTGATATTCCCCAAGAGAATGTCATAAACCCCATTGTCTACTCATTGCTTTGGCAGAAGGCACAATGTGGGTGGAATCTGATAGAAGAACTGGCAAAATATACTGAAGATTTGGTTGACCATATCAGACCCATCTGTCAAGAAAAGATGCAGAAAGCTGAAATGTGTGTTGCATAAGAGTTGATGGAGAATGTGGGAGAGAGAGGAGTTGTTTTGAAGGGTTTAGGATGAGCTAGTGCAGAGGAGCAGGAATGTGAAAGAGCATATCATTCTCAGGGAAAAACATGTATTCTGGCCTCATAGGAGAAGACAGTTAACAATATAATCTGCAAAACATGAAGGGAAAGAAGATAAGTGGCCAAAGGCAAAGAACCATGGGTTAGATATGGTAAACTCCATTGAGATCCAATTTCTTTTCAAATCTACCATTAGGGCATCAATGTGCAGAACAGATAAAAAGAGAGGGTCAAAAGAATATGGAGACTGAGCACACATGGCCGCCTTTCTCCAAAATCACATGAGCCTTGCTCATGCACAAGCACACCATGTCTGCTGCCTCATGGAACAGGGCATGTCTGTGGGTGCAGGCATGTAAGGCAAGGACCTTGGAATTGCCGAAGAAGCAATATAGGCAACCATCAACCACATGTTAAACCAGGTCAAGCCTATCAGGACCATCTTGAGAAGAGGAATGACCACCTCCATTACCGCCTGGAGCAGTGCTTGAATCCAAGTGTCAGATGCATCTTGAGTTCCAGCAGCCGCACACAGAGGCTCCAAGTGATTGGCTTCCCTAGTGGAGCCCTCCAAGAACCCCCGAGCTAGGCCTCTACCCTGCCTCCCTGAGCCTGGCTCTAGCCTTAGCCCCCTTCACCTGGCTGAGGGCTGGCCTCCAGATGTCCTTGGGGATCTTCCTGCCTAGGCCATGCTTCTGGTACTTCCCTTCAGAGGGCCTGGAACCCCGCACCACCTGGTATCCCTTGCTGGGGTCAGGTGTGGGCCTGTGACCAACACAACTTGCCTTCCTGCCCAAATCTTGGATGCTCATCCTTCTGCCAAGGCATTGAGTGTCCAAATTGAAATAGTCTGCATCAGGGCTTCCACGTGCACAGGCACACACACACACACACATACTGACAAAAGGTCATTCAAATTCTCAACTTTATATGATATGTGCAAACCTTCTATGAAGATGTCTCCGAAGCTCAGTCCACTCATGAATGGAAAGAAAGAATCTGTTTCCCTGAATTCTGAATGTTAGACTTTCTAACCAACATTGTACATCTTATAGGGAAAAGGCAAGTCTTAATTTCTTTGGCTTGAATGTGTTTGAATAATATCTGGGGGCAGACTAAATAATGTTTGAATGAAAATTATACTGGATATTCACTGCACTTCTCTAACTATCCTCTGTGGATTGCCTGATCAAGAACATGGCCCATCTATAAGTTCGTCAGTGTGAGGGTGTTCTGGTAAACCTAGACTTGGGTCTGGTTTCTGTAGTGATGGCATTCTGGCTTAGGACTGTGACCTTAACCTGTGAAGTTCAGCGTAACTGTGGATCCTTAGTGTCAGAGTTGCCACCCTCCTTCTTCTCCGCATGAGGTGGGCTCCATACTGCCTAAACATAGAGCTGGACCAGGGTATGCAAATAGTCGTGGGTCATCTTCTGAGACTTGGTTCAGTCACCAAAGGTAGATCTACACCTGGAACAGTAATGGCTTCCCTAAGTTGTCCCACATCACTTGTGCAAATGAGAAGAACTCAGATCACCCATAGAAGGAACCTGACCTACATGTCTGTGCCACTGTGGGTGGAGATCAGGACAAAGTTGTAGCCTGTGTCCCTAGACTGTGTCCCTGTGATACAGAGAGATGGAAATATAGATTGCTGGAAGGATATAGAGACAGAAAGAAGAATGCGGAGGTGGGAGGAAGGCTGAGAGGACACCAGCAGTGGAATCAAGGCACAGACTAGCCTACATTTGCTTCTGTCTGGATGAGACTTGTGCCCTAGGAGCTTCTAAGATACAGCTTTCTAGGCTGAGTGCACCCTTCCTCCAAGCCTCAACAGAATCCCTTCATGCCTTGAGATCCATCCAGAATGTCATGAGATGACCACCAGTCAGTCCCAAAGTCATGGGAAAAAGGTGCTCCAAGCCTTTCAAGGCATCCCTGGGGTGGGGAAAAGAATCAGAACAAAATGCAGGAAAGGAACTCAGAATGGGCAAGTCCTTATTCATCCTTTTTTCCTATAAGCTTCCTGTCACCCATTCATTTCTCTCCCAAGTGAGACCACATTCAAGGAAAGAGGAGAGTAGAAGGCACGGACCCCCTGCTCTCTGTATGTTTGTGTTTGTGTGGAAGGGGCAGGTGAGCCATAGCGATTTACAAGATCCCTTACCTCCAACAAAATAACAGAGTTCTAAAAGTGCACACCTGGTGCAGGAGTTATGTGTACTGCTTCGTGAATGTGCCTGTGCACTGAGACCCTGCTTCTCAGTGCCAGGATATCCAGGGTTTTGCAAAGGTGCCCTTGCATCATCATGTTTATCCATACATCAACAGTTATGAGGGAGATACATACAGCCTGGCCCATAAAAAGCCCTCAATAAATGGAAAAAATTATGCTCACTCCTCTCAATTCTGCACCAAGTCCAAAATCCCTTGGACTCCTATAAAACAAAAAAGGGCCAATGATTAATTAGTTAATCAATGCCTGCTGATCCTGTATTTGGAGTACAAGTGAGAAGTAGTTCCATCTCCTTGAAAATCCAAATCTCAGCATGTTTCTCTCCTGCCTGCTGACTCGGACTTGCATACTTGAATTGGGTAGCTCACATTCTAATGAATAAGTTATTCTTTAACAAGAGTACATCATAACACTGGGACAAAGAATGAAATTCCAGCTGTTTTTACACTATAGAAGACCTTCTTCAACCTCCACATACTGAGGAACCCTTTGGGTAGAAGTCACACATTGCAGCTTTGGTGATCCCTAGAGGCTGATCTGGAGAAGGCACTGGCACCCCACTCCAGCACTCTTACCTAGAAAATCCCATGGGCGGATGAGCCTGGTGGGCTGCCGTCTATGGGGTTGCACAGAGTCAGACACGACTGAAGCGACTTAGCAGCAGCAGCAGCAGAGGCTGATCACAAGATGTGAGTTGCTGAGACACGCAGCCTATACAATCTTTATGAAAACTCCAGGGAGACCCAAGCCCACCAGCCAGTGGGCATATCTTCAATCAGGACAGACTGTGACAGTCTTGCTTTCTTTTCCCCAGGAGGATGATGTCAATGAGCACAAGGTTTTAATGACTGCCCTCCACCCTCCCTGCCTCAGGCCATCTGTGTGCCCAACCCACACCACTTCGCTACAAGGCCATGTGAGCCCTGCACATGCATGAGCCCGCCAAGTCTGGTGGCCATGTGGAAAAGGGCATGCCTGTGGATGTGCACATGGGAGGAAAGGTCCACGGATTCGCCCGAGGAGGAATATGGGCAGCCACCAACCCCATGTTGGACCAGGTCAACACCTCTCTGGACCACGTGGAGGAGAGAAACGAGCACCTCCCTGACCGCCTCCAGAGTGCTTGAATCTAACTTGTAGACACACTTTGAGTTCCAGCAGCTGCTCAGGGAGGCCAGAAGCAATTGGCAGTCCCTAGTGGAGCCCTCCAAGGGCCCTGAGCCAGGCCTCAACCCTGGTTCCCTGAGCCGGCTCTAGCCTGAGCCCTCACCACCTGACTTGGGGCTGGACTGCAGATGTTCTGGATTTGTACCTGCCTAGGCCCACATTCTGGTACTTCCTTTCACGTGCCTGGCATATGCCCACCTCCTGGCATCTGCACCTCATGTCAGGTGTGGGTCTGTGACCCACCCAACTTGTCTGCCTGCAAAAGTCCTACATTTATTAGGCAGAGTAAAAAGTTATCTCAAAATTCTCTGAATTACTATTCCTGCACCTTGTTGCCACTTGAATGGCTATTTCACAAAATTTTGTCAGCATGCTTAGCTCTACAAAGGGTTAATAAATTTACTATTAAAAAATTTATGCAATGTATTTAAAGTTTTGATTTTTAAATAAATTTATTTTTTATTGAAGGATAAATGCTTTTCAGAATTTTGCTCTTTTCCATCAAATCTCAACATGAATCAGCTATAGGTATAGATATATCCCCTCCCTTTTGAAACTCCTCCCTATCTCCCTCTCCATCCCACCCCTCTAGGTTGATCTAGAGCCCCTGTTTGAGTTTCCAGAGCCATACAGCAAATTCCCCTTGACTATCTATTTTATATATGGTAATGTAAGTTTCCATGTTACTCTTGCCATACATCTCACCCTCTCTTCCCCTCTCCCCGTATCCATAAGTCTATTCTCTATGTCTGTTTCTCCATTGTTGCCCTGTAAATAATATCTTCAGCACCATTTTTCAAAATTCCATATATATGTGTTAGAATATGGCATTTATCTTTCTCTTTCTGACTCAGTTCACTCTGTATAATAGGTTCTAGCTTCATCCACCTCATTAGAACTGACTCAAATGTGAACGTGAACGTGAAGTCGCTCAGTCGTGTCCGACTCTTTGCGACCCCATGGACTGTAGCCTACCAGGCTCCTCTGTCCATGGGATTTTCCAGGCAATAGTACTGGAGTGGATTGCCATTTCCTTCTCCAAGGGATCTTCCCAACCCAGGGATCGAACCTGGGTCTCCTGCATCATAGACAGACGCTTTACCATCTGAGCCACCAGGGAATGGTGGACTCAAATGTGTTTCTTTTTATTTCTGAGTAATATTCCATTGTGTATATATACCACTACTTCTTTATCCATTCATCTGTGGATGGACATCTAGGTTCCTTCTACGTTCTAGCTACTGTAAATAGTGCTGCAAATAACAATGGGATACTTGAAACTCTTTCAATTTTGGTTTCCTCAGGGTATATGATTAGGAGGCAGATATCTGGGTCATATGGTGGTTTTATACCTAGTTTTTTTTTAAGGAATCTCCATGCCATCTTCCATAGTGGCTGTATCAATTTACACCCTGTCCAGCATTTATTGTTTCTTGACTTTTAATGAGTGCCCTTCTGACTGGTGTGGGGTGATATCTCATTGTAGTTTTGATATGAATTTCTCTAATAATGAGTGATGTTGAGCATCTTTTCATGTGTTTGTTACCCACCTGTATGTCTTCTTAGGAGATATGTCTATTTATGTCTTTGTCCAACTTTTTGACTGGATTGTTTGTTGTCTGGTATTGAGTTGTATGAGCTGCTTGTATATTTTGTAAATTAATCCTTTGTCAGTTGTTTCATTTGCTATTATTTTTCCCATTCTGTGGGTTGTCTTTTCACCTTGTTTATACTTTCCTTTGCTGTGTAAAAACTTTTAAGTTTAATCAGGTCCCACTTGTTTACTTTTGTTTTTATTTCCATGACTCTAGGAGGTGGGTCATGGAGCATCTTGCTTTGATTTATGTCATTTAGTGTTCTGCCTATGTTTTCCTCTAAGAGTTTTATAATTTCTTGTCTTACATTTAGGTCTTTAATCCATTTTGAGTTTATATTTGTGTATGGTGTTAGGAAGTGTTCTAATTTTATTCTTTAACATGTAGCTGTCCAATTTTCTGAGCACCATTTATTGAAGAAGCTGTCTTCTGGGCTTTCTATCTTGTTCCATTAGTCTATATTTCTGTTTTTGTGCCAGTACCATACTGTCTTGATGACTGTAGCTTTGTAGTATAACCTGAAGTCAGGAAGCTTGATTCCTCCAGCTCCATTCTTCTTTCTCAAGACTGCTTTGGCCATTCGGGGACTTTTGTGTTTCCATATGAATTGTGCAATTTTTTGTTCTAGTTCACTGAAAAATAATTTGGTAATTTGATAGGAGTTGCATTAATCTGCAGCTTGCATTTGGTAGTATAGTTATTTTCACAATACTGATTCTTCCTACTCAGGAACATATAATACCTCTCCATCTGTTTATGTCATCTTTGACTTCTTTTATTAGTGTCCTATAATTTTCTGTGTACAATTCTTTTTTCTCCTTAGGTAAGTTTATTGCTAGATATTTAACTATTTTTGTTGCAGTGGTGAATGGGATTGATTCTTTAATTGCCCTTTCTAATTTTTCATTGTTAGTATAAAGAAATGCAAGTGATTTCTTTGTATTGATTTTGTATCCTGCAACTTTGCTAAATTCACTTATTAGCTCTAGTAATTTTCTCATACTATCTTTAGGGTTTTCTATGTACAGTATCTTATCATCTGCCAACAGTGAGAGCTTTACTTCTTCTTTACTGATCTGGATTCCTTTTCTTTGTTTTTCATCTCTGATTGATGTATCTAGGAGTTCCAGAATGATGTTGAATAATAGTGGTGAAAGTGGACACCCTTGTCTTCTTCCTTATCTTAGGGGGAATGCTTTCCATTTTTCACCATTGGGAATAATATTTGCTGTAGGCTTGTCATATATGGCCTTTCCTATGTTGAGGTAGGTTATTTCTATGCCCATTTCTTGAAGAGTTTTAATCATAAATAAGTGCTAAATTTTGCCAAAGGCTTTTTCTGCATCTATTGAGATGATCATATTGTTTTTATCTTTCAATTTGTTAATATGGTGGATCACATTGATTGATTTCCATATATTGAAGAATCCTTGCATCCATAAAAGAAACCCAATTTGATCATGGTGTATTAGCTTTTCGATGTGTTGCTGAATTTTGTATGCTAAAATTTTGTTGAGGATTTTTGCATCTATATTCATCAGTGATATTGAGCCTAATTTTCTTTTTTTGTGTGGTCTTTGTCTGGTTTCAGTATCAGGGTGATGGTGGCTTCATAGAATGAATTTGGAAGTGTTCCTTCCTCTGCAGTTTTTTGAAAGACTTTTAGAACTGTTGGCGTTAGCTCTTCTCTAAATGTTTGATAGAATTCTCCTCTGAAGCCATCTGGTCCTGGGCTTTTGTCTTTGGGGAGATTTTTGATCACAGCTTCAATTTCAGTGCTTGTAGTTGGGTTATTCATAATTTTTATTTATTCTTGGTTCAGTCTTGGCAGATTGTACTTTTCTAAAAATCTGTCCATTTCTTCCAGGATATCTATTTTATTGCCATATAGTTGCTCATAATAGTCTTTTATAATCCTTCATATTTCTGCTTTGTCTGTTGTAATGTCTCCTTTTTCATTTTGAATTTTGTTGCTTTGATTCTTCTCTCTTTTTTTCTTAATGAGACTAGCTAAGTGTTTGTCAGTTTTGTTTATTTTCTCAAAGAGCAAGCTTTTAGTTTTATTAATCTTTACTGTTGTTTCTTTCATTTCTTTTTCATTTATTTCTGCTCAGGTCTTTATAATTTCTTTCCTTCTACTATTTTTTTCTTCTTTTTCCAGTTGCATTAGGTGTAAATTTAGGTTGTCTATTTGATGTTTTTCTTGTTTCTTGAGGTAGGATTTTATTGCTAAAAACTTCCCTCTTAGTACTGTTTTTGCTGTATCCCATAGGCTTTGAGCTGTTGTGTTTTCATTGTCATTTGTTTCTTGAATTTTTTTTTCTTTTGATTTCTTCAGTAACCTGTTATTTAGAAATATGTTGTTTATTCTCCATGTGTTTTTGTTTCTTACATTGTTTTTTTTTCTTGTAAATGATCTCTGGTCTCATAGCATTGTGGTCAGAGAAGATGACTGATACAGTTTCAATTTTCTTAAATGTACTGAGGTTTGATTTGTGACCCAAGGTGTGGTTTATGGTGGAAAGTGTTCCATGTGCACTCGAGGAGAAAATGTATTCTTCTGAATTTGGATGGAATGTGCTGAGGGTATCAATGAGATCCATCTCATGTAATGTATCATTTATGACCTGTGTTTCCTTATTAATTTTCAGTTTTGATGATCTGTCCATTGGTGTGAGTGGGGTGTTCAAGGCTCCTACTCTTATTGTATTACTGTCATTTTCTTCTTTTATCTCCATTATTGTTTGTCTCATGTATTGAGGTGCTCCTATGTTGGGTGCACAAAGATTTACGATTGTTTTGTCTTCCTCTGGATTGATCTCTTGATCATTACATAGTGTCCTTCCTTATCTCTTGTAATCTTCTTTAATGTAAGGACAATTTTGTCTGATATGAGGATTGCTACTCCAGCTTTCTTTTTGTGTGTGTGTGTGTAATAAAGTTTTATTAAAGTATAAATGAGATAGAGAAAGCTTCTGACATAGGCATCAGAAGGGGGCAGAAAAAGTACCCTCCAGCTTTCTTTTGCTTCCCATTTGCATGGAATATATTTTTCCATCCTCTGACTTTCAGTCTATATGTATCTTTAGATCTGAAGTGGGTTTCTTGTAGACAGCGTATACATGGGTCCTCTCATTGTATCCATTCAGCCAGTCTGTGCCTTTTGGTTGGAGAATAATAATTTTTCAAAATTGATTCCTTCATTTACTTTCCTACTGTTCTTTTTTCCTTTTTCCTTGCAGTTAATCTTTAATGTATATAAATCTTCTTCATCTACCTCTGTCTAACTTTACATATCTATTCTTTCTTTCTTTTCTTTCTTTCCTTTCCTCTCAACGTATTTGTTGTGTTTTTTTTTTTTTTTCCATTGCTTTATTCCCCACTTGGCATTTTGCTTTTGTTTTGTTTTCCAGTGTGTGCTTAAGTTAGTTTCATTCTTAACAGATAAATATAATTTTTTATTTCCTTTGCTTGCTGGATCAATTTACTGTACTTTATTTTTGTTTGACTGTTTTCACTGTGGTCATGGGTATATATGTATATGTGTATATTCCATTATTTTAATTATTCTTTGCCTGATTTTTTAACTGGCATTTATCTGGAGTTCATCTTGGGTTTCTCATATTTGAATATTTGTTTTACTCTCCTTTAATGCCATAACAAACCATTTGTGGACTCTTCATTCCTGACCAGAGTTCCAACCAGAGTTCCAACTCCAACTTTGGGGTGTGAGCACTGACCCCAAGACACTAGGCTACAAGAGAACCAACCCTAGGGTGTATCAAATACTGAGAACTCACACAAGGGGAACCACTTAAATACAAGACCTGACATCAAACAACCACCAGTAGCACCCTGTGCAGGACGCCTCATTTAAACAACAAAGAAAACAGAAATACAAACCAAATCATCATCAGACATAAGTACCACCTCACTAAGCCTTGGCCATCAGAGGAAAAGCAAACAAACAAACAAAAAAAAATTCAGCACAAATCTCACCCTATACGAAGTTCACACAAACTACTGGACCAACCTTAGGAGGGCAGATACCAAAAGGCAGAAAAAATTCATCTTTTGTTAAAGAAAGAATTCAACTTTCCTTGAACCCTGCAAAAAGAAGACATCAAACACAATAACTTTAAAAAAAAGATGAAAAGGCTGAAAAAAAACTGCATAAATGAAGGAACAAACTAGAAAAACAGAAGTCCAAATAATTAAAGAGGAAACAGGAAAATTACCTGAAAAAGAATTCAGAATAATGTTTGTAAAGATGATCAAAAACCTTGAATACAAAATGGAGAAAATGCAAGAATCAACTAACAAGACCTAAAGAATTAAAGAATAAGCATTCAGAGACAAACAACACAAATACATAAATTAAAAATACTCTAGAAGGAATCAATAGCAGATTATCAGAAGGAGAAGAACGGATCGGTAAGCTGGAAGATCAAATTGTAGAAACAACTTGTGAAGAGAAGAATAAAGTAAAAAGCACAAAAAGAGCTGAGGACAGTCTCAGAGATCCCTGGGACCATATCAAATGCACCAACATTCGAATTATAAGGGTCTTAGAAGAAGAAGAGGAAAAGAAAAGATATGAGAAATTTTTTGAAGAGAATATAGTTGAAAATGTCCCCAACATGGAAAAGTAAATAGCCAATCAAGTCCAGGAGGCACAAAGAGTCTGGTAGAGTATAAACCCAATGAGAAACATGCCAAGACACTTACTAATCCAACTAAAAAGGCTAAACACAAAGAAAGCATATTGAAAGCAGCAAGGGAGAAGCAATAAGTAACATACAAGGGAAACACCTACACTTCACAGCTGACCTTTAAGTGGAAACTGCAGCCAGAAGGGAATGACAGGATATATTTAAAGTACTGAAACAGAAAAATTTACAACCAAGATTACTGTACCCAGCAAGATCTCATTCAAAACTGATGGAGAAATAAAAGATTTTCAGACAAGCAAAAGTTAAGAGAATTCAGTACCACCAAACCAGCTTTACAACAAACGTTAAAGGGACTTAAATAGTCAAGAAATACAACAGAAGAAAAAAAATCTACAAAATCAACCCCAAACAATTAAAATAATGGCAGTAGGAATATATATATATCAATAATTACTTTAAATGTAAAAGGATTAAAAGCTCCAAAAACACTCTGGAGGGAACCAATAGTAGAATAACAGGAACAGAAAATAGGATAAGTGAGGGAGAAGATAGAATGGTAGAAATAAATGAAACAGAGAGGGAAAAAAACAAATTAAAAGAAATGACAACTTCAGAGACCTCTGGGACAATGTTAAACGCCCCAACATTTGAATCATAGGAGTCCCAGAAGAAGACAAAAAGAAAGACCATGAGAAAACACTTGAGGAGATAATAGTTGAAAACTCCCCTAAAATAGGGAAGGAAATAGTCACCCAAGAAACCCAGAGAGTCCCAAACAGGATAAACCAAAGGCGATACACCCCAAGACACATATTAATCAAATGAACAAAGATCAAACACAAAGAACACATATTAAAAGCAGCAAGGGAAAAACAAAAAATAACACACAAGGGGATTCTCATAAGGATAACAGCTGATCTTTCAATAGAAACTCTTCAGGCCAGAAGGGAATGGCAGGACATACTTAAAGTGATGAAAGAAAATAACCTACAGCCCAGATTACTGTACCCAGCAGGGATCTCATTCAAATATGAAGGAGAAATCAAAAGCTTTACAGACAAGCAAAAGCTGAGAGAATTCAGCACCCCCAAACCAGCTCTCCAACAAATGCTAAAGGATCTTCTCTAGACAGGAAACACATTCTTACTTTTTGACTTGGTCTATAGAAGCAACAATTAGAACTGGACATGGAACAACAGACTGGTTCCAAATAGGAAAAGGAGTACGTCAAGGCTGTATATTGTCACCCTGCTTATTTAACTTTTATGCAGAGTACATCATGAGAAACGCTGGGCTGGAAGAACCACAAGCTGGAATCAAGGTTGCGGAGAAATATCAATCACCTCAGATATGCAGATGACACCACTCTTATGGCAGAAAGTGAAGAGGAACTAAAAAGCCTCTTGTTGAAAGTGAAAGAGGAGAGTGAAAAAGTTGACTTAAAGCTCAACATTCAGAAAACTAAGATCATGGCATCTGGTCCCATCACTTCATGGGAAATAGATGGAGAAACAGTGGAAACAGTGTCAGATTTTATTTTTGGGGGCTCCAAAATCACTGCAGATGGTGACTGCAGCCATGAAATTAAAAGACACTTACTCCTTGGAAGGAAAGTTATGACCAACCTAGATAGCATATTCAAAAGCAGAGACATTACTTTGCCAACAAAGGTTCGTCTAGTCAAGGCTATGGTTTTTCCTGTGCTCATGTATGGATGTGACAGTTGGACTGTGAAGAAGGCTGAGTGCCGAAGAATTGATACTTTTGAACTGTGGTGTTGGAGAAGACTCCTGAGAGTCCCTTGGACTGCAAGGAGATCCAACAAGTTCATTCTAAGAGATCAGTCCTGGGTGTTCATTGGAAGGACTAATGCTGAAGCTGAAACTCCAGTACTTTGGCCACCTCATGGGAAGAGTTGACTCATTGGAAAAGACCCTGATGCTGGGAGGGGTTGGGGGCAGGAGGAGAAGGGGACGACAGAGGATGAGATGGCTGATGGCATCACCGACTCAATGGACATGAGTTTGAGTGAACTCCGGGAGTTGGTGATGGACAGGGAGGCCTGGCGTGCTGTGATTTATGGGGTCGCAAAGAGTCAGACACGACTGAGTGAACTGAACTGAACTGATAGATTCTTTTGGATTTTTTATCATTTTGTTTACTTTTTTCCCCCACCTTTGTTGTAGTTGTCAATTTTACTGGTACTAAGAAATCCTATTAAGCTTCTGAGCTTTTTTTTGTTGTTGTTTTCCTTTTTCTTCAGTCACATTTTTTATTGTTGTCATAAACCTCTGCCTTTACTTTGGGTTTTAACTGTTCTGTGGACTTTTCCTCTTTTTTTTTATTTTAATTTACTTAAATATGGTCATATTACCCTGGATGGATTGAAGGTTAAGACATACCAAAAACCCTTGGTAAGGTTGAAGGGTAAGAGAAACCAGAGTGTACTACTGAATACGGTGGTTCTGGGGAAATGTTTGGAGGAGACACTCTCTCCCTGCCATGTAATCCACCAGACTTGACATGGGGAGATGAGGAGGGTGATAGGTCAGTTTCAAGGGCCATTTAAGAGTGTTAAAAATGACCCCTTTCTTCCACCAGAGCAATTTGGCCTTACCCCCCTCCTCCATAAATGTGTCAGGATGGTGCTTTGTGATGTCTAAGCCCTTCAGGGCTACCATTGGCTAGAAGAGAGCCCTGCTGACCAAACAAAGCCTAAGGGTGTGGCCCTTCCTTGTGCCTGGAGGGGCATATATGAACAGATCAGGAAGACTGGTGGAGCACTGGGAGCACCAATATGGAGAGGGAGACCTGGAAATCACAAACACCGACCACTTCTGTAGAACAGCAGACCTCAAACACCAAAGCAGGGAAGAAGAGGATGCCCTCTGAGTACAGGCCTGGAGGTAGTGTGAAGGTGAGATGACCCCACTCAAAATCCTCATCCTCTTCCCCATTAACATTCCCACAAGAGTCTTACCCTGGCCTTATCTGGCACTCCCCTCCTGAGCCTGCAGTCCTTTTCTCAAAGCCCCTGTTCTCATCTATCCCCCACCCTCTCCCCCCAAACCACGGCCCCTCTGTGCTGATTGTATTGTCTTTCCAGAAAGCCAAGAGAATTATGCAAGTGAAAAGATGCCGTCAAGAGAATGTGAGCAGGAGCCGCTTTCTTAAAGGTCTCATTCCTTCAATTAAGTCTAAGAAAGCTAGAGAGCCAGCACTAACCACCTGTCATCTGAATGAGACACAGACAGAAAATCAAACTGAACCAAAGAAAAATCAAGAGACTGTGAAGAAACCCACCATTTCTGGTGATGACCAGGGCAGGCAGAATTTGGGAGTGGTGTCGGAGACCACAGAAATCCCTGCAGAATCTTTAAAGTCTAGCTCATGAGAAATGGCTAGTTACTTAGAGACCAAACTGGCATCAATGTGGTACACTCATGGTTATGAGAAAAATAAAAACCTGTTGTTGAAGATTTGTGTCTGTCTTTGTAAGCTCTCTCATGGTCGGGAGGGAAGAAGGGGAGAGGCAGGGGTGTGAGACAGACAAAGGTGGGGTTCTGTGAGGTTGGGGATTGGACCAGAAGGTCTACAGTTGGCCAGAAATTGAGGTGAGGTCTGAGCACTAAAGACAAATTTCTTCACACTATCTCCTAGGCAAGAGGCTATGTCCTGGGGTTTCTGCATGGGCTTGCGGGGGGTTGGACAGTAGTCATATCACATCATGGTATAGATTGCAGTAACCTATATTAGGTGAAATGTGTCACTGGCCCCTACCCTCAAAGGCAGAAAAATACATCAAACAATCACCTCTAGGCCATGACACAGTGGTGTTTGGTGCATCCTACCCTGTGTGGCTTCCCTGGTGGCTCAGACAGTAAAGAATCTGCCTGCAATGTGGGAGACTTGGGTTCAATCCCTGGGTTGGGAAGATCCCCTGGAGAAGGGAATGGCTACCCACTCCAGTATTCTTGCCTGGGAAATAACACGGACAGAGGAGCCTGGTGGGCTACAGTCCATGGGGTCGCAAAGAGTCGGACACAGCTGAGCAACTAAGCATAACACCCTGTACCATAAGCAGCTAAAGGCCTCCAAATGGACAGAAAAACTCACCCCACTAAAAGTCATGGACAACACATCCAAGAAAAGAATAGTGTTTGGAGGCTACGACCCCACACTGATTGGGTCACTTGTTAAGAATATCTGGGATGGAACAGTTGGCTACCGAGGGTGCGGCAGGGAATGGGAATTGCCTCCTTGGTGCAGGCAGTAAAGGGGAGCCTAGTCTGCAAACACATTTGTAATTAAACTTTTTATTTTTAGATCATTGTAGATTCACATATAGTTGTAGGAAATAATATAGCTAGATCTCATGAACCCTTTAGCCAGTTTTCCACAATGGTAACATCTTCCTTCTCGAACTATAGTACAGTGTCACAACCATGATTTTGTCATTGATACAGTTAAGATACAAAACATTCCCATCATCACGTGAAGCCTCATACTACCATTTTAGAGACATTCACTTCCTTCCTGTTATGAATTGAATGTTTGTGTCCCCCTGAAATTCACATATTGAAACCTTAAATCCCCAGTGTGATGGTATTTGGAGGAAGGACCTTTGGGAGGTAATTGAATTTGAATCAGGTCATGGGGTAAAGACATCATAATGGAATTGTGCCTTTATAAGAAGATGAGGGTAACAAGCTTGTTCAGTCCGCTATGTAAGAATACAGTAAGAAGGCATTTGTCTTCTAACCAAGAAGAGGGCCCTCACCAGGAACCAAATCTGCTGACACCATGAGTTTGAACTTTCCAGCTTTAAGAACTATGAGAAATAAATTTCTGTTAAACCATCCATAAATCAGGGCTTCCTTGGTGGTCCAATGGCTAAGACTCCATGCTCCCAATGCAGAGGACTTTGATTCAATCCCTGGTCAGGGAACTAGAACCCACATGCTGCAATTAAGTGTTCACATGCCACAATTAAAGAACCCTCATGCTACAACAAAGTTTGGAGGTCCCACATGCTGCAAATAAGACCCAGCACAGCTGAATAGATAAATAAATATTAACAACAACAAAAAGAGATAAAGGCAGAAATCAAAAATTTGAAAATAGAAAATTAATGAAAATAAAACCTTGTTGTTTATAAAAATCAATAAAATTGCTAAAGCTCTAGCCAAATGGACTGAGCAAAAGAGAGAAAACATAAATTACCAAAATTTGTAATACAATAGAGGATTATCATTATGGGTACTATGGACATTAAAAGGATGATTAAGTAATAATATGGATAACTCTATGCCCATAAATTTGACAGCTTAGATAAAATGGACAAATTCCCTGAAAGACACAAACTAACAAGAAGTCACAAGAAACAGGTAACCTGAAAAATCATATTCCTTTTTTTTAAAGATGACAAAATGACCTCTAGTTTCTTTTTGGGATTCTATGATTTCTGATTCTGGGTATATTGGACACAATATCAGGAAAATAGCTGCAACCTTTGTTTGTATTCACAATGCGTCCTTTCAAATCAGCCCTTGTCAGTAGCCCTGAGATGTATTGGCCCAATGAGGCTTCACAATCCCATCTGCACGTTCCTGTGGAGACGATCCTTTTATATGTTCCATGTAAGTTGTTACAGAATATTGAGTCGAATTCCCTGCTCTATATAGTAGGTCCTTGTTGTTTATCTATTTTATATACAGTAGTGTGTACAGTAATCCCAAACTCCTAATTTATCTCCCCGCTACCGTGCTATCCCCTTTGGTAACGTAAGTCTGTTTTCTATGTCTGTGAGTCTCTTTTCATTTTGTAAATAAGTTCACAGACTCACAGACATAGGAAACAAACTTAAGCTTGTTTGATTTTTTTTTTTCTATTGAGTTGTATGAACCGTTTGTATATTTTGGAAAATCCCTTGTCATTTGCATCACTTATAAATGTCTTCTCCCATTCTATAGGTTATCTTTTCATTTTGTTTATGGTTTCCTTTGACGTGAAAAAGCTTTTAAGTTTGATTATGTTCCATTTATTTATTTTTTCTTCTATTTATTTTGCCTTGGGAGACTGATCTAAGAAAAAATTGTTACAATTTATGTCTGAGAATGTTTTGCCTACATTTTCTTCTATGAGATTTATGGTGTCATGACTTATATTTAGATCTTTAAGCCATTTTGAGTTTATTTTGATATATGCTGTGAGTGTATGTTCTAACTTAATTGATTTACATGAGACTGTCCACCTTTCCCAGCTCCACTTATTGAAGAGACTATCTTTTCTCCATGGTATATTCTTACCTCCTTTGTTATAGATTAATTGACTGTACGTGTGTGGGTTTATTCTTGGACTCCTTATTCTGTTCCACTGATCTACACATCTGATTTTGCCTGCATATGTCTAACATGTACCATTTGATGAATTTGGGCATATGTATACACACATGATGGGGCCCAGGTGGCTTAGTGATAAAGAATCTGCCTGCCAGTGCAAGAGACACAGAAGACATAGGTTCGATCCT
This sequence comes from Bos indicus x Bos taurus, assembly GCF_003369695.1. Taxonomy (NCBI): domain Eukaryota; kingdom Metazoa; phylum Chordata; class Mammalia; order Artiodactyla; family Bovidae; genus Bos; species Bos indicus x Bos taurus. The sequence continues at coordinate 126,729,618 of NC_040105.1, forward strand.
TGGGTCAGGAAGATTCTCTTTGGAGGAGAGCATGGCAACCCACTCCAGTATTCTTGCCTAGAGAATCCCATGGACAGAGGAGCCTGGCAGGCTACTGTCCATGGGGTCACAAAGAGTCAGAGACAACTGAGGGACTGAGCATGCACACACAATCACACCCATGACACCATCACCATAATCAAAATAATAGATATATCCAAAACCTCCCAAAGTTTCCTTGTGTTCCTTCATTATTGTTTTTTAGGTTTTTTTCCTATGTGTGTGGTAAGAACACTTAACATGACATCTACCCTCTTACAATTTTTAGAGTGTACCACACAATATTATTAACTCTAGACACAAGATTGTATAAAAAAAACTATAATATATTTATCTTGAGTAATTGCAACTTTATACTCTTCAAATAAAAATGCCCCATCTCCTCTTCTCCTAGCTCCTGACAGCCACCATTCTACTCGCTGCTTATTTGAGCTTGACTGTTGTAAATATTTCACACAAATGGAACTATGCAGTATTTTACTTCTGTGACTCGCTTATATCACTTAGCATAACATAAAAAAGAGCCATTATTTGCAGTAGCCCCAGATAATGGAACGTCTGGAGAGGGTGTGGAGAAAAGGGAACCCTTTTACACTGTTGGTGGGAATGCAAACTAGTACAGCCACTATGGAGAACAGTGTGGAGATTCCTTAAAAAACTGGAAATAGAACTGCCTTATGATCCAGCAACCCCACTGCTGGGCATACACACTGAGGAAACCAGAAGGGAAAGAGACACGTGTACCCCAATGTTCATTGCAGCACTGTTTATAATAGCCAAGACATGGAAGCAACCTAGATGTCCATCAGCAGATGAATGGATAAGAAAGCTGTGGTACATATACACAATGGAGTATTACTCAGCCATTAAAAAGAATACATTTGAATCAGTTCTAATGAGGTGGATGAAACTGGAGCCTATTATACAGAGTGAAGTAAGCCAGAAGGAAAAACATAAATACAGTATACTAACGCATATATATGGAATTTAGAAAGATGGTAACAATAACCCGGTGTACGAGACAGCAAAAGAGACACTGATGTATAGAACAGTCTTATGGACTCTGTGGGAGAGGGAGAGGGTGGGAAGATTTGGGAGAATGGCAATGAAACATGTAAACTATCATGTAGGAAACGAGTTGCCAGTCCAGGTTCGATGCATGATGCTGGATGCTGGGGGCTGGTGCACTGGGACGGCCCAGAGGGATGGTATGGGGAGGGAGGAGGGAGGAGGGTTCGGGATGGGGAGCACATGTATACCTGTGGCGGATTCATTTTGATATTTGGCAAAACTAATACAATTATGTAAAGTTTAAAAATAAAATAAAATTAGAGAGAAAAAAAAAAAAATTATGTGCGGGAAACATATGCCAAAAACTACAAAATACTTGTGAAAAAATTAAACAAGATTTAAATAAATGGCAACCCACTCCAGTATTCTTGCCTAGAGAATCCCATGGACAGAGGAGCCTGGCAGGCTACTGTCCATGGGGTCACAAAGAGTCAGAGACAACTGAGGGAATTTCATGAATTGGAAAACTCAATATTGTTAAAATGTTAGCTCTTTACAAATTGATATATGGATGCTGTCCCCATAAAAATCACAGGATTTTTGCAGATATCCAAAACTTATTCTAAAATTTATATGGAAAGCTTTTTGGAATAGAATAGAAAAAAATTTGTGAAAAGAGCAAAGTTGGAGGATTCACAATACCTGATTTTAAGACAATACACATTTATAGTAAACAAACCAGTGTGATATTGTTCAGGAGATAGATACACAGAGCAATGACAAAAGATTGTAAAAGTTAAAAACTGACCTGCATGAATACAGCCAGTTGATTTTTGACAAAGCAGCAATGGAAGTTCAGTGGAGAAAGTATAGCTTTTTCAACAAATGGTGCTTGTACAATTGCACCCCTATGTACAAAAATGTTGGTTTACCTCAAATCTATACATAATAGCCCAAAGAACTTTCCTGGTGGTCCAGCGGTTGCCTTTCAGTGAAGGGAGTGCATGTTTGATCCCTGGTGGCTCAAATGGATCATAGTCCTAAGTGAAAACTTTTAAGCTATCGAAGTTCTAGATAAAAACATGAGAAAAAAAATCTGCAGTGACATTAGGCTAGACAAAAGGTTTTCAGATCTAATATCAAAAGCATAATCCATAAAAGAAAAAATAATCAATTGGACTTTATATAAATTAAAATCATTTCCTCCTCAAAAGACAATATAAAAAAGAATGAAAATGTAAGCCACAGATTGGGAGAAAATATTTGTTAATCACATGTCTGACAAAGGACTTGCACCCAGAATTTAGCAAGAACTCTCATAGCTCAAAATAATAGCAAACTATCCAATAAAAATATGGAAACGATTTACACAGACACACCATCAAAGAAGATATATGGATGTATCAAATAAGATATGTGGAAGATATATATAGACAAATATGTACATGAAATGATGTTCAGCATCATTAGTTTGGAAATGCAAATTAAAGCAACAGTGAGAACCACTACACATCTATTGGAATGAATGTCATCCAAAAACATATAAAAAAGAAAAAATATATATTTTTATATATATTATATATATAATATATATAAGCAAGTATTGGTGAGGCTGTAAAACTACTAGAACCTGATACAGTACTAATTTGCAAAATGGTACTGCCACCTTGGAAGACACTTCGGCAGTTTTTTAAGTTAAACATGCACTTCTTATATGACCCAGAAGTCCTACTCCTAGGTATTTACCCAAGTGAAATGAAACCACGATGCACAATACTGGATGCTTGGGGCTGGTGCACTGGGACGACCCAGAGGGATGGTATGGGGAGGGAGGAGGGAGGAGGGTTCAGGATGGGGAACACGTGTATACCTGTGGCGGATTCACGTTGATACATGGCAAAACCAATACAATATTGTAAAGTTAAAAAAAAATAAAAAAGAATAATAAAAAAAAAAACCTGTACATCAATGTTTAGAGTAGCTTTATTCATAATTGTCACACAAAACCTGGAAACACTCAAATACTTCTCAACTAGGGAATGGACAAATAAACTGTGACACATCCATTAAATGGAATACTCAGTTCACTTTAGTTCAGTCGCTCAGTCATGTTCGACTCTCTGCGACCCCACTGACTGCAGCACACCAGGCCTCCCTGTCCATCACCAACTCCCGGAGTTTACTCAAATTCATGTCCATTGAGCTGGTGATGCCATCCAACCATCTCATCCTCTGTCGTCCCCTTCTGCTCCTGCCGTCAATCTTTCCCAGCATCAGGGTCTTTTCAAATGAGTCAGCTCTTTGCATCAGGTGGCCAAAGTACTGGAGTTTCAGCTTCAACATCAGTCCTTCCAATGAACACCCAGAACTGATCACCTTTAGGATGGACTGGTTGGATCTCCTTGCAGTCCAAGGACTCTCAAGAGTCTCCTCCAACACCACAGTTAAAAGCATCAATTCTTCAGTGCTCAGCTTTCTTTATAGTCCAACTCTCACATCCACACATGACTACTGGAAAAACCATAGCCTTGACTAGATGAATCTTTGTTGGCCAAGTAATATCTCTGCTTTTTAATGTGCTGTCTAGGTTGGTCATAACTTTCCTTCCAAGGAGTAAGTGTCTTTTAATTTCATGGCTGCAGTCACCATCTGCAGTGATTTTGGGGCCATAATGCCTTGCCTTTAGTTAACAGGTGATCATTTGAATCGAATATGCATTTCCATTTCAAACAAATCAGTGATAAATATTTGAAAAGACATTTTCTTTAGAGTTAATATTAAGTCTATAGTAACAGGGAAGCTTTCTTGCTTTTTTAAATAAATCTTATTTATTCCAAGAAAAAAATAATAAAGTCAGCCACTGTTTCCACAGTTTCCCCATCTATTTGCCATGAAGTGATAGGACCAGATGCCATGATCTTAGTTTTCTGAATGTTGAGCTTTAAGCCAACTTTTTCACTCTCCTCTTTCACTTTCATCAACAGGCTTTTTAGTTCCTCTTCACTTTCTGCCATAAAGGTGGTGTCATCTGCATATCTGAGGTTATTGATATTTCTCCCAGCAATCTTGATTCCAGCTTGTGCTTCATCCAGCCCAGCTTTTCTCATGATGTACTCTGCATATAAGTTAAATAAGCAGGGTGACAATATACAGCCTTGACATACTCCTTTCCTTATTTGGAACCAGTCTGTTGTTCCATGTCCAGTTCTAAATGGAATATTACTTAGTCATAAAAAGAACAAATGATCGATATGTACAATAACATGAGTGAACTTCAAATGCATTATGCTGGGTTAAAGAAGCCTCTTTGAAAAGGCTACATACTCTGTGACTTCATTTCTATGACATCGTGGAAATGGCAAAATTATGGGGTGGAGAACTGGTCAGTGGTTGCCAGGGGTTATGTGTGTGGGACAGGAACTTTGATTACAAAGAGGTAGCATAGAGAGCTTTCGGGGGGCGGGGATAGTTATGGAACTGTTCTCTGACTTGGTTAGGGTAGTGTGGCATGACTTTGTGTAAATTAGAAAACTTTTAATTATAAACATTATAAACTGAAAAAATCCTTCCAGGTGGTTTCTGGGTAAAAGCCTGTGAAGGAGCAAGGGCAGGTGTGAGTAGGCCAGTTTCTCTAAGAAGTTCTTCCAGTTCTTCAGTGAGAGGCACAGGTAGACTGGGCCAGGTTAGGGACAGAGGAATTGAATCAAGATTTGAGAGCTATAAGGAGATAGAGTAAACACCAATGTATAGTGATTGATTAATCATGTCTCAGTGGGAGTACGCCAAGTCTTGAATGACTCCTAGGTTTCTAGTTTGGTAACCAGTCAGTATTGCCATTTATAAAATAGAGAGCAGAGGAGGAAGGCCAAGGATTGGAAGAAGGATACTATACTTATCTGGAGACATAGCACACAGCAGAACAAGTTCTATCTGTGGATGGATGTCAAGGTAGAGATGGTCAGCTGTGAACTAGAGACCACGATTTGGGAGCCCAGCAGCTTGGAAGTCGTTGTCACATGCATCATGTTCTTGTTTTCATCTGACCCTCTGTTACATTTGACAGTGTGCCTCTGCCTCCTTCTTGCAGCCCTCTGCTCTCTTAACTACTGAGACACTGCACCATCCTGATTCTCTTCACATTTCTGTGCCTTTTTTCCAGTCTTCTTTGTGGATTCCTCTTTGTCCATCAATAACTCCTGAGAACTTACTGTGTGCAATGTGTCATACTATGTGTTAAAGATGCAATAGTAAGAGTGAGCCGGTTTGTGCCCTGAAGAACTATAGGGTCTAGAGAACTCTTCCTTGGCCTGCTCTTTAAATTATAGCATGCCTAGGCTCCTGCCCACCACTCTTCCTGGCATTCAGATACTGTCCTGTTTGAGTCCAGCTAAATAATTTGCCATGTGTACCCCCGGACCTCTTGGTGGTCTTTGGCTAATTGAGCCCTATTTATCCTGAGCATACTTGAACCTATCCTCAAGTGGTGGCCCTGGCTCTGCCATTGAGTGCTTGTGAGACTTCAGTATGCCCCTTGCCCCTCCCTCAGCTTCCAGGCTCTGAAAGTGAAAGCCCCTCAGTCATGTTGGACTCTTTGTGACCCCATGGACTTCTCAGGGCAGAATTCTGATTCCATGGAATTCTCAGGGCAGAATACTGGAGTCGGTAGCCTTTCCCTTCTCCAGGGGATCTTCCCAACCCAGGGATCGAACCCAGGCTTCCCACATTGCAGGTGGACTCTTTACCAGCTGAGCCACAAGGGAAGCCCAAGAACACTGGAGTGGGTAGCCTATCCCTTCTCCAGGGGATCTTTGCAACCCAGGGATCGAACCCAGGTCTCCTGCATTGCAGGCGGATTCTTTACCGTCTGAGCCACAAGGGAAGCCCAGGCCCTATCTGTTCAAAAAGAGGGCAGTGTGTTTTTAGGACAGGCTGTAATTCTGTTTGTTCAGACTCTTCTCCAGACCTTTATTTGGCTTGCTTTCATTCTCAAATTCTTTAAACCTTATACCATCTATTATATCTCAGAGCCTGAAGGGCACTTACAATTCCAAGATGCTAGATTCTCTCCCAGATCCTGGGCCTCTGGCCCAGTATACAGTCATCTCTTGGCCAAAAGGCAGCTCATTCTTTGAGGAAGATATTGGAGTTCCTTCCTTATTATTTTATCAATAAGCACCCCTTGAGCCTCTGATGACTTGAGCCAACCTGAAACATGTCCGCCTTGCTCTGCCCACCTCCTGCCTGCTTTCTACCTATCTCCACCTCTCCAGGAATACAGGTATGCCATCGGGAAGGAGCCCTGCTCATCACTGAGCCTGATACATGTGCTCTCAGCCCCCCGTCCTTGCCAGAAACACCCATCCTGCCTGAGCTGGAACTCTTAGCCACTTAGGCACAGGCACCTTGGGCCGCCTGCTGCTCTGTCCATATGACACCCGGCATATAGGGATGAAAATATTGAACTTTTCTATTCACCAAGTGGTTTGGGCTCCCAACTGTGGACCGTATTATCAGCAGTTCTCAGGGGCCTCTATTAGAAAGTACCTGCAATATAGAAGCAGCCCTCTTCTATATGTTTTTACATCATCCAGTGGAAAGAAGCAAGCTAATGGACACATGAATTCCCCCATCATCAAATTGTGCTTATTTATTTTCCCCCATTAACCACGGACCTCAGAGAAAAGGGTTTCTGAACCTGTGATCTCCTCAGCTTGCAGAAATGTCTCCATCCCCGTTCCTGCAGGGTGTAGCCCCTTGTTTGTAGTCTTGATAGAGCCACAGGCACGAGCAGAGTTGCTAGTCATTTGGGCAACTTGCTGAAGACATAGTATACTCTTATTCCGGGCCCAAGTGAAGACCTCTTTTTGTAACTGGGGTTTAAGTCTCACTGGCCTAGGAAACTGCTCAGTTGTCTTTCACTTTGATTTTTTGGTGCCAGAGAACACACACCATAAAACCCAATAAGTTTCCTTTTCTATCTTCACTGCCAGGCAGCTTCCAGTGAACGCTGGTGTTCCAAGCAAGCGCTGACCTTCTCTATTCATAGTAGGAAACACTCTGCCTTTCTTATTCTTAATGGCCCCACTGGGCACTGTGTGTTGCCTCTAGGTGGCCCCAGAGGATCTTAGATGAATGGGATAAGGCCCGAATAATGAATCTTGAAGCATTCACAGAGCCCTTAGGAATCTAAGTCTCAGTCAAGTACATTCAAAGCTGGCTCAAAAGGAGGTTGTCCCTAGCCTTCATGATCTGGCCTCCATTCACCTTCCAGGCTCACCTTTCTCCAACTGCTCTTCATTCATTTCATGCTGGCCACATACATCTTTTCTTACTTCCTCTATTGCACCAAGCTCAGTCCTGTCTTAGGGCCTTCATTCCTGTTGTTCCATTTGCTCAGTTCACCTCTCACCCTTACTACCTGGCCATTCTGAACCAAATCTTGAGGTGACTCCTACTCCATTCTTTAGATTTTAACTTGTTAAATATGCTTTCATCAGAGAGGTCTTCTCTGACCTTCCCAAACTAGATCAGGCTCCCTCTTTATTACAAAACAGCCTAAACTCTTCCTTCATAGCGCATATCACAATTTGTAATTACTTTGATAATTTTCTGTTCAGTGGATCTCTCCTCTACTAGGCTATAAGGCTCTAGGACATTAGCAACTGTTTTTGATTTTTATTTTCTGCTGTATTTACAATTCAGGAAAAATATCAGTCCTGAAGGTGGATACCCAAGAGCAACTCTTTGGGGTTATCCACCATTATCCAGGCATTCATAGTATTCAGGGCTCTTGCAGTTTCATCTCAGCCAAAAGAAAGATCACTGTGTATGCAGCTCTTTGTAGGAAACGGCCCTCAGCAGGAAATCCCTTTTCTTGTTAAGCAAAGCTATACTGTAACTAACTTTTAAACCAGGTGCCCTCATGCTCTATTCATTTTTGGCGCTAGCACACCTTTCAAACCTTTTCATCACACAATACCTTGCCTAACCTGTTGGTTGTTTCTTTAAAGAAGTAGAAAGGAAGAATGAGTAATTAACAGATGAGCAGATCTCTTCCCCAATTTCCCTTCAGTAACCTCAAGAACAAGCTCTGTGAACAAATTGTGTGAACATGACAACATCTAAAGAAAGATCATGAGGAATTGACAAGTCTTCACGCTATGGAGCGTGGCACTGACTCTGACCCCTTATCCCAGTGATTAGCTGAGATTACTTCCCCTTGTCCCTTTAAAAAATGTCATGGCTGAGCAGAATCTTTGGAGTTGGTTTTGGAGGGACACAGGTCTGCCTTCTCCCCAGACTGCTGGACATCCTGATTAAAAGCAACTTTCTTCTCTACAAATGACTGCCTATGGGGTATTGATTTTCGAGTTGTGAACAGCTGGACCTGAGTTCCATAACACCAGAAAGTCTTTCTCCCTCTGAGCTCTGGCTTGGAGGTCAAACATCTTAGATTCTTCTTCCAGCTCTTCTACTTACTATTTTGGGGATCTTAAATAAGGCTTTTGCCTCCCTGGACCTCAGTTTCCTCCTATGATAAATGGGAAGAGTAATTCTTGTCCTGCTTACCTCATAGTACTGGGATGACTATTAAGTGATATGAGATATCCTATGGCTCTTTAAAAATAATGATACAGTTGTACATAAAGTTGGCTATTGCTATTAAGTTTTCACCCCAATTGTTACTGTTATTGCCATCAAAGATTTCCTCAGAGCTCAACATCAAGCCTTGAGCAATGCTTTTGGACCCTGGAGAGAGTTGGCTGCTTCCTGTGCAGCCAAAGGAGGTGCTTATTAGAGAAAGCACATGGACCAATCTGACTCAGCCTTCTGGAGTAGGTCATGCTGTTTTTCTTTCCTGAAAGTGAAGTCGCTCAGTCGTGTCCGACTCTTTGCGACCCTGTGGACTGTAGCCTACCAGGATCCTCTGTCCATGGGATTCTCCAGGCAAGGATACAGGAGTGGGTTGCCATTTCCTTCTCCAAAAGTGAAATTGAAGTCGCTCAGTCATGTCCAACTCATTTCTTTCCTGAAATACTAGATTATAGCAGTTTAACAGAAGAAGGGACATTTTGAAGCCACAGCTCATTGTTTCTATGGCAGCGTGCTTATGATGAACCCAGAGATGGCCCAGATGGACTAACAGCTCATTCTTGATGGCTGAATGTGGGCAGTGGTCAAATTCCAAGGATGCATCATGCTACGAGGGTGTTCATTTGTTACACATGACAGACTCCAGGAGACATCCAATCCTAGAAGAGCTAGACTCAACCATCTCACCTGGTAAAGGGGGATTTGCAGCCCAGGTTTAAGGAGACAAAGGTCAGAGAATAACTAGTAGTTCCCAAGGATCAAAGCCCCTTTGCCCAGATGCAATCAATCCCTTAGGTCTGAGGAATTTTTACATGGAATAACAAACATGCGATTTGTAACAGCAGCACCTGTTTAGCTTATGATGGTCATTTAAATATTTGTTGAACAGAAAACAAATTTCTTTGCAGAGTAATAAACAAGGAGACTTGAAAGAAACAAAAGTTACTCTGATTTTTCCATAAACAAAACAAGGCAAATTCCAGAAACTAAAGACTGGGTAATTTTGAAGGCTGGTTGGCATCTGTTCCCAAACTGAGCTGATCAAAAACTTACTTTCTGTCATTGTTCTAAATCATGACTTCTGTTAACACCATAGGTGAACGAACCAGTTCATGGCACTGCCTGCCCTTGTGGAAATAGGCCTGGTCTGTTCTGAGGAGACATCCATTTCTGCGAAAAGGTCTTGGCAGGCTCAAGAGTGGTCATAAGTAGAGGAGGAAGACCATCCAAGAAGTGGAGCTGTGGGCAAGATGAAATCATGTAGGACATTTCTGAAGATGAGAGAACAGACTGGTTGGGCTGGAATGGAGTCCACGCTGAGAAGGAGAGTTTACAGTGATAAGATCAGTAGGACATGATGCAGCGGCCAGATCAGGATGGCCCTGATACCAGCTAAGAAGTTGATTTTATGATTCTGACAATGGGCAACAATTCATTGATTTATCCTTCACTTATTCATTCATTCATTCAGCAAACATTTGTGGAGACTCTACTTTCTGCCAGTCCCAGCACCTGCTCCTGGCTGGGCACTCAGAGATGAGGAAGATGGGATCCTTGCTTTTAACATGGTCACTGTCTTGAAAGGCAGTCCAACTCATCATCAATAAATGTCTAATTATAAGAATGTGCCAGAGAGCACAGGGGAGGGGGCGTTAGGAGAGTTGTGGTGCAGTTATTATGGCAAGATGGGGGGGAGGGTGGGGGTTGAGGGTTCAGGTAGATGTGTTCTTTAGCTAAGTACTTCCAGAATGACCTCACATGGCCCAGTGCTTGCTGTGTGACCATCCATGAACCACAGGACAATGTGAAATGTTTCATTAGTAAAATGTTTTCAAAATGTTTTAATGTAATATTTTGAATTTTCCTACTTTCCTGAGAAGAAAGATCTATGCTTTCTGAGACAGTGGCGACTACACAGATGTTAACTGAACTGCTTTTATATGTCCTTAGTTGGCAAGAAGTTGGACCTTACATCACTCCCTCCCCAACTGGCTTATCATGCCCAGGGGCCTGCCTCCTGAAGCATGGAAGATTCCACTTTAGAAGCTACATGGGCAGCAGCAAGAAGAATGGAAGGGAAAGAGCTTAGTAAAGACCCAAGTAAAGAGAACCAAATTGTCACCAAATTCACGCTGACAGGAACAAACCAGGGACTCTGCTGGCTCATGACTCCACAACACACTGAGGTAAAGAGAATACAGAGAGCTGGACAAGTTCAGGGAGGACCCAGCACAAGAAAGGGGGCTCATTTAAAATGGAGGAGATTCATTTGGGTATCAAAAAGAATGCCAGGCTGGAGCAGAAATGTATAAAATGGCAACATGAAGAGCTCTGTTCCTTCTTCCCAGTGAAACAACCATAAAGGTGAATGTTTCTGAAGGACACTACCATTTCAAGTCTCTGAAAGTTCAGAGAGTATTCAGCAAATAGGGAAACCTTTATTTTAAAAAAAAAATCTACTAAATCTCAGTAAGAACAGCTCCCTTATCCAACTCCCACTTTGGCATGTTGGAAGCTCAAATCCTCTGGGCTGCAGTTCAGGACCACGGGCTAAGATTTCTCCCCAGGGGAAGCAGGCTGTCACCATTTCTTATCTAGCTCCATGTTTAGAGATTTAGAGCTCAGAGAAGTGAGGGGAGCGGAAAAACCAAAGACACTAGTTCTTTGAAAAGATCAATAAAATCGACAAACCTTTAGATAAGTAGACCAAGGAAAATCTGAGAAGACTCATATTACTATAATCAGGAATGAAAGATGGAACATCACTACTGATATGATAGGAATAAAAAGCATTATACAGTGGATGTTTAGAAAAGGCAAAGGAACCAGAGATCAAATTGCCAACATTCGTTGAATCACAGAGAAAGCAAGGGAATTCCAGAAAAATATCTACTTCTGCTTCATTGACTATGCTGAAGCCTTTGACTGTGTGGATCACAATAAACTGTGGAAAATTCTTAGAGATGGGAATACCAGACCACATTACCTGTCTCCTGAGAAACCTGTATGTGGGTCAAGAAGCAATAGTTAGAACTGGACATGGAACAACAGACTAGTTCAAAACTGGGAAAGGAGAACATCAAGGCTGTATATTGTCACCCCGCTTATTTAACTTCTATGCAGAGTACATCATGTGAAACGCCAGGCTGGGTAAAGCACAAGCTGGAATCATGATTGCTGGGAGAAATATCAATCACCTCAGATGTGCAGATGACACCAGCCTTACGGCAGAAAGCGAAGAGGAGCTAAAGAGCCTCTTGATGAAAGTGAAAGAGGAGAGCAAAAAAGCTGGCTTGAAACTCAACATTCAAAAAAACAAAGATCATGGCACCCAGTCCCATCACTTCATGGCAAATGGAAGGGGGAAAAGTGGAAACCGTGGCAGATTTTATTTCCTTGGGCTCCAAAATCACTGCAGATGGTGACTGCAGCCATGAAATTAAAAGATGCTTGTTCCTTGGAAGAAAAGCTATGCCAAACCTAGACAGTGTGTTACAAAGCAGAGGCATTACTTTGCCGACTAAGGTCTGTATAGTCAAAACTATGGTTTCTCCAGTAGTCGTGTTGGGTGTCAGATGTAGACCATAAAGAAGGCTGAGCACTGAAGAATTGATGATTAAAAAAGTCAATCCTAAAGGAAATCAGTCCTGAATATTTGTTGAAAAGACTGATGCTGAAGCTGAAGCTCCAATATTTTGGCCACCTGATGTGAACAGCCTATTCACTGGAAAAGACCCTGATGCTAGGAAAGACTGAAGGCAGGAGGAGAAGGGGATGACAGTGGACGAGATGGTTGGATGGCATCACTGACTCAATGGACATGAGTTTGAGCAAGCTCTGGGAGATGGTGAAGGACAGAGAAGCCTGGCGTGCCGCAGTCCATGATGTCACAAAGAATCAGACAGTATTTAGTGACTGAGCAGCAACAACAATAAAGTGGATGACTTCCCTGGTGGTCCAGTGCTTAAGACTCTGCACTCCCAATGCAGGGGCCTGGGTTTGATCCCTGGTCAGAGAACTAAGATCTCACATGGCATGCAGACAGTCAAAAAGAAAATTATAAAGGAGTACTAGGAACTTGTTGTATGCCAACAAATTAGATAACCAAGATGAGATGGAAACATTCCTATAAAGACACAAAATATCAAAACTGATTCAAAAAGAAATAAGAAATCTAACTGGACTTTAAAAAGTTAATAAATTGAATTTCATAACTCAAATAATTTACCACAGCAAATAAACCAGGCTCACATGACTTCATGGGGCTTAACTGTACCAAACATTTAAAGAAGAATTAACACCAATCCTTCTTAAACTTCCAGAAAACAGAAGATGAGGGAACACTTTCCAACACATTTTATGAGGCCAGCATTACCCTGATCTCAAAACCAGACAAATGCATAATAAGAAAACTACAGACCAACATTCTTTACGAATATTAATGCTATATATATCAACTAAATGATAGCAAGCTGAATCCAGTAACATACATAGAAGATTATATTCCATTGCCAAATGGGATTTAGAGTGGGAATACACTAGTATGTTTATATCTGTATATATATATAGGATATATACACATATGGCTCAGCAGTAAAGAACCTGCCTGCAATGCAGGAGACATAGGTTCGATCCTTGGGTCAGGAAGATCCCCTGGGAGAAGGAAATGGCAACCCACTCCAGTATTCTTGTCTGGAAATTCCCATGGACAAAGGAGCCTGGCAGACTACAGTTCATGGGGTCACAAGAGTCAGTCATGACTTACAACTACATCACCACCACCATATATACATATACACTTGGGCTTCCCAGGTGGCTCAGTGGTAAAGGATCTGCCTGCCAGTGCAGGAGATACAGGGGATGCAGGAGATGTGAGTTTGATCCGTGAATCTTCCGATCCCCTGGAGGAGAAAATGGCAACCCATTTCAGTATTCTTGCCTAGAATATCCCATGGACAGAGGAGACTGGCTACAGTCCACGGGGTCACAAAGAGTTGGACACAACTTAGTGACTGAGCACACATGCACACACACACATATATATATACACACATACACCCACACATAATATATATATATATATATATATGAACATATATATCTGTGAAATATATATGTGAAGTGAAGTGAGAGTTGCTCAGTTGTGTCTGACTCTTTGCGACCCCATGGACTATACAGTCCATGGAATTCTCCAGGCCAGAATATTGGACTGGGTAGCCTTTTCCTTCTCCAGGGGATCTTCCCAACCTGGGGATCGAACCTAGGTCTCCCATATTGCAGGCGGATTTTTTACCAGCTGAGCCACAAGGGAAACCCAAGAATACTGGTGTGGGTAGCCTATCCCTTTTCCAGTGGATCTTCCTGACCTAGGAGTTAAACCGGGGTCTCCTGCATTGCAGGCAGATTCTTTACCAGCTGAGCTATCAGGGAAGCCCTATAAGCACGTATACCTGTGTATTTTCTACACTACTCTACTTTTCTCAGTAGAGTACTTCACATATTTTATTATATATTTAATTAAATTATCATGAAAACACTGTGATTTAGAGGTCATGAAATCATGGCCCACATGGGACAAAATCTGGCCTCTAGTTGCCTGTTTTTGTAAATAAGGTTTTAATGAAACATGGGCAACACGGCTACACTCATTAATACATACCCTGCTTTTTGTGCAACAGTGGCAGAGTGGAGTGTTTGAGACTAAGACTAAGCCACAAAGCCTAAAATATTTTGTCTTGTCCTTTACAGAAAATATTCACTAACCTGATTTTTTTTCAGAGCAGAATATTAAATTTCTGAGACGTGAAACAGCCTGCTCAACTCCTAGTACTGTGAATGTGATAGCACTGAGATTTGGATGCGGCCACCTGACCTGCCTCTTGAGAAACCTATGTGCATGTCAGGAAGCAACAGTTAGAACTGGACATGGAACAACAGACTGGTTCCAAATAGGAAAAGGAGCACGTCAAGGCTGTATACTGTCACCCTGCTTATGTAACTTATATGCAGAGTACATCATGAGAAACGCTGGGCTGGAAGAAGCACAAGCTGGAATCAAGATTGCCAGGAGAAATATCAATAACCTCAGATATGCAGATGACACCACCCTTATGGCAGAAAGTGAAGAGGAACCAAAAAACCTCTTGATGAAAGTGAAAGAGGAGAGTGAAAAAGTTGGCTTAAAGCTCAACATTCAGAAAACGAAGATCATGTCATCTGGTCCCATCACTTCGTGGGAAATAGATGGGGAAACAGTGGAAACAGTGTTTTTTGGGGGGCTTTATTTTTGGGGGGCTCCAAAATTACTGCAGATGCTGACTGCAGCCATGAAATTAAAAGATGCTTACTCCTTGGAAGGAAAGTTGTGACCAACTTAGATAGCATATTAAAAAGCAGAGACGTTACTTGGCCAACAAATGTCTGTCTAGTCAAGGCTACGGCTTTTCCAATGGTCATGTATGGATGTGAGAGTTGGACTGTGAAGAAAGCTGAGCACCGAAGAATTGATGCTTTTGAACTGTGGTCCAACCAGTCCATTCTAAAGGAAATCAGCCCTGGGTGTTCTTTGGAAGGAATGATGCTAAAGCTGAAACTCCAATACTTTGGCCACCTCATGCAAAGAGTTTACTCATTGGAAAAGACCCTGATGCTGGGAGGGATTTGGGGGCAGGAGGAGAAGGGGACGACAGAGGATGAGATGGCTGGATGGCATCACTGACTCGATGGATATAAGTTTGAGTGAACTCCGGGTGTTGGTGATGGACAGGGAGGCCTGGCGTGCTGCGATTCATGGGGTCACAAAGAGTCGGACACGACTGAGCGACTGAACTGAACCTGATTCTAGGGCCCAGGTTTACAACATATAGCATACTGCCTCATTTTCTTTCTTAGTTAGTTAGTTTTTCAGTTTTTTGGCTGTGGCCCTCAGTATCTTAGTGCTCTGACCAGGGACCAAACCCACGCCCACTGCACTGGAAGCACAGAGTCTTAATCACTCAGGGAAGTCACTTAATTTTATTTTTTTTTAATTTTATTTCTTTTTTCTATTTAACTGCACCACGCAGCTTAGGGGATCTCAGTTCCCTAACTAGGGACTGAACCCAGGTCATAGCAATGAAAGCCCAAAATCCTAGCAACTAGGCCACCAGAGAAAGCCTCTATTTTTTTTTTTAATTTAAAGTCAATTTTTATTTTCTTTTCACTTTTTAAATGATAACAGAGTCACTTTGCTATACAGGAGAAATTAAACACAATTTTGTAAATCAACCATACTTCAATAAAATTTTAAAAAATATTAAAAAGCATCTATTTACCTCGGAAAACTTCTTTGGATAAATTTCATAGCTTTAATATTAAGTGTATTGGTTTCCATTCTTGTGCAATCTATAATTTTTAATTTACTACCTCTAATTGTGAGTTCTTCAGTTCAGTTCAGTTGCTCAGTTGTGTCCGACTCTTTGAGACCCCATGGACTGCAGCACGCCAGGCCTCCCTGTCCATCACCAACTCCCAGAGTTTACTCAAACTCATGTGCATTGAGTCCGTGATGCCATCCAACCATCTCATCTTCTGTCGTCCCCTTCTCCTCCCGCCTTCACTCTTTCCCAGCATCAGGGTCTTTCAAATGAGTCAGTTCTTCGCATCAGGTGGCCAAGGCATTGGAGTTTCAGCTTCAGCATCAGTCCTTTCAATGAATATTCAGGACTGATTTCCTTTAGGATGGACTGGTTGGATCTCCTTACAGTCCAAGGGACTCTCAAGAGTCTCCTCCAATACCACAGTTCAAAAGCATCAATTCTTCGGTGCTCAGCTTTCTTATAGTCCAACTCTCACATCTATATGTGACTACTGGAAAAACCATAGCTTTGACTAGATGGACCTTTGTTGGCAAAGTAATGTCTCTGCTTTTTAATATGCTGTCTGGGTTGGTCATAACTTTTCTCCAGAGGAGTAAGCATCTTTTAATTTCATGGCTGCAGTCACCATCTGCAGTGATTTTGGAGCCCCCAAAAGTAAAGTCAGCCACAGTTTCCACTGTTTCCCAATCTATTGACCATGAAGTGATGGTACCAGATGCCATGCTCTTAGCTTTCTGAATGTTGAGCTTTAAGCCAACTTTTTCACTCTCTTCTTTCACTTTCATCAGGAGGCTCTTTAGTTCTTCTTCACTTTCTGCCATAAGGGTGGTGTCATCTGCATATCTGAGGTTGTTGATATTTCTCCTGGCAATTTTGATTTCAGATTGTGCTTTAGTCAGCCTGGCATGTTGTATGATGTACTTTGCATATAAGTTAAATAAGCAGGGTGACAAGATACAGCCTTGACATACTCGTTTCCCTATTTGGAACCAGTCTGTTTTTCCATGTCCAGTTCTAATTGTTGCTTCCTGACCTGCATACAGATTTCTCAAAAGACAGGTCAGTTGGTCTGGGATTCCCATCTCTTTCAGAATTTTCCACAGTTTGTTGCAATCCACACAGTCAAAGGCTTTGGCATAATCAACAAAGCAGAAGTAGATGTTTTTCTGGAACTCTCTTGCTTTTTGATGATCCAGTGGATGTTGGCAATTTGATCTCTGGTTCCTCTGCCTTTTCTAAAACCAGCTTGAACATCTGGAAGTTCACGGTTCACATATTGCTGAAGCCTGGCTTGGAGAATTTTGAGCATTACTTTACTAGCATGTGAGATGAGTGCAATTGTGTGGTAGTTTGAGCATTCTTCGGAATTGCCTTTATTTGGGATTGGAATGAAAACTGACCTTTTCCAGTCCTGTCGCCAGTGCTGAGTTTTCCAAATTTGCTGATATATTGAGTGCAGCACTTTAACAACATCATCTTTCAGAATTTGAAATAGCTCAACTGGAATTCCATCACCTCCACTAGCTTTGTTCATAGTGATGCTTCCTAAGGCCCACTTGACTTCACATTCCAGGATGTCTGGCTCTAGGTGAGTGATCATATCATTGTGATTATCTGGGTCATGAAGATCTTTTTTGTACAGTTCTTCTGTGTATTCTTGCCATCTCTTCTTAATATCTTCTACTTCTGTTAGGTGCATACCATTTCTGTCCTTTATTGAGCCCATCTTTGCATGAAATGCTCCCTTGGTATCTCTAATTTTCTTGAAGAGATCTCTAGTCTTTCCCATTCTGTTGTTTTCCTCTATTTCTTTGCATTGACCACTGAGAAAGGCTTCTTATCTCTCCTTGCTATAAGGAGAAGGAATTCTTCTTCCTCCTTCAATTTTCAGGTGACTGCAATTATTTCTTAATTAAAATATAAAACTTGTAATATTTTATCTTCCAGTGAATGTACTGACAGTTTTCTTGCTTGCATATGAGAGAATACTTTTGGTCCCATACCTGACTTACTGAGTTGGAGATTTCGTGCCTCTATATAATATATGATTTTTAACTGTGTTCAGTATAACATATTTAGAGAAAAGTTCACAGTATGGATCAACAAAGAGTTACAGAACGTGATCACTCATGTTACATATATCCCATTTCAGAGCCCCTGCTCTGTTAAATCTTTGATTAATTGTATTAAAAAAAAAATCTCTGGCTTTTGTTATTGAAATAGAGAGATGCTAATGGACTGGTTGGTCAACGTTTAAAATTGTAGAGATTTTTAATATTAAAATAAAACCCTGGTTTACAGTACAGTACAATGAAAAAGACACTGGATTGGGATTAGGGAGACTTGCAGTTTAGTCTCAGCCATGTCAAGATTCCCTGTGTCACTTGGGGCATGTCCCATGCTCTCTTTGCTCATCAAATCCCCTATTTTAAAAGGGATTGAAATGAGATGCTCACCGAGATGCCTCCAAGGTCTGACTATCCAGAAGTCTAGCAATACTCTCATATGTATTAGGGTATTGACTTTTTGATAGCAGGAAGTTCAGGACTAAACAAGAAAAACAAAGCTCAACTGTAAGCAAATATGCTTTCTTTTAAAGTTATTCAAGTTCTATTCTACTGAAGAACTGGCCAGAGAAAAACCTAAGTGAAGAATTTAATCATGAAAAATAGTTTTTAGTCATTTTCAGTTCAGTTCATTGTTTAGTTCATTGTTAATTTGACAATGTGTGTCAAGAGCCATAAGTCTTTTCTTGACCTTACAATTAATTTCATTTCTTTGATTCTATTTTAAGGAAGTAGTTTCATGCAAATCATTTCTTTGACATTATTCTAAAGCAATCATCTCACGCAAAAGGCAATCATCACATTATAATAAGGAAAAGCAGAAACAACATAAGTGTCCAATAATAAATGTGAAGTGAAGTGAAGTGAAGTCGCTCAGTCATGTCCGACTCTGCGACCCTGTGGACTGTAGCCAACCAGGCTCCTCCGTCCATGGGATTCTCCAGGCAAGAATACTGGATCGAGTTGCCATTTCCTTCTCCAGGGGATCTTCCCGATCCAGGGATCAAACCCAGGTCTCCCACATTGCAGGGAGGTGCTTTAACCTCTGAGCCATGGGAGAGACTAATAATAGGCGTATTTTTAAATAAATTATGATACCTTCATATAATATGTTATTATGCAGCTATTAAAATCAGGTTTTGGAATATTATTCAATTGCTTGAAGAAGAAATGTAATATTAATTTCTAAAAGCAGAATGTAAAATTGCTATGCACAATGTGGTTTCAATAATGTAAAGGAAATATAAATGAAAGGAAATGTACCAAGATAGGCTCATGATTGCTTCTGCCTGATGAGATTGTTTTTCTAAACATGTTCTTCAAACTTTTCAATTTTCTACAAAGACATGCAGTGCTTTTATAATCATAAAAAGAGACAAAGATGATGAATGTTCAATTGTTTCAAAATGATTGGAATAAGGTACTTGACAATGATAGTGAAAAGGGCCATGTTTTCTTTCTGATGTATTATTCATAGGGAAAGCAATTCCTAATAGTCCCTGTTTTCAAAAAGCACAATGTAAACTCTCCACACAGTTGCCAATACAATGTTGGGGTTCAGTTCAGTTCAGTTCAGTCACTCAGTCGTGTCCGACTCTTTGCGAACCCATGAATCACAGCACGCCAGGGCTCCCTGTCCATCACCAACTCCCAGAGTTCACTCAGACTCACGTCCATCGAGTCAGTGATGCCATCCAGCCATCTCATCCTCTGTCGTCCCCTTCTCCTCCTGCCCCCAATCCCTCCCAGCATCAGAGTCTTTTCCAGTGAGTCAACTCTTCGCATGAGGTGGCCAAAGTACTGGAGTTTCAGCTTTAGCATCATTCCTTCCAAAGAAATCCCAGGGCTGATCTCCTTCAGAATGGACTGGTTGGATCTCTTGCAGTCCAAGGGACTCTCAAGAGTCTTCTCCAACACCACAGTTCAAAAGCATCAATTCTTTGGCGTAAAAAGCACATATGATAAACCCAGAGATCTCTCTGCTGATTAAGTGACCCTTTGAAATTACTACGTGAAGAGTTCACTTGCTAACAAAAATAACATTTTGTTCATGTCCTCTAATTTCACACAATGAGAATGTAATTTAAATATATGTATTTTTGAAAATTTCAATTTCGTTTGAAAAGGTATTACGTAAATATTTTCAATATTCAATTTAAAGTTCAAACAATGGAATGGCACCTATTTAACAATAAGGCTATTCCACAGGGGGACAAAGACAACTTTCACAAGTTTTAATTGGCAGGGACCCTTTGCGGCAGAAAGGTTACCTTCATTTGTATACTCTTTGTATTTCTGTGGTCCTAGCTGCCTTTATCAGAGAAGGCAATGGCACCCCACTCCAGTACTCTTGCCTGGAAAATCCCGTGGACAGAGGAGCTTGGTAGGCTGCAGTCCATGGGGTCGCTAAGAGTCGGACACGACTGAGCGACTTCACTTTCACTTTTCACTTTCGTGTATTAGAGAAGGAAATGGCAACCCACTCCAGTATTCTTGCTTGGACGACCCCAGGGACTGGGGAGCCTGGTGGGCTGCGGTCTATGGGGTCGCACAGAGTCGGACACGACTGAAGTGACTTAGTGGCAGCGGCGGCGGCAGCTGCCTTAATAGCTCACGAATTAGCTGGTGAATCATCTGGCCCCATCTGATAGATGCATCTCTCAGATGCAGATCAATCTATTTTGAAGCGAACAAAGGGGCAAGGGTCCTTTCTGAGCTGATGCAGAGAATATGAGTCTGGAAATGAATACTCTAAGGGCCCTTCATCACTTCATGGCAAACAGATGGGTAAACAGCGGAAACAGTCACAGACTTTATTTTTGTGGGCTCCAAAATCACTGCAGAAGGTGACTGCAGCCATGAAATTAAAAGACACTTACTCCTTGGAAGAAAAGTTATGACCAGCCTAGATAGCATATTAAAAAGCAGAGACATTACTTTGCTAACAAAGGTCCATCTAGTCAAGACTATGGTTTTTCCAGTGGTCACGTATGGATGTGAGAGTTGGACTAATAAGAAAGCTGAGTGCCGAAGAATTGATGCTTTTGAACTGTGGTGTTGGAGAAGACTCTTGAGAGTCCCTTGGACTGCAAGGAGATCCAACCAGTCCATCCTAAAGGAGATCAGTCCTGAATGTTCATTGGAAGGACTGATGCAGAAGCTGAAACTCCAATACTTTGGCCACCTGATGTGAAGAGCTGACTCATTTGAAAAGACCCCGATGCTGGGAAAGATTGAAGGCGGGTGGAGAAGGGGACAACAGAAGATGAGATGGTTGGATGGCATCGGCAACTCAATGGGCATGAGTTTGAGTAAACTCTGGGAGCTGGTGATGGACAGGGAGGCCTGGTGTGCTGCAGTCCATGTGGTTGCAAAGAGTCGGACACAACTGAGGGACTGAACTGGACTGAACTGAACCGAACTGAAGGGCCCTTCATGTGCAAGGTGCTGCTGACTCATATGCAGTATGTTCTATTTGTCCAGCAATAGACAAATAGATAGACGTGTGGATAGACGGAGGCACATGCAACCTGCCCATTCTCTAATTGACTTGTTTTTGGTTCAAGGAGGTGCATTTCCAAAATGGTAGGTTGACAGTATCTGCGTAGTGATCACTCCCAGGGCAACAGTGCACACATCCTATATCCCGTACCTCATTATCATAGACTGTACCAACCCACTCACAGTCCAGCTTGATCTGGCCCTGTTCTCAGCCAATCTGTACACTTAGTTGTTGTTGCAGTGTCTTTTTGCTCTCATCCCCTTCATCACCTCCTCCATCTGTGTTCTATTCCAACATTCTGACTCTCTGGGTGACACCTTTCTCAATCCAGGACCAGACCCTGGCTTGATTCTGCTTTCACTCCTTTGGAAGCTGATGCCCATTTACCTATGACCCTGCCCCCCAGCTCCTTCCCCCTCATCCTCCACAGGGGTCTGTCTAGAGACTCCCTGCAGAGCTCTCAGCCTCGATGCCCTCAGACATCTGCTGAAACTAGCCCTTTGCTTTTCACCACCAACCGTAGCTAAGACTAGTTCAAACAAAGAATTAGAGTTGAAAAGAGATACGTGAATATTCAACAACAAACCAACAGGCAACATTATCCAGAAGCGCCATCTAAATTAGAGCTTATTTGACCATAGCAGTAAGGAAGTATACAATTTGAAAACAGTCAAAAGGAATCATTTTCCAGTCTTTGGCCTGACACAGAACATTATCCAGTCACCTGGTCCAATGCTGCACACGAACCCATTTTCAAGTAATAGGTGTGAATGAAGAGGGGATTCATGTAACGAAAGGATAAAGCCGAGAGTCTTGTAAGGGGAAGCTGATTGGATCCTAAGGAATGTAAAGTCGTGAAGGGTAAGGGGGTCCTGCCCCAAGGGAGACTTAACACTTTGTTTCAGGCCCTGTTTTGAAGGGCCCTATTGTTTGGATGCACTGGACAGCTTCTGGCTTTTGAGATGCTTGTTAGTATTGAATGTTCTTCTCTCACAGACCATGAAGTGATTTTTGAAAATAGTGGGATCCAGGGTGCTGAAACAATCTGAGGGCAGCTTCCACTGCTCCTGGGGCATCTGTGGGTCCCAGGGATCAGCTCCTTTGTCAACAGGCCATGAATATGAGCAAGTTCATTAACTAGCTGCATAAATCCAAGAAGAAGCTAATTGCTTGTTTGCCAGGCAGGGTGGGGTCTTGTTCTCTGGTTCTTAGTGATGGAGATAATGGAAACTTTGTATTTTTCCAGCCAGAGGCTATTCCGCTTAATGCTTTCAATATGGAAACACTCCAGTTAAGGCATTGAGCAGAATTTAAAGGTGTTGTTGAGTCTTCAAAATTAAAGTATAAACAGAGGGCAATTTTAAGAATTTTGTAAATTCTTCCTGGTTCTGAAGTCTTTCCCTGGGGCTGATATTAGGCAGGACTTGGTCCTTTTCCTTGAGGGGAAAGACACTGAAGTTAAGCTCCTTGGAGACATTTTTGACTGGGCATGAGTTTCTTCTACACTCAAATGTTACAAATTGTTAGACATTCTGAATTTGTGATGGGGACAGTAGGGAAGGGACATAGGTGAACACAACTACGGAGTACCTAGTCTTAAAGTAAATTTAAAACATCTAGTTCTAAGGGAGTAGCATCTTGTTGGCATAGCATTCCTGTCTCTACTTGGTGCAGGTAATTGCTTTCTCATCTCCATTTGTGCTGCTGGTGAACATAGAAATAAGGAAAGTATCTATCTTTTAAAATATACTTTAAATTATTTATATATATGTATATTATATACATATATATATACGGCTTCCCTGGTGGCTCAGTGGTAAAGGATCCGTCTGCCAACTCAGAACGTGGGTTCAATCCCTGGCCTGGATCAGGAGGATCCCCTGGAGAAGGGAATGGCAACATACTCCAGTATTCTTGCCTGGAGAATTCCATGAACAGAGGAGCCTGGCCAGCTACAGTTCATGGGGTCACAGAGTCAGACACAACCTAGCAACCAACACTTTGACTTTTTTCATATATTATTTAAGCTCAACTTTTGAATGTTTAAGGGCAACTCTCAGCCTCTGCTAGGATTTCTGAGACTTGACTGCAGGTTTAAATGACTTTTTATAGCTTTTCCAGATTTTTAAAGAGTTAACAGGTATATCACTTGCTTGAAGTAGTTTATTTGCAGATTATACTGTAGGGTTATCAAGCAGTCAATACCCATTTACTTTTTTGTGTTACATCCCAAACAGTAAAAAAAAAAAAGCATTGAATTAACAGGCCTGGTCCCCATTTCTTGCAAAATTACCATCTAGCTGGAAAAGTAAGTCTAAGAGGATGTTTATGATCACAAATCAACATCTGTATGACAGAAGACTGATATTAAAAGTCAGAGAAGAAGAAACTTTTATTAAATATCCTGTGATAAACCATAATGAAAAAGACTATAACGAAGAATGTATGTGCGTGCTCAGTCGCTTTTGGCATGTCTGACTCTGCAACCCTAAAGACTGTAGCCCACCAGGCTCCTCTGTCCATGTGATTCTCCAGGCAAGAATATTGGAGTGGGTTGCCCTGCCCTCCTCCAGGGGATCTTCTTGACCAAGGGATCAAATGCATTGCAGGCAGATGCTGAGCCACCAGGGAAGCCCAATAAAGAATGTATATATAGTGAAAGTGTTAGTTGTTCAGTCATGTCGGACTGTTTGCAACTCAAAGGACTGTAGCCCGCCAGGCTTCTCAGTCCATGGGATTTTCCAGGCAAGAATACTGGAGTGGGTTACCATTCCCTTCTCCATGGGATCTTCCCAATCCAGGAATTGAACCTGGGTCTCCTGCATTGCAGGCAGATTCTTTACTGAATGAGCTATCAGGGAAGTCCTATATATAGCTCAATCACTTTGCTGCACACAAGGAATTAACACAAAATTGTAAATCAACTATGTTCGTGCTCAGTCGCTTCAGTTGTGTCTGACTCTTCGTGACCCCATGGACCATAGCTTGCCAGGCTCCTCTGTCCATGGAATTTCTCAGGCAAGAATACTGGAGTGGGTTCCCATTTCCTCCTCCAGGGGATCTTCTCGACCAAGGGATTGAACTATGTCTCCTGCATCTCCTGCATTGCAGGCAGATTCTTTACCACTGAGCCATAGTGGAAACACATAAATCAACTACACTTCAATTTTTAAAACGTCAGAGAAGAGCAAAAATCAGTGGTAGATAAAATTGATCAGGGTTTTAATTAAGGATGTGAAACAAATAGATTTAAAGGAAGTTGAGAATGTGAACCCAAAATAGTTATATCAAATATCTAGAAAAAAATGATGTTCTTTCCAATTTTAAAATAGATTCTTTTGACTAGAAATTGGAAAGTGGGATGGGGAATCATGGAGAGATTGGAGAATGGAGAGTTTCATTTGACTGATAGGTAAATAATTCCAGCAACCTAAACATCATTGTATGTAAAGTGGCAATTGTAGTCTTGGCAAGCTATGTATTTCCCTGAGGAAATAACTCTGAAATACTGTTGCTGAAGTATTTCTGATGAAATGTCCCTAATAAAATATGCAGCTTTGTGTATAGTAGAGAGACAATATGTGTTTGGAGAATTTAACTGAATTGAGAATTAAAGCCACTAGCTTAACTTGTACGGTTATGAACAAATTAGTGAAGAAAGGAACTCAGTTTCACAAATATTCAGTAAATAATACTAGGCATTAATTTATGAATTGGGGTATAGTTTTTGCTTTTCAGTTAGTAAAAGATACATATAAAGATTATATATAATTTTTTAATTCATATTTTGGGGGTCAGAAACTGTGCCTCAAATATATGGTTTGTCTAAAACACACCAGGGTTTAAAACAATAATATGCATGCTAATCCTAAAAACTAAACATTTTCAAATATATTTGGTTCAGTTTCATTCAAAACATTTAAAACTGTATAGCTGAATTAAGAAATAATGCTGATTAGTATGTTTGAACAAAAAAATTGCCAAAAATTTGCCTTGCCTCTAACCAAGATGTACATAAACTCTTGTTCCTCTTATGTCAAAGTAGAAGATTCAGTATGGGAAATGACATGAACTTTTAAATTGGCTTTAGCTGTTTTCTGAAAATACCTCAAACATGATACTAAGACAGGCTTTTAATTTTCCTTTATTTATTAAAATCTTCACTCCAGAGCAAGACATACCATGCAAATTCTCCAACAACACAGGAACATAACCCTGAGCCTCAATATACAGGCTGACCAAAGTCACACCAAACCCACTGACATCTCAAAACTTATTACTGGACACTTCATTGAACTCCATAAAGAGGAAATCCAGCTCCACTCACCAGAACATCGACACAAGCTTCTCTAACCAGAAAACCTTGACAAGCCACCTGTCCAACCCCACCCACAGTGAGGAACCTCCACAATAAAGAGGAACCACCACTGCCAAAATACAGAAGGGCCACCCCAAACACAGCAATATAAACAAGACGAAAAGGTAGAGAAATGCCCAGCAGGCAATGGAATAGGATAAATTTCCACCAAACCAAACCAAACCAAAGAGGAAGAGATAGGGAATCTACCTGATAAAAGAATTCCAAATAATGATAGTGAAAATGATCCAAAATCTTGAAAACAAAATGGAGTTACAGATAAATAACCTGGAGACAAGGATCAAGAAAATGCAAGATGTTTAAAAAGGACCTAGAAGAAATTAAAAAGAGTCAATATATAATGAATAATGCAATAAATGAGATCTTAACCTTAGAGCCATGTTGCTAAGTAAAACACAAAACACCAAGGCATCCAAGGGCTGTCAGCTGACATAACAGGGCACACTCTCCCTCAGAGGCTTACTTTCTCGTTTCACATGGAAAATAACAAAAACACCCTCAATAGTTAAGAAAGGTCGCAAAAATGGCCAAGATCAACATTTGAACCAACCCGGCAATGATATATCCACCCCAAACGTGCAAGGCAAAATACAAGGCAGAATCAGCTCCATGGCGACCAAAGGTCACCCGACTGTCTGGTATCCCCACACCACCCAGCCAACCGCATTCATCCTTTCCTCACAGTAAGCGACAAACACTACAAAACATTAAGACCATGAATAGGAAGGGGGTCTCCGAGACCCACAATTAAACAGACAAATTCGTCTCCAAGTTTCAGCAGGCTGTTACAACAACGCCAAATACCAAACCCTGAAGTGCCTGAGAGACGTTCTCTGCCATCAACCTGGAGCTGACGGACACGTCTGACAAAATGTCCATTAGGACACACCATCTACCCGACTCTCCAAATCACACCCCAGACAGCAAAATATGAATAAAGCAAGTAAAATGTACGTTTTGGGGATCTCAGGAAAGGAAGCCGCCACGTCAAATCCTAACCGAGGAGAATGGTGGATGGAAGACCCACAGAACAATCCAGACAGTCCGGAGCTTAATCATCGTGCTTACTCCCACGCTATGGCATCTTCCACATTTCCACGGCCCCGCCTCCGAACGTCGTCATTGGTGGACCTGCGATGAATGACGGGGAGATTGGCCATTCGTCTCAGGTAGGTCTACTGGTGGGAAATAGTCCCTTTCCCAAGGCCCAGCTGAAATAATGAAATCTGTGGTCATATTCCTATCACTTTCTATATCTGTGTCCATCCCTCAATGCCTAGCTCTACGTCTTGGGTCTTTGCACAGATCTTTTGCTTTGTTTCTTGTCATCTTAGATTTTGGAAAGCATGCACATTCAGTTAACCCAGGCATGGTTCAATTACCTCCCCATCCAGGAAGCCATCCAAGCCTTACTCCTTCCAGGTGTAACGTGAGTTCTTCATGTTAGATATGGACATGGAGATATACCAGAACAGAATTGCAGGGGAACTGTTTATGAGCTCTGGGATCAGACAGTACTGGGCTGGGCACAGTGTGAAGGAACCAAGGTTTGCACTTGGAAATTTGGCAAGTCAGTTCAGGTTGCACACATTTTGGGAAGACCAGGAACACTGACAAAAGCTAACTCATAGATGCCTCCTAGGATTGGTACCACACTTCTCACGATTTTCATATCCTTCCCTGCTTTTCTATCTTACCCTCCCTACAAGGCCCAGGCATAAATCCTTTCCCTACCTCTGTTCCTGAATTCATGTTCCCACCCCAACCACAAGAAGCGTTATTTCTCCTGTTGCTATAGGAAGAAACATAAGAGGACTTCATATCTCTGCTGCAAAGGTTGCGGAACGTCACAGATAGTCAGAGTGAGACTAGAAGCCCACTTCGTTCCCTGGATGCCTCCTGCTGAGAGATTTCGGCACCTGTCCTCCATTTGTGAGTTGTACAAACAAGGTGCAACTCCCCTTGGCTTGACTACCTTGGGTGTTGACGTTATCTACACACTACAGGGTGTGTGGACCACAAAACCCCTGGGTCCCTTAGCTGGAGTGCATGGTCATAAGTTGCACAGTGCTTCTAGAAAGATGATCTGATGGTAGCACTGGTAGCACTGTCCTTCCCATTGGAAGGATCATTATGGAGGGTGTTTGAGACTTCATGGTGTGAATAGTGTTATGCAGCAGTCCATGATGTTGCCTTACCCAACGGGATGGCCAATTTTATGTGCCAACTTGACTGGGCATGGAACGTCCATATTAAACATTATTTCTGGTTTTATCTGTGACGGTGTTGTTGGATGAGATGAGCATTTGAATTGGTGACTTAGTAAAACAGAAGACCTTTCCCAATGTGGGTGGGCATCGTCCAATCCTGTTGAGGGCCCAAAGGGAACAAAAGGAAGAGAAAGGAAGAATTCTTCCCCTTTTTCCTAACTCATTCCTTGAGATAGAACATTTCTCCCCATTTTCTCCTTCTCTACAACTAAGATTCACACCCCCAGACCCCCTGGTTCACATGCCTACACACTGGGACAGAATTATATCACTGGCTTTCCTGGCATTACACCTTTAGACAGGAGATTGTGGAATTTCTAAGCCTCCATAAAGAGGGAACTAAATTCCTCAAGGTAAACCTTCTTCATATATGTATATACACATATATTGTAGAAATACTTCTCTTTCTGCCTTTCTCTCTCTCTCTCTCTCTCTCTCTCTCTATATATATATATATATATATATACACATACACACACACAGAAATATAGAAATAAAATATTTCTTATTGGTTCTGTTTCTTTGAAAACTCTGAATGATTAAACTGGAATATGGCAGACAGGTGCTATTATTGGAATTGGCTTCATAGTCCTCAAATAGAACTTTGAAGAAACAGCAAAAACAAATATATGAAAATTAGTTCCAAACTATGGGTGAGGATCACTCTGTGGATCACAATAAACTGTGGGAAATTCTGAAAGAGATGGGCATACCAGACTACCTGACCTGCCTCTTGAGAAACCTATATGCAGGTCAGGAAGCAACAGTTAGAACTGGACATGGAACAACAGACTGGTTCCAAATAGGAAAAGGAGTACGTCAAGGCTGTATATTATCACCCTGCTTATTTAACTTATATGCAGAGTACATCATGAGAAACACTGGGCTGGAAGAAGCACAAGCTGGAATCAAGATTGCCGGGAGAAATATCAATAACCTCAGATATGCAGATGACACCACCCTTATGGCAGAAACTGAAGAACTAAAAAGCCTCTTGTTGAAAGTGAAAGAGGAGAGTGAAAAAGTTGGCTTAAAGCTCAACATTCAGAAAACGAAGATCATGGCATCTGGTCCCATCACTTCATGGCAAATAGATGGGGAAACAGTGGAACCAGTGTCAGACTTTATTTTTTTGTGCTCCAGAATCTGAAGATGTTGAGTACAGCCATGAAATTAAAAGACGCTTACTCCTTGGAAGGAAAGTTATGACCAACCTAGATAGCGTATTCAAAAGCAGAGACATTACTTTGCCAACAAAGGTCCGTCTAGTCAAGGCTATGTTTTTTCCAGTGGTCATGGATGGATGTGAGAGTTGGACTGTGAAGAAAGCTGAGCACCGAAGAATTGATGCTTTTGTTTTGTTTGTTTGTTTGTTTGTTTTGTTGGGTTTTTTTTAGAATTGGAATAATAATGTTTTTTTTATTTAATTTTATTTTATTTAACTTTACAATATTGTGTTGGTTTTGCCATATATCAAAATGAGTCTGCCACAGGTATACATGTGTTCCCCATCCTGAATCCTCCTCCCTCCTCCCTCCTCATACCATCCCTCTGGGTCGTCCCAGTGCACCAGCCCCAAGCATCCAGTATCGTGCATCGAACCTGGACTGGTGACTCATTTCATATATGATATTATACATGTTTCAATGCCATTCTCCCAAATCATCCCACCCTCTCCCTCTCCCTCTCCCACAGAGTCCAAAAGACTGTTCTATACATCAGTGTCTTTTTGCTGTCTCGTATACACGGTTATTGTTACCATCTTTCTAAATTCCATATATATGCGTTAGTATACTGTATTGGTGTTTTTCTTTCTGGCTTACTTCACTCTGTATAATAGGCTCCAGTTTCATCCACCTCATTAGAACTGATTCAAATGTATTCTTTTTAATGGCTGAGTAATACTCCATTGTGTATATGTACCACAGCTTTCTTATCCATTCATCTGCTGATGGACACATCTAGGTTGCTTCCATGTCCTGGCTATTATAAACAGTGCTGCGATGAACATTGGAGTACACGTGTCTCTTTCAATTCTGGTTTCCTCATCAGAATTGATGCTTTTGAACTGTGGTGTTGGAGAAGACTCTTGAGAGTCCCTTGGACTGCAAGGAGATCCAACCAGTCCATCCTAAAGAAGGTTACTCCTGGGTGTTCACTGGAAGGACTGATGCTGAAGCTGAAACTCCAATACTTTGGCCACCTCATGCAAAGAGTTGACTCATTGGAAAAGACCCTGATGCTGGGAGGGATTGGGGGCAGGAGGAGTGGGGGATGACAGAGGATGAGATGGCTGGATGGCATCACTGACTCGATGGATGTGAGTTTGGGTAAACTCCGGGAGTTGGTGATGGACAGGGAGGCCTGGTGTGCTGTGATTCATGGGGTCACAAAGAGTCGGACACGAGTCAGTGACTGAACTGAACTGAGTGCAGAGGAGCATGAATGTGAAAGAACATGGCCTTCTCAGGGAAGAACACATATTCTGGCCTCATGGGAGATGAAGAGAGTTAATGATACAACTTGCAAATGATGAAGGGAAAAAAGATAAGTGGCCCAAGGCAAAGAAACATGAGTTGGATGTGGTAAGCTCCACTGAGATCCAATTTCTTTTCAAATCTACCATTTGGGTGTCAGTGCAGGGTCAGAAGAAGAGGGAGACAGAGCACCCATGGTCACCGTACTCCAACACCACGTGAGCCTTTCACATGCACAAGCACAACATGTCTGCTGCCCCGTGGAACAGGGCGTGGCTGTGGGTGCAGACATCGAAGGCAAGGACCATGGTGTCACCAGAGAAGCCATAAAGGCAGCCATTAACCACATGTTAAACCAGGTCAGTCCTGTGGGGACCATCTTGAGAAGAGGAATGACCACCTCCGTGGCCACCTGCAGTAGTGCTTGAATGCAAGTGTCAGATGCATTTTGAGTTTCAGCAGCCATGCATGGAGACCCCAAGGATTGGCAGCCCTTAGTGGATCCCTCCAAGAGCCCGTGAGCCAGATCTCTATCCTGCCTCCCTGAGGCAGACTCTAGACTTAGCCCTCACCACCTGGCTGAGGGCTGGCCTCCAGATGTCCTAGAGGATCTGCCTGCCTAAGCCATGCTTCTGGTACCTCCCTCGGGAGGCCTGGCATGGCCACACCTCCTGGCATCCCTTCCTGGGGTCAGGTGTGGGCCTGTTACTGACACTACTTGCCTGCCTGTCCAGATCTTTGATGCTCCTCCTTCTGTCAAAGCATTGAGTGTCTGCACTGAAGTAGTGTTCACCAGGGCTTCCATACGTGTAGGTAAACACACACACACACTGACAAAAGGTCATTCACATTATCAACTTTATATTATATGTGCAAAGCTCCTACAAAAGATGTCTCCCAAATTTGATCCACTCATGAATGGAGTGAAAGCACCAGTTTCCCTGCTTTCTTAATGTTAGATTTTCCAACCAACATTGTACATGTTATAGGGAAAAGGCGAGTCTTAAGTTCTTTGGTTTGCATGTGTTTGAATAATACTCGGGGGCAGACAAAAAGCATTTGAATGAAAATTATACCACATATTCACTGGACTTCTGGAACTATTCTCTGTGGATTGTCTGATCAAGAACTTGGCCCATCGATCATTGGTCAGTGTGAGGGTGTCCCTGGTAAATCCAGACTTGTGTCTGGTTTTTGTAGTGATGGCATTCGGGCTTAGGACAGTGACATTAACCAGTGAAGTTCAGTGGAACCGGGAATCCTTAGTGTCAGAGTTGCCACCCTTGTCCTTCCCCTCAGGAGATGGGCTCCATGCTGCCACAACATAGAGCTTTACCAGGGTATACAAATTTTCGTGCGTCATCATCTGGGACTTGGTTCAGTCACCGAGAATAGATCCACATCTGGAAGAGTAATGGCTGCCCCAATAGACCCACATCACTTGTCACAATCAGCAGAGAACTCAGACCACACATAGCAGGAACTGGACCTTCATGTCGGTGCCACTGTGGCTGGACACCAGGATGCAACTGTAGCTTGTGTTCCTAGCCTGTGTCCCTGGGATACAGTGAGATGCAAAGATCACTAGAGGGATATAGAGACAGAAACAACAATGGGGAGGCAGGAGGAAGGCTGAGAGGACACGAGCGCTGGAAGCCAGGTACAGACTAGCCTGCATTTGCCTCTGTCTGGAGGAGAATTGTGCCCTAGGGGCTTCCAAGATACTCACAGCCTTTCCAGTCTGACTACACCCTTCCTCCAAGCCTCACCAGAATACCTCCGTGCCTGGAGATCCATCCCAAATATCATCAGATGTCCACCAGTCAGTCCCAAAATCTTGGCAGAAAGGTGCTTCAAGCCTTTCACACATTGGCATTCCTGGGGTGGGGAAATGAATCAGAACAAAAAGCAGAAAAGGAACCCAAAATGGGAAGGTCCCTACTGATCCTTTTTGCCTGTAAGCTTCCTGTCACCCGTTCATTTATCTCCAAAGTGATACCACATTCAAGGAAAAGGAAGAGTAGAAGGAGGCAGGGATCCCCTGCTTTCTGAATGTGTGTGTGTGTGGAACGGGCAGGTGAGCCTTAGCAATTTACGAGATCCTTGACCTCCAACAGAATAACAGAGTTCTATAAGTGCACACCACGTCCAGGAGTTATATGTATTGCTTCATGAATGTGCCTGTGCACTAAGACCCTCCTTCTATGTGCCAGGATATCCTGTGTTTCACATAGATGCCTTTGCATCATCACATTTTTCTGCATATCAATATTTGTGATGGAGACGCATATGCCTGGCCCATAGAAAGCCCTCAATAAATGGGAAAAATTATGCACACTCCTCTCAAGTCTTCTCCAGGTTCAAAATGCCTTAGTCTCCTATAAAACAGGGAACACGTCCATTGATTAATTATGTAATTGATACCCTCAGATCCTGTATTTGGAGTACAGATGAGAAGTAGTCCTACCCGCTCCATCATCCAAATCTCAGCATGTTTCTCTCCTGCCTGCTGACTTGGACTTGTATAGCTAAGTCTGGTAGCTCACATCTTAATGCATAAGTCATTCTTTAACACCAGTAGGTCATAATACTGGGATAAAGAAAGTAATTTCAGCTGTAACGACTATATAGATGACCTTGTTCGACCTCCACATACTGAGGAACCCCTTGGGCAGGAGATCACACGTTGCAGCTTTGGGGACCCTAGACCATGATGGTAAGATGTGAGTTGCTGACACCCGCAGTCTTGAAGAACTTTCTGAATAATTGGGGAGAGACCTGAGCCCACCACCCAGTGGGCACATCTTCAAACAGGACAGACTGTGAAAGTCTTGCTTTATTTTCCTCAGGAGGACGATTTCAGTGAGCACAAGGTTTTAATGACTTCCCTAGCCCTCCCTCCCTGCCTTAGGCTGTCCATGCACCCAAGTTGCACCCCCTCACTCCAAAGCCACATGAGCCTTGTGAGAGCATGAGCCCATCATGTCTGGCTGCCATGTGGAAGAAGAAGTGCCTGTGGATGTGCACGCAGAAGGCGAGGACCATGGCTTCACCTGAGAAGCAGTATTGCAGCCACCCACCCCCTGTTGGACAAGGTCAACACCTGTCTGGACCACCCAGAGGAGAGAAATGAACACCTTGCCGCCTCCCAGAGTGTTTGAATCAAACTAGTAGACACACCTTGAGTTCCATTACCTGCTCAGGGGGGCCCGAAGCGATTGGCAGTCTATAGTAGAGCCATCCAAGGTCCTGGAGCCAGGCCTCAACACTGCCTCCCTGAGTCAGGCTCTAGCCTGAGCCCTCACGACCTGACTTGGGGCTGGACTGGGGGATCTGCCTGCCTAAGCCCTCTTTCTGGTACTTCCTTTCACCTGCCTGGAATAATCCCACCACCTGGCATTCCCATCTGGGGCCAGGTGTGCACCTGTGACCCACCTAACTTGCCTGCCTGCCCAACTCCTGAATACTCCATGCTCTGCCTACATTTAGTAGGCAGATTAGAGAGTTATCTTAAAATTCCCTAGAATTATTATTCCTGTACCATGTTGCCACTTGAATGACTGTTTCAGAAAAAGCTGTTGGCATTCTCAGCTCTACAAAGGGTTTATAAATTTACTATTAGAAGTTTTAGGTAATGAGCGTAGAGTCTGATTTTTCTTTAATGACTGCTGCTGCTGCTGTTACTAAGTCACTTCAGTCGTGTCCGACTCTGTGCAACCAACCCCATAGACGGCAGCCCACCAGGCTCCCCCGTCCCTGGGATTCTCCAGGAAAGAACAGTGGAGTGGGTTGTCATTGCCTTCTCTGTCTTTAATGACTAGTCAGAGGCAAAGACTTCAGCCAGTCAGCTACCTTTTCAATTCTGTTCATTCATATTCTGGTAATGAGTGACATGTAGTGAATAATTCCTAATATTCAAAGGACTGGATTCTAATTCAAATTGGACCAGCAGTTTATTGTGTGCTTCCAGGTTTTTGTTCCCATGATTCTGATGTTCTCCAGAACCATGCTGGGCCACTCCTTTTATTCTCACCCTTAGCAGGAATAGGCGATAAACCTCCCCCACAAACACAATATCCAGGTATGCTTCTGTCATCCTCATGAACAGGTGAGAAGGATCACTTCTCCTAGGATGATGTAAGATTACCTACCCTTCTTCTTACTTTAAAAAGGGCAGAACTTCAGATCTGTCCCCGAGTTCCTCCCCCTTCCACCCACCACCTCTCATCAATGCCCAGATTACTGAGCCCAGAGTCCCACTTGGTACCTGGTGTGATGCACACGTGAAGCCACATCTTCATTGATGGTGCCTGGATTCATCACAAAGAAGGATGATGAGAGAGCTACAAGGGGAGCTTTTCCATCATATATATTTTATTGAAAAACAACATTTGACAAATTGAAAATATTTTATAGTCATCTGTTCCTCTCTGACATGACTGGTACAGTACATCTTCCATTTGCCAAGACCGGTGAGATCAGCATAGCAAATAGAACCATCTGTAAACAAGGCCTGTGATTATATTCCCTACTGCAAAGGACCACAAAAAACTCGCCTCAAGGACACAGGTTTTGGTAAAATATCAGCAAACTGGAGGGTGAACAATGGTTCTTACATATTCCTTTTGCTTGAGGTACCACTGGCACAAGTTCCACTGAAGGATGTTCCCTGTGGCCTGAGTTTGTCCCAGGGTGCGGCAATCAGAATTTGTGGAGGACACACACTGTGGGGACCTGGTTTCTCATGTTAGGGTACTGCAGGGCAAATACAAAGTTACATAAGAAACACAAGTTTAATTTTCCCCATTAAAAACTGACAGCAGGCCTTCACCCCTCCCTTTGCTTTAGGGGGTTAACTTTGGAAAACGTGTCAGTGCTTCTTCTGCCACTTTATATGCATGAAAATCATTTAAAAAGCTCAATAAGCCTGTTGCCAATTTTCACAACCCAGGAATGGTCCTTTAAGGACCTGGCAGGAAAATCCTTGCAAAGCAGGGTGCTAGGTAAGGAGAGAACAACTTAAGCAGGCGAAATCAGAAACTGCTAGAGTTTCTGGACACTCAGAGAAAGAAATGACCGTCAAAGCAATTCACAAGAGTCGGTAAAGCTGCAGGAGAAGTTCGTGAAAAGGTGAGGGAAGGTAGCATCGCAGAAGGATTACAGCATCCGCAGAAGCAAGAAGTGTTCCTTCTCAGAACTCCCTTAGGTTATGTTATTATGCAAGAGGAGAAAACATTGTAAACAAAATTAAACAGTGCACAGAGAAGAACAGAGGTAGGAAAATCATGTCCTGGCAGAGAGGCCCACAATTCAATAGGAAAATGAAAAGTGAAGACCTAATCCCAGTATTAATGGCTAACCTTCAATAGAGGTCCAAATTAACTCACTTTACACCTATCCATGTACTTTGCTGCTGCTGCTTCGCTTCAGTCGTGTCTGACTCTGTGCGACCCCATAGATGGCAGCCCACCAGGCTCCGCCATCCCTGGGATTCTCCAGGCAAGAACAGTGGAGTGGGTTGCCATTTCCTTCTCCAATGTATGAAAGTGAAAAGTGAAAGTGAAGTCGCTCAGTCGAGTCTGACTCTAGCGACCCCATGGACTGCAGCCTACCAGGCTCCTCCACCCATGGGATTTTCTAGGCAAGAGTACTGGAGTGGGGTGCCATCGCCTTCTCTATCTTCTATATATATATCAGAGATATGGCCACCCGATGGTGATGTGAGGGAACAGGCCCAGGAAACAGGAGAAAGAGCCCTGAACCACAATGTCTCCCAAATGTTTCACACCAAAGATCCTTGTCCCCTCCAATGCCTGTCCTTCCTTATAATCTCAGAGCCTCTTCCTCATACCCCTGCTGGGCCCAAATTACCCTCATCAAGAGGAAGCAAAACCTTAAACGGGGAAACCACCAGACCCTTTACCTACCCAAAACGAGCTCCCCTTTCGTCTCACCCACTCCTGTAGTGCAATACCACAAACAAGGCATACCTGCCCCTCCACTGTGGTACTAACAACACCTTCTTCCTTGAGAGTGCAGAGAAGATCCTCTTGAGGCAATGACGACCCAACCAACAGGAAGACCCATATGGAAGTGAAGCAGCCGCCTAGCACAAAAGGCTATCTAGCAGATACACAAAGGGAGAAACAGATACAGCCTGGAGTCGTAGCCCTCTCCAGAAAGAGGAAAACAAGATTTGAATCCTCCAGTCCTTACACCTCATTCGGTAGTCTCGTGGACATCTAGGCTCATTGGCGCATGTATAAGAAAGGCCTGTACTAAGGACGGCTCATTGACAATACACACCTGACCTCATTTTTCCAACTAAAGTGCTGAGTGTGCTGAGCAGAAGAGTGCCGAAAGGAAACTTGCAAAGTTCTAAAAATATACCCAAACACAGAGAAGACATCTCACGGTTGACAATATCCCCTTGCTCTGCACAATGGCACGAAATTCTGACAAATAGCGACTCACAACTGCTGTCCCTGAGCCTACAACCATGGCCCATGCGGCACAGATGCCTGATTAAGGCCAGAGATACGTTACCATCCAGACCCAATGTTTCTCGTAATCCTTGCTTTAGAGCAGTCTGACTCACGCCAGAGACAACTTACATCGGGAATCCCTTCTTTTGAACCCCCTTTGCAGCATTTAAGTCTGACTCACCAGAGCTAACTTACCGTTCAGTTCAGTTCAGTTCAGTCGCTCAGTCGTGTCCAACTCTTTGCGACCCCATGAATCGCAGCACGCCAGGCCTCCCTATCCATCACCAACTCCCAGAGTTCACTCAAACTCACGTCCGTCAAGTTGGTGATGCCATCCAGCCATCTCATCCTCTGTCGTCCCCTTCTCCTCCTGCCCCCAATCCCTCCCAGCATCAGAGTCTTTTCCAATGAGTCAACTCTTCCCATGAGGTGGCCAAAGTACTGGAGTTTCACCTTTAGCATCATTCCTTCCAAAGAAATCCCAGGGCTGATCTCCTTCAGAATGGACTGGTTGGATCTCCTTGTAGTCCAAGGGACTCTCAAGAGTCTTCTCCAACACCACAGTTCAAAAGCATCAATTCTTTGGTGCTCAGCCTTCTTCACAGTCCAACTCTCACATCCATATATGACCACTAGAAAAACCATAGCCTTGACTAGACAGACCTTTGTTGGTAAAGTAATGTCTCTGCTTTTCAATATGCTATCTAGGTTGGACATAACTTTTCTTTCAAGGACTAAGCATCTTTTAATTTCATGGCTGCAATCACCATCTGCAGTGATTTTGGAGCCCCCAAAATAAAGTCTGACCCTGTTTCCCCATTTATTTCCCATGAAGTAATGGGACCAGATGCCATGATCTTAGTTTTCTGAATGTTGAGCTTTAAGCCAACTTTTTCACTCTCCTCTTTCACTGTCATCAAGAGGCTTTTTAGTTCAAATTTAAAAAGATTAAAAAACAAAACAACAAAAAATAATATGCTTAGCACAGGAGGCTAGATTTCATAGTGTATAATTCCTTTTATGTGAAACAGAATAACAAATCTATAATAGCAAAAACAAATGTAGAATGACAGAAAACAGATCAAGGGTGGACTGGGCATGAAGAGAAGGCGTTGTCTGTAGAAAGGAACTTTCTGCTGTGATGGAAATATTCGGTATCTTGATTGTGGCAATAGCTACACAGGGGAATGAATACTTTTAACAGAACTCATCAAAATGTGTTCTTATTAGCATTGCATTGCATTGTATGTTAATTATGCCTCAAACACAGGAAAAGGTGGAAGTAGGGACTCCATCAGGACCCTGGGGCTTAAGGAAAGGCCTGGCAGTGAACTCCCTGGGTATTATTTTGCCTCTCACATATCCCCAAAAGGGCACTGGAGGAGCCTGCAATCCAGAACCATCAACAAAGAAAAGCTCCAATAAAAGCTGTTCCCCATAACCAAGGGACTGCGAAAAGGTGGCCTAACAGAGCAGGGCACCTTTTTGCCAATAGTCACCTTCCTCCAAGTCTCTTTTCTGCAGTTTCAGCAGGGCTGGGTGGGGAGCTAGTCTTCAATACCCGCTTCAACCTCCTCATGAAAATAAGAGGGCAGGACTAATCAATCCTTTGCTTTTCTATCCACTGTCAGTAGCCAATTATTATTAGTTTTTAGCTTTTATTTTCAAATTAATTTTTATTGGAGTATGGTTGCTTTACAATGTTTTGTTAGTTTCTCACTGTGCAGCAAAATGAATCAGCTGTACATATAAATGTTGCTGTTGTTTAGTCCCTAATTCATGTCCCACTCTTTTGCAACCCCATGGACTGTAGCCTGCCTAGCTCCTCTGTCCATGGGATTTCCCAGGCAAGAATACTGAAGTTGGTTGCCATTTCCATCTCCAATACATATACATATAACTTTTTTGGATTTGGGTTTCCTTCCCATTTAGGTTACCACAGAGCATTGAGTAGAGTTCCCTGTGCTATACAAGTAGGTTCTCATTAGTTATCTATTTTATACATAGTAGAGTATATTTGTCCATCTCAATCTCCCAATTCATCCCACCCCCTTCCCCTCTTTGTATCCATATGTTTGTTCTCTATATCTGTGTCTCTATTTCTGCTTTGCAAATAAGTTCATCTGCATCAGTTTTCTAGATTCCACATATAAGTGATATACAGTATTTGTTTTTCTCGTTCTGACTTGCTTCACTCTGTATGACAGTGTCTAGATCCATCCATGTTTCTTCAAATAGCACATTTCATTCCTTTTTATGTCAACAGCCAATTCTGTATCTAGCAAATACAACCTTCAGGAATGAAAGTGAAATAAATATATTCTCAGATGAAGGAAATCTAAGAGAGTTGGTTGCCAACAGACCTACCTTTAAAGAATGGCTAAAGGAAATTCATTAACCAGAAAGGAAATTATAACACAACAAGGATGGGTCTTTAGGAAAGAAGAGCAATAAAGTGAGTAAAACTTAAGGCAAATAGAATACTCCTCATGAATTTTTTAAGATCATGTTTCATCGTTAAAGCAAAAACTGTACCATCATGTGATGTGAGTTCAATGTGCACAGAGGAAATACTTAAGCTATTTCTATTTAAAAGTGGGAGGATAGAGGAACCAAAATGGAAGCAAGATTTTCTACTTGATGAAGTGATTGAAATGATGATACCAGTAAACTGGGTTATGTACACATGTATATTGCATTGAAAACTATAAAATAAAACAATAAAATAAACTATATGAAGAGCTATATTCAAAAGCACTATACATAAATAAAAATGGAATTTCCAAAAAATGCTTAGGTGTCCTACAAAAAAGCAAGAAAAGGAAAACAGAGGAATGAGAAACAGAAAACAAATAATAAAGCAGCAAACTTAAGCTTTAATATGGCATAATTACTTTAAATGTAAATGGTGTAGGAATAACAATTAAAAGAAATTAGCAGAGTAGATTTTTTAAAAACACCACCAAATTCTATGCTATACACAAGAACCTCACTTCAAATTTTCATGGTGTTTTAAAGATTTATTCATTCTAAGCATAGTTTTATGCTTCTTACACACAACAAAGTAAAATTACTTTATTTTATAACATAAACAATGGTGAACTTGAAAGCAACCAAGCCTGGAACTGTGAAGGATCTTTTGTGCCATCTAGTTTAATGGCCTCATCATGGAAAACTTAGTTTAACAATATCCTAGACCAACAATTAATTTCTAGGTGATGCTAGTATACTTAAGATGGCAGTCATCTCACTACCCCTCAAGTCTATCCATTCCCTAGGTTGACCAAGGACGGTTGCAGCCCTCCAGTCTTAATTCCAAACCATGCAATAGTACAGTGGTAATTTCATTTCTCTTGGGCCTGGTAAACTTTCAAGTATTTGAACATGCTGTCATATGTCCTTTCCAAGTCTTTGTTCTCTAAACCAGGTGTCCCCCACCTCCGGGATCTAATGCTTAATGATCTGAGGTGGAGCTGATGTGATAATAATAGGAATAAAGTGCACAATAAATGCAATGCATTTGAATCATCCTGAAACCACCCCCCAACACTGTTCCATGGAAACATTGTCTTCCACAGAATCAGTCCTTGGTGCCAAAAAGGTCTGTTGGCAACCAATTCTCTGCTGCTCTAAACCACAAATGTTTCTTTCATCCATTCATCACAAGACATGGATCCAGCTCTTTTATCACCCACATTGCCTTCCTCTGGAAACACTCCAGAAGAATGCTTTTCTTAAAGTCTTAAAACAAATCTTTAAGTATTTAAAAGCATTGAAAGTATACAGAGTTTAATTTCTGACCACAATGGGATCAAACTAGAAATTAATAACAGAAGGATAGCAAGAAAGTCTCCAAATGTGTTGGAAAAAACCACACTTCTAATTAATTCTCCATAATTTCTATATGGAAACAATGAGCATGTAAAAATGTAAACTAATATATATATATATAATTTATAATTGCTTCAAAGAAAATGAATACCTAAGAACATTTATTAAACATGTACAGGATCTGAATGCAGAAAATTATACAAATTTTGGTGAAAGAAATCAAGGATCTAAATAAATAAATAAAGAGATATACTCATGGGAAATGCCAAATGAGTCATAAGCTGGAATCAAGATTGCCAGAAGAAATATTGACAACCTCAGATATGCAGATGACACCACCCTAATGGCAGAAAGCAATGAGGAACTAAAGAGCCTCTTGGTGAAGGTCAAAGGGGAGAGTGAAAAAGCTGGCTTAAAACTCAACATTCAAA
Organism: Bos indicus x Bos taurus; assembly: GCF_003369695.1. Taxonomy (NCBI): domain Eukaryota; kingdom Metazoa; phylum Chordata; class Mammalia; order Artiodactyla; family Bovidae; genus Bos; species Bos indicus x Bos taurus. The sequence goes on from NC_040105.1 coordinate 126,771,059, forward strand.
AAACCAAGATCATGGCATCTGGTCCCATCACTTCATGGCAAATAGATGGGGAAAAAATTGCAACAGTGACAGATTTTATTTTCTTGGGTTCCAAAATCACTGCAAACAGTGACTGCAGACACAAAATTAAAAGATGCTTCCTCCTTGGAAGAAAAGCTATTGACAAACCTAAACAACATACTAAAACGCAGAGACATTGCTTTGCCAACAGAGGTCCATATAGTCAATGCTGTGTTTTTTCAGTAGTCATGTATAGATGTGAGAGTCGGACCATAAAAAAGGCTGAGAGCCAAAGAACTGATGCTTTCGAACTATGATTCTGGAGAACACTCTTGGAAGTCCCTTGGACTGCAGGGATATCAAACAAGTCAATCCTAAAGGAAATCAATCCTGAATACACATTGGAAGGACTGATGCTGAAGCTGAAGCTCCAATACTTTGGCTACCTGATGCGAAGAGCTGACTTATTTGGAAAAGACCCTGATACTTGAAAAGATTTAAGGCAGGACGAGAAGGGGATGACAGAGGATGAGATGGTTGGATGGCATCACCGATGCAATGGACTTGAGTTTGAGAAAACTCTGGGAGATGGTGAAGGACAGGGAACCTGGCCTGCTGCAGTTCATGGAGTTGCAAAGAGCTGGACATGACTTAGCGACTGAACAGCAACAATAACAACTGTGTTCATGGACTGAAATATTAAACATATAAATGATGACCATTCTCACCCAAACTGATCTGTAAGTTTAACACTTGCTAGCAAGCATTTTGTACCCATAGACAAGTTTATCCTAAAATTTGTACAGATGAACACCAGCCCTAGAATAGCTAAATAAATGTTGAAGAAGAAAAATAAAGTGTGAGGAATCACTCTAACCAATAGTAACATATACTCTATAGCTACAGTAATCAAAATAGTGTGATATTGGAGAGAGGATGGATAGACACATAGACCAAAGCAACAGAAGAGAGAACATCAAAATAGACCCGCAGAAATATGCTCCACTGGTTTTTGACAAAGATGAAAGAAAAAAAATTCAAGGGAGGAAGGATAGCTTTTTTAAACAAACTGTGCTCTAGCAATTGGGCATTTTTAGTCAAAAATTGAACCTGGATTTAAACCTCCAAACCCTACATAAATATTAACTCAAAATGGACCACAGACTTAAATGTGAAATAAAACTTTAAAAAATTTAAAAGAAAACATAGGAGAATATCTTTGAGGCCTAAGGCATGGTAAAAAGTTCTGACATATAATACCAGAGCCATGATCCATAAATAAATTGGACCTCATCAAATTAAAAATTTTGCTGTGAGAAAGCCCTTGTTAACAGAATGAAAATACAAGCTACAGATTGGGTGGAAAAATATTTGCAAACCATCTATCCAACAAAAGAGTCATATCTAGAATATATTATATAGAACTCACAAAACTTAATAATAAAAACAAGCAGTTCAATTAGAACATGACAAGACATTTAGCTAAGGAGGATATATGGGGTTTCCCAGGTGGCGCTAGTTTTAAAGAACCCACTTGCCAATGCAGGAGACATAAGAGATGTGGGTTTGATCCATGAGTAGGGAAGATTCCCTGGAGGAGGGCATGGCAACCCACTCCAGTATTCTTGCCAGGAGAATCCCATGGACAGAGGAGCCTGGCAGGCTACAGTCCATAGGGTCGTGAAGAGTCAGACACAACTGAAGCGACTTAGCGTGCATGCACAGACAATATACAGATAGAAAATAAGCACATAAAAAGATTTTCGCCATTATTAGCCATAAGGGAAATATTGGGTTAGCCAAAAAGTTTCAATTAACTTTTAGGCTAACCCCAATATAAATTAAAACCACAATAAGATATCACAATACACCTATCATAATGGCTAAAATTTTTAAAAATAGTGATAACATCAAAGGCTGACAAGGATGTAGAGAAACAATATATTCAGAAATTGCTGACTGAGAGTGTAAAATGTTACAGCCACATTGGAAATTTTAACCGAGTCTTATGAAACTAAACAGGCACTTACCATACAGCTTAGAAATTGTACTCTTGGGCATTTATCCCAGATAAAGAGAAAATTTTGTTCACACAATAATCAGTGAACAAATATTCACAGCAGCTTTATCCCTAATAGTTCCAAACTGGAAGCCCTGGTGTCCTTCTTGGGTAGGAGGTATACAAATTCTGGTGCAACCATGTGAAGGAATACTAACTTAGCAATAAAAGCAGTGAACTATTGACACTTGACATTTCCAGCAACTTGGATGACTCTCCAAAGAAGAATGAGAAAAAAAAAATCCCAGACTGAGTGAAAAAGCCAATCTCCAAAGTAAAAGAAAGAAAAAAAAAAACCCAATCCCAAAAAGTTACATCCTATAAGATTCCATTTTTACAACATTCTCAAAAAGACTAAATTATAGAAATAGACAGCAGATTAGTGGTTGTGAAGCATTAAGGAAGGTGAACAGGAGAGAAGTGGGTGTGGTCAAAAAAAAGGGCAACATGAGGGATCCTTATAGTTATGAAACTGTTCTGTATCTTGACTGTGATGGTGGATGCATGAATGCACATATGTGATAAAACTGCATAGAACAATTCACAAACACGCACACACAAACGAAAAAGTAAATTGGGGAAATCTGAACAAGATCGGTAGATTGTGTCAATGTCCTGATTTTGATATTGCACCATACTGCAGTTTTGAAAGATGTGGAAAACTGTGGAAAATTGGGTAAAATGTACGCGGGATCTATTTTTTTCTTGCAACTGTATGTAAATCTACAGTTTTCTCTAAATAAAAAGTTTCATTAAAAATTCAATTGCAGGGACTTCCCTGGTGGTTCAGTAGCTAAGACCCTGATCTCCCAGCGCAGGGGGACTCAGGTTCTATCCCTGGGTAGGGAATTAGATCCCACATGCCACAACGAAGACGTAAGATCCTGTGTGCCACAACTAAGACCTTGGTGCAGCCAAGTAAATAAATTTTAAAAATAATTGCATTCTATAGTCATTGATTATTTCTAGTAATTTTCTGGTGGAATCTTTAGGGTTTTCTATGTAGAGGATCATGTCATCTGCAAATAGTGAGAGTTTTACTTCTTCTTTTCCAATTTGGATTCCTTTTATTTCTTTTTCTGCTCTGCTTGCTGTGGCCAAAACTTCCAAAACTATGTTGAATAGTAATGGTGAAAGTGGGCACCCTTGTCTTGTTCCTGACTTTAGAGGAAATGCTTTCAATTTTTCACCATTGAGGATAATGTTTGCAGTGGGTTTGTCATATATAGCTTTTATTATATTGAGGCATGTTCCTTCTATTCCTGCTTTCTGGAGAGTTTTTATCATAAATGGATGTTGAATTTTGTCAAAGGCTTTCTCTGCATCTATTGAGATAATCATATGGTTTTTATTTTTCAATTTGTTAATGTGGTGTATTACATTGATTGATTTGCGGATATTGAAGAATCCTTGCATCCCTGGGATAAAGCCCACTTGATCATGGTGTATGATCTTTTTAATGTGTTGTTGGATTCTGATTGCTAGAATTTTGTTAAGGATTTTTGCATCTATGTTCATCAGTGATATTGGCCTGTAGTTTTCTTTTTTTGTGGCATCTTTGTCAGGTTTTGGTATTAGGTTGCAGGATATAAAATCAACACACAGAAATCCCTTGCATACCTATACACTAATAATGAGAAAATAGAAAGAGAAATTAAGGAAACAATTCCATTCACCATTGCAACGGAAAGAATAAAATACTTAGGAATATATCTACCTAAAGAAACTAAAGACCTATATATAGAAAACTATAAAACACTGGTGAAAGAAATCAAAGAGGACACTAACAGATGGAGAAATATACCATGTTCATGGATTGGAAGAATCAATATAGTGAAAATGAGTATACTACCCAAAGCAATTTATAGATTCAATGCAATCCCTATCAAGCTACCAACAGTATTCTTCACAGAGCTAGAACAAATAATTTCACAATTTGTATGGAAATACAAAAAACCTCGAATAGCCCAAGCGATCTTGAGAAAGAAGAATGGAACTGGAGGAATCAACCTACCTGACTTCAGGCTCTACTACAAAGCCACAGTTATCAAGACAGTATGGTACTGGCACAAAGACAGAAATATTGATCAATGGAATAAAATAGAAAGCCCAGAGATAAATCCATGCACATATGGACACCTTATCTTTGACAAAGGAGGCAAGAATATACAATGGATTAAAGACAATCTCTTTAACAAGTGGTGTTGGGAAATCTGGTCAACCACTTGTAAAAGAACGAAACTGGACCACTTTCTAACACCATACACAAAAATAAACTCAAAATGGATTAAAGATCTAAACGTAAGACCAGAAACTATAAAACTCCTAGAGGAGATCATAGGCAAAACACTCTCCGACATACATCACAGCAGGATCCTCTATGACCCACCTCCCAGAATATTGGAAATAAAAGCAAAAATAAACAAATGGGACCTAATTAACCTTAAAAGCTTCTGCACATCAAAGGAAACTCTTAGCAAGGTGAAAAGACAGCCTTCAGAATGGGAGAAAATAATAGCAAATGAAGCAACTGACAAACAACTAATCTCAAATATATACAAGCAACTCCTACAGCTCAACTCCAGAAAAATAAACGACCCAATCAAAAAATGGGCCAAAGAACTAAACAGACATTTCTCCAAAAAAGACATACAGATGGCTAACAAACACATGAAAAGATGCTCAACATCACTCATTATCAGAGAAATGCAAATCAAAACCACTATGAGGTACCATTTCACACCAGTCAGAATGGCTGCAATCCAAAAGTCTACAAGCAATAAATGCTGGCGAGGGTGTGGAGAAAAGGGAACCCTCTTACACTGTTGGTGGGAATGCAAACTAGTACAGCCACTATGGAGAACAGTGTGGAGATTCCTTAAAAAACTGGAAATAGAACTGCCTTATGATCCAGCAACCCCACTGCTGGGCATACACACTGAGGAAACCAGAAGGGAAAGAGACACGTGTACCCCAATGTTCATCGCAGCACTGTTTATAATAGCCAAGACATGGAAGCAACCTAGATGTCCATCAGCAGATGAATGGATAAGAAAGCACTGGTACATATACACAATGGAGTATTACTCAGCCATTAAAAAGAATACATTTGAATCAGTTCTAATGAGGTGGATGAAACTGGAGCCTATTATACAGAGTGAAGTAAGCCAGAAGGAAAAACATAAATACAGTATACTAATGCATATATATGGAATTTAGAAAGATGGTAACAATAACCCGGTGTATGAGACAGCAAAAGAGACACTGATGTATAGAACAGTCTTATGGACTCTGTGGGAGAGGGAGAGGGTGGGAAGATTTGGGAGAATGGCAATGAAACATGTAAAATATCATGTAGGAAACGAGTTGCCAGTCCAGGTTCGATGCACGATGCTGAATGCTTGGGGCTGGTGCACTGGGACGGCCCAGAGGGATGGTATGGGGAGGGAGGAGGGAGGAGGGTTCGGGATGGGGAACACATGTATACCTGTGGCGGATTCATTTTGATATTTGGCAAAACTAATACAATTATGTAAAGTTTAAAAATAAAATAAAATTAGAAAAAAAAATAAAATAAAAAAGTAAAAAAAAAAAAAAATTCCCAGAAAGTAATTGTTGATCATGAAGCATGTAAAAAAAATAAAAATAAATAATTGCATTCTGTATATGAAAAGTGAACATGTGGAAACCAAAATTAAGCACACAGTACCATTTACAGCCATTCTAAAGGAAATGAAATAGATGAAACTCTAACAAAATATGTATAGGGTTGCTGAGTAAGTACAAAGAGGTGGCTCAAATCAGTTCTTTTGTGGTGTTGGAATATTTTTGTATCTTGATCATAGTGGTGGTTGCATGAATCCTGACATGGGATAAAATTGCTAGAGCGATACAGGCACACATACACACAAATTAATGCAGGTTAGAAAAATGGAGAAACCCGAATTGGGTCTGTAGTCTAGTCAAGAGTAATATACCAGTGTCAGTTTCCTAGTTTTAATATTATACTGCATCTATAGAAAATGTCATTGGGGAACGTGGGTAAAAGGCACAAGGTCTTTTTTGTGCTATTTGTGCAACTTCTCTGAGTCTATAAATATTTCAAAATAAAATGCTAAAGATAAATGAGATGTGGCCAAGAAGAGGTTTCAGAAATGATTGGAGGGAACGGGCTGCACATGAATGAGGCAGGATCCAGTCTAGGGAAAAAAAAAAAGGTTTCTATGTAGCTTAAGTCTATGTTCATATGGCCCCCTCTTTTTCAAATATTTTTGTTGTATTATACAAGTAATAGTTACAGATACACAAATGGATATACATACATATACACGAAAAACAAAAGGTATATCTTTCTTCCTACTTCCTTAACCAGAGTAAATGATGTTCAATAATGTGACATTTATCTACCCTGATGTTTTTTACGCATTCATATTCGTGCATGGTTATATTGTTGTGATCCAATGACCTAGTGCCTCTTAAACTCTCTCTTCTCCAGGACAACTGCTCAATCAGCGTATACGAATCTGCTGGGTTTCTTAAACATTTATACAGATGTCACAGAGATATTCAGTATGACTGTGAACAGGCATTCTGAGAGGAATTAGTAAGGTATTAACTTAGGCCAGCCCTCCTTGTGAAAACTGGGATGAAATCTTCATGAATCAACTTTTGCAGACGGCTTTTTAAAAGTCCTGACTACAATGAAGCAAGCACATTTCAATAATTCTGAAAATGTCATGGAGTTTGAATTGGATTTGGTTTAGAAAAAGATTAGATGAAACCACGAAAGGGCTTTAAAACCCAACAGCAGATGAAAAGTAATGAATGAGGGCAAATGTATACCTGAGAAGACCTTGCACAGCATCCAGGGCAAAGACAGACTAAGAGTGCATAGAAATCACCATGGGATGAAAGGTAAGGACAATGGGGGTAAAGGAGCATTCACGAAATACACATGAACAGGGGAAAAATGAGCATGTAGGTTTGGTGAAATTCCACAGTGCAGAGTTACCAGAAAAAACATGAATTAAAAGTGCAGTGGCTAGCTGGCCAGATTTTCTGCGGAGACAGTGAGGGAAAGGGGATGGTGTAAACGGGTAAAGAGCTCCGGGTGGGCCTTCCTTGCAGAATAGCGCATTCTGCAAAAGGATCCCAGGAGGGCAGCACTTGACAAAAAAAGCTTTCAGGCCCTCCGGCTCTCTTGGGAGTCCGGGAGGAGGCGGGGCTTCTCGGAGGGGCGGGTACCGGGGGTGGGGCTGAGTTGTTGGCAGCAGCTCTGTGGTACCCGACAAGGGGCAGGGCCATGCTAGGGGCGGAGCTGCGCAGGCGGTCGCCAATGTGCGTGCAGGCGAGGGGGCGGAGCTGTCCCTAGGCAGCTCAGGTGGGGCCTTGGCTGTGGCGGAGGAGTCTTCGGGAGCCCAGCCCCTGAGGGGAGACTGAAGGCGGGGCGCGGCGGAACAGGGCGGAGTGGGACGCGACTGCTGTTGGCCAGCGGCTCCAGGCCTCGCGTCCACCTGTCCGCCAGCTCGTGCTGCGGTCGGTCCGCGGGGCCCGCGCCGGCCCGGGCCCATGGCGGCGTCGGGGGCTCTGTCTGCGGCGGCGGCAGCAGCGGCCCTGTCGGGCGTGGCAGTGCGGCTGGCGCGCTCAGCCGCGATCCGCAGCTCGTACGGTGCCTTCTGCAAGGGGCTCACGCGCACGTTGATCACCTTCTTCGACCTGGCCTGGCGTCTGCGCATGAACTTCCCCTATTTCTACATCGTGGCCTCGGTGATGCTCAACGTGCGCCTGCAGGTGAGGATCGAGTGAACGCCCGCTACCACCTCCGCCCGGCCGCGACGGCAGGGGCATCAGCATGAAGGATCACTGGGCCGGGGGCCGCCGGGACGCTCCGGGGGATGAGGAAGGGGCGGATCAGGCCTCCGGGCCCTAGACCTCCGCCGAGGACGCAGCCACCGAGCCCTGGCTCTGGCCAGCCACTTCGCGGCCGGTGACGAACTGCACTGAAACTCTCAAAACGGGCCCTTTGAATCGAACTCGAGAAAATTATCTGAGTGCAGCCGACCTGTTGCCTCACTTTGGCCGAAGGGGGGAGCAGAAGGAAGAAATTCTTCAGTAGGAACATGAATGACTGACCCTGACCGAAAAGGTAGGAGGCCAGAGGTTGGCCTTGCGGGCTGGAGGGAGGTGGTGGCCATGACATCTAGATGTCCAGGCTGCCGGGTGGCTTGGGGAGACGAGGAAGGGACCTGAGGAAACCAGCCTGGAAAGCTGCCTGGCCGAGAGCAGGCAAGGCAGGGTGCATGCAGGCCCTCTGGACTCCCTTGTCATATATCCAAGATGGGGATGAGGGGCAGCTGCCTGGGCATCTCCGAGGGTCAGCCCATCACCTCGGCCCACGGCCCCAGTAGTGTCACCTGAACACAGGGGAATAGAGGGAAATGGCCCTGGAGAGGCCCTGAGAAAGCCCTGGAAGAGAGCAGATGCTGGCCCCCTTGTCCTCCACCCCTCGAGAGGCAGCCTGGACGGATGGTTGTGTTCTTGGCCCAAGCCCAGGTCTGTCTCTTTCTCAGCCCTTCACAAGACTTCCTCCTGGCAGGTCTCTGGGACTGCTCTCTGCCTGCTCCTGCTGTCTCTCTTGCTCCTCTCCACCCTCCAAAGCTTTGCATCAGGGGACAGGGAAGAGTGGGAAAGACGTGTTCCTCCCAGCCCTGCCCCATCTCAGCCACGCTGCCTCCACCTCCTATCAGTGCCCTCCTGGTGCCACAGAATGCACTGCTCCAGTCCTGGACAGCCTCAAGCAGCCCCTGTGTCCCAAAGGATTTGGGAAAGTGGGGGTCTCCTTGAGTGGAGGGCAGCTGTCAGGCTGGGATGGGAGAGCAGATGGAGAAGAGGCTTGTAGGGTAGGCGACAGTTGGGGAGACAGGGACGTCTTTGGGTGAGGAGGCAACTCTCAAGTCCCAATGTTTTTCTTGCAAGAACTGGTGTTATAGAAGGTGAACTGCCCCTTTTGTGGTCAAAAGAATCAAATCCCTGCCTGGGCACCCCTGCCCCTAGAGTTGCCTGGGGAGCGCCCGAGAGAAGGGACTGACCCCTCGAGGAGAGGCAGGGCCTTCCAGGTGGAGAGCCCGAGGGGAGGGGTGGCCTGGTGATCCAGTACTGGCATGAGGGAGGAAGGATGGAGCTAGAGACACTCTGGCGGAGCTCTGTTCTCCCCACCTGCTGAGCTCTGGGAAGGGAGACATTTGCCCTTGTCACATAGATCAGAAGTGGGGGAGCTGAACCTGCCTCTGGGCCTGAATTCCCCACGTGCCCCCCAGTCTCTGGGAGACCTGGCACAGTGGGATGGGGGAAGGGAGCACAGGCTCCCAAGGGACCTAGAGAGAAAGGCCCGTGGCAGGGAAGGTGGGGTGTGTGGCAAGTCACAGGGAAGAACCAGGGGACAGTCTAAGCTGAGATGGTCACAGGAGAGATGAGTCCCAGAACCCCCTGGGGAGCAAGGTCCTCACACACAGTCAGGCCTCCCCACCCCAACCCAAGCCCCACCCAAGGCTTAACCAGGGGTTCCTTGGTGTTGAGTGGCACAGGCCTCTCAGTTTGGGTGGGGGTGTTGGCTGGCTCCTGGGGCCGAGTGTAATAGGAGGGAAGGGATACAAGTGGGTGGGGTGGAGCTGAGACCCACGCATGACCCCATGTCTCTGTCTCCAGGCTGCCCCTCCTGCTAGGATCACACAGGAGCATCTGCTCTGGATGGGCCTGCAGCGGTCCTGGCTGTGCTGCTGACTGGTGCACCAGGAGCGGCACTGAGGGGAGCCGGGAGAGGCCCTGGCCCTCACCCCCATCCCACATCCACATCTGCCCCCTCACTGATTGCTCGCGGTCCTGGTCCTCAGTTCCTGGGACTAAGAACCACAGCAGCCTGGTTGCCCCTGGGACAGAGGGGCTGAGCCTCACACCATGTGCCCTTCTCAGCCACCCAGGGCCCGGCTGAGGAGCTCTGCCTGCCTCACCCCGAGGCCTGAGGCTGCACCCGGGCTACCACGTGCCCCCTGCAGATTCCCACAGATGGAAGGGCGCTGATGGCTTCCTCCCTTGTGCCAAGTTGCCTGGAAACCCCTGGTCCTGGTGGCCCCTCCTCCACCCCAACTGTGTCCCTCCAGGACCACTTCCGGGAGACTGCCAGCCTTTGGACTGCATCCCTGGAGTTCTGAGAGACTGTGACATGGGCTGCAGGGGAGGAGAGGAGCGGAGGACCAGGGGCCTCCTTGGGGCTGATGCGTAAATGTGCCCTTTTCAAGTTTGGATCTCACGCTCTGGGTGACTGGATCCCCAGCCGCAGCTTCTTCCTGGGCCAGCCTGAGAGGACCTGAGGAGGGCACTAGGGAGGGTCTTTACTTAATATGTGCGTGCCTGTGTGTGAATGTGTGTGTGAGTGTGCATGTTGAGTGCATGTGTGAGTGTGGGATGTGTGTGGGCATGTATGTGCGAGTATGTATGCACATGCATGAGGGCTTGAGTGTGTGAGTGTGTGAGGGGGGTGTGTGGATGAGTGTGTGGGTATGAGTACAGATGCATGAATGCACAGATGTTTGTGTGTGAATGTGCGGATGTGAGTGTGTATGTGTGTGAATACACGTGTCAGTGTGCATTTGTGAATGGGTGTGTGTCTGTGCACAAGTGTGTGATTGCTTGTGCACACACAAGTGACTATGTGCTGCAGAGGGTGCAGAGCTGTTTAGCTGGTGTGCAGTGCAGGACGGGCTCCCTGTCCTTCCCGGGCTCGTGGCTCTGTTGGAGCTGCCTGGGCCCTGGGAGGCTGCTTCCCAAAGTGGAGAAAGTATGTTGGAGATTCAGGGGCCCCGGGATCAGAGACCCCTCGTCACCTGCAGAGAATCCCCACTCCTTGTGGGGCTCTGGCTGGGGCTGTCCGCCCCCAAAGATGTTGGCCGTGGGAGGGGCGGGGACACGTCCTCAGCACGTGCTCCTGCCACTGCTCTTCTTACCGTTTTGATCTTGAGTCCTTTGCTGCTTCTGCTGTCCCGCCTCTTCCTCATCTCCCGACTGGGCCCCTGCTGCTCTCTTTGCACTTTATTTGCAGTCTGTTTTTCAGGCAGTGGAGCTTACACACAATCACTGACTTGAAAAAGACCACTGCTCCTTTTCTGTGTGTGATGAACTCTGCACCAGTCAGCGCAGTCTGGTCAGAGAAATGTTCTTGTTTCCAGTGTTGTCACATCTTGTGTCTGTCTAAGTTAATAAAAAATATTCTTTGAATTGAATAAAATAAAAACTGGAGGCCTCTTGTTTCTGGTGTGGTGCCCCCTTGGAGGAGAGGGGCTAGGGGTGAGCTCACCCTACTCTGGTGGCCAGAAGCTGGGGCAGGGGAGCATCCTGAGGGCTATAATTGGGTGGGGTCATGGCAGGGATGGTGGCCTGTTCAGAAGATGCTCTGAGACAGGACTTGACTTGGAGTGCTGCTCCCATGATGAGAAGTCAGCAGCACAGGCCTGGCCTAAGATGAAGCGACTGTCCCAGTTTGTCCCATTCACAAACTATTTGAATAACCAGACAGCTAAGCGTTTTCTTTATTTTAAAGCCTGGTGTTAGAAAGCACTTAATTCAGTTGAACCCCAAGGATGGGCTGGGGTAGGTGAGGTGAAATGGACCGTCTGCAGATCACTTTGTGTCACCCGGAGGCCCCTCTGCCGCAGCAGGTGGCAGGGACCCATCGCTTCCCTGGCAGCCAGGTTGGTGCTCGTTTTGAAGAAGATCAACGTTGGGGACCAGAGACCAGCTTCCCTTCCCTCCACCTTAGACTCAAGCTGTCCCATCACAGGGCCTGGGGTGGGGACTCCGAGGGGGAGGGAGCCGGGGTGGTGGTCAGAGGCTGGGGGAAGGAGGCCTGCAGAGAAGCACAGCACCCCCCTCAGAGGAAGGAAGGTAGGGCCCTCTTCTGCGCACAGAAACAGAAACGTCAGGTCGTGGGGTGGCTGAGACCTGTGCTTAAGCAGAGTCCCACAACAGGACCAAGGCTCTGAGCTACTGGCAGATCTTAAGGCCTGGCCCTGACATTCCCTGAGGGTCCTGTCACCCCACTGGAGGGACTCATTCTCTGCTCCACATCCTCCCTGTCTGTCTCCTGACTCTGCCCACCCTTAGACCAGGATCCAGCTCAGACCCCACCTCCACGCCTGCATTCACCTACCCAGGCAGGGAGGAAGAGCACACAGCCTCCCCAGCCCTTATCTGGGCACCCTCGGCGCCCCCAAGAGATGATTGTCTGCTCTCCCTCCTTAGCTTCAGCCTCTGGTCTCAGCCAGACCTCTCCTGCTGTGTCTTTCCTGCCATCTCCTGCTCTGCTCCTTCACTTCCACCACCCTGAGCTAAGGGCTGACTCAGCATCTGGGCCCAGGCACAGCCTGTGGCTTCTGGTCCAGTGTTCTCGCTGCCTCTGGGTCTCCTTCTTGGCACCCATGATTGTCCTGGGCCTGAGGCTGCTTCTGAGCCTGCACCCTGCACCCCGTCCAGCTCTCAGCTCCCTGCACCCACTTGCCCAGCCCCTCCAGGGAGGCCCATTCCAGCCCTTCTGCTGCCCCCCACACCCAACCAGGCAGGAGGAAGATGCCCAGACAGTGCCTAGCCATGAAAGCCAGCACGGTGGGGCTTCCCCTCTGGCCAGAGCACCTCCTGGGGCCTATGACCGACTTTCCCAACCTTCACAAACAGTAGGCCTCCATGGGCCACAGCTCCCCACCAAGGCACTGGGTATCCCCCCCAACCCTGTGCACTCAGAGACAATCTCACTCCCCACTGCCCCGCTGACAGTGGCAGAAGCTCCTGATTATCTTGAGGCTGTGTTCCACCTCAGCACTGGGAACCAGGCTGAACCTGGGAGCCTCTGCCTCTTCTGCAGAGCAGTCCCCAAGGCTACCTCAGGCCAGCTTCTCCCTTGCCTGGTCACCAAGCCCTTCTCGAGGCTTCCCTCAGTGGCTGCCATGACAGCCCTCCCTCTCTGTGGCCACCACAGGGTCCATCTGCAGCAACCGCCATGCTCATCCACCCACAACATCCCTTACCCAGAAATCCAAGGTCTTCTCAGGAATCCCTCCTTCCCCTGCCTCCCACACCCCAATTTATGCCACACATCCCCTGTAGCTCATTAACATTCACCCTGATAATGGGGTCACAGTGGCACCCAGAGGGCCTCAGGGAAGGTGATTCTTCAGAGACCCTCAGCCGCTCATTTGGCAAGACATATTTCCTGGGCTCCTCTCCATGCCCGACCCCAAAGTAGGCCCTGAGCACTGAACCCATGGGCCAGACAGAGGAGCCCACACAGACCATGTGAGAGCATAATAGGTGCAGGGCTCATGGGAGGGTTCAGTCAGGAGGAATGCGACCCCTCGTGTACCCAGGAAGTAATCTGGGGTGTCGTTGCTATGGCCAGCTCCAGGTCCAAGGTTAACTCAGAGCAGCCTGGCCACCCGGACCAGCAGAGCCATAGGTGACTTTCCCAGTTCCCAGAGACTGGCAGCCAAAGATTGCATTTTTACATGGTGTAGATTAAAAAGAAATGTCAGGACACATGTGGCAGGAATTCCAATGAATGCCCCAGACACAACTGGAAGGTAATTCCATCGATGTTCTCGAGGCAATTGTTCTGGAAAGTCTTATCGAAAGTTGCTTCCAGGTGAATACCACGGCAGATCGGAGCACTTTTTAAAGCATTTTTTATTCAGATGTTGTGCACATCCTTAACCCAGACCCTGTGGAGTGTTCTCCATCCTGCTTTTCCTACCTCTCTCTACAACAGGGTTTTGCACCCAGGAGTACAGAGGGCAAAGCCCCAGCCCAGGAATGAAAGGCCAGTGGGTTCCAGCTCCACAGATCACCAGCTCTGGGCATGTGGGCATGGCACCGTGCCTCGCTGCACCCGTTTCCTGGCCTACACGCACAGTAGTGCAGGCCCCAGGGAAGCAACTTCTCAGTTCTCTTTGATGTTTTGAGACCAGTAGACTATTTTCTCTATGTTTCTGTTTTCTCATTTTCTATGACTTCATGATGATGGCAACTCTCCATGTACATGCCACCTGCAAAATACTGCAGTTTGACTTTGCCTTGCCGGGCGCCCTTTCTGCAAGGTCAAATTTAACAGAAAGCCAGTCTCTGTCACCCTGGGAATCCCAGTCATATGGCTAAAGCAGAGGCTCTACAACCTCATCTTGACACCCATTCCTCCCACTCCCTTTCTGTGCCCCAAGACCTCTCTTCTCATCCCCTTAGCATCTATGTCTTTTTTTTAGAAATGTCTGTTCAGCTTTTCTGCCCATTTTTTTCATTTTCTTATATTGAGTTTCCTGATTTGTTTGTATATTTTGGAAATTAAACCCTTGATAAATTAGGAGTATGGTATTAACGTATACACACTGCTGCTGCTGCTAAGTCGCTTCAGTCGTGTCCGACTCTGTGCGACCCCATAGATGGCAGCCCACCAGGCCCTGCCATCCCTGGGATTCTCCAGGCAAGAACACTGGAGTGGGTTGCCATTTCCTTCTCCAATGCATGAAAGTGAAAAGTGAAAGTGAAGTCGCTCAGTCCTGTCCGACTCTTCGTGACCCCATGGACTGCACCGTACTAGGCTCCTCCGTCCATGGGATTTTCCAGGCAAGAGTACTGGAGTGGGGTGCCATCGCCTTCTCCCACATACACACTACTATATATAAAATAAACAAGGACTTACTGTAAAGCATAGGGAACGATATTCACTATTTTCTAATAACTCAGAAAAATTTTAAAAAGAATATACGTATATAAAACCGAATCACTTTGCTGTGCTCCTAAAACTAACACAATATTGTATATCAGCTGTACTTCAATTTAAAAAACACAGCTGACTGCATATGCATGACTGCTTCTGTCAATGAAGTTCTTGGTCACCCAATACCCACAGGGTTTTCTGATATAGTTCAAGGGATCCACCAGCTCTGGCCAGCCTTGGACTGGAGCATGGAGCCTTCACCAAGTTTTGGCAGAATTTGCTTTCTGTAATGAACAAACCGTGAGGACGAGATATACAGGTTTTCAAGTTATAGGAGGTGCAAGATCTTGAGCAAATAAGAATCTATGAACTGACTATGTGCTTCAGATTTCTATGCACACCACAAGATTTGCAAATACATCTGGGATGCAGGGTACCCCTTAAGTCACCAGGGACTTTTCGGAACACCAGCAGTACTGGAAATTGTCATTACCTCTTATACACCAGGCACGTGGTGCTTGGAGCAGACTTGGGAGGGGAAACTAGCTGGGTTTGAACCCAGACTCTTGAGCGGAGTCACTTTGGCCAGGTCCTTCAGACTCTCTGGGCTTCCCTGGTGGCTGAGTGGTAAAGAATCTGCTTGAAACCCGCTTGAGAGGCGGGTTCGATCCCTGGGTCAGGAAAATCCCCTGGAGAAGGGAATGGCTACCCACTTCAGCATTCTTGCCTGGAGAATTTCAAGGACAGAGGAGCCTGGCAGGCTATGGTTCATGGGGGTCATAAAGGGTAAGACAGGACTGAGCGACTGAGCACATTCAGATTCTCTGTCGTTCACTTCATCTGCGAGATGGTGATAATTCCATGGTTCTCTGAGGAACATGTGAACCAGTACACATCAATCACTGAACACTGACCACGGTGACTGACTCGTGGAAGTGGTCTGTACACAAGACCCCATCTTTGTTATGATCAGCTCGATTCACAGCTGGTGAGAAGAGCTGCTCAGTCTCAGGACATCAAAAGACAAGCTGCTCTTGCTGAAGCTGGGGAGGGGCTGGTGAGTAGAGTCCTGCCTCTGGCCTCCACACCAGCAGTGAGAGCCCTTGAGCCACTTCTGTAGTGGACGCTTGCCTGCTACTCAAAGTGTGGTCCAGGGACCAGCAGCATCAGTATCACCTGGGAACTTGTCACTCTGAGGCCTCCACCACAGGCCTATTGAATTAGGACTTACACTTTCATAATAACTGGTGATTCCCGTGCACATTAGAGTTTGAAAATCACTACTCCCTGATATCTTGAGAGTCGAGAGGTTGACATAAGTAAACTGTAGTTTAAATGAACTAAAAAAGGACTTACAGTGATGTACCCAAAACCACAAAACTAATGGGTGGCAGAGCCAAGATTAGCATCCAGGTTTCCTGACTTTCAGCTCAGGCTTTTCTGCACGATTCTGATCAGTTGCACCCTGTGGCAGATTCCCCTCTGGTCCCAGGGGACAAGTTCATGTCTTGTTTCTGCAACCAAGCCCCTGTCATATGTCCTTGCATCTAAATCCATGACTTGTGAGACTTCCTTGTTTATCCAGCAGTTAACATTTCACCTTCCAGTGCTCCCTTGATGGTTCAGTGGTTGAGAATTATCCTGCCAGTTCACTGCACAAGGCTTCCATCTCTGGTCCAGGAAGATCCCACTTGCCACAGAGCAACGAAGCCAGGTAGCCACAATCATTGAAGCCTTCTGGCCCTAGAGCCTGTGCTTCGAAACAAGAGAAGCCACGGCAATGAAAAGCCCACGTACTGAAACCAAGAGTAGCCCTGGCTCGCTGTAGCCAGACAAAAGACCCAGCACAGCCAAAATAAATAACTTAGGAACCGCAATGGCACCCCACACCAGTACTCTTGCCTGGAAAATCCCATGGACGGAGGAGCCTGGTAGGCTGCAGTCCATGGGGTCGCTAAGAGTCGGACACGACTGAGCGACTTCACTTTCACTTTTCACTGTCATGCATTGGAGGAGGAAATGGCAACCCACTCCAGTGTTCTTGCCTAGAGAATCCCAGGGACGGCTGGGCCTGGTGGGCTGCCATCTATGGGGTCGCACAGAGTCGGACACGACTGAAGCGACTTAGCAGCAGCAGCAGCAGCAGCAGCAGCAGCAGGAACCGAGTACATTCTTCCGATTTCTGAATGGAGCATCGCCACCTGCTGGTTGATCCCTTGAACTACATCAGAAAGCCCTAAAGGTGTTGTGTTGCCAAGGCCTTCAGCGACAGGGACAGTCATCCGTGCACAGCCAGTTTTCATAAGGGCAAGATAAGAAAGAGAAGAGAGGCCTTGAGACACACGAAGGGAGTGGGAGGAATATATGTCAACGTGAGTGTGCAGAGCCTCCTATAACTTGAAAACCCAGTGGAGTTGCGCCATCTACTGGTGGATTCTTTGAATTATATCAGAAAACCAGGGGGTGTTGTGTTGGCAATTCACATCACATCAATCAGTGGACACTGAGCACAGTGGCTGACACGCAGAAGCAGTCTATCCATGAGCACCCACCCATCTTCGTTAGTGATCAGCTTGATTCTGAGCTGGTCAGAAGAGCTGCTTAGTCTCAGGACGTCAAAACGCAGCACCACGTCAGGGTCAAGGGCATAAACTCTATTTAGACACAGCAGCTCTACCACTTAACCAGGGCAGGCCACTCGGCCTTTCTGAGCCGCAGCTTCGTGACTGGTCAAATTGGTGTGGGTAGCACCCACCTGGCGACAGTCGTGGGTCCAGTGCGGCCGCGAGCATGGGTAAGGGCCTGGCTCATCCTGGGACGGGTTCGGTGGACGGCAACTTCTGTGTCAACCCGGCTGCGGGGGCGCCTCCACTGCGCACCATCCGGAAACAACTCACTCCTTCCGCCTCATCTGTAGTTCCTTCACCCAGTTCTCATCTGCTTGCCCTCAGCTGCACAGAGTGGGTAGCCGAGATCCAAAGGAAGAAAAAAGAACACAGGAAATGGAAGGGATTCTATTCATCAACCTTCCCTGGATTTGGGAAAGACAAAGCCACCCTGCGACTTTCAGGGTGTACTACAGCTGAAACCCCCTCACAGCCTCCCCCTGCTGTCTCTTTGGTGTGCCTGAACCTTTGGTCTCCCGCAGCCACAGGAGCAAGCCAGTTGGTACTACTGCCTCTCCTCCTGGCTTCGGGGAGTGGGGCCGCTGGGAGGGCAGCTGAAGGCTGAGAGCTCCACTAGATTCCTGCCCTCCCTCGGTTCTGCCCTCTGCCTCCACCAATCCCTATCTATGCTTTTCCATCACCTGTGTGCTCCATGGAGCATACGGATTTGCTCAGCCTTTTATGCCACAGAGGACTTAAATCTGCAAAGTCAGCCACATTGTTTTCCTCTGGAAGATTTATGGAACTGTAGACTATTATTTTTCACCTGTGGCGTCTGAGGTCCCCAGTTAAAATACATCTGTTCTGGTATCACTTTCCCTCAAGAATACTTTCTGCTTTCTAATTCGTGTTGGTATTTTACCCTGACCATTATAGTTCCCACTGTAGTTCTGATTGGCATTCTAGCTTGTAGATCAGTCTCTGGTGAGTATATCTTAATTTTTGACTCTTGCAAAAATGAGTTCATTACCCTGCAATATCAAGAACCAACCCTTAGTGGTAACCAAGTAGATTCTCATCAGATATCTAGCTGCTTTTGGCACACACAACTGTTCATAGTCAAACTGTTCCAAGTTGAATTTGTCTTTTCTAAAAACCCAAAATACCCTTCTTTTCTTTTTCAGTTCCCTATCTTGTGTGGTGTCAGCACCATCCACTCCAAAATCAGGAGTCGTCTCTTTACTGGCTGTGTCCTTCTCCCTCATGCATCCAGTTAGTAAGACTCCACTTCCTGTTGTTTCTTGAATCCATCCCCCATCAGCCTTGCTTTGGTTTAGATACAACTTATGTTGCTGTTGACTCTCTACAAGTTTCCTGTCACTGTCTACCCATTCCCAGGTTTTCAGCCCCACCCCAACCAATGCCAAGTTCACCCTCCTTCTCCTAGATAATGTGGTTCATAAATATAGCCCTTCCATTCTTCTCTCAATATCTTTCAACAAATCCCAAAGTTTAGGATGAAACTACATCTCCAGAGCACCTCTGACCCCGTCTCACTGAGGCACATTGTGCACTGTGAGGTTTGTTTTCTTGCTCTCCAGAGACTAATGAGCTAAAAGAGCACTTCATGTGCACCAGGGCCTGCACTTGTAGCTTCTCGCCAAACAGATTGCATTTCACAAACTTCATGACAATGATCAAAACACATGGAAGTTGAAAAATAATACAGAGATACTGCATGTTCTCATCATCTATGAGCAATAAGTATCAACCCATACACAATCAGAATCGATCTCTGCCCCCTTCTCTTTCCTGCTGTTGCTGCTAAGTCACTTCAGTCCTGTCCGACTCTGTGTGACCCCACAGACAGCAGCCCACCAGGCTCCCCCGTCCCTGGGATTCTCCAGGCAAGAACACTGGAGTGGGTTGCCATTTCCTTCTCCAATGCAGGAAAGTGAAAAGTGAAAGTGAAGTCGCTCAGTTGTGCCTGACCCTCAGCAACCCCATGGACTGCAGCCTACCAGGCTCCTCCGCCCATGGGATTTTCCAGGCAAGAACACTGGAGCGGGGTGCGTTTGCCTTCTCCATCTCTTTCCTACCACCATGCAATTAATTCAAAATCAACCCTATATGAGTACGTACAGGAAATTGCTTTCAAAGGTGAACTGGAAGGCCTTATGAATAACACTAAATAAGCAATTTTTGGATCTGTTGTATTCCTCCATTTTATTGGCTTGTGAGGTAATTCAGACATCCCCGATGCAGGAATAATGTTTTCAGTTTCTAGGTCCATGAACAATACACAGCCTTATAGGAAAAGAAACTTTTGCAGGTGACTCCAGCCAATGCAAGTGAGTGTACTAGGCCATGTGGTGTGGTGCGTGATGGTGCTGTAGGGCATATCAGGTGGCTGTAAGAAGCCTATGTCAAGCCAATAGATGAGAGTCTTCCTGGCACATACTAGAGGAACTGCATGCTCTCTTCATCTTTTCATTGCCTCCCTGATACTAGATGACTAAATGCCCCACTGTGAGATACCAAGTCTCTCAAGCTGTCCTGCATAACTGGTGATTTCTGAGGCTTAACAATTCATTAAGGAAAGAAAGAGAGTAGGTGAATAAATAGATCCCTATGAGAAATTATCCTTTGGGCCACAACACAAAGGCCACACATACATATTTGAGGACTATAAGAATGTTTAAGGAAATCTCCTGACCCTGCTAAGGTAAGGCAGGATTAGAGTGATTGGTATGCTCCTATGCATGGTCACAGAAGAAGTCGGGAGGTTCTGACACCAAAATCAAAGGAACAAAAGCAAAACATAAGCAAGCAGGGCTATATTAAACTGAAAGACCTCTGCCCAGCAAAGGAAACCATCAATGAAATGAAAAGGCAACTATTAAATGGGTCAAAATACTTGCATGTCATCTATCTGATAAGGGGCTAATATTAAAAAAATATATATATATGGGAACTTCCCTGGTGGCTCAGATGGTAAAGAATCTGCCTGCAACTCAGGAGACCCAGATTTGACCCCTGGGTAGGGAAGATCACCTGAAGGAAGAAATAGAATATGTAAAAACCTCATACAACTCAAGAGCAGAAAAGTGAATAGTGCCATTAAAACTGGGCAGAGGATCCGAATAGAAATTTTCCCAAAGACATACAGATGACCAGTGTTACTCACTCACTTGTGCCTGACTCTTTGCAGACTCCATGGACTGTAGCTGGCCAGGCTTCTCTGTCCATGGACTTCTCCAGGCAAGAATACTGGAGTGGGTTGCTATTCCCTTCTCCAGCGGATCTTCCCATCCTAAGGATCAAACCCAGGTCTCTCACATCGCAGGCAGATTCTTTACTTCTGAGCCACCAGGGAAGCCCAGATGGCCAACAGGTACATTAAAGATGCTCTCACCACTATTATTCAACATAGTTTTGGAAGTCCTAGCTACAGCAATCAGAGAAGAAAAAGAAATAAAAGGAATCCCGACTGGAAAAGAAGAAGTAAAGCTCTCACTGTGTGCAGATGACATAATACTATACATAGAAAACCCTAAAGATACTATCAGAAAATTACTAGAGATAATCCGTGAATTTAGCAATGTTGCAGGATACAAAATCAATACACAGAAATCACTTGCATCCCTATACACTAACAATGAAAAAGCAGGAAAAGAAATTAAGGAATCAATCCTATTGACCATTACAACAAAAAGAATAAAATATATAGGAATAAACCTACCCAAGGAGACAAAAGAACTGTATCCTGTATACAGAAAATTACAAGACACTGATGAAAGATTAAAAAAACAGGTAGAGAGATATTCCATGTTCCTGGGTAGAAAGAATCAATATTGTGAAAATGACTATACTACCAGATGCAATATACAGATTCAATGTGATCCCTATCGAATTACCAATGGCATTTTTCACAGAACTAGAACAAAAACTTCACAATTCATTTGGAAACACAAAAGACCCCGAGTAGCCAAAGCAGTCTTGAGAAAGAAGAATGGAGCTGGAGGAATCACCCTTCCTGACTTCAGATAATACTACAAAGCTACAGTCATCAAGACAGCATGGTACTGGCACAAAAACAGAAATATAGACCAATGGAAAAAGATCCAGAAATAAATTTATGCATCTATCCATACCTTATTTTTGACAAAGCAGGTAAGAATATACAATGGGGCAAAGATAGCCTTTTCAATAAGTGGTGCTGGGAAAACTAGACAGCTACATGTACAGAATGAAATTAGAACACTTCCTAACACCACACACAAAGATAAACTCAAAAAGGATTAAAGACATACATGTAAGACCAGAAACTATAAAACTCTTAGAGGAAAACATAGGCAGAACACTTGATGACATAAATCAAAGCAAGATCCTCTATGATCCACCTCCTAGAGTAATAGAAAGAAAAACAAGAGTAAACAAGTGGGACTTAATTAAACTTAAAAGCTTTTGCACAGCAAAGGAAACTATAAACAAGGTGAAAAGACACCCTCAGAATGGGAGAAAATAATAGCAAATGAAACAACTGACAGAGGATTAATTTGCAAAATATATAAGCAGCTCATACAACTCAACACCAGAAAAACAAACAACCCAATCAAAAAGTGGGGAAAAGACCTAAACAGACATTTCTCCAAAGACATACAGATGGCTAACAAGTACATGAGAAGATGCTCAACATCCCTTAGTATTAGAGAAATGCAAGTCAAAACTACAATGAGATATCACCTCACACCAGTCAGAATGGCCCTCATCAAAAAGTCTACAAACAATAAACGTGGAGAAAAAGGAACCCTCCTGTGCTGTTGGTGGGAATGTAAATTGATACAGCCATTATGGAAGATGGTATGGAGATTACTTAAAAAACCAGGAATAAAACCACCGTATGACCAAGCAATCCCACTCAGAGGCATATACCCTGAGGAAACCAAAATTGAAAAAGACACATGTACTCCACTGTTCATTGCAGCACTATTTACAATAGCTAGAACATGGAAGCAACCTAGATGTCCATTGACAGATGAATGGATAAAGAAGTTGTGGTACATATACACAATGGAATATTATTCAGCCATAAAAGGAATGCATTTGAGTCCCTTCTAATGAGGTGGATGAAACTAGAGCCTATCAGAGTGAAGTAAGTAGAAAGAGAAAAATAAATGTCGTACACTAATGCATATATCAAGAAGGTCAAGGTCAAGAAGCAACAGTTAGAACTGTACATGGAACAATAGACTGGATCCAAAGCAGGAAAGGAGCATGTCAAGGCTGTATATTGTCACCCTGCTTATTTAACTTCTATGCAGAGCACATCATGAGAAATGCCAGGCTGGATGAAGCACAAGCTGGAGTCAAGATTGCCGGGAGAAATCTCAATAACCTCAGATATGCAGATGACACCACCTTTATGGCGGAGAGCGAGGAAGAACTAAAGAGCCTCTTGGTAAAAGTGAAGAGGAGAAAGAAAAAGCTGGCTTAAACTCAACATTCAGGAAACTAAGCTCATGGCATCTGGTCCCATCACTTCGTGGCAAAGAGATGGGGAAACAATGGACACAGTGACAGTATTTATTTTCTTGGGCTCGAAAATCACTGCAGATGGTGATTGCAGCCATGAAGTTAAAAGACGCTTGCTCCATGGAAGAAAAGCTATGACCAACCTAGACAGCATGTTAAAAATCAGAGACATTACTTTCCCAACAAAGGTCCATCTAGTCAAAGCTATGGTTTTTCCAGTAGTCATGTATGGATGTGAGAGTAGGACTATAAAGAAAGCTGAGTGCTGAAGAATTGATGCTTTTGAACTGTGGTGTTGGAGGAGACTCTTCAGAGTCTCTTGGACTGGAAGGAGTTCTAACCAGTTAATCCTAAAGGAAGTCAGTCATGAATATTCACTGACTGATGCTGATGCTGAAACTCCAATACTTTGGCCACCCAATGCAAAAGAACTGACTCACTGGAAAATACCCTGATGCTGGGAAAGATTGAAGGCGGGAGGAGAAGGGGATGACAGAGGATGAGATGGTTGGATGGCATCACCAACTCAATGGACATGAATTTGAGTAAACTCCGGGAGTTGGTGATGGACAGGGAAGCCTGGCATGCTGCAGTCTATGGGATGGGAAACAGTCGGACACGACTGAGTGATTGAACTGAATGCATATACCTGAAATCTAGAATGATGGTAACAAAGAATTTATTTGCAGGACAGCAGTAGAGAAACAGACATAGAGAACAGACTAATGGACACAGGGAGAGGGGAGAAGAGGGTGAAATTTATGGACAGAGTAACATGGAAACTTAAATTACCATATGTAAAAATAGATAGGCAATGGGAATTTGCTGTATGTTTCAGGGAAATCAAACAGGGTCTCTGTTTGAGACCCACAACCTAGAGTAGAGGGATGGGATGGGGAGGGAGATAGGAGGGAGGTTCAAGAAGTAGGGGACCATATATATACCTATGGCTGATTCATTTTGAGGTTTGAC